>NC_056005.1:93729561-95174139 GCF_018446385.1 Zingiber officinale
GTGCCAAAACCTCACACAACAACTCTAAACCAATGCAAATCACACTAATATAAAACTACTAACATTCTAAACCTGGCATACTACATAGTGCATGGTTTGCTATCTCATAACACTTAACAATCAAAACGGAATAATGAAAACTAAAAACGCAAAGTGCTAATACTGAAGTAAAACTGTTTAGATCCCAAAGATCTTTATTCCAACTCCTACCCACACACATCTTGATAGCATTGCCCTCCAGCCTCCGCTACTAATCCACTTTTCCTTTACCTTTATCTGCAGTATAAGAAAAGTAGTATCTATAAGCTAAAAAGCTTAGTAAGAAACCATCTACCTCACAAAACATGCAACGATGCAAATATGATTTTAAATCATGCTGTTTAAAACATATGCTGGATATACTGAATAAACTAAGCATGGCATGGCATATAAGCATATAATCATGGCATATCTAAAGCTGAACATAAAGTCATCATGCATATTCACAGGGAAAAACTAAGCTGATACTAAGAACTGAGCTACGCTAATACTGAGCTACTGCTAGAACTGTACTGAATTCACGAACTAATTTGTGAAAGGTTGAAAACCGTATACATATAATAAGTGAAAATACTAAACATGCTGCTGAGGGGCCCGACAACTGTACGTGCTATGCGCGCATCTCTAACTAGACCCGGGGTTGCAAGTCCCGAATTTAGTAGAGCTACTAGGTTATCTAAACCTAGGGACCGACTATGGGAGCCCAGCCCAATAGATATCTAATCCAGTACAGTGCCAACTGAAAAGTAAAATACTGAGTATAGCTAAACTGTTCTAAATTGCTCTTTCTAGGTTATCTGAACCTAGAGGTGACTGTGGGAGCCCACCCATTGGACCGTAGTCCCATATAAGCTAGAATAAACTGATTTACTAATTTAGATGCTTCTAATGCATTCAACCGTGCTAATAAAATTGCCTAAGTTGCATTCTTTTCTAAGCTGGTTATTTAATCGAGCACCTAGTGCGCTGTAACTCCCCTCTCTATTAGGGAGACTACCTTTAGGCACCCAACAGCATCTAAACCTCCAACTGAAGGAGAAAAGATGTGTCCGGCCCATCTAAAGGTACTCACTAAATCCCTAAACCTGCGAGGAGGGTTAAATACACCCTATGTGTCGAAAACATACGCATATAACTAAACTAATGCACAGAAAAATCACACGGTAGCTATTATACTGCAGGTGAGGGGTTTCTTACCTCCGGTTCGTAATTTCTTACGATTCTATTCGCTAGAATTCCGGTGGAGATGACCTTCTCGACGATCCGCTCATGTCTTCGCGTTCCTCTCGCGGAGAAGAACCTCTTTCGTGTTGGAGTCGTCACCGGAGGATGATCCGAGAGTCCTTGGGGCTTGGGCGCCGAGAGAGGAGGAGGAAGAGGTTTGGGCGGCGGTGAGGTTTTGGAAGAGGATAGGTCACGGTGAAAAAAAATAACCTCCTCACTTGATTAATTTTCCTATTTATATTAAGGACTTAATTCGCCCAACTCCAATATAAATTTTATTGGTTCCCTTTCCTTTCAGCACGGCCCTGCTGGGTTCAACCGGTTACTAACATTATCCCTAAACCATAGATCTCGGGTTCGATTCCCGCCTAAGCTATTTTGCGGTTCTATTTATTTTTGCTGCTTCCGCTACTCGAAAAATTCCGGAAAAATATCTAAAAATTCCAGAAAAATCGTAGAATATTTATAATGCAGTTTCGAGAATTTTCGGGCATTACACCTTATTTACCAAAGCTAAGGAATATAAAAGAGGGGGTTGGGGTGCCTTCATGAGACACAACCTCTATTATTCTCTCTCTCTTTTTCCTTGGTGTTGTGGCCGGCCATCCTCTCTCCCTCTCTTCCTCTTTGTGGTGGCTGAAACCCTTCTTTGCTTGGAGCTCTTGTGGTGGCCGAATACTACTTGGAGAAGAAGAAGAAGAAGGAGAGAAAGCTTGCATCCCTTGGAGCTTAGTTGGTGGAAAAAGTTCTTCATCCTTGGATTTTGGTGCTTGGCCGAAACTTGAAGGAAGAAGAAGAAGGTGCTAGGTGGTCCTCATCTTGGAAGATCGTTGCCCACACAACGTCCGAGGTTAGAAGAGGAATACGGTAGAAGATCAAGAGGTCTTTCTAAAAGGTATAACTAGTATTTTTCCTTTCCGCATCATACTAGTTATTTTTAGAAATAATACCAAATACAAGAGGCATGCGATTCTAGTATTTCGAATTTATTTTCGATGTTGTGTTCTTTTGTTTTTATTTTTTCCTTGTGATTTGATTGTTCTTTTCGGTTGACCTAAAGTTATTTAAGGAAATTAAATATTAGTTTTTCTTAAAAGGCTTTGTCTAGTCGGTGGTGGTTGCTCCCATATCCAAGAAGGTCATGTGCCTCGCCACGTCAGAACTGGAAGCCTATTTTGGAAATTAATATTTAATAGAATTAATAGCCTAGGTGGTTTGGATCGAAAGTGTTAAGTTCTGCAGGAGATCCAAGTCTAAACCTAAAAGAACAAATAGATTAAACTTTGGATCAAATGTGTTATGTTCCGCAGGCGATCCAAGTTTAATTTAAAAGAACACATGGTAGCTAGGAAAAGGTTCAGACCTTTGTACAAAATTTTTATACAGTGGAACCATTAGGTTTTCCAAGTAGCAACCAACAGTCTGTCCCTCTTTTCCTTTTGTAAATCCACTTGCATCCAACGGCTTTTACACCATCGGGTGGTTCTACAAGCTCCCAGACCTTATTAGAGTACATAGACTCTATTTCAGAATTCATTGCTTTTTGCCAAGATACTGCATCTATATCTTGGAGTGCTTCATTATATGTTCGGGGATCATGTTCATGTTTACCCGGGATTAAATCCGAAGACTCTCCCAAAACATGAATCTATCAGGTTGCCTTTCAACCCTCCCATTACGACGAGGCACTGTCTGTGGTTGTGTATCATGTGTGACACGTGTTGCAGTCTCTTTTGGTACTTCATCTTGTACTGTTGGTACTAAGGTAGACGTGTCCTCTTTAAGTTCTTCTAAAACAACTTTGCTACTGTGCTTGTGATCCATTATATAGTCTTCTTATAAAAACTGGGCATTGGTGCTAACAATGACCTTCTGGTCTTTAGGACTATAAAATAAACCACCTTTCGTTCCTCTGGGATACCCCACAAACACGCGAACTTCTGTATGAGATTCTAACTTATCAGCATCTGGTTTCAGCACATGTGTTGGAGTACCCCAAATCCAAATATGTCTTAGACTGGGCTTTCGCCCATTCCACAATTCTGTGGGAGTAGAAGAAACTGATTTAGAAGGTACTAAGTTTAGAATGTAAACTGATGTTTCCAGAGCATATCCCCAAAACGAATTTGGTAATTCTGAATAACTCATCATCGATCTAACCATCTCCATAAGAGTCCTATTCCTTCGTTCTGCCACACCATTCTGTTGGGGTGTACCAGGTGCGGACAGTTGGGATTGAATCCCGACCTCTGATAAGTAATTCCTAAACTCTCCTAAGAGGTATTCGCCACCACGATCAGACCGTAGTGTCTTGATACTTTTACCTAGTCGTTTCTCCACATCAGCCTTGTATTCTTTGAACTTATCAAAGCACTCGGACTTGCAGCGCATTAGGTAAATGTATCCGTATCTTGAATAATCATCTATAAAAGAGACAAAATATTAAAAACCACCTCTTTCCTGGACAGACATAGGACCACACAAATCAGAATGAACCAATTCTAACACTTCTTTGGCTCTATACCCCTTGGCCTTGAAAGGCCTCTTGGTTATTTTACCTTCCAAGCAAGATTCACAAGTTAAAAAATTTTCCAACTCTAATGAACCCAAGAGTCCATCGGCTATAAGCCTCTGAATCCTACTTAAGTTAATATGACCAAGCCTTAGATGCCAAAGATATGCTTGGTTCATTTCCGAAGGTTCTTTTCTCTTATTTGAGTTAGAAGATGTGTTATTAATTTCCATATTATGCTTTGTGGGAGAAATTGGATTTAAAGTATACAAATTTCCAACTAATGCACCAGAACAGATAATCACTTTATTTCTCTTAATAACTACATCGTTACTAAAGGAAACTGAATATCCATCTAAAAACAGTTTAGAAACTGAAATTAAATTCTTTCTAAAACTGGGTACATAAAGATAATTTCTTAAAACCAAATTTCTATTTCTATTAAAAGATAAGTAGATGTCTCCCACTGCAACAGCCGCCACCTTAGTAGCATTGCCCATGTAGACGGTAATCTCTCCTTAAGTTAGTCGTCGGGTTTCCTGGAACCCCTACAAGGAATTGCAGACATGATCAGTGGCTCCCGTATCTACACACCAGGTGCTGGTAGATAACACCGCTAAACATGTTTCAACAACTAGAGCATGAGATATACCTTTGTTGTTTTGATTCCTACGAGGACAGTCCGCCTTGCAGATGAAGCACTTGCCCTTCAGCTTCTTCATTCTAGCTTTAGGTCCTGTACTCTGAGATTTATTCACTTTCTTTGCTGGACCAACTTGTTTCTTCTTCTTCTTTCCTTTCGGTTTAGAAGTAGAACCATTTTCAGCATAGTGAATATGAGAATTGTGACGAAACAAACCTTCTGCTGTCTGAAGTTCTGTCAGTAGTTCCACCAATTAATATACCCTTTTGTTCATATTGTAATTCAGGCGGAATTGCTCAAAACTTTTAGGTAGTGTTTGGAGGATCATATCGATCAGGGTTTCCCCATCAATTTCTCCTCCAAGAATTTGTATTTCGTTTAGATAAGCCATCATCTTTAGGATATGATCCCTCACAGGAGTACCCTCTTACATGGTGGCTGTCATTATCTTTCTCATGGCTTCTTGCCTAGAAGCCCGATCCTGATGACCAAAGAGTTCATTGAGATTGTTCATAAGTCGTTGGTAAATCTTGATGCTGATGTTGCAATACATTTGACATTGAAGCCAAAATGTAACACCGCGCCATCTCATCTGCTTTTACCCATTTCCTATGATATTCAATCTCCTCTTGGGTAGATTCACCAGTGGGTGCATCAGGACAAGGCTCAGTCAGTACAAACTTATAGCTTTCAACAGTAAGAACAATGTCCAAGTTCCTTTTCCAATCTATGTAGTTAGGACCAGTAAGTCTATTCTCTTTTAGTATGATGGCCAGTGGGTTGAAAGTCATCCTAAGAATCACAAATAACTTTTGGTCAGAACTCTAAATTTAAAATAATATTGATTCCTCAAACAATACTATTTTAAATTAACCAACACCTCATAACACCGTGAATGTTGTATGCCATGATAGTGTGGACGTATACAAATTCAACATTTGTAAAAGGAGGGTTTAACCCATTAATTTTATTATCTTGTCAACCTAACTTTTTGATAAATAAAATTAATAATTGGTATCCTTTGGTCACACGAATAATAGCAGTGACTCCAATGGGGAGGATACTATTAGACGTGCCTAAGTGTACACCATTACTTGACACTAAGTCCATTAATAAGATTGTGCCCCTTCCGATGGGGAAGATCACATGCTCTTAATTAACTTCCTATAGTCATCCAAAATGGAAGTTTGTTCTAGTGATCCACAAACAAGCTCATCCGATATGGAGGAAGGCACTCAGAGCCAACACGCAAGCTTATTTGCATCACTTACAAACCAGTAATGGAGACCTTGGAATTTATTTAAAATCCCTCTCCCACTTAGTTATTTGTAAATGGGGAATTTTAACTATACTAGCCTACTAAACATGTATACTAACACACACAGCACAATATAAAAGCAATAAATAGAAAAACTAATTTTCAACTATTATGGCTTTTATCTATTGTTGTCCTCCGTGTGTCGCCAACCCTAGCTGCTGCCATCTTTGGCCACTGCCACCAGGTCTAGTTGTCGCATCCATCTTGCTCCTTGTTCCGCTGCGCCTCTGGTCCTCAAAAGGTTCCACGCCTTGCAAGATTCGATCCGCGACATAAATATAATTTTACATTTTTCGATCCTATATTCCTTGAAGGAATGTACATGTAAACTAGATCGAACATAATATAAAAATTTACATCCATCGATCCTTTATTCCATAAAAGGAATGTACATGTAACTAGATCAAAAATAAAATCCTAATAAAACTAAATACAGCTCCTGCTGTATTTTATAATACAATCATGCACACACATAAATGTCCTTGACATGTCTAAGGGTCCAATCACACACATAAAAACTATAAGCCATAATAGTTGGATCCTGCATCCACAAAGTTAGCACATCCTACTATTAACTTGCCTAAATTATGTATGACATGTGCATAATTAAACTAATATCAAATACACATAGGCAAAACCCTAGCTCTGATACCAATTGTTGGTTGCTACTCGGAAAACCTAATGGTTCCACTGTACAAAATTTTGTACAAAGGTCTGAACTTTTTCCTAGCTACCATGTGTTCTTTTAAATTAAACTTGGATCGCTTGCGGAACTTAACACGTTTGATCCAAAATTTAATCTATTTGTTCTTTTAGGTTTAGACTTGGATCTCCTGCAGAACTTAACACGTTCGATCCAAATCTCCTAAGTTATTAATTCCATTAAATATTAATTTCTAAAATTATCTTCCAGGACTGCATGGCGAGGCACATGGCCTTCTTGGATATGGGAACAACCACCACCGCCTAGACAAAGCCTTTTAAGGAAAGCTAATATTTAATTTCCTTAAATAACTTTAGGTCAACCGAAAAGAACAATCAAATCACAAGGAAAAGAAAAAACAAAGAACACAACATCGAAAACAAATTCGAAATACTAGAATCGCATGCATCTTGTATTTGGTATTTTTACATGAAGATAAAACTAGTATGATGCGGAAATAAAATACTAGTATACCTTTTCTTTTGCAAGCAAAAACCTCTAGGTCTTCTACCGTATTCCTCTTCTAACCTTGGACATTGTGTGGGAAACGGTCTTCCGAGATGAGAAACCACCAAAGCACCTTCTCCTCCTCCTTACTAGGTTCGGCCAAATCAAGTGCACCTCCAAGGAAGAAGAGAAACAACCAACCAAACTCCAAGGGATGAAAACTTTCTCTCCTTCTTCTCCAAGCTAGAAACCGACCACCACTTAATCTCCAAGAGCAAGGGGAATTTCGGCCACAAAGATGGAGAGAAGAGAAAAGATGAAGTCGGCCACACCAAGGAAGAAAAGAGGGAGAAGAATAATAAAAGTTGTGTGTCATGAAGGCACTACAACCCCCTCTTTTATAATCCTTAGCTTTGGTAAATAAGGAAATTTAATTACAATAAAATTTCCTTAACTTTCCTTTACATGAATTAATTAAGAAAAATAAAATAAATTTTCCCAATTAGACATGTCATGGCCGGCCACATCAATAAGAGCAAACAAGGTAATTTCAATCAACAATTAAAATTCCTTATTTGTCTTCGGAAAATTTTAAAAAATAAAATTTCCCTTTAAAATCCCTTCATGGTTGATATAAAGAAATCTCTATAATTTTAATTTTTCAACATGTGAATAATTTACAAAGGAGAAAAATAAAATATCTTTCCAATCTACAAATAAGGAAAGAGATTTAATCTCTTTCTTTAATCTTTTGTAAATCCTTATAAAAGAGATATTTTAATTTTTAATCTCTCCAATAAATTATATCTTTCACATAAGAAAATTTTAAATTTAAAATTCTTTTTTAATTTAATATGGCCGGCCACCTTAGCTTGGGTTCAAGCTAGGGTCGGCCACCCATGGACCAAGGCTTGGCCGGCCCTAGCTTGATCCACAAGCTAGCTTGGTCGGCCCCTACACCATAGGTATGAAGGTGGGTATAGTACTCTATAAATAAGAGGCTACGATAGGGACCGAGAGGAGGAATTGGTTTTGGTCTCCCGATAAAATTAAGCATCCCGTGTTCGTCCCGAACACACAACTTAATTTTATCAATAATAGTTCATTCCACTAGAGAACTATTATTGAACTACCGCACCAATCCCAAATTATATTTTTGGGCTCCTTCTTAGTATGAGTGTGTTAGTCTCCCTGTGCTTAAGATGTCAAATGTCCACTAATTAAGTGAGTTACTGACAACTCATTTAATTAATATCTTAATCCAAGAATAATACCACTCAACCTTATCGTCATGTTGGACTAAGTCCACCTGCAGGGTTTAACATGACAATCCTTATGAGCTCATCTTGGGGACATTATCAATCTAGATCTCTAGGACACAGTTTCCTTCTATAATCAACAATACACACTATAAGTGATATCATTTCCCAACTTATCGGGTTTATTGATTTATCGAACTAAATCTCACCCATTGATAAATTAAAGAAATAAATATCAAATATATGTGCTTGTTATTATATTAGGATTAAGAGCACACACTTCCATAATAACTGAGGTCTTTGTTCCTTTATAAAGTCAGTATAAAAGAAACGACCTTTAACGGTCCTACTCAATGCACTCTAAGTGTACTAGTGTAATTATATAGTTAAGATAAACTAATTCCTAATTACACTACGATCTTCCAATGGTTTGTTCCTTTCCATTTTGGTCGTGAGCTACTGTTTATAATTTATAAGGTACTGATAACATCATCTTCTATATGTGACACCATATACTATATTATCTACAATATAAATTAATTGAACAACTACAAACAAATGTAGATAATTTGACCAAATGTGATTCTTTATTCAAAATAAATGTTTACAGAAGCTTAGGCTTTCAGTATACACTCCAACAAAATTAACTTAAATAATGCTTGCTCAAAAATAATCTTAAAAGACTAACTTTAATTCCTACTTACTGTAGGAAATAAAGTGGATTTTGGACAGTGATTGCTCCAAACATATGACTGGAGATCATACCAAGTTCACTCAATTTACTTACAAAAGCTTAGGAACAGTTGCCTTTGGAAACAATGACAAACTCAAGGTAATTGGTATAGGTAATATTGAATTAAAAATAGACTTTATAATTACAAATGTTTTACTTGTTGAAAATTTTAAATATAATCTTCTGAGTATAAGTCAATTGTGTGATACTATGTATAAGGTTAAATTTCTATCTACAGAATGTTTAATCAAACATCTAGATAATCCTACTGTAAGCCTAAAAGGTTTTAGAAAAGACAATATCTATGCTATCAACTTAACTACTTTTTCAATCAAGTGTTATTTAACACAAAAAGAAGAAACTTGGTTATTGCATAGGAGGATGTCTCACACCAACTTTAGAAATATAAGCAAATTAAACAGACTAGTTAGAGGCTTGCCAAAATTACCTAACTTGGAGCATCTCACTCACACCAAGTCAAATTTAGCCGACATATTTACCAAACCACTCCCTGAAAGTGAATTTAGTAATTTACGTAGAAAATTAGGAATATGTTTAATAGACTAAGATTTTCAAATTACAAAATTGTTTTCAAAAATGGTTATTTTTTAGGCTAAAATCATTTCTATTCTTATTTTTCAAAAACTTCCCTATTTTTAGATTTTTAAAATAGTTTTAGCCTTAGACTAGTTCAAACTCCTTAGAAAGCATGTACCTATAGGACAGTTTTTGAGCATCTCACCAACACTCTAGGCTTACCTTGCTTGTGTTTGACAAACATAGAAAAGGGGTGAGATGCATAGGCCACTTGCCTAAGACTTAAAATGCTTATTTCAGTGCATCAATATAAGTCTGGGCGTTAAATACAAGATATACATTAATCAAGTTAAGTTATTCAATTTAAACTTAACTTGACTAACCTAGTGAAAACTACTGCCTTCTAACAGTCAGTCAGTAACTAACTGGTTAGACATTTGACTTGATATCAGGTTTAGGGGGAGGAATAAAATCAAAATCTTTAAAGTTCAAAATTACTTAGGTTTTGGAAAATAATATTTTCTCAGTTTTTGAAAATTCGATTCTACTTAGTCTTTGAAAACTGAGCTTTTCAAATATTTTAAATCATGATTTTGAAATTAGTACGTTAAACTTTGAAAATTTAATTTTGGAAAAAGAATTTTACAAAATTATTTTAAAAACTTCTACTACTTCATTTTGAAACATTATTCTGATTTTAATTCCAAAAATGTGATCTTACATTACCAAAATTAGTTGTGACAAACTTTGAAAACTAAAAGTAAAGTTCAAAATCGTTTTTCTTAATGTTTGAATTCGATTTAACTTCACTTCGTTTTGAAAATAACCCTGAATCAAGTTTTGAAAAATTGGTCGTACTTAATTTTGACAATTTGATTTGACAAAAATTAATTTTGAAAATTACTATCAACTTAGTTTTGAAAATTATTTTAGAAAGTGATTTTTTTAAAAAAACTTATGTTTGAAAACTTGAATTTTTAACTTTGACCTTAAAAATTATACTTGAAAAATTAGCTATCTTTCAAAATTACAAAGTTATAAATTAGCTATCTTTCAAGACTTAGTTTTTTTTTCAAAGATTTAAGAAATAAAAGCAAACTAATTTATGTTTTAAACTCCCCCAGATTAACTTGACATTATTTCTTACTTTGTCTGAAGTCTGTATTTATGCTTACTTAATCCATGTTTACTTTTGATGAATGTCAAAGGGAGAGGGTTAGGTGGTTAAGTTAGCTAAACCAAACTGAAAATACAAACTGTTAGGATCTTCAGATGGCTAGAGAGGGGGGGTGTGAATAGCCTCCTCTAAAAGTTTAAAGAATTTCTTCCTACAAGTCGTTAGCGCAGCGGAAATATGCAAACGAAAATATAATACAAGAAAAAGAGACAAACACCACTAACACCAGTATGAACGAGGTTCGGGGATAACTTGCCCCTACTCCTCGGCGTGTCCATAAGGTGGACGATCCCTTGATCTTTAGGTAGATCACACCCCGGATAGATTCCGGCTAAAGATTTCCTCCTTCTCGGTGGAGTAACCTCTCCACAAAGTCTCAGAAGATATGTAAATAAAGCACAAGACTTACAATGATTAGTGGCTAAAGAGAATGAAGAATATGCTCACAGCCACGCGAAGACGACAGTGAAAGCAGAGCGCAAGAAGGAAGCAGCTTCTCAACCAAGAGCTCAAAGCTTAGCACACTCGCTTGATCGACAGAGAGTTTTTCTTTCTTAGTTCCTTCTCTGAAAAAACTCTTCATCCTTCTTCTTATGCCTCTGCTTTTCCACTGCGTTCAGCCTGTATCGAATCGCTGTCAACCGGCACCAAATCGCTGCTACAAGCTAAGGCGTCGCCAATCACTCTTCCTCCTCATCTAGTTCTATGAACTCACACCAATAGAACCCATGGTCTTCACAGGTGTCTCTGAGCTCGAACCAATAAATAGGAGTCAAGCTGATTGCCAGCTGATCGCAGCCAGTAAACGTTGATGCTCCAATTGCACCATTTGCAGCGAAACACAGTAGAAAGAATACTTTGTCTTATTCTTCTGATGGAGCTTGATTTGAATTTAAGCATTGGCATGATACCTGCAACCTGCAGATTTAAAAAGCTCACAGCAGATGGTTAAATCAGACGAATCAGAAGTTGCAAAGAAACAGCAGAAACTACATATCATTATTGTGGATCGGTCAGCAGACCAATCCACAGCCTCTTTGACCGATCAGGCTACAGCCTGATCGGTCCAGGAGGGCTCTAATCGGTCTGTGGATCGATCAGGCTATAGGTGGATCGGTCCACAGACCAATCCCCCATCCTTTCTCCCGAACTCTGTTGCCTCCTGATCGATCTACAGACCGATCAGTAATTCTCGGTGAGTTCACAGAGAGTTACTGATTGGTTACTGATCGGTCTGGTGACCGATCAGATAACCATAGTATCACTGGATCGGTCAACAGACTGATCCAATGCCTATGTAGGTTTAGAGCTTCCCAGCCCTAAACCCTAAAGCCTTCCTGGTCTAGAGAACGAGCTACCGAGCCCTCTCTGACCTAGTCCGGAGAACGAGCTAACGAGCCCTCTCTGACCTAGTCCGGAGAACGAGCTACCGAGCCCTCTCCGACTTCGTCCGGTCCAGAGAACGAGCTACCGAGCCCTCTCTGACCTAGTTCGGAGAACGAGCTACCGAGCCCTCTCCGACTTCGTCCGGTCTATAGAACGAGCTACCGAGCCCTCTCTGACCTAGTCCGGAGAACGAGCTACCGAGCCCTCTCCGACTTCGCGTGCCAAGTTTCCATACTTGGACTTTTCCCTTCCACCTGATCAACCTTGATTAGTAATCAATCTGAGTTTAATTAATATCTGATACAAACTTAAATCAGTATCAACATCAAAACAACAGCCAGGTCAGACTGTATCAACAATCTCCCCCTTTTTATTGTTTGACAACACAATTTAAGTTTAGATCAGAAATGCTGATATTTGCATAATTTTAGGAGAATCAAGATCCTCCCCCTAAGACGGATACAACACTATGTAAGGAAGTCAATAATCCTCAAGGTTATCCTCTCCCCTAAAATCAAAACTTCATTCATCTCTAAACTTAGTCATCTTCTCCCCCTTTGTCAAACACCGAAAAGGTGCGAATTAGGTAATAAGACTTAAAGGACTCCCCCTTAACCCATACTGTCTCTTTCTTATGTTGGTTGCTACTCGGAAAACCTAGAGGTTCCACTGTACAAAAATTTTGTACAAAGGTATGAACCTTTTCCTAGCTACCATGTGTTCTTTTAAATTAAATTTTGGATCGCTTGCGGAACATAACATGTTTGATCCAAAACTTAATCTATTTGTTCTTTTAGGTTTTGACTTGGATCTCCTGCGGAACTTAACACGTTCGACCCAAATCACCTTAAGTTATTAATTCCATTAAATATTAATTTCCATAATTGGTTCCCAGTACTGACGTGGCGAGGCACATGGCCTTCTTGGATATGGGAGCAACCACCACCGACTAGACAAAACCTTTTATGGAAAGCTAATATTTAATTTCCTAAAATAACTTTAGGTTAACCGAAAGGAACAATCAAATCACAAGGAAAAATAAAACAAAAGAACACAACATCGAAAAACATATTCGAAATACTAGAATCGTAAGCCTCTTGTATTTGGTATTATTTCCAAAAATAACTAGTATGATGCGGAAAGGTAAAATTACTAGTTATACCTTCTAGAAAGACCTCTTGATCTTCTACCGTATTCCCCTTCTAACCTCGGACGTTGTGTGGGCAACAATCTTCCGAGATGAAAAACCACCAAAGCACCTTCTTCTCCTCCTAGCTAGGTTCGGCCAAAACAAGAGCTTTACCAAGGATGAAGAAAACCACCAACCAAGCTCCAAGGGATGCAAGCTTTCTCTCCTTCTTCTTCTTCTCCAAGTAGTATCCGGCCACCACAAGAGCTCCAAGGGAGAGAGATGTTTCGGCCACCACAAAGAGGAAGAGAGGGAGAGGTTGGCCGGCCACACCAAGGAATAAGAGAGGGAGAAAAATAATAGAGGTTGTAACTCATGAAGGCACCCCAACCCCCTCTTTTATATTCCTTAGCGTTGGTAAATTAGGAAATTTAATTACAATAAAATTTCCTTAATTTCCTTGACATGATTTAATTGAGAAAAATAAAATAAAATTTTCCAATTAAACTTATAATGGCCGGCCACATCATAGAGAGAAAAAATTAGACAAGTTTCAATCAACAAATTAAAACTTCCTAATTTGTTTCCGGAAATTTTAAAAATAAAATTTCTCTTCAAAAATCCCTTCATGGTTGATAAAAAGAAATTTCTATAATTTTAATTTTTTAACATGTGAATAATTTTCAAAGAAAAAATAAAATATCTTCCAATCTACAAATAAGAAAAGAGATCTAATCTCTTTCTTTAATCTTTTGTAGATCCTTTTAAGAGAGATATTTTTATTTTAATTCTCTTTAATAAATTATATCTTCAACATAATAAAAATTAAAATTAAAATTCTTTTTAATTTTATTATGGCCGACCCTCTCTAGCTTGGGTTCAAGCTAGGGCCGGCCACCCATAAACCAAGCTTAGGCCGACCCTAGCTTAATTCCCAAGATAGCTTGGCCGGCCCCCTTTAGGTGGGTATAGAAGGTGGGTATAGGTGGGTATAGTACTCTATAAATAAGAGGCTACGATAGGGACCGAGAGGAGGAATTGGTTTTGGTCTCCCGATAAAATTAAGCATCCCGTGTTCGCCCCGAACACACAACTTAATTTTATCAATAATAATTCATTCCACTAGAGAACTATTATTGAACTACCGCACCAATCCCAAATTACATTTTTGGGCTCCTTCTTATTATGAGTGTGTTAGTCTCCCTGTGTTTAAGATATTGAATGTCCACTAATTAAGTGAGTTACTGACAACTCATTTAATTAATGTCTTAGTCCAAGAGTAGTACCACTCAACCTTAATTATCATCATGTCGGACTAAGTCCACCTGCAGGGTTTAACATGACAATCCTTATGAGCTCCTCTTGGGGACATTATCAACCTAGTATCTCTAGCACATATCTTCCTTCTATAATCAACAACACACACTATAAGTAATATCATTTCCCAACTTATCGAGCTTATTGATTTATCGAACTAAATCTCACTCATTGATAAATTAAAGAAATAAATATCAAATATATGTGCTTGTTATTATATTAGGATTAAGAGCACACACTTCCATAATAACTGAGGTATTTGTTCCTTGATAAAGTCAGTATAAAAGAAACAACCTCAAATGGTCCTACTCAATACACTCTAAGTGTACTAGTGTAATTATATAGTCAAGATAAACTAATTCCTAATTACACTACGACCTTCCAATGGTTTGTTCCTTTCCATTTTGGTCGTGAGCTACTGTTTATAATTTATAAGGTACTGATAACATCATCTTCTGTATGTAGCACCACATACTATGTTATCTACAATATAAATTAATTGAACAACTACAACTAAATGTAAACAATTTGACCAAATGTGATTCTTTATTCAAAATAAATGTTTACAAAAGCTTAGGCTTTCAGTATACACTCCAACATCTTAATTCACATAGAATTCCCTCTAAGTGTATTGTCGGACAGTAAATAAGAGACAATCAAGATATGGCATATGAAAAGCATATAAATAGCCAATAAGAACTGAAACATAAAGAGAAGCAAGTAATAGAAAAACGAGTAGCATAAATTTATGAAAACAGCTAATATCCAGGTCAGACACATGTATCTATCAAACAGTATCCGAAACATAGGCAATCAAAATGACCAACATAAAACAAGGTGTATCAATTAACATCCTCAATATGAGGAGCATCATCATCATCAGCTGGAGGAATGAGTCCCTTAGGCGGCATGCCGCTGCTCGAGGGTGGATAGCACGAGTAATACTGCGGAGGTGGGTAGCTGGCTATCCATCCCAGAAGCACCTGTTGCGTCGCCAAATGCTGACTGCGTAGATCATCATAACGTTGGTCAATCCGAACGCGCAGCCCATGGAGCTCAGCAGCCAGCAGCTCATCGTGCTGATCGATGCGGCTCTCCAGCTCAGCGATCTGCCCACGCAGATCAGGATCTGCCTCTCCATACTCAGCAGCAGCAGCAGGAGGAGCAGCAACAGGAGTAGCATCAACCTGTCGTGGAGGTGCCCGTGGTAACTCACCCAGTGCTCTCCCGTCCTTCCAACGAACCGCCCCATACTCTCCTATGATGCCAGACTTGGAAAATGCTCGTTTTCCAAGTCTACAATCCTGCCTCACCATCTTGACTATCCTTCCCTTGGAGACATCAATCTGTAGGGTCTCGAGTCAATCTGTAATTATATGCCCATAAGGCATATAAACGGTGAAGCTGTTAGGCTCACTATAGGAGATGATAGACGAATAAATGCTCGACATGATGTCAAAATCAAGACGCCGATGCAATCCATAAAGCATCAGGCAGTGATATGGTCGGATCTCTGACAAGGGTTTAGATGTGATTGGCAGAAGACAATTTGTGACAATCTTAAAGAAAATGTAATCTGGGGCAGATAGTCTCAGAGCTGCAAAGGTAGGAAAATCAACATCTAACTCATCTTGTCCACCTGGTCTAGGATGTCCGAAGAAATACTCATAAATGGAGTCAGATGAGACATCAAAGGGAGAAGGTAAGGAGTCTGGTAAATCAGGATATATGGAAAAGACATTTCCTGAACACCTTCGGCAAGCTAGATAATCAAAGAAGGCCGAGAAAGAGAAATCAATAGTTTGCTTAGCAACTCTAGTTCTATAATTAACATCATTAGTTTGATGAAGATTATTATAAAACTCAGATACTAAGTCGTAATTGATGTCCCGTTCTAAATAGACTAGAGAATCAAGTTTGTAATAGGCAAGTATTTCCGACACAAATGGACAAAATTCATCCATGAATTTTTGATCCACAGACCTACAAGGAAGCAGTTTGAAGGTTCTTTGTTGAAAAGCTTGTTCAAAGTGATGGTTTGGAAATCTTCCAGAAACGGATGGTTGAGGTCGGGAGGGAGCCTTAGATTTAGATTTCTCAGTTGACGACTTAGAGGTTCCCTCACTAACTTGTTTCTTCCTGAAAGTTAAAAATGTGATACGAACGGGGCAAATAGGTGAGCACGGAAGCCACCAACAACCGAGAACCAAGCCAAATTACAAAGATACGGTGAGAAATGAAAATGAAGTGCCAAAATAAGTAGAGCTCGGGGAGAATGGAGTTACCTTGGTGCCATTTATGTATCTTTCGGATAAAGGAGAGAAGAGTTGAGGCGTAGGAGGGTGTCGGCTAGGGCTTCGGTGTGCAATGGGAAGAGAAAGGATCGAGAAGAGTTAAGAGGGATGGGTGATCGATGCAGGTGTTGATATGATCGGACGGCTGTCCGATCAGGAGAGATCCTGACAGATCAGGGAACCTCCTAATCGGTCAGGGAATATCCTGATCGGTCGGTGGACCGATCAGGGAACCTCCTGATTGGTCCCTAGACCGATCAGTAAACAAACAGAGAGTTCTGGATCGGTCGACAGACCGATCCAGCCTCTCCTGATCGAGCTGTAGACCGATCAGTGTCTGACAAATTGAAGATTTCTATCGAAAATTCGTAACTGAAATTCGTAGAAGTTTTCTATCGAAAATTCTGAAGATTCAGAACTCAAGAAGTTCAGAAACTTCCAAATTCAGAACCTAGAACCTGAAGAATCTACAAACATAAATATTTCCGAAAGATGAGCTCTTACGGTCTGAAATTGTTCAGAACCGGAAAGTTCCAAACATTTAAACACTCAGACCAACTCTAAACGCATAGAGTTCAGACGTTTTGAACCTTAAGGTTTCAAAACCAGAAAAACTTCTGAAACTATGATCTATAGTGAACCAAGGTATTAATCAAGACTCGGGCTATTTATTACCTGGTTCAAAACACATCCTTGCTATGATCAGTTTCGAGATTGTTAAAATATATCCAAATTGCTATCATTACTTCAACAACTTGTCCTATTTTCAATCAAAATCATGAAAGGTATCGATCAAAGGTATCAATCAACACATCAACCAAAGTTAGATAATTTCTAGGTAAAGATCCAACCAAGTTTCCTTGGTTGGGATATATGAGTAAGATCTATGAACCAAATACACATGAATTATGTAATGGTCTTCCCCATACTCGATTTATGTCTCTTCAACCTAATTATTCAAGGGATGCATGATACATTTTGAATAATTTGGCTGATCCTAGCATCTCACCCCATTTCTAGCAAACAAAAATAATTTGTTAAACCTTATAGTTTGTGTGAGATGTCCCCAAGTTGCCCAAATTAATTTCCCAATTTCTCTTGTCGTTTTAATTGTCCTTATTGATCATGATGAAGTCCTAATGGCCTATTGAGCCAAACACATTCCCAATTCTCTCCTTAAATGACTAAATTCATTTTCCGGAAGGGGTTTGGTGAAAATATCGGCTAGGTTTGATTTTGACTCAACATATGTGAGCACAATGTCTCCCCTAGCTACGTGATCTCTAATGAAGTGATGATGCACTTCAATGTGTTTGGTCCTTGAATGATGGACTGGATTTTTCGTTAGGTTTATTGTGCTAATGTTGTCACACAACACTTGCACTCCCTTATACGAAAGTCCATAATCTTCTAGGGTGTGGATCATCCACAACAATTGTGATACACTCTCTCCCATGGCAATATATTCAGCCTCGGTCGTGGAGAGAGCAACGCAATGTTGCTTCCGACTTGACCAACTAACCAATGATGAACCTAAAAATTGGCAACCCCCACTAGTGTTTTTCCGATCCAATTTGCACCCAGCATAATCGGAGTCGGTATAACCTATCAAATCAAAAGACTCAGTACGAGGATACCAGAGACCTACTCTAATTGTGCCCTTAAGGTATCTCAGGATTCTCTTAACTGCAATTAAATGAGATTCCTTGGCACATACTTGATATCTAGTGCACATGCCCACAGCGAAAAGTATGTCGGGTCGACTAGCTGTGAGATAGAGAAGACTACCGATCATGCTTCTATATTGCGTTAGATCAACTGGTTTTCCATTCTCATCATTGTCAAGGCGAGTGTTTGTCGCCATTGGAGTGGATACTTCCTTAGAGTCACTCATTTTGAATTTCTTGAGCATCTCTTGAGTGTATTTTGTCTGATGGACATAAATGTCATCTCGAGTTTGTTTGATTTCAAGTCCAAGGAAGAATATCAATTCTCCCACCAGACTCATCTTAAACTCACTTTCCATGTGAGTGATAAATTCATTCAAATAGCCTTTGTTATTTGAGCCACAAATTATGTCATCGACATACACCTGGGCTACAAATATGTTTTCACCATCTCTACGCAGAAATAGTGTTGGATCTATTTGACCTCTTACAAAACCCTTTTTTAGTAAGTAAGTTGACAACCTTTCGTACCAAGCTCGAGGTGCTTGTTTAAGCCCATAAAGAGCTTTCTTGAGCTTGTACACGTGGTTTGGAGCTTCGATATTCACAAACCCCGGTGGTTGTTCAACAAAGACATCTTCTTTAATGAAACCGTTTAAGAAGGCCGATTTAACGTCCATTTGATAGAGCTTGAAGCCTCTATGTGCAGCAAAAGCTAGCATTAAATGAATGGACTCTAATCGGGCCACGGGAGCATAAGTCTCATTATAATCGAGGCCTTCGACTTGACTATAGCCCTTGGCTACAAGTCTTGCCTTGTTTCTTATGACTTCTCCCTTTTGGTTTAACTTATTTTTGAAGACCCATTTGGTTCCAATAATGGTGGTCTTCTTAGGTCTGGGAACTAAGTCCCACACTTGGCTCCTTTCAAATTGACCTAACTCATCTTGCATAGCTATGATCCAGTCAGAATCGTGCAATGCCTCACCAACTAATTTTGGTTCGATTTCTGAGATCAAGGCGACCTCATTAGACTCATTTCTAAAGAATGATCTAGTCCTAACCCCTTGTTGGATGTCTCCAACAATCTGGTCTTGGGGATGACTAGACGCTATCCTAGATTGTCTTGGTGTTGGCGGTGTCTCATGAGTGGTCTCACTAGGCACAGGCAAGGACTCAGTATCAGGCAAGGGATCAGCCTGAGCCCTTTGTTGCCTTTGCTCATCATCATCGGAGTCAACTTCGACTCTTTCTATGTTTTGATCATTTAAACTTAGACTTCTAAATTCAAATTGAATTTCTCCTACATCCCTCGATTGATCATTTGATTTAGGGATTTCTTCAAATGCTACATCCGAGGATTCTTCAATCAATTTAGTCCTATTGTTATAGACTCGATAGGCTTTGCTGATGAGAGAGTACCCGACTAGTATCCCTTTATCAGCCTTAGCCGTGAACTTTCCAAGATGATCCTTGGTGTTCAAGATAAACATCTTACAACCAAACACCCTAAGATGTTTAATTGTAAGGGGTTTCCCAAACCAAAGTTCATGGGGAGTCTTTCCTAAAAACCTATGTATCAAGACTCGGTTTTGCACATAGCAGACTGTATTTACAGCTTCAACCCATAGGTAGCTCGGTAGTGAGTACTCATTGAGCATGCTTCGTGCAGCCTCTTGCAAGACTCGGTTCTTTCTCTCCACAACCCCATTTTGCTGTGGGGTCCTTGGAGTAGAGAACTCATGCCTATATCCTTTTTCTTGACAAAATTCTAAAAATCTATGGTTTTGAAATTCTCCACCATGATCACTTCTAATTGTTTTAATTGTTGTTGATTTTTCATTTTCAATTCTTCTACAAAAAGAAACAAAAATATCTATGGTTTGATCCTTATTTTTCAAAAAAAAAGTCCATGTATATCTAGTAAAATCATCAATGATCACTAAGCAGTATCTACTTCCATTCAATGAAATGACATTACTGCAATCAAATAAATCCATATGCAATAAATCTAAAGCATTAGATGTACTTACAGCGCTTTTACCTTTATGAGTCGCTTTTGTTTGCTTACCCTTTTGACATGCATCACATAATTTTGTCTTTTGGTACTTGATGCTTGGTAGGCCTCGCACTAATCCTTTGTTGGCCAGCTTTCGAATATTCTTCATATTCACATGGGCCAACCTCCTATGCCAAAGTCATGATTCTTCTTCTTTTGACATGAAACACTTAGCAGAGGCATTAGTAGCACTTTTAAAAGATACTTAATAAATGTTATCTACCCTTGTGCCTACTAGTACCATGTCAAGTGTGTCAATGTGTTTGACCAGACATTGACTTGAATGAAACTCAATTGTGTAACCCGTATCACACAATTGGCTGACACTTAGGAGATTAAAGGTCATCCCCTTGACTAGAAGGGCATTCTTGATTTGGAGACATTCGGATATATGAATGTCTCCAACTCTTATAATCTTAAGGCTACCATTATTACCAAACGACACATTACCTCTATTTTTGTTTTGAAGGGTAATAAAGAGTGACTTGTCCCCGGTCATGTGCTTGGAGCATCCACTATCAACAAACCAAGTTGATAGATGCTCCCCCTTGACCAATGCCTACAAGACACGAAAGATAAACGTTTTAGGTACTCAAATCTTGGGACCTAATGCATCTACAATGAACGACCTAGGAACCCATGCTTTGGTCACAACCTTCCTAGTCTCATGAACCCTAGAAGCATGTGATCTATGAAATTGGGTTCTAGACACTAGCGAAATGAAACTAGACTCCTTAGGTTGATATCCTAACCCAGTCTTGTTGTAGACCTCCCTTTGGGCATTTAGAATCATATCTAAGGTCTTAGAGCTAGTTGAGAATTTTTCAAGCATTTTCTTGAGTTTCTCAACTTCACCCTTTAAGACTTTGTTTTCATCCTCAAGGGCCTCTTGATGTAGGTCATCAACCTCATCTTCCCTAAGGGCCCTCAAGTGCTCTACTTCATCTTTTAATGATTTGATTTGAGTTTTTGATTTCTTAAGTAAAGTAGATAAATGTGAAATGGTTTTATAACATTTTTCTAAATGATGAGAAGTTACCTCTTCATCATCCGAAGATGATGAAGTCGCAGCTGAGGTATCACTCGTGTCACCATCACTCCCGGAATCCGGTTCCTCCCTTGCCATGAACGCTAATTGACGTGTGTTTTTCTCCTTCTTCTCTTCCTCCGATGAGCTTGAGGAGGATTCATCCCAAGTAGCTTTGAGAGCTTTCTTCTTCTTGACCCTTTCCTCCTTCTTGAGTTTTGGACACTGATAACCATGATTTGGGCTATATTATTTTGATTCATAATGTATATTTTTCAATGGTCTTTTTATAGCTTAATCTCACATTTATATCATATTTCATAATTGCATTTGAATTTGGACTTAATTGCAAATTGGCTTATAATTATGGTATTTGATGCTAATATTTGATTCTTATTTTGTAGGCATCAAAAGGGTCATGGACCCGATCAAATCAGACCACATTTGAGCTTGAATCAAGGGTTAAACGAGGCGATCAAACCTTGGAACATTATGGACCATTCGTTGAAGATTTGAGAGATCTGGGTCATCCGTCAAGGATCTGATCCATCCGACCTAATGAGGAGCAGATCTCGTCCATTGATGAAGATCCAAGGGTTTTGATCCAGATCTGAGTTGATCCAGCCGTTGATCAAGCCCCAAATTAGTCTCAGCCGTCCGATCAGATTGAAGATGATTTAAAACGCAGAAGCTACAGTGTTTTCCAGTGGGCTCGGCGTTTCCTCGCGATTTCTGCTACAGTGCCTTCATCTTCTTCTTCGCCGCGACGCCGACGCTCCCATTCCTCGATCCAGATCCGTGAGCTAGATTTCTTCGACGACGACGATCATCAGCTGCCGGCGTTCATCTTCCGGTGATCAGAGAGTGTTGAGAGAGGTTTCTCGGACGCGACTCAGGTTCTGCTCACTGCCGCGATTCCGATTGTGGAGGTCTCCCAATCGGCGATCTTCGCATCCACCAGAGCTTAGAGGGAGGTCTCCTGAGAGCTACTGGACCTTTTCCGATCTTCATTACGCAGCAAAGCTGGGTCGATTTGGCCGATCGATTTGATTTGCGACTCAACAGAACTTGAGCTCTGTTTCTTCGGCCGATGAGGTTTCCAGATGGATGGAGCTTGAACGGAGGTTTCCGTGAGCTGTGAGTGCCCTATGGAAATAGCTAGAAGCTTGTTTGATTGTTGTTGAATGCTTATAGGGGTTCCGAGAGCATTTCTGTTGGTTTCACAGCAGATTGGAGAAGTTGAGTTCGGGATTTTGGTTTGTGGAATGCTAGGGTTTAGATTTCCTTGTTCTTGTCTTTGAATTGTTCATCAATTTGCTCAGATCTGATACTTTCTCTTGCAATTTTAATTTCGTTTGAGTTTTTATATTACAAATTTTGATTTTGTGCTTACAAATCCAGATTTTACTAACCCATTAGAATTGATTTAGGTTCTATTATGTTTCTGAAAATCTATTACTGCTTGTTTATAGGTTAGGTAAATTTGTTAGCGATTCCTTGCTCTATACAATCAATCTTGTTACTGTGATCTTGTTTTCATGTTAAATGCTACTTGAGTTTCCGATTATTACCTCTATTTCGCATTATGTTGTTGAAGATTGAATGTTTAAGTTGATTGAAATTGTGAATTGATTGTTGATTTTGTCCAATAACATTGTGTTTGAACTCTTGAGATTAATTGTTGATTGTGATTGAGAATTGAAGATTTGGAAAGTGAGATGAGTATAGAATTGGATTATAATGGTGAATGCAATGTTGATTTCGGTTCACAATTGTCTTTAGTTCTTGAGTTTAATGGCTACTGAGAATTTGAATGCTTTGTTATTGTGAATTGAAAGGGTATGTGTATTAATTAACTCATTTGATGAGATGATACTTAAGAATCTGAATTCAATTGCGTTTATCTGAAGAGAAGGAAATGGATCATGTTTAGATGAGAGTTATCTTTCTTTGATACTATTCTTGATCAAGTTGAGATTAGATTTTGATTGGAACCAATAATATGATTCATACACACCTACTAGTTATCCTTGGAAAAATACGACTTGGGACTCCTTACTACACGCATTTTCTTTAGCTTAAATGGGTTCCAATCTTTATTAATTTGGAGCGCCTTGTGACATGCAAAAAGGCCGACACCAGACACTCGCTCCGATAGTGTCCTTTCTTGCTACACTCAAAACAAGTGACATTAGTTTTATCAACATTTTGATCGATAGATTTACCTTTCCCTTTGTATCTCCGACTCCTTCTCATGATTCTCCTTACAAAGTTAGTCATCTCGCTTGATGATGATCCACCTTCATCATCAGACTCGGAGGAGGATGAGGATGAAGGAATCTCTTTTTCCTTCTTCTTTTCTTTCTTCCTTCTTCCATCTTTGCTCTTTTCCCCTGCAACTAAGGCAATACCTTTCTCTTTTTGACCCTTGTTAGCAAATTCATGGAGTTCCATTTCACAAAAAAAATCATCTAATTTAACAATTGAAAGGTCCTTGGAGACCTTGTAGGAATCTACCATAGATGACCACAAGGCATTCCTCGGAAAGGCTTTGAGAGCATACCTTATAAGATCGCGATTCTCTACGCGTTCATCTACGGAATGAAGACCATTAATAATTTCTTTGAACCTTCCGTGTAGTTCACTTACCGTCTCGTTCTCCTTCATGGTGAGGTTTTGTAATTGATTTAAGAATAAATCTCTCTTGGCGATCCGAGTCTCGAGTTCCTTCTTAGAGCTCGATGAGCTTGTTCCATAAGTCTTTTGCGCTCATGAATGGACCTACCTTGACGAGTTGATCCTTGGCTATCCCACATTGTAGAGTGACCACTGCCTTGGCATCGGCTTGTCCTTTGCGATTTTGCTCGGCGGACCACCTTGATGAGTCTAGTTCCTTACCTTCTTCGTCCTTCGGAGGTGTAAACCCTTCCTTGACGGAGAACCACATTGAGATATCGGTCTTGAGATAATATTCCATGCGGCTCTTCCAATATTGAAAGTCCGCTCCGTCGAAGTAGGATGGACGATTGGTGCTAAACCCTTCCTTCATAGCTATCTTCTTGCTCTTTAGGGTGTTAATCCGGATGAAGAGAACCTCGCTCTGATACCGCTTGTTAGGATCTTCGGATGGCTAGAGAGGGGGGGGTGTGAATAGCCTCCTCTAAAAGCTTAAAGAATTTCTTCCTACAAGTCGTTAGCGCAGCGGAAATATGCAAACGAAAATATAATACAAGAAAAAGAGACAAACACCACTAACACCAGTATGTACGAGGTTCGGGGATAACTTGCCCCTACTTCTCGACGTGTCCGTAAGGTAGACGATCCCTTGATCTTTCGGTAGATCACACCCCGGATAGATTCCGGCTAAAGATTTCCTCCTTCTCGGTGGAGTAACCTCTCCACAAAGTCTCAGAAGATATGTAAATAAAGCACAAGACTTACAATGATCAGTGGCTAAAGAGAATGAAGAATATGCTCACAGCCACGCGAAGACGACAGTGAAAGCAGAGCGCAAGAAGGAAGCAGCTTCTCAGCCAAGAGCTCAAAGCTTAGCACACTCGCTTGATCGATAGAGAGTTTTTCTTTCTTAGTTCCTTCTCCGAAAAATCTCTTCATCCTTTTTCTTATGCCTCTGCTTTTCCACTACATTCAGCCTGTATCGAATTGCTGTCAACCTGCACCGAATCGCTGCTGCAAGCTAAGGCGTCGCCAATCACTCTTCCTCCTCATCTGGTTCTCTGAACTCACACCAATAGAACCCATGGTTTTCACAGGTGTCTCTGAGCTCGAACCAATAAACAGGAGTCAAGCTGATTGCCAGCTGATCGCAGCCAGATCGCAACCAGTAAATGTTGATGCTCCAATTGCACCATTTGCAGCGAAACACAGTAGAAAGAATACTTTGTCTTATTCTTCTGATGGAGCTTGATTTGAATTTAAGCATTGGCATGATACCTGCAACCTGCAGATTTAAAAAGCTCACAGCAGATGGTTAAATCAGACGAATCAGAAGTTGCAGAGAAACAGCAGAAACTACAGACCATTATTGTGGATCGGTCAGCAGACCGATCCACAGCCTCTTTGACCGATCAGGCTACAGCCTGATCGGTCCAGGAGGGCTATGATCGATCTGTGGACCGATCAGGCTATAGGTGGATTGGTCCACAGACCGATCCCCCATCCTTTCTCTCGAACTCTGTTGCCTCCTTATCGATCTACAGACCGATCAGTAATTCTCGGTGAGTTCACAGAGAGTTACTGATTGGTTACTGATCGGTCTGGTGACCGATCAGATAACCATAGTATCACTGGATCGGTCAACAGACCGATCCAATGCCTATGTAGGTTTAGAGCTTCCCAACCCTAAACCCTAAAGCCTTCCTGGTCTAGAGAACGAGCTACCAAGCCCTCTTTCACCTAGTACGGAGAACGAGCTACCGAGCCCTCTCTGACCTAGTCCGGAGAACGAGCTACCGAGCCCTCTCCGACTTCGTCCGGTCCAGAGAACGAGCTACCGAGCCCTCTCTGACCTAGTCCGGAGAACGAGCTACCGAGCCCTCTCCGACTTCGTCCGGTCCAGAGAACGAGCTACCGAGCCCTCTCTGACCTAGTCCGGAGAACGAGCTACCGAGCCCTCTCCGATTTCGTCCGGTCCAGAGAACGAGCTACCGAGCCCTCTCTGACCTAGTCCAGAGAACGAGCTACCGAGCCCTCTCCGACTTCGCGTGCCAAGTTTCCATACTTGGACTTTTCCCTTCCACCTGATCAACCTTGATCAGTAATCAATCTAAATTTAATTAATATCTGATACAAACTTAAATCAGTGCCAACATCAAAATAACAGCCAGGTCAGACTGTATCAACACAAACTAACTTAAAAACCACATAAATGCATGTTGTTACTTGTTTTTCCTTACATATGTTTTCACTAACTTAACCAGGTTGTCATTCCATCAAAAAGGGGGAGATTGTTGGTGTGGTTAGCACTAACGATTTAACCCAGGTTTTGATGAATGACAAATAGGTTAAGTTAGGTTTGTTGTTATCTAATGCTTTGATCGAGTATGCAGGTTAAGTCCAGACAAGTCGACGGGCTGACCGGATGTCTGGCACGAAGTCCAAGCGGGTCGATGGGCTGACCGGACGCTTGGCGAGAAGTCCAGCTAGGTCGACGGGCTGACCAGATAGCTGGCACAAAGTCCAAGCGGGTCGACGGGCTGACCGGACGCTTGGCACGAAGTCCAGCTAGGTCGACGGGCTGACCGGGTAGCTGGCACAAAGTCCAGACGGGTCGAAGGGCTGACCGAACGTCTGGCAGGTAAGTAAAGGTAAGTCACTGGAGGAGAGTGACTATGAGGACGCATCCCAGTTAAGGGACAGTAGGCGTCGGTCCAGTTTAGGTCCATTTTGGATCCCTAAATTGAGACCCTGACTAGGTTATGGTCTCGGGAAGACAGGACTTAACTCATAAATCTATATAAAATGTCTATACATATATTTTTCTAACTCTATTTTGTAGATACAAATGTAGAGCTTCAAATTCTGCACGCGTAGCAACTGACAGAGCTTGATTCCGAGTTCGGAGTCAAAAGTTATGATCTTCGGAAGATGACTGTGTCAAACAAGTAGTTGGAGACGACTCTGATCAGCCAGATTCGAACTCTCCTCATCTGATCTGAATTTTTGGGATGTGATAAGCTCTGGAGACCCCTCCAAAGGGCTATAAAAGGAGGGGGTGAGCAAGCTTCAAGAACACAACTCTCAGAACGAAGAATCTGCTTCCTTGTGCTCCTGCTGCGCTGCGATCTCCGACAAGTTTTTCCTTTCTGTTCTAAGTCTTTTTATTGTCGATAATTTTTCCTTATTAACAATATTCTACTTAACTTGTAATCTATATTTCGAATTGCTAGTGAATTGTCCAACGAAAGTACTGACGGAGTACGGGCTTTCGAGTAGGAGTCGTCACAGGCTCCGAACGAAGTAAATCCACTGTGTTCAATTTTCTTATTCCGCTGCGTTTATACTCGTTGTTTTTCGAATCGATATTCACCCTTCCTCTCTATCGACGTTTCATGATCCAACAAGTGGTATCAGAGCCCGGACTGCCAGAAGGTTTAACCGCTGACTGTGCAAAAGAGCTATGGTCTGATTGAGCCATACAGGTACAATATTGACCTCGAACAAAGAAAGTGGGGACTCCTATGTTCAGATTAAGAGGACCAGACACCAGGCAGGAAGTCCTAGTTGCGACTAGGCAAGGAAGTCCTAGTAGGTCGGGTGGACCGAGGGGCAGAAAGACTTGGTGGGTCGACGATCGGACGTGGGAAGCCTATGGTCCTTTGTTTGAGGGGGGGATTGTTGGAGTTGCAAGGTTGCAAACATAGTCTCATATTGGAAACACATGGGAAAGATCATGGGTTTATAAGAGAAAAGATATCTCTATTGGCATGAGGCCTTTTAGAGAGAGCCCAAGAGCAAAGCCATGAGGGCCTAGGCCCAAAGTGGGCAATATCATGCTATTGTGGAGATATCTAAATTCTTTTCGATCCTACAGTAACCTCTATTGTTATCGCTACCTATGCATAATAAATAGACAGGATGGGTCATTGGCAATGAGAGAGTGCAAGGTATGCAAAGAGTGCAAATTCATGGGGAATTTGTAGTAGCGAATCGTGAAGGAATTGTGAGGAAATCGTGAGGGATTTGTATGGACAGAGCATGAGCAATTTGTGAGCAATTATGTATTGTTCCACTTATATTCCTTTATTATTGGGATAATAAAAGTTGAGAGTTTTCTTGTACACGTTGATGTTGCTTGCTTGTGACTTTTGGTGTGCCTTTTCATTGGACATTCTTTGTACCATGATGGTGCATTCGTTGAAAGGCTGAGTTAAGTGCGGGACTTAATTGCCGTGCAGGAATTTTTAAGAGCAGAAATTTATCCCTTGACAACGTGCCTAATCTGGCTTAATTAACCGGATGCGTGGCCGACTAAACACCCAACTAATTTTGCAAAACACTATTTCACTCCACCAGCGTATTAAAATGATTACCTGCCGGCTACCTGAAACCCTCAAATGGCAGGTTGAAGAATCGATATTACGTAAACAAATAGGGTACTCGACTGAATACAACAAGAAAAACCAAAAATAATGAAGCAAAAGAAAGAAAAAAAGGGAGAGGATAAACATAGCTCAAAAGTTAAAATGGTTGCCAGAGATCTATTTTGTACCCGGATCTCCAAGCATCCAAATCAGGAAATTTGTTCTAAAAATCATAAATTATTCTCCGAAAATTGAAGAACTACGCCATAATAGAAAAGAGGGCCGAGACTATAGCTGCTTGGGCGACAGAGAGACAAGACTATAGATTGTGAGATCAGAGGATAATGAATATAGATACTAAAATAGAAAATAAATACAAGACAAAAACATTTTATCACTTAATCTTTCTGCAATGGAATTAAAGAAGAAGAATCCTAGTTGTTATACATTTATAACTACAAGATGGAATGAATGCTATTTTGATAATAAATGAAAAGGGAACCCCGCTCAAAGATACATTACAAGTAAATAGTTAATTTTCCCAATCACTAACCTTCAAATGTTAAATATAACAAAACATAGAGGTGAGACTTAGCCAATGACTTACTTGAGAACACTACTCATTGTATTGTGGCTGCTCTGTTTTAGATGATCATAGTGAGCTGCTAATTGTATTCAGATTGCTGCTGAAAATTGCTTTCTTCAACTGAAACACTCATAATGCTGCTATTTAGTTTGTTCTTCAAGGGCAAACCAACACGAATGCCATAATAACAATGTCTTTCTGATTACCTATCGCTTATTGACATTCTTTGAAATAAAGAGTTCCACACATGGTTTCTTTAGAACATTACCAGTGATTCTCTTGTTCATGTTTAAAAAATGGTATCACATTTCTATAAAGGAGAACAATATAGTTCATGGAGGAAAAAAAGAGTTTGCCACTCATTGTGATATTGTTAATGGGAGTCAATCCCAAACTGTTCATATCATTTAACAAGAAAAGAAAAACAAGAGTTGCAATAAGTAAAGAGCATCAACCATACAAACTAGTCAAAACAAAGGCCAAAGAGGCATATAACAAGACAGATTCCATCACAATTTAACTAATTCAAGTGCAATCACATGTAAATTGGTTTTTCCAATGAACAAAAACAGGGAATTTCTGAGTGAGAAGAGACTGATGCTGTGATGCACTAAGAATAGAGCTCTTTTAAATTATCACCTAAAACTTATCTGTAGATGAGATTCAGAAATATCAGAACATTATCTTTCCTCTGAGTTAATGAATACATTGTTCTTAATGATCAAAGAACAAGATATTCAACCAACTGCTATTTATCCAAGTACCCAAGATATTCAACCAACTCCTATTTATTCCCCGAAGCGAGGAAATATATCAATGAGAAATGAGGAACCTTAGCTACCCAAGCATCCATCCAAAACAATTACATGACAAGTTTGGGGGTTTAAGAAATTTAGAATGTTCAAACCTTTCTAGCTTAATGGCAACAAGAGAACTGTGGCTTTAGGTGCAACTCCACCACCAGTCGACAAATCTAATGAATTTTACATAAGCAACTATAATTCTTTAAGAAAGCAAGTATCAGGTCTAAGCACTATAAATGGATTCATAAAACATGTGCATTATGAAGTGGAACGATCTCATACAATTTTATTTCTTACAAGAATTGTCATTTTCAGTTATGTTTAGAAGTTCTTAAAATAAAGTGAAATATACATCAAAGTAAAATTTTGAGACAACTGAAACGTAGAAATATAATCTGTGCTATTAAGATTTAGAATAAGATAAACAACATAGTAAAAAGAAATCCAATAGTCACATATTAATCACCAAAAAAATTATAATTGAACAAAGAAAATTTTATTAAACGGTTAAGGAACTTCAATTCACAGTGGATAATAATCAAATTTTGTAAAACATCTAACTATATACGGATAAAATTTGAAAATATATATACCAAGATACTCTTTTTAGTATCTCTAACAATACATATGAAAGGATACACAATTTTAATCATGATTATAATTCAAAATTTTAGTAAAAAAATCAAGCACAATAAGAAAACGCTACATAGATCTACTATGGTTAGAACTATGAGTACTGCAAAGAATCGAAACAATTCCCTAAAAGATTGGATTTTGGACACTCGTTAAAATCCAAGAAGAAGAAGAAGAAATAAGCAACACAAGATCTATAGGACTAACTTGACTCCATAAAAACCTAAATTTGAGAACGAAAAAGCAGATGCCCTAGTTCGGAAGAGAGCATCTCGGCAAACACTTCTGACAAGCGCCGTAAATCCAATGGAATAATGAAGAAAGAAAGAGGCTCGAAATGACCTTGAAATGGAGAGATACGAAGAAGCTCGCCGTCCGTCTCCGATTCAGTTGGTGCAAGGCGGGATCCGGCTCGTTCGTCCGCCTCGCAGGACCCAAGCGTTCCCGACCTGCACCAAGCGAACCAGAGGCGGCCAAGACGATGGATCACAGGCTCATCGTAGACGACGGAATCACAGGCCAGATTTATAGAGCAGAGGACGAAGAGGATTGCGACGCGTGGTGAGATCACTCTGATCGGAGTCGCTGGGGCGTTGATTGTTGGGCTGCGATTTTTGATTTCGCGGCGGAAGGAAACATAACCGTCCGCATTTTCTGTTCTCTGCGGATATCCTCAATAGAAAAATGATATCCTCCCAGAAAAAATTTTAATGAAAAGTTACACATAAATTCATAGCCCCATTATTTTATTTTTTATGGGCCCCATAAATTTATGTGTCTATCTTAAATTTTTTCTTAAGATATTTTCCTTAAACATATCATTGCTCTCCTCAATAATAGCTTTTAGGACTTGTTTACTCTCCACATAAGATCTCTTTTTTACAAAAGCTAAAGTTTCAAGGCTTAAACTTCTTCTTCTTTCTCTGTTTACTTGGACAGAAGACATTATATAATAATATGTTTATTTCTCTCCTTTTTCTCATATATTTTTTTTCTTTTCTCTCCGTATAAGAAAGTATTTGTAGTGTTTTTTATATGATATTTCTCTACAATATTATCAATTCATGGTGTCCCTTTACTCTCATTTGCGGTGCCAATCCTTAGTAGAACAAGAATGCTACCTGAATGTCACGGTGCTAAGGACAAAGTATAAGCAAGGTACTTACTACATGCCTCTTTTGAAATTCAGAGCGGGGTTTGATTGATTATAGAGATTTTAGCGACTATCAACCCTTAGTTGGTTCAACCAGAAAGTTATTGATGTATTCGGAGATAATCCATCCGAAAAGTCACCTCATCTTCTTCCCACACAGTCCAAATACCTTGGATGAGGTCCCGCTCAATTGAGCTCGTGTACAGAAGCTCCCTCTAATACAAACTCTTGCTGAACTGATTCTCTTAGACCTCAAAGAGGTCGTGCGGGCCGCACCGGCTCCTGTCGATGAGTGTTGAGTCGTAGGACTTTGAGTTTCGACCAATCAAACGACAAAAGCAATCGCAGCTCAGAGAACAGAAGGGAGAGAGGGGCCGAAGCACACTGAGGAGCCGAGCACACCATCATTGTGAACCAAAAAGCTGACCAACCCAACCCTCGAATCATCGTCGGGTTTGAAAACGTTGGACATATTCGGCGAGGACCAAGTTAGGGACCAGAGGTTGCAGAGAGGCTGACAAAGCCACCTCAGAGGCTGGACATAATTCTCACTGAGTGATGGCCAGAGACCCTCGAAAGGTTGCCATCAGCCAGCACCAATTTGACTTTGTTCTCTCTGGATTTTACCAGATTCCCTGATCCTATTAAATTGCATCAGGACATGTTTGTAGGGCCTCCCTCCAGCCATACACAGCTTGTAAATGTTCTAAAACCCGAACCAAATCAAACCCGACTAGACCACCGAGATGCGATACCTGTGCAGCAGTTAGGAAGGTAGGGAGAAAACTAATCGGTTCGACCCAAAACCATGATCCAGCTTTTGGCTGATTTTGAAACATGATGAATAATGGAGCCACAAAAGGTTCAGATATCATTGTCCAGTCGTTCTCCATTCGTGCAGATGACAAAGATGCAAAGCCCCTTCATGAAAGAGGACACTGCCGACGAGTACTATTGTCTTTGTCAGCCATACTGAATGATCTCATTTCGAAATCACCAGAACTAGAAATCGCCATGTGTTCGAGTTGGTTTATCACTCACCCTGAGTCTATTAGGATTGAAGAAACAAAGATTAAGGCTTTCTTTTTCAGCAAGTATTCAAACACTTGGTTGGCATCGATGAAGAGCTCAACTGACCATAGATGCCTCTTCCAACTCCCTTACATACATCAAAGGCAACATTGATGAAGTCATTGCGACATGAGACAACTCTATCACCGAAAATCTAATGAAGATGAGTAGAGAAATTATTACCACACAATCATAGAGGCTGACAAGGTACCTTAATGCTTACTGAATTTGCAGAAGAAGATCCCCTTTGAAGATTTCTCGTGAACTTTTAGGAAAGCCAAGAAGAGCTGCTGGACATCAGGAATGTGACCTCTCTTTCTCTGTGATGGAATGGTCTAAGATAGCCTTTGTAGGGCTGCCTTTTGACTTCGAAAAAGAACCAATTCCAATCTCTAGTAAAACATAAGTATGATACAGTTGACTAACAAAAATCAAATCGGCGATCAACTATAGTTAGGTTCCATGACGACAAGAAATACACAAAGTAACACTGAATATCTGCTCAGAAAGTAAACAATCTAAAGAGAGGACCCTTTCGAGACTAATGGGCTTTGGTTGTTGTATTGATTCCATGAAAAAGATAAGGAGGAGCACTCTCCCCTACTTGCAGGGGCTAACTTTACAAGTCACATCTAACTCGACAAAATATTAACAAGTTTTGTTTCATCAAAAGCAAAAAAGATGAGAGGAACTAGTAGCGTAACAAGCCAGTTTATGAATCCGATGTTCCAGCAAAAACAGAACGATTACAGGTTAGTTCCTTGCATGATATTTGATGTCATTTGTATTTCTTTTCATAAGCCTCCGAGTTGGCATAATCCATCTTGCTGAAAGACTCTGTGCATCCTATTGTGGCTATTAGTTCCAAGTGCCTTTCTTTATGCCACATAATATGTTGTGATTTTTATCTCAGCAATTTACGCTTACCTTCTAAGACTGGCAAATCTATGGATTAGATCTGTTAAAAGAGCCCAATCAAATCCAAAATACCAAAGTGCTTAAGTGAGCAATCTTTTGATATTTAAGCATGCTTCAAAAGTTTCCCTTAGCCTAAAAGGGTAGAGTTTTTAACCCTTGCCTCTGGTCTAGTTATGTGATTGGAACAAAAGTGCAACCAATTCTACTAGTCAATTTTTGTCAAACTGGTAAAACCAACCGGTTTTACAAAAATTAGTCGATTTTGTCTCGTTGTGACCTCGATGCATCCCAACACAAGATCTGCATTGACACAAACTGACAAACTCAGGTGGAGGTACATTTGATTGAGAGGATGCACGCCAATATGACTCAAGTGCACTCCAATTTTCGCAAGTTCAGTCTTGTGAAGAAAGAGCTCGCCCAAAAGCTGCAATCACTCAAGGGAGAGCTGGCTAGAGTTCAATCGAAGCACATGTTCCATGACTATCAAAGCTGAGATAGAGCTCATGAACAAGGAAATCCAGAAGGGTAGAAGGTCAAGTACCTTAATTCTGACCACTTCAATGTAGGGTTTAATAATTGTGCCAAATATGATTTGTAAATTCTGCATTCTTATTTTTATCAATATTTATGCTTTAGGTTTTAAAAATTAGATATATATTTATATGAGTTGATTTTTCTATATCAGATTTTCAATTCTTAGGTAGCAGGTCGATTCTCAGTTTGATATGCAATTCCACCAATCTTTTCCTCTTTGGTAAGTTGAGTTACTCTCGATGCTACATTACTCGTGTTGAAGCAGCAGTTAATAGTACAAGAATTTAAAGACAAATGTGAAGGATCCCCATGATAAGAAATAAAATTTATTTATTAACTATCTGGTGGATAAAAAAGAATCAAACAGTTGAAAGAGGCAGGAGAAAGAAGAATCTTAAGTTAAGCATATTATGTACCATTTAAGGACAAAGATGCAGATCACATTCTTAACAACAGCTTGAGAGAAGCATAGAACAGCCTTGAAGTTGCAACTTGTTTGTCAAATATTTAACAGAGAAACTGACCAGTTTGAACTTCCTTGCGGCAGAAATTGACCATGTTGAAGTGAGCCACTGTTCCATGGATTATGTCGCAACAACTATGACCACAATGAGAAGGATAATCCCAAAAATCACCAAAAGCAGGCACATCTACATAAACCGAAGAACTGGATAAGACAGATGTACAAACAAAAAATGAAACACAAGGCTGAAAAGTGAACTTACCAGGGATGAATTTGACTTTTGGGTTTTGGCTGCCTTTTGAAGTTGGATTGTCCCCTGAGCAGTGGCTGCATGAGAGTTCTCAATGTGGGAGCTAATGTCATCTGCACAGAAATCGGAGTGAGTCAAACAGATAAAAGGCAGATGAAGATTACTCATAAAGTGGAGATGCTTTACCAATTATAACTCCTTGATCATGAACCAGAACAGCAAGGTCTTTGAAGATTTCATTCACTTCACCAATCTGCTGTTGAATATCTTGGATGGCTTGTTCTCTCTCCTCTATGATTGCCTCATTGAAGACGATCTCATTGTCCAACAAAAGCACCTCTTGTCTGCAGATCCAAAATGTATTGAAGTCTTAAAATTTAGATCTAAAATGTATGACTAAACAGAAGATGGAATGGACCCCAAGAAAGCTATAAGAAAATGGCACCAAACAAGTAGCAAGAAACAAACCGATACTGAAAGCGAGAATTTGTGTATGAAGGAAAATATTGAAGACAGACCAAAAAATTGATTAAAAATGGCCAACTTTTGATTGATTAATATCATAGTGATTAATTTTCTCAATAATTGATAAGGTATTGGCCAACATTAAGTCCAAGAAATCTCAGTTTTTTTTTTTTTATAATTATCAATAAGCGAATGAAATTAAAGAGAGAAGATTGTCAATTTACATCCTTTCACCTACTCAAATAGTAAAGTAATAAGATTGATAAAATTTCTCTATGTTACAGTATTGGACTCACCAGAGCTAAACTATTTTTTGACATTTAGAGCCATGCAAAGGACCAAAGAACTATAATGATATATATTCATGACCCAGTTTATTTAACCAAATAACTAGAGCAACAAAATCAAGGCCCATACAGGATGAGCTCACTAGCTAAGATAGGCATGCTTGTCTCTAAAACTTCAATAGAAAGATGAACTTGGGAGAAAGAATTGCACTTACAATGCAAGATTGGGATTATTGACAACTTAAATATATATTTTATGCCACACATCAAATTACAATTCAATTAATACCAAGATTAGTCACCTTTTGGACTCCAAAAGTAGAGCTTGCTCAAGAGGCTTGTTGGAAGTATTATCAGGCACACCCATAGAATCATATCTGCACAAATTGTGTAGAGTACAAGTTAATATAAGGGCATAAGAGTAAAATAAAACTAAATGATTATGCTCATTAGGGCATAAAAATTAAAGTTCAGATCATCATTCATATCTTTTCTTATTCATCTATTCTAAGTTGCAAAGATTATTTAGCACAAGTTGCAATATTCCAAAGACAATATTATAAAATTCACATCCATGATGTGGTGCCTTTGAAGAATATATGGTAACAACTAAATCTTTATTGGCGAATACTACTCTTTTTCAAGTACAAATTCAAGGTTTTAGTTTGGGCCTTGACAAAATGACTTAAAGGAGATATAGTACGAATAGAGGATCCAAAGAACTACTCGTAGAAGGTGGAACCACTATTAGAATGAGACCGAAAAGCCATCTATTAAGAATGATGTTAACATGTGACTTGGATAGCAACCAAGCAAGGTTGTCAAGCTTTAAGGGAGGATTATAGCATCCCAATCATCATCAAAGAAATAGGCATAGATAGGTGCATTTTGGCTACATGATTCAACTCAAGTTAAATTTGATGATTCAGTTCTTCTATCAGGTCTGATGGAAACAATATCGTTTGTGAAGCAAGGACCTAAACCTGATATGCAGATCAATCTTTTGGTGACATGTGGCAAGTACCATAATAAGGGCGAATGGGGGCCCTAGGTCTCAATACCTCTAATTAACTCCTTAACTCTTTTATTGTTTGCCAGATGTATATATTATGTTTTTTAAATAACTTTTGATTACTTAATACTTCCATGTAGAGACAGGCCACAAGGTTTATAACTCAGGTTCTAACCCTAATAATACTAAAAATCCTTGAGGAGAATACAGTTAAAATGTACTAAGTGAACAAAGAAAAGAGGGGATAACTACTGAGCTGAACTAGCAGAGCCCTTTATAAATAAGAAGTTTCTAATCCCATAAAACCAACCTTCACTCAGGATTTTGCACCAAATAAAATACACATAAGCACTAAAATCCACAAAAATCATTCCACAAACAAAACAAAAGCAAATAAAGATGGAAAGAGTAGCACAGATGCTTCTATTAATGCAACTGAGATGTAAAATGCAAGCAAAACACATGCAGAAATTCAATGCAAATTCAAGTGCACAAATTGAATACAACAGCCTGCCTTGGTGGAAGAACGGCTTGGGGAACCAATGGAGCAAATGCAGTTTCTCTCTCAGCTGCAAGCCTTTGAAGTTTCTGGTACTCCTTCAAAATGTTTTGGAAGTCCTTCGCAAGTTTTGCATCTGTTATCCTTTTGCTTGTCTGCAATTTATCACAATGCTTAACCATGAGGAAAATGTCATGACAGAAATAAGAAAGAATTGATTCTTAGTCAAATGAGAAAGGTTGATAGTCATGCATGTTGAATCTCCATGATGTTTCTAGTGGTAATGGATAATAAGCATAGCCCAGAGTTCAGAATCATAAATAAAAGCTTTGATCAAGTCATGCAGTCTATCCACTTTCCATCAAATCTCTAATGGCAGGGGAGCATTTGTACAATGAGAAACTGAGTAATCTCACTTTAGATTTGAGGTTAATTGCATTGCACATGCTGCACAAGCCACCTTCTACAAATTCTTGACATAGGAAGTCTACAAGATGGTGATATGGCAAGATTGCATTATGAGTAGGTAATCAGCTCACAAGCATAAACTAGTCAAGAACCATACATAATATAATGGGTTTTTTTTCTTCTTTATTATGAGAGAAAGTAGATAGAATTTTATTCATAACTTCGGACAAATAGACCTTAGAGAAAGTACTTAGGAAAAAAATAATATGTGCACCACTTATTAAAGACTCATCATACGGTTCATTGGTACAGAAATAAATATAAACGTTGATAATTTAAGATAGTCTTAACACACAATTATACATTCAATAGGTTAAGTGGGTTTCTAGGATCCATTGGAGATAGGCTGGAGCATATGGCCAAATTAATAAATTAATTTGTCAATTATTGAAAATGCTTCAAGAAAAAAAAAATAACAGTATACAACTACTACAAAATTCGAAGGCATAAATGTCTGCATGGTATGCTTCTTAAAACTGAAATTCCAGATAAGACTACCTCCGCAGTTCACCTGACTGTTGCACACTGAAGAAGATAGAAACAACCAACCAAAACAATCATACAACCAAAGCAGATGCAAGCTTCAATAGATATTAAACTCAAAGTACTATTTACTTACACTAGCTTCAGAAAGATGATCAGTTTCAGTGGCTTGTTTAAGTTTGGTAGAAGCATCTTTAACTAACTGTCCAATATGTAATCTTGCATTGTGCCTGAAAAGGGAAAAAAAAAAGAATACAACAGTAAGCAATATACTTATAACTTAATTGGCTCCACTAGTAGAGAAATTTCTCATATATACAAGAGAAAAAAGTTGACAAAGAAGCTTGGGGTAAGGGATTTCCTAGAAGCAGTAAGTTTACACACTGACAAAGATAGGTTTATGCAAGTGAAAAACCTACCAAAGAAATTCTTAGATATTGTATTTACTAGGATGGAAGTAGGATGCAAAAGAGAGGGAAAAAATAAAATCACTAATTGTTTTTTATTACTTGGAGAGAATTAGAGGGAAAATGATTTGATCACTTCCAATTTTCTATTTTATTTTCATAAAAAATGATGTTAGTAATATTATTTCGTTTGTTTAGTTCAATCGAACTAAACAAGAAACATGAAACAGAGTGAATACAAGGTAATTCAATTCTTTTCTTTTCTCTTCATTTAAACTACATTTTTTCCCTGCTTCCTCTCCTCTAAGTAAACACAAGGCAAAGTTTTACATGGGCAGAAAGATAGAAATCAGAGGGGAAACACACGGGAGGGAAAGTGACACAAAAATGGACATGAGTGGTTCATGCTCAATGTGCAATTTTGTGAGACTTCCCCTCCCCTTCTCCATCCCTTTTCCCTCCTATCTTTCCAGTTTCCACCCAAGCAAATCCAGCACTAGGCCAGTTAGAATAAATACAAACTTAACAGTCTCCATTAAATCAGTGTTGAATATGTTTGAATGGAGAAGAGGTGGAAGAGGATAGAAGTTCCATTATGAATGAGACTTTAGTCCCACATTGGGAGTTTCATAGCATGTTGGTTGATTTATATTGATTCACATGCATTGAGGAAGTGAACAAATGCATGGAGAGAGACTCTCTCTCACGCGTGGGTGCGCAGGGGTGCAAATCCAGGGCCTGAATTGCATTGAACCATGTTGACTCGTGTGTGGGCACGACTTGCGCGCGTCGAATGCCGGACTGGTAAGGGCAAAATTTACCCAAGTAGAACAACCAACATTTTGCTGCTATGTAACATTAAAGTCGAGATTAATGCAGAATCAAAACGGTCGAGTGATAATGAGTGAAACGGCGGGCCATTAACGCTGTCGTTGTGCAACTCCTGCTTGATGGAATCACGATTAACCGTTGTATCCTGGGAAATAGACGACCCCAATAAACCTCAAAGCACTGCCAGAGGTGGGGCGAATCTGTTTCAAGGAAACTGCGTCAATCGCAGGCCTCGGTCAGCTCGCCCGGTCGACCTCCTCGTTCGCCCGGTCGGCCTCTCCACTTGCCCGGTCGGCTTGTCTCCTCGCCGGGTCAGCCTGTCTGCTCGCTCGCCTCTCCACTTGCCCGATCGGTCTGTCTGCGGCCTATCTAACCGCTCGGCCCGGTGGGTCTCTTTGACCGCTCGGTCGGCTTGTCTCCTTGCCTGATCGGCCTGTAAGCTCGCCTGACCTACCTCTCGCTTGACCAGTCTGCTCGCCCGACCGGTCTCTCACCCAGTCGGCTCTCTATCTGGCTGAGCTTGTTTAGCCTTACTGCTCGGTCGGACAATCTACTGCATCAATCGCAGGTCTCGGTCAGCTCGTCCGGTTAGCCTCTCCACTCGCTCGGTCAGTCTCTTCGTCCGCCCAGTCGGCCTCTCCACTTGCTCGGTCTGTCTGTTAGCCCGCCCGGCCTATCTGCTCGGCCGGCCTGCTCGCGCGACCTGTCTGCCCGCCCGACCTGCCTCTCGCTTGTCTTGTCTGCTAGCCCGGCCTGTCTGACCGCTCGGCCTGGTCGGTCTCTTTGACCGCTCGACCGACTTGTCTCCTCCCCCTATCGGCCTGTTTGCTCGCCCGGCCTGTCTGATCGCTCGACCTGTTAGCCTGCCCGGCCTGTCTGCTCACCCGGCCTACCTTTCGCTTGGCCAGTCTGCTCACCCGACCGGTCTCTCACCCAGTCGGCTCTCTGTCTGGCTAAGCTTGCTCGGCCTTACTGCCCGATCGGTCAATCTATTGCTTGCCCGTCCTACCTTTAAGTCCGCTTGAGATTCTCTGCCCGTTCGGCAACACAGACCCGCTGCTCGGCCGATCTGTCTGCTCGGCTGCTCAGTCCAATCTGCCACTCTTCGGCATGCAGCAGAAACGAACCCCTGCTGACAGCCTGAGATTATACGCTCAGGTCATCTCGACTGTAAGTTAAATTTAATTCAATATATACCCCATAAATCTCCAACAATAGATTGTTTCTTCCAACAATCAGCAAAGTAGGGAGTGAAAATAATCTTCATTCTTAGGCTCCATTTGATACTGAATAATATATAAATATATATAAACTTTTAGATAATGCTACAGAGTCCAATTAGACGGATCAGAGTCCAATTAGACGGATCAGAGTCCAGTTGACTCAACCAATTTGAATATGTTCAATCCATTTGGGAACTCATTTTCCCAAAAAAGAAAAAACATGTGTTTTTATCGACCAAAAGGGATTTTAAGACCACACTGCACCAAAACATTCGGAAAACATTTTACCGAAAATATTTTCAGCGAAAGCGAAGACTTAGCCCTAAACCGTTCTCGTAACCCTACCCAAACCAGCATTCCGCGGAGAAAATGACACTCACAGCTTCTCCCGGAGGTCGGGAGTGTCCTTGGGGGTGCCGATCGTGCTGACCAAGCGCTCGAAGTTACGGACGGAAGTCGTAATCTGGAACAGCCCGGCCGCGACAGCCTGCGTCGAATCCTGCCGCCGCACGATGAGCGGCCTCCCTGATTCCAAATCCTGGAAACTCATCCTCTCCCTCTCGATTCCAAGCGCGCGCGCGCAGATGACTTCAACCGGACCGAATCCAAAACCTAGAATCCGCAACCGATTCAATTGGCGCAAGACGCGCAGCAAGGAACCAAGAAAACTCAGCAGGAGAATGGGGGAGCAGATGGGAATTTGCGGGAACGTCAACGGAGTGGAGATCGGAGGTCGCGAAGAAGCGAAGGTTCGAGCTGGGAAGAAGTCAAAGACGGGAGACGCTACCAAGGGACGGAGTTAGAAGTCAAGCATGTCCACGCGACGCGCCGGGCATATATGCAAAAACGTCCCTGTCATATATCGCAGTTAGCCCCCTCATTTTGACCCTTTTCGCAAGTTACTCCTTTTCCGCGTGATTGATTTTGATTGTTTGGCTACCAAACAGTCAGTGATAGAAATCGTGGATCGTCGAACACGTTCGGTTATAAATCAGTTAGTTGAGTACTTCTTTATTTTTTAAAAAAGAAAATTTATGTGTATCAAATCATAATAAAATTGTTTAAAATTTAAGAGGGGGAAGACTGAGCCGGTCCACGAACATTCTGAGGCATCCAAGTAAATCCGAAAATACTTGAGGATCCAACCGTTCAACATTTTAGATTTATCATCCTATCAAAAGAATATCATATAATGCATCGTAGTAATTTGAAATCAAGCTGTGAATATTTGGAAAACTATGTCTATAATGGCATGAGCCACCCTATCTTTGCATCAATAATAATGCATATACTCTTTATCCATGTTTGTAAAATCACAATGGTACAATGGTATGATCCTATAGATCAATCCTAGATCATACTAAATTGATTTTTATAATAAAATCAGAGAAAATTTGATAGAATCAGAACAGAATTAATAGGACCAGAACATGATCGATGGAAACTTTAAGAGACTATAATTTTTTACTCAGATTGAATTATGAGACCTATAATATATTAAATCAAAACTTGTTAAAGATATATAGTTAGTTATAAGGTTTATTCTTAACAGTCCAATTTTAGAACAAAAAAATGTTGTTTAAAATTTTTTCGGCTAAAAGACTTTTAGTCCTTTTTATTTAAAGTATAGATCAATCATAAATTGTACAGAATTGATTTTTATAATAAAATCAGAGAAAAATTGATAGAATCGGAACAGAATTAATAGGATCCTAACAGAATCGATGGAAGCTTTGCGAGATTATAAATTTTGACTCGAATTGAATTATGAAACCTATAATATATTGAATCAAAATTCGTTGAAGATCTATAGTTAATTATGAGGCTTATTCTTAACGGTCCAATTTCAGAACAAAAAAAAAATGTCATTTAAAATGTTTTCGGAGACTTAAAAGACTTTTAGTCCTTTTTTATTTTTTTCATCTTTAATAGAGTTAGGGTTAGAATTTTGAAAGTATTTGTGTTGGTATTTAATTGTTTGATGCACAACCGAATGTGTAAAAAATTAGATTAAACACTTTTAAAAAATTCACAACAAAACATTTACAATTCTACAAAAAAGATTAGAATCATTACCGGATATTTTTTTGATCTTGAGTTTGTGTCTCAGATTTGCAGGTCGTCGAAATTCTTTCAACACACGATCTTCCTTATTAATTCTTTGAATCAACCGATGGACAAAAGTATAGACTAACTTTATAAATTTTTCACGAAAAATTCTCATAGGGGGGGGTGTATTATATAGCATAAGATATTATAAGTGAGAGAGAAAAGGGAGACTTGTATTATAAAGTGGGAGAGAAAAAAAAATTATATATATATATATTATAAATTTTGTGAGAATATTTATAATATTAGCAAATATTTTATTTCTCCTTTTTATATTTCATATATAATCAAATTACAAATAGAATATTCCTTCTATTTTAAATAATCAACAATTTTATTATTTAATAAATTTTGTGAGAATAAATAATTAATCAAATTAATTATTTAAGAATATCCTTGTGGATTATAGGAATATGATTTGGGGACCATAGACCTATAATTTTAAGCGGTCGGGGGGTATTATAAAGCATAAGATCTTATAAAGTGAGAGAGAAAAGGGAGACTTGTATTATAAAGTGGGAGAGAAAAAAGAAAGATATTATAAAGTGAGAGAGAAAAGGGAGACTTGTATTATAAAGTGGGAGAGAAAAAAGAAAAAACATATATACATATTATAAATTTTGTGAGAATATTTATAATATTAGCAAATATTTTATTTCTCCTTTTTATATTTCATTTATAATCAAATTACAAATAGAATATTCCTTCTATTTTAAATAATCAACAATTTTATTATTTAATAAATTTTATGAGAATAAATAATTAATCAAATTAATTATTTAAGAGTATCCTTATGGATTATAGGAATACGATTTGGGGACCATGGACCTATAATTTTAAGCTCCGATAAATTTAAATAAAATTAATTAAAGCTCTTTAATTAATTATCTAATTTATTAACTACAAGATTATTCCACTAAAACTCAGAATTATACTCTTGAGAATTATGGAATGTATTTACTCAAAAAATTTGAATAATCCATTGATATAATCATTATGTGTTGATCAACTCTCCGTTCATGATTCACAAATAAAGCTCGATGGAATTACTGTTTTACCTCTCTATTTGTCTCTAAAACCTTAAATATCATTGATTCACTAGTGAACAATTAATTCATAATTTAATTATGAATTAGAGTACTCAAACTATTTAGTATTAGAATCAACACTCAAGAGAACTATTTTAGCATCCTTTCAGAAGTTACAAATTTTGTATATATAAATCATATTCCTAGCTGAATGTATAACCGAATTATCTCCAAAATGTAAGTGTTACGCCTATTATTAAAATAGGTTTTAGCAAACAAATCAAGAGACCTATTAATACAAACAAGGAGTCTATGATTACTCAGGATTTAAATTTATCTACATATGATCATCTTAGCGATGTTAATTTAAGTCTTTATAACGGTACTTTAAATATAGACACTTAAATGACATTTGGTCATTATCCTATATAATCATATTATATAAAATGTCTCTGCTTAGTGTCACTACACTGACTGTCCGAATAAGACTATCGTATTCATAATGTCAGCAAACTGCATTAATGATTACCAATTAAAAATTTATATTTTAATCAATCATGGATATTTTAAATATACTATATATGATTTTAATCCTTTTATATATAACAATTTATATATTAAAATCATAATTACACCAATATATTATGAAGTTTATATAGATATTCATTTTTACATAAATAAATATAAAACAATCCACCACTAAAATAAATACTTCTTTTATTTAATTCAATAATTAATAGTAAATATCTATTTTATTGGTAGTAGTGCAGACGTGGTTATGGCTACCTCTCAGTTCTGCACTTTGTGCAAAAGTTTTAAGGAGGGTACGAGCACCTATATAGGTGTGTGCATCCAAGTGAGAAGTGATGCTTGGTTGTTGAGTTGCTGAGAGCTGAGACCGTGTCTTGTGGAGAAAAAGAATATCTGAAGCAAGTATGAGAGGGATTTAATCTGTGGAATATTGAAGGACCTTTCAAACTGTAATTGTCCTTCATACGACAACCACCAAATCATCAAATCTATATTGAAGAATCAATTCGATGAGTTCACTATAAGTTTTTACATGTTCTATATCATGCATTTCAATTAACAATGGTATCAAGAGATTGTAAGTGTATGGAAATTACATTTATGTTGAAATCTCTCTGCGATGACTATTTTAAGCCACTTGGCCCTGGTTCGCTTTATTTGCTAAGAAAAATCATGACTGAGTCGTGATTAGCGATTGTTACCGGGCTCTAGCAATATACCTCCCACGGAATTTGTCTCCGTCGTATTTTGCCATGGCCAGACGAGATCACAACTAGTGTCAGATCCAGCAATTCAAGCATGGAGGGATGATTTTTACGCGGAACAAGGAGTGGTATCCTTTATCTCTATCGGTAAAATCTCATAATACTAGGATAAGTTCGCCAGCCGATACAAGGAACGTGACATGCTTCGGATGCAACAAAAAAGGACACTACAAGAACGAGTGCCCAAGATTGAAGATCGACAAACCGAAGCCGACCAAAAAGAAGGCCCTCAAAGAGACGTGGGACGACTCCTCGGACGAATCAGATGCAAAAGATCAGAAGCACCAGAGCCACCTCGCGTTGATGGCCCGCGAAGCTGAGTCGGAAGACGAATCGGAAGACGGGTCCGAACCCGAATCGAGCCACGAGTCTGTACTCGTTTCCAAAGGTTTCGAAGAGGTATTCCTAACCTTAAACCGAAAGTTTTTTAAAATTATTTCTTGCTTAAATAATAAGTTAAATAAATTAGAAAATGAAAACAAATTGCTTCTCGAGGAAAATCAAATCCTCTAGGAACAAGTTGTAAATAATAAACCAACTCAAGATCTAACACTTGAGGAGAAGAATTCATCATTAAAATTAGAAATTAATAATTTAAAAAATACGTTAGAAAAATTTATTACCAGATCAAAAAATTTAGACTTAATCCTAAATAATCAAAAAGCATGTTATAATAAAACTAGACTCAGATATAAGTCGAACTCAAATAAAACTTTTAAATCATTAATAACACAATACAAACCAACGAATAAAGCTTGGGTTCCGAAAGCGTGTTTGACCACGCAAATAGGACATAACCAATATTATATCCCTAAAGATAAAATATATTTCATAAAGTCAAATAAACCAAATCAAAAATCAGAATACAAACCTAAACAAAAAAAATTAAAATCTAAATATACTAGAACTCACCAAAATTTAAACTATTACCAAGTAAAATATAATTATAAAAAAAATAGACATAAACCTAGAACTAAAAATTAAATTAACGATCATTAATTCAGGGGAGGCTCCAGAATAACTGACACCTCCAACACTAATATACCCGGTAGGGTAACCCTAACCAACCTACCCAACAGGGTAATTAGGACTAGTTAAAAAGGGTTCAAGTTTAACTTGAAAAATAGTACTGGTGAAGTTTTGGATGATAGTACGTTAGGGAAGCTTAGTCTATGCATATCTAGGAAGATATGACTTCGACCTGGTGCATTTGGCTAAGTGGAACTGACCGAAGTTACCCTTTATGGATCCTAACCAGTTAGACCAAGGTTTTGTACTAAGTACAGTGGATATGACTATTTGGAAAACCTCAAAGGCATAGTTACTCTAATGATGTCCAAGTGACTCACCATAGCCCAGAAGTTTATCCAGAGAACGTCTATTTGTTGAACCCAAAGCTAAACCTGAATCTAACATAAGTTAAAAACAAACCCTAAAATTGAACCTAATTCATCTCACAAAATTATAGGATTACCTGATTGAAAACATAGATCAAGTGAGATGAATAAGGACTTAAATTAAATTAAAATTAAATTAAATTAAATCAAAATAAATTAAAATTAAAAATAAAATTAAATTAAAATTAAAATAAATTAAAATAAATTAAATTAACTTAAATTAAAATAAATTAAATTAAATTAAATTAAAATAAATTAAATTTAAATTAAATTAAATTAAACTAAAATTAAATTATTTTAAAAATTAATTTTTTTAATTAAACTTAAATTTTTTTACTTAAAAAATATTTTTAAAATTAAATTAATTTTTTTTAATTAAATTTCTTTAACTTATAAATTATTTTAAAAATTAATTTTTTTTAATTAAACTTAATTTTTTTTAACTTAAAAATTATTTTAAAAATTAATCTTAAATTTTTTTACTAAAAAATTATTTTAAAAATTAAATTAATTTTTTTAATTAAACTTATTTTTTTTAACTTAAAAATTATTTTAAAAATTAAACTTAAATTTTTTTTAACTTAAAAATTATTTTAAAAATTAAACTTAAATTTTTTTTAACTTAAAAATTATTTTAAAAATTAAACTTAAATTTTTTTTACTTAAAAATTATTTTAAAAATTAAAATTTTTTAATTAAACTTACATTTTTTAACTTAAAAAATATTTTAAAAATTAAATTAAATTTTTTAACTTAAAAATACACTCTAATAAATCTCATTCAACTTACTCTCATCAAATATAAAGAATGACTATAAGTCCAAAATTTAGACTAACCCCAATTCCTACCTATTGTAGGAAACTAGGTGGATTTTGGATAGTGGTTGCTCCAAACATATGACTGAAGATCACACAAAACTCACTCAACTCACCTACAAAAGCCTAGGAACAGTTGTCTTTGGAAACAATGACAAACTCAAGATAATTGGCATAAGTAATATCGAACTACAAATTGACTTTATTATTACAAATATTTTACTTGTTGAAAATTTCAAATATAATCTTTTAAGTATCAGTCAATTGTGTGATACTAGGTATAAAGTTAGGTTTTTATCTACAGAATGCTTAATCAAACACTTAGACAACCCTAACATAAGCCTAAAATGTTGGTACAATATTCCTCAGGTCAAGGTTGACCAAGTTGACTGAGCTTGGACTAAGTCAAGCTCGAGTCTTGATGTTTGGATTTCGATATTTGACAATACATGAAGACAAGACATGGAGATTGCAGGTGCATTTGTTCATGTGGTGAGATTGTGAAGGAGAGTCAAGTAGGTCAAAGGGATTAACCGGATACTTGACTGGAAAATCCTGGTGAGTGAAGCTAGGTGAAAGTCCCGGTGAGTGAAGCCGGGCAGCTGGAAAGTCCTGGTGAGTGAAGCCAGGCAGAAGTGAAAATCCTAGTGAGTGAAGTTAGGTGAAAGTCCCGGTGAGTGAAGTCGGGCAGCTGAAAAATCCTGGTGAGTGAAGCCAGGTGAAAGACCTAGTGAGTGAAGCTAGGCAGTATGGAAAGTCCTGGTGAGTGAAGTCAGGCAAATGAGAAGTCCTAGTGAGTGAAGCTAGGCAGAAGGAAAATCCTAGTGAGTAAAGCTAGGTGAAAGTCCCGGTGAGTGAAGCCAGGCACAGGAAATCCAGATGGATCAAGTTTGATCAGACATTTGGTGTTGGGAAGCCCAAGTAGGTCAAAGGGATTGACCGGATACTTGGCACGGGAAATCCAGGTGGATCAAGGTTGATCGGGCACCTGGTGGAGATAAGTCAAAGTAGGTCAAAGGGATTGACCGGATAATTGGCACGAAAAAAAGTCCAAGTGGGTCAAAGGGATTAACCGGACACTTGGTGAGCAAGTTCTAGCAGGTCAAGGGTGACCGGATGCTAGGCATGATGTACCAACAGGTTATAGGTGACCGGATGTTGGTTTAGGGGGCTTTGGACTTGATTCTAGGCAAAATCAAGGAGCTGGATCAATCAGCCGATCGATTGGGTGAGTCCCCACGACAAGCTTCCTTCCAATCGATCGGTGGATCGATTGAGAGAGGCTCGCAATCGCACATAACAGCGCTGGATCGATCAGCCAATCGATCCAGAGCTCCCAATCGATCAAGCGATTGATTGGGAGGTGCGATTCTACGCAATAAGCCCTGGATCGATCAGTGAATCGATCTAGGCGTTTCCCTAGAACTCAGAGGCGCTCTGGATCGATCGACCGATCGATCCAAAGCCTCCCCGATCAATTGGGATCCAACCGTTGGCGCTGGATAAAGTCGTTGGCGTGCGATTCCTTCGGTAGATCTCGCACTGTTCACTCTCGATCTACACAGCGATCTCAGAGGGTTTTTCTCCAGAGCTCACCGCCAATTCTTGAAGCTTCTTGGAACAACGTTTCCAAGGTCAAGAGGCATCCCAAGCAAGAGGAAGAAGCTAGCTAGGGTTTATTGTACATGATCTTGTAAGATTTACTTGTATTTGCTTCTTCTTCTCTTCTTGTTTGTTGTGTGAGTTTGTAAAGGTTTCTCCGCCTTCGGTAGTTACCGTAAAGGAGTGTTTTCATAGTGGAGAGTGCTCGTGTGTGTAGATCCTTGGATTAGTCACCTCATCTTGAGATGGATATCAAGTAAATCCTTTGTGTCAGCGTTGTATGTTTTGTTTCTTGTATTTCCGCTGCATATCATTGAAGAAACAAGCAACGAAGAGCACGAGGAGCGCGACGAGCTATTCACCCTCCCCCCTCTAGCTACATTTTGGTCCCAACAAGTGGTATCAGAGCGAGGCCGCTCTTCACCGGAATCATCGCCGGAAGGGGCAACAAAGCTAGATGGTGTAGAAGTTGGAGCAAATTTTATCAAGTCAAAGACTTCATCATCAAGCTCAACTTCAAATGGAATTTCAAGATGGTCTTGAATTCGACACAAGGGTGCCTCCACCATTCACAATGATGAGCTTCAATCTTTGAAGATCAAGGATCGAGAATTTCTTAATGGTGGAGATAGAGCAATGGTTTGCTCTAATGGAAGGCTTCGAAGCTCCAAAAAATTCAAGGGACAAAATTCTCAAGAGGAGCAAGTGGAGCCAAGACCAAATCCAAAGATGTGAGGCCAATGACAAAGTGACCAAGCTTTTGGTCAATTTATTGCCGAGCAACATCTTGGAGCAAATTGGAGATTTTGAAGATGCCAAAGAGCTATGGAGCAAATTGGCCAAGATTCATGAGATCCCCTCCACTGTACCAATCCAAGAAAAATCCAAAGAGGGTAACTCATTGGAGCAAGACCAAGAGGAGGAGAATTCCGAAGGTGAGAGATGCTCATCTTCCGAAGAAGAAGTCCAAGAAGCTTCATCTTCAAAGGAATGCAACGAAAAGGGCAAAGAGGGTGCATACTCTTTGTTTCTTATAGAAGATGAAGATGAAGGAGCCTCCACCTCTAGGAATGAGGGGGAGCAATTTTCGATGACACCGGATCAAGAAAAAGGAGAAGTCTCCACATCCGAGTCAAGAGAAGAAGAGGATGAAGAAGCTTCCACCTCCACAAGTCAAGCAAAATCAAATGGAGGATCAAGTGACATCCCTACACATGAAGGTATAAATGTTTCAATTAAGAATAAAAATCACATTATATGTTTTGAGTGTAGGGAACATGGGCACTACAAGAGTAAGTGCCCCAAATTGGCCAAGAAGAAGGGCCAAGTGGCACTAAAGGGCAAGGTGAAGCCTAAGGAGACCATCCCCGGAACAAAGAAGAGCAAGGAGCACATTGTGTGCTTCTCTTGCAATCAAAAGGGACATTATAGGAGCCAATGTCCCAAGGGGAAGAAAGCGATAAAGGCTTATGGAGGAAGCACAACTCAAGTGGGAGCCTCCAAGGTAAAAAGAAAGGTATCATTTATTGAGCCTACTCCCTTGAATAATGGTAAAAAGTATGCTAGTTCTAATTTTTATCATTTTAATGCTATTTACCACAAAAATAGGGAGCATAATAATATTAAAGAAAAACATATGGCTCTCCATGCTAAGACTACCACATCTAGGTCTAAGAAGGTAGATAACCAACTAGGAAGTAATCCTAAGGATTTTAGGTATTTACCTAAGAAAAAGAAAAATCAAGGTTTTAGTGAAAAATCCAAGATTGAGGGATTATGGAGAGAAAATCAAGTCTTGAGGTCAAGACTTGATAAATTAGAAAAGACCCTAAAAAGGATGGAAAATATCCAAAAAGGGCAAAATGAGCATAACCTAGGTTTAGGACAACAAAAGTCATTCAATGGTCATAGAGGTTTAGGATACAAACCAAAGGCTAAGAAGGATGTAATTCTTACCATAGGGTTCCATATAGTTATGGAACCGAGTCTAAGTCAAATGGTCAAGTAAAAAGTACTAGGAAGGTTATTCCTAAGAGTATTTTTGCAACAAAAGTGACTAAAACTTCTAATAAGCCCAAGAAAGTCACAAAGAAGGTCACAAGGGAAGAAATCCCCAGAGTTGACCTAGAAAATATGACCAAGGCTTCTAAGAAGCCTAACAAGGTCACTAGGAAGGTATCTAGGGAAGTTATCCCTAGTGAATACCTAGAGCATCCAAGGAGCACCAATAGGTTTTGGGTTCCTAGGAGTATTTTTTTTCTACCCCTTAGATGGGTTAGAGAGTGTCAACTCTAATTGAAAGGGTAGTTAACCCAATCATGATAAAGTTGGCACTCTAAGAGCATTTTCAAAGTTATTGTTAACCTTTGAAAATGATAATGATTAATGACTTACTCTTGGAAAGAGTAAGATGTGCCAAAAATTTGAGTTTTTGGATATAATTTTAATTTGCACAAGAAATCAAGTCTAAAGAAATGCCAAGTTGGGATGTTGGCATTTTATTGGGAAGTTAAAGGCAAGTCTAAGCCTTATTTTAATTGGTTACTCTTTAAGAGAGTAATTTGTGCAAAATTTTGAGGAATATGCTTAATTTAAATTGGCACAATGAAGGAAAAGGCAAAGAAAATGTCAAAATTGGGTTTTGGCATTTTCTTGATGAAATTAGGCAATCTAGGATTTAGCTAAGGTTTTAGAATACATAGATAGGTAATCTAGGTATATTTCATTAATACTAAAACTTGCCATACTTTGTGTTGGTTGCTACTCGGAAAACCTAGAGGTTCCACTGTACAAAATTTTGTACAAAGGTCTGAACCTTTTCCTAGCTACCATGTGTTCTTTTAAATTAAATTTTGGATTGCCTGCGGAACTTAACACGTTTGATCCAAAACTTAATCTATTTGTTCTTTTAGGTTTTGACTTGGGTCTCCTGCGGAACTGAACACGTTCGACCCAAATCACCTTAAGTTATTAATTCCATTAAATATTAATTTCCATAATTGGTTCCCAGTACTGACGTGGCGAGGCACATGACCTTCTTGGATATGGGAGCAACCACCACCGACTAGACAAAACCTTTTATAGAAAGCTAATATTTAATTTCCTAAAATAACTTTAGGTTAACCGAAAAGAACAATCAAATCACAAGGAAAAATAAAACAAAAGAACACAACATCGAAAAAACATATTCGAAATACTAGAACGTAAGCCTCTTGTATTTGGTATTATTTCCATAAATAACTAGTATGATGCGGAAAAGGAAAAACTACTAGTTACACCTTTTAGAAAGACCTCTTGATCTTCTACCGTATTCCTCTTCTAACCTCGGACGTTGTGTGGGCAACGATCTTCCGAGATGAGAAACCACCAACCACCTTCTTCTCCTCCTAGCTAGGTTCGGCCACAAAGAAAGAAGCTTCACCAAGGAAGAAAATCAAAACACTAACCAAGCTCCAAGAGATGCTCGCTTCCTCTCCTTCTTCTTCTTCTTCTCCAAGTAGTATCCGGCCACCACAAGAGCTCCAAGGAAAGAGAGAGGTTCGGCCACCACAAGAGGAAGAGAAGGAAAGGATGGCCGGCCACACCAAGGAACAAAAGAGGGAGAGAAAATAATAGAGGTTGTGTCTCATGAAGGCACCCTCACCCCTTCTTTTATATTCCTTGACCTAGGCAAATTAGGAAATTTAATTACAATAAAATTTCCTTAATTTCCTTGACATGATTTAATTGAGAAAAATAAAATAAAATTTTCCCAATTAAATTCAAGTGGTCGGCCACATCATGAAGAACAAATTGGACAAGTTTCAATCAACAATTAAAACTTCCTAATTTGTTTCCGGAAATTTTAAAATTAAAATTTCTCTTCAAAAATATCTTCATGGTTGATAAAAGGAAATTTCTATGATTTTAATTTTACAACATGTGAATAATTTTTAAAGAGAAAATAAAATATCTCACCAATCTACAAATAAGGAAAGAGATCTAATCTCTTTCTTTAATCTTTTATAGATTTTTTACAAGAGAGATATTTTAATTTTAATTTTCTTTAATAAATTATATCTCCCACATAATAAAAATTAAAATTAAAATCCCTTTTTAAATTAATATGGTCGGCCCCTCTAGCTTGGGTTCAAGCTAGGGCCGGCCACCCTAGGCCGGCCCTAGCTTGGTTCCCAAGCTAGCTTGGTCGGCCCCCTATGGGTGGGTATAGAAGGTGGGTATAGGTGGGTATAGTACTCTATAAATAAGAGGCTACGATAGGGACCGAGAGAAGGAATTGGTTTTGGTCTCCCGATAAAATTAAGCATCCCGTGTTCGCCCCAAACACACAACTTAATTTTATCAATAATAATTCATTCCACTAGAGAACTATTATTGAACTACCACACCAATCCCAAATTACATTTTTGGGCTCCTTCTTATTATGAGTGTGTTAGTCTCCCTGTGTTTAAGATATCGAATGTCCACTAATTAAATGAGTTACTGACAACTCATTTAATTAATATCTTAATCCAAGAGTAGTACCACTCAACCTTATCGTCATGTCGGACTAAGTCCACCTGCAGGGTTTAACATGACAATCCTTATGAGCTCCTCTTGGGGACATTATCAACCTAGTATCTCTAGGACACAGTTTCCTTCTATAATCAACAACACACACTATAAGTGATATCATTTCCCAACTTATCGGGCTTATTGATTCATCAAACTAAATCTCATCCACTGATAAATTAAAGAAATAAATATCAAATATATGTGTTTGTTATTATATTAGGATTAAGAGCGCACACTTCCATAATAACCGAGGTCTTTGTTTCTTTATAAAGTCAGTATAAAAGAAACGACCTCAAATGGTCCTACTCAATATACTCTAAGTGTACTAGTGTAATTATACAGTCAAGATAAACTGATACCTAATTACACTACGACCTTCTAATGGTTTGTTCCTTTCCATTTTGGTCGTGAGCTACTGTTTATAATTTATAAGGTACTAATAACATCATCTTCTGCATGTGACACCACATACTATGTTATCTACAGTATAAATTAATTGAACAACTACAACTAAATGTAGACAATTTGACCAAATGTGATTCTTTATTCATAATGAATGTTTACAAAGCTTAGGCTTTCAGTATACACTCCAACACTTTGTTTACCCATCATATGTCATGACATCATGTTTATTTTTGCATTCATATTTTATTATGAAAACCACAAAAATACCATGTCATGTCATACATACATAATGTAGTTATAGGATATTTTCTTTTGAAAATTATTTCTTTTTGATGTATGCTATAACATTATCATGCATTAATTTATTTTATGCAAACTAAGGACAAATGTCATTCATTAACATGTAACATCCTTAGTGGATGTTCATCACCTCAAAATGCCTAGATAAATATGCATGATCCCTAGAATAGGGCAAAATTAAAGTTTACATCTCACTAAGAATTATAAGGTGACTTGTATGTGGTTTCGTACACATTAAATAAAAGTGAGATGTTAGTATGATGAACAAAACTTAAGATGTTGATTTAGTGCATTATTTTGAGTTTTAGGTTCATCAAAACACATAGTTATGTGTTTTCCAATCATTGGAAAAGCTAATGTACAAGTCATATGCATTGAGCCCAAGGAACATGGTTAGATATTGGTTTTGAAAATCATTTTAAAATGCTTTTGGAAAACCTTGGTGAAGGCTATCTTTTGATAGTAATAATCATTGAATAGTTGAGCACAAACTTGAAGAAAGCACTAAAGTATTTATAAGTTTTCAAGTTTGTGTCAATCTTTGAAAATATGAAGTATTTTCTTAGAAAACTATTTTTCCATGATACTATATGCCCTAAATAATGTCTACAACGATTTTATAATTTTTGAAATTTTGTAGATTTTTCTAGGGGTTTTTGAAATTGACTGAAATGGAATTTCAGCTTTTTCAGAGCTTCAATCGATCACCCGATCGATTGAAGAGTCTCAATCGATTGGGCGATCGATTAAAGAGTCTCAATCGATCGGGCGATCGATTGAGAACAAGCTTCTCGCGAACAGAAGCTTCCTGGATCGATCCACCGATCGATCCAGCCCTCCTGAATCGATCAGTGGATCGATTCAAGCAGGTTCAATCGATTGGGACTCAACTCCAATCGATTGGGAATGTTGATTTTGGCTGGTAAAGCCTGATTTTAGCATTTTAGACCATCTTTAGTCTAGGTAACCATTCCTAACCTCTCAAAACATATTTATACACATTTAAGGGGAGTTTTCATGATGAGAACAAGGATGGATTGGTTAATGAAGACTAAGTCGAAGTTTAGGTTGAGGTTTGGTTTCATTATTGATTTTATGAACCTCAAAACTTCTAATTTTGGGTTTCCTAAAGGTTTAGGGATTCCAAGTCATTGTTGGTGCAATGACAGGAGTTACGTGCATGTCTTTAGGGGGAGTTCCTCTTTAAGGACATGAAAATTTATTTTTCATACACCTTGAAAGGTGGTTAACCTTCTTTAGCAAAAATGCTCAAGGTTGGGTGTTTGAATGTAATGAAGAGTGGATATCTTCATTATTGATGTGGTGTTTGCTCACAGATGAGCATTTGATGACAATGAAGGGTATGGGACCTTCATTTGAATCGTGTGTGAATATACCAAGTGGTATATGCTCAAGGATGAGCATTTAGAATAATGAAGGGTATGGGACCTTCGTTATTGTGTTGTGAACAATGAGTGAAGTTGTCAACAATGTTGGGTAACTCTTCAGAGGGAGAGTTTGCTTATTTTGATGTGTGCCAATAGGGGGAGAATGAAAAGGTTTAAGTTAGGCCTTCATTATCTAAGAGGGAGTTTGCTCTCTTAGGGGGAGAACGTAGGGTTTAACTTACGCCTTCATTATCTAGTGGCATGAAGGGAGTTGAGGCTATAGGATTAGCCTAACTTAAATGTGGTATTGTCAAACATCAAAAAGGGGAAGATTATTGGTGCAATATTCCTCAGGTCAAGGTTGACCAAGTTGACTGAGCTTGGACTAAGTCAAGCTCGAGTCTTGATGTTTAGATTTCAATGTTTGACAATACATGAAAATAAGACATGTAGATTGCAGGTGCAATTGTTCATGTGGTGAGATTGTGAAGGAGAGCCAAGTAGGTCAAAGGGATTGACTGGATACTTGACTGTAAAATCCTGGTGAGTGAAGCTAGGTGGAAGTCCCGGTGAGTGAAGCCGGGCAGCTGGAAAGTCCTGGTGAGTGAAGTCGGGCAGAAGTGAAAATCCTAGTGAGTGAAGTTAGGTGAAAGTCCCAGTGAGTGAAGTCGGGCAGCTGGAAAATCCTGGTGAGTGAAGCCAGGTGAAAGACCTAGTGAGTGAAGCTAGGCAGTATGGAAAGTCCTGGTGAGTGAAGTCAGGCAAATGAGAAGTCCTAGTGAGTGAAGCTAGGCAGAAGGAAAATCCTAGTGAGTAAAGCTAGGTGAAAGTCCCGGTGAGTGAAGCCAGGCACAGGAAATCCAGATGGATCAAGTTTGATCAGACATTTAGTGTTGGGAAGCCCAAGTAGGTCAAAGGGATTGACCGGATACTTGGCACGGGAAATCCAAGTGGATCAAGGTTGATCGGACACCTGGTGGAGGTAAGTCAAAGTAGGTCAAAGGGATTGACCGGATACTTGGCACGAAGAAAAGTCCAAGTGGGTCAAAGGGATTGATCGGATACTTGGCACGAAGAAAAGTCCAAGTGGGTCAAAGGGATTGACCGACACTTGGTGAGCGAGTTCTAGCAGGTTAAGGGTCACTGGATGCTAGACATGATGTATCAACAGGTCATAGGTGACCGGATGTTGGTTTAGGGAGGGGGCTTTGGACTTGATTTTGGGCAAAATCAAGGAGCTGGATCGATCAGCCGATCGATTGGCTCATGCCCAATCGATCGGCCGATCGATTGGGTGAGTCCCCGCGACAATCTTCCTCCCAATCGATCAGTGGATCGATTGGGAGAGGCTCGTAATCGCACAGAACAGCGCTGGATCGATCAGCCGATCGATCCAGAGCTCCCAATCGATCAGGCGATCGATTGGGAGGTGTGATTCTGCGCAATAAGCCATGGATCGATCGGTGAATCTATCCAGGCATTTCCCTAGAGCTCAGAGGTGCTTTGGATCGATAGACCAATCGATCCAAAGCCTCCCCGATCGATTGGGAGCAATCCAATCGATTGGGATTTGACCGTTGGCGCTGGATAAAGCCATTGGCGTGCGATTCCTTCGATAGCTCTCACACTGTTCACTCCCGATCTACACAGCGATCTCAGAAGGTTTTTCTCCAGAGCTCACCGCAGTTCTTGAAGCTTCTTGGAGCAGCGTTTCCAAGGTCAAGAGGCATCCCAAGCAAGAGGAAGAAGCTAGCTAGGGTTTATTGTACACGATCTTGTAAGATTTACTTGTATTTGCTTCTTCTTCTCTTCTTGTTTGTTGTGTGAGTTTGTAAAGGCTTCTCTGCCTTCAGTAGTTACCGTAAAGGAGTGTTTTCATAGTGGAGAGTGCTCGTGTGTGTAGATCCTTGGATTAGTCACCTCATCTTGAGGTGGATACCAAGTAAATCCTTTGTGTTAGCGTTGTATGTTTTGTTTCTTGTATTTCCGCTGCATATCATTGAAGAAACAAGCAACGAAGAGCACGAGGAGCGCGATGAGCTATTCATCCCCCCCCCCCCTCTAGCTACATTTTGGTCCCAGCATAAAAGGGTTTAGAAAAGACAACAATTATGCAATTAACTTAACCACTTCTTCAATTAAGTGTTACTTAACACAAAAATAAGAAACCTGGTTATGGCATAGAAGAATGTCATACACAAATTTTAGAAAAATAAGCAGACTAAAAGGATTAGTTAGATGTCTACCAAAATTATCTAACTTAGATTCAACCATATGTAATGTCTGTCAACAAGGTAAACAGACAAAATCTACCCACAAACCAACTAGTCAATCACAAACCAACTCAATATTAGAACTGTTACACTTAGACCTATTTGACTCCCATGGAGTTAAATCAATAAATGGAAGCATATACTGTCTAGTAATAATAGATGACTATTCTAGGTTCACTTGGGTAAAATTCTTAAAAAATAAAGATGGAGCCTTTGAAATATTCACAAATTTCTGTAAACAAATTGAAAATGAAAAAGATATCAAGATTAAAAGAATTAGAAGCGACAATGGGAGAGAATTTAAAAACCACAATTTTAGTAAACTTTGTCTCGAAAACGGATATTATCACGAATTTTCGTGTTCGAAAACCCTCCAACAAAATGGAATTGTAGAAAGAAAAAATAGAATCCTCATACGTGCTTCAACGTATCCAAATGACTTTCCGACTGCTCTGGGCTCCTGCTACAAAGCTGCTGCGCTCGACGACTGCTCCAAGGAGTTCCGTTCGCGCTCGGCAGACAGACATCAACACGAAGTGCTTCATCTTTTGATCCTTAAAAGAGTTGGTGAAATTTCCTTTATTGTACTTAATTATTATAAAAGGCAAGTGCAGTGTGTTGCACTTGGCTTCATTCTTATTGTACTCGATTCTCTCTTCCGGGGGTACCGGAAAAGGTTTTTAGTGGACTGCCCATCGATAGGTTCGCGGGACCTAGCCTTGGAGTAGGAGTCGCCGAAGGCTCCGAACCAAATAAAAACTGCCTGTGTTATTTTTGGTGTTGCTTTTCGTATTTACTTTCTGCTGCGTACACTCGTGTTTTAATAATCGAAAAGAAGTGTTTTTCAAAACCACGTGATTCACCTCCCCTCCCCCTCTCATGTGCGTCACGATCCAACACCCTACTTGAAGCTTCCAGAACTATGCTAAATGAATATAATCTACCTAAATATTTTTGGACGGAAGCTGTCAGCACAGCTTACTATGTGCAAAATAGAACTACACTAAATAAAACACACAATAAAACCCCTTTTGAAATTTACTATAACAAACAACCCAATATAAAATATTTCAGAGTATTTGGGCGCCCATACTTCATCCTAAACACAAGAGAACATTTAGGAAAATTCACTTCAAAAGTATAAAATAGAATTTTTGTAGGTTACTCCCTAAATAGTAGGGGCTACAAAGTTCATAATAAGGTTACCCTAAGGATTGAAGAGACTACCAATGTGAAATTTGAAGAATCCAACGAAAACCTAAAACAAACTCAACCAATTGAATTTATTCAAGAAAACAATTCTGAAGGAACCAACCAACCCCTAAATCATGAAGAAGAAGATCAACCTCAAGAGAATCAACATCCTAGAACTATAAGAGTCAACCCTAACCATCCAACTGATCAAATAATTGGTGACCTAGACCTAAGGGTTCAAACTAGGTCATCCTTTAGAAATTTAAGCCAAATATCATTAATCTCAAAAATTGAACTCAAAACCATAGCTGAATCCCTACTTGACCTAGACTGGGTCATAGCTATGCAAGAAGAACTAGCTCAATTTGAGCGTAATGAAGTTTGAGACTTAGTACCACCACCCAAAAACAAGAAAGTAATAGAAACAAAATGGGTATTTAGAAACAAACTAAGTGAAACTGGGGAAATTACTAGAAATAAAGTCAGACTAGTTGCTAAAGGATTTAGTCAAGTAGAAGGACTTGACTATGATGAAACTTATGCCCCGCTAGCCAGATTAGAGTCCATTAGAATGTTACTTAGCTATGCAACCCACAAAGGGTTCAGATTATATCAGATGGGCGTTAAATCTGCGTTCCTAAATGGACTAATAAAAGAAGAAGTCTACGCAGAACAACCACCTGGGTTTGAAAATCTATAACACCCTGACTATGTCTACAAATTAAAAAAAGGCTTTATATGGACTTAAACAGGCACCTAGGGTATGGTATGAAAGACTAACTTCTTACCTAATCTCTAAAGGGTTCAACCAAGGTCAAATTGACCCTACCTTATTTGTCAAGTTAATAAAATAAGATATTTTTATAGCTCAAATCTACGTAGACGATATAATCTTTGGTTCAACAAATTTAGAATTTTTAGATGAATTTACAAGTCTAATGGAACACGAGTTTGAAATGAGTCTAGTAGGTAAATTAACCTATTTTTTATGGTTACGAATCAAACAAACGAATGAAGGAAATTACATTTTTCAACAAAAATACACTAAGGAATTACTTAAGAGATTTGGAATAGAAAATACTAAAGAGATAAAAATACCTATGGCAGTGAACACAATCTTAGATGATGACCCCAATGGGAAACCAGTGGATTTAAAATACTATAGGAGTGTCATAGGTAGCCTACTATACTTAACTGCAAGTCGACCAGATATTTTATTTACAGTTAGTATGTGTGCTATATACCAAACCTGTGCTAAAGAATCTCATTTCACTCAAGTCAAAAGAATCTTTAGATACCTTAAAGGAACAACAAATGTAGGAATTTGGTATCCCAGAACCAATAACTTTGAATTACTAGGATATTCTGACTCTGATTATGCCGGGTGCAAATTAGACTGTAAAAGTACAAGTGGTGGGTGTCAACTACTGGGTCCATCACTTGTCAGTTGGTTTAGTAGAAAGCAACACTGTGTTGCTCTATCCACAACTGAGTCAGAATATATAACTATAGGAGAGTGCGTTGTACAATTATTATGGATGATGCACACCCTAAAAGATTTTAACTTAAATCTTACAAATGTAAAAGTTTTAATTGATAATATTAATTCAATTAACCTAACAAAAAATCCAATGCATCATTTCCGAACTAAACAAATTGAAATTAGGCATCACTTTATCAGGGATCATGTCACTAAAGGTGACATTGAACTCAAATATATTGAGTCCAAGTCAAATTTAGCAAACATATTCACAAAACCACTCCCTGAAAGTGAATTTATCAATCTACGTAGAAAATTAGGGATGTGTTTAATAGATTAGGATTTTCAAAATTCAAAACTGTTTTCAAAAATGATTGTTTTAAATCCTAGGTTAAAATTGTTTTATTCTTTCAAAAATTTCCTATTTTTAGAACTTTAAAAATGTTTTTTAGCCCTAGACTAGGTCAATCCCTTAGGAATCATGTTCCCCTAGGACTAGTACTTGAGCATCTCACCAACACCCTAGTTTTACCTTGCTTGTGATTGACGAACATAGAAAGGGGTGAGATGCATAGGCCAGTTGCCTAGACTTAAGATGTTTATGTCAGTGCATCGATATAAGTCTGGGCGTTAAATACTAAACATATATTAATCAAGTTAAGTTATTCAGTTTAGTCAAATACTAACTGATTACAATGCACTTAACTTGACTAACCAAGTAAAGCTACTATTTTCTGATAGTCAGTAATGTTAGGATGTATACTAAAAGCCTAGCTTTTGGTATAAACATTTATCTAGAAATAAAAATCACATTGGTCAAATGTCTACATTTATGATAAATGTAATTGTTGAATTAATTTATATTGTAGATAACATGGTGTGTGGTGTCACACACAAAAGATCATGTTATCGGTTCCTTATAAATTATAAACAGTAGCTCATGACCAAGATGGAAAGGAACAAACCATTGGAAGGTCGTAGTGTAATTAGGTATTAGTTTATCTTAACTATATAATTATACTAGTACACTTAGAGTGTATTGAGTAGGACCATTTGAGGTTGTTTCTTTTATACTGACTTTATAAAGGAACAAAGATCTCAGTTATTATAGAAGTGTGTGCTCTTAATCCTAATATAATAACAAGCACATATATTTGATATTTATTTCTTTAATTTATCAATGGGTGAGATTTAGTTCGATAAATCAATAAGCCCGATAAGTTGGGAAATGATATCACTTATAGTGTATGTTGTTGATTATAGAAGGAAACTGTGTCTTAGTGATCTAGGTTGAGTATGTCCCCAAGAGGAGCTCATAAGGATTATCATGTTAAACCCTGCAGGTGGACTTAGTCCGACATGATGATGAAGTTGAGTGGTACTACTCTTGGAGCTAGATATTAATTAAGTGAGTTGTCAGTAACTTACTTAAGTAGTGGACATTTGTTATCTTAAACACAGGGAGACTAACACACTCATAATAAGAAGGAGCCCAAAATGTAATTTGGGATTGGCGCGGTAGTTCAATAATAGTTCTCTAGTGGAATGAATTATTATTGATAAAATTAAGTTGTGTGTTCGGGGCGAACACAGGATGCTTAATTTTATCGGGAGACCAAAACAAATTCCTCCTCTCGGTCCCTATCGTAGCCTCTTAATTATAGAGTACTATACCCACCTATACCCACCTTCTTATCCATCCCATAGGGGCCGGCCAAGCTAGCTTAGAGACCAAGCTAGGGCCGGCCAAAGTTTGGTTCATGGGTGCTTCAAGGTGGTCGGCCCTAGCTTGGGTTCAAGCTTGGTGTGGCCGACCCAAATTAAAATAAAAGGATTTTTATTTTTAAAATTTTTCTTATGTGAATAACATGATTTAAAAGAGAGTTTAAAAATTTAAATCTTTCCTTTTATAAGATTCTACAAAAGATTAAGAGAAGAGCTAAATATCTTTCCTTATTTGTAGATTAAAAGGTTGATTTTAATTTTAGTAAAAATTTTCCTTTTAACCATGTTCATGATTTAAAAGAAAGTTTAAAATTAATAATTCTCTTTTATTAGTTTCTATAAAAGATTAAGAAAAGATTTGATATCTTTCCTTATTTGTAGATTGAAAGGAGATTTTAATTTTTTAGATAACTTTCCGGAAATTATCCACATGTTTAAATAAAGATTTAATTTATAAAATTTCTTTTTAACCAATCATGAAGGGATTAAAATTATTGGAGAAATTTTTTATAAAATTTCTGGAAGCAAATAAGGAAGTTTTAATTTGTGTTTAAAATTTTTATTTGCTTGGAGATTTGGTGTGGCCGACCATTATAATAATGAGAAGAAAAATTATTTTTAATTAAATAAATTTTTCCTTTTCATGGTAAAGGAATTAAGGAAGTTTTTATTAAAATTTTCTTATTTGCCAAGACCAAGGATTATAAAAGAGGAGGTAGAGGAGCCTTCATGGGTGAACAACCTCTATTCTTTTCCTCCCTCTCTTCCTTGGTTTTGGTGGCCGACCCTATTTCTCTCCTCTCCTCTTGTTGGCCGAAACCTATCTTCTTGGTGGAGCTCTTGTTTGTGGCCGGATCAAGGAAGGAGAAGAAGAAGAGAAAGCAAGTCTCGTCTCTAGCATCCCTTGGAGCATTGGTGGTGGCCGAAATTCTTCATCCTTGAAGAAATTTATTGTGGCCGAAATCTAGAAGAAAGAAGGAAGGTGGAAAGGTGGTTCTCATCTCGGAAGATCGTTGCCCACACAACGTCCGAGGTTAGAAGAGGAATACGGTAGAAGATCAAGAGGTCTTTCTAAAAGGTATAACTAGTATTTTTTCTTTCCGCATCATACTAGTTATTTTTGGAAATAATACCAAATACAAGAGGCATGTGATTCTAGTATTTCGAATTTATTTTCGATGTTGTGTTCTTTTGTTTTTCTTTTTCCTTTTGATTTGATTGTTCTTTTCGGTTGACCTAAAGTTATTTAAGGAAATTAAATATTAGTTTTCCTTAAAAGGCTTTGTCTAGTAGGTGGTGGTTGCTCCCATATCCAAGAAGGCCATGTGCCTCGCCACGTCAGTACTGGAAGCCAATTTTGGAAATTAATATTTAATAGAATTAATAACCTACGTGATTTGGATCGAAAGTGTTAAGTTCCGCAGGAGATTCAAGTCTAAACCTAAAAGAACAAATAAATTAAACTTTGGATCAAACGTGTTAAGTTCCGCAGGCGATCCAAGTTTAATTTAAAAGAACATATGGTAGCTAGGAAAAAGGTTCAGACCTTTGTACAAAATTTTTGTACAGTGGAACCATTAAGTTTTCCGAGTAGCAACCAACAAGTAAGTACCTAATTGGTTAGACAGCTATTTTAAATGTCAGGTTTAAGGGGAGGATTAAATCAACTTATTTTCACACTTAGCACCAAAATTATTTTCTCCACCTTAAAAATAATGTCTTTTCTAAATTTTTTTTTCAGTTTTGAGATTGAATTTCATAAACTAAGGTTTTGAAATTTGAAGTTTTTACAAACTTAGTGTTGAAAAATCTTAATCAGTTTTGAAAAGTAGACTTTTCAAACTTAGTTTTGAAATTTTGATTTTGAAAACTTATGTTTGAAATTTTTTTTTGATAAATCTATTTTTGAAAACTAGCTTTTATAAACTTAAATTGGATTTTATAAACTAAGATTTTGAAAACTGATTCTTTTACAAACTTATTTTGAAAAATTTTAATTAGTTTAGAAAAAGTAGATTTTTCAAACTTAGATTTGAAATTTTGATTTTGAAAACTTATGTTTGAAAAGTGTTTCAAAGTTGAAACTTATTTTGAAAATTTAAAACTTGATCTTAAAATTTGAAACTTATACACTTATGTTTGAAAATTAGACTATCTAAACTTAACGTTCCTAAACTTATATTTGAAAATTAGTTTTTCAAATTTTTTATTGGAAAATTCTTTCTAAGTTTGCAAATTCATTTTGAAAATTAATTTTGTAAAAATTATCTCAAAATGTACTAACTCATTACTAAGTTATTTTGCTACAATTAACTACTTTTCAAAACTTAGTTATGTTACAAAAGTTAAGTTACTATATGGTGAAATTTAAAACTCCCCCAAGTTGACTTGACATCATTTCTTATAATTTTTACTTTGTCTGTACTCTGTATTGTTGCTTATGTCCTTATTTGATGAATGCCAAAGGGGGAGGGATAGGTGGTTAAGTTAGAGCAACAAAATGTCAAATTTAAAAAATTAAAAAATAACTTAAACCTTAAAAATCATGCTTGGTTTTTGTATATCTTTTCACTAACTTAACTAGGTTGTCATTCCATCAAAAAGGAAAAGATTGTTGGTGTGGTTAGTACTAACGGTCTAACTCAGGTTTTGATGAATGACAAATTAGGTTAAGTTAGGTTTGTCGTTATCTAACACTTTGATCGAGTGTGCAAACGAAGTCCAGACAGGTCGACGGGCTAACCGGATGTCTGGCACGAAGTCCAAGCGGGTCGGCGGGCTGACCGGACACTTGGCACGAAGTCCAAGCGGGTCGACGGGCTGACCGGACGCTTGGCACGAAGTCCAACTAGGTCGATGGGCTGACCGGATCGCTGGCGAGAAGTCCAGACGGGTCGAAGGGCTGACCGGACGTCTGGCAAGTGAGTAAAGGTAAGTCACTAGAAGAGAGTGACTGTGAGGACGCGTTCCTGGGAAGGGAACATTAGGCGTCGATCCGGCTTAGATCCATTTTGGATATCTAAGTCGAGATCGTGACTAGATTCCGGTCTCGGAAAGACGGAATCTAAGTTATACTCTTTATGTTAAACTTATAAACTGTGCTAACACTTTATTTTGCAGGAAATTCATTATATTTGTCTCGGACTAACCTTGTCTTGCAGGAGAAGAACTTTTTCTGGAGAAAGGTGGTCCGGGCGCCTGGAGGCAAAAATTATCCAAGACGTGGCGTTGACACGTGAAGCTCGCTGGTTGGGACTACCACGTCACACCAGGGCGCCCGGAAGGGATCCGGGGCGCCCCGAGCCTCCTATATAAGGAGGGTCAAAGGCAGAGCTCACAACAACAACTCAGAACTGAAGAATTGCTCTCTTGTGCTCCTGCGACACCGCGATCTCTGACGAGTTTTCTTTCTCTGCTCCATATCTTTCATTGTGGGTATTTATTTTTCTAGCATTCCTGTACTTAACTGTTTGTAATCGAATATTCGAATTGCTAGTGGATTACCCAACGAAAGCACCCTTGTGTGCGGGCCTTGGAGTAGGAGTCGCCAAAGGCTCCGAACCAAGTAAAATTGGTTCTTGTGTTAGCATTGTTCTCACTTTGTCTTTTCCGCTGCGCTTACTCTTCTCAACATTTTTATAATCGATATTCACCCCCCCTCTATCGAACGATAACAATCCAACAGATATATTATCAACAAGAGAGATGTCAAAAGAGATGTCTGAGTCTAGTCAACCGAGTGAGAGTGATTTGTCAAGTCATGAGTTGATTTCTCAACAACCTAACTTACGAAGAAGTATTCGTAAAATTAAATTTAAGAAAAGATTTGATATTAAGAATGAGGCATTGATGGCACTCCCAGTTGATGATGATGAACTTCAATCTATTAAGGAAGCATTGGGATGTAAAGTTAGAGAAAAGTGGAAAGCTGCAATAGTTGAAGAGATATAGTCTATGAATCAGAAACATGTATGGAACTTAGTCGATCTTCCTCTTGGTCAAAGAGCTATTGGGAATAAGTTGATTCTCAAAATAAAGAGAAAATATGATAAATTGATTAACAGAAACAAAGCTCATTTGGTTGCAAAAGGTTTACCTAATTGGAAGGTATTGACTTTGAAAAGACATTTTCTTCCATAGTGAAATTTGTGTCAAAGTAAGTTATTTTGGTCTTTATGGCACATTATGACTTGGAATTACATTAGATAGATGTAAAAACCACTTTCCTTAATGGTATGCTTAACAAAGAAATCTATATGGTTCAGTCAGAAGATTTCATTACTGAAGTCCAAGAGGAAAAGTATGTAGACTTAAAAAGTCTATATATGGGCCAAAGCAAGCGTTAAGATAATGGAACATAAGATTTAACGAAGTTATTTTATCTTATGGTTTCGAGATGATCAATTAGGATCATTGTGTTTTCCTAAAAAGAGAAAAAGGAAAGTATGTTATTTTATCATTATATGTTAATGATATGCTAATAGCTGGAAATGACATATGATATGTGAATAAAGTCAAGAAATGGTTGTCATCACAATTTGATACAACGAATATAGGAGAAACTGAGTACATCGTATGAGTGAAGATCATTAGAGATTATTCTAAAAGACTTTTGGGTATGTCATAAAAGTCTTATATAAATAAGATGTTACATTATTTCATCATGTCTAATTGTAATGTAGAACATATATCTATTGTGAAATGTATTGTTTTAAACAAAAGTATGAGTCCCAAAACTCCTGAGGAAATAGCCAAGATGAATAAAAAACTATATGCAGTGAACTATATTGGTAGTTTGATGTGCACTATGTTGTGTACACATCCCGATATCAGCTATGTTGTTAGCTTAGTCAGCGCTTCTAGTCAAACCTAGGACTGAGACATTTGAAGATGGTAAAAAGGCTATTCAGATATCAGAAGGTGACAACAATTATTGTCTTTATTTTCAAGGGCCATATATGAGTCTGAAAAGCTATTCAAATGTAGATTGGGCTAGGGACCTCGATGATAGAAAATTTGCATCAGGCTATGCATTCTTGCTAAATGGTGGCGTCATCTTGAGGAACAACAAGAAATAAGCTTTTGTTGCTTTATTAACTATGGAAGCTAAATATGTGACATGTTCAACGACTGTGCAAGGAGTAGTCTGGTTAAAAAGGTTCTTAAAGTATCTGAAGATTGTTAAAGACAGTGGAAGTCCAGTAACTGTGTACTGTGACAATCAAGCTATAATATCTTTCTCGAAGGATCCTAAATATTACAGCAAAGGCAAACATATCGCTATAAAATATAATTTTGTGAGGGATATTGTTGACAAGAAAAAGATAATTCTTGAGTATGTCACTACACGTGCTATGCTTACAAATCCTTTTACTAAGTATTGACTAAAGAGTCATTTCAAAAATATGTGAAGTCTTTGAGACTTTGTAAAATGTAACAAACACTTTGTAAAGACAATTGAATATATGAAATGTCATGATCTGTTCAATGTAAATATCTTTGTAACATTTGGATAAAAGTCTCGTGAACATATAACATGTCGAGATTGGTCTACTCACATAACCTCCAGTATGAAATTGGTTTATTCTTAACGGTCCAATTTCAAAAAAAAATGTCATTTAAATTTTTTTTTGAGATCCAAAAGACTTTTAGTCCTCTTTTTATTATTTTGTGTTCATCTTTTACGGAATTAGGGTTAGAATTTTGGGAGTATTTATGTTAGCAGTAGCACCCACGTCTGCACATTGTGTAGACGTGGTTGTCGTTTCCTCCCACTTCTGCACTTTATGCAGAAGTTTTAGGGACTACACGAGTACCTATATAGGTGTGTGCGTCCAAGTAAGAAGTGATGCTAGGTTGCTAAGTTGCTGAGAGACTGTATTTGCTGAGACTATGTGCCTTGTGGAGAAGAACATCCGAAGCAAGCATTAGAGGGATTTGGTTCGTGGAACACTGAAGAACCATTCAATTTGTAATTGTCCTTCCGACGACAAACATCAAATCAACAAATCTAGGTTGAAGAATCAGTTTGACAAATTCACTATAAGTTTTTACAAGTTTCTATATCATGCTTGTCAATTAACAATTTAAACAATGATTTAGTTATTTTTAGTTAGATTTTAATCAATAATATTCTATCATTTTTTACCTTAAGATGATGAATTTTTAAATATCTATTATATTATATTCTAAGAAATTAATGGGTTTTAGAAAATTAAAGGGTTACTCGCTAAGTTAGCTTATTATTATTATTATTATTATTATTATTATTTAAAAAATATGATACCTGATTAAAGAAAAATAACTAAATTAAATAACGTTGAAGTTGGGACGATCGACCTGATCCTATGAAAATTTCACAACGATCACAAGGATAAATTAGAAAAATACATATAAAGGCTCATTCTAATGACCAATATTCTTAAATCTACTATCCATTAAAAAAAAAATTCTCAATAATATATCATAATGAAACTTAAATGTTAAATTCCTAATCTATCACTAAAATCTGATCTAATCATCACATCCTGTCTCCTAAAGTAAAAAAAATAAAAATAATTAATTTAATTTTATACATGTAATAATAATATGTTAAATGCCGATAATTATATGCATACCCGCAATTATTAATCTACAATGAAATTTTCAGTTTTTTTTTAATTATTACTCTTGGATCATAAATTTAAGGATTTTTTTCAAGGATAGAATAATTTTCCGATCCGATCCCCACCAATTGTATTTTAATCCCAAATAAATTCTGTATAATATCAAATTCTACAAATTATGGTCCATTTAAAAAATTAATTAATTAATTAATTAAAATTTGAATTTCAAAGACGAATGTTATGGCGACTCCAGATTTATCACACATTTTTTCAAAAAAAACAAAGGATCATCGATTTCTAAAATTAATCGAGCAAAATCTAAACTTCCAAATTATTTTTAAAAAAATCACGATCAGCACAATACTGAGTACTAACCAACCATTCCTAGTTCAACCAATCCAACTGAGTAAGAGCGGAGACATTTTGCAAAAGGAGACATTTATACTGAGTACCAACCAATCCAGCTGATGGATCAATCGACAAGTTTATCTGGGTTCTGAAGGTACCATTGCGATTAGCACAATATGCATAAAGAAGACACATGAGAAACATCAACATAAGGCATAGTTTGTAGTGCACTGAGTCCTAGTTTAGTGGGATAGGGTTTTTCTTACTTAGAAACTAACAACAGACATCAGAAACATTCAGCAATGACAACATCCCTTGGTTTACTAAGGTTTGAGGAAATGAGGGTTGAGCAATTTCCCCATTTCGAGCATTCCAACCTTGTCTTTGCCATCAAATATAGTCTTCAGTTTCTCGTCGCAGCGAATCTCCTGCTTATTTTTAGGATTCTGCAATGATGAAGGAAAAAAATGTTGGAACTGAAACTTTGATCAATCAGATAGAACTGGGAATTAGCTCTCTGTAAGTTGTTCAAGCAAATATCACAATAACAATGTGTTTTTGCTCCTCTTTCAAGCAAGCAAATATCGCATATCCAATTGACAAATCCTGAATTGAAAGTATTCAAATATAATATCTTTAAATAAGTCTTCTTCTATTTATGTGTTTCAATACCTACAATATATTCTTTTTCCCATTTTTTGTTTATTAAATAACTCTGAGATACCTCAGCAAGCTGATTGATTATAGAAATAGCAATAAGCTACACAATGCAATTAGATACCAGCGATTACATTTAAAGTGAGCATGAACATGCAAGATAAGAAGGGGAAACCCGGTTTATGTGGGATATTGATATCTTACACAGTCAAAACCTACTGAATTTAACAATAGGATGTTCATCAAATTCTTGTAGCACCATGGTTATCCACGAAAGAATTATCTGAATCGCTATCACAACTTATCCATTTGTCAAATGTGATTCAAATAAAAATCACTGTTGGACTAAGTGCATAAGTAGACTTAGACCACGAATAAGTTGACCTTAATTCTAGTAGACAGACAAGATAAACATCTTATCCTATACCTTTCTTTTTTCTATCATAGCAGACGCCAATAAATTACCAATCCTGGATTTATCAACTCTGTAGGCTGTAGCTTAAACTTGAAGAACCACTAATCCAATAAGCACAAACACAAAACAATATGACAATTAAGGAGGGGCCACTTTGATGCTCTAACTATTTTTTTTTTTGTTGTTGTCACTTCCTTTTCTGAATAAACTTGTTCAGATTTCCTTAACATATTCAAACCTTAAGTTGTATAGCCCTGAAGGAAAAAGGAAGAGCTAAGTTGCATATGGAAAGCAAACTTTTTGTATAAATAAAATATTTTTCAAAGAAAATTTCTATGAGGAAAAGTTTCACAGGGGGATATATGATAGAAGCAAGTATACTCGCAGTTGCCTTCTCTTCCTTTTCCCCTCTTCCATGAGCCCTTCAATAGCTTCTGCCCCCCTGCTGAAGGAGTGGAGGTGAAGGGGGCACAAATGGGGGCAGAGGGACGGGGTGCAGAGGAGGCCGAAGGGTCGCATGGAGGTGAATGGAGAAGAGCAAATGAGGCGAATCGCCAAAAAACTCAAAAACGGAGAAATAAACCTAGAACAAAAGACTCTCAGCTTCCAAATCAATAAGAACCGAATAGAAGATTATGCAAACACCAAAATTCATCCCGAAATCGATCATTCACAACAGAAATCATCAATCAAGTAATAATCAAGTCGTGAAAATTTGTCCTACAGAAAAACCACAGCTAAGAAACCGCCAAAGCACAGTAAGAAGTAGGCGACACCAACAACTATAAGAACGGAAATAGTACAAAAAGAGTGCAGACAATGGTTAATGCTGGTGCGGATACAACAAAATCGACATCCACGATCGTAGAGGCTAAAGACAGTGAGCTAACCCTAAAATTCCTAGAATAACAAAGAATGGTCACACTGCAAGATAGTAAGATCTATGGAAAGGCAGCAACGAAGGTCAAATACATGTTTACACTTTTCCCGAACCCTAGACATAGTGCGGGAAAAAAAAAGTATAGGAAAAGGCGGGGATCGAACCTGAAGCTGGTTGGCTTTGATGTGCTCCCAGATCTTTTTGACGACCTCCATCCGCGTGCTTTCCTGGACGCCGAGGAACTTCCTCAACGCTGGGGACACCGGTACAGGCTTCCGCAAGCCCACCTTCGGCGGCGTCGCTGCTGCCGCTGCAGGAGGAGCAGCCGCTGCCACCTTCGTCACCACCCTCGCTGCTGCTGCTTCCTTCGCCCCGCCCTTGGCCGCCGCCATGAGCACTCTGCCACTCCCAAGAACCCTAGACATGGCTTCTGCTGCTGCCTTCCTCTCTCTCGGAATCGAGGCAGCTACCATGCCTTTTGGGTTTTAAAAGAATAATGGCCAAATGCCATTTTAGACCCTGACATTTTGACAAATTGAAATTGCGCTTAAATTAATGAATGCATTTAATGATTTTAATGGCCAGATTTTTTTTCCAAAAAAAAAAAACTGTCTCCGTTTTAAATAACTGATATGCTGTGCTACTCCTATTGTGCGATTATACGCGATCCTACTGTAGTAGATTTTTTTTATATATATAACAATGATAGAATATCATCATTATTCATTTAATCACATTACAATAGTTATGAGTTTATAGTTACCATAACATAAAAACATATTATAATAACTACGAGTTCGTAATTATTATAATATAAAATTCGTATTGTAGTAATTAGGGTGGTAAATGAGTCGAGTCAAATTAAGTTTCAAGATGTTCAACCTTATTTGATAAAATAATCAAATTAAGTCGAGTTCAACTTAAAATGAATTAAGCTTTTGAGATGATTATTCAAGTTTGGTTTAATTTATTTTTTGAACTTGAGCTTATTTAAAATTTATCTTGAGCTTGATTCGTTTATATATTATCAAACTTTCAATTCAAGTCATACTTGAACTTGATTCTTTTAGATATTATCAAACTATCTGATCCTGTCTGGAAGCTGAGAAAACGAACCTGCCGGTGTGACGTGTCTGGAAGGTTGACCGCATCCCCATGACCCAGTCGATGATCTGTCCTCTACGTTGACCAGATCGTCAGAAGTCCTCCTCCGGTCAACTGTACCTGTATCCAGCGACCAGGTTCCCCCGGTCTCTGGTACCTCGGTGCTCGAGGCGAATCCCACAAATGCATAAATATCCGGATAATAATAGAATATTGAAATAAATGCAAAGAAGGTACGAGAACGTACCCTGGCCCAGGGGGGCGCCCTCGGATGGATGGATGAGCTGATAGTGATGCTGATCAAGTCATAGCGCGATGGCCTGTGATCTAATGTAGCAGGAGTCCAAAGAGACGGCTCGCAGGCCGGATAATACCTGCAACTCCTAAGCATAATAACTCATCAGCTTAATAATGACGTGAATAGTGAAACCCATTGGCTCGATGGCTGGAAACCAATCCCAGCTCAAAGGCCGGCATAGGTAAACAGCATAAGTAGTGCTCGCTGCCGGAGGAGGCGACAGTGATGACAGCAGTCGCTGGAGGCAGCACTGAGTGCGGTAAGGGGCGGCGGCGGTCACTATAGGCGGCTATGCTAATCTCTGAGCCCAGCGCTAGTGAGGACTCGACGGCGATGCGGAGCGCGATAGAGGCGTCACAGGCGCTGTGGAGCGCATTAGAGGACTAGCCGACGCTGTGGCTGTGGCCGCGGAAGAAGGCGGCGGAGGCTGGCCGCAGGGGAGCAGACAGCAGCGAGGGGAGGAGGATAGATGTCAGTAGGCGTCGGAGTTGTAACCAGCGATAGGAGGTGGCTGCAAGGAAACATGAAGCAAGCCATGCCCCTATGTTCCTCCTAGCAGCGGCGCCTGGCGCCGGTGATGAGCTGAGCACGGGAGTGAGAGAGGTGGTCCTCCTCTCTGTCCCTGGCGGCGAACCAAATCCAAAAAAGCCTCCTTTTCTAAAGCCGAACCCTGCTTCCCTTTAAAGTCAAACCTAATTGGACTTAAAAAGACCAAACTGTCCTTCCTTCACCAACTAATTACTCCCATGCCCATACACAACCGGATCACAAGCCTCCCCTTCAAGTCTAGTCGAAGGAGGCGTGAGTCCGACTGACTGGACAGTCTATCGCAAAGAGCTGAACCGCTCTCGATGTCAAAGCCGAATCGTTGAACCGATAATATAATGTCACTCGAGCGGTCGCTATGATAATAGTGTCGCATGAGATGATAAACGTGCCGAGCGGATCAAATCTGTAACCGAACCAATGCCTAGTACGCAGCCACGAAGATACCGACCGGACGATCGAAGTGATGCCGATCGGGTGGATAGACGTTGAGCGGAAGATGCTGAGCGAACGACAACACGCTGAGTGCTCGACATGTAAACTGATAGCCGACCGAGTGGCACGTGGGACGCTGAGTAGACCGGCATGAGGCCGGGCGTGCGACCTAGATCAAGCGGTGTGGCCGAACGGATGATCGGAAAGATGTCGATCGAGTAGACGGCGAGCGGACAACGCCTAACGAGCGACAGAAAATGACGATCAGTCGATCATGAAATGCTGGCCTGACGTGCTGAATGAGCAGCATCGAGAATGGTCAACGAGCGAACATAAAATGCTGGTCCGGCAGTCGAGTAGCGAGGAGTTGGCAATGCTGAACGAGCGATCGGAATGATGCCGATCGGATGGATAGATGCCGGACGGATGCTATCGTGCGAACGATCGTAATGCTGTCGATCGGATGTATAGATGCCGGACGGACGATGACATGCGTGGTGACGTCGACCGGTCAGATAGATGTCGGGCGAACGATGCCGCACATACGACCGTGGTGACGTCGATCGGTCAGATAGATGCCAGGCGGACGATGACATGCGTGCGACCGCGGTGACGTCGATCGATCAGATAGATGCCGGGCGGACGATGCCATGCGTGCGACCGGAATGACGTCGATCGGTCAAATAGATGCCGGGCCGCGAGGACTGCTCGACCCCGAACGGGGGAGATAGATGCTAGCGATGGCTACTCGACCCCGAACGGGGGAGATAGATGTATGATATACTGGTCCGATATACTGGTCCTCCCGGCCGAACGGCTCGGGGGCCTTCGGCTTCGAGCGCTTGGCTCGGATATAAACCTCTTCGAGCCTGTGGCTCGAATATAAACCTCTTCGAGCCTGTGGCTCGGATATAAACCTCTCGGCCGATCAGCTAGGGGGCCTTCGGTGATAACTCGACCTCGAACAGGGGAGAGAATATATGATATGCTGGTCCGTGCAGAGGTCTTCAGCCCGGGAGGTTTATAGTCGCCGGCCCGACTGCGTCCCGACTCTTGGTCGGTCGCCCGGGAGGTTTACAGTCGCCGGTCCGACTTTCGATTTTTAACGACGGTGCTCGTCGGCGCGGATATTTATAGCCGGTCGGCGCGGCTCTCGATTTTTAACGACGGTGCTCGTCGGCGCGGATATTTATAGCCGGTCGGCGCGGCTCTCGATTTTTAACGACGGTGCTCGTCGGTCTTCAAGTGAGACTATATACCCGGCCGAACGGCTCGGGCCTTCACATCGAGCGCTGGGCTCGAATACCATATACCCGGCCGAACGGCTCGGGCCTTCACATCGAGCGCTGGGCTCGGATACCATATACCCGGCCGAACGGCTCGGGCCTTCACATCGAGCGCTGGGCTCGGATACCATATACCCGGCCGCGCGGCACTAGGAAACACATCGAGCGCTGGGCTCGGATACCATATACCCGGCCGAACGGCTCGGGCCTTCACATCGAGCGCTGGGCTCGGATACCATATACCCGGCCGAACGGCTCGGGCCTTCACATCGAGCGCTGGGCTCGGATACCATATACCCGGCCGAACGGCTCGGGCCTTCACATCGAGCGCTGGGCTCGGATACCATATACCCGGCCGAACGGCTCGGGCCTTCACATCTAGCGCTTGGCTCGCATATAATCCTCCCCGAGGTAGTCTCGGCTATAATGTACCTGGCCGAGCGGCTCAGGCATTCGCTCCTAGGCAATAACCTCCCTCTATCATCTTGAACAGCGCAGGGTTTTGGTTTCCCATCCTGCCATAATAGTATGCAGCCCGGCCGAACGGCTCGGGGTCTTCGTGTTTGAGCCTGTGGCTCGGATAGAAACCTCCTGGCCGAACGGCTCGGGGGCCTTCGGCTTCGAGCCCGTGGCTCGGATATAAACCTCTTCGAGCCTGTGGCTCGGATATAAACCTCCCGGCCGCTCGGCTCGGGGTTCGAGCGCCCGGCTCGGATATAAACCTCCCGCCGGCTTCGGTCGCCGAGCCTGTGGCTCGGATATAAACCTCCGGCCGCTCGGCTCGGGCTTCGAGCTCGTGGCTCGGATATAAACCTCCGGCCGGTCTCCGAGCCTGTGGCTCGGATATAAACCTCCGGCCGAACGGCTCCGAGCCCGTGGCTCGGGTATAAACCTCCCGGCCGCTCGGGGTTACCGAGCCCGTGGCTCGATATAAACCTCCCCGCCGGGGTTCGCCGAGCCGTGGCTCGGATATAAACCTCCGGCCGCTCGGCTCGGGGGCCCGTGGCTCGGATATAAACCTCCGGCCGCTCGGACACCGAGCCCGTGGCTCGGTATAAACCTCCAGAGCGGCTCGGGGCCTTCGTTCTTCTGATCATATGACTGAGAACAAATAACAGAAAAACTGACCGTGATCATGAGGATGGCGAACTATCCGGCGTCGTTCATCTTCACGTTCGACGCGTTCCCACAGACGGCGCCAATTTGATCCTGTCTGGAAGCTGAGAAAACGAACCTGCCGGTGTGACGTGTCTGGAAGGTTGACCGCATCCCCATGACCCAGTCGATGATCTGTCCTCTACGTTGACCAGATCGTCAGAAGTCCTCCTCCGGTCAACTGTACCTGTATCCAGCGACCAGGTTCCCCCGGTCTCTGGTACCTCGGTGCTCGAGGCGAATCCCACAAATGCATAAATATCCGGATAATAATAGAATATTGAAATAAATGCAAAGAAGGTACGAGAACGTACCCTGGCCCAGGGGGGCGCCCTCGGATGGATGGATGAGCTGATAGTGATGCTGATCAAGTCATAGCGCGATGGCCTGTGATCTAATGTAGCAGGAGTCCAAAGAGACGGCTCGCAGGCCGGATAATACCTGCAACTCCTAAGCATAATAACTTATCAGCTTAATAATGACGTGAATAGTGAAACCCATTGGCTCGATGGTGGAAACCAATCCCAGCTCAAAGGCCGGCATAGGTAAACAGCATAAGTAGTCGCTGGAGGCAGCACTGAGTGCGGTAAGGGGCGGCGGCGGTCACTATAGGCGGCTATGCTAATCTCTGAGCCCAGCGCTAGTGAGGACTCGACGGCGATGCGGAGCGCGATAGAGGCGTCACAGGCGCTGTGGAGCGCTGGCCGCAGGGGGGCAGACAGCAGCGAGGGGGGGAGGATAGATGTCAGTAGGCGTCGGAGTTGTAACCAGCGATAGGAGGTGGCTGCAAGGAAACATGAAGCAAGCCATGCCCCTATGTTCCTCCTAGCAGCGGCGCCTGGCGCCGGTGATGAGCTGAGCACGGGAGTGAGAGAGGTGGTCCTCCTCTCTGTCCCTGGCGGCGAACCAAATCCAAAAAAGCCTCCTTTTCTAAAGCCGAACCCTGCTTCCCTTTAAAGTCAAACCTAATTGGACTTAAAAAGACCAAACTGTCCTTCCTTCACCAACTAATTACTCCCATGCCCATACACAACCGGATCACTATCAATTCAAACTTGTTTGATTATTTGAAACTTTAGTTGTTTGAATGGTTATTGAGTTTGATAATTCAAATTTATTTATTTGTTTTATTTTATTATTTAAGTTTTATTAATAATATGGTTTGTGAATATTATTTATGAATATTGCTCACGAATTTTAACGAACTAAACACATATGTGTTTAAACTTGTTTGTTTAGTTTAATTAACTATTCTTATTTATTTAATTAACATGGTGTATATTGAATGAACATAAAAAAAAATAATCTCTTATCAAACTGAATACCAAACTTATTCATGAACACTTAATTCATTTACAGTCCTAATAGCAACTACGAAACAATAGTTACTAGAACATGATTGTGATTTGTTTACACACATTGTAGTAACTACGAGTCGACAGCTACTAGAAAATTAAGTCTATATCATAGTAACTACATACTCATAGCAACGTGGAAGTCGCACATAATATCAAAAATTCCACATCGTCGCACAGTGGAAGCCGCACAACATATCAAATTCATGTGTACATATAAAAAAAACATCTCATATTTTAAAAATATTATTATTATTATTATTTAAAAAAATCTCTAATATACTTAAAATTATTTAAATAATTATAATTAATTAAGAATGACTTTGTTTTAAAGAGAATATGAACTTTCAATTCAAATTTTATCTTAAATGTCTACTGCGTCACCAAACGTCGCCGGTAATTTCAATTTTTTTTATTTTGATAATTTAGATATTTAATTTTTTAAATTGATTAATTATGGAGATAATTCAACGAATGTACCTATTGTAATGGTGAAAATACTTAGAGAAATAAATTAATTAATTAAAGTTTTAATTTTAATAATAATAAATATTTTATACATCAAACGCTGAGTGTATATAAATTGTTTTTTTAATTTATTAGATAGATAATAAAAGGAAAGTAATTTATCATGAAAATTAACGAATGAAATTAGAACATTTGAATTTAAAAAAAAAAAACCGCCAGCAACAAGATAAATACAAAGTTCGAAAATGCCCAAAAGACACATTAAATTTTCAATTTTCTCAAAGAGCGTTTTTTTTAGGTCGGATTCTCTGTCCCAAATTTTTTCTGTTCCCATGTTCCACTATCGATCGAACGATCCAGATTGTATTTCAAGGATGTATTGCATATTACAAGAATATTGCACATATCTTAAAGATGTATGATATCTTGAGATACAATCTGAATTATCCGATCGATAGTGGGACATAAGGACAAGAGAAAATTCGGGACAGAGGATCCGAACTATTTTTTTATCTAAAATAACTTTTTATTAAATTATTTTAAATATATACAAGATGAAATTTCTCCTAATTCAGTGGAGGATCGATATACGAAGGACTATCATATCCGATAATCAATATTTTCCTGGACATACGGGACGATTATGGACAGTAGCAAATTGACGTTGATAAAAATTCAGTATTTTTTCATTTCCTTTAAACTACGTGAGCATATTTTAGCTCTATATTTTAACTCTTTTCTTTTTTCCTTCCATTTGTTTCTCGTCACTATTTTATAAAATCAAAGCCCTAAATCCTCCTTCCTTCTCATCCCACTCCTATCTTCTCCCACATTAAACTCTAGACTTAGACAATCTTGAAAAATCATCGCATGTTGGGATAGTTTTTACATATCAACACAATGTTGTAGATGGTTGTTGTGACCCAAGAATACTCATATATCTTCGTAATAATATGATATTATCCACTTCGGATCTAGGCCCTCGTGGCTTTACTCTTAGACTCTCCTCAAAAAGTCTCATGTCAATGAAGATATCCTATATCCTTTTAAACCTATATGTTTTTTACCAAATCTTTCCAATGTGGAACTTTGATTAAATCCCAACAATCCTTCCTTCAAACGAAGGACCACAATTACCCTTATAGTTCGGGCCTTCTCGCAAGCATCTGGTCATCCTGACTTATTCTGGGCCTCCCTACAAGCATCAACATCCGATCACCTTAACCTGCTTTGGGCCTCCTCACGAGCATTCGATCACCTTGACCTGCTCCGGACCTCCCCGCGAGCATCCGGTCACCCTGACCTACTCGCCTCCCCGCAAGTATCTGGTTACCCTATTATGCTCTAGGCCCCCCTCGCACGCATTCAGTCATCCTGACCTGCTCCGGGCCTCCTCGCGAGTATCCGGTCACCCTGGCCTGCTTTAGGACCTCCCCGTAAGCATCCGATCATCCTAACTTGTCCCAGATCTCCTCGCAAGTATCCGGTCACCTTGACTTGCTTCGGGGCATTCTCGCAAGCATTCAGTCAATCTAACCTACCCCTGGGTCCACCCTCAATTTCGTTCAAGGTCATCCCACATGATATCTAGTCTGGATCATGGCTCTGATACTATTTGTTGTGCCCAAAGGATGTTCACATATCCCCATAATAATATAATATTATCCACTTTATACCTAAGCCCTTATGACTTTGTTCTTGGGCTCTCCCCAAAAGGTCTCATGATAATGGAGATATCATATATCTTTTTAAACTCATGATCTTTACCAAATCTTTCTAATGTGAAACTTTGTTTGAATCATAATAATCCTTCTCTCAAACGAATGATCACAATTACTCTTATGGTCAGGGCCTCACTGCGAGCATCCGGTCACCCTGGCCTGTTCCGGGTCTTCTCACGAGCATTCAGTCACCTTGACATGCTTCGAGTCTCGCTGCGAGCATCCGGTCATCCTGATCTCCTCCAAACCTCCTCGTATACATCTAGTCATCCTGACCTGTTCTGGCCTTTTCTGCGAGTATCTGGTCACCCTGACCTACTTCGGGGTCTTCCTGCAAGCATCTAGTAAACTTGACCTACCTCGGGCCCACCTAAACTTTGTTCAAGGTCACCGCACATGGTATTTGATTTTGACCATGACTCTGATACCATTTATTAGAACTAAAGAATATTCACATATCTCCACAATGATATGATATTGCCCACTTTAGGTCTAGACTCTCATGACTTTGCTTTTGGACTCTCCTCAAAAGACCTTTTGCCAATGGAGATATTCTACATCCTTTTAAGTTAATGATCTTTATCAAATATTTTCAATATGAGACTTTGATTGAATCTCAACACTGGTATTGAAAAAAACATCACTACATTGTAACTGGTTTACAAAAAGCAACTACAATGATAGGGAAAAAGAAAAACACTCAATATACTTTTGCAACTCCCGTGGAATGCGCCATTAAGAAATACGAGTAGAAAAAAGAGAGGAGGGAGATGAGTAAGGTTGGGCAAAAACCCTAATTAACTCACACAAGAAGACATCCTAAAGAATATGGCTTAGGTCTAGGGTTTGACACGGGGGGAAGCGAGGAGCGGGATGAGAGGGGAAGAGGGTTTAGGACTTTGATTTTGAAAATCAACGATGAGAGACCAAGGGAATTAAAAAAAAGGAGAGCCAAAATATGTTAGTGCATTTCGAAGAGAAGGAGAAAATGTTGAATTTTGGTCCGCGTCAACTCGTCACATTGCCTGTATATGATATAAGGTCCTTAGGATAATAAAACCCGATATCATATGTTAATTTTAATATATTGAATGACGATAATTAAATGAAAAAAATATATTAATATAAAAGATATTCGATTTCTAGGCGGATAATTTCTTGGTCATGCAGGACTGCCGGCTAAGCGACCTTATGGTCGCACACGGTATAGTTTCACAATAAGAAATTTAGATTGTCATCTAGATACTCACGATTTGATCTCAATTATGATGTATTTATATGATTTTTTTTTTTAAATAGGATGTATAAGGGAAAGATACTGAACTTCTACACTGTCCGTGATAGCTGTTTTCATGAGGTTGGATAGGTCACGGTAAAGTCACAAAACAATGGATTCACCGTTAATAATCCATAGTCAACCGCCGCCGTGGAGTCTTCCAACGTCTCCGATCAAAAAACAACTCTCAGACAATTTTCCGATCTAAAGGAAGCCGAAGTGCTCCGGAATCGACGGATCCAATTCCCAAATAAATTCGCGAGAACGAAGAAGGAAATAGAATCAGGGACGAGCTCGATCGCTGAAGCAAGAATCGAGGGAAAACCGCTCGGATCTGGGAAATGGGCGAGGGATTTCAACGATACGCACCGCGATCCAAAGAGCTTTCTCCTGAGAAAAAAGCAACCAAACTGAAATCCAACACCGCCGCCGGAGAAGGAGATCAGCGAACAGGCAGCAAGCCAATAATCCGCCATTTTTTTACCTTCGGAGAAAATAGAAGGCGGCGACGACGACGACAAGTCCCTTCCGTTCGTTTGGGATCCTTCCACAAAGCTACATTGACGATTAGCTTCCTGTAGGCTGTCGGAGGTCCTTTTGGAGGTCTTCTCTTGGATTCTGCAATCTTCCACGGCCGTCGGTCGTCGGAGTCGAAGCTCTTCTTGATATTTGGGAATTTGGATAGTGCAGGGTGTTATTTGGGAAATTCTGAAAGATAAGTGCCTCAAAAAAAAATAAATTTCACTAATTTCTTTTGCCCGATCTGATCTACTCTCGTCTTCCTCGATCCCAGCGGCCAGCGGGCGACGAGTAACCAGCGGTATTGGCCGGCCGGCCAGCGAACTTCTACGGGGGAAGCGATCCCTCCTCCGTCCTCGTTGGTAAACCCTCCGCCACCTCCTCTATTTCCTTTTTCTTCTATATCGCCTTGGATTTGTATCGCTTCATCAGCAGCCAAAACGGAGAAATCGGTGGATTCCTTAGGGTTCGTCTTCGCCAATCCCTAACCGGGAGAAAGATTGATCTCCAACCCCTTCTCATTTCAAAGATTTACTCAAACCCTAGCGAATGGAGCAACCGAGCATCGTCCAGGCTCTTCCGGCCGAGCAACCGAGGATCGTCCGGGTTCTGCCAAGGGAGCAACTACACATTATCCAGGCTCTGCCGGCCACTCCTAGGAAACAAAAGGAGCGCATCGCCGGAGCCACTGCAAGCAGCAACTTTCCGTCGCCGACCGGCACTTCTCGATGCACTCGCTTGCAGGCCGCCCCTGACTGGTCCACTTACGATACGCTTGTCCTTCTCAACGAGATCGCTTCCATGGACGAGGACTGGCTCAAGGCGCTCTCCTCGTACCAGAAGTGGAAGATGATCGCGGACAACTGTGCCGCCTCGAACGTCGTACGATCCTCCCACCAGTGCAAGAGGCGGTGGAAGTCGCTGCTCTCTGCCCACTCGAAGATCAGGGAGTGGGAGTTCAAGCATGGTGAGGGATCCTACTGGAGCTTGGATAGTGAGAAGAAGAAGCACTTGCTAGGGCTCCCGTACATGCTCGACCAGGAAGTGTTCAGTGCCATGGATGCAGTTATTAGGCCGCAGGAGGGTCAGGCTGTGTTGGTCGATATGGAGGTGGAGGGCATCATCATGGCTGCCAATGGTTTGCAAGAGCTACCTGTGGCCGCAGAGACAGAAATGCTGGATGTTACTGATGCTCCAGGTCTGTTCACAACTCCACTTTCATTCATTAATGCATTTCCTTTTGCTAAGCAACGTTATTGAATTATGAACCATGAACACATATAGCACATACCAGCCATTATGCAGATAGTTGGATTGACTACTTATCATCATTGGCAAACATTCTTGCTCTAAAGAAATTTGATATACTAATTTGATGTAATAGTGCTGAAGATGGGCACTCTCCTCTTAAATCACTTTTTTCCCCCATATATCTACTTAGCCTTTAGCTAACTGAATGCCATTGTCTGTGAGCCTCTCTTTTAATTTGTGAAAGTTTGCCTCCACACCCAATCAAAGTCCAACCAATCTTGTAACCAATCATTCTGATGAACTTTGTGGTTTAGAACAGCAAATCATGTTTTCTATGGTTAACTCTCTATGCCACTAAATCTTCATGGAATTTATGTTCGATGAGCTACTTCACCCTGCACCACTGTCACCTTACCAATAGGTATATCAAACTCTTTGGACCGATTAACCTCATGGAATCTCACACCTTCTTCTCCACTACCTTTGCTTGAACTTGATGGCCGAAAATCTCCTCTCTATGAAATTTGCATATGAGATCACGTGATTCTGTTGATGTATCCTACTGAGAATACAGAATCTCAACTTTCAGGTTCCAAAGAGAATATAGAAGATGAGAATCAAGATAAAGAAAACTTAGAAAAGGCGAGAATTATGATGAGTAAGCTGCATGAGAATGCTCAGCAGATACATGTCATTCTGAAACATGAGCTAGAAGATAATCTTGGTGTGAATCCTGCTCTGGTGGATTTGGCATACCCTAGCGATGCAATGAGGTTGCAAGCAGATCAGTTAATCAAAGCTCTGAGGAGCCTTGTTGGTCCTCTGAACCAGTTCACAGAGCTGATCAAGGCGGTCGGTTATGAAGGCATTCAACCTATATGAGTCCATGATATGCAATGCGATGCCACTTTGTCAAAGTTTTGGTTGCATTACCTCACACTTTGTCCTGATCAGGTCTACAATGCACTTAATTATTTATGAGTTAAACATGACTAATCGCTTTTGAGTTTTAGTGTATTAGCTTGTAGCCATTGAGGATCTGTCATGTTCAAAGACAGTTAGTTCATATAGCATGACTGTTTTATTTTTGGTCAAATAATTTGAAGGTTTCCTCCAAATTCAATACACAACTTTAGTTATATATGGATTTGCAAGAACACTGTTTGGATTATCCTCACATATACATATGAGAACAACTTCAGAGGACACCATGCTTCTAATCAGCATTTGTAAACAAGTACACTGAACTCTGCGACTATTTCAATAGGTGAGCATCTCTCTCTGATAAAAATATCATCTTTTGGACATCTGCTTTGTCATTGGTTCATCTGTTAACTTTATTTTGATGCAAAATTAATATCTCTCAGATTTCTTGCCATTTTGCTGCAGCATCACACTACGATGAATCTTGCGACCATTTTCATAGGTAAGCTCCTCTCTGATAAAATTCTTATCTTTGGATGCCTGCTTTGTGGTTGGTTCATCTGGAAACTTTATTTTGATGGAAAATGAATATTTCTCTTGAATTTCTTGCCATTTGATGCAGAATCAACATCAATCATTCATCGTGAACGATCACACTGTCGATGAGTGATGAGTCCTGTGGCTATTTTGATAGGTAAGCATTTCTCTCTATAAAAAAAACTCCTCTTTAGACACCTGCTTTGTTGTTGGTTCATCTGGTAACTTGATCTTGATGCAAAATTAGCATTCACCTCAAATTTCTTGCCATTCGATCTTTTGTTTCTGGATTTCCTACGACATGATGACTCTCTTTGCTTTATCTGTTCCCTTGTTTGCGACTTATCATATACTTTTTACTGTGGAATGGGATTGCAAGTTAATGTCCTAATTCTTGGTGGGTCGTTTAAGTTGCGCACTTGCTGTAAATATGGACAAAGAACAATTGGTGGGATTTATATGGATCTTCCTTGAGTTTCTGGAGGTTCATAAAGGTCCACCATACACTTAAAGATTTACATATTAATGAACCATTTAGATCTCTTCAAATCTTTGTACTTTTCCTTTCTTTAAAAAAAATACTTTATAAATATTTGACGTGGATATTGAATAAGGGGTAGGGAAGAAATAAGGGGAAAGAAGGAGGGCAATTAAGGAAAATCACTGTAGCATCCTTTTAGGTTGGGGTGGATAGCGAATGGAAGAGAGGGGTGGCTGGTGTTTTTCTTTTCCGCCGCCAAAAGTGAACGGGGAAGGGAGTTTTTCTTCCCTCTCATGCCTTCGCCAGCGCCGATGCCAGCCGCCACCTCTCCTTCTCTCTTCCTCTCCTCTCGCCGGCAGAAGCTTCTAGCGGCCAGCAAAAGGAGGGTGGCTTCCTTACTCCATCTCCAGCTCTTCGCCGGTGCCGACGCCGACCACAGACTTCACCTCTCTTCCTCTCCCATTCCTCCTCGCTACGTCGTTGTCGGACTTCCCTCGTCCTCCTTGCGATACCGCAGCTAGACTCCTCCTCCTCACGATTCCGCCGCCGAACAGACCGGTCGTCGCACTTCTTCTCTCGCTTGAACTGCCTCCGGACCACTCCACTTCCTCCCTCCTACATGTTGCCGCCCAGGGGAGGGGAATGCCACCTCCATTCTCCCCCTGTCCAGCGTCGCCTCCCTCTCTATTTCTCGCACTCGCCGACAGTTCAGGAGCCCTCTACCTCCTCGTGTCACTGCCGGCCAGCATTGCTTTCAGCGGTTGACGCCGCTCACAGTTGGTCGGGGTCATCTTCAGTTCGTGAGCCGTTGATGTTTCCGACCTTCACGCCGTTTCGTGGGGTTTTGGGGTTTTGCGCCGATCTGATTTGTGTACTGTATTCTTGCCTACGCGTTTATTTTGTCTATGGGTCATGTCCCGGCCTATCTACCGAACTCGTGTCCCAATCTGTGTGCTTATTTCGTGTCTCGGACTGCGTGCCGACCCAGCGTCCCGGTCTGTGTGTCGACCCAGCGTCCCTGCTTGCGTGTCGACCCAGCGTCCCGGCTTGCGTGTCGACCCAGCGTCCCGGCCTGCGTGCCGACCCAGCGTCCCGGCCTGCGTGCCGACCCAGCGTCCCGGCCTGCGTGCCGACCTAGTGTTTCGGCCTGCGTGCTAGTGTCTTGTCCCGGTCTGTAGCTCGTCTTTCGGGCCCGTGCCGCGTTCAGCTCTCCGTCGTCAGATCCAGCTTTCCAGCCTGATCGGAGTCATCTACTCTTCCGGGTCGCGACAACTCGAACCGCGTCCCATCCGAGGGCGCCCCCCTGGGCCAGGGTACGTTTCTCAGTTCATACTCTTTATATGCATTTCATTATTTTATGGCTTAGTCTTGTACTTATATATTCGTTGGATCTGCCTCGAGTATCGGGGTACCGGGGGCCGGGCCAACCCGGTCACCGACTGCAGATAGCGTTGACCAGAGGACTTTTGAAGACTTGGTCAACACGGGAGCCATCTCAGCACACCCCCCTCCGGGACGTCGCGATTTTGTCAACATTCTCGACACCTCACCCGACAGTCCATCCGACTCAGCTTCCGGACCGGATCAAATTTGGCGCCGTCTGTGGGAATCTCTTCACCTGTTCTGGAACGTGAAGATGGATGACGTCGGGAGGTTCTCTACCATTATCACAATCCCGGAGTATCTCGACGCATATATTATATTCTATCCTCACTCCACCGGTATTCGGAAGTCGAGGAATTGAGCGGAGCTTCAGCTGGCCGACAGGTTAGTTTTTCCATTACGTTTTTTCCCTAACTCCACGGGTGTTCGGGAGTTAAGGGACCAAGACAAGCGCTTATCCGGTTGGCACGACTTCCCGATCAGGTACGCTACAAGCTCCGCTCTCTTTTTACGATTATAGTAACTGCTGTATTTCCCTGATAAAAGAGTAAGAGCCTAGTTTCTTGATCAAAGACTAGAGTTTTCAATTTCTGATCGGACACTAGGGGCTCAGCTCCCCGCTCATACACTTGGGACACAGCTCCCCGCTCATACTCTAGGGGCACAGCTCCCCACTCAGTGACACAGTATAGCTTTCCGATCAGGATCTAGGGGCCTCGCTCTTTGATTACAGCTAGGGACCTTACTCTCGATCAGGGGCAGGGGCCCAGTTCCTCAATCATGTGTGTTATAGGCTCTGCACCCTTCACCATGAGGCTCTGCACCCTTCATCAGGAGGCTCTGCATCCTCTTACCATTACAGGCCCTGTACCCTTCACCATGGGGATCTGCATCCTCTTACTGTTATAGGCGTTTCACCTTATTGCTATTATATGCTCTGTACTCTCCACCTGTTTTGCATCTTCTTATGTATACAGGCTCGGCTTCCTTCACCCACGGTGCTATGCTTGCCTTTACTTTTATGAACTCTGCTCCCCTATATTGCCATGGGTTTCATTCTCTTTGGCGGTCAGGGCTCATATTATCATCTCCTCCCCTCGCTCCACGGGTATTCGGGAGTTGAGGGATCGAGACAAATTCGCAGTCAATTGGCACCACACCGCTATCAGATATGACATAAGCTTTATTTCCTCATGTTGCTACATGCTTCGCTTTTACTAGCTTCAAGGCTTATCCTCCCCCGTTCGGGGGTGAGCGATTTCACTAGTCTCAGACCAGCTTATCGGATTTCATATCTCCCCCATTTGGGGGTGAGCGGTTTTCACTGGTCTCAGACCAGCTTATCAGATTTCATATCTCCCCCGTTCGGGTTGAGCGGTTTTCACTGGTCTCAGACCAACTTATTGGATTTCTTATCTCCCCCGTTCGGGGTCGAGTTTTCGCCACCGGTCTCGGACCGTAGTACATCATCATTTACCTCCCCCATTCAGGGTCGAGACATCGCCACCGGTCTCGGACCGGAGTATCATTACTGGTCTCGGACCAGCGCCATCGCCACCGGTCTCGGATCGGAGTATCATTACTGGTCTCGGACCAGCGCCATCGCCACCGGTCTCGGACCGGAGTATCATTACTGGTCTCGGACCAGCGCCATCGCCACCGGTCTCGGACCGAGTATTACCGGTCTCGGACCGCCATCACCACCTGGCCCCGGACCGGAGTATTACTTGGTCTCGGACCGCCATCACCACCGGTCTCGACCGAGTATCATCGGTCTTGGACCGCCATCGCCACCGGCCCTGACCGTAGTATTACGGTCTCGGACCGCCATCGCCACCCGGTCTCGGACCGAGTATCATCGGTCTCGGACCATCGCCACCGGTCTCGGACCAGAGTATCACCCCTCGCGAGTTATAAGTGAGCTCGCCCTCACGCCCAGCGACCTTCGTCGGTCCCATGCGAGAATTAAAAGTGAGCCTGCTCACGCCCAACGACCTTTAGGTCGGTCTCATGTCGCCTCGGTCGAGTTATAAGTGAGCTCTGCTCACGCCCAACGACCTTCTGTCGGCTCCCATCGAGAATTAAAAGTGAGCCCTCGCTCACGCTTCTAGGTCGGTAGCCCCAGACTCTCGCCTCAGTGCGAGTTATAAGTGAGCTCTGCTCTCACGCCCAACGACCTTTCAGGTCGGCTCCCATGCGAGGATTAAAAGTGAGCCCTGCGCTCACGCCCAACGATCTTTTAGGTCGGTAGCCCCAAATTCTCGCCTCAGTGCGAGTTATAAGTGAGCTCTGCTCTCACGCCCAACGACCTTTCAGGTCGGCTCCCATGCGAGAATTAAAAGTGAGCTCTGTTCTCACGCCCAACGACCTTTCAGGTCGGTAGCCCCAGACTCTCGCCTCAGTGCGAGTTATAAGTGAGCTCTGCTCTCACGCTCAACGACCTTTCAGGTCGGCTCCCAGGCGAGAATTAAAAGTGAGCTCTGTTCTCACGTCCAACGATCTTTCAGGCCGGTAGTCCCGGACTTCTGACGGTCAGGGCTTAGATTATTCTCTTCTCCCCTTGCTCCACGGGTATTCGGGAGTTGAAGGACCGAGATAGATCCTCAGTCGGTTGGCATCACTTTGTGATCAGGTATGATAAAGGTTCTGTCCCTTTATATTGCTACAGGTTTCGCTTCTATGGGCTTCAAGGCTTATCCTCCCCCGTTCGAGGTTGGGCTATTACCACCGGTCTCGGACCAGAGTATTACCCCCGGTCTCGAATCAGAGTATCACTAACGATCTCTCGGTCAGGCGGTCAGACCAATGCCCATTCGGTCATCCAGAGACCAAGTCCTGGTCAGACCTTCAGATCAATTCCTGGTCAGGCCTCCAAATTGCTTCTTTGCCAGGCCTTCATATTGTTTTCGGGTCAGACCTTCAGATCAATTCCTGGTCAGGCCTCCAAACTGCTTCTTTGTCAGGCCTTCAGATTGTTTCTGGGTCAGACCGTCAGACCAAGGTTGGGTCAGACCTCCAGGTTGCTTCTTTGTCAGGTCTGCGGATTGCTTCTGGGTCACAAGTCTCCAGATCGAGTACTGGTTAGGCCTCCAGAGCACCTCCCGGTCAGGGTCCCAGACTCTCGCCCCAGTGCGAGTTATAAGTGAGCTCTGCTCTCACGCTCAACGACCTCTCGGTCAGCGCTCATCACTCGCAACTCTGCATGACACTTGTCATACTCGATTCACTCGCCGCTCTGCTCGGCACGCATCCCACTTGATTCACTTGCCGCTCTGCCCGACACTCTCGGCTCACGTTTTCACTCACCGCTGTTGCTCGGTCGGCATTCACCGCTTTACTCGCTGCTCTGCCCAGCACTCATCGCACTCGCTTCCCTCGTCGCTTTGCTCGGCGCTCAGCATTTGCATCTCGCTCACCCCGTTCTTATTTTGCTCGATGGGTATTCTCTCTATTTCCATATCGACATTATTCGATTGCCCGATCGGGATTCACTGTCGCTCGGTCGGCAGTGGCTCGGGCGTGCGTTTGATACCACTCATTCACCGTCTTGCGATCCGCTAAGCATTTTCTGATGGACAGGTTATCATTATTCGAGTGCCCGATCGGGATTCATTGTCGCTAGGTCAGCACTCGCTCGGTCTCGCCTTTTATTGACAGGTCGCGATTCACTGTCGCTCGGTCGTCACTCGCTCGGTCGCGCCTACGATTTTACGTGCCCATCATGTTCTTTATTGTTAGATCGTGATTTACTGTCAGTCGGTCGGCATTCGCTCGGCAGCTCGCTCATATCGCTCGGCTACTCCCTGGACATTCTCACAATCACCCGGTGTGCATTTGCTCAGTCGCCTACACGACCTCATACGAGCGTCTTCGCGATATCACTCGGTCTCCCTCAGCATCTGATCGATCGTTTGCTTGACATGCGTTTCGAATTATTTCTCGTCGCTCATCCGATTCTGTTTGACTCACATGCTTGACATGGCCATCGCTACTCGTTTAACATTATATGATAGACCTGCGATTGGACTCTGCATTCAGTAGTGGTTTTGATTTTTGTTCGGATGGGTCTAGTCAGTCGGACTTGCGCCTCCTTCGACTAGACTTGAAGGGGATGCTTGTGACGTGGATATTGAATAAGGGGTAGGGAAGAAATAAGGGGAAAGAAGGAGGGCAATTAAGGAAAATCACTGTAGCATCCTTTTAGGTTGGGGTGGATAGCGAATGGAAGAGAGGGGGGGCTGGTGTTTTTCTTTTCCGCCGCCAACAGTGAACGGGGAAGGGAGTTTTTCTTCCCTCTCATGCCTTCGCCGGCGCTGATGCCAGCCGCCACCTCTCCTTCTCTCTTCCTCTCCTCTCGCCGGCAGAAGCTTCTAGCGGCCAGCAAAAGGAGGGTGGCTTCCTTCCTCCATCTCCAGCTCCTCGCCGGTGCCGACGCCGACCACAGACTTCACCTCTCTTCCTCTCCCATTCCTCCTCGCTACGTCGTTGTCGGACTTCCCTCGTCCTCCTCGCGATACCGCAGCTAGACTCCTCCTCCTCACGATTCCGCCGCCGAACAGACCGGTCGTCGCACTTCTCCTCCTCTCGCCTGAACTGCCTCCGAACCACTCCACTTCCTCCCTCCTACACGTTGCCGCCCAGGGGAGGGGAATGCCGCCTCCATTCTCCCCCTGTCCAGCGTCGCCTCCCTCTCTATTTCTCGCACTCGCCGACAGTTCAGGAGCCCTCTACCTCCTCGTGTCACTGCCGGCCAGCATTGCTTTCAGCGGTTGACGCCGCTCACAGCTGGTCGGGGTCATCTTCAGTTCGTGAGCCGTTGATGTTTCCGACCTTCACGCCGTTTCGTGGGGTTTTGGGGTTTTGCGCCGATCTGATTTGTGTACTGTATTCTTGCCTACGCGTTTATTTTGTCTATGGATCATGTCCCGGCCTGTCTACCGAACTCGTGTCCCAATCTGTGTGCTTATTTCGTGTCTCGGACTGCGTGCCGACCCAGCGTCCCGGTTTGCGTGCCGACCCAGCGTCCCGGCTTGCGTGTCGACCCAGCGTCCCGGCCTGCGTGCCGACCCAGCGTCCCGGCCTGCGTGCCGACCTAGTGTTTCGGCCTGCGTGCTAGTGTCTTGTCCCGGTCTGTAGCTCGTCTTTCGGGCCCGTGCCGCGTTCAGCTCTCCGTCGTCAGATCCAGCTTTCCAGCCTGATCGGAGTCATCTACTCTTCCGGGTCGTGACAACTCGAACCGCGTCCCATCCGAGGGCGCCCCCCTGGGCCAGGGTACGTTTCTCGGTTCATACTCTTTATATGCATTTCATTATTTTATGGCTTAGTCTTGTACTCATATATTCGTTGGATCTGCCTCGAGTATCGGGGTACCGGGGGCCGGGCCAACCCGGTCACCGACTGCAGATAGCGTTGACCAGAGGACTTTTGAAGACTTGGTCAACACGGGAGCCATCTCAGCACACCCCCCTCAGGGACGTCGCGACTTTGTCAACATTATCGACACCTCACCCGACAGTCCATCCGACTCAGCTTTCGGACCGGATCAATATTCTTAGTTATAATGGTAGGAAGATAATAGTTATAATGGACCCAACTCGGAATGTGGGTTGTTCTTGGTGTGGGTTCATGCCATGCTCGGCACCCATGGGTCAAGTGGTGGCCACCTAACCCAACTGTGGGATAGGCTGAGCTTGGCACAATATGACCTAGTCTTTGGTGGGTCTTGTTCGGCACATCCCATCTCGTGTCAGGCTATGCTAGCTATGTTACGGTTGGCTCAACTGATTGATATTGGGATAATGACTAGTCCAAGGATCCACACCACCGTCACTCTTCTACTATAGAACTTCTCCTTCTCGGAATTACACTGAAGGTGGAGAAACTTTACAAGATTTACAGCTCTCTCTCTCCAAAAGAAAAAGCTCACAACCACTACAAGAAAGAAAAAGAGGATGATTACAAACTTAGAATGACTTTTTCTTTGTAGAGTATAATGGAAAGAAGGAAAGCTTGAACTTGAGCTCTTGAGAGATCTTGAGCACTTGAGAGATCTTTAGCACTTCAGAGCAATAGAACAGTGTATTTTTGCGAGCGCTATTTCGTTAATCATTTCCCAGCTTTTTAAACATCTTCAAATATAGTCGTTTCTCACATGATCGTCGTCGTGAATTGATTGGGTTAATCTCCAATCGATTCAAAAGTATTTGTTGAGCGCCATCACATCAAGATCAACGGTGTAGATCATTTCGTTCGAACTTCAATCGATTGGGACAACATTCTCAATCGATTGAATTCATCAATCGATCAATAGATCGATTCAGACGCACTGTGCTCTAACGCAGAAACTTCGTGAATCGATCAATAGATCGATTGGATACCTCCAATCGATCGACTAATCGATCCAGGAGCATTCTTTGCTTCGCGCAGAAGCTTCGTCAATTGATCGGTCGATCGATTGATTTACTCCAATCGATCAGCTGATCGATCCAGGAGTATTCTGTGCTTCGCGCAGAAGCTTGGTCAATCGATCGACCGATCGATTGGTTTTCTTCCAATTGATCGGATGATCGATCCAGAAACACTCTGTTTCACAGCCATGCGTCTCAATCGATTGGTAAATCGATTGCTGACTTCCTGATTAATAGCAAGTGGATTAACACATATTTCTTTTAATAAATACCTCGTGCTAGATGAACGCCTGTTCTTCTGGACTTTCTTACCTTGCATCCAGCCTTCTGACTCTCTTGCCAAGAACCTGGTCCTTGATCTTCTTAGACTTCTCTTGCCTTACATCCGGTCTTCTGACATGTAAGGACTTCTTTTGCCAAGAATCTGGTCCTTGACCTTCTTGGACTTCTCTTACCTTACATCCGGCCTTTTGACCTGTAAGGACTTCTCTTGCAAACTCACAATATACGCTAGATCCAACGTATTAACCTAAACTTAAATAATTATCAACACATTGAAACTTTCAGGACATGATTACACCAACACTCAAGAGCATGGGAAGAAGCTTCAAACCATTCAACCCAACTATGTAATAGGTTAGCCCAACACAACATGATTAGTCTTTAGTGGATCGAGTGTCGGCACGTCCCATCTCATGTCTTGTGACAATTACAATTTTTTTACACTAAATGATATGCTTTTAGTGCAAGTCATATTGGCCTCCACCGGACAATATGGTTTTAGTGAGGTCATATCACTCTTATTAAAGAGTCAAAAGATTCTTATAAATCATTTATTTCTATAAAGAGTAAGTCAACCCATTTATTTATAAAATTTAAGTAGGGAAAATAGACTTTCATTAAAAATCATTTTTAATAGTAGTATAACTTTTTATCCTTTTTTAGATGAAAGATTTTAGAAGGGGAGTCTTGGTGCAATGGTAAAATTATTGCTATGTGACCAAAAGGTCACGGGTTCAAATCCTGAAAATAGTCTTTTTCAAAAAGCAGGGTAAGACTGCGTGTATAATGGATCCTTTCCTGGGACCCCGTATGACGGGAGCTGTTTTTTTTTTTTTTTTTTTGTTTTTTAGATGAAAGATTTTAGATGTCATGATAAAGGATGGGCATCAAGAAGAGGAGAGGAAGAATTAAGAAGTTGAGTTGAGTTTTATAATTGTTTTAGTTTAACTAGTTTTATTGTGGATATTTTTATGATTTTGATTGGCCTTTCTCGCTTAGGTAAATGAATTCTATAGCTCTTTTTTCTTCATACCATCTAATGTTCCATGTGGCATCTTCTAGCTTTCATTACCTAATAACTAAAGTAGTCTAAACTTGCCCCATATGTATGGTGCAGTGGTAAATTACTCAGAGGGACAACACGAGATCAATTTCTGAGTGTGCATAAATTGTACTTCTAATTTATCCCTAAGCGAATTAGGAAAAAGATCATCTACTTATTATCTAAATAACAAAACTAAAAAATAATAAAGTAGCCTAAACTTATATTTAATCTTTCAATGTGTTCTGTGATGCACCTATTTCTTTCTCATCCCTTTTGATTCATATCATTCCTCTTGTTGGAATGACAAGAGCCTCACAAGATAACAAAGAATCTGGAATTTACTGAAATATAACAAATCCACTTGATCTGAAATCATTGAAGTTCTTTTAGAACATTGCTCTGTTTTTCCACACCAGTAATGATATAATACTGAAAGTTGTTGCAACTTTCAGAACTGGTAGTGTTTTGTTTATTTATTTAATTATTTTTGAAGTTATTCTGATGCATCAATCTTAGTGGAGAGCTCTTTTTTCTCTCAGTGTATCATTTGAGTCATCAAATCTTACATGATTGTTTAAAGAAGAATATTATTATGATTGAGTTTGCTTTAGTATTGCTTGTTAATCTTTATGTTCTTGATACCATGAAAGATTATTGGTAAGACGAGTAAATCACTTTTATTATCAAGTGACATGGTAACTTGTGGTAAAGAAATGTATCGAATATGTTACTTTTGGCGCACACTCTTTACACTCAAGTCATTCACAACCTCTATCTACAAGTTTTCTTTTCTTCTCAAAGACTCGCTAATAAGAAGAGCACCCTAAAAAATGACTCTACTATGGCTTAGACCTCTGCCCATCCGAGTCCTCAGTCCAATCTTCATCACCCTTAAGCAATATGATTGAATCCCGAATAACAATGCTGAATTGATAGTTATGGGTTCGACTGTCAGTCTGAGCTTCGACCATGAAGGCACTGGATTGCAGTTAAGAACATTTTCATTAGACATTTTGCATCCACAAAAGGCACACACAGGGAATCAACATCTAACATATGTGGTGATGTTATTCCAAATGAAATGATAATGATGGAGCACTTCTTTAAAAGTAACCACAAATGGTTAGATGAACAATGCTTCACTATTTGAAAGTAATATAATTGGTGAGTGTCCCACTCCATTTCAAGAATAAGTTCCAAAAGTTGCAACCACACTCGACAAGGAAAAGACATCTGTTTTTTTTTTTCATACATAGCATAATATTTGAACGGGAATTTGGCTTAACGGTAAACTCTTGTAAAATATAAGATAAAGTAAAACTTTGTATAATAGATCTAACAGTTTTTTATCATACATTGTAAGTAAATTTTTAAAATTATTAGATCGCATAGAATAATTTTAAAATTATTAAATTATGTATTCATTTTTCATTGAATTTATTTTGTTTTGTGTTAAAATGTTAAATTTTTTAACAAATTAATCGATTGATTTTTTTCATAGGAATTAATTTTATGTTAATTCGAGGTCATTTGGTTTATATATCGATTTTGTCAAAAATTGATTGATGGAATAAATGATCTTGGATTGTTTAACAAGTTGTTGTTTAGGCACTGAACAAAATCGATTTGATTGATAAATATATCAATCGATTGATTGAGATGAAATGAAAAATAGATACATGATTTGATAATTTTAAAATTAATTTATATAATTTAATAATTTGAAAATTTTACATATGTGATTCCGTAAAAAAAATATAGATCTAATCTGGTATGATCATTGAGAGTTTCATGTATCGGATTATTTTTTATAATATTTTCAAATTATGTTAAAAAGCAGAGGTGTTATTTTGTACATATGATACATGTAGTACTTCAATGTCTTTAGAGGTACTCCAGCATTGTAGAGTACTATAATCTTATTAGAATTTCTACAAACGTAAATTATTATTTGAATAGCTATATAATCTTATTATATATATCATAAATGATTATCTGATAATCACTATTTATTTATTTTTTTATAATCCAGATATTAAAGTTTTGATTACTTCTAGAGGTAGATGACATTTGTCCTGTTCACTCATCGAATAAATTCGGAAGCATAAACGACAGAGATATTATTAGTATTGCATTGTGCCCGGGGGCTTCAATTAGGATAATTTTAGCTATGTAAAATATCAACTTTAACGAGCAAATCTAATCAAATATCTTCCTTAATCTATGGCATATATTCTCCTGATAAGTCAACTGAATCACTCCAACTTCTAAGGGATGCATATTCTTATCATTTACCACAATTATTATTAGAATTTTTATTCTATCCCTTACCTTATCTAATCTCATCTTTTAAATAACAATAATAATTATCAAGTATTTATTGCATAAAAAGAATCAACTAGAACTTGATTCTCTATTATATTATTATTATCATCTATATTTAAAATAATTTTATTATTACTAATAATTTTTTTTATTCTTTTATATTTATTAACATCTTAGGTCACCATGATGTATTTATTCGTCACTATGGCCATCTTCATATTATTTTAAATATCGTTGGTAGTTTTTTTCGCAAACTTAACTTTCTTTCTTATATTTCTATCTATTTATTTATTTATCCTTTTATATATATATATATATATATATATATATATATATATATATATATATATATATATATATATATATAGTGATATGGTGATAAAAAAGAGCCCCTAAAAAATAGATTAAAGTAGGAAAGATCAGTTGACGTGGAGGTTAAATTTAAATGATCAAAGTTACATGGTAAGACATACCTAGAACCGTTGAGCTGGCTATGTCGACTGCGCGAACCTTGCATCGTTGGTCAAACGTGAAGTGTTGACCAACCATCCTTTATAACTTATAGACGAGGTGTGATACTGAGTACTAATTTATCCGACCCATCGTCCTAATCGATCGAACCTAAGGGTTGATCGGGCACGGTGCGCCTCCCTAACAATATGAAGGGTCGAGCGAAGAACAAATCGGTAGCTGCATTCTGTAAGGCCAAGCTAGCGATCAACTAGCCAAGTAGCGGTCGATTGGCCTACGGTGGGACCTAGATATCTGCACTTTTTTGGAAGTTTGTACCAAAAAGGATAGAGAATATCCTACCGGTAAATCATCTTTTAGAAGCTTCTAGCATGTCAAATCATAAAGATTTACACATCCATTTAAGGAAATATGTCAGAAGCACTTTATGACCTATCCTTTCTTAGAAAAACTTGGAAAATGTGTTTATGCTTTAAGATGCATGTATAACACAACATTTACACTATAAAAGATGACTCCATCTATAGGCGAAGATATGCAATACTACATTTTTAAACATGCTCTTTGCTATAGTGTTCTTCGTTTGTTCTCTTCTCTTAACCGGATTACTGATTTGAACGTCATAGGACCAACAAAATCAATACATGTTTACCCTTTTGTGTTTACTATAAATATTCCCTCCCTCTCAACAAAATCTTCAAAACTTTCAATTAAATTTCATGATCATGGAGATTGAACATATCAGCAGGAAGTCTCCTCCTCCTCCTCCTCCTTTTCATTCATGCCGTTCTCTCGCGAGACGCTTCTGCCACTTCCTCCTCTTCCGCTGCGATCCCTTCTTTCTTCAATTCCTATACTTTCTTCTCATTTCGCTCTCCGGCTTCCTCCTTCTGAGATCGCCGGCGGTCGCCGGAAGGGGTCGTCACATTGAAGATCTGGACCTATTCTTCACGTCGGTATCCGCCTCGACGGTGTCCAGCATGGACACCGTCGAGATGGAGTCCCTCTCGCGCGCGCAGCTCTGGGTCCTCGTCGTCCTCATGCTCGCCGGCGGCGAGGTCTTCACCTCCCTGCTCGGCCTCCACTTCACGAGCCTGAAGCTTAGACTAAAACGGGAGGATTCGACCGTTGGTTCCGGCGGCGAGCTCGAGGACAAGCGCGAAGTGCTCAGGTGGCTGGGCTACGCCGTGCTGGGATACCTCCTCTGTTTCCACCTCGCCGGAATCTTCCTCGTCTCGGTGTACTTCGCCGTCGCGCGCGACGCGAGGGAGGTGCTGAGGCGGAAGGCGATCGGGGTGCCGGTTTTCGCCGTCTTCCTGGTCGTGTCCTCCTTCAGCAACTGCGGCTTCGTCCCCACGAATGAGAACATGGCGGTCTTCAAGAACGACTCAACTCTGCTTCTCATAGTGATCCCGCAGATCCTGGCCGGCAATACCCTCTTCCCTTGCGGCCTGAGGCTCGCAGCTTGGGTCGCGAAGAGGGCGGCGAGGAGGAAGGAGCTGGCTGGGGTTCTGCTGGCGCCGGAGGCTGTGGCGAGCGAGTACAAGCACTTGTTGCCTCGCCGGCACTGCGTCTACTTGGCGGCGACGGCGGTGGGGTTCGTGGCGGTGCAGGTGGCGATGGTGTGCGCGCAGGAGTGGAGGTCGTCGCCGGAGGTGTTGGGCGGGATGGAATGGTACCGGAAACTGGTGGCGGCGCTGTTTGAGGCGGTGAACTCTAGGCACACCGGGGAGACGGTCGTCGACGTGTCGAAGCTGTCGCCGGCGATCTTGGTGCTCATCGCCGTCATGATGTGAGTCAATTAATTAAAAATTAAATAAATTAAAAAAAGTATCTCAAATTTGATATTTAAGATTTGATTTGATTTATCAATGTTTAAATTACGATTTTTTTTTTTGAAAAAAAGGAGATAATTAGTTATTAATTTTTTAATAAAAAAATTACTTACTAAATATTGAATGTATATGTGTAGGTATGTTCCTTCGTATACTTATTTTGTTCCTCGAAGAGAAAGAGACTCTTGGAATTTTATAAAATCTAAATACAACGAAACAAAGATGCTTCGACGGAGCCTACACTTCTCCTTGATATGTTTCCCGATCATCTTTGTCTTTCTCATTTGCATCACCGAAAGAGGAGCGTTCTCGATCGACCCGTTGAACTTCAACATCTTCAATGTCATCTTCGAAGTCATCAGGAAAGCTTGTTATTTACTATATAACACAAAAATAATTTACTATCATTATCGTTATCATTATCATTATCATTATCAATTTGTGTTTGTTGATGGTGGGATATCTTACAGTGCCCATGGAAATGTCGGGTTCTCGGTCGGATACAGTTGCGAGCGGCGGATGAAAGTAAACCCTAATGGTAGCTGCAAGGATGCTTCATATGGATTTGTAGGGAGATGGAGCAGCAAAGGAAAGATAATCTTGATGATGGTTATGCTACTTGGAAGACTGAAAAAGTTTCAAATGAATGGAGGGAAGGCATGGATGTTTGGATGAGAAGAAACAATATTATTATTATTATTATTATTATTAATGATTATAATTATAATAATAATAATTATTATTATTTCATAAAAAATATTTTTTAACATTTTTTGATGTTTAATTTTGCATAAAATTAACCCTAATTTTCGTTTAAATGAGGCTAGCTATGCAAGCACAGCCCGTCAACCATCACCTAACGAAAAGAGCTATTAGTTGTATCAAATCTATATCACATTGCCCTCGTCCCTTGATCATCAAACATCACCTAAGCAACAAAAGAAGTCAGTCATATCTTGAATTTTAGGCATAAAAATGTTTTGTTTTTTTTACCAAAAAAAATACCAGAAAATCAAGAATGTCTTTTAAGTGTTGATCTCTGACAGTTCATGATTGTTTGATTGGTAATCGTAATACCCAAGGAAATGTTTTGAAACTGAATCTAAATATGATAACATAGTTAGACAAAGTTATGAAACCCCATGGACAGAGATATTTGTGTGTACTGCAAACCATGAATTCAAGAGAAATTTTGTTGGCTAAGCTCTTTGGTTATTTGCAAACTGAATTATACAGTTATTTACCATAACAAAATGGTCACTTTTTATTATTCACTTTAGGCCTTGTTGAACATAGGTACAAACTCTGCACCCAACCCTCAATCTCTGCTTGTGCTGCATCATTTGGTATTAGAGTCTTAGAGCTTTAATATGTCTACAAGATCGGGAAGGAACTTTAGAGGAAAGTTGGCTGATAATCAATGTGATGAGATACTTATTCGCATGATGCAGCAACTTGATGACATACAAATTCGTCTAAATGGTGTTGAAGTCATGATTTCTCAATCTAAAGGTGATCAAATTTAAGGAGAGCATTGAGAAACATCTCAAGCAAACAACAACTTGATTTAAGAAGGACTTCCAATGCCTAACAAAATTAACCTTTTTCTAAGTGGCCTAGAGAATTTTTTGAAGTAGAAAATAATTATCAAGATGTTGCTGAGATATCACAGAGAATGTTCGAACTCACGTACCAGATTTTAAAGGAAAAGTGAACCCCACTTTATTTGTTTATTGGCTTGCAGCAATAGAAGAATATTTTGATTGGTATGAGATGCCAGATGATCAAAAAGTAAGGTTTGCTCAAATGAAGCTCGTAAGTTTAGTAAAAATATGGTGGATTGGTGTCAAAACAAGCATAAGGACATTAGGACAACCACCAATCAACTCATGACAAGAGATGAAAGCTAAATTATGAGAGAAGTATTTGCCTACAAATTACTATGACAAATTATGTGATCAACTTATTAATTTAAAACAGAATCATTTATCTGTAGCTGAGTATATGCAGAAGTTTGGTAAGTTAAAAATAAGGAGCCAAATTGTTGAAAATCTCAGACTGACTCTTGTATAGTTTAAAGTTAGATTAAGGTCTGAAATCTAAAGACAATTATTAAGACAACCAATTTACAGCTTAGAACAAGCTTTCCAAATTGCCTTGGATATGGAGGAGTATCTGAGTTATTCATTTGGTTAAAAGCTTCAAGTTTTAGGGATGAATACAGAAATTATGAAACCAACTAGCAAGCAAGAGGTGGATTCGTCAACTCATTTAATCAACAAAGTGACTCTAAACCACCTTTGAACCCAACCGAGTTAAAGAACAAGGGCATCATATGTCTCAAGGTTGTGCAGGCGAGGACAAGTGTTGAGTGATTATACTCGAGGGTAAAATCCTAAGTTAGGGTTTACCAGTTGATTAGAATATATACTAGTTGACTGGTGGTTAAGAACCAGCAAATTCGAAATGAAATTTTGTGATTCTAGGGTTACAAGTCGACTAGTAAAGACACCAATCAACTAATCCACTTGACTGAGCAGTCAACTAGGGAGCGAACTGAAGGCTCTGTTCGCTCAGCCCATGTGGAGTGGTCGACTGGTCCATGGTGAGCAATCAACAGTATTGCGTCATTGGGTTGTAACGATCGAATTCCATGAAGGCCAGTCGATTGGTAAGTATGATAGCCAACTGGTGATGAAAGCATAGCTTGGGTGTTTCCTTCCGAGCTCTATATAATATAGTTTGGGATGGCGGGCTTGGTTGACGAGTTTGAGGTAGTTAGCTCCTAATAGAGTCTCAAAAGCTCAGAGCAATCCAAGAGTCTTGATCAAGCTTGTGGTGAAGTTTCTTCATCAACAAAGAGGATTGAGCTAGCTGGAGTTCCAAGGACTAATCCACCAATGGATTAAGAGATTGGCCACCTTACAGATAGCCATGGAGTAGGAGTATCATCTCCGAACCATGTTACATCAACCTATTAGTGGTTTGATTGCTTTCTTTATAGTCTTCTAGTAATTAGCTTTCGTATTACTTGTGTTTGTTTGTATTCTGCTGCGCTAACAAGTGTAGGAAAGCGAACGAAGCGGGTGACAGTCTATTCGTCCCCCTCTAGCCGATGATCAAGATCCCAACAACTAGTATTAGAGCGAGGAGCACTCTTGAGGACTAACCGCCAAAAGGAACTAGCACTAGAGGAAGAAGGCAACGATTTTTGAAAATCATCCGATACCAACAAGTGGTATCGCAATGGAGTCGGAAGGAGTATTAGGATGGGGCATCCGAATTTCATCTCCATACGAGCACGAAGACTTCTAGTATTGGAGGAAACACTTGGAGATATAGTTCCAAATGGATTGAAACCATTGGATAGCGTTGGAGGAACCTTTTGAAGCTCCGACAGACAAGAAGGGAAAGCGTCTCATGATCTAATGTGTTATCTTGTGTAGGTGAATACAAGTATGCTCATGATCTATAGAGCAATGTGATTGCTCTTCATGTAAATCCTACATAAATCAAACAAGTGGAGGAGCTCAAGGAGAATGGCTCATTGGTCCAAAAGGAGGAGAAGGATCAATCGGATGTTGAAACGTGCTCAACATCCAAAGAGGAGGAAGAAGTGGAATCATCCACATCTTCGAGGGAAGAAGTGGAATCATCCACATCTTCGAGGGAAGAAGTGGAATTGTCCATATCTTCAAGGGAGGAGGTAGAGTTCAAGACAAATGAAGAATAAGTCTTAAAAGCGCAACTCTCAATTGCCTCTACTGAGAAGAGTGGAAAGAACTACATCAAGTGTTTTGAGTGTGGTAAAATGGAACACTACAAGAGTAGTTATCCTTTACTGAAAAAGAAAAAAGAGGTAACTCCTAAACTCAATTCAATACATTTAGAATCTAATTTGAGTTGTAGTAGGAAGAAGAAGAAGATGCACATAATGTGTTTAACGTGTGGTGAGCGAGGACACTACCACACAAAATGTCTAAGGAAGGGAGTGCTCAAGAAGACGAAGTGGATGAAGCAATGGAGAAGAAACAAGTCATGTAGATGCTCGTGTCAAGAGGGGAGTGTTGAGGATCGGTCGGTCGGCTTGAAGGGGGGTTGGATAGACGGCACCCCCAAATACTCGCTTCTTTCTACAACGTTAGTGCGCAAGCGGAAATGCAAACAAAGCAAGTAGCAAGCTAAATACTAAAGGAAAGAGTGCAAACCAAGCTACACGATCATTTACGTGGTTCGGAGATAAGGCTCCTACTCCACGGCTGTCCGTAAGGTGGACGATCCCTATCCGTCGGTAGATTACTCCTCGGAAGACCTCCGGCTAGCTCACGTAGCTCCTTGTGGGTGGAGAAACCTCACCACAACTCTTACAAAAGACTCTTGAGAAGCTAGGGCACTGGTAGACTACTAATAGGGGTTAACCACCTCTATTTCGTTAACCTCAACCAAGCTTCCAAGGCTTGGTTATATAGGCCACGGGTTGGAAAACCCCGCCTACCAGTCGACTGCTAAAACATGCAGTCGACTACCCTCTGTGGAAATTCGACCGTCACATCCCAATGGCTCGATTCCACACTAACCGAGTGAACAGAGACATTCTGTTCACTGCCAGTCGACTGCACCAGTCGACTGCTAAAACATGTAGTCGACTGCTACAGTACTGCAACAGTGGCGCTACAGTACTGCTACAGTACCCCCCTAAAACTAGGATTTTACTCCGAGTGCAATCTCTCATGCACTTGTACCCTCACCCTTATGACTCATTTGACGCTTCATTTGTAGCTTTGACCTCTTGCCTTCAAGCCTACTTCCTTTGGCTCTCGTCCCTCGGATGCATTCAAGCCCGCGGCTCGTCCCCAATGTCATCCTTCGCGTATGCCTCGAAGTCGCTTCCCTCGGCCCTTGTCCTTGCTGCCTTGTCCACGGTCCCTTGGATGCTCCATCCTTCACCGGACCCGAAGTCATCAACCTAAGTCACATGTGTATCCTGCAGTCCTGCATAACTCAAGTACACATATCAAATAACAAGGGTGAACCTAACTTAAATCCTTTGCCCAAACACCAAAACATATGGTCCCGCGGACCATCGGGATTGCTCCAACAGGGAGCTCCAATGGTAAGTAGGAAGGTAAGTCCCAACTTGATTTTTAATTCAAGTATCAATTCAAATCCTAGTGTATTTATACATGCTAGAAATGAAAAATATGTTCATATGCCCATGCATAATTTTGGATTCAGATATAACGATAGGAATAGGGTAATATGGTTGATAACCCTAAGAAATTAAATCTAAATGCTAAACCCAGAAATAATCAGAAATAATAGACCTAAGGAAAACCTAGGTGTTAATCCCAAGAAAAGAAGGTATATGCCTAGGAAGGTGAGTAAATCTAAGAATGTCCATGATGGATAAGTCAATTATAAGGTTAGAAATCTAGAATTGAAAAATCAAGCCTTGAGGGAAAAGCTTGATAGGGTAGAACAATTCCTAAATAGATTCATTGTTAGATCTAAAAAACTTGATAAGATTTTGAGTAGTCAAAAATTCAAAAGTGATATATCCAGTTTGGGATACTGGTATTCATCAAACAATGGTAAAGGGAAATTATCCATAGAGCACTTTGGTGGAAATGTAATAGTAAAGTCAACTAAAGTCAAGGAAAAGTCGTATGCAAGAGTTGCATATAACTATAGCAAGGAGAAATTAACCAAAGATAAGGTATCTAAGGTTAAGAGAGTAAAGTGGTTAGGTAAATGATTACATGAGGTGCATCATAGTGGTCTAGCTGTTAGGGTTGAAATATGCTAGAGGAGGGGGGTGAATAGTTCGTCGTGCGCTCGTTGCTTGCTTCTTTGATGATAATATGCAGTGAAAAATACTCAAGCAATGCTAACACTAGATTTACTTGGTATCCACCTTAAGAAGAGGTTGTTGGGGTTGCAAGGTTGCAAACATAGTCCCATATTGGAAACACATGGGAAAGATCATGAGTTTATAAGAGAAAAGATATCTCCATTGGCATGAGACCTTTTGGGGAGAGCCCAAGAGCAAAACCATGAGGGTCTAGGCCCAAAGTCCTAGTTGCGGCTAGGCAAGGAAGTCCTAGTAGGTCGGGTGGACCGAGGGGCAGGAAGACCTGGTGGGTCAAGGATCAGACATGGGAAGCCTATGATCCTTTGTTTGAGGGGGGGATTGTTGGGGTTGCAAGGTTGCAAACATAGTCCCATATTGGAAACACATGGGAAAGATCTGGCATGAGGCCTTTTGGGGAGAGCCCAAGAGCAAAACCATGAGGGTCTAGGCCCAAAGTGGATAATATCATGCTATTGTGGAGATATCTAAATTCTTTTCGATCCTACAGAGGTGACTAATCCAAGGATCCGACCCTTACTCACTCATCCACTATAAAAACACTCATTTACAATAACTACCGAAGGCGGAGAAGCCTTGTACAAGCTCACACACAAAGATATATAAGAAGAACAAAATACAAACTAATACAATATCAAATCTTACAAGATTTACATGGCAGAAACCCTAGCTTGCTTTTCTTCTTGCTTAAATGCACCTCTTGACTTGCTTGGAATTGCAACAACATTCCTTTCTAAGCCTCCAAGATCTGGTGTGTGTCGGTGAGCTAAGTGGAGAACAGATCGGGGAAGAAGCATTTGAAGCTGTGTAGAAGAAATCGCTCGCAACAGCTTTAAACCTACGCAACGGTCGGATCTCAATCGATTGAATGACTCTCAATCGATTGGGGAGGCTTTGAATCGATCGGTCAATCGATTCAGAGCACCTCTGTGCTCTATGGAAATAGCTGAATCAATCGACCAATCGATCCTGCCTTTCTTGCGTCTGCGCACGAGAAATCCAATCTCCAATCGATCGACCTCTGTGCTCGCGACAATTGCTCCCAATCGATCGACCAATCGATTGGGTCAAATCTTCTTTGCGACACACATCCAATCGATCAACTGATCGATTGGACTACGGTTCAATCGATGGATTGATCGATTGACCCACCTTTGACTTGCCTAAATCAAGTCCAAGGTTCCCAAACCCAACATCCGATCAATCCGTGACCTGTTGGAACCTCATGCCTAGCATCTGGTCAATCTTGACCTGCTAGGTCTCCTTCACCAAGTGTTCGATCAATTCCTTTAACCCACTTGGACTTTTCTCCTCGTTCCAAGTGTCCGGTCAACCTTGACCCACTTGGAATTCCACCAAATGTCAGGTCACCTTTGACCCATCTGGATTTTCTTGTGCCAAGTATCCAGTTAATCATTTGACCTACTTGGACTTCCCAACACTAGGTGTCTGATCAACCTTGACCCACCTGAATTTTCACGTGCCTGGTTTCACTCACCAGGACTTTCTATCTGCCTAACTTTACTCACCAGGACTTTCACCTAGCTTCACTCACTAGGGTTTTCACCTGACTTCACTTACCAGGATTTTCCCACTGCCCAGCTTCACTCACTGGGACTTTCACCTGCCTGGCTCCACTCACTAGGATTTTCACCTAGCTTCACTCGCCAGAATTTTCCCACTACCCAGCTTCACTCACCGGGACTTTCATCTAACTTCACTCACCGGGACTTTCACCTAACTTCACTCACCAGGACTTTCAACTGCCTAACCTCTAGTTAGGACTTTCTTAGTCAAGTATCCGATCAACCTTTTGACCTACTTGACTCTTCTTCACATCTAATTGGTCAACATTGGCCAGATGGGAATTGTATCAACCATCTCCCCAATCGGACGATTGCATCCGCAATCTCCATGTGTTGTCAAACTTTGAAACCCAAAATATCAAGACTCAGGCTTGAGCCAACTCAAGCCTAATCAACCTAGTCAACCTTGACTCAGGGGATATTGCACCAACACTATCCATAGTAGATAAGCCACCTAGGAAGGTGGTTAGGGTTAAGAGATCTAGCGGGAGTTCAAAAAGTTAATTTGGGACCCATGATCAATGAATCTCAAGTGGACCTTTCTTAGGATTCTATATAGGTCATAAAAGGTGCCAAAGGGTTTAGAAATAGACTCGAGTATCTAATCTAGTTGGTTGGGACAATTGGGATGAGATTCATGTATAAAAATATGAAATGGGATTCATATTGTATGAAAATTAATTTCAGATGTACAGATGTCATATAAACTAATACTAGAGATCCATTATAGTTTAGTATAGGTAGATGCATCAAGAGCAAGTCAAAACTAGCACTTTAGGTCAAGGTTCAATTGAACCATTTAAATAATTTTAGATTTTATGTCTATCTTTGGATCCATGATGAATTAATTTTTAATTCTATTTTTCCTAAGTATAAAATGGTAAAATAAACTTCTCTATAAAATTTGAGAATTTTTGAAAGTCTAGAAAATTTCTGGTGTATTTTTGAAATTGGGTTAAGAAATGGGTTTAGGCTGAAATTTTGGTGCCAGACAACTGGTAACATTGTTCACGAACACACAATGACTCTGTGAGGTTGATTCGATAAGGTCAGTTGACTAGGGACTAGGGTGATTGACTGAGACAGTCTCAAACTATTTTTAATAATAGAAAATAACTAAAATGATGATATACATGTATGTAATCATATGAAGAATTAATACATGATGATTATAGTCATTAGAGGTATAAGATGTAGGATCGAAAAGAATTTAGATATCTCCACAATGGCATGATATTGTCCACTTTGGGCCTAAGCCCTCATGGTTTTGCTCTTGGGCTCTACCCAAAAGGCCTCATGCTAATGGAGATATCTTTTCTCTTATAAACTCATGATTTTTCCCATGTATTTCCAATATGGAACTATGTTTACAACCTTGCAACCCCAACAATCCCCCCCTCAAACAAAGGACCATAGGCTTCCCACGTTCGATCCTCGACCCACCAAGTCTTCCTGCCCCTCGGTCCACCCGACCTACTAGGACTTCCTTGCCTAGTCGCAACTAGGACTTCCTGCCTGGTGTCTGGTCCTCTTGATACGAACATAGGAGCCCCCACTTTCTTTGTTCGAGGTTAATATTGTACCCACATGGCTCAATCAGACCATAGCTCTTGTGCACAGTCGGCGGTTAAACCTTCTGGCAGTCCGGGCTCTGATACCACTTGTTAGGACCGAAAAGTAGCTAGAGGGGGGGTGAATAGCTTCGCGTGTGCTCGTCGTGCTTCGTTGCTTGTTTCTTCAAAGTGATGCGCAGCGGAATACAAAGAAACAAACTACAACAATGCTAACAATATGATTTTACTTGGTATCCACCTCACGAGAGGTGACTAGTCCAAGGATTCACGCACACACACACACCTCCACTAATAAACACTCCTTTTTGGTAACTACCGAAGGTGGAGAAGCCCTACAAGACTCTCAATACAAGTAGAAGAAAGGGTAGTAAAGAATAAGCAAAAGCTTACAAGAGATGCAGTAAAAACCCTAGCTTCTTCTTCTTCTCGTTGCAACTCGCCTCTTGACTTGGATAAACCTCCAAGAACCTTCAAGAACTGGCGGTGAGGAGCTTAGAGAGTGCTGGGGAGGAGTTGTGATGAATCTGGAATGAATCGGTGAAGAGATTGCTGCAGCCATCGCACGCCTGCAGCTCAAATACGACGCAACGGTCGGATCCTGATCGATTCGAAAACTCCCAATCGATCGGGGAGGCTTTGGATCGATCCACGGATCGATCCAGAGCGCCTCTGTGCTCTGGAGAAAACGCCTGGATCGATCCACGGATCGATCCAGTGCTTATCGCGCGAACCAGCAGCGTCCCAATTGATCGGCTGATCGATTGGGACCTCTGGATCGATCCACGGATCGATCCAAAGGCTCTCTGTTGGTGCAACATCCCTTAGGTCAAGGTTGACCTAGTTGACCAAGTCTGAGTCTTGGTTTAGGTTTCGATGTTTGACAATGCAAGGTTGATTGAAGAAGAGTCAAGTAGGTCAAGGATAACGGGATACTTGACTGAGAAGTCCTAGTGAGTGAAGCTAGGCAAATTGGAAGTCCTGGTGAGTGAAGCCAGGCAGAAAAGAAGTCCTAGTGAGTGAAGCTAGGCAGATTAGAAAGTCCTGGTGAGTGAAGCCAGGAAGAAGAGAAGTCCTAGTGAGTGAAGCTAGGCAGATTAGAAGTCCTAGTGAGTGAAGCTAGGCAAATTGGAAGTCCTGGTGAGTGAAGCCAGGCAAGAGATATCCAGATGGGTCAAGGTTGACCAGACATCTGGTGAGAGTCCAAGTAGGTTAAAGGGATTGACCGGATACTTGGCACGAAGAGAAAAGTTCAAGTGGGTCAAAGGGATTGACTGGACACTTGGTAGGGAATCCTGGCAGGTCAAGGGAGTGACCGGACACTTGGATTGAGAGGCTTGGGATTTGGTTTTGGGCAAAAACCAAGAACTGGATCGATCAGTGGATCGATCCAAGCCTTTCCCAGCGAACAGAGAGCCTTTGGATTGATCCGTGGATCGATCCAGAGGTCCCAATCGATCGGGGAGGCTTTGGATCGATCCACGGATCGATCCAGAGTGCCTCTGTGCTCTAGAGAAAACGCCTGGATCGATCCAGCGCTTATCGCGCGAACCAGCAGCGTCCCAATTGATCGGCTGATCGATTGGGACCTCTGGATCGATCCACGGATCGATCCAAAGGCTCTCTGTTCGCTGGGAAAGGCCTGGATCGATCCACTGATCGATCCAGCTCCTGGTTTTTGCCCAAAACCAAATCCCAAGCCTCTCAATCCAAGTGTCCGGTCACTCCCTTGACCTACCAGGACTCCCTACCAAGTGTCCGGTCAATCCCTTTGACCCACTTGGACTTTTCTCTTCGTGCCAAGTATCCGGTCAATCCCTTTGACCTACTTGGACTCTCACCAGATGTCTGGTCAACCTTGACCCATCTGGATTTCTCTTGCCTGGCTTCACTCACCAGGACTTTCCCAATTGCCTAGCTTCACTCACTGGGTCTTTCACCTGGCTTCACTCACCAGGATTTTCTTCCTGCCTAGCTTCACTCACTAGGACTTCTCTTCTGCCTGGCTTCACTCACCAGGACTTTCTTCTGCCTGGCTTCACTCACCAGGACTTCCAATCTGCCTAGCTTCACTCACTAGGACTTCTCTTCTGCCTGGCTTCACTCACCAGGACTTTCTTCCGCCTGGCTTCACTCACCAGGACTTCCAATTTGCCTAGCTTCACTCACTAGGACTTCTAATCTGCCTAGCTTCACTCACTAGGACTTCTCTTCTGCCTGGCTTCACTCACCAGGACTTTCCAATCTGCCTAGCTTCACTCACTAGGACTTCTTTTCTGCCTGGCTTCACTCACCAGGACTTTCTTCTGTCTGGCTTCACTCACCAGGACTTCCAATTTGCCTAGCTTCACTCACTAGGACTTCTCAGTCAAGTATCCGGTCATCTTTGACCTACTTGACTCTTCTTCAATCAACCTTGCATTGTTAAACATCGAAACCCAAACCAAGACTCAGACTTGGTCAACCAGGTCAACCTTGACCTGAGGGATGTTGCACCAACAATCTCCCCCTTTTTGATGTTTGACAATACCAACATTATCACTTAAAATACCACATGTAAGTTAGGCTAATCTCATAGCCTAAACCTTCTTCATGTCACTAGGTAATGAATACATAAGTTAAGCTCTTCATTTTTCCCCTAAAAGGGCAAACTCCCTCTAGGTAATGAAAGCCTAACTTACTCCCTTTCATTCTCCCCCTATTGGCACACATCAAACCATGTCCCATTTTTGGGCACACATTAACAAGTCCACTTGTTGAAAAACTCTCCCCCTGAACAGTTGCTCATCATTGTTCGCAACTTCACTCGTTGTGATCAACACGATAAGGAAGGTCCCATACCCTTCATTATTCTTAACCCTACATTCTCCCCCAATGTAGGCAAATGCCCATCCTTGAGCATTATCCACTTGAAACCACTTGAACAATGAGGATATCCACTCCCCACTTAAGTTCAAATGCTCAACCTTGAGCATGTTCTTAACGGAGGGTTAACCACCTTCCAAGGTTCATGAAAAATAATTTGCGTGTCTTTAAAGAGTTCCTCCCCCTAAAGACATGGTGGTAACTTCTGTCATTGCACCAACAATGACTTGGAATCCCCAAAACTTTAGGAAACCCAATTTTAGAAATTTTGAGGTTCAAATATTCAAAATTTGAAACAAACCTCAACCTAAACTTCAACTTAGCCTTCCTTAACCAATTCATCCTTGTTTTCCACACGAAAACACCCTTTTATGTATACAAATGTATTTTCAGGGGTTTGGAATGGTTACCTAGACTAAAATAGGTTCAAAATGCTGAAAATAAGCTTTCCCAGCCAAAATCAGCATCTTCAATCGATTGGACTTGGGTTCCAATCGATTGAACCCTGCTGAATCGATCCACTGATCGATTCAGTCTTCTTGGATCGATCGGCTGATCGATCCAGCGAGCTTCTGCTCGCGAGAAATGCCTTCTCAATCGATCAGCTGATCGATTGAGGCACTCCAATCGATCGATTGAAGGCCTGAAATTGCTGAAATTCAATTTCAGCCAATTTCAGAAACCCCTAGTAAATTCTACAAAATTTCAAAAATCGTAAAAATTTGTGTAGACATTATTTAGGGTATAATTTATCATGGAAAAATAGTTTTCTATGAAAATACATCATATTTTCAAAGATTGACACAAACTTGAGAACTTGCAAAAACTTTAGTGTTTTCTTCAAGTTTGTGTCTAACTATTCAATGGTGATTACTATCAAAAGATAGCCTTCACCAAGGTTTTCCAAATTTTTTTTTTTTAAAAACATTTTCAAAACCAATATCCCACCATGTTCCTTGGGTTTAATGCACATGACTTGTACATTAGCTTTCCCAATGATGGGAAAACACATAACTATGTGTTTTGATGAACTTAAAACTCAAAGAATGCACTAAATCAACATCTTGAGTTTTGTTCATCTTCCTAACATCTCACTTGTATCTAATGTGCACTAAAACACATACAAGTCACCTTATGGTCCTTGTGAGATGTGAGATTTTGGTTTTGCCCTATTCTAGGGATCATGCATAACTATCTAGGCATTTTAGAGATATTAGACATCCACCTAGGATGTCACTTGTTAATAAGTGTTGTTAAATGTCATTTGTCCTTAATTACTAGGAATTTAAACTTAATGCATGATTATGTTATGGCATACATCAAAAGGAAATAATTTTCAAAAGAAAATATCCTATAACTACATGATGTATGAATGTCATGACATGGTATTTTTGGATTTTTCATAATAAAACATGAATGAAAAAAAAATAAAACATGATGTCATGGCATATAATGGGTAAACAATCATGGCAAGGTTTAGCATAAATAAAATATACTTAGATTACCTTTCTAAGTATCATTAACCACTTAGCTAACTCAAAATATACCAGTTGTTTTAACTTAAAATGTTAAACCTAGATTTCCCTAAATGCTTCAAAGAAATGTCAAAACCTAAATTGACATTTCTATTTCTCTTGATTTGTTTATGCCACTTAAAAATTAAGCATATCCTCAAATGTTGGCATATTCCATTTTTCCTCAAGAGTAATCACATAAATCAAGGCCCGGATTGCCTTAAATTTCTAAGAGAATACCAAAATCCCAACTTGGTATTTCTCTAGGTTTTCCCAATTTATGCCATTTTAAGATAAAATCAATTTTCCACCATTAGGCACATTTTACTCTTTCAAGGAGTAAATGATAATTCTATTTCATTTTCAAAGGTTAACAAAAACCTTGAAAATGCTCCTTGAGTGTCAATTTCCTCAAAGTTGGGTTAACTACTCTTCTAATCGGAGTTGACACTCTCTAACCCATCTATGGGGTAGAGAAGATGCTCCTAGGAACCCAACACCTATTGGTGCTCCTTGGATGCTTTAGGTACTCACTAGGGATAACTTCCCTAGATACCTTCCTAGTGACCTTGTTGGACTTCTTAGAAGCCTTGGTCACATTTTCTAGGTCAACTCTAGGGATTGCTTCCCTTGTGACCTTGTTAGTAACTTTCTTAGACTTCTTAGAAGTCTTAGTCACATTTATTGCAAAAATACTCTTAGGAATAACCTTCCTAGTATTTTTGACTTGACCACTAGACCTAGGGTTGGTTCCATAACTATATGGAACCCTATGGTAAGAGGGCACATCCTTCTTAGCCTTGGGTTTGTGTCCCAAACCTCTATGGCCATTAGATGACCTTTGTGCTCCTAGACCTAGGCTATGCTCATTTTGCCCTTTTAGGATATTTTCCATCCTTTTAAGGGTCTTTTCCATTTTATCAAGCCTTGACCTCAAGACTTGATTTTCTATCATTAAATCCTTAGATTTTGATTTTTTATTACACCCATGAGCATTTTTGTTTCTAGGCTTATAACTATGGTCCTTAGTGTGATTGCCTAGATTTTTATCTATCTTCCTAATCCTAGGTGTGGTAGTCTTAGCATGATAAGCTACATGATTTTCTTTAATTTTATCATGCCTCCTATTTTCATGGTAAATAGCATTAAAATGATATAAACTTGAATTAGCATGCTTTTTACCATTATGAAAGCGAATAGTCTCAATAAAAGTTACCTTTCTTTTTACCTTGAAGGCTCCCCCTTGAATTGAGCTTCCTCCTTGAGCCTTGACCATCTTCTTCCCCTTGGGGCATTGACTTCGGTAATGCCCCTTTTGATTGCAAGAGAAGCATATAATATGCTCCTTGCTCTTCTTTGTATTGGGGATGGTCTCCTTGGGCTTCACCTTGCCCTTTTGTGCCACTTGGCCCTTCTTCTTGGCCTATTTAGGGCATTTACTTTTGTAATACCCATGTTCCCTACATTCAAAGCATATGATATGATTTTTATTATTAATTGAAATGTTTATACCTTTGCTTGTAGGGGTGGCATCTTCTCCTTTTGATCCGGAGGTAGAAGCTTCCTCTTGATCCGAAGATATTCCTCCATTCGATTTTGCTTGACTTGCGAAGGTGGAAGCTTCTTCATCCTCATCTTCTCTTGACCCGGATGTGGAGGATTCTTCTTGCTCTTGCTCCGGTGTCAATGAAGATTGCTCCCCCTCAATCCTAGAGGTGGAGGCTTCACGTTCTTCCTCATCCTCTTAAAGATGAAACAAGGAATATGCTCCTTCCTTGTTCTTTTGATTGCACTCCTTTGAGGATGAAGCTTCTTGGACTTCTTCTTCTTCGGAAGTTGAGTATCTCTCAACTTCGGAGTCCTCCTCTTGATCTTGCTCCAATGAGTCGCCCTCTTTGGATTCCTCTTGATTCGGTACAGTGGAGGGTTCTTCATGGATTGTTGCCAATTTGCTCCAAAGCTCCTTGGCATCGTTGAATTCTCCGATTTGAGCCAAAATGTGGCTAGGCAATAGGTTGACCAAAAGCTTGGTCACTTTATCATTTGCCTTGCTCCTTTGAATTTGCTCCAAGCTCCATTTGCTTTTCTTGAGAGGCTTGCCCTTAGAGTTTGTTGGAGCTTTGAAGCCTTCCATTAGAGCAAACCATTGCTCTATCTCCATCATAAGAAAATTTTCAATTCTTGATTTCCAAGAATCGAAGCTTGTGGATGTGTACGGTGGAGCCACCCTTGTGCCAAATCCAAGTCCATCTTGGAATTGCATCTTGAAGTTGAGCTTCTTGAAATCTTTGACTTTTAATGAATTTGCTTCAACTTCTTCACCCTCTAGCTCTTCTTGTTATGCTTGACCCTTCCGGCGATGATTCCGGTGAAAAGCGGCCTCGCTCTGATACCAATTGTAGGATCGAAAAGAATTTAGATATCTCCACAATGGCATGATATTGTCCACTTTGGGCCTAAGCCCTCATGGTTTTGCTCTTGGGCTCTACCCAAAAGGCCTCATGCTAATGGAGATATCTTTTCTCTTATAAACTCATGATCTTTCCCATGTGTTTCCAATATGGGACTATGTTTGCAACCTTGCAACCCCAACATAAGAGTATAATAATTGGGATATTATTAGAAATCTTTTCGATGTATGACAAAGGGAGAGGAGTTTAGGTTTAAGTGGGAAACCTAAATACCTTTGCAAGGAATCCTAGCTCAAGGGTGAGCTTAGGTGAAGGAGGAACCAAGGATTAGGTTCCATGATATATGCATGAGTAGATTGCATATTTATTTATATATGTATTATTGTTATATTATTTCCCTAACTTAAACGGTTGACAAACATAAAAAAGGGAGAGATTGTTGGAGCAATCAGTGTACCCTTAGGTTTTGATGTTTGGGCAAAAGATTTAAGTTAGGGTTTGCATCTGTATTTGATATGCGCCATTGAGTATGCAGGTGATAGGTGCAAAGGAAGCCCAAGTGTGATCTTGGCAAAGGTGAAGTTCAAGCATGGGAGTTTTGGCGATGTAAGTCCAAGCATGAGGTTTGGGCGTGTAAGTCCTGTTAGTTAGAGCCCTAGAGCCAATCATTTGATGATTGTATGGACTCATGTATATCATATTCTTGTATATTAATAAAGGCATTTGTTTGGTTATTATACTTATTTATATTAGTGCCAAATAGACTAAGTATAATAGCGTCCTTGAGTAGAAGGTTCATACCTATATCAATCGATTAGTTGAATCGATAGTGAGATGATATAGGGAACACTACTCTAAATCATTCCTAGTCGAGTATTAGCATTCAGGGACAATGTTAATACAATAAGACTAGCATGTAGGTCAGCTCGATGACTTGATTTCACAAGTCATGGATATAGAGATATCAAGCTGACACATGTGTATGCATTAGAGAATGTATATTGAATGACCCGCCATGAGAAAGTATCATGGATCGTTATATGAGTGTCATATACTTTCTCATGTGGCTATTAGTATGACTATTAGTCCTTAGACCTGAAGTCACCATGGATCCCTACATAAGGAGTTATGTACTTTAGTTTCGTCAAACGTCACCCGTAACTGGGTGGACTATAAAGGCGATTACCTGGGTATGTAATGAATTATGCAGAGGGATGTGAGTGATGTAGATGGGATCTATCCTCCCATATGACGGGAGCGACATCGCTATTCTTGATATAGTGAGACCACTAAGCGCATGGTTATGCCCAAATGAGTCAACATTAGATGTTGAGCTTATTTGATCGAGTGAGTCTACTTGGAGTTCAAGATTTAGATTGATTAGAGGATGACACGGTCTATGCCTCATATTGATCAATCTAGATGTCTAGGATAGAAGGACACTTGTCATTATTTTGTGAGTAGTCACAATTGGTAGTCACAAGGTGATGTCGGATCTCGACATTCTTGTAACTTGGGTAGTAATGATGTGTTGCTAGATACCGCTCATTACTTATGCTCCTAAATGGGTTTAGGACATTGCCAACGTTACAAGAACCTATAGGGTCACACACTTAGGACAATTAGGTGGAGATTAGGTTCATATGATGAATCAAGAGGATTAGATTCATTTGATGAATCAAATTGGATTAAGAGTAATCCTAATTAACTTGAGTTCGACTCAAGTTGATTCATGTGTTAAATGAGTCTAATTTAGATTTTGACTCATTCAATCAATTTAATTTAATGAATTAGATTCATTATATTAAGTTGGCTCGAATCAAATGGTTGGATTAGATCCACCATGGTAGAGATTGAGTCAAGTTTGACTTGACTTGAGAAGGAAGACCAAAGGTCAATTTTGACTTGACCTTTTTGCCACCTCATTGGTGAGTTAGCATTAGGTGGACCAATAATGATGTTCCACATCATCATGGGTGCCACCTCATGGAAGTAACAAAGCCACTCTCTTAATGGTTTCATATTAATTGCAATTAATGCAATTAATGTGATTTTATGGTTTCATATTAATTGCAATTAATGCAATTAATGTGAATTTTGAAATGTGGCCGGCCACTTGGTTTTTGGGTGAAAAAATTCATTTTTCATTCACTTGTGTGCATCTTCCTCCTTCTCCCTCTCAAGCTCTCCCTCTCCCTCTCCTCCCTTGGCCGAACCACATAGGTGCTAGCACACCTTGGTTTTTGGTCATCTCCATCTAGTGTGTCCGTGTGGATACTTCTAGAGGACCGGCGCTTGACGGTCTTGAGATCCGGCATCATTTGGACGAGCGGGAACGCAAAGGGCATCGCATCAAAGGTATAAATGGTTTATCCTTATGTAGATCTACTGTAGATTAAAGTTTTCAAACTCGTACTCGTATTTTCGTTCGGTTTTACCTTGCACGAGATCCGTGGCTTGGGCGATTCGGGGTTTCCGCGACGCGAAAAGCGGTTTTCGCGGCCCGAAAAACCCAACAGTGGTATCAGAGCCACGTGCAAGGCGAATACGAGTTTTATTTTTGGTTTTATGAAAACTAAACATTCTATGAATTTTCTGTAAATTTAAGTTTTTATAGTTTTTATGGGTAATTTTTCTGTAGAAGCGAAGCACAAGTGTCTCGGCACTTGTAGGCTTCGGCTACCGGAAAGATTTTTCCAAGACGGCTTCGTTTCACCCCAAATTGTTTTGGGACAGCGGGCTTGGGTGTCATTAGATCGCAAAGGAGCAACTCACGATGGTTAGATCGTGGGTAGGGGTACTGCCCCTAACCCCGTAAGGGGATTTGATCCGCGATTGCACCCGAAATCGCTAAAAATGAACCCGCCGGGAAGATTTTTCCAAAACGGCAATGTCTCGGCCCAAATCGTTTTGGGACAGCGGTTTTAGGCGCTGTAGGATCGCAATGGAACCCTCGCGATGGTTAGATCGCGGGTAGGGGCGAAGCTCCTGGCCCCGCAAGGGGATCCGTTCCGCGATTGCGTCCGAAACCGCTAAACGGGTCCGCCGGGAAATTTTACTCGTAAAAATTGTAAAAAAAATTAATTTTAAAATTACAAAAAATTATGAAAAATATATAATTTTGAATTATATATTAATTTGTGATAGTCATGGCCCAAAGCCTAATATGATTGGTTGTGTTGTAATTCATAATATGGCCTGCGTGCCGTTATGTGTTTGCGAGTGTTGTATTATATTCGCGACCTGCGTGTCGTGCCTCTCTCTTATATTCTGGTTGTAAATTAGATTTGGACTCGAATGTAACTCGAGTTTCAAATTGCAATGTACAAATTGGAGCGGTAGAGAGTCCACATGAGACGGAGTTCCGAGGCGGGCACGAGCAACACAAGGTGGTCAAAGGGAGGCGCTTGGAGAAGCTGTTGACCCTAGGTTGACCAATCGATCTTCTCATTGGCTTGAGAAGATCGTAGTATGGCCATGACTAAATCACAAATAGATTAATTAATTAATTATTATGTATTTGATGCATGTTTAATAATTAATTAATTAATTAGTGCCTTAACGATTAGATTAGATCTAAGTCGTGCACATGATGCACCCTTGCGATTAGATTAGATCTAAGTCGTGCACAAGATGCATTCTTCTCGATTAGATTAGATCTAGATCGAACCAACTCTAAAATGCCTAACCGTGCCGTGATACCTATCACTACCTCGATCACATGTATTGTTGAATCTGCCAAAGCAGAGCAATACATATTATCTTGGTAGGGTACGGAGGGACAATCTTGGTCCCGCCTATCAATGCATGGGTGAATACAAACTCAATTAGATTGAGTATTCCTAGTTACTCGGTTGGATCAAGTCAACTATAGGCATTATTCCAACGATTGGAAAAGATAGGTCAAAATCACATCTATATTAACTCTCGGGCGTATTAGCCAAAGCTAACTCGAGTTTTAATATAAATGCATATATTGATTCTATAAACAAGAGTTGCATAGAGATGTAATTGGTAATCGTTACCTACCGATCATACTAAGCCTTGGGCGTATTAGCCAAAGCTAACTCAAGGGTTAGTATGATGTGGATCTTGTCCCACAAGAATTATAGAATTCAGTGGGAGCATCATTTAATTAAAGGCCTAATTAAATGATTTTAAAAGAATATGATATTTATTTCTGCATTTATTTTTGTTGTAGAATTGCCATGACGTCGAATACGAACATTTTCTCCCTACGATCTGTCCTTAAGAAGGACAAGCTCAACGGAGCAAATTTCCTGGACTGGTACAGGAACCTGAGAATTGTTCTCACTCAGGAATGTAAACTGTACGTTCTGGAGCAGCCCATTCCGGAGGCTCCTCCTGCCAATGCCCCGCGAGCTGACAAAGATGCTTACAAGAAGCATCAAGATGACGCATTAGATGTGTCATGTCTAATGCTCGCGACCATGAACTCTGAACTTCAAAAGCAACATGAGTTAATGGGTGCTTACGATATGGTTGCACATCTTTGTCAACTATATCAAGGACAAGCAGGGCACTGGAAGAGGAACTTCACAGGATACCTGGAAGATCTTACGAACAAGAGAAATAAGATTTCTACTTCAGGTATACATGTTATAGAAGTCAACCTCTCTATTTCTTCATCGTGGGTATTAGATACCGGATGTGCTTCGCACATTTGTACTAATGTACAAACGCTGAGAAATAGCAGGGCATTGACGAAGGGTGAAATAGACCTACGAGTAGGCAATGGAGCACGAGTTGCTGCTATTGCTATAGGAACTTATCATCTATCTCTTCCCTCTGGGCTTGTACTAGAATTAGATGATTGTTGTTATGTGCCTGCCTTGACTAAGAATATAATTTCTGTTTCTTGTTTGGACAAGAAAGGGTTCTCGTTTATAATAAAGAACAAATGTTGTTCTGTCTATTTAAACGATATGTTCTATTGTAGTGCACCTCTAATAAACGGACTCTATATTCTAGACCTTGAGAGCCCTATCTATAACATAAATACCAAGAGGTTCAAGTCAAATGACATGAACTGAACCTACCTCTGGCACTGTCGCTTAGGTCATATAAATGATAAGCGCTTATCCCAACTCCATAAAGATGGTTTGCTGGACTCATTTGATTTTGAATCATATGAGATATGCGAGTCATGCCTACGAGGCAAGATGACCAAGACCCCCTTTAGTGGGCATAGCGAGAGAACAACTGATTTGTTAGGACTCATACATAGTGATGTATGTGGTCCTTTCAATGTTGCTGCTAGAGGTGGTTATAGATACTTCATCACATTTACTGATGATTTTAGTAGATACGGTTATGTGTACTTGATGATACATAAGTCTGAATCCTTTGAAAAATTCAAAGAATTCAAGAATGAAGTACAGAACCAGCTTGGCAAGAGTATTAAGGTACTTCGATCAGATCGAGGTGGTGAATACTTAAGCCATGAGTTTCGTGACTACTTAGCTGAGTGTGGGATTTTATCTCAACTCACTCCTCCTGGAACACCACAGTGGAATGGTGTATCCGAAAGGAGGAATCGTACCTTATTAGATATGGTACGATCTATGATGAGTCACACAGATCTTTCGACATATCTATGGGGATATGCTCTAGACACGGCAGCTTTCATACTCAACCGAGTTCCATCAAAGGCCGTGATAAAGACACCATATAGGATATGGACTGGGAGAGATGCCCAGATGTCTTTCATGAGGATTTGGGGTTGTGAGACTTACGTTAGACGTCAAGTCTCAGACAAGTTAGGACCCAAATCCTGTTGGTTGCTACTCGGAAAGCCTATAGGTTCCACTGTACAAAAATTTTGTACAAAGGTCTGAACCTTTTCCTAGCTACCATGTGTTCTTTTAAATTAAATTTTGGATTTCCTGCGGAACTTAACACGTTTGATCCAAAACTTAATCTATTTGTTCTTTTAGGTTTTGACTTGGATCTCCTGCGGAACTTAACACATTCGACCCAAGTCTCCTTAAGTTATTAATTCCATTAAATATTAATTTCCATAAAAGGTTCCCAGTACTGACGTGGCGAGGCACATGGCCTTCTTGGATATGGGAGCAACCACCACCGACTAGACAAAACCTTTAATAGAAAGCTAATATTTAATTTCCTAAAATAACTTTAGGTTAACCAAAAAGAACAATCAAATCACAAGGAAAAGAAAGAAACAAAAGAACACAACTTCGAAAAAACATATTCGAAATACTAGAACGTAAGCCTCTTGTATTTGGTATTATTTCCATAAATAACTAGCATGATGCGGAAATAGAAATTACTAGTTATACCTTGTAGAAAAACCTCTTGATCTTCTACCGTATTCCTCTTCTAACCTCGGACGTTGTGGGCAACGATCTTCCAAGATGAGAAACCACCAACCACCTTCTTCTCCTCCAAGCAAGGTTCGGCCACAAAAGAAAAGCTTCACCAAGGAGAAAACCAAAATACTAACCAAGCTCCAAGAGATGCTAGCTTTCTCCTTCTTCTTCTTCTTCTCCGAGTAGTATCCGCCACCACAAGAGCTCCAATAGAAGGGGAGGTTCGCCACCACAAGAGGAAGAGATGGAGAGGTTGGCCGGCCACACCAAGGAACAAAAGAGGAGAGAATAATAGATGTTGTGTCTCGTGAAGGCACCTCACCCCTTCTTTTATATTCCTTGGCCTAGGTAAATTAGGAAATTTAATTACAATAAATTTTCCTTAATTTCCTTGACATGATTTAATTGAGAAAAATAAAACAAAATTTCCCCAATTAACTTGAGATGGTCAGCTACATCATTGGAAAACAAAAGAGGACAAGTTTTAATCAACAATTAAAACTTCCTAATTTGTTTCCGGAAATTTTAAAAATAAAATTTCTCTTTAAAATCTCTTCATGGTTAATAAAAGGAATATCTATAATTTTAATTTTATTAACATGTGAATAATTTTAAAGAGAAAATAAAACATCTCTCCAATCTACAAATAAGGAAAGAGATCTAATCTCTTTCTTTTAATCTTTGTAAATCTTTTACAAGAGAGATATTTTAATTTTAATTCTCTTTAAAATATATCTTCCACATAATAATAAAAATTAACACCCTACTAGCTTTGGTTCAAGCTAGGCCGGCCACCCAATAATATACCTAGGCCGGCCCTAGCTTGGTTCCCAAGCTAGCTTGGCCGGCCCCTTATTGGTGGGTATAGAAGGTGGGTATAGGTGGGTATAGAACTCTATAAATAAGAGGCTACGATAGGGACCGAGAGGAGGAATTGGTTTTGGTCTCCGATAAAATTAAGCATCCCATGTGCCCCGAACACACAACTTAATTTTATCAATGATAATTCATTCAACTAGAGAACTATCATTGAACTACCGCACCAATCCCAAATTACATTTTGGGCTCCTTCTTATTATGAGTGTGTTAGTCTCCGTGTTTAAGATATCGAATGTCCACTAATTAAGTGAGTTACGACAACTCATTTAATTAATATCTAAGTCCAAGAGTAGTACCACTCAACCTTATTGTCATGCTTGACTAAGTCCACCTGCAGGGTTTAACATGACAATCTTTATGAGCTCCTCTTGAGGACATTATCAACCTAGTATCTCTAGGACACAGTTTCCTTCTATAATCAACAACACACACTATAAGTAATATCATTTCCCAACTTATCGGGTTTATTGATTCAACGAACTAAATCTCACCCATTGATAAATTAAAGAAATAAATATCAAATATATGTGCTTGTTATTATATTAGGATTAAGAGCACATACTTCCATAATAACTGAGGTCTTTGTTCCTTTATAAAGTCAGTATAAAAGAAACGACCTCAAATGGTCCTACTCAATACACTCTGAGTGTACTAGTGTAATTATATAGTCAAGATAAACTAATACCTAATTACACTACGACCTTCTAATGGTTTATTCCTTTTCCATATTGGTCGTGAGCTACTGTTTATAATTTATAAGGTACTGATAACATCATCTTCTGTATGTGACACCACATACTATGTTATCTACAATATAAATTAAATGAACAACTACAAGCAAATGTAGACAATTAGACCAAATGTGATTCTTTATTTATAATAAATGTTTACAAAGCTTAGGCTTTCAGTATACATTCCAACAATCTCCCACTTATACTAATGACTAAGCTGCCATATCTTCTACCATACATCTGATTCCCATTCCCTCCACATGCCGATCGAAAGCTTTCACGAAGGGCCTTAGTGAAAGGATCCGCCAGGTTATCCTGATGCAATCTTGGTGATGACAACTTCTCCTCGCTTCACAATATCTCGTACTTGCGCTCTATATGTTTACTTGCCTTATGAGCTCGTGGTTCCTTCGAATTTGCAACTGCACCACTATTATCACAATAAATTGTGATGATTTTGGGAAAACCAGGAATCACATCTAAGTCCATTAGAAAGCTCCTGAGCCATACTGCTTCTTTAGCTGCCTTAGAAGGTACCACATACTTAGCTTCCATGGTTGAGTCTGAGACGCATTTCTGCTTAACACTCCTCCATGCAATAGCTCCACCTCCTAGAGTAAACACATAGCCTGACGTAGACTTATTGTTGTCCCTATCTGATTGGAAATCTGAATCCGTGTAACCCACAGGGAGCAGATCGTCTGCTTGGTAAACTAGCATATAATCTCTAGTCCTTCTCAGGTACTTCAATATATGCTTTACCGCAGTCCAATGTCCTTGTCCAGGGTTACTCTGATATCTGCTGACCATGCCCACAGCAAAACAGATATCAGGTCTCGTACATAGCATTGCATACATTAGGCTTCCTACAGCCGTAGCATAAGGAACTGCTTTCATGTCCTCTATCTCTTTTGATGTCTTTGGAGACATCTCTTTAGATAGAACTACTCCATGTCTAAAAGGTAAGAAACCTTTCTTGGAATCTTGCATGCTAAAACGAGCAAGGATTGTATCTATATATGAAGGTTGGGATAGAAACAACATTCTTTTCTTACGATCCCTTATAACTTTGATCCCAAGAATGTGTGCACATTCTCCTAAGTCCTTCATATCAAATTGTTTGGACAACCATACCCTTACGTCTGATAATACCTTGACATTGTTGCCAATTAACAAAATATCATCTACGTATAGTACAAGAAATACCACCACGTTTCCGTTACACTTCTTATATACACAAGACTCATCCGGACTTTGAATAAATCCATATGACTGGATTACTTCATTAAATCGGATGTTCCAAGACCTTGAAACTTGCTTCAGTCCATAAATAGACCGATTGAGCTTGCACACTAGATGCTCTTTGCCTTTTTCAATGAACCCTTCTGGTTGCTTCATATGGATATTCTCTTCAAGACTTCCATTAAGGAAAGCTGTCTTGACATCCATTTGCCAAATCTCATAATCCATATGAGCAGCAATGGATAAGAGTATCCGGATAGACTTAAGAATGACTACCGGTGAAAAGGTCTCCTCATAATCGATTCCCTCTTTTTGAGTGTACCCTTTTGCAACAAGCCTAGCTTTGAAGGTTTCTACCTTCCCGTCTGTCCCTCTTTTCCTTTTGTAGATTCACTTGCATCCAACGGCTTTTACACCATCAGGTGGTTCTACAAGCTCCCAAACCTTATTAGAGTACATGGACTCTATTTCAGAATTCATTGCCTTTTGCCAAGATGTCATCTATATCTTGGAGTGTCTCGTCTGGAATCGAGTTCATGTTTACCCGGATCAAGTCCAAGACTCTCCCAAAACATGAATCTTCAGTCGCCTCACAACCCTCCCACTACGACGAGGCATCGTATGTGGTTGTGTATCATGTGTGACACGTGTTGCGTCTCTTGTGATACTTCATCTTGTACTGTTGGTACTGAAGTAGACATGTCCTCTCTAAGTTCTTCTAAAACAACTTTACTACGGGCTTGTGATCCATTATATAGTCTTCTTCTAAAACGGGCATTGGTGCTAACAATGACCTTCGGTCTTTAGGACTATAAAATAAACCACCTTCGTCCTTTGGGATATCCTATAAACACGCGAACTTCTTTGCGAGATTCTAACTTATCAAGATCTGGTTTCAAGACATGTGCTGGACTACCCCAAATCCAATATGTCTTAGACCGGGTTTTCGCCCATTCCACAATTCTATGGGAGTAGAAGAAACTGATTTAGAAGGTACTAAGTTCGAACATACTCTTCTGTTTCCAGAGCATATCCCCAAAACGAATTTGGTAATTCGAATAACTCATCATCGATCTAACCATTTCCATAAGAGTCCTATTCCTTCGCTCTGCTACACCATTCTGGTGTTCCAGTGCGCATTGGGATTGAATCCCCCTCCGATAAGTAATTCCTAAACTCTCCTAAGAGGTATTCGCCACCACGATCCGACCGTAGTGTCTTGATACTTTTACCTAGTCGTTTCTCCACATCACCTTGTATTCTTTGAACTTATCAAAGCACTCGGACTTGCGCATTAGGTAAATGTATCCATATCTTGAATAATCGTCATGAAAGAGACAAAATATTCAAAACCTCCTCTTGCCCGGACGGACATAGGACACACAAATCGAGTGAACTAACTCTAACACTTCTTTGGCTCTATACCCTTGGCCTTGAACGGCCTCTTGGTCATTTTACCTTCCAAGGATTCACAAGTTGGAAAATTTTCAAACTCTAATGAACTCAAAGTCCATCGGCTATAAGCCTCTGAATCCTACTTAAATTAATATGACCAAGTCTTAGATGCCAAAGATATGCTTGGTTCATTTCAAGGTTCTTTTCTCTTATTAGAATTAGAAGATGAGTTATAAATTTCCATGTTTTGCTTTGTGGAAGAAATTGGATTTAAAATATACAAATTGCCAACTAATGCACCAGAACAGATAATCACTTTATTTCTTTTAATAACTACATCGTTACTAAAAGAAACCGAATATCCATCTAAAAATAATTTAGAAACTGAAATTAAATTCTTTCTAAAACTGGGTACATAAAGACAATTTTTTAAAACCAAATTTCTATTCCTATTAAAAGATAAGTAGACGTCTTCCACTGCAACAGCCGCCACCTTAGTAGCATTGTTCATGTAGACGGTAATCTCTCCTTCAGTTAGTCGTCGGGTTTCCTGGAACCCCTGCAAGGAATTGTAGACATGATAAGTGGCTCCCGTATCTACACACCAGGTACTGGTAGATAACACCGCTAAACATGTTTCAACAACTAGAGCATGAGATATACCTTTGTTTTGGTTCCTACGAGGACAGTCCGCCTTCCTGCCTACAGATGAAGCACTTGCCCTTGGCTTCTTCATTCCTTTAAATCCCGTAGACTGAGATTTATTCACTTTCTTTCCGAACCCACTTGTTTCTTCTTCTTCTTTCCTTTCGGTTTAGAAGTAGAACCATTTTCAAGATAGTGAATTTGAGCATTGTGACGAAATAATCCTTCTGCTGCTTGACAAGTAGTTCCGCTAATGAATAAACCCTCTTATTCATATTATAGTTCAAACCGCTCAAAACTTCTAGGTAGCGTTGAGGATCATATCGATCCGGGTTTCCCATCAATTTCTCCTCCAAGGATCAGTATCTCGTCGGATAAGCCATCATCTTTAGGATATGATCCTTACAGGAGTACCCTCTTGCATGGTGGTCATCATTATCTTTCTCATGGCTTCTTGCCTAGAAGCCCTATCCTGATGACCAAAGAGTTCCTTGAGATTGTTCATAATATCATAGGCTGTTGGTAAATCTTGATGCTGATGTTGCAATACATTTGACATTGAAGCCAAAATGTAACACCGCGCCATCTCATCTGCTTTTACCCATTTCCTATGATATTCAATCTCCTCTTGGGTAGATTCACCAGTAGGTGCATCAGGGTAAGTCAGTACATATTTATAGCTTTCAGCAGTAAGAACAATGTCCAGGTTTCTTTTCCAATCTATGTAGTTTGGTCCAGTAAGTCTATTCTGTTGAAGTATGATGGACAGTGAGTTGAAAGACATCCTAAGAATCACAAATAACTTTTGGTCAGAACTCTAAATTTAGAATAATATTGATTCCTCAAACAATACTATTTTAAATTAACCAACACCTCATAACACCGTGAATTTTGTATGCCACGTTAGTGTGGACATATACAAATTCAACATTTGTAAAAGGAGGGTTTTAACCCATTAATTTTATTATCTTGTCAACCTAACTTTTGACAAATAATAATAGTTGGTATCATTTGGTCACACAAATAATAGCAGTGACTCCGTTGGGGAGGATACTATTAGATGTGTCTAAGTGTATACCATTACTTGACACTAAGTCCATTAATAAGATTATGCCCTTCCGTTGGGGAAGATCACACGCCTTAATTAACTTCCTATAGTCATCCAAAATGGAAGTCTGTTTTAGTGATCCGCAAACAAGCTCATCCGTTATGGAGGAAGGCACTCGAGCCAACGCAAGCTTGTTTGCATCACTTACAAACCAGTAATGGAGACCATGGGATTTATTTAAAAATCCCTCTCCCACTTAGTTATTTATAAATGAGGAATTTTAACTATGCTAGCCTACTTAAACTTGTAAACTAACATGCACACAATATAAAAGCAATAAATAGAAAATTTAATTTTCAACTATTATGGCTTTTATCTCTAATTGTCCTCCGTGTGTTGTCATCCCAAGCTGCTGCCATATTTGGCCACCGTCACCGGGTCTAGGTGTCGCATCCATCTTGCTCCTAGTTCCACTGCGCCTCGGTCCTTAGAAGGTTCCACGCTTTGCAAGATTCGATCCATGACATAAATAGAATTTTACATTTTGATCCTATATTCCATAAAAGGAATGTACATGTATCTAGATCAAAAATAAAATCCTAATAAAACTAAATACGCCTCCTGTATTTTAATACAATCATGCACACACATATAAATTGCCCTTGACATGTCCAAGGGTCCAATCACACACATAATTAACTAAAAGCCATAATAGTTGGATCCTGCATCCACAAAGTTAGCACATCCTACTATTATCCTGCCTAAATTATGTATGACATGTGCATAATTAAACTAAATACCAAATACACAGAGGCAAAACCTGGCTCTGATACCAATTGTTGGTTGCTACTCGGAAAACCTAGAGGTTCCACTGTACAAAAATTTTGTACAAAGGTCTGAACCTTTTCCTAGCTACCATGTATTCTTTTAAATTAAATTTTGGATCGCCTGCGGAACTTAACACGTTTGATCCAAAACTTAATCTATTTGTTCTTTTAGGTTTTGACTTGGATCTCCTGCGGAACTTAACACATTCGACCCAAGTCTCCTTAAGTTATTAATTCCATTAAATATTAATTTCCATAAAAGGTTCCCAGTACTGACGTGGCGAGGCACATGGCCTTCTTGGATATGGGAGCAACCACCACCGACTAGACAAAACCTTTAATAGAAAGCTAATATTTAATTTCCTAAAATAACTTTAGGTTAACCAAAAAGAACAATCAAATCACAAGGAAAAGAAAGAAACAAAAGAACACAACTTCGAAAAAACATATTCGAAATACTAGAACGTAAGCCTCTTGTATTTGGTATTATTTCCATAAATAACTAGCATAATGCGGAAATAGAAATTACTAGTTATACCTTGTAGAAAAACCTCTTGATCTTCTACCGTATTCCTCTTCTAACCTCGGACGTTGTGTGGGCAACGATCTTCCAAGATGAGAAACCACCAACCACCTTCTTCTCCTCCAAGCAAGGTTCGGCCACAAAAGAAAAGCTTCACCAAGGAGAAAAACCAAAATACTAACCAAGCTCCAAGAGATGCTAGCTTTCTCTCCTTCTTCTTCTTCTTCTCCGAGTAGTATCCGGCCACCACAAGAGCTCCAATAGAAGGGTAGGGTTCGGCCACCACAAGAGGAAGAGATGGAGAGGTTGGCCGGCCACACCAAGGAACAAAAGAGGGAGAGGAATAATAGATGTTGTGTCTTGTGAAGGCACCCTCACCCCTTCTTTTATATTCCTTGGCCTAGGTAAATTAGGAAATTTAATTACAATAAATTTTCCTTAATTTCCTTGACATGATTTAATTGAGAAAAATAAAACAAAATTTTCCAATTAACTTGAGATGGCCGGCCACATCATTGGAAACAAAAGAGGACAAGTTTTAATCAACAATTAAAACTTCCTAATTTGTTTCCGGAAATTTTAAAAAATAAAATTTCTCTTTAAAATCTCTTCATGGTTAATAAAAGGAAATATCTATAATTTTAATTTTATTAACATGTGAATAATTTTAAAGAGAAAATAAAACATCTCTCCAATCTACAAATAAGGAAAGAGATCTAATCTCTTTCTTTTAATCTTTTGTAAATCTTTTACAAGAGAGATATTTTAATTTTAATTCTCTTTAAAATATATCTTCCACATAATAATAAAAATTAAAATTAAATTTCTTTTTAATTTTATTTGGCTGTCCCTACCCTAGCTTGGTTCCCAAGCTAGCTTGGCCGGCCCCTTATTGGTGGGTATAGAAGGTGGGTATAGGTGGGTATAGAACTCTATAAATAAGAGGCTACGATAGGGACCGAGAGGAGGAATTGGTTTTGGTCTCCCGATAAAATTAAGCATCCCATGTTCGCCCCGAACACACAACTTAATTTTATCAATGATAATTCATTCCACTAGAGAACTATCATTGAACTAGCGCACCAATCCCAAATTATATTTTTGGGCTCCTTCTTATTATGAGTGTGTTAGTCTCCCTGTGTTTAAGATATCGAATGTCCACTAATTAAGTGAGTTACTGACAACTCATTTAATTAATATCTAAGTCCAAGAGTAGTACCACTCAACCTTATTGTCATGTCGGACTAAGTCCACCTGCAGGGTTTAACATGACAATCTTTATGAGCTCCTCTTGAGGACATTATCAACCTAGTATCTCTAGGACACAGTTTCCTTCTATAATCAACAACACACACTATAAGTAATACCATTTCCCAATTTATCGGGTTTATTGATTCAACGAACTAAATCTCACCCATTGATAAATTAAAGAAATAAATATCAAATATATGTGCTTGTTATTATATTAGGATTAAGAGCACATACTTCCATAATAACTGAGGTCTTTGTTCCTTTATAAAGTCAGTATAAAAGAAACGACCTCAAATGGTCCTACTCAATACACTCTGAGTGTACTAGTGTAATTATATAGTCAAGATAAACTAATACCTAATTACACTACGACCTTCTAATGGTTTGTTCCTTTTCCATATTGGTCGTGAGCTACTGTTTATAATTTATAAGGTACTGATAACATCATCTTCTGTATGTGACACCACATACTATGTTATCTATAATATAAATTAAATGAACAACTACAAGCAAATGTAGACAATTAGACCAAATGTGATTCTTTATTTATAATAAATGTTTACAAAGCTTAGGCTTTCAGTATACATTCCAACAAATCCGACAAGTGTTATTTCATCGGATATCCCAAGGAAACTAAGGGATATTACTTCTACATTCCCAGTCAGCACAAGGTAGTTGTGGCAAAGACTGGGGTCTTTCTAGAAAGGGATTTTGTTTCTAGAAAGACTAGTGGGAGCACGTTCGATCTTGAAGAAGTTCAAGATGCGAACAATAGCACTGATGCCTCGATGGAAATTGAACTGGAACCACAAAGTGTTGTGGATGATGTTGTTCCACAAGGAGTTGAGGAACAACAACCAGTTCAAGTAGACATACCTCTTCGCAGGTCTGATAGGGTACGTCGTCAGCCTGAGAGATACTCATTTCTCTTGTCTGACCATAATGACATTGTGCTCATAGAGGATGAGCCTACCACCTATCAAGAAGCTGTGATGAGACCAGATTATGAGAAATGGCTAGAAGCCATGAGATCCGAGATAGAATCCATGTACACCAACCAAGTATGGACTTTGGTTGATCCACCTGAAGGGGTAAAACCCATTGGGTGCAAGTGGGTCTTTAAGAGAAAGACTGACATGGATGGACTTATCTATAAGGGTCGCTTGGTAGCTAAAGGTTTCAAGCAGATTCATGGTATTGACTATGATGAGACCTTTTCTCCAGTAGCGATGTTTAAGTCCATTCGGATCATGCTTGCTATTGCAGCCTACCATGACTATGAGATATGGCAGATGGATGTCAAAATCGTATTTTTGAATGGAAACCTACTCGAAGATGTGTACATGACACAACCTGAGGGTTTTGTAGATCCACAGCATACTAGTAGAGTATGCAAGCTGCATAGGTCCATTTATGGACTAAAGCAAGCTTCTCGGAGCTGGAATCTTCGATTCGATGATGCGATCAAACAGTTTGGTTTCATCAAGAACGAAGATGAGCCTTGTGTCTACAAGAAGGTTGTAGGGGGCATAGTTGTCTTCCTCATACTGTATGTGGATGACATACTACTCATTGGGAAGGACATCCCTATGCTTCAGTCTGTCAAGACATGGCTAGGGAGTTGCTTCTCAATGAAGGACTTAGGCGAGGCATCTCGCATTCTTGGGATACAGATCTATAGAGATAGATCTAAGAGATTGCTTGGCCTAAGTCAGAGTACATATATTGACAAGATACTTCTTCGGTTTGCCATGCAGAACTCCAAGAAGGGATTTCTGCCGATGTCACATGGCGTGAGTCTTTCAAAGACTCAAGGTCCCTCTTCTAGAGAGGAGAGAGACCGCATGGATCAGATCCCTTATGCCTCAGCCATAGGATCGATCATGTACGCCATGCTGTGTACTCGACCTGATGTCTCGTATGCTTTGAGCATGACGAGCAGATACCAGTCAGATCCAGGTGAAAGTCACTGGATAGCGGTCAAGAATATTCTTAAGTACTTACGAAGGACTAAAGAATATTTCTTGATATATGGAGGCAATGATGAGCTAACTGTAAAGGGTTACAGTGATGCCAGCTTCCATATTTTGCATTAATGGTGGTGCTGTCAGCTGGAAGAGTTCGAAGCAGGATACAGTAGCTGATTCTACAACAGAAGCCGAGTATATTGCTGCATCAGAGGCAGCAAAGGAGGCAGTTTGGATCCGCAAGTTCATCACTGAACTTGGGGTGGTTCCTAGCATCGCTGACCCAGTTGAGCTCTATTGTGACAACAATGGAGCTATAGCACAGGCGAAGGAACCTCGCTCACACCAGTGGACCAAGCACATACTACGGCGCTTCCATCTCATTCGAGAGATTATCGATAGAGGAGATGTGAAGATTTGCAGAGTACCTACAGAGGCTAACATCGCAGATCCCTTGACCAAGGCTTTGGCACAGAGGAAGCATGATGGTCACACTAGGTCTTTAGGCCTTAGAGCCTATACTGATTGGCACTAGTGCTAGTGGGAGATTGTTAGTTAGAGCCCTAGAGCCAATCATTTGATGATTGTATGGACTCATGTATATTATATTCTTGTATATTAATAAAGGCATTTGTTTGGTTATTATACTTATTTATATTAGTGCCAAATAAACTAAGTATAATAGCGTCCTTGAGTAGAAGGTTCATACCTATATCAATCGATTAGTTGAATCGATAGTGAGATGATATAGGGAACACTACTCTAAATCATTTCTAGTCGAGTATTAGCATTCAGGGACAATGTTAATACAATAAGACTAGCATGTAGGTCAGCTCGATGACTTGATCTCACAAGTCATGGATATAGAGATATCAAGCTGACACATGGGTATGCATTAGAGAATGTATATTGAATGACCCGCCATGAGAAAGTATCATGGATCGTTATATGAGTGTCATATACTTTCTCATGTGGCTATTAGTATGACTATTAGTCCTTAGACCTGAAGTCACCATGGATCCCTACATAAGGAGTTATGTACTTTAGTTTCGTCAAACGTCACCCGTAACTGGGTGGACTATAAAGGCGATTACTGGGTATGTAACGAATTATGCAGAGGGATGTGAGTGATGTAGATGGGATCTATCCCTCCCATATGACGGGAGCGACATCGCTATTCTTGATAGAGTGAGACCACTAAGCGCATGGCCATGTCCAAATGAGTCAACATTAGATGTTGAGCTCATTTGATCGAGTGAGTCTAACTTGGAGTTCAAGATTTAGATTGATTAGAGGATAACACGGTCTATGCCTCATATTGATCAATCTAGATGTCTAGGATAGAAGGACACTTGTCATTATTTTGTGAGTAGTCACAATTGGTAGTCACAAGGTGATGTCGGATCTCGACATTCTTGTAACTTGGGTAGTAATGATGTGTTGCTAGATACCGCTCATTACTTATGCTCCTAAATGGGTTTAGGGCATTGCCAACGTTACAAGAACCTATAGGGTCACACACTTAGGACAATTAGGTGGAGATTAGGTTCATATGATGAACCAAGAGGATTAGATTCATTTGATGAATCAAATTGGATTAAGAGTAATCCTAATTGGGCTAACTTGAGTTCGACTCAAGTTGATTCATGTGTTAAATGAGTCTAATTTAGATTTTGACTCATTCAATCAATTTAATTTAATGAATTAGATTCATTATATTAAGTTGGCTCGAATCAAATGGTTGGATTAGATCCACCATGGTAGAGATTGAGTCAAGTTTGACTTGACTTGAGAAGGAAGACCAAAGGTCAATTTTGACTTGACCTTTTTGCCACCTCATTGGTGAGTTGGCATTAGGTGGAACAATAATGATGTTCCACATCATCATGGGTGTCACCTCATGGAAGTAACAAAGCCACTCTCTTAATGGTTTCATATTAATTGCAATTAATGCAATTAATGTGATTTTATGGTTTCATATTAATTGCAATTAATGCAATTAATGTGAATTTTGAAATGTGGCCGGCCACTTGGTTTTTGGGTGAAAAAATTCATTTTTCATTCACTTGTGTGCATCTTCCTCCTTCTCCCTCTCAAGCTCTCCCTCTTCCTCTCCTCCCTTGGCCGAACCACATAGGTGCTAGCACACCTTGGTTTTTGGTCATCTCCATCTAGTGTGTCCGTGTGGATACTTCTAGAGGACCGGCGCTTGACGGTCTTGAGATCCGGCATCATTTGGACGAGCGGGAACGCGAAGGGCATCACATCAAAGGTATAAATGGTTTATCCTTATGTAGATCTACTGTAGATTAAAGTTTTCAAACTCGTACTCGTATTTTCGTTCGGTTTTACCTTACACGAGATCCGTGGCTTGGGCGATTCGGGGTTTCCGCGACGCGAAAAGCGGTTTTCGCGGCCCGAAAAACCCAACAAGTCCAAGTGTGACTTGACAAGGATGAAACCCCGGGAGCAAGGGGCTTCTTGGCAAAGATGAAGACCCGAAGGTGAGGAGCCTCTTGACAAAGGAAGACCCAACAATAAGGACAAGGCCGAAGGAAGCATCTGAGGGACATAAGGCTGATGAAAGATAGCTAGAAGTAAAGGTCAAGGTTGTGCAGGCAAGGACGAATAATGAGTGATTGTACTCATGGGTAAAATCCTTAGTTAGGTTTACCAATTGACTAGTATATGTTCCAATTAACTCGTGGCTGAAAACTAGTAAACTCGGAATGAAATTTCAGGGTTTGTGGTTCTAGAGTTACTAGTTGACTGGGGAGGGAACAGAGGGCTATGTTCGCTCAGTCCATGTAAAGCAATCGACTGGTCCATGGTGAGCAGTCGACTAGTATCGAGCCATTGGATTGTAAAGATTGAATTACATGAAGATCAGTCAACTGATAAGTATAACAGTCAACTGGTGGTAGAAACACAGCTTGGGTGTTTCCTCCTGAACTATATATAATGGAGCTCAGGGTGACAGACTTAGTTGACAAAATTAGAGATGGTTAACCCCTAATCGAGTCTCAAAAGCACAGAGCAATCCAAGAGTCTTAATTGAGGTTGTGGTGAGATTTCTCCACCGACGAGGATTGAGCTTGTCGGAGTTCTGGGGACTGATCCACTAAGGGATTGCGGGATCGTCCACCTTACGAACAACCATAGAGTATAGCATCATCTCCAAACCACATTACATCAACGTGTTAGTGGTTTTATTGCTTTATTTATAGTGTTCTAATAATTAGCTTTTGTATAACTTGTGTTTATTTGTATTTCGCTGCGCTAACAAGTGTAGGAAAGCGAACAAAGTGGATGACTATCTATTCACCCCCACCCCCCAATCGATGATCAAGGTCCCAACATCTATTTGGTGTGATATTATTCCTATAAAAGTAACTTATATACTTCTTGGGGGACCTTGGCTATATGATCGAGATGTGCTTCATTATGGCAAGGAAAACACATACACTTTTATGTTCAATAACAAGAAAGTACTATTGAAACTAATAGAGGCTGCTTAAATGAAGAAATACAAGTAAGAGAAGCCAAAGAATGCTAGTAATAGCGGTAGAGTAAAAAAAAAGTTCTACTATATATGCTCTTAAAATCAAAGAAGTTAAAAAAGTGTCTGCTCCTGAAACTTTCTTATTTCCTCTGGAAGTCAGTATATTATTAAATAACTTTTCTAATGTGGCTCTAAAAGAATTATTTATTGAGCTTCCACCAATGCATAAAATTCAGCATACTTTTGATTTTGTATCAAGTTCGCAACTATCTACTCTACCAGCAGACATGGGTATTAGCAATATCTTCAACATTGAGGATCTTACTTTATATTTTGGATATGAAAATGTTATGGCAAGTAATTAACATAATTCTAGTTTGCCATCAATTTAAACAGTAAAAGGCGGCATTGAAAATGTAATTGATCATCATATTGTGTTTGAAAAAGGAAGCGATTATCAAAGTATCTTATCAAATGGAGGACATGACGTCTTTCTGAATGCAATCTTTATGAAAGATTCCACGCTTTTAACTTGCTAGAGACGTGTTTTCTCACCCAAGGATGGTTGATGGAGACAAGTGACAAACTCCATTAAAAGTCTATAAGCATAAAAATAAAAATTCTAAAACTCCATTATAAATTTGGCATGCTTGAAAGATGATAAATATGCTTGGGAAATGATATAAAGTTCATCGATTCTTAACGGTTAAAGTTACAAGTTAGCATTAAATGACCAACAATTCCAATATGCTTTAATTTCCCATGCTTGAAAATTTTTAGCATATTTAAGAGTCTTGTAAGTTTCCTATGTGTTTTTATGAGTCTTTTGTGTTTTCAATAAGTCTATCTACTAGCATTTATGTTGCTTGAGTTGAGTTCTAGTATAAATATGTGTACTGCTGTAATGTTGAAATATGGAATAGATATCAAAGTTCTAAGAGTTTTCTTTGGTTGTGTGGTACAATCTCCCTATGGTGTGATGCCTAAGAACTCTTAGACATGATACCTAAGTTTCTACATTTCTTTATACAAACTCCTTATGGTGTGATGTCTAGGAATCATTAGGTGTGATACCTAAGTTTCTACAATTCCTTTACCACTTCATTCTAAATTTCTACTTCTCAAACCACCCAACCCTTAATCTCCACTTGTGTTGCATCAAAATGCTAGGAGAACCGCAAGATCTTGGTCTTTTGCAATCATAGTTGCCAAGAGCGCGAGACACAAAAAAGTACTCAAGAGTTTTGGGACTTAAAGCACAATGCAAAGCACACACTTTACGAAAAAAGTAGTAGATTATTTAAAAAATTAAAAATAAATCAAAAGTCTTTGAAAATGTGATAGATGAAGTAGCAAATATCAAAGTAATCTTCTTCTTCATCTTCATTGTCCAAATCTACATCATTAACTCCATCACTTGATTTGTATCCATTAGTATCTTCTTTTTCAGTTTTGTCATCAAGGTTAATCTCTTCTTCATTTACAAGACTAGTTTGAGCTGAAGATTGCTTTCTTTTTGCTGATGCAAATGATGATGCCCCTTTTGAAGAAGACGCATTTTGAGATCGAAAGTCATATGCACTTTCATCAAACCCAGATGCTCGTGCTACATCACTCCAATGTAAATCTTCACCTTCATAGACAAAATCATTATCATTGTCTTTATCACTATCATCCAATGTTCCCAATAACCATTCATTACTATCATCTATCTCTCTGACAAAATAATAGGATGAATCTTATCTCGCGTGTCATATCTTCTTCTCAAAACTCTATTGTACTTGATATATACCAAATCATTCAATCATTGTTGAGACCATATATTTCTTTTCTTAGAATGTATATACAAGAAGAATAAAAAAGTAAAAAAAAAAGTTAAGTCCATAATATAATTTTTAATTAGATTAAAAAAATTCGAACTTACATATTCCAAAACACTTCAATTACGTTCACAGCCTGAAGAAGAGCATGTGAGGTTCAAAATCTTCATTACAAATATTTTTAATTCAGGTGTTGATGCACCATAAGATGATGACCAATCAACTTGAAACATTAAAACATATAAAATTAATTTTATTACTAGAATATTGTTAATGCATAATATATTATTTATGAATTTACTTGATGATTTTGAAGTTCTTTACCTGATAGTCAATGGCAAACCAAAAAGTCCTACTTTCTTGGATTTTTCCAATTGATTCATAACGTTCAATACTTGTGGTATATTATAAATATAGTCATTCACCATCAACGCTCATTCATGTAATTTTTTGAGATGTGGAATTTTAAATATATCCTCGAGCAAAAAAATTTAAACAATGAGCTGCATAAGGAGTCCAATATAAGTGTGAAAATCGGTCTTCCAAAAGACAACCTAGAAAAACAAAGTAAATTTAGTTAGAAAATTTAAAATATGATCCAATTCTTAATTAAAAGTAACATAAATTTAAAATATTACTTGCACTGATATTGCAACTTGCATTATCTGTTACAACATGAATCATATTTTTTTCTCCAATGCGATACACAGATTTAGAAAGTAACTCAAACATCTTGTCAGCTGTGTGAGAATAACCTGAAGCATCAGCTGATTGAATAAATACACTTCCTTTAAAACAATTTATCAAAAAATGTATAAAAGTCCTATCCTTTTTATCCGTCCACCCATCTACCATGATTATGCACCCAAACTTAGCATGATCTTCTTTGTGGGATTTGAAAAGCGAGTTTGTATTTGCCAACTCCTTCTTTAGATACTTAACCCTGACTTCATGATATGATAGAGGCTTCATCCCCGATCCAAATTGCCTAATAGCTTCAATACAAGACTCAAAAGAATCATATTTAACGACATTGAAAGGAATTCCATCATCATATATCCATCTAGTAAATTTCTCAACTGCAATATCCCTTAACTTTTTTTTTTATTTTCATCAAATTGTCCTCTATTTTATTTTTCATCAAATTCTAAACCCTGACTTCATGATATGATGGAGGCTTCATCCCCGATCCAAATTGCCTAATAGTTTCAATACAAGACTCAAAAGAATCATATTTAACGACATTGAAAGGAATTCAACATCATATATTCATCTAGTAAATTTCTCAACCGCAATATCCCTTAACTTTTTTTATTTTCATGAAATTGTCCTCTATTTTCTGCACATCTTTTTTTAACAATTTCATCGACATCTTTCATAAATTAAAGATTAATAAGTCTAATTTATTTACACTTTTTATTTTAGAGTATAGGATGGATGCTTGAATCGGATATTGATCATTTTCCTTTCACTTTATTTTGAAGATCATCTTCATGTTCTTCTAAATCTTCTAAATCATCAAGATTATCAGAATGAAAAATATCATCTATTTGATTCTTCAAATTATTCTTTTTTTACATGAACTCTCTAATTTTTTTCTTTGACATGCTTAGGACGTTTTGGACAAGCTTTTTTCATTTCTATTGCCTTCAAATAAATATAGCTTGTGTCGATAAATTCCTTCATTTGTTACTTTTTCACAAAAAATACAACCGACTATATTTCAATTTTTAGGATCTAAATATATTGCATAACTCCAAATAATATCCTTTCGATGATGGAATTATTTTATTTGACATGATTAAAATTTAAGACCATTGAAACGAATAAATAAAAATATATAAAAGTGAAAAAAAAAAAAAGTTATCAAAATGACAGAATATAAATATGATTTATATAATTTAAAATTTTATTTAAAAAAATTATTGTTAAATATAAAATTATAAATATAAATCTGATTATATAAATTAATAAAATTTATTGAAATTTTTAAAATTTTATATTTTAAATTATAAATAAAAAATCTTGAATTAATAAAATTTATTAGAATTTTTAAAATTTTAAATATCTATTTGATTCTTCAAATTACTCTTTTTTTACATGAACTCTCTAATTTTTTTCTTTGACATGCTTAGGACGTTTTGGACAAGCTTTTTTCATTTCTATTGCCTTCAAATAAATATAGCTTGTGTCGATAAATTCCTTCATTTGTTACTTTTTCACAAAAAATACAACCGACTATATTTCAATTTTTAGGATCTAAATATATTGCATAACTCCAAATAATATCCTTTCGATGATGGAATTATTTTATTTGACATGATTAAAATTTAAGACCATTGAAACGAATAAATAAAAATATATAAAAGTGAAAAAAAAAAAAAAGTTATCAAAATGACAGAATATAAATATGATTTATATAATTTAAAATTTTATTTAAAAAAATTATTGTTAAATATAAAATTATAAATATAAATCTGATTATATAAATTAATAAAATTTATTGAAATTTTTAAAATTTTATATTTTAAATTATAAATAAAAAATCTTGAGTTAATAAAATTTATTAGAATTTTTAAAATTTTAAATATAATTTATTAGAATATAAATATGATTTATACGGATTAATAATATTTATTTATTTTTTAATTTTTAAAATAAAATTATTAAAATATAAATTAATAAATGAAATTTATTAGAATTTTTTAATTTTAAATATAAATTATAAGAATATAAATATGATTTATAGGAATTAATAATATTTATTAAAATTTTTAAATTTTAAATATAAAATTATTAAAATATAAATTAATTAATAAAATTTATTAGAAATTTTAAAAAATTATTTATAATGTAATTATGATTTATATTAATTAATAATATTTATTAGATTTTTTATTTTATATATAAATTATTAGAATATAAGTATGATTTATATAAATTAATAATATTTATTAGATTTTTTAATTTTAAATATTAAATTATCAAAAATCTGAATATAACAAAGTAATAATATTTATTAAAAAAATATTTTAAATATAAAATTTGGATTAATAAAATTTATTAAAAAATTATTTTAAATATATTTTTTATATATTTTATTAGAATTATTTAATTAAAATTTATAAAATCCATTTAAATTATCCCTATTTAAGAGTTGTTTTAATTAATTAATTAATAATTAATTATAAATCTTAAAAAAGTGAAGCCTCTAGTAGCCACAGACAACGCAACACGTCCGACAATATATTGAGATGCCCACAACCATCTGTTATGGCAAGGGCATCGCGACGCATCCAATGCCACTGGAGGCATACACTTAACGCTTCCGGCGGCACCAACTTCGAAAAATACAAAAAAAATCGAGAAAGAAAATGTTAAAACATAAAATCTTACCAATTGAGTAGACAGTAGACACTTCAAGAGTCACGAGAGGCAGAAAATCCCACGGTGAAAATGAATCAATGTATTGATTAGGACTTTAAAGAGAAACAAAACACAACAAAAACTTAGCTGCACCTCCGATACCTCGCGCGCTTCCATGGTCTTAGAAGCATAAGGCTTACATCTCACTACACTTTGCACTTAAGCGAGAGCTTCATGCGCTTTAGACAACTATGTCTGCAGTAAGCTTGTGCAAAAGAGACTCGAGTTACTATCTATGTAGGTGCAGGAGATGATACTAGACAAACAATAGGCTAGGAATAGCAAGTCCCTCCGCGACAAATTGAGAAATACATGTCGAAAAATAAAAGCATGAAGAATGATGAAGTACCTTGATCATAAAGTCCAGAATTAGGCTAGCAATATTTGATAATTATGTAGAATGAACAACAGAAAAGGGCCAAGTCCTAGATAATATCTCTAAAACCATGCTAAGAACTATAGATATATTTTTTTCGGTTCTTCACCAAATAAGTGAACACATATTCTATTTCCTTAGTTTGTTTTCCCTTTGCAGACATTCAGACTTAGCAAAACCTGTGCCGAGTTGAATGAGAATTCTCGACACATTTTATTCGATAAAAACCTGCAACGCACAGAAGCATAGTAGGGATAGTTTCACTCATCTGCTTCTACATATAGATTCATTAAGTTCCTTGTCTGAAACCATCTGAAAATTTCATGAACACCACAGAATTTCAACAAGGTGCAAGACTGAATTACAGTTCTGAAACAAGTGAAGTGCATGACATGAAGCAAAAGCAATAAGGATAGTTAAAAGAAAGAGAACCTTTTGGATATTGCAACAGCCATATATCTGAAGACTCTAAGCTAAGACACTGACAACAAGCTTATTAGTTTGGTAGTTGTTTGTATCTTTCCTCTGTTCAGCAAATGAGAAAGCATTGTCAAACAGGTGGTGTCTTGAAAATACTTGCACACGAAGAATTTATGAAATGGGAATCAGAGAAGCAGTTAGAGACGAGTTTGGTAGTTGTTTGTATCTTCTGAATAACATAATTCCCATTAAATCAGTCATTAATGAAGAAGCATGTAGAAGTACTTCAATGAAAACCGATGTCTTCTCCTCGTAGATACTACAAGTCTCTAACTTTTGCTGGATAAATGGACTCCCAAGTTGCTCAGCGCTGAAGCAAAAGGAAATACATAAACTAAAACAATACACCACATAATAAACTCCAACAACAATCAGACAGAAGGTGAAATTTAGAAAAGGAAAAAATAGTACTTGCCTAAATTCCACCACACGTCCAACAATGGTCCCGCAAAACTCATATCTATGAGTTTTGTTAGACTTGAGCTCTTCAAGGAAAGAGTACAGTTTTAGATCGTCAAACTTCTTGCGCCTCTTTGGCTTTGCCACCCTGTAAAGAACCAAGTATGTAACAGGATGTGATAAAACCATCATTACCTTTTTTCTTTCAACATCATTAATCTCAGCATGTTAAAATTTGGGAAACTACACATCATTCTGAAAGATTTTGTTAAACAATATTTGAAATGTTTATTCTCAACGTGTTAAAAATTGAGAAGCTACACATCATTCTAAAAGATCTTGTTAAACTAAACTTTCCTCGAATCAACCAAGTACAGGCCGAATGTTGGTTATATACCTTCATAATGTATATAATCAAGCCCAATGGACTTGCATTCACCTATTTCTGTGAAGCCTCACTGTTCACAGTCTGTGTGCAATTCTCGCTTGAAGCCATTTGTTTTGCAGAGGTCAATTGTTCCAGCCGTTTCTTGAGATACGCCTGCTTCAGTTTTTCGCGTCGAGAAGCTTCCTGCTCCTGCCGGCGCAACTTCAGCATTGTTGCCTTTTGCCTTGCCTGACTAACTTCCTCATGAACTTCCCTAAAGATATTCAAGCAATGTAATCAGGAATCCAGTAGAAACATCAAGAGTGTATCCAATCCAAATATATCACATATCAATGCTTCACTAAAATACAGTGCATCTGCTGCTTGTCCAACCTAAATTCTAAAGCCAGAGAGCAAAGAAACAAGGCAATGTGATGCTGTTTAACGCAATATTGTCAATGAAAACATTTGCAAGCTATTTTTTTTTTCAACTTCAAAATATGCTTCCTGTCAACTTTCAAACTCATAAATCGCAAACAAACAGGTGCTACTAAAATTTAATGATACCATTTAAGGTTGGGTAATTAAGTGTGGACGTACCTCACAAACCGTTTATGTTCATCACCATCTACAGTGCTGCCAGCGCGGCCAAGACCAAATGGTCTAGCAAATAACACGGTTTCATCAGTATGAGCATCTTCCTTTTGTTGCGGCAGATCAGCAGGAGTACTATGTTCTTCAGGTGGTTGTGAATTGTCTTGCTCGAGAGTCTTGTGGAAAAAATCTACACAATATCTCTCTTTGTCTTCCTCATCTGGGAGTTCTCCTCTAGCTAGTTTTTCATATAGCTCAGCCTTCTTCTCTAAAGCTGCATAAACAGCTGATCCATCTTTCATAGCCTTCATTTCCAGCTTATCTCTGAATTATCATGATGAGCAGACAATGAACAATCAAGTTAGTTTCTTGAGAAGAAATCATCAATTTCTCTGAGATGGAACTTACAATTCACAGTCACAAAATCAAATATTCACCAAAATATGATAAGATTCTCTACACTAATTTGCTCGATTAAACAAATTCAAGTTGTAAGCAATGTAGAGAAGGAAACTTAGGGGTAGAATTCACCAAAAACCTAAAATTACTTTTTTTTTTTTCTTAGATAAACAATGAAAAAAAGAGAGAAAGGGAAGGAGATACTTGTTGGCGCGGTTCTCGACGCCGGCGTTCTTGTGCGAGAAGACATCGGAGGGAAGGGGCTTCTTTTTGGGCCGGAGGAACTCGGCAGGGGCGGCCTCCTTGGCTTTGCGTGCCTCCTCCTGGGAGCGGTAGAGCTGCGCCTTGAGCTCGACGATGGAGGCGGCTCCGACGCCCTCGATGGACTTGCGCTTCTTCGGCATCACCGATGACTCCGTGAGCCATCCCAGCGATTCCACGCGCTTCTTCCTCTTCTCTTCCTCCACTCCCCCCTTGCGATCTCCCCCCATGTGATCCATCTGCTTCCGCTTCTCTTCCACCTCTTTCCCCAGGAGTTCGGCCTCGGCGAGATCCCTAACCGAGCCGATCTTCAAGTAACAATTGAGACAATTTCAATTAAACCCACATAATTTAATCATTTGTTGCCCATCTTCTAACAATAATCACAAATTTTTATTTAAACACTCATACTTTGACAACTATGTTTAAATTGAAACACCCCGGACTTGATAAGAGAATGGGTATTTTTCAAACTATTAGGATTTAGTTGTCACGCAGGATACATCGATGAGCTACTAGTAAAACTGAAGCGTCACGTCAATTTTTTTTTTTAAAAAAAATATTCAAATCACACCTCCTACCATTTTTTTTTCAAAATACTCACAAACTTTCTGGACAAAACTTCGATTAAACCCAAATAATTAATCAAACTATTCAAAATTTCAATTTGATTTATTCACACCTTCATTTTAAAAAATATATATCGAATATTTCAATTAATTTAGATTTAACATAATTTTTTATCAAATTACAAAAAAAAATTAAATTTTTTTATTAAATCAAATAAATTTTATTAAAAAGTTTTATTTTAAAAAATAAATAAATTCAATTACCGATGAAATTAATAATTTTATATGGGTTCAATTTTAATATCAAAATTTGATTAAATAGAGGACGTTAGAGTCATAAAGTAATTTTAAAAGTAGCAAGCATGATTTAGTAATTTAAAAAATTTAGGATGTCATTTAATATATTATACAATTTTATATAAAAATATTCATATGAGTTTTAATATCAACAATCAGATTAAATTATACTCTACCTTTTTAATACTTTATGACTAAGTGTGCATAAATTTAGAAACATAAAAAATCGAACAAAAGATACAACTAGCAATAAGATGACACAAGAAATTGTTAGATCGAGACTACACTAAAAGGAGGGGGGTGAATAGTGTTCGTGGCTTTCACGTATTTCGGATTCGTAAAATGATCAAGAATTAACGTAGCGGAAATATAAAAGAACACAACGCAAACACAAGGTATATACTTGGTTCGGAACCTGTGATGACTCCTACTTCAAGACCCACGCTCGTTGAGCGTTTACGTTGGGTAACAATTATAATATCGTTAAAATATTTACAAATGAAGTACAATCAACAGTAATAAAATTTACTAACGACCAATAAAAAATATTAGAATCAGGGCTCCGAGTCGTCGCCGTCAAGTTATAGCTTCGTCGGAACTTCTCGTTAGCAACTGGTTGCGTAAGTATGGCTTGGAAGGTGGTTATCTGGACTGCAGCTCGAACCCTCCTTAAATAACCTGCTTGAGGCGCCTCCAAGCATGTCCGAGGCGCTTCAAACGTGAAATTATATCCCGGATCCTGTGTTGCGATAAGCCTTTGCGTCGCTGCTGTTTATCCGCCTTGAGGCGCCTCCATCACACTCCAAGGTGCCTCCAAGCAGAAGTCCAAGGTGCCTCCAAATCCCATGGAGGCGCCTCCAGCTCCTTTTGCGCAGCCAGCTCACTTTGCACCAGAGGCGCCTCCAAGCTCCATAAAGGCGCCTCGGATGCTGTTCATCCGAGGCAAACTTTGTATTTTAGTACCTGCAAAATACGTTAGTCCCAAAATACCCTGCAACACAAATTTAACACATAATAAACATAATAAAAGAGTATTTGACAGTCACTTGACTGTCTGGTTCTGATTTCAAATTTCCGACCAGAAATCTTAGGTCAAATCGACGCCTACTGTTCCCTCTTCCGGGGAACATGCCCTTACCTACTCCACTCAGGAGAGTTTACCTTTTGACAGTTCGGCCCTCCAAACAGACTGGACTTTTGCTCGACGCTCGAGTCTTCCGGTCTTCATGCTGGACGTCCGGTCCACGACCCGTCCAGTCTTCCACCCGGTTCGCGACACCAAGATTTCAACCTAGGGTTACCGCCCCCTATGATTTTTGCTCGAAGACCTCGACCCGCCAAGGCTTTCCGCATAAGGTTACCACCCCCTATGACCTAGGGTTACCGCCCCTTAGGATTTTCCACTTACCTAACCGCAACTAGGACTTTTGCCTAAGTACACTTAGGACTTTTCCTACAACACTCATTCAACATATTAATAAACAAAACATCTTAACTTTGAACCCTTTGACATAATCAAAATATAGGTTTGATCGTCGGATGCTTCCCGCATCAACAATCTTCCCCTTTTGATTATGGTAACACAGTTCAAAGTTAAGTAAAACATAACAATAATTATGAAAATTTCTAACAAGAAATAGGAGTATAAGTAAGAAAAAAAAAATTTAATTACAAACACTTACTCCAAAGCTCCCCCTAGAACAAATGTTATACATTTAAATATGTTTAAATTAACTTTGATTTTTTTTCTCCCCCTTTGACATAAATAAAAAAGAACCCAAGTAGAGAAAGGTTTATTAAAAAAATATTAACTTTGATTAGTTTTAAACTCCCACTAAAGGATAGCTAAAATTTGAACCAAAAATAATTAAAATTTTAACAACAAATATTTTAAAAAAATTCTTAATTAATTTTGAAAGTGCTTTGAAAAGACTTAATTCTTTCAATACAAACTTAGCTTCTTTAAATAATTATTTTGAAAAATATTTAACTAAATTTGAAAACTTTTTAGGAAAATATGAAAAAGACAACGAAATTTAAAAAATTCTTTTTAGCAATATATATATATATATATATATTTAAAAAATTAATTTTTCAACCATTTTTCAAATATTTTTTAAATGATTTTTCAAATAATTTCAAAGAATTTTTAAATAATTTTTCAAATAAATTTCAAAAGATTTTTAAATAATTTTTCAAATAATTTTTAAAATATTTAAAATAATCTTTTAAAATAATTTTTCAAATAATTTTTAAAAATTATTTTAATAATTTTTCAAATAATTTTCAAATGATTTTTAAATAATTTTTCACATAATTTTTTAAATAATTTTCAAAAAAAAATTTCTTAAAAGAATTTTAAAAGTTTTTTTTAACATATTTTTAAGTTGATTTTAATTTGATTAAATTTTAAGTTGATTTCAATTCGATTAAATTTGAATTAATTTGTTTTAAATTGAATTTACTTGATTGATATTATTGATTCATCTCATCCGATTTTGAGCTATCAATCAGATAATCTTAAATAATTTTATGAATTTGTTATCTTTAATTTAAGTTATTTCTAAGTATTAATTTACATTTGAGTTAAATTTAGATTTTATAATTAGTCAATTAAATATGTATTTCAAAGATTGGTTCTCAGGTCGTGACGAGACACTTAACTTTCTTGGATATGGGATCTTCCACCACTTTTTAGGCAGAACCACTCAAGGAAATTATATATTTAATTTTTTTTAAAACCCCTACGTTTAACTGAACAAGTGTAAATTACACCTAAGTCCTTAAACTATCCTAAAACTAAACATGTATAATAAAAAAATCAAACAATTCTATCTATTTATAAAGATGGTCTTTCTATTGGCTCTCCCTGGATCATAACCTCGATATTATCTATCAAGGTAGTAGATCTAATCCTTGGGGACCCAATATAGTTCAAGTCCAACTTGATTAACTAAGTTCGACTTGGGGACCTATGCTTGGACTATATTTCTATTTTTTCTATTAACTAGGGATAGATATGCTTTGTATTTTCTTTTAGTTTTAAATCCAAGTCCGGATTTGTTAAAAACAACTCGCTGTTTTCTAAGAATCAGATCAAGATTCTTGGAACCCAATGTAACACCCATAGGGTACTTAGCAAGATTTTAGATATTTTTATCATGAATAAAAATAAATAGGCCTTATATGTAAAATTTCAAAAATAATAAAATAAGAGAACCAAAAAAAATCAAACAATTCTATCTATTTATAAAGATGGTCTTTCTATTGGCTCTCCCTGGATCATAACCTCGATATTATCTATCAAGGTAGTAGATCTAATCCTTGGGGACCCAATATAGTTCAAGTCCAACTTGATTAACTAAGTTCGACTTGGGGACCCATGCTTGGACTATATTTCTATTTTTTTTATTAACTAGGGATAGATATGCTTTGTATTTTCTTTTAGTTTTAAATCCAAGTCCGGATTTGTTGAAAACAACTCGCTGTTTTCTAAGAATCAGATCAAGATTCTTGGAACCCAATGTAACACCCATAGGGTACTTAGCAAGATTTTAGATATTTTTATCATGAATAAAAATAAATAAGCCTTATATGTAAAATTTTAAAAATAATAAAATAAGAGAACCAAAAAAAATCAAACAATTCTATCTATTTATAAAGATGGTCTTTCTATTGGCTCTCCCTGGATCATAACCTCGATATTATCTATCAAGGTAGTAGATCTAATCCTTGGGGACCCAATATAGTTCAAGTCCAACTTGATTAACTAAGTTCGACTTGGGGACCCATGCTTGGACTATATTTCTATTTTTTCTATTAACTAGGGATAGATATGCTTTGTATTTTCTTTTAGTTTTAAATCCAAGTCCGGATTTGTTGAAAACAACTCGCTGTTTTCTAAGAATCAGATCAAGATTCTTGGAACCCAATGTAACACCCATAGGGTACTTAGCAAGATTTTAGATATTTTTATCATGAATAAAAATAAATAGGCCTTATATGTAAAATTTCAAAAATAATAAAATAAGAGAACAAAAAAGAGATGACCAAGGTTTGAACCTTGAATCTCTTATTAGATATATGTATGTATTAACCAATAGACCAAGAGTAATTATTGTTAGAAAGGAGAGGGAAATCATAGTTAAGAGTAAGAAAGAGCTTCTTTCATTTAGAAGGAGAAGTTAGAGTTGTCTTCTTTCTCTCAAAAAGAAAAGAGGACTCTTGCTTCCTCTTTTCATTAAGGGAGAAGTAAAGGAAAAGAGGAGGAAAAAACCCATTTTTCCTTTCCTCTTCTCATTTGGAATAAAATGAGAAAATGAAGGAAACTCTTCATTTTTGCTTCCTTCCTCTTTCCTTCTCACCGTCACCAAGCTTCTTCTCACCACCTTCATTGCCGAAACCCAAGCAAAGGAAAACTTCCCTCTAGGAAAGCTCCACAAATCAAGGTTACTCCCCTAAGGAAATCAAGCGAAAGAGGTGAGTATCCCCTCACTACAGTACAAATAGTTGTCGATCATTTTATATGTGGATGTTCTTGTTTTTTTTTTTGAAAAGGAAATATGTAGTTCATGCTCTTCATGATATATATATATTTGTATATGATGATAGCTTAGGTTTTTATGCTTCATGTGGTAACAAAAATGATGAAAACCTCCATGTAAGTTTCGGCCAAGATGAGTTACAAGAGTTAGAACAAAAATTTTGAAAAGGGAATATGTTATTTATGCTTCTACATGATATATGGATTTTTATATGTTGATAGCTTAGGTCTTTATGCTTCATGTGATAACGAAAATGATGGAAACCTCCATGTAAGTTTCGGCCAAGATAAGTTACAAGAGTTAGAGCAAAAATTTTGAAAAAAGAATATGTTATTTATGCTTCTACATGATATATGGATTTTTATATGTTGATAGCTTAGATTCTTATGCTTCATGTGGTAACAAAAATGATGAAAAAACCTAATGTAAGTTTTGGCCAAGATGGGTTACAAGGGTTAGGGCAAAATTTTTGTAAAGTAAATATGTTGTTTATGCTTCTTCATGACATATGAATTTTATATGTTGATAGCTTAGATTGTTATGCTTCATGTGGTAACAAAAATGATGGAAACCCTAATGTGAAGGTTCGGCCAAGACATGATGTCAAGCTTAGGGTCAAAATTTGAAACTCAATCATGCTTATTTATGCTTATTCATGAAGTATGATATCTTGAATATGGTAAGGTTAAAGCACTATGTTACTTGTTGCACTAGAAAACTTAAAACCCTAAATGAAGGTCTCGGCCAAGAAGGAATACCAAGCTTAGGGTAGAGTTTTGAAACTCAATCATGTTTATTTATGTTTGTTCATGAAGTATGATATCTTGTATATAGTAAGGTTAAAGCACAATGTTACATGTTGCATTAGAAAACCTAAAACCCTAAATGAAGGTCTCGGCCAAGAAGGAATACCAAGCTTAGGGTAGAGTTTTGAAACATAATCATGATCTTTTATGGTTAGATAAGTTTTATGCTACATGTTACACAAATGGAACCTAGCACTTCACTTTAGGGCTCGGCCAAGCAAGTGTAGAGGCCTAGAGCCATGTCTTGTAAACTAACCATGCTTGTTTATGTCCATTGATGATATATGGTTACTCATCTATAGGTGGCTTTAGTTTCATGCTTCTTATAGTGGAAACAAAATGGGAAACCCAATTAGTAGGGTTCGGCCAAGATGGATAATTAGGTCTAGAGTAAATCTAACTAAGCATGCTTATGTTTACTCATGATATGGTCTTTGATAAGTGATTAGTTTAAGTTCCATGTTCATGATATGATATGTTATGCCTTATGTTATGAGATAAGCTTTGTTCCATGATATGATATGCTATACTCATGATAGGATATGCTATGATATGATATGTCATGCTCATGATATGATATGCTATACTCATGATATGATATGCTATGCTATGATATGTCATGCCCATAATATGATATGCTATGCTTCATGATATGATATGATATGCTATGCTATGATATGATATGTCATGCACATGATATGATATGCTATGCTTCATGATATGATATGTCATGCTTAGTGCTATGAAGGTCACATGATATGTTTTATGTTGTGATACGAACATGTTTATGATATATGTATGAAAGGCTTATGTAAGAAGAAAAGTCTAAGAGTCGCTTCCTAAGTTGGGATCAAGAGCGCTCTTCATGGTATGGCAAAGAGATGCTTCCCTTAAGATGGGATCAAGAGCTCTCTTCATGATATGACAAGAAATTATGACATAAATGATAAGCTATGATATGCATGATGACATGAAATGTATGACATGATATTTTATTTTGTATGGCTTGTACCAAGGGTGGGCTTCATAAGCGCCCCGAGGTCGATGGTCTATGAAACGGGCCTCGTAAAAAGGGATCGGCTCCTTAGTACGCCCCTAGGTCGACGGACTATGAACGGACCTAGATCCCTAGTAGGTTCGGGGCTATCTACCCTAACCTAGGGATTGCGCGCATTATGTATGTATGTGGTACAAGCCGGGCCCTCATGATGATTATGTTATGTTCAAGTATGTATTAAGATATGTTTTAAAAGAGACATGATGCATATGTGCATTCCATGATATATGTTTTGAAAATACACATCTTGCATTTACATGCATATGTTTTATGAATTATTGGTTATGCATTATTATGAACATGTATGAGTTATGATACATGCTTACAGGATATGATATGTTCCCATGATATGTACTCACATGCTATGCCATGCTATGTTATGGTTCTCATATGACAAACTATGTTCTATGTTATGATTCTCCATGCTATGTTTTACCTGTTATGTGGTATTACGTGCCTTATGTTTTATGAGTAGGAAAGGAACTCATTAAGCCTTTGGGCTTATAGTTTTACGTTTCCTTGTACTGCAGATAAGGGCAAGGAATGGATGAACTAAGGGGAGCAGCAGGAAGGGCGATGATGATGTGTGTGGAAGTGACATGGTGGATAGATCAAATTAAGTTTAAATTTATATTGACTAAATTGTGCATGTGAACTAAGTTTGGACCCTATGTTTGTGATGATGGTTGAGCTAGTATGTTATGCTCTCATGATAGTTTGCCATGTTAGACTTATTATGATATGGTAAAAAGTTTAATAAGTTATGATTCACATGCCATGTTTAAGACAATCAAATGCATATGATAATTTTTTTTAGTATGTCTTCCGCTGCCATGAGTTCATATGCATTAGTATGTTAGGTGAATGTAAGTAACCCCGTCCCTCTAAGGGCAGTCAGAGTGTCCTTGGAAGGGCGGGCGTTACACCCAAGGTGAACCGTTCCAATATTTCCTTGAGTTCTTTAATTTGAGTTTTCAAATTAGAATTTTCTTCCTCAAGTTGTTGGACTTGAGTTGAACTTTCAATTTAAACTGGCTCAGTTAAAGAACTCTAGTCAGCCGCTTCCTTAAGGGTGGTTACCTCCTTTTGGAGTGACTTGACCCGAACGTTGGATTTAGCCAACTTTTTTAATAAATAAGGAACTAAATTCTTTAAATCATCTAATTGAGTTTCGGCGAGTAGAGAACTTACAGTGGGGTTCGATCTTTCGAAAACGAATGTGGATCCATGGCTTCGCTCGAATTCGATTTCTGACTCGCTCTCGCTTTCAGACTCGAACTCGGACTCGGTTTCGACGATGTTTGCTTGCACTGGTAATGCGAGGAAGCTTGCCGGTTCTTCTTCGTCTAACTCGGATTCATCTGACGACTCAGACCAAGTTGTCTTTAATGCATTCTTTCTGTGTTGCTTTTTATTTGGACAGTCCGGCTTATAGTGTCCCTTCTGGTTACAGCCGTAGCAGGTGACTCCAGTCTTGTCCTTCGTGTTTGTTTGAGTCACATTTTTCAATTTGCATATCTTTCGTACGAGCTCTACAAGTTCGGAAATAGCCTCGTCGTCGTCTTCTGCGTCTAATTCATCTTTAGACTCGAGTTTGGTTTTACAATTTGGTTTAGTTTCCCGGGTTCTGCTTGTACCCGCAATTAAGGCAATACCCTTCTGGCTGGGCATGCATTAGTCTTCTCATGTAATTCGAATTCAAAGAACAGTTCATCTAATTTAATTGAAGATAAGTCCTTGGATACTTTGTAAGCATCAACCATGGATGCCCATAAAGTGTTCCTTGGAAAAGCGTTAAGCGCATACCTTATGACGTCGCGATTTTCTATTCTCTGGCCAATTGCATGGAGGTCGTTAAGAAGGTCCTGGATGCGTGCATGAAGCTGGCTCGCCGTCTCACTTTCCGACATTTTGATGTTATATAATTTATTTAAAATTAAGTTGTGTTTGCTTACCTTAGCATCGGGAGTGCCCTCGTGCAGCTCGATCAGCTTTTCCCATAGCTCCTTGGCGCTTGAGAAGGGTCCTACTCTGTTGAGTTCCTCCTTTGTCAGCCCACATAGTAGCATGCAGGTTGCTTTGGCATTGGTTTCAACCTTCTTCCTTATGCTGGTGTCCCAGTTGATGCATGAAACTAGTTCTTCGGTGCCGTCACATGGAAGCTCGAGACCGGTCTGGATAATGATCCACATCTCGACTTGAAGTGGTATTCCATCCGGTTTTTCCAATAGCCAAAATCGTCTCCGGTGAAGAGCGGGGGTCAGGCTGTACTGTAACCTTCTTGGAGAGCCATGAAAGCAGAATCTCGCACACAGAGAAAAAATGGAAAGAATATCCCAGGACTTAATCCTGGATTAGTAGTGCGGGATGTATTATAAAAGAAAAGCGAACTCGAGTGATGTTGCACCAACTTTGAGCAGAAATCAATTCAATCTAAGAAAATAGATTGGAATATAGCAACAATACTAATTCCAATTGACTCCGAAAAAATTGAAAAACGCCACGAAAAAATTACTTAATTGGTGGTTGCACCAAATCAATGCTACCCCGCTCTAATACCAATTGTTGGATCGAGACCGCACTAGAGGGGGGTGAATAGCACTCGTGGCTTTTACGCGTTTCAAATTCGTAAAATGATCAAGAATTAACGCAACGAAAATGTGAAAGAACACAACGCAAACGCAAGGTATTTACTTGGTTCGGAGCTTGTGGCGACTCCTACTCCAAGGCTCACGCTCGTTGAGCGTTTACGTTGGGTAACAACTATAATATCGTTAAAATATTTACAAATGAAGTACAATCAACAATAATAAAATTTACCGATGACAAACAATAAATAGTAGAATCAGGGCTCCGGGTCGTCGCCGTCAAGTTATTGCTTCGTCGGAACTTCTTGTTAGCAGCTGGTTGCGTAAGGATTGCTTGGAAGGTGGTTATCTGGATTGCTGCTCGAACCCTCCTTAAATAGCCTGCTTGAGGCGCCTCCAAGCCTGTCCGAGGCGCCTCAAACGTGAAATTATATCCCGGATCCTGCGCTGCGATAAGCTTTTGCATCGCTGCTGTTTATCCGCCTTGAGGCACCTCCATCACACTCCAAGGCGCCTCCAAATCCCATGGAAGCGCCTCCAGCTCCTTTTGCGCAGCCAGCTCACTTTGCACCCGAGGCGCCTCCAAGCTCCATGGAGGCGCATCGGATACTGTTCATCCGATGTAAATTTTGTATTTTAGTACCTGCAAGATACGTTAGTCCCAAAATACCCTGCAATACAAATTTAACACATAACAAACATAATAAAAAGAGTATTTGACAGTCTCTGGACTGTCTGGTTCTGATTTCAAATTTCCGACCGGAAATCTTAGGTGAAACCGACGCCTACGGTTCCCTCTTCCAGGGAATGCGCCCTTACCTACTCCACTTAGGAGAGTTTACCTTTTGCCAGTTCGGTCCTCCAGACCGACTAGACTTTTGCTCGACGCTCGAGTCTTCTGGTATTCATGCTGGACGTCCGATCCACGACCCGTCCAGTCTTCCACCCGGTTCGCGACACCAGAATTTCAACCTAGGGTTACTGCCCCCTAGGATTTTTGCCCCAAGACCTCGACCCGCCAAGGCTTTCCGCATAAGGTTACCACCCCCTATGACCTAGGGTTACCGCCCCTAGGATTTTCTACTTGCCTAACCGTAACTAGGACTTTTACCTAAGTACACTTAGGACTTTTCCTGCAACGCTCATTCAACATATTAGTAAACAAAACATCTTAACTTTGAACCCTTTGACATAATCAAAATATAGGTCCGATCGTCGGATGCTTCCCCCACCAACAGAAACAAGTCGACGGACTATATATATCCAAGGGACAAAGTGCTACAGAAGAGTACACCGACAAATGAGAAGGATGCACGTGACGCTTCCAAGAAACGAGAAATTAGAACAAAAGAGTGCTCAAAGAGAAAGTCAAAATTATATTCAAATGAGCTCAACTCTAGATAACCAGAAAATCACCCAAACAATCAAAGCAAAAGTCGAACAAATCAACTTCATGTTGACTTGTCCGAGCATCTGGACTCAAGTTCACTTGTCTAGGCATCTGAATCAAGTCCAGACTCCCGGACTAGCCTGGTACAGAACAGGCGCCTCATCGAGACGTTGCCAATGACGTTCGGAGTCCACGTCAACAACACTCTAGGCGCCAGGACCGGGTGAGAATAAAATTTTATCCTAAAACTGTTGAAGAATCGTTGCGAAGTAGATAGAGTACACCGCTGGCTGCTTGGGCCTACTCTAAGCGCTCAGAGCTGTCACGTCAACCAATTGATAATTCAACCAGTAGACTATAAATAGAACCTTGATTCTAGGAGTTTGAAACAACACTCCCTGCACTTCATTTTCCACTTTGTGTTTCGTATTTACAATTCGTGCTTTCAAACGATATACGAGGTTTTTCAGCTTCCGACTTTGCTAGTGTTTACATTGTCTTGGATTAGCAACCTCTCTGGTTGCAAACCAAGTAAATTTTGATAACCTTGTATTTATTTATACGTATTTTTTTTTATTTATTAAGTATTTGTCTAACTCAATTCAAAAGCATGAAAAGGGTAAAATCATAATTTTAAGATAATTCACCCCCCCCCTCTTGTCGGTCGTACCAATACCAACAATTAGTATCAGAGCCTAACAGTTTCAGAAAGACTAACCGTCAACTAAAACAACAAGACGATGACCTGTTCAAGTATTCATCCACTAAAGTTTAAGAGAAATTTCATGCAATGGAAGCGTCCGATGAAGATATTTTTTTAAAAACATATTTTAAAATTCTATTAATAATTAAATATAATTTTGTAGTATCCAAAAATCAATATGGAGTAGAGAAGGAAAAGTATCTTTGAAACAAAAAGAAGCAAGCCGACTTCGTATCCAACGACAAAACAGAATTCCATCTGCTTACTGTACTACCGTCCCAAGAAGTCAACCGGATCAGAATCTACAACTCGACAAAAGAACTTTGAGAGAAATTCCTAAAGTTACACGAACGTACCTCGGAAGCCAAGCTAACAAGACGAGATATCCTCTAAAATCAACTATCAAACCTCCGAATGAATAAAGGAGAGAAGGTAACTCAACTCCATGCGAAGATCAAGAAACTGATGACCCAACTCAACAACCTCAGAGAATTGGTAACGAATCAGAACTTAATCCGGTACACGCTCAACATCTTTTCGAAAACACAAGAGTGGTCAACATTATTGGGTTACTTCGGAGGGGGTTCAATAACTCATCACACTTGTTTGCTTGCTTCGGTGTTCTTGATTTGCAGCAGAATAAACTAGAAGCAAACTCTCCAATGCTAACAGAAAGGATTTACTTGGTATCCATCTCAAAAAAAGGTGACTAATCCAAGGATCCACATGATGCACACTCCCCACTATGAAAATAACTCCTTCTCGGAACAATCGGAGGTGGAGAAACCTCGTACAAGACTCTCAATACAAACAAGAAGAAATACAAGAAAAACCTTACAAATTTTACAACAATGATGCTCTCTTCTTGTTTGAAAATGTCTCTTGATACTTGGAAATGCAACAATACTTTGCTCCAAGAACCTTAAGAACTGGCGATGAGAATCGAAGAGGAGAGTTGTTGTAAGCGCTGCCTCATTTGAACTCGCTGTCGCCTTTATATTCTGCGATCTAAGGCTCTCAATCGGTCGTGCCTCCTCCCAATAGATTGCCACATCAAATCTCAATGATCCCAACCATTCAAAACTTGCATCCTACGCAACGGTCATATTCCAATCAATTGGATGTAACTGGATCGATCAACTGATCGATCCTAAGGCTTTCTGTACTTTCATAGAAAGTCCTGGAATCGATTGCCCAATCTATTTTGGCTTTTCCTCGTGTCACTGCGAAAAACTGAGCGCCAATCGATCGATCAGCTGATCAATTGGCATAGCTCCAATCGATCGGCTAGCTTTGGTTCAATCGATCGGCTGATCGATTGACCAACCCTAACTCGACTAACTCAAGTATAGGGTTCTCATACCCAATATCCGATCAGCCGTGACCTGTTGGGATTCGCCCGTGCCTAACATCTGATCAACCTTGACCTGCTGGTATTTCGTCACCAAGTGTCCGATCAATCGTTTGACATACTTGGACTTTTCTCCTTGTGTCAAGTGTTCAGTCAACCTTAACTCACTTGGACTAACCATCTCATGCCAAATGTCTCAAACACCAGGTGTCCGGTCACCCTAGACTCACCTGAATTTTCACGCACTTGGCTTCACTCACTAAGACTTCCTCATTACCTAACTTCACTCACTAGGGCTTTCACCTGGCTTCACTCACCAGGATTTCTCATCTGCCTAACTTCACTCACTAGGACTTTCAAATTGTCTGGCTTCACTCAGCAAGACTTTCCCACCATCTAACTTCACTCACTAAGATTTTTCTTCTGTACGACTTCACTCACTAGGACTTTCCCACCAAGTGTCCGGTCAAACACTGACCCATTTGGATTTTCATCTTCTTCCAACTGTCCCATTGGATTTCCCTTACCTAACCTCCAATTAAGACTACCGAATCAAGTATTCGGTTAACCTTGACCCACTTGACTCTTTTTCAAATTAAATTTGTCAACTTTGATCAATCTCCCCAAACAGAAATTGCTCCTGCAATCTTCATACATTGTCAAAACAATTTTCATATATTGTTAAAAATTGAAACTCACACATTACGACTCAAACTTGAGCCAGTTCAAGCTTAGTCAACCTAGTCAACCTTGACCTAGGAGAATTGCACCAACAAATATTAATAGATACGTACTATATCTCTAAGAATTTAGAGGTAAGTATTCTAGAAGAACTATTCACGACTTTCAAACTATACGAGTCTAGATGTGCAGAAGTTACAAAAGAAATAGAGACAAACCAGAACCTAGCACTAGAAGCCAGAAAGGACGAACCAGACTCAGAATCATCCCTTGACGAAGACAAAGAAACATTCATGGTAAGAAAAATTTTAAAGTGTTTTAAAACTAACAAATTCAACAAGTCTCAAGCTAAAAAATTAATAATGGAAAGAAGATATTTAGTACTATAACTGTCAAGAAGAATGACACATCAAAAGACAACCGTCCTAAAAAGATCAAATAAAATTAAGCACAAAAAAATTTCAGAGCAACATGAGACAAGTCATCATCCAAATCTAAGCTGGATGAATATGTCGAACTAACACTAATGAAGAATCACCAAAAAGATGACAAAAATACCATAGAGATGAACATAATTGAAGGGAGAAAAACATTGAAAGAAAATAACGATGAAGAGGAAGCATCAAATTACGAAGATCGCACAATAAGTGAGGTACGTCTTCTACCTCCTAACTAGCTATATGAAGATATACAAAAAAATTTTAGATCATTATACAAGCTAAGGACGAACTACATACAATTAAAAAATAATAGATTTAAGAACTACTTTAGCTAATGCATAAAAATTTTTAATAAACTAAAAATTAAGAATGATAAATTAGAAGAACCAATAAAAATATTAGAAAAGAATTATGTATGTTTAAATGTTTAAAAATTTTAAAAATTTTATGAACTAGACTATATTTCAAATTAGAAAAATAATAAAAAATATATTTCAATAAAATATCTTATTAATTTAATAGCTAAAATCTTATTTTAAATTCCAAACCCCATTTTAACCCATATATAATTAATAATTAATAATATTACTATCAAAACTTCTTTTCATATACTTTTATATAATAAACTTTTTGTTATGTTGTATAGAAAGAAGAAAATTTAAAACTTTTTAACTAATAAATAATCTTTAATAAATTCTCAACTTAAAGATAAAATTTTTGACATTAAATTTTTAAAAACTTTAATTTTTTTTTTAAACTAACAACTAAATTTTAAATGATCAAACAAATTTATAATAATTTTTGAAGTCAAAATCTATTTTAAAAATAAATATTCTATCCAAAATATTTATTTTATTAAAATAAATACTATTTTCTCATAAAAATATTAATCTAGATAATTATCTTTGTAATTTTCATAAGTTTTAAATCATTTTAAAAAATCTAAATTTTAATTTTTATAAATTTGAATATTTAAAAAAAAATTGAATTTTTTTCCAATTTAGTCACCGATTCGAACATCCTTTGAAAAATTTTCAATTTTTTTTTTCCATATACACCCTTCTTTTTATTGATGCGAAAGGAAAAGAAATTATGAATTAAATTTAGGAAATAATGTTCAGGGGAAATATAGATTATTTTTTCTTTAAAATTTTTCTTATAATTATCAAAGTATTGTTTTAACTTGCAATATCTATCTATTTTATTATATTTTTTACCCTAATTTAATTTAGATTGATACACATCAAAAATGAAAAAAAATTATAAATGCCCCGAATGAGTTTAATGTGATCAACAGGATTAAATTAAATTCTACATTTTTAATGTCTTGTGTCTAAATATGTAAGAACCTAAAAACACAAGAAATCAAACGAAAGACACAACTAACAAGATGGATGACACCTGAAATAAGTCGACAAACTCAATATATCGGAGGAACAAGATACTACAGAAAAGTACACCGACAGATGGAAATGATGGATGTGACACTTCCGAATGACGAAAAATCAGAACAAAAGACTGCTCAAAGAAAAGATCGAAATTGGATTCTAATGAGCTCGACGACCGACTCCAATCACCCGGACCAGGTTCGAGCACCCGAACTGATCCAAGCACCGAGCGAGGATAAATTTTATTCTAAAGTCGTTGAAGAGTCATTACGAAGCAAATAAAATACATCACTAGGGGTGCCCGAACCTATTCCAAATGTCCGGAGCTACCATGTCAGCCAACGAATAAATTCGACTAGTAACCTATAAATAGTAACCTATAAATAGAACTATGGTCCTAGGAATCTAAAACATCACTTCATTTTTCGTATTTACAATTTATGCTTTCAAACGTTATATAAGACTTCTCCGCCCTACTTTACTCAAAGGAGACTTTACTAGTGCTTACATCGTCTTGAATTAACAATATTTTAAGTTACAAACCAAATAAATTTTGATAATCTCGTATTTATTTATACACATTTTTTTTTATTTATTAAATATTTATCTAATTCAAGTCAAAAGAAGAATATAATCATAATTTCACTTTTGTCAGTCGCACCAGGACCAACATTGATAATTAAAATAAATTTAATTTAAAAATTATATATCATGTTATAATTTTAATCTATTTTATTAAGCATAATGGTGCATCATCATATTGCAATTCTAGTAAACTAAGGAGAGAAATCACTAAGTTCCAAAGGTGTTCAATTTTTGTTAAACATACAGAAGACTAACCTTTGGATTAAAGTTGGATACACAACTGAGTTTGTACCAAATGGTAAACTTGAATAATGGCCAAAAGTTCGAGTCACAACACCAAATAATCCTCATTTAGAGACCACTGGATACATAATTTATGTCCCTTCATTTCATCGTAGAACCAACAATATAACATTTTTGCATCGATACAATAATGAAACATATATATAATTTCTCATTGTAAATTATAATAGATGGTTTCTAAGATCTTAAAATCAATACTGAAAGTATCACAAATAGATACATGATTTTTACAATTGTTAGACGTTGCTTAAAAAATAAAAATACAAGAAAGGTTTAGGCAAATCAGAGATATATTATCAAGCAATCTAGGAGCAACACAAGACGTACGATACTATCGATATATACCTTCGAATATCCTAAGCTAGACACCTATAAATATTTTAAATACACCAGGATATACCGAATTTTCGTCTTATTATAGAAGCAATATACACCTAAAGTATGAATCTACTTGTACTAAGACTGACCTGTGCATTGTAGAAGGCGTGACAGAAGCCACCTTGAGGCCTTTGTTGGAGTTCTCTAGAATTAGGGTTGCAAATGCAAGTGGTTTCTCTTGTTTTAGGATTCAAGGACATCTGGAAGAACAGATTTTATAAACTAAATAAAGATTAAGTAGACGAACTACGAAAAGAATTATAATCAAGGGGTGGGGTGACACCTTCACCGTATGTTTGTTCGATTCGGGTCACGATATGTTTCCCGAAAGTGTACTTCTTCAAAGCCGGCAGATGAACTTTGATGCGGTCGAGCAGGATTTCCCGTTGCTTATCGGTGCATGTTTCGAGAATCTTCTGAACCACATAGTTTGCAAATTGATCCTTCATCATCACCTGAAAAGGGAAATGAACAAGAACAAAGATAAATCTGTAATGAGATCTGAGCACTCCAGATAGTTAAGCTGAATTCTTCCTCTTCTAGAGTTTTTTCCTCTCCTCTTCCCTGATTCCTTCCCCTCGGTGTGCATCATCACACCGAACATGATACCATTCCAACCTGGCACTGAAAATCCAGCTCTGAACTATATTTCAAACTTTGCCTATGAGGTCTTCTAGATCCAAGCATTAGCAAATATAATGAAATATAGGATTCTAACCCCAAAACTGTAGATAAGAAAACAACTATCGAAAGATGCACAAGCTGTTAAATATCCTTGTTTGTTAGAAGAATTGGCAATGAGCAACTCAACTATGAACAGAATCAGGATACTAAAACACACATATTCAATAATTTGCCAAGGATTTGAGCATACCAATAAATTATCATTTCCTTCGGTTTGTCCAACCATTTCCTTGATCAAGAGATCCCTCTCTTCGGTACTACCATATGCCAAACACTTTTCTATAACATTTGAAGCAAACTTGTTCTGACTCATCTGCACGATTTGCCCAAATAATTTGCTGATGATCTCGCTTCTTTCGTGTGCTTTTCCCCTCTCCAAAACATGCTGAAAATGACATAACTATGTGAGAATTGAAATGTGTCGGTACACAATAAGTCGAATCAAAAGGAACAAACTGGTATAGATAATCTACAAATTATTCATGGAAAAATTACCTTATCATAAGATGTAGAACTCAAACACAATTGACAACATATACAGTAAAGATTGACAGGGCTAACTATGGTACACTCTCGAGACAGCCTGCACAGACCATACATAGTATACTGACAAATGAGGGAACCAGGAGATATGAGGATGCAACGTCCTATATTATGCTATAAACTGTCTAAGCAGGTTGGTTTACACAGCATGAATGTGAAATAAACGGCTCAATAATATATAATCGTCTAGTTTAAGCCTTTATAACACTCATAATTGCACATTGCATTTCACAAAGCATGATGGGAATATGACCAACCCAAGAAGGAAAGGATCTCGTGTCTGCATGCTTGTCAAATGAAGAAAGCAGACCATCTGCTTTTAACTTCAAGGACAACCCAATTAATTTGCTCTATAACAGATAATAACTTGAACGCGCAACATAATGAAAAAATGATTACACTTGAACTAGACTTGCCCGTGTTATACTGCAGATAATGCCACAGTATCCCACCGGATGGCATTACATGTGGATCAACAAATTAAGCATGTCCAAAATTTTCATTATTCCAATCAATGATGAACACGTGAAATACAAGATCAACAGTGGAAATGTTAAAGCACTCACCTGGGTGACGTAATTGCCATACTGATCTTGTACAAGCAGGCAAGCTGACTGCAAAATCTCATCCACAATGAATTGGCTTTGAGATCCATCGCTACAGTGCTCCAGGACTCTCTACAAAGAGGAAGATAATGTCTCAGAGTAACCGCATCTCAAAATCAGAGTTCTATCTGGAGAATAAACACTCTCTTGACCTGAATCACACGGCAACCATAAGGATGTGTAGAAAGTGTTGCAACTTGACCATGAAACGCAGATATTATGAAGCCAATTTTTTCTGCTGGTATACACTCAATGCACTTTTGAATTACATGATTTCCATTCTGATCGCGAACACATCTCATCACATTTCCATCAAGTTCTTGCACAAGCTGCGTTTTCTGATCAAGATGGATGACCTCAAGAGCCTGCAACAAGAAAATTTCAATGAGATTTGACAGGAATCAGATAAAAGGCTTAAGAAATCTCTCAGCACAACTGAAAATGTTACTTCTGCCTTTTTTTTCTCCTTAAAAAAATTAAAAACTTGCAAACTCTAGTATGACCTCAAACATAGGATCTAAAGAAAAGAAGAATCCAACTTCCTGCAAAAAAGTAGTTCATTTATTTTTAACATAATCACTCTCTAGCTAAAAAAAAAATACGTGGCTTTGTGAACATTTACCTTTGAACAAGACAGACGACAGCAAATGGCAATTCCAAGCTATTTGGTGCCAGCTACATATCCCATCATTGTCCAATTTTTTATCTCTACCCTCACACTTACTAGCTTTAACTGATGAAATTTGTGCGATAGAACCCAACTTGCAAGGATCTAACAATCCATTATGATTTGGATTAGACTCAACTGCTCATGACTAAATACCACTGAGTAATCATACTTTTTCATTTCCAGATGTTTCCAACAACCCATCAATCTAATCTACTAAACATGGCAGGTTATACAACTTATATTTTTTTATCTTACACAAAGGAAATATGATGATCACATAACAATCCAGAAGTCCCTCCTGATCTTGACCACATGGCAGGTCATACAACTTATATTTTTTTTTCCTTACGCAAAGGAAATACCATGATCACATAACAATCTAGAAGTCCCTCCTGATCTTGACCACATGGCAGGTCATACAACTTATATATTTTTTTTTTCTTACGCAAAGGAAATACCATGATCACATAACAATCTAGAAGTCCCTCCTCATCTTGACCACATGGCAGGTCATACAACTTTTTTTTTTTCTTACGCAAAGGAAATACCATGATCGCATAACAATCTAGAAGTCCCTCCTCATCTTGACCACATGATGTTCACACAAATTTAACTTAGGCCCATGATAATCAATATCATAAACTTGAATGGATTGTTTGGCCACAAAATGAGCATTTAGTTGTCCGACATTATTACAGTAAACACTCACTTAAGCCGTGGATTTGTTAGGGGGAAAGCAACCAAATTCGAAGTATCATTCGAATGCAACGAGGTCATCTCATTTATCATAGCATGTCTCCTTTTCAATCAGAAAGTGAATCTGAAACAGCCTTATCTGCTGCAAAGGCGAAATCGCTCGCCCCCAACGCCCCCACCACACCCAACCCAAGGCCATCAAGAGGGAAGTAAATCACGGTAGCCGAGAGGGCAAGTGGTGGGTGGGGTGAGGTACACAGGTCTGGAGATTTATGCCCCGACATCCTGTGATTCGACCCCGCGTTCTCAGTAACCACCACTTACCATCTGAAACAGCCTTATGAATGGGGAAAAGAGAGAGAAAGAGAGAGAATAATGAGGTGACAAATTATAAGAATATAACCATAGAAAGTGGATGTGAAGTAGCACATTTACAGGTGCCTTTTTAGGTACCTTTTTGGAGGGCAATGGTAAGGTCCAACTGAGACTAGATCCAAGACAATAGACAATGTTAAAAAAAGCAGCAAGTCTAGAGGACTGACTTTGTAGGTTTAGATCTTGATCTTCTGCAATAATTATGGAGTGGAGGCTCTGGAGTTCAGTAGAAACATCTGCCCTCCTTAAATTCAGTATGACAAACATAGTTCACAAATCTCAAAGCTACTGATGTAAAATTTCATGAACACCACAGAACTTCAACAAGGTGCCAGACTATGTGCATTACAGTTCTGAAAGAAGTGAAGTGCATAACATGAAGCAAAAGTGATAAGGATAGCTAAAAGAAAGAGAACCTTTTGAATAACACGACAACCATACATCTGAAGACTCAAAGCTAAGACATTGCCAACAAGTTTATTAGCTAGCTCTTTCCTCTGTTCGGGGCTCCCACGTTCGAAAAACTGCAAGAGCAGAACAATGAATAGGAGCATTGTGTCTTGAGAATACTCATACATGAAGAATTTATGAAGCGGGAATCAGATAAGTGATCAGAGACAAGTTTGGGAAATGTACCTTCTGAATAACATAATTCCCAAATACATCAGTCATTAATGAAGAGGAATGTGGAAGTACTTCACTGAAAACTGAAGCCTTCTCGTCGACACTACAAGTCTCTAACTTTTGCTGGATAAATCGACTCCCATGTTGGTCAGCGCTGAGGCCAAAGGAAATACATAAAATAAAACAATACACCACATAATAAGCTCCAACAACAATCGAACAAAGAAAATAGTGCTTGCCTAAATTCCACCACACGTCCAACAATGTCAGACAATTCATATCTATGAGCTTTGTTAGACTTGAGCTCTTCAAGCAAAGAGTACGTCTTTGAATCATCAAACTTCTCACGCCCTCTTTGGCTTTGGCGCCCTGATAAAGAACCAGGATGTCTCTCAGAGTTGAATGTAAACTTAACGTTCTCATTTTCCCTTCCTGAAAAACTTGTTCCAGCCACTGGTGGTCTTTGAAAAACAGGACTGCCCATTGGTGAATTTGAAAATTGCATCATTACCCCAATATTCGTAGGGCTCCTATAGTAAGTAGGGCTGACACTGCCCCCTCTTGTAACATTAAGAGTATTGACACCACTAACTCTCGTGACTTGAGGTAGTTGATCAGCTAGATATGAAGAAGAACCCTGAGCTTGTTGTGGATCATAGAGGCCTGGTAAGCTCCCTACAGCATTTCCCCTGGATATCATTGACTCATATTGATCTGCAGTTGCAGTGCTATAAGCATTGATTGAATGATGTTGATAGAAAGGCATATACGAAGGATCAGTTAAGGGAGAATGCATAGCTAAACCCAACTGACCATACATCTTATATAACTGCTGGATGTCAACTCCAAAAAAACCATTTCCCCCTGAAGAAACTACTGGAACTCTAGTACTAAAGTTAGATCCGACTGCATTGTCAAAAGGCACTGGAATAGCATTTTGATAATAAGAATAAGCAGTGACAAATGGAGGCACTAGCGAGGGATTTAATGTGCATTCACTTGTGCTAAACTGAGAAGGAAGTAGGCTACTAGATTGCAAACTATGGTAATATGGAGTACCATATGCCGCTGCTGTTATGTACAAGGGAGAAATGCTAGAAGATGGTGACAGTGGTTGCACCTCAGCCACTGACAATTTTGGATGGCCATGAGGACTTTGAGAATGTTGTATTCCTTGAGAAATCATCTGAGACTGACCAACCTGAGCTCGAGCAAATGAGCCTTGTGAATGAAAATTACCTGGCTGAGGGTGACGCCTTGATTGGCTGGTTGAATGTCCATCAGAAGACAACCTTAGCTTTCTCATTTCATCCTTGATATTACCAAGACCTAATCCAATCACAGGACTAGGTGAAACACTGTTCTCAAAATTGTTGACAGCCTTGCTAGTTTCCATTTGGCTAACTGTCCTCTCAGTCAATGTTGCAGATAAAATTGGCATGCCACCAAGATCACCTCTCAATATTGATCCAACTGAATGTGAACCTGTATGAAGAGAAGGAGAGTGGAGGCCCACACTGTTTTTTCTTGGTTCTAGCATAGTCATGCTAACGGAAGAATCATGTACATCATTCAAAAAGGAATCATGATTGGATTCTTGCTCTAGCAATATTTGTCTTGAAGGATGAGAATGATCAGGATATGAAATATGAGGAAAATCCTCCTGAAACATCAGACAACCAAGCTTCAAACAACTGTAAACAAAATAAATGATATTCTCAAATAAAACCTAAGATATAGAAATAATCTATCTATGCCAGTCAAAGTTTCCGAAATACTTCTAAAAGACCATGTATAATTGCAATAACATAAAAATAATGATAAATGATATGTAAGCTACTAAGCTTGAACTATTACTGTGAAAACACTAAGAAATGTTCATGCAAACTACCAGACAGCCTCCATGGGACCACGGGAAGACTCAGGTAATTATAAGTGTTTATTAAAAGTTAAAACAAGCTTCTTAGAAAATGCTTAGAACATTTATGAGGACTCAATGGCTTAGGCACATAGCACAAGTCGCAAGCTGATGCAGCAAAAAACATTCTAGAATCAACTCAACTGGGCATCCATTACAACAAATCTGAATGTTATAATGAATTTCCAAAACAAGGCCTCCAATCAAGCCATGTTTTCCTATGTTGGGTCACTCAGCAAGCAATCTCAAACAACTTCCTAAGCCCTAAGGTAGAGCAGAAGAGAACATTGTACTGGTTGATGTATTACATACTTAAATCATCCAGATCAGACTGACATAGTACTATTAAGAAACTTACATGCACAAAGAAAGAGGTACTTACATCCAAACTTAGGCCCAAAGGTTTTATAAGGACCAGGCCGTTGGTTGCCCATCACAATCTATAAGCCACACCTACATGGCCAATGGGCTGAGCCATGCATGAACTAGAGCCCAGCCTACCCCGATTCCAACTTATTATAATTTTTTTAAATACTTAATAAAGATCTATTCGTTGAACATTTATCATAGTTTTAACGCTAGCAGGTAACCTAACACAACTCTCCTCCTTTATCCGGACTTGGGACCGACCACTAGTTCGTCATGGGCAGAGTGTTTAATACTTAATAAAGATATTGTTATTTAATATCAATATTTTAATAATTTAATAATGTTTAACAAACATAAAATTATTAAATACTATCAAATATTTTAAACAATACTTCTATTATCAAAATTGTATATAATTAATAATAAATAATATATTTAATAAAAAGGAAATTTTAAAAAAGAAAAAAATCGGCAAGAATCTAGGCCTTCGTATGCTAGCTCAGATACAATCGAGGAAGCATAGTTACTAGAACACCTGAGCCCAGGTTGGGCCAGTCCATTGTCACCTCTATGTAGGCCATAAGAAAATCATTGATCAGATGCAGCCTTTGCTATACACTAGGAGAAAAAAGGGACTATCAGAAAATTAGAAGAGTAGATACATTACCTTCACTAGATCTACCGGATTATTATGCTGCTCTTCAGAATCAGACAAAATGAAAGGACGAATATCAGCTTTCTTATCTACCCAGTTTCTGGGTTCAATTCTAGGTGCCCTATCATGCTCAGGTTCCTCATCATGAGGACATAGGGTAGGTCGAGAGACAAAGAAAGATGTCTTGCTGTTGTCATCAAATGAAGGCAATCTCCTACTCTGACCAATTCCTCCAATCTGTTGCATCATATGTCGGTTCTCCCGAGAGATAAGAGGCTGAGGAAGCCTTGGTTTCAAGTTTACATTAGCACAGTAGTATGCTAAATAGGATGGATGAGCACGTAGTTCCTCTTCAGATTTACAATTTTGTGCTTCATCATTTAAGTTCTCCAAGCCACCATCCAATTCAGCAATCTGGCCTTTTAAGATATCAAATGCTGCACAAGACCCTTCAATACTTGGCGGCGCACTTCCACTTCGACTGAGACCATTGATACCCTTGTTTCCATGGTACTTTTGCCCCTCCAAAAGTGAACCCAAATCTTCTGAAACTAAATTACCTGAAGATGAGAAGTCTGATGGGTCCTTTCCAAGGGCCCAGTTCCCAGCTCTATTATTCCCTATGAATCTCAGTGGATTCTCTGTGGCCATTTATTTGAAGTTGGTTATCTTCAGGTAATTCATTTATAAAATGTCAAATCTTCTATAGTTCTCCTAGGAGTGATCTCCAGCTGAAAATTAGATGGTCAGCAATTCACAGCCAAAGAAACTTCTTCAGAGAAGCTGAGATCAACTCACAAATACAAAGCAATCAGCTCCTGCTAAAATCAAAAAGATCTGTTTGAATTAAGCCAAATACTGAAGAAACAATTAATAAGGTTCAAAATAAAAAGATACAACTGTTCCAAATTCATCTACTACCAATAATAGATTTAGAAATGCTTAGCCCAGAAACTACAAGCAAAAAAATATATATATGTGAAAGACACGGGAGAGAAACTATTTGAAAAGACATATATATAAGTGCCAGGTCAGAAAGACAAATTCATGAAGCATATAATGAATAACCAAACTTGGTTGTTATAATTAATCAGCAGATGAAATCTATGGCCTAAAACATTATCAAAATGCATTCAGTTTTCAATAGTGATTTCCACCTTGATCGGAGAAAATAAATTAAGAAACATAATCACAACTGGCTCTAAGAATCAGGGACCAAAAATCCATTTACAGACATGAAGTATATAGAACATTAGATGTAATAATAGCTAGCTCAAAAGTTCCATCAATTCAAAGAGTTTAAAGATCAAGAATTGAAAAATGCAAAAGCAAGTAAAATCCATTAATAAATATATGGAGAACACTAAATTTAGGTCCCAATTCATCCAAGTTGCTAATAAATTAAATTACAGTCTGAGAACAACTGCCACACATCTCCATAAACTGATAACACAAAAATAGATACTAAACTACAACTACATTACCCAGACTACCAATCAAAAGATAGATAACTACCGACTAATGACTAGGAACATAGACTCGATTGGAGATTGACAGATCGAATCTTAGGCCAACACTCTGCTTAAGTTCAATAACACTCCATTATGAAATATTTGACTAAGTTGCTTTCTATGGAACACCTTTAAACATTCAGACTCCAATCATCATAGTTTGGCAAGCTGAAAACATCTAACATGGAGATATATATCCCTTAGATTTTCATTAACAAGACTTGTAATCTGATCCATTTAATATGAACACATAAAGAGGGCTATAAATATATTTCAGGATTGCAATAATTATGTGTCATCTGTAATCGCGGCACATTAAACGCAACCAAATTGAGTATACACATAATCTTAAACTGGTCGGCCACTCTGGTGATCACTTGATCTAATCTCTCCCTTTATCAAAAAGGAAAGCAAAAAACTTTATTCGCAATCACTTCTTTCTTGGAATTGTTTTGTCTTGACCAATAAAAATGACTCAGGCGCATTTCAGGCACCTATCCTTCGACATGAACCCTCCAGTCTCAGAATGCCGATTCTGTTTCCCTCCATCCGAATCTCTGGTCCATCTCGAAAAGCCCCAACAAACACATCAACTCCAACGCACTTGTTCCCGAATTACTTGTGTTGTTGCACTAGCCATATAAAGCATCGCAATTATAATGCCCAACCTTTATAAGTAAAACAAAACAAAAACAAAATTTTCACAACTAAATTCTAAATAAAGAAAATCCTAAATCTGTGGCCAGCATAAGATCTAGAAAACTCGAACTTGAACCCTGCCGTCTTAAAAATAATCCAGGTCCAAAAACCTCTCAGCCCAATACCATACCACTAGAAATGTCCTCGAGTAGCGCAAAACCGCAAGCCAAAAGCAATCATCAGCTGGTTATCAACCCTAAGCCCAGACCCGGAAGAAGACGACGTAAGTCTCTCACCTGTTTCCCAGGTCACGAGACATTGACTTCCCGAGCCCCCAATCCATATCGTCAGACAGCAATCCGTTAGCTGCTCTAGTCCATTACGAAGGAGAAACCAAACAAGGTCATGGCGAACCAGGTCCCCTCGCTAGCTTCCCTCGCCCAGTCGCCCGCCCCTTCTCTCTCTCTCCGCTCCGCTCCACAGCTCAAGGTGTCGCTTCTAAAAGCCTCGATCGCCGGGCTTTGGAAATTTCTCGTGGCCGAGAACGGATGAAATGACCAAAATGGGCCTCGCATCGTTAAGTTGCACCTCGGTAACAACCAGACCAAACTTAACCACGCAGCCATTGTGCAACACGTCAGCTATTTGCTGTATCTCAATTGAGTCCGGATCTTCTGCGCCGGCCTCCCGTGCGCCCTCTGCGCCCGTCGCTACGCGACAAAAAATCCACGCGCTAAGCACGTGCGTTTCTCTGATCGGTCTTGTTGACCGATCAGCATTCCAAGCAAACTTTTTTTAATTTTTTTTTTTTAAAAAAAGTATTTACTCTTTTTTATTAGGATTAATATGGATCGAAGTATATTGGACTTGTATAATTATTATATGTATTAGAAACGTTTTTATTTATTATTTTATTTTTTAAAAAAAAATTAAAAAAATTTTGCTTGGAATGTTGATCGGTCAACAAGACCGATCAGCATTCCTGCTGATCGGTCTGCTGACCGATCAGCATTCTTGCTGATCGGAGAAACGCACGTGCTTAGCGCGTGGATTTTTTGTCGCGTAGCGACGGACGCAGAGGGCGCACGGGAGGCGGGCGCAGAGGATCCGGTCTCATCTCAATTGCGTGTCTCAGACTTCAGAGCACAGGTTTATGAGTTCAGATCTTTGACCCGTATGGTCGCTTCTTTAATTTACACTTCGAATCATTGTATAAAATTAATTACAATCTCTTCTAAATCATTTAGATTATAATTTAAGTCGAGATTAATCTCTACGATCTAACGTGTGTAAATTGTAGAAGGGATATGAAAAAACATCAGAAATTACCAATAAAAAGGATCTGAACGCTAGAACTTCAAGATTAGCGGTGTGCTGACTTCGAGTTCCATGTCAAAGGGCAGTTTCGGGATAGAACAGGGTATGGCCTTTCCACGCAAAACTACCTATCAGGTAATTAATTAGTGAATAAACACCAGCTTTTACCATAAATTACGGATAGCAAAATTTTAAATTCAGATTTAATTTTATTGTTTATAATTAAAAAAATATTTTTTTAAGAAAACAAAAGTTAAAGGCTTCGGAGTTATTGGGTTTTGGGTGGCGGGGCCCGCGGAACGTTTCCTCGGAGACGGAAGGAAAAAGTTGAGGGGCGATTCCGTGACCGTCGATCCCGCCGCGGCGATGACGTGGCTGAATTCTAACCGAAAGCGGTGAGGTGGGACCCGCCTGCTGCGGTGCCGCCGCTTTATTTTCTCACTTTTTTATTTTCCTTTTGCCTTTTTCCTGTTTTCTAACTGAAGCGATCCAGCGACCCGTAGAAAGCACGTGGAGCGGGGACCGCAGTACACGTGGAAGGTCGCCAGGCATCCGCGTTGCACGTCCCTGGCTTCGGCCACCAGGAGCACGTATCCGCAGGTAGACACGTGTCAAGGACATAAGCAACGCAATGAGTCAACCTCCCAGCCGGCTTAAATCTTATTCCTATCATCCAATTGATAATTTTAATTAAAAAAATCCTATAATTTTATAAGAGGGTTAAATTATATTTTAAAATTTAGTTTAATTTATATTAAATTTAAATTTAATTTTAGGTTCAATAAAAAAAAAATTGATAAACGTCATATCAGATATTGATATGAGTCATTTGGAATCATAAATTTTTTAAATAATTTTGTCCACTAAACTTAGTATAACATTTTAATTTAACAAGTTAGAATTAATAAAGAGTTACTTCAATTAATTCCACTAAACCAAATGTACCAGGTTGAAATTATATCTTTCTGAATATACATAGATAGAGTTTCCCTAATTTATTATCATAATGTAAAACTTATCCAGTATTATTTATCAAGTCAAACTTTATCTCTAATTAAACTAATTCTAATTACTAACCGGATTACTATTATTTTGGAGATGTCAATTAATTTGATGTCTCCTCTGAATTATTAAACTTGAGTTTAAATTTTAAATATGTATCGATTTATTTTATAGTTTTATTCGTGGATTTTGTAATTTTGATTGAATTTATATTTTGATTTTATACATTTTCTTGATTAATTTATTTTATTTTGGGATTTATTTTTAGTCATATGAATTTTATCTTTTTGGTACATAATATTAAGTTTATATTTGTTAAATAGCCGATCACTTTTGGTTTGAATGAGAATTCATTTTTCATTCAAGTGAGTATCTTCTTCCTTCTTCCTCTCAAGCTCTCCCTCTCCTCCTCAACTTGGCCGAACCATACATAGGTGCTAGCACACCTTTTGTGTGGTTTTCTCCACCTACGTGTTCGTGTGGATACTTCTAGAGGGGTATCTATCTTGATACTCTCAAGATCCGGCGTTTTGGACGAGCGGGATATGCGAAAGGCACGCTTCGAAGGTATAATTCTTCTTCATGTAGATCTAGGAGTAGATCTAAGCTGTAAACTCGTACTCGTATCGTTTTTGAAAAGTTTTCTTCGCACGAGATCCGTTGGCTAGGGTGATTCGGGGTTTCCGCGACGCGAAAAGCGGTTTTCGCGGCCCGAAAAACCCAACAGTGGGAATCCAAGTTTTAATTAGATTTTTATTTTGAGTTAAGGTTAGAAATGATTTAAAGGTAGAGTTATGTTGGAATCTCAAGGTTGCTTTGGTGTGATCAACAAGTTAAGTTAGGTCCTGTGTGTTTTTAACATTGTGTCTAAGTATGTAGGAGCTTAGGAGCACAAGTAGTCGAGCGGAAGACGCAACTAGCGAGAAGGACGGCACACAATGTGTCCGAGGGATGAGGCGCTGCGGAAGAGTACACTGGCGGACGAGAAGGAAGCGTGCGGTGGTTCCGAGAGATGAGAAGCCTGAGCAGAAGATTGCTCGGGGAGCAAGAGACGCAGTTAACGAGAAGGTCGTCATGGGATGCGACAGAGGGACGAAGACTGCGGATGAGTACGCTGGCGGACGAGAAGGAAGCATACGACGATTCCGAGGGACGAGAAGCCGGAGTGGAAGCCTTCTCGAGAAGACCGAAAGTTGGGTTCGAGTGAGCCCTATTCCGGATAGCTGAAATCACCTAAGCAAGCGGAGCCGGAGCGGAAGACCCGGATCGAGACAAGCAACACCGGAGCAGAGGGCCCGGACCAGAAAGTCAACTTGGTTAACTTAGTGGTCCGGGCACCCGGATCCATTCCGGGCGCCCGGAACCATTCCGAGCGCTCGGAGTTGGATTGTATCCAGATCGCGGTCAAACCGTGATCCGTACGTAGGGGATAAAATTTTATCCACCTAGGGCGTATGGAACCCTTCGGGACGCCCCGACCAAGGCTATAAATACAACTTTGGTCCAGAAGCTTTCAATCAACATAAGCAATTCATTTCCAACACTTGTACGCTTTGTTTCTATATTAGTTTCTCTGTTTTGCGCTTCATTGCTGCTATTCAACCCCCTTCTAGCCGGCCACCGCGATTCAACAAGTGGTATCAAAGCCAAGACGCTTCAAGAGGACTAACCGTCGAACGAAGCAACGAAATAATTGCCAGACCAACTATCTACCCGCCGAAGTTCGAAGGGGAATTCTCTAGTTGGAAAAAGCGAATGCAGGTATTTTTTTAAGACTGATTTCAATTTATTATTAATTATGGAATTTGGTTTTACAGTACCATAAGCCAAAGAAAAATACCAATGGATGAAAAAGGAGCAAGTCGACTACGTGACAAACGACAAGGCAGAATTCTATCTGTTAAGTGTTCTCCCGCCACAAGAAGTCAACAGGATCGGCAACTACAACTCTGAGAAGGAACTTTGGGAAAAGTTCCTTGAGTTGCACGAAGGAGTGTCCGAAGCCAAGCTCGTAAAACGAGATTTACTCCGCAACCAGCTCACCAGCCTGCGACTTGGGGAAGACGAGACAGTTGCGCATCTGCACTCAAGAATAAAGGAAATCATCACCGGACTTTCGAATCTCAGAGAGACGGTAAGTAACCGAGATTCGCTAAGGTACACACTAAATTCTTTTCCTAGAAATTCAAAATGTGCGTCACTAGTAGATGTCTTTTATATTTCAAAAGACTTAGAAAAAATTACATTAGAATAATTCTTTTCCACATTTGAAGTGCATGAATCAAAATGTGCAGGTACGAAGGAGCCCAAGCACAACATCATTCTCAAAGTATCGAGAGACGAACCTGAGTTAGAGTCCTCTCTCGACAACGAGGAAATGGTAATGATGGTAAAGCGATTTAAGAAGTTATGTAATTATAGAAAAATTAACCATCCGCGGGGTAGAAAGAAAAGGATGATCCGCTGCTACCACTGCAACGAAGAAGGACACGTCAAGGACAACTGCCCCAAGCTGAGGAATAAGGACATGGATAAAGGTAAGAAGCATGTTCAAAAACGTAAGGCATTAAAAGCAATGTGGGACGATACGTCGTCCGAATCGGAAGTTGAAGTCTTCTCCGGACTTGCACTAATGGCAAGTCATCAAGACGACGACTGCGAGTCAAGCTCTTCCGAAATGAGCATCGAGAGTATCGATGAAGGGGGAGTCACGTTGGAAGATAGCAGCAATTCAGGGGGAGAAACGGACAACGAGATCAACAAGATAAATCAGGTACGATCTCTTCCTCCCGATAAACTCTTTAAGTTTATTAAGTTATTAACTAAGGATTACTGTAAATTAGAAAAGGAAATTAAGAATTTAAAAATAATATTAGCTAAATCTTGCCCGATAGAAAAGTTCGACAGAATTAAATTAGAAAATGATAATTTAAAAATACAAGTAAATAACTTGAAAATTCATGCATGCTCATCTAACACCCATGTTAGAAAATTTAACAATTTAAATTAGTATTTTAGATATCATAAGAGACAAATTAGGAACATTTCAAAAAGATATATCCCTAACAAATTTTTAGTCAATCTAGTAGGCTGGAACCTATATTAGATTCCAAAGTCCTGTTTAACTTGAACCATTAGTTAGATTCAGCACTTTTAGCGAGAAAATTAGACATTAAATTTCTTTATGAGGTTTTGTGTAAGAAAGTGGTTGTTACTCCAATAACCAAGAAGGCCTAGTGTCTCGCCACTGCTTAGAAGCCAAAATATTGAAATAAAATGTTTAATTAACTTTTTGATAAAACATTAAGATTGAAATTTAATAATGCTTTAAAAAAAATTTAAAATATTTTTGCCTACGTTAAAATTTATTCGGAAAACATTTTTTTTAAGAAACTTAGAAACTTTGTTGAAAATTATTGCAAATGTTTAAGTTAAATCATTGAAATTATTTTCAAAAATTTTCTAAGTTTTAACCCTTAGATTTTTTTTTTAACCCCATTTTTTATGTGATCAAAGGGGGAGAAGGAAAAATATAAATCTAGGGGGAGGTAAACTAAAATTTAAATTTTCTATCTTTTTTTGTACTTTATTGCAAAATTAGTTAGTTTACTTTTTATGTCTATTTACCTTATCTTAACTTGGGTTGCTCACATCAAAAAGTGGAAGATTGTTGGAACCTCAAGGTTGTTTTGGTGTGATCAACAAGTTAAGTTAGGTCCTGTGTATTTTTAACCTTATGTCTAAGTGTGCAAGAGCTAAGGAGCACAGGTAGTCGAGCGGAAGACGCGACTAGCGAGAAGATGGCACGCGGTGCGCCCGAGGGATGTGGTGCTGCAGAAGAATACACTGGCGGACGAGAAGGAAGTGTGCGGTGGTTCCGAGGGGCGAGAAGCCGGAGCGGAAGACTGCTCGGGGAGTAAGAGACGCAGCTAGTGAGAAGGTCGGCACGGGATGCGACCGAGGGACGAAGACTGCGAATGAGTACGCTGGCGAACGAGAATGAAGCACACGACAATTCCGAGGGACGAGAAGCCGAAGCGGAAGCCTGCTTGAGAAGACCGGAAGTTGGGTTCGGGTGAGCCCTATTCCGAATGGCTGAAATCACCCAAGCAAGCGGAGCTGGATTAGAAGAACTGGACCGAGGCAAGCAGCACCGGAGTAGAGGGCCCGGACTAGAAAGTCAACTTGGTTGACTTAGTGGTCCGGGAGCCCGGAACCATTCCGGGTGCCCGGAGTTGGACTTTATCCAGAGCAAGGTCAAAGCGTGATCCGTTCGTAGGGAATAAAATTGTATCCCCCATGGCACCTGGAACCCTTTGGGGTGCCCTGACCAAGAATATAAATACAGTCCTGGTCCAGAAGCTTTTAATCAACACAAACAATTTATTTCCAATACTTGTACACTTTATTTCTAGGTTAGTTTCTCTGTTTTGCGCTTTATTGCTGCTATTTAACCCCCCTTCTAGCTGGCCACCGCAATCCAACAAGTTAGACTTGTATCCAAGTCCGAATTTTATTATACATAGCTCTTTTAGATCCAATATCATGTTTAGATACTTGAATCATAAGGTAAATTTTTTCAACTGTTCTTATAATTCTTTAACTTGACTTTTCAAGATAGAATTTTCTTCCTCAAGGTTTGCAACTTGAGTTGAATTTCGGTCTTGAACTTGGTCAGTTAAGAAGGTCAAGCTTAGTTGTTTCTTAAGGATGTTAATTTCTTTAAGGAGGAATTTAGCGTGTTCCTCAGTTTTTATTAATTTTTTATTTAAGCAGGAAATTATTTTAAAAAAATTTACAGTATAATTAAAATTTACCCCAGTTGGTTCATCTGAACCGGATGTGGATCCATTGCTCGACTCATATTTAGGCTCGTCTTCTTGATCCAATTCACCTCTGGTTGCCATCAGTGCGAGGTAACTTGCTTGTTTTGGTTCGCCGACTTTTGATCCATCCGAGGACTTGTCCCACATCGCTTGGAGCACCTCTTTCTACTCTGTCTTCTTTGTCTTGTCTTCGTTTGAGCAATTGTATTGAAGTGCCCCTTCTTGTTGTAACAGTAGCACGTGACGTTCGCCTTTGGGTTGTTAGATGTGGACTTGGACATCTTGTTCATGTCATCTTTGGAGAAGTTTCTTTTACATCTAGTGAACATTTTTTTACCATATTCACTAGCTGCTCTTCTTTCGTCAGACTCCGAGTCAGATTCTGTCTTTGGCTCAGGTTCGTGGTTTGCCTTCCTTTGAAGTACCTACAAGGAAGGAGATCCCTTTCTCGACCTTTGTGGCGTTAATTTGTTCGTGCAATTCCAATTTACAAAATAGCTCGTCTAATTTTAACTTTGAAAGGTTTCTCGAAAATTTATAGGCATCTACAATCAATGCCTACAGTGCATTTCAAGGAAACAAAATCAGAACATACCTGATAATGTCGCGGTTTTTGAGTTGATGTATGATCATGTGTAGGTCGTTGAGGATATCCTTGATCCTCACATGTTGTTGGCTTGCAATTTCTCCATCCCGCATTTTGATATTAAATAAGGAATTCAATAGGAGGTCACGTTTCGTTACCCTCGAGTCGGTCGTTCCTTCATATAGTTCGACCAGTTTGTTCCACAGCTCCTTTGGGTTGTTGAACGGCTTGACTCAGTTCAACTCTTCCTTGGTCAGCCCGCATTGGAGGCTATTCAACCCCTTGTTGTCAGTCTAGGCCTTCTTCTTCATATTCGGGTTTCATTCCTCTAGGTCGATAGGTGTTTTGGCTGCTTTATCAACTAGAACCTGGTACCCACGTCGGATTGAGAACCACTGCTCGATGTCAATTTTCAAGTAGACCTCTATTCTCTTCTTCTAATACAGAAAATCGTTTCCGTTAAAGAGAGGAGGGCGAGCAGTAATGTATCATTCAAGTTAGGTCATTTGAGTTATCTTGCAAAAAACTATATGGAGAAAAAAAATGTTCTAAGACTAAGTCTTGAATTAGCAGAGTTTGAAGAGAAAAAAAAATATCGATAACTCGAATGGTGTTGCACCAACTTCGAGTGAAAACTAAACTAGAAAGAATTATTTGAAAAGGTAAATTTTACCAATTCAAATAAGATCCTAAAACCTGAAATCCAAAAAGAAATAAAATAATTACCCCTGCTTGATTGATGGTTGCACCAATTCAAAGCATAATCTAGCTCTGATACCATTTGTTGGATCGAAACACACATGAGAGGGGGGTGAATCACGTGGCTTTAAAAACTATTTCTTTTTCTTTTTAAAACTAAGTATGAGTGCAGCGGAATAACAAGAAAACAAGTAAAAAAGGCATACATTCGATTTTTACTTAATTCGGAGCTTTCAGCGACTCCTACTCTAAGACTCAGATCTCACAGACCTATCAATGAGTAATCCATTAAAAACGTCTTCTGGAATCGCCAGAAGAGAGGATCAAGTACAAAGAAAAGTCAGGACAAGTGTAACTGTTACACTTTCCTTTATGCAAAAATCAAGTACAGTATGAAACATTCATTACCCAACACCTTTGACGATGATCGGATCTGTCTCGGTGTTGGACAGCTCCTCAGCAGTAGTAAGGTGTAGCAGCGTCGTAGCAGAGCAACAGCAGGAAGTCAGAGGACTCAGAACATCGAATGAACGCGTAGAAACTTGTAAATGAGGTGTTTTTGAGTTCTTGGTCGAGAGCCTCTTTTATTGAGTGTTGAAGGTGTTGGTGCAACCTTAGGTCAAGGTTGACCTGGTTGACCCGACTCGAGGTGACTTGACTCGAGTTGTATTTTGATGTTTGACTTGGAAAGATTGTCGGTGCAACCTTAGGTCAAGGTTGACCTAGTTGAGTTGCATGTTGATGTTTGACACTCGTGAGAGAGTTCTATTCTTGATGTGAGACAAGAATAGATGGTTGGGAGATTATTGGTGCAACCCTAGGTCAAGGTTGACCTGGTTGACCTAAAAAGTCCAAGTATGGAGACTTGGCACTTGAAAAGTCCAAGCAGGGAGCTTGGCACTCGAAAAGTCCAAGTATGGAGACTTGACACTGGAGAAGTCCAAGCAGGGAGCTTGGCACGTTGGAAAGTTCTGGTGAGTGAAGCCAGGCAGTGGGAAAGTCCTAACTGGGATGTTAGGCAGTTGGAAAGTCCTGGTGAGTGAAGCCAGGCAGTGGGAAAGTCCTAACTGGGATGTTAGGCAGTTGGAAAGTCCTGGTGAGTGAAGCCAGGCAGTGGGAAAGTCCTAACTGGGATGTTAGGCAGTGTGGAAATCCTGGTGAGTGAAGCCGGGCAAAGAAAAATCCAGATGGATCAAGGGTGATCGGACATCTGGTGTTGGGAAGTCCAAGTAGATCAAGGGAGTGATCAGATACTTGGCACGAAGAGGAAAACCCAAGTGGGTCAAAGGGATTGACCGAATACTTGGTGGAGAATTCTAGCAGGTCAAGGGAGTGACCAGATGCTAGGAATGATGAACCAACAGGTCAAGGTTGACCGGATGTTGGTGTAGAAGCCTGAGGTTTAGGGCTGGGGAGTTTGGATCGGTCTGGGGACCGATCCAGTGATACACTGGATAGCCCGATCGGTCACCAGACCGATCAGTAACCATCCAGTAGCCTACTGTAGGTTATCTGATCGGTCTGGAGACCGATCAGACAACGATCAGAGGCGCGAGAAGAGAAGCCTGATCGGTCTACGGACCGATCAGGAGGTTCCCTGATCGGTTACGGACCGATCAGGAGGTTCCCTGATCGGTTACGGACCGATCAGGAGGTTCCCTGATCGGTCTGTAGACCGATCAGGAGGTTCCCTGATCGGTCCATGGACCGATCAGAGATGGAACAGAAGCGAAGGCTAGGGAATGGATCGGTCTGTGGACCGATCCACATGGAGCCTGATCGGTCTGCAGACCGATCCAGGCACTAGCCGTTGCGACGCAACGGCTAGATTTCTTCTGTCTTCGTTGCAGGTTTTTCGCAGGTTATAAAAGGAGATCAAGGCTTTGGTGCTACTTCTTTTTTTTACTTCTTCCTGACCCTAAGTGCTGCTGTGCTTGAGCTTTGTTGAGCTCCTCCAAAAGCTTCGCGTAAGCTTCCGACTGGATCACCTGCTGTTGTAGGCGCTTGGAGCTGTTGCTTCTTTCAGTCGACGAGAAGGCAAGATTGTTTTTACATTCGTATTGTCTTCTGCTTTCTTGTATTTCTTGTACATTCATCTTGCTGTTGCAAGAGTATTGTGGCGAGGTTTCTCCACCCAGAAGGAGTGTTCGTATTAGCCGGTTTTCCGGGGTTTCATCCACCGACGGATTGATAGACTTCGTCCACCTTACGGACACGCCGAGGAGTAGGAGTATCATCTCCGAACCTCGTTACATCGGTTTGTTTGAGGTTTATTTTCTTTTCCTTCGTTTCTACGTGTTATTTTCCGCTGCGCTAACCCTAGTTTGTAGAAACGCGACGATTTGGGGTCGGCTATTCACACCCCCCCTCTCTAGCCTCCGTACGAAGGATCCTAACAAGTGGTATCAGAGCAAAGGTTTGCTCTTCATCGGATTAACACCCGGGGAGCACGAGCTAGAGGATGGATCTACTCGGAGAAGATGTCACCATTCCACCTTTCTACGAATGCGGTGACTTCGCGTATTGGAAGGTAAGGATGAAGTACTTTCTTATGACTAACATAATGAATTGGTTTTGTGTACAAGAGGGTTTTACTCCTCCGGTGGATAAGGAAGGAAAACCTCTTGAGAAGAAGGAGTGGACCAGAAAACAAATTCACAAATCCGAAATCAACGAAGAGGTAACGAGAATAATTGAATTTTCATTGCCTACTAACATCTTGTGTAAGATAGGTTACAACAATGCCAAGGAATTATGGGATAACTTGGCCAAGTACCATAAGGAGAGCTCCACTTCAAATCATGAAGAGGAGACAAGTGAGTCATCAAGTAGCTCACATCATGGAGGAGAGGAATTAGAAGTTGAGGGTTACTCAACATCTAAGGACGAAGAGGAGGAGAGTTCTTCTTCAAGTTCGGAGCAAGAAGAAGAAGCTTCTACCTCCGAAAGGGATGAAGAAGAGAGCTCGCATCCACCCTCAACCCTAGGTAACTCAAGCAATTTAAGTTCAATTAAATTACACATTATGTGCTTTGAGTGTAGGGAACATGGACATTACAAGAGTAAGTGTCCAAAGAGGGTAAGAAAGACTCCACCGGCGCCAAAGGTCAAGGAAGCCGGAGTCCCGAAACGCAAGGGCAAGGAGCACATCGTGTGCTTCCAATGCAAGCAAAGGGGACACTATAGGAGCCATTGTCCGAGGGGGAGGCAACCTCACAAGGGCAAGAGACCGGGCACATCGATAGGGGGAGTTAAGGCAAACCCTAAGGTAACCTCTAAGGTTCATTTTTGCAATTCTAATAAAATGCATGCTAGGAATTTTATTGCACTTGTCGATAATAACAAGCATGATAACCTTAGGAATCAATACATGTGCTTAGGAGCTAAACATGTGAGTCTAGATAAGGATAATTCTAGAAAGGCTAACCCTAGGATCAACCCATCTAAGGCTAAGGATAACCTAGGTAGGAATCCTAAATCAACTAGACATATGCCTAAGAATACCTCAAGGAAGAGTGATAAATCAAAAATTGAGGTATTAGAGAAGGAGAATCAAGTCTTGAAGTCAAGACTTGATACTTTGGAAAAGACTCTTAAGAACATGGAGAAGTCATCCCTAGGGTTTAAGGGTCAAAAACCAATGTCCAAGGACAAGAAAGGTATGGGTCACAAACCTAAGTCCCAAGTGGTCAAGCCCACCTATCATGATGTTCCATTCGATTATGGAACAAAACCTAGGGCTAGGAAGACCACCAAGGTCACAAGGGGAGTCACCCCTAGAGTTGATCTTGATGAGTCCCAAATGACCAAGGCTTCAAAGCCTAGGAGGGTCATTAGGAGGGTTGCTAGGGAAGTCATCCCTAGTGAATATTTAGTGAACCCAATGAGCTCACATAGATATTGGGTTCCTAGGAGCATCTTCTCTATCCCATAGATGGGTTAGAGAGTGTCAACTCCAATTAGAAGGGTAGTTAACCCAACTTTGAGGAAATTGACACTCAAGGAGCATTTTCAAGGTTTTGATAACCTTTGAAAATGAAAAAGAATTATTATTTACTCCTTGAAGAGTAAATTGTGCCATATTTGAAAAATATCGATTTTAATATTATTTGGCACAATTTAAGAAAACCTAGAGAAATACCATAATTGGGATTTTGGTTTTCTCTTAGGGATATATGGGCAATCTAGGGTTAGATTTTAAGTTAGCTAAGGCTAAGGATACTTAGATAGGAAATTTAGGTATTTTATTTGTGCTAACTTGCCATGATTGGTTGCCATATTCCATGTCATGACATCATATTTATTTTATTATCATTTGAAATGTCATGATAATGCTTAGGCTAGTTTATATGTCATGCTTTATTTAAGTTTTCAAACTTTATGCCATGACATCATGACATTGGCACATGTTTTTACTTATGATATCATTATATGCCATGTCATCATCTTTTGCATTATAATCAATGAAATTGATTTGAGGACAAACATATAATTTGATATTGAGATCAAATTGGTGTTTAGAAAATGTATGAGAACTTAGCCTAAGTTGACCTTAACCCATATCTCACATCAAATTGACTTGAATGTGGTTTGATACACCTTAGATGTGTGTGAGATATTAGGGTCATGAGTTAGGATCAAGGTGCATTGTCCTTGTACCTAGATGACCCTAATTCAAGAAATTAAGGATCATAGGGAAAGCTTGTGTACAAGTCATGTACATCTAGCCCTAAGATTATGGTCCTAAATTCAAATGGTTTTAAAAGCATTTTAAAATTGATTTGAAAAACCTTGATGAAGCTTTCCTAGTGATAGCATTCATCATTGAACATTGTGATACAAAGTTGAGTTAAACTTGAACTATTTCAAAGTTTTTGAACTTTGTATCAAGATTGAAAAATGGAAGTTATTTTCATAGAAAACTATTTTTCCATGATAGTATATGTTATGAGGAATGTATCCTCAAAATTTCACAATTTTTTGAATTTTCTGGAATTTTCTAGGAGTTTCTGAATTTCGGGAAGGAAATTTCAGAAATCTCCTGTCAGAGTCTGGATCGGTCTGGGGACCGATCCAGGGAAGTCCTGATCGGTCTGCGGACCGATCCAGTGAAGCATGGATCGGTCTGCAGACCGATCCAGTAAGATCCAGAGAGCTTGGTACGATCTGGTGAAGGCTTGATCGGTCTGGTGACCGATCAGTGACGATCCAGTGCGATCAATAAAGCATGGATCGGTCTGGGGACCGATCCAGGGGGCTTTTGATCGGTCTGAGGACCGATCAGTGCGTGCCAGTTTCTGTTTTTCAGCATGTGTCTGAAATTTCAGTTTTTGGGAGTTGAGTTTCGGGTTTCTAAAGGTTTGAAACTCTCCAAGACATTGTTGGTGCAATGGTCAAGGGGGAGTTGACCTTTAAGGGGAATTTTTACCTAATTGTCAAGGGGAGTTAACTCTTAGGGGGAGTTTTTACTCCTTAATACTTTTGAGGATTAGTGACATAGGATTGTCACTAAGTTGATTGTTGAGTTTAGTATCAAGGGGGAAATTAAGAGTTCCTATGAAAGGTATGGGACTTTCATTAGGAAGAAAACTCTTGACCTTGATACCCTCCTTTTTCTTTTTGATGTGTGTCAAAAAGGGGAGAGTGTTCATTGGAGAATTATTGGAGAACCCAAGTTAGGTTATCGGGTTAACCTAAGCTAGGGGAAGAATGTCAAGGAATGTTCGAGGAAGAACATTGGAATTCTTTTTGATGTGTGTCAAAAAGGGGGAGAATTATTGGAAAACCCAAGTTAGGGTATCGGGTTAACCTAAGGGGAGAATGTCCAGAGAATGTTCAAGGAAAGAACATTGGACATTGGAAGATGGTTGGAAAACCTAAGTTAGGTTATCGGGTTAACCTAACTTGATTATGAGTTTTGTCAAAAATCAAAAAGGGGGAGATTGTTGGTGCAACCTTAGGTCAAGGTTGACCTGGTTGACCCGACTCGAGGTGACTTGACTCGAGTTGTATTTTGATGTTTGACTTGGAAAGATTGTCGGTGCAACCTTAGGTCAAGGTTGACCTAGTTGAGTTGCATGTTGATGTTTGACACTCGTGAGAGAGTTCTATTCTTGATGTGAGACAAGAATAGATGGTTGGGAGATTATTGGTGCAACCCTAGGTCAAGGTTGACCTGGTTGACCTAAAAAGTCCAAGTATGGAGACTTGGCACTTGAAAAGTCCAAGCAGGGAGCTTGGCACTCAAAAAGTCCAAGTATGGAGACTTGACACTGGAGAAGTCCAAGCAGGGAGCTTGGCACGGGAAAAGTCCAAGCAGGGAGCTTAGCACGTTGGAAAGTTCTGGTGAGTGAAGCCAGGCAGTGGGAAAGTCCTAACTGGGATGTTAGGCAGTTGGAAAGTCCTGGTGAGTGAAGACAGGCAGTGGGAAAGTCCTAACTGGGATGTTAGGCAGTTGGAAAGTCCTGGTAGTGAAGCCAGGCAGTGGGAAAGTCCTAACTGGGATGTTAGGCAGTTGGAAAGTCCTGGTGAGTGAAGCCGGTGGGAAAGTCCTAACTGGGATGTTAGGCGGTGTGAAATCCTGGTGAGTGAAGCAAGCAAGAAAAATCCAGATGGATCAAGGGTGATCGGACATCTGGTGTTGGGAAGTCCAAGTAGATCAAGGGAGTGATCAGATACTTGGCACGAAGAGGAAAACCCAAGTGGGTCAAAGGGATTGACCGAATACTTGGTGGAGAATTCTAGCAGGTCAAGGGAGTGACCAGATGCTAGGAATGATGAACCAACAGGTCAAGGTTGACCGGATGTTGGTGTAGAAGCCTGAGGTTTAGGGCTGGGGAGTTTGGATCGGTCTGGGGACCGATCCAGTGATACACTGGATAGCCCGATCGGTCACCAGACCGATCAGTAACCATCCAGTAGCCTACTGTAGGTTATCTGATCGGTCTGGAGACCGATCAGACAACGATCAGAGGCGCGAGAAGAGAAGCCTGATCGGTCTACGAACCGATCAAGAGGTTCCCTGATCGGTCTACGGACCGATCAGGAGGTTCTCTGATCGGTCTGTAGACCGATCAGGAGGTTCCCTATCGGTCCATGGACCGATCAGAGATGGAACAGAAGCGAAGGCTAGGGAATGGATCGGTCTGTGGACCGATCCACATGGAGCCTGATCGGTCTGCAGACCGATCCAGGCACTAGCCGTTGCGACGCAACGGCTAGATTTCTTCTCACTTCGTTGCAGGTTTTTCGCAGGTTATAAAAGGAGATCAAGGCTTTGGTGCTACTTCTTTTTTTTACTTCTTCCTGACCCTAAGTGCTGCTGTGCTTGAGCTTTGTTGAGCTCCTCCAAAAGCTTCGCGTAAGCTTCCGACTGGATCACCTGCTGTTGTAGGCGCTTGGAGCTGTTGCTTCTTTCAGTCGACGAGAAGGCAAGATTGTTTTTACATTCGTATTGTCTTCTGCTTTCTTGTATTTCTTGTACATTCATCTTGCTGTTGCAAGAGTATTGTGGCGAGGTTTCTCCACCCAGAAGGAGTGTTCGTATTAGCCGGTTTTCCGGGGTTTCATCCACCGACGGATTGATAGGCTTCGTCCACCTTACGGACACGCCGAGGAGTAGGAGTATCATCTCCGAACCTCGTTACATCGGTTTGTTTGAGGTTTGTTTTCTTTTCCTTCGTTTCTACATGTTATTTTCCGCTGCGCTAACCCTAGTTTGTAGAAACGCGGCGATTTGGGGTCGGCTATTCACACCCCCCCTCTCTAGCCTCCGTACGAAGGATCCTAACAGAAGGCACCTTCCATGACACTGAAGGTGCCTTCAACCCCCTAAAACTTATCCCGTAACTTCAGTTTCTTATTGTCGCTAAAGTTTTCTACATTGAATAAATTGACTATGTTATCAATTGAGAAAAAAATTATCAAACATCTCGATTATTCAAGCTTGATTGATATTTTTACATCTAAAATAGCAAGATGTGTGACATTTAAGTGATTGTTGATAATCTTTTACTTATGATTTGATTACACCATTTATACTTTGAATATTATATGTCATTTAACTTATATGTTTTATATTTTATACGTTTAATTAAAAAAATGTTATTCCATTTAGGGGGCCCATTTTTAAAATTCAATTCAGGCCAAGAAAATCTCAGGTACGGCACTGTGACTGCCTCCTTTAACTTTGGGTCCATTTTAAATTTAGTTAACTACATTGAAAACTAAACTTCTGTCACAAAGCATATAGATGTTAAAACAAATCGATCAAGCCATAAACTCAAGCTTAGTTAACCAATTTTTCTAATATATTAAATTAGAGAAAAACTTTATAAACCAACGACTTAGACCTATATTATATGAAATTAAATATTAGATTATAATTAAAAACATGAGCAGAAGATGAAAATTATAGAAATGAGGATGTTAAAATAGATATGCGAACATATAAGGATTGATCCTGTCCAAGCGCTGAGTCGACGGAAGCTAGGGACGTGGCACACTCCGCTGTCTCCGACTGTTGGTGTAGATCTCCGGTGAACCTGCAAAGAAGTCGAGCCGGGAGGGAATTTCCCGACGACGGCCCTCTGACGCTTAAGTCAGGCAACGAGAAATGAGAGAGGCAGTGTAACTGTGGCTACAGTGAGGATTGCGCATACCTTCGTCGACATCTGGGGGTCCTTATATAGGACCCCGTGGAAGCGCGAGCACGCTTCTCGATGCGTGCACGCTTCCCCAAACATACCTTAACGAACCCATGTCAGAAAAGTAACCCTGACGCCATTTCGCAATCGTCCGAGCATATCCCGGATATGATGGTGGAAGCTTCCACCGTATGATCCTGTGTACGGCTCGACCGCCAACCCTGCTGTCTGTCGGCGGCAGACGTCTCGAGGATGATGTTATCCCCTGTCTCCTTTTGTCCTCTTGCGCCTCCTGTCTGTTCCAGGGCCGAGCGGATCGGCCGCTCGGCAAGCATATCACTTTTGCCCCGGTTGTAGGTATCGGTCCGACTGGGAGGACTCCCGGTCATATGCTCGGATGAGATTGCTCCTGCCTGTCTTTGTTGCCTTGTGCCCCGGCCGAACGGGCATCCCATTCGGCCCTGAAACCTTTTTACCTTGAGCATCGGAAACCCGACCCCTAGTCGGGTTGTCTTTCCTTCGGCTCGGGGGATTCCCGGTCGGTCGGCCTTCTCAGCCAATCGCTCGGGTGGCCGGTCGACCCTCTCAATCTGGTCGGTCGGGTCTCAGGGTTGAATCTCTTGACTTTTGACCTCCACGTATCATTGACCTTCCGCCAACGAGGGTCCCCTGTCCTTACCACCGGATCACATGCCTCCCCCCAAGTCTAGTCAAAGGAGGCACTAAGTCCGACCGACTGGACTGCTGGTCGGCCGGAGTGACACCGCTCTGCCACTTTCTGGAATGTTCCTCCTCACGATCGCTCGGCCACTTACTGTCGCTGGCTTTGCTACCATGTCGACGATCAACGCTGACGCCCTTCGGATCTCCTCGGGATTCGTGTAAATCCTCTCCATTAAGACTGGGTACGCGCGCTGCGCGCCGTAATGGCACTCATTAAATGCGCCCCTATGGCATAGCGCCACGTGGCGTCATCGTGCAGCTCGGCGATGTGTCCGATAGGACATCGACGGTTTGAAATGAACGACCCGATGTAGGCCTCGGTTCTTGTGACCTGCATCCGACGGTTGAGCCCTATCGGGCCCGACCTTATAAAGCCTTCACCTTCTTCCTCCACCGCACCTTTGCCTTCGCGTGTCCCGCAGCCTTCTTCGGTGCTTCAGCATTCCGGCGACTCCGATTTTCCGTTTTCCGACGATTCCCCGCCTTCTTCCATCGATCCCCAGCTTCTTTGTAAGGTTCCTCCGCCTTTCTTCTCTGTTTCCCTTGTGTTTTTTGTCAAGTTCTTGTCTTCTGGTCGCTGTCCCCTTTATCATCTTATTCCTCCTGCTGTGTCCGACTTTGAACTCGTTCTTCCCTCACCATCCGCTCGGCCTCACAAACCGTCGAGCGGAGCTATCTGTTTTTTTCGCGACCAATTCACAGCCGGTCTGCGGTTTCCTCTCCACCCCTTCTTCATCGACGTTTGTAATTTCTTTGGTCTTCTGCTCGCCCAATTAGTTCCCAACACTTTTCGCCTTTTGTGTGGAGTGGTGGTATTGTTCAATATACAACGCATTCCTCTCCGTCCGGAAACTTTTTATTATTTTTATTATCCCAAGCAGTCCGAGCTGGGTACCTATCTATTCCAGGCTCGGCCCGGCCTAGTCTTCTTTGATAAACTTCTCTCCTCCAATAAACACTGGAAGGAGTATTACTTCTATCTTTGTCTCCCCGAGCGGGCTCCCTTTCAAACCAAATGGCAGGTCGGGCCGCCTACATCTCCTGAGCTAAAAAGATTTAAGACCCGACCAGATTATCTCCAGGTCGTGAACATGCTTGCCGGTCTGAAGCTCGATATCAACAAGCTTCTGCCTGAAGGCGTGCTGTACATATTCGGCCTGAGTTCGAGCCGAACTCCACTCCCGAGCAGCTTCGGTAAGAATTTCCCTTGGGTATGTACTTTGAGTGCTAATTGATTTTCTTCTTTTTCCTTTGCAGCGAATATCGTCATGGAGTCCGTGATGCTCGGGATTTTGAAGAGAAAAGCGGAGGCGCTTGAGGCGACAGTCGCCAAGGAGATGGAGCAACTGGGCATTGCTCCGGTCGGCCCTCACGAGGACGAGAGTGAAGAGCAAGCAGGCCAGTCGGCCGCTCAGGCTTCACCAATGGATGCCGCTGGCGGTGCATCTAGCAAAGAACCGGTCGTTCGGGAGGAAAGCTCCGATCCGGAGGACAAACTCCCGCTCGACAGGAAAAGACGACGAGTTGAGAAGCCCCTCCGTTCGGCAACCTCCGCAGTGCAAGCATCCAAGCGGACGGGCACCGCCTCTCTACGCGGCAAAGAACCATCGGTCGAGGCGCTCTCCTCCGACCGGACTCCCTCTCAGCTGGATGCGCAAGCGACCCCCTCGAAGCAGTGTCGGTTGCCTCCCTTCCTCCTGCACCACGGCGAGTCCTCCGCTCGGGCATTTTGTCCACGTTGTCCAGCTCGACCTCTGATCCTTTGGCTTCCGCTCAGACGACTCCGGGCCAGTGCCACACTATTAGGGCCACCTTGCACCTCCCTACTGAGGCGTTCATGGCCAAGTCCGATCGGCCGATGACCCCCGACCATATGATCACTATGAAGGGGCCTCTCGCTGAGATGTGGGCGGACGCTCGGGCCCGTGTGGCCATGATACCACTCGACAAGCTGGCTGATAGCCACATGCAGCTGTCCACAGGGGTAAGCTCTATTTCCTCTTCTTTATATAACCTTACCGATCGGCTTTTTAATCTTACTATGTACATCAGCGATGGGTGAAAGAGATTGCTGTCTCCAACCGACTGGTCATGGTGGATGAAGAGCTGAAGAGGCTAAAGAGTTTGGGCGGCCCGTCCTCCCAGGGCCCCTCATATGTCGAGCTGCAGAAAGAGCTCAAGAGGACCAAAGATTTGTTGGAGGCCGAGCGAAAGAAGACAGCCAACCAGGCCTATACGCTGGCCGACTTGAAAAACAGGTCAAAACTCTTGACCGGAAAATAAGCCTGGCCACCGATCGGAAGAAGCAAGCTATTGCCGATCTGGATAAGAAAAACGTTGAGGCGCGAGCCCTGGAGCAACGAGTTAAGGAGTTGAAGGAGCAGCTGGACGGCGAGAAGGCGGGCCGCTCGGGGGAGGCAACCAAACACAAGGACGAACTGAAGACCCTGCAGGAGGCTCTTGAAGCTTCTCGAGCTGCCTTCAAAGAGTATCAAGAGGCTGAGCCAGGTCGAGTCACAGCCCTGAAACTGCAGCACACCCGCTCAAACGAATTTTCTGAGAAAGTCTGCGAGCAGATGTATACTGCCTTTGAGTTGGCCATTGCAGCCACGACGGACTATATGAAGTCCAAGGGCCAGCTTCCCGACTCCGCTGTCATCCCGGCCGAAGACTACGCGACGCTCCTTTCTTCCATCTCGAAGCACGTTTATAATTTCCTTGAATGAAGTGTTTTTTGTAATCACTCCGACAGACTCTAATGGCCAGAATTTTAATGAAAATATGTCGTCCTTTTGTTAGATTACTCTTTTTTCGTCAATACCAGTGTCTTCCGATCGGAGCGCGAACTACTATCGTTCGCGTCCCCCACCGACTCGTTAATCGTCTCTCGTCTTGCCTTCCTTGCTTTCAAAATGAAGTTTTTACGAAGTATTTTCTGTAACTGGGTCGCTTGTCTGAACACATCCATCTCTTTAAATGGAATTCCCGTTGGATGTTCGCGAAGTACCTTTTGTAACTTGACCTTTTGTAACTTGGCCAATCGACCGCTCGACTCACAGGTCGACCTTTTTATTATCTTCTTCCGGCCGGAGGGTTTATAGTCGCTGGTTCGACTCTAAGATTTAACGTCGCTGCTCGATGGTCTTCAGGTCGGAGGATTTAAAGTCACCGGTTCGACTCTAAGATTTAACGTCGTTGTTCGACGGTCTTCCGGCTGGAAGGTTTATAGTCGCCGGTTCGACTCTAAGATTTAACGTCGCTGCTCGACGGTCTTTCGGCCGGAAGGTTTATAGTTGCCGGTTTGACTCTAAGATTTAACGTTGCTGCTCGACGGTCTTCCGGCCGGAAGGTTTATAGTCGCTGGTTCGACTCTAAGATTTAACGTCGCTGCTCGACGGTCTTCCGGCCGGAAGGTTTATAGTCGCCGGTTCGACTCTAAGATTTAACGTCGCTGCTCGACGGTCTTCAGACCGGTCCGACTCTAAGATTTAACGTCGCTGCTCGACGGTCTTCAGGCCGGAGGATTTATAGTCGCCGGTCCGACTCTAAGGATTAACGTCGCTGCTCGATGGTCTTCAGGCCGGAAGGTTTATAGTCGCCGGTTCGACTCTAAGATTTAACGTTTCTGCTCGACGGTCTTCAGGTGGGAGGGTTTATAGTCGCCGGTTCAACTTTAAGATTTAACGTCGCTGCTCGACGGTCTTCAGACCGGAGGGTTTATAGTCACCGGTCCGACTCTAAGATTTAACGTCGCTGCTCGACGGTCTTCAGGCCAGAAGGTTTATAGTCGCTGGTTCGACTCTAAGATTTAACGTTGCTGCTCGACGGTGTTCAGGCCGGAGAGTTTATAGTTGCCGGTTCGACTCTAAGATTTAACGTCGCTGCTCGATGGTCTTCAGGCCGGAGGGTTTATAGTCGCCGGTTCGACTCTAAGATTTAACGTCGCTGCTCGACGGTCTTCAGGCCGGAGGGTTTATAGTTGCCGGTCTGACTCTACGATTTAACGTTGCTGCTCGACGGTCTTCAGGCCGGAAGGTTTATAGTCGCCGGTTCGACTCTAAGATTTAACGTCGCTGCTCGACGGTCTTCAAGCCGGAGGATTTATAGTCGCCGGTTCGACTCTAAGATTTAACGTCGCTGCTCGACGGTCTTCAGGCCGGAGGGTTTATAGTCGCCGGTTTGATTCTAAGATTTAACGTCGCTGCTTGACGGTCTTCCGACCGGAGGGTTTATAGTCGCTGGTTTGACTCTAAGATTTAACGTTGCTGCTCGACGGTCTTCAGGCCGGAGGGTTTATAATCGTCGATTCGACTCTAAGATTTAACGTCGCTGCTCGACGGTCTTCAGGCCGGAGGGTTTATAGTCGCCGGTTGGACTCTAAGATTTAACGTCGCTGCTCGACGGTCTTCAACAATGAGCTTTTAGCTCGGATAATATACGCCCGGCCGAACGACACGGGGTCTTCGCCATCGAGCCTATGGCTCGGATAATTTACGATCAGCCGAACGACACGGGGTCGTTGGCATCGAGCCTGTGGCTCGGATAATATACGCCCGGCCGAACAGCACGGGGTCTTCGCCATCGAGCCTGTGTCTTGGATAACATACGCCTGGCCGAGCGGCACGGGGTCTTCGGCATCGAGCCTGTGGCTCGGATAATATACACCTGGCCGAACGGCACGGAGTCTTCGCCATCGAGCCTATGGCTCGGATAACATACGCCCGACCGAGCGGCACGGGGTCTTCGCCACGCCTTCATGCAGCTACCCGCTTGGTGCACAATGCTCATGTCTTTGCTTTGTTCTTATAACTTTCGTTCCTACAACCAAATGATACATCCGAACGGAATATTCATGAAATATATTACATCGCCGAACCTTTCATCCGGCCCGATAGGGCTAGAGGTGGTTTGCGCTCCATGGTCTCTCTAGCCGCCGTCCATTCTCATCCTCCAGGTAGTAGGCTCCCGATCGGAGCTTCTCGATGACTTTGAAGGGTCCTGCCCAGGGAGCCTCCAGCTTGCCTACCTCCCCGACCGGCTTCACTCGACTCGCGGCACTTTTCGAGCGGACTTGGCTTCGGCTCGGACCATCTCCACATAGCATCTTCGAGTTGTCAATTGGTCTCCCCGCACCTCCCCTACTTGATCTTCCACCGGGAACTTGATCTTCTGGCAGAAGGTAGAGACGACCGTCCGGAACTCGTTGAGAGCCGGTCGCCCCAAGATAACGTTCTACGCAGAAGGAGCATCAACCACGATGAAGCTAGTGGTCCTTGTCCTTATGAGCGGCTCCTCTCCAACGAGATAGCCAGCCGGACCTGGCCGACTGGCAAGACTTCGTTCCTAGTGAACCCGTAGAGGGGGATTGTCATTGGCAGTAGTTCAGCTCTGTCGATTTGCAGTTGGTCGAAGGCCTTCTTGAATATTATATTGACCGAACTGCCTGTGTCAATGAAAATGCGGTGAATAGTATAGTTAGCTATTACCGCTCGAATGATCAGGGCGTCATCGTGTGGGACTTCGACCCCCTTGAGGTTCCTAGGCCCGAAGCTGATCTCGGGTCCACTCGCCCTTTCCTGGCTGCAGCCGACCGCATATATCCTCAGCTGCCTTGTGTGTGTCTTTCTGGCTCTATTGGAGTCTCCTCCGGTCGGGCCTCCGGCAATGATGTTGATCTCGCCTCGGGATGTGTTGCCCTTATTCTCCTCCTCCCGAGCGGATGGTCGAGATCGTTCATAAAGGTAGATCCGCTACTTTAGCGGCCCCCTAGTGCCGGCCCCATGGATATGGAGGGAGGTTCATGCAAGTACACAGGCCATAGGCGCATGGCGAGGTAAATCCCAGGTCGTCAGTTCCTGAGAATCGACCCCTGGCCATTACGCCAGAGATACCATGCGCCCACCATCTGCGCTACGCCCTGGGGGCATGGTCGAGGTCATTCATGCGATGCCTGATGGTGGGCTCCGGTTTGCTGACGATGTTGCCGCTCGAGGGATCTCCTTTCTATTCTTTGAACGTGGCTCCGTTGTCGATGTCGCCGGTCTGGTGAAGGTGATCGGCGGCGGTAGCTCCTTGGCGCAGGATGAGTGATGGGGGGGTGTTGTGAGTAGCCGACTGATGGAGTGAACAGAACATCGGGGGTCCATACCTTCCCCTTGGGCTTGGCCGATCGACCGCGACTTGCTGGACGACGTGTGGTCGAGTGTGCTGATGAGGACGGGCGGCTTCGGCTCTCGGTCCTCTGGGGGGCTGGTGACTGACGGGCTGCTTCCGCTCGGCGTAAGCTGGTTGGTCATTCAGGGCTTCCTTTTTTCTCGCCGTCTGGGCTTCCTCCACATTGATGTACTCGTTGGCCTTATGCAGCATGTGGTCGTAGTCCCGGGGCGGCTTCTTGATGAGCAAGCGGAAGAAATCACCGTCCACGAGCCCTTACGTGAACGCGTTCCATTATTGTTTCCGAGGTGACCGTTGGAATGTCCATGACCACCTGGTTGAAGCGTTGGATGTAAGCTCGGAGTGACTCCCTCGAGCCTTGCTTGATGGCGAACAGATTGACGCTGGTATTCTGGTGGCGCCTGCTGCTTGCAAAATGATGGAGGAACGCCGTTCGAAATTCTTTGAAACTCGTGATAGATCCGTCCGGCAGCCTCCGGAACCACTGATGCGCCGATCTCGAAAGGGTTGTGAGGAACACTCGACACTTCACACCATCTGTGTATTGATGCAGAGTGGCAGTACTGTCGAACTTACCCAGATGGTCATCTGGGTCGGTTGTCCCGTTGTATTCCCCGATCGCAGGGGGCACATAATGTCTCGACAGTGGATCACGCAGGATGGCATCTGAGAACTGCCGGTTGATCCGCTCGGGTGACGCGTCCGTTCGGGGCGCTTTTCCTTTTCTGACTTCCCGGACGGGTGCTTCGTCTGATGAAGATCCTTTGTCCTGATTAGCCTGCGCGACCTCCGAGTGCGTCTGGAACAAAGCCCGGTGAAAAGGTATCGGGGCGGGCGGCGCCCCCATCTGGGTGTCGGTCGGTCCCTTATTTTGCCCCCATATTGAGAGCTGCTCCGGCCGCTCTTCGGGTGTCGCTCGGTCCCCTGACGCTGATGTCGCCTGCTGCGCTGCCCGCTCAGCCTGAGCTTTCTACTACTGCTCCACGATTTTTGCTGCTCGCGCTTGGATGAGCGCGTCGAGTTCTTCTGGGGAGAGCGTCACTGTGAGTTGGAGTCCATCTTCTTCCATCGTCTCCGCTCGGATTCAGGTGCGTTCCCACAGACGGCGCCAATTTGATCCTGTCCGAGTGCTGAGTCGACGGACGTTGGAGACGTGGCACTCTCCGCTGTCTCCGACTGTTGGTGTAGATCTCCGGCGAACCTGCAAAGAAGCCGAGCCGGGAGGGGGTTTGCCGGCGACGGCCCTCCGACGCTCAAGTCAGGCAACGAGAAATGTGAGAGGCAGCGTAACTGTGGCTACAGTGAGAATTGCCCATACCTTCGTCGACGTCTGGAGGTCCTTATATAGGAACCCAGGAAGGCGCGGGCACGCTTCTCGATGCGTGCACGCTTCCCCAAATATACCTTAACGAGCCCATGTCAGAAAAGTATCTCTGACGTCATTCCGGAATCGTCCGAGCATATCCTGGATGTGACGGTGGAAGCTTTCGCTGTATGATCCTGTGTACGGCTCGGCCGCCAACCCTGCTACCTGTCGGCGGCAGATGTCTCGAGGATGATGTTATCCCCTGTCTCCTTTGTCCTCTTGCGCCTCCTGTCTTTTCCAGGGCCGAGCGGTTCGGCCGCTCGGCAGGCATATCACTTCTGCCCCGGCTGTATGCTCAGATGAGATTGCTCCTACCTTTGTTGCCTTGTGCCCCGACCGAACGGACATCCCGCTCGGCCTTGAAACATTTTTACCTTGAGAATCGGAAACCCGACCTCTAGTCGGGTTGTCTTTCCTTCGGCTCGGGCGATTCCCGGCCGGTCGACCTTCTCAGTCCGGTCGCTCGGGTGGCCGGTCGGCCCTCTCAGTCCGGTCGGTCAGGTCTCAGGGTTGAATCTCTTGACCTTTGACCTCCACGTGTCGTTGACCTTTCGCCAACGAGGGTCCCCCGTCCTTACCATCGGATCAAGGATGAACACGGTAATTATTAAAGAAAAATTATGGAAGACATGTTTAAGATGATATGTATAATTTCAATTAAGCAATGAATACTTATTTAGTAATAATAAATTAAAATAAAATTTATTTAAATATAAATGATAATACAATAGAAGATATAGTCTAATGATATAAAAGGATCCATATATCCAATTCTACCTAGTAGAATAAAGTTTAATTGTAATTGTTGTATTGGATTAGACTATTATAGTAAAAGGTGATTACGCTCACCTCAGATATCCCTTACAGTCCATCCTCATGTTACGTAAAGGCATGTAAATTACGAGATCAGCTTATAACTAACTGCCAAGTGACTAGAGGGTGGGAAGAGTTTTTTTTCCCCGAGGATATGTACCTATCGAGAATTAATCCCTTGCCTATTATACTTGTATTAGGTTAGAGTAGACCTCATTTATCATAAAAATCATATGGAACATTATTTGTGGCAAAAGGTGATTCACTCACCCCAGCGCTACACCAATCCGTCCCTAGGTCAGCACAGAAGAGGTAAATCACGGATGACTATTAGTCATTAGTGTAATAGTCAGAGCATGGGGGAAGACATGCCCAGGCATGCTGAGTTTTGACTCTATGACCTAATGTGACAATATCTCATGTCTCAATTATCGCACCATCTCGAAGGAACATATGGAACATTATTTATGATTTCAGAGCAGGTGGAAAGATGATATAGTTATTTAATTGTTATTGTTATATATTTTCAAATTATCTATAATGAGTTTATAATCGGAGTCGATATGTTTGTTTTATGTTTTTAATTGATATTATATGATCCGGTGCTAAGACGAGGGGGGCTCGCCCGGCTGGAGGCCGAACACCTGGCAGACGTTGGACTGGGCGGATTACCTTCCTGATCAGCAAGAGGAATAGCCGACCCGACATTTCGACAGCTCGGCCTGACGCTGAGTTTCCAACGCTCATAAGGCAAAGCGAGAAGAGATAAAGGCCAAGCGGTCATCCCGCTCGGCTAACAGTAGACCCGGCGTCAACCCTGCAGTTGAGGCTCACTCGCTCAACACGATGGGTGCTGACACCAAGTCACCGACCGAGCGAGCATTCTCCCGGACGATGTTATCCGACGTGGCCTCCGCTCGACCCGGGAAAGGCGCTAGCCGAGCGGTTCCTCCGCTCGACCCGGTAAAGGATAGAGGGAGCAGGTGGTGAGATCTTCTTGGAACCAGTGTCGCTGACAAGAGGCATGGCCAGCGGCCTGGTCGGACAGAGAATTGTACGGTGGAAACTTCCATTGTCACGTCAGAGATATGCTCGTGCTCTTAAAGTAAGGTGTCAGACATGCTTTTTTGACACATCCATTCTACGTATGCTTTGAGGAGCGTGCACACCTCCGGGAGTGTGCACACACCTCTGGGGAGCCCTATATAAGGATCCCCAAACTTCGACAGAGGTATACTCACTTCATTACTGTAGCTACAGTTCTCGCTTTTTCTTTGTTCTACTTCTTTCTGCCGGAGATCTGACTTGAGCGTCGGAGGGCCATCGTCGGGGAACCCCTTCCCGGCTCGGCACTGTGTTTGCAAGTTCACGACGGCAGAGGATTTACGTCTTTGAAGTCTTCGACTAGTCAGCAGGAGCGCCACGCCTCCAGCGTCCATAGACTCAGCTCTTGGACAGGATCATTATATATTTAATTTACTCTATAATTAATTAGCTGATCAATTTGATTTGATAAAATTTTTTTACTAGCTATCAGGATAAATTGAAAAATAATCATGATAAACAATTTATCAGTCCAATATTTTTAGATAATCATTTATTAAAAAAATTCATTCATCAATTTATCAAATTGTTACTTGATTTTACACCATAGTCCTAAGCTATATCCTAGTAATGTTATCGAATTGGTTTTTGATATAGAAACATACGATAAAGACAAACATGGTGGGACTCAAATGCCATCCAAATCGGTGGAGCTCTTAATCTTATCTAAAAGAATGTCATACTAATTTTTAAAAACACCATTAAATTTGGTGATATTTGCTCTTCTTCTTTTTTTGTTTTTTTAATAAAAATACAAAAACAATGGATGATGTTTTAATTAACATAATTGCTAGGACTAATGTGGGGGAATTTTGCTTGTTTATTTGCCAGGAAAGTAGGAAGGAAATAATAAATTGAAATAAATAGTTAAATTTTGTTAGAAATGGATATGTTATCAGGTATTAGAATAAATTGAAGAGTAGTATTCTGACATCTTTATTAAGAAAAATATATTTATTAATTTAATATGCGGTCGATAAATTGATATATGAAATAAAAGAAAAAAAATAGTTTATATCTTTTGTTTTTTTTCATGCTTATGACTGTAATTTTGGCTACAAATTTTATTATTTTTATTTTTTATATCCTTTTTTCCGAATAAACAACACAATGTTTTATCCTATCTTTTATCCATCTTCTTCTTCCCTCACAAGTAAACAAAAGCAGTGAAAGTTCGAAACTGCCCTCGCTGCTAGAAACGCTTCCGTCGTGTTCCTTTCGCGTGCCTTTCTTTCTTCCTCCTTCCTCCTTCCTCCTTCCTCCTTTCTTCTTCCATGAAGCCTGTGGCTGAAACAGAGCACCTCGATTCCTTCTCCATCGCCATCTCAAAGAAGGGCCATCTCATGGCGTCGAATCCTCCGTTTTCCTCCTCCTCCTCCTCCTCCTCCTCCTCCAGTCCCCGGCCAAGTATAGCCCAGTTGAGCAACGATCACATCATCTCCGTACTCCTCCTCCTCCCCATCGAATCCGTGCTCTCCTTCTCCATGGCCTGCAGAAGGTTCAGATCCCTCGCCTCCTCGGACGCCCTGTGGGAACCCATATGCCGGCGGGACTGGGGCGGCGCCGGCGCCGTCGACGCGCTCGTCGCTTCCTTCTCCCCGCAAGAAAGGCTGCGGATTTCCTGGAGGCGGCTTTATGCTCAAGTTTCCCATCTCAGTTCCCTTTCTTGCCGCCGATTGTCTTGCAATAGTGGCGCCTTTCCCTCTCCCAGGGCTTCTCACTCCCTCGCCTTCGTCTCCGATTGGCTCGTGCTCTTTGGCGGTGGATCTGAAGGAGGTTTGCACCCTTGTTTGTACTTTTCTTTAGTTTCTATCATATTGAGTGCCGAAATGCTGGAGTTTGACTACAGTTATCTAAGAATTTTGCTGGTTTCAGTGCCCTGATTGATTCTGATTAATCATTGACTATTAGCATCTAATTTTTGCTTCTAGTTTGTCAGATTAAATTCATAGAGATTTTTTTTTTTGTATAGATAGTATGCTGCAACATATCATCCACTTTCGATTTAATTTTTCTTGTTTCCCGTTCTATTGATTGTTTTTCAATTGAAGATGCAAAAGTACAAAGTTGTAGATGATGCTTGTTCTACAATTGGATTTGCATTAGCCGCTAAATAAGTTACAAAGAGGAATCTAAATCACACACCTTCAATTGTTGGGTTTCTACATATTTGACTCATAAAAAACGTATGCAGAAGCACTTGGCAGTCAACAAGGTTTATATGAACCATTACTTTACCAGCTTAGTTCATGGATCTTAGATAATCCTGCTATTATTTGTGATCTAGTTAGGAAGACTTATTTTTTAGAAAATCTCAAATTGAAGCAATCACATGAGGGTGGAATAGCCAATTATGTTTAAAGTGTAACCAGTCTTGCCACTTAAATGCAACCTAGCAAGTTTCTAGGAAATGAACTCAAGTCTTGCTATTCCTAGCATTCTGAAACCAGACAGATTCTCTGCTAGCATTCTTTCTCAAAGTAAATAAAGATGGCAATCGACTGTTTTTCCTTCAATCCATGTTCAGAAGGATATGCTCTGTTGTCGTTCCTATTTCTCGTTCTGTACTTCAGAATGTTTAGATGATGGTTTGCAAGGAAGATTTTTCTCTTTTGGATTTCATCGTTTGACATTTTTGTTATTGAAAAATAAGCAGTTCTCATTTACTTCGACTTTTGGGTCCTTGTTACCTGATATACACTGCCAAAATCTAAGGAAAGCTCACCGTTCACTGCTATCGTTGGATGAAACTTTATGTAATACAACTTAAAAAATTTTAAATATTTTCTATACAAAAATTGAAATGTGTTCTTCCTGATTGTAGTTATCGTGGTTAATGTATCAACTGCATGTTTTGATGGACATTAGATAGAAAATTTTGAAGTATTATGTTAGAACAACTGTATAGATAGTTTAACAAAATGAGTAGCTCTGAAATTTTAAACTATCCCTTTGCAGCTTTACCATGAATTTTCACTCCTGGATATTGGTCTCCAAAGTAAAAAATTCATCAAAATTCGTCAGCATGAGAATATTATTTTGTTTACTTTTTGAACTGCATCTCGTTCTATTCTTGTATTATCTGAACAAATTAAGAAGAGTAGATCCATATCATCTAACTTTGTCAGTTACGAGATACCTATTCGAATTAGTCCAAAATATTCTAGAACGTATGCTAGAAATTCAATGTTCTTCAGACAGAATCTTCTATTTGCATCGGGGTTAATATCTAAGGTAGTTCTAATAAGTTTTTTTAACAAGTTCCTACATCAAATATTTGCGAAGTCTTATAATCATTTAGTCTGATTTATAGAACTATTGAACAACCATTCGTCAAGATTAACAGATACCATGAAACTTAGCAAAAATAGTTTTTGCTTAAATAATATGCCATTCTTTTTGTTGCTAAGGTGTTTTTTCCCTCTAATTATTAGGGCGCCATCTCGATGATACATGGATAGCATACGTTGGAAATGGATGCAACAGGGCACTAAGTTGGCAACACATTAATTCAGGCATCCCGAGTGGACGATTTGGACAGACATGCACTGTCCTCGGCAACTATCTAGTTCTTTTTGGTGGCATCAGTGATAATGGAGACCGTTTGAATGATACATGGATCGGAGAGACCTTTTATGAGGGACAAGATATGAGAATTGCATGGAGGCTGCTGAATGTGAATTCTGTAGTTCCATCTCCTCGTGGAGCTCATGCTGCATGTTGTGTTGCAGATTGTAGGATGGTGGTGCATGGAGGAATTGGGTTGCACGGCCTCAGACTTAATGATACGTGGATTCTGAATTTGTCAGACGACTTCAGATCTGGCAGATGGCATCAGATAAATAATGTTCAGTCGCTACCTCCGCCACGCTCAGGTCACACATTAACTTGGATTGGTGGAACATATATGGTTCTGTTTGGTGGGAGGGGATCAGGATATGAAGTTCTTAATGATGTTTGGCTCTTGGACATCGGTATCGCTAATTCCGAATGGAAGGAACTCAAGTACGAGCTATATGGTTTACCAAGTGAAATGCCCCTTCCACGAGTTGGACATTCAGCAACACTTGTATTAGGGAGAAAGATTCTGGTATATGGTGGTGAAGATTCACAGAGGCATAGGAAGGACGACTTTTGGGTGTTAGATGTAGGTGCTCTTCCGAGGTTCCAAACAGTAGGATTAAAGAAATCGCCAAGAAATTTTTGGAAAAAGCTGCAAGTTGAAGGTCACCACCCGTTGTACAGGTCTTTCCATGGCGCCTGCACTGACAAGTCTGGACGCTATGTCTATATCTTTGGAGGTATGGTCGATAGCATCATTCAACCTGCTGAGCCCTCTGGATTGACTTTTAACGCGGAATTGCATCAGATAGAGCTTGTTCTCCAGTTATAGCCATGTGAAGCTTTAGACGATATGGCGCACGCGTACAAGTAATATGATACAAAATCAGGTGCACCTTGTAAAACCTGTCTGATGATTAAACTTCGCACATGGACCTGCTTGTAAGAATAATGCTCCTCGAAAGTAAGAGTCCATAGTAATATTGGTTTGTTGACCACATGTTTGTACAGAGTTCAGGACTTTCTGATATTTGTTAAGGATCTAGTCTCGAAATGAAGGCTACCAGGAGGTTCCAGTAAGTTACATAGTGAACTTTGAACACCTAGGGTTTCTGCTGGAATTCTCAATTTAGGAATTAATACAGCAGTGCTTCATATTGGATTTCCAGAAGATGTTTTTGTCTCCAAAGAGTGTTTGTGGAAGAACACATTCTCCATACTCGCGACTCTGACAGCGTAGCATGACCAGGTTCTTCTGTCTCGAAGAGGCGATTTTCATGGTCCCATCTTTCAATTTTGAAACCGAGATTGACCTTAATCCATGTCCTTGACAGAATAGCTGGTACCATTCACCCAGGTCTATTGTTCTCCAGCCACGGGCCACTTTTAAGCGACAGGGTTATCGATAAAGGAATGTTTGTAACCAGTGAGGATGCTGTAGATTCTATTCCTTTGCAATAGATGATGGATAGATCTGGAAGTAGTTGTGACGTTGCCAAGCCACAAAACATGGATCTAGCAGACAATAATAGAGCATGGAGCTTCACCAGTCGGCTTGTCTTTATGCCTGGACTCTCATATGTTGTGGTCACTGGTTAAGCAAGAAGAGGGGACCGACAATTTGGCAAGACAATCTGGTCCTGCAGCTGATTATATCGCATCTGGACAGTTGCAATCTCAATCTCGATCCACTGAGCACCTTGTGATGTAGGGGACATGGCTCATGGGCGCGTGCCAACTCTCGGAAGTAATGTTGTTCTCTTCAAGTAAGAATACTAAACCCTCTGTTAAATATCTCTCTGAACAAAATTGCATGCCTTCATTGTCTCAGCTTGATGTTCTAATGCATTGCGTCAGTTCTCTTGGCTTCATTTTGTTTTTCATTCTCAATGAATATAAAAATGTAGATGGTTAACAACGAGATACAATTTATTTAAATATAGATAATTATATAGTAGATGATTGAATTCATTTTTACATGCCTACACAAAATCATTTATAAAATAGCATGTGTCCTTCGAATTTGGCACTATGCTAGGTGTCACAGAGTCAATTTCTACCTTGGAAATTTTCATGCGCTGACACCAAGTTTCGCACTTGATTCAACCCATAAACGCACCTCGAAAGTGCAAGAGAATACACAAGCCAAAGGCACAACAAAGTCATAAGCAAGAAACACACAATGTAGAAAAACTCTCAACCTTTATATTCACAATGATAAAGGACTACAAAGTGGACTCTTTACTAATTGCTCACACATTCTTTTCTCTCTGCCCATTGCTCCAATGCTACCTATTTATAATGCATAAGCAGAAGTTGGTTTGGCAGTTATAAATGGTTGCATGACAGTTTTGTCAACTATCATTCTACATACCTCAAACTGTTTGTCCACATCATTTGTTGTTTTGATACCATGCCAAAGGTCAGCCTACATCTTGTGCTTAGCCTAAGCTTGGCTCCATGAACTTAGGCAGAACAGCCCCCTTGTTCCTCCATTCATCGTGTTGCATTGCATGTGCTTGCCGCATGCCATGTCGCACATTTCCTACAAGCCTTGCTTGACTAAATGCTCAAACTCTGCAAGTTCAATCTTCACATCTGTTCATCACAATCAAAGTTGGCTTCCCGCTTGACTTGTACTTGGACAACCCCGCGCACTGCCGCAAATCCTATCGCTAATTGGCATGCCTTGCGCATATATCCAATAAGCTGGATCAAAGGAGCAACATACCAATCTTTATGCCCCGCCTTGCAATCAAGTTAGCGGGCTAATACTAGGGCATAATAATTTGGCACTAATAGACGGTCTTCCTCTATGGTTTATCTATTTGATAAATTTGCACAATTTATGCACACTTAGAGATCGATTTTTAGAATATTCATTTTTATCGGGATTCAAATTTTGATTCTCTTATTTGTTCCACTGCACTGTACTTATGGAGCCATCATGACTGACATGGACACACTAGTTGAGACGTAATGATCGTGCTAACCTGCTCAATATATACCGAATATATAAAAAAAAAATTTAAAATAAATTTTAGTATCATATCCTAACAATAAAAAAAGAATCTATTTCTATACATGTGCAAAATATAGAAAAAGTTATTTTTTAAAACAAATAATTTATTTAAAAAATATATATTTTTACAAATAAATTATTTTGTAGAGAGCCTAAATGTGTAATACCTTTAATATATTTTAAAAACAAAAAACGATATCATAAAACTTATTTAAAGTAATTTATTTATGAATTATTTATAAACATGAATAAAGGCGAATTCCCTTACTTTGAGCTTTTTCACAAGTCTTTAAAATGCATTTGAAACTTGTTAATTTGTATATTCTTAGTATTAAACAAATATAAATGTGGTGTAATCGAGTTAAATATCAAAATAAATGATAATGTTCCTAATTGTAATTCTCATTTAAGAAAGGGAAAAAAGGATTACGAAGCAAACTTAGTTTCAAGATTAAACTATTTCTAAAGGAACTAGATACAAAACTCTACAAACAACGACACTCTCCACATTCTTCCGACCTACAACCCTAAACACCCGACCGATTGCTATGTGAAACTTTTCCACCTTTGACGAAGGGTAGAGCTTGAGTTTCACATTCAGCCTCGCCGTAGAAAGACAAAGAGTGAACCCTTGGATCCCACCCCAAGCCTTATTTTCTCATCAATGTATGTGATTTGTAGCTTGACCTCGCTCTGAAGGCCGTACGGGAACTCGAGCGGCCCCACCTTCAGCACCGGAGGTTCGAATATGACTTGGACCCATTTACTGTCCAGCACAATCAGTTTACCTGAAAATGGCTCTTAGGTTAAAGAACTGAAGATGATCCTCGCAAAGAATTTCCGAACATGTTCATCGTGTGTCGGGTGTTTAACCTTTCAAGGATACTTCTCCATTGAGGACCCCCAAAATAGAAAAAGTAACTTTGTTCCTCACGATATCAGGAGCTTCCAATGCCTGTACCATTTCGCTTGTCTTGAAGATGAGTCGCCCAATTACGCTTCTATAGCCTCCTCCCGGCGATGTTGGCCTCGAACAATACACTACATCCCATTCTGAGGTGCATATCCAGGCATGAGCTTGTTAGACTAATACTTGGCACAAACAATCCTGGATGTTCATAGTTTCCTAAACTAGTGATAGGTAAATTCGATAGGGAAAACTAATAAGAATTGTGTGAGGTATGCTATCGAGAATTTGTTCATAGGCAAAGCTTGAAACATACCTCCAAAGATGAGAGGGGACTTGACCGGCTCATCGACACAATATCCCGCGAGCTGATCAGCCACATTCGACACCTCTTTGTGTCCATCGTTACTAAGCGCAATCCCTCCATCAGTTCCTTTGACCTACAGCACCAACCAATCTTACTGCCACAGTTACCCATCTATTTGCAACTAACCCTAAAACTACAGGCAATTTGAATTCCAACTCCCTCCAAAAAATTTGCTTTTACAGAAGTTGTTGAAGAAGAGGAACTTCAAATTGTTAAAATGGAGGGAAGGGTAAAATATACTATTTGAATTGTAGAGGATAAATTGGAAAATTCCCTAATAAAGTTGAAATCCAGTTCCCAAGAAAAGAAATTCAAATTTTGATAAAGTGTAGAAACCCTAGGAGCAGTGTGATTCCATCGATTTCTTGTTCTTTAGATGTGTAAAGGATAGAACCTTGGATAGGATGGAGGCGACGAGGTCGTCCGGCGCCGCCGCTACGAGGGGCTGCGACGAGACGGTGGCGCGGACGGTGGGGATTTTCCAGCGGCGTGGCAGCGGGATAGAGGAGGGAGGCGGCGAGACCGTAGGGGAGAAGAGAGGAAGGACAACGGAGGACGCCATGGCCGGCCGGCGGCGGAAGAAGGTTCTCGATCGTTTTCTTTGGCTGTGCCTCCCTTCTAACTTTGCCTTACGCCTCACTATATCTTTTTTCAAGTATTTATTTATTTATTGGAAACTATTTTCTCGTTTTTGATTGGATGGTTCTTGATTTCGGATAAGAGAGAGATAGTGGGGGCCACTGGCTACGTGGCGAATTGCTATGGCATTGGGCGTTTTCCGAAATCCAACCGATTCAACTCTCTGCCACCGAGTCAAAAGGACCGAGTTAAATAATAATAATAATATTCATTCTCGATTTTTTCAAATAAAATGGGGCAAATCTCACTGCTACATCGATATGTAAATGGAGCGCGTATCTTATCAAGTTTTTTAATTATTCTGCTTTATGAAATACTTTTATATAACTCAGTGAAAAAAATAAATTAAAAGTTTATTAATTTCCTTAAAAAAATTATGGACAGCATGTGTCGCTCACGTGCGTGGGGGTAAGCGTTCTGGAAGCGAGTTCAGTGGCTCAGCGACAGGACGCGACGCGGGGGAATCGGGACTCGGCGACCTCGATGAACCTCGCCGGCACCCCCGAGCACGCTTCGAGTCGCCGGAGCACCGCGCCCATGCCGCTCCCAAAATCTCCGGAACTGGAAGGCTCCTCGTTGCCATCCTCATTCTTGACGCCGTCGTCGCCCTTGTCATGCCGTGCGAAGATCTTGACGGCGAACCAGAGCGCGGCCGCGAGGGCCACCCGTCCCGGCTTCGCGCCGACGACCACCGAACGAGAAGAGAGTAATCGCGCTGCTGCGGCCGCGCATCGCCGCGCGCTCCTCAGCCCCAATTTGCCACTCCAAACACTCAACACCCGCTCTGCCCTCTCGTCTCCAAACTGGCGCCGCCGACCCCGCCGCTTCGACGGTCCTCGCTGCTTCTCCGGCCGAGACGCAGTCCTCGACTCAGCGGCGGACAGGCACGACGAGCTCGAGTGCTCGGCGCCATCGCAGTGGCTGCAGAGGGAGCGGAAGGGCCGAACCACGGCTCCGGAGACGACGCAGGCCCCACCGTCGACGGCGCGGCACTCCGCGCAGGCCACGCGGCGGACGTGCCGGGCAACGAGAAAGTTAGCGCCGTGGACGGAGGCGTCGCAGGACCAGCAGAGGAAGGCGTCGTCGGAGTCGCAATAGAGGGAGGCACCGCCGCCGCACAGCTCGCATTGCTTCTCCATCGGTGCCGTCGGAAGGATACGCCGTTGCGCCTTCCTTTATAAGGCGGCGAACCGGAAGAAGCCTGCTGCCGGTTTAGGTAAACCGGGTCTGGTTTTGTGGTCGGAAGAGGAAGAAGATGGTCAAAATTATTTAATTAGTTTTTTCTTTTATTTAATTATTAATTTAAGGCCAGAAATTTTAATAAGAATTTTAAAGAGAGCGCAATCGAGAGACGTGGAGTAGACGGAGGACGCGCACGTCGCTGTCGTGGTCGATGCCGGTTGGACCCGGTTCGGTTGAATTGACCTGGTCGACGGAGAAGGAGTTGAATTTTATGGAGAGCGGTCCACGGGATGGCCGATGACATGGACCATCGAGTGATTGGACGACAACGTCTAAATCGACTCGCCGGCGTCGGGTAATCTGGACACGTAAGCAAGTCCTAAACCGTTCGCCTCGGTAAGGAGCAGGGACACGTGTCGGTTTCGGGCATGGGAATGCGCCTAACGGGTGTTGTTAACTTGTTGGCAGTTGCGTTCACTCGACGATTTGCAGCCGAAGACGTTTTGGTAGCCGTTTGGTCGAAGGAATGGAAATAGTCAAATTTAAGAATTTAAAGAATATAAAGAAAAAATTTGATGAACGGATAATATTGAATTTGGGATGATTAATTTCGTAGTACGGAAGTTTTTCATTGATTGTCAACCTAAATGAAAAATACGCATAGTGAATAGTTTAAAAGTTCAGCGTCATGATTATATTTTTTATTTAAAGAAAAAATTCTTCTAAATATATCATAGATAGAAATAGATAGAATTAAATTGTTGATACCTAAATGATAACGTGATGTCTTTCACTACATCATAGTCTAAGAATTATACTTATTCTTATTTTCCTAATGTCCAGTCTTTTCCTCATGTCTTGACCATTTACACTAATGACTAGTAGTCACCCGTTATTTATCTCCTCCGTGTTGATCTAGGGACGGATTGGCAGAGGCGCTGAGGGCGAGCGAATCGCTTTTTACCACAAGAATTATACTTATTCTTTGTGGGAGCATTGAGAACGAGCGTATTCATCTTTTACTACCAAGAATTATACCTATTCAGAGAAACTTTTAAGATAGATATGTGAATATATAAGGATAATATAATAAAAATAAAATATTAGAGAGATAGTTGAAGTTATACCTACTAAAAGAAAAAATTTAAGAGACACTTCTAATCATATATGTGAGGCTGATATTAGGAGGGTCGTTAATATAGCGGATCTATATATTTTTAAGAGACACTTCTAAGATGATATAAATATGTACGTAAACAACTAGTAAATGTTACAATTTAGTGATCTTAAATTATAAGAGCATCCATAATAAGATCGAATATTTCTCCAAAATATTTATGATTCCCACATTTACATCATTAATTAAATATCTCATTTCTTAAATATTTTAGTGATTTCAAAATTCCTTCTTAATATCCCCTTCCAATGAGAGATATTTAAGATAGGGGATATTTAGAGAAATATCCCTTCTAAATATCCCTTATTGTGGACGCTCTTGTTGGGATCGTTCGTACTCGGCTAGAGAGGGGGGGGTGTGAATAGCTGCCCCAAATCGTTCGCGTTTCTTTCTACAAACTAGGGTTAGCGCAGCGGAAATAAGAACAAGAAACGAAAACAAGAAGATCAAACCTCAACGCGTCGATGTAACGAGGTTCGGAGATAAACTCCTACTCCTCGGCGTGTCCGTAAGGTGGACGAGCCCTATCAATCCGTCGGTGGATGAGTCCCCGGAGAACCGGCTAATAATCACTCCTTCTGGGTGGAGAAACCTCGCCACAAAGTTTTGCAAAAGCAATACAAGAAGGAGTATACAGCAAGAAGCAAAATACAATACAACTGTAAAACCTTCGCTTACTTGCCTTCTCTTCGACTGGATGAAGCAGCCTACAACAGCAGGAAACCATCGTAGAAGCTCACACGAAGCTTCGAACTCAACAAAGCTCAAGAGCACAACAGCAGCTCAGAGAAAGAAGAGGAAGAAGTTATCGCGCAGCAGCAGCCCTCGACCCCTTTATACCAGAAGACGAAGAAACTAGCCGTTGCGTCGCGGCTAGAACCCCGATCGGTCTGGACCGATCAGGTCCTGATCGGTCCCGCACCGATCGGTTAGTGCACGTAACCTTCGCGTACTCGATCGGCCGATCGAGGATCGGTCCACGGATCGATCCCAACTCGGCCGTGCTTCGCGACGCCGTCTCTGATCGGTCCCGGCCGATCGGACATAACTGATCGATGCGTGGACCGATCACCGCCTTCTTTCGCCTCTGTTAAGCTGCGATCGGTCACGAGACCGATCAGGTGACTCATCTGTTCGGTATCTAATCGGTCACCGGACCGATCGAGGAAAGTATCTGATCGGTCCGGTGCCCGATCCGAGCTTGGTTTTGCCCAAACCAAGTTCCAAGACTTCCAACCAATATCCGGTCAACCTTGACCTATTGGTACTTCATCCCTAGCATCCGTCACTCCTCGACCTGCTAGAACTCCTTGCCAAGTGTCCGGTCAATCCTTTGACCTACTTGGACTTTCCAACACCGTAAGTCCGATCATCCCCGATCCATCTGGATTTTCCTTGCCCGGCTTTACTCTAGGACTTTCCACCGACTTCACTCACCGTGATTTCCACACCGCCTAACATCCCGTTAGGACTTTCCCACTCACGGCTTCACTCACGGGACTTTCCAACCGCCTAACATCCCGTTAGGACTTTCCCAGCTTCACTCACTGGGACTTTTCCGTGCAAGTCTCCATACTTGGACTTTTCCAAGTCTCCATACTTGGACTTTTCCGATGCCAAGTCTCCATACTTGGACTTTTCGCGTGCAAGCTCCTGCTTGGACTTTTCCGTGCAAGTCTCCATACTTGGACTTTTCCATGCCAAGCTCCCTACTTGGACTTTTCCGTGCCAAGTCTCCATACTTGGACTTTTCCGAATCAGTCAACCAGTCAACCCTGACCTACGGTTGCACCAATAATCTCCCAAACATCTATTCTTGTCCCACATCAAGAATAGAACTCTCTCACAGTGTCAAACATCAACATGTAACACAACTAGGTCAACCTTGACCTAAGGTTACAGACAATCTCCCAAGTCAAACATCAAAATACAACTCGAGTCACGTCAACTCGAGTCGGTCAACCAGTCAACCTTGACCTAAGGTTGCACCAACAATCTCCCCTTTTGATGTTTGACAAAACCATAATCAAGTTAGGTTAACGATAACCTAACTTAGGTTTTAAATCATCTTCCAATGTCCAATGTTCTTTCCTTGAACATTCTCTGGACATTCTCCCCTTAGGTTAACCCAATAACCTAACTTGGGCTCTCCAATAATTCTCCCCCTTTTTGACACACATCAAAAAGAATTCCAATGTTCTTCCTTGAACATTCCTTGACATTCTTTCCCTAGCTTAGGTTAACCCGATAACCTAACTTGGGTTCTCCAATAATTCTCCAATGAACACTCTCCCCTTTTTGACACACATCAAAAAGAAAAAGGAGAGTATCAAGGTCAAGAGTTTCTTCCTAATGAAAGTCCCATACCTTTCATTGAAACTCTTAATTTCCCCCTTGATACTTAACAATCAACTTAGTGATAATCCCATATCACTAATCCTCAAAAGTCTTAAGGAGTAAAAACTCCTCCTAAAAGTCAACTCCCCCTTGACAATTAGGTAAAACTCCCCCTAAAGGTCAACTCCCTCTTGACCATTGCACCAACAATGTCTTTGAGAGTTCCAAACCTTTAGAAATCCACAAAACCCAACTTCCAGCTGAAATTTCAGACCAACAGCTGAAAATCAGAAACTGGCACGCACTGATCGGTCCCCAGAACGATCAGAAACCCCATGGATCGGTCTCGCACTCGATCGTCACTGATCGGTCACCAGACCGATCAGAACTTCCCTGGATCGGTCCGGTGACCGATCCACACTCTGAAATCAGAGATTTCTGATTTCCCTTCCCGGAAATTCAGAAACTCCTAAAAAATTCCAGAAAATTCGAAAAAATGTGAAATTTTGAGGATACATTCCTCATAACATATACTATCATGGAAAAATAGTTTTCTATGAGAATAACTTCCATTTTCAAATCTTGATACAAAATTCAAAAACTTTGAAATAATTCAAAGTTAAGTCAACTTTGTATCACAATGTTCAATGATGAAAGCTATCACTAGGAAAGCTTCATCAAGGTTTTTCAAAACAATTTTGAAATGATTTCAAACCCTTTAATTTGGGACCACAATCTTAGGGCTATATGTACATGACTTGTACACAAGCTTTCCCTATGATCCTCCTTTTCTTGAATTAGGCTCATCTAGGTACAAAAACTATGCACCTTGATCCTAACTCATGATCCTAATATCTCACACACATCTAAGGTGTATCAAACCACATTCAAGTCAATTTGATGTGAGATATGGGTTAAGGTCAACTTAGGCTAAGTTCTCATGCATTTTCTAAACTACACTTTGATCTCAATACCAAAATGTGTTTTTATCCTTAAATCAATTTCATTGATTCTTAATGCAAGAGATGATGACATGGCATAAATTAATAACATAAATGAAAACATGTGCCAATGTCATGATGTCATGGCATAAAGTTTGAAACGAAACTAACACATGACATATAGATAACCTAAGCATTATCATGACATTTCAAATGATAATAAAATAAGTATGATGTCATGGCATGGCATATGGCAACCAATCATGGGAAGTTAGCACAAATAAAATGCCTAAATTCCCTATCTAAGTATCCTTAGCCTTAGCTAACTTAGGATCTAACCCTAGATTGCCCATATATCCCTTAGAGAAAACCAAAATCCCAATTATGGTATTTCTCTAGGTTTTCTTAAATTGTGCCAAATAAGATTGAAATCGATATTTTTCAAATATGGCACAATTTACTCTTTAAGGAGTAAATAATAATTCTTTTTCATTTTCAAAGGTTATCAAAACCTTGAAAATGCTCCTTGAGTGTCAATTTCCTCAAAGTTGGGTTAACTACCCTTCTAATCGGAGTTGACACTCTCTAACCCATCTATGGGGTAGAGAAGATGCTCCTAGGAACCCAATACCTATTAGAGCTCATTGGGTTCACTAAATATTCACTAGGGATAACTTCCCTAGCAACCCTCCTAATGACCCTCTTAGGCTTTAAAGTCTTGGCCATTTGGGACTCATCAAGATCAACTCTAGGGGTGACTCCCCTTGTGACCTTGATGTTGGTCTTCCTAGCCCTAGGTTTTGTTCCATAATCGAATGGAACATTATGATAAGTGGGCTTGACCACTTGAGACTTAGGTTTGTGACCCAAACCTTTCTTGTTCTTGGATATTGGTTTTTGACCCTTAAACCCTAGAGATGACTTCTCCAAGTTCTTAAGAGCCTTTTCCAAAGTATCAAGTCTTGACCTCAAGACTTGATTCTCCTTCTCTAATACCTCAATTTTTAATTTTTCATTTTTCTTTGAGGTATTCCTAGGCATATGTCTAGATGATTTGGGATTTCTATCTAGGTTTCCCTTAACCTTAGATGAGTTAATCCTAGGGTTGGCTTTCCTAGTGTTATCCTTATCTAGACTAACATCTTTGGCACCTAAGCACATATATTGGTTCCCAGAATTATCATGCTTATCATTCTTGACAATTGCAATAAAACTACTAGCATGAGTCTTATTATTATTGCAAGAGTGTGCCTTAAATGTTACCTTAGGGTTTGCCTTAGCTCCCCCTATCGACGTGCTCGGTCTCTTGTCCTTGTGAGATTGCCTCCCCCTCGGACATTGACTCCGATAATGTCCCCTTGCATTGGAAGCACACCACGTGCTCCTTGCCCTTGCGTGTTGGGACTCCGACTTCCTTGATCTTTGGCGCCGGTGGAGTCTTTCTAACCCTCTTTGGACACTTACTCTTGTAGTGCCCAAACTTCCTACACTCAAAACACATCATGTGTAATTTGCTTGAAATCACAGTGTTTGAGTTACCTAGGGTTGTGGATGTAGATGAGCTTTCTTCTTCATCCCTTCAGGAGATAGATGCTTCTTCTTGCTCCGAACTTGAACAAGAGGAACTCTCCTCCTCTTCTTCCTTGGATGTTGAGTAGCCCTCAACTCCCAATTCGCTCCCTCCATGATGTGAGCTACTTGGCTCACTAGGCTCCTCTTCATGGCTTGAAGTGGAGCTCTCCTCATGGTACTTGGCCAAGTTATCCCACAACTCCTTGGCATTGTTGTATTTACCTATCTTACACAAAACACTAGTAGGTAATGAAAATTCAATTGTTTTAGTTACCTCATTGTTGATCGTGGATTGGTGGACTTGTTCCTTCGTCCACTTGTTCTTCTCTAGAGGCTCTCCTTCTTTATCCATTGGAGGAGTAAACCCTTCTTGTACACAAAACCAGTTCCACATATTAGTCCTAAGAAAATACATCATCCTTACCTTCCAATATGCGAAGTTGTCGTTGTAGAAGGGTGGAATGGTGATGTCTTCTCCAAATTGATCCATCTCTAGCTTGTGCTCCCACGGGTGTGAATCCGATGAAGAGCGGCCTCGCTCTGATACCACTTGTTGGGATCGTTCGTACTCGGCTAGAGAGGGGGGGTGTGAATAGCCGCCCCAAATCGTTCGCGTTTCTTTCTACAAACTAGGGTTAGTGCAGCGGAAATAAGAACAAGAAACGAAAACAAGAAGATCAAACCTCAACGCGTCGATGTAACGAGGTTCGGAGATAAACTCCTACTCCTCGGCGTGTCCGTAAGGTGGACGAGCCCTATCAATCCGTCGGTGGATGAGTCCCCGGAGAACCGGCTAATAATCACTCCTTCTGGGTGGAGAAACCTCGCCACAAAGTTTTGCAAAAGTAATACAAGAAGGAGTATACAGCAAGAAGCAAAATACAATACAACTGTAAAACCTTCGCTTACTTGCCTTCTCTTCGACTGGATGAAGCAGCAGCTTCAAGCAACGCCTACAACAGCAGGAAACCAGTCGTAGAAGCTCACACGAAGCTTCGGAACTCAACAAAGCTCAAGAGCACAACAGCAGCTCAGAAGAGGAAGAAGTTGTCGCGCAGCAGCAGCCCTCGACCCCTTTATACCTGCGAAGAAGACAGCGAAGAAACTAGCCGTTGCGTCGCAACGGCTAGAACCCTGATCGGTCTACGGACCGATCAGGCCCTGTGCTGATCGGTCCCCAGACCGATCAGTTAGTGCACAGAACCTTCTGTGCGTACTCTGATCGGTCTGTGGACCGATCAGGCTACAGCTGGATCGGTCCACAGACCGATCCGCTTCCGCGACATCGTCTCCTGATCGGTCCCCAGACCGATCAGCCTGCCTTTCTTTTCGCCTCTGTTCGCTTGCTGATCGGTCACCAGACCGATCAGTAACCGATCAGAGAGTTTCTGTTCGGTATCTGATCGGTCACCAGACCGATCAGAGCAAACAAGGTATCACTGGATCGGTCTGGTGACCGATCCAGAGCTTGGTTTTTGCCCAAACCAAGTTCCAAGACTTCCAAACCAATATCCGGTCAACCTTGACCTATTGGTACTTCATCCCTAGCATCTGGTCACTCCCTTGACCTGCTAGAACTCCTTGCCAAGTGTCCGGTCAATCCCTTTGACCTACTTGGACTTTCCAACACCAGAAGTCCGATCATCCCTGATCCAAAAGGACTTTCCCACTGCCTGGCTTCACTCACCAGGACTTTCCCCGTGCCAAGTCTCCATACTTGGACTTTTCCAGTGCCAAGTCTCCATACTTGGACTTTTCCAGTGCCAAGTCTCCATACTTGGACTTTTCGCGTGCCAAGCTCCCTGCTTGGACTTTTCCGTGCCAAGTCTCCATACTTGGACTTTTCCAGTGCCAAGCTCCCTACTTGGACTTTTCCGTGCCAAGTCTCCATACTTGGACTTTTCCCGAATCAGGTCAACCAGGTCAACCCTGACCTACGGTTGCACCAATAATCTCCCAAACATCTATTCTTGTCCCACATCAAGAATAGAACTCTCTCACGAGTGTCAAACATCAACATGTAACACAACTAGGTCAACCTTGACCTAAGGTTACACCGACAATCTCCCCAAGTCAAACATCAAAATACAACTCGAGTCACGTCAACTCGAGTCGGGTCAACCAGGTCAACCTTGACTAAGTTTGCACCAACAGCTCTAACAAATGTACACCTCAAGAAAGAGAAATAACAAAAAATGATTAGTAACGATAAAAAAATATAAAATTTATTTAAATATAAATGATAATATAATAAAGTCATGGCGTGAAATGATCTATATAATCAATCTCGCCTAATTAGATAAAACTTGAATATTATTAAAGTATGTATATTGTAACAATTATGAATCCGTAGTTACTTACTGTAATAGTACCAAACAAATTTTGTTTGGAATATATATATATATATATATATATATATATATAATTTGTTTGGAATATATATATATATATATATATATATATAAAAGCATTGCACTTTTTAAAATTTTAACCTAAAATAAAAAAGTAGCATTTAATTTGATATATGAAATAATTATTTTGCAAATTAACCCTTGCCATGATTTAGTACAACTTATGATTTCTAAATAGGGTTGTAAACAAGTCGAGCCAAGCTGAATCGAGTTTTAAGGTATTCAAATTTATTTGATAAGATAACTGAGCTAAATCAAACCGAGCTTAAAATGAACTAAGCTTTTAAAATAATTGTTCAAGTTTGACTTGGTTTATTTTTTTATGTGCTTGAGCTTGTTTGAAGCTTGACTTGAGCTTGGTTCGTTTAGATGTTATCAAGCTCTCAATTCAAATTTGGCTTGAGTTTGGTTCGAGCTTGACTTTAATTTGGTTTGTTTAGATATTATCGAGCTCTCAATTCAAGTTTATTTGAATATTTGAAACTTTTAGTTGTTCGATTGGTTATTGAGCTTTATAATTTAAATTTATTTATTTATTTTACTTTATTATTTATTTAGCATATTGAAAATAATTTTATTAATGAATATGATTTGTGAATGTTGTTTACAAATATTACTCACGAATGTTAATGAGTTAAACACATATGTGTTCAAGCTTGTTTATTTAATTTAACGAGCTATTCAAGTTTGTTTGTTTAATTGATCTTGGAAAAAATATCCATATGGTACCAATTGCGGCAAGACAAGCCTCATTCAAGTGTTGCATCTCAACATTCATATATAAGTTATCCAATAATGAAATTTTGGAGGACTAAAATGAAATTTCGTACATAGTTTTTAAAGTCACGACTCGAAGCAGGACCAAGGATTCGACATCTCGTATACCAATTCGCGACAAAAGTTGTTCCTCGTGCATCAGTTGTCGTTCGCGACATAAGTAGCGTGTCAGCTGGGAAAAGAGACCGCGAACCAACGCACAGCAGCGTGCTCCTTCCTTCCTTCCTGTCTAGGGTTTCTTCTTCGATCTCTTTTTCCTTTGTCCTTCCACATCCCTCTCTCGTCGGGCTGCAGATCTCCCTCTTTCGCCCTCCGATGGCGTACGTCGACCACGCCTTCTCCATCTCCGACGAGGACATCATGATGGGCGACTCCAGCTACGCCATCCGCAGTCGGCCCCCCATCAAAGAGATCGCCTTCGCCGTCGCCCTGCTCGTATTCGGCTCCCTCGCCATCGTCGTCGGCTCCATCATGGCCGCCAACCGCGTCGGCGGCGACCGCGCCCACGGTACCTGATTTCCCTCTCAATTTAGTCCAGTACCAACTCTTTATGCCGGTCCTTCTTCACACCCTATTATTGGGATTTTACGATTTAGGGATTTTCTTCGCGATTTTGGGGTCCGTGCTTTTCCTGCCAGGGTTCTACTACACGAGGATAGCTTATTATGCGTACAAGGGGTACAAAGGCTTTTCCTTTGACAATATTCCTGCTGTCTGAGAACTATGGATGCATTTCTTGGCTCGCCATGGATGATCCCTTCTGTATAGTATGCTTCGACAACACTTTACTAGGGTTTCTTTATCTCTTGGTCTCTTTCTTCTTCTTGGACAACTTGCATGTAATTTTTCGTTGAAATAATGATAATAAACTGTGTTATGTGAAGTCTTGAAGTTAAATTGTCTACGTGTGCTTGCTAGTTGATAAATTAGTGTAATATACATTGTGAACAATTGAGTTTAGAAGAACCTCACGAACTGCATTATTCTGTTGTTTGACAAACTGTTCTATATATATTTTTTTTGTTAGAATTTCCCTTTTCCCCCTAAATAGAACAAGTAGTATAACATACATCACACAATTGAGTTTAGAAGAACCTCGCAAACTGCATTATTTCTGTTGTTTGTTGACAAACTGTTCTGTGTTTACAGTTACCTTTTTTTTTTCCAGATATCTAAGAGATGTCCCCTTGTTAATCTCATTTTTAGCTCATTGCTTGATTTTGCATCTCTCAAATAGTTTGTATTTTTTTTCAGGAAACTGGCATATATATGAGGTTCAATCTTATGGTAATCTAGTAGATATATTCTCAGTACTTGCTGAGATTTAACTACTGTAAATGAACATCCAAGATTAAAGAATGCGCTTCACTGCATTAATGCCGATCATTTTATGTTTTCACAGTATTTTAGCAGAGATAACACTTAACGTATTTGGGTTCATTCTTATTTCTTGCGCAAATTTGAACTGTTTGAGTTGTTTCATCATATCCAATTACTGGTCTGATTCATCATTTTCTTTGTGTTTTTCTGAATCACACTAACAAACGGTTTTAACATGTTTTTTTCCAGACTTGTTTCCACTTATAGTTTTTTCACACCTTGGATTTTTGTGTTTAATCAGACCAGACCATTTTGGTGGATATATCAATAAACTTCCACATTATTCTTAGGAATATAATGTTCATTCGATGAATCAAAACAACCTTGTATGCCTACCAACAAATGGTTTCTCATTCTCTTTGTTGCCAATCAATATGACTTAAAAACTTCAGTTCCAAAATTTTTTGTATTGCCACCCACACGACCTATATGATATTGCTTAAGAACAACATAGTAGAATTGGTCCATGGCTCCGACTTCAGAATACATATTCGATTGTGTTTTACTCCTTATTTTCATTTTTATTTATGTATTTATGATTTTTTTTTTCAACTTCGTGCTTCTTCTATCTTAAACTGTGTTGCTTTAAAGTGGTACAATGATATCAAGCTAAACATATTTTGAATTTTGATGACTGTTGCATTACTTCTACGTGGGTTTCAACATCTAGCAAACTTGGACAGAGTTCATACAAGTCACTTGTTAAAAGCCACTAGTCATTAGGCTTTATGATTCTGTATAATTGTCAATCAACCTCTTCATCTTGACTTGTATGTAAAATTGCAAATCATTGTTGATGGTGTTCCCCCCCCCCCCCCCCCTCTTGAAATTGTTATTCCTGTTTGCTCCATTATGAATGGATTGAGTTTATGCAACTTTACAATGCAGTTGTTAGTATGCAAAAAGTTTGGTCAGAGAATCTACACTCTTGTTTTTTTAGTAATCTAAGTGTACTCTACGCTTTGTCCAACTCATTCGTGAGGTAGATATTCGTTTCATAGTTTGTTTATCGGATAAATTTTAAGTACAGACACTCAAAAGTTAACCTACGGAATATTCATTGAGAGATTCAAACATGTACATTCTTTTTTTGAGGCTGGTAATTGAATCTGTTTGAAGAATTTCATAAGATGAGTCAATAACTAGCCTCTGTGGGCTTTGTTTATTTTTTATTTTCTATAGTTGACACCTTGTATTTCTTTGGCTCGATTAATCTGGGGGTGGCCCGTCTGATCCTGTGTAAGTTCTCCACCGACTAGTGGAATATAAATTGATTAAATGTATATAGATGTTCATTTTGACAATCAACTTTTTTGGTCCGTTATCGTTCATAATAAGCAACGATAGAGTTTTGAATTTTAGAAACCTGGTCTGGCTTAATAATGGCACCCTCCGTGGGCACCTCCGCGGGCTTCTTTTACTGGTATCATAAGTCTGCATTGCTATTCAATTAAAATTGATTATAACACCCATCATCGTTAACGTTTTATTTTTTTAAAAAAATCTGATTTGATTTAATTAAATTTTATAATGGAGATTAATAGAATAAATTAAAATAACCAAGATTTTTTTTAAAAAAAATTAAAATTTTGTAATCGAATCGAATTTTTGAATTAAATGAGATGGTCGGTTATTTAGGTTTGGTTGAGATGTTATTCACCGGATCAACTCACGGTTAAAAGTTAATTTATTTTCTATTACAAAATATATTTTAGAATGTTAAAATCATCCGACTGCTCTTTTAAAAATTTACAATATTTTTAGGAAAATATTTGTTTTTATTTTGAATTTATTTAAAAATATAATTTATTTTGATGTGTATCAAAGTTGGTGCATCCGAGTTATTTTTTGAAGATAAATTATGAGGTTAATTTTTAAGTAAATTGTTAAGTGGTTAAGAGATTAGGGAGGGAATTTTTGTTATGAAGCATCCTTTACATATTGTAATAAAATATAATTTATTTTGAAGAGGATTTATACAGTCATGATTTTTTTTTTTGGATTATTTCATATAATTTAGAAGTGAAGTAAATCATGAGGTAATTTTTACTTGGGTCTTTTTAAAATTATTTAATATGATTTGAAAGAGAGGTTAATTATAGATGTTTTATACAGACATGAGATGCATTTAATTTCATGGAAGTTTTTAATTAATCATTAGGAAAAATTAAAAGATACTAAAAGACGAATATATTTATCTCCAGTATCCCGTCAAATTGTAAATTAAGGGTGTATTTGATTGAGGGTTATCCTTGATAATTTTGGTTATTCATCTAAAGTTATCAACAAAAATTCTGTTTGGTTTAGGTAATTGATGATTCCCGAGTAATGTTTTATGCCCGACATGTCAGTAAAAGGGGCATGCAATAAGGAATCGGAAAACCTCGGAAAAATAAAGTTTTTCTCGATTCCGGGGTTATCGATTTTTTTTATCCAAAATATCCTCGGATAAAAGGAAAATATGGAAAAAAGTAAAATGTAAAGAAAAAAATGAAAAATATAAAAAAAATAAAAAAAACATAAATTTTTTAAAAATAAACAATCATTAAAAAATAATAAAAAAAAATAAAAAATGGTAAAAAAAACTTAAAAAAAAATAGAAAAAACATTAATTTTTTTAAAAAATACATAAAAACATTTAAAAAAAATTTAAAAATAGAAAAAACATAACATAATTAAAAAAAATACAAAAAAACATAAAAAATAAAAAAATAGAAAAAACGTAAAAAATTTTAAAAAGTAAAAAATAATAAAAAAATGTTAAAAAACATTAAAAAATAAAAAATAGAAAAATATAAAAAACCCTAAAAAATAAAAAAATTTAAAAAAATAAAAATTAAAAAACATAAAAAAAAAATAAAAAAAAATATATATATATAAAAAAACGTGAAAATATAGTAAAGTAGAATAGCGTTTAAATAATAATAATAATAATAATAATATTATTATTATTATTATTATTATTATGTATAGTTGGTTTTGTAACTCAAGGTAATTTAGTAAAATATTAAATTAGATTATTTATTAAAACCTTCAAACAAATATATTTTTGTTGCATTACCTACATTGAACCAAACAACATTTGGTTATGTTTTATTTTTTATAATCTTGATTATGTGATTACTTGATAATCACATAATTAAAATTATATATGATAACTTAAATCAAACGTACCCTAAAAGATACTCACACTCACGGTCTATAATTTAAAAGTCTAATATTTTATAATTATGCGTCCTGTTTATATAAAATATCTTTATAAATACATCGTGATAGAACCGTGGTCCAGTAGGCACTGCATGTCATTGGATAAGTTTTTGTTGTTATCGTAAATAATTTATATGTTTTCTATGAAAATTTGGGGCTAAATAAATTTTTACCGGTCATTAGACCTTCTAAAATATATTTTCTGCAATCGGATCTCGAATTAATCAGTCGATTAATTCGATTCGGAAGCCATCCGGTCGGGTCCGGTTCGGTCCATTTATTAGGCAACGGCAACGGCGGCGGCGAGTTCAATCACCGACGCTGCGGCAAGCACAAGGCGGTGCAGTTATCCTTCGCAGTCTCCCCTTCCTCTTCCCTCCCTCCTCTCTCTCCGATCGCTTCTCTTCCTCCTCAGCCGATGCGTTCGAACAATTAGGGTTCGCCGATGACGAATGCTTTCCGCCGGCTGCTCCTCAATCACCGCCGCTGGAGACATCTCCCCTCGCCTCGTAACCCTCCTTCCGGTCCCTTTTCTTTCTTTGACTCGCTCTCTCTCTTATCGTAAGAATGACCGTTTTTTAGATCTTTGTCGTCGGCCCGATTCCTCAGACTGCTCGCTGAGTAGACCCTCAGATGGCCTCCGGATCGGGAGTTCACGGTCGTTTCATCTGATTCGGCAGTGAGTCTTTGATGCTTTAACAGTCTGTTTATCGGTTCGTGTGTGATTCACTTTGATTGAGTTTCTAGGTTTTCCACTGGCTTCACGAGTGTCCATGGGGAGAGGCCGTCGGCGGAGTACGCCAAACGGCGCAAGGAGTCGTTGGAGACGGAGTTTGGGCACATCCTCGGAGCCCACCGATCCGAGTCCTGGTTTTCTTATCATCGGTTTGGTCCCTTCTTGGCGCTGTATAGAGCGGCGATCATTTCCTTTTACCTGGCCAAACTGACCGTATGGCATTTCTTTGTCCGAGATATAAGGAAGCGAGCTGTCAAGGTGAACCAGTCATCCTCTATAACATCTTTTTCATGCTGTTTCCTAATTAATCGCAATTCATAAAGAGATTCAGGTTTTTTATCTGTTTTTTTTTAAAGAATTCTAAACTGAAAATTGCGTTTTTGTGTAGTGGAAGCTTCCCAAAATTTATACTAGTTTTACTAATCTTAATCACACCAATTTTGCCTTCTTTCACCTCTGTTTGATATGCGAATATAAATTAATGCATATTGAACAAAATATTTGTTGTGTATAAAGATTTACTCTTTAGCTTGTAGGAATGACTTAGAGATGAAAATGGGAATACAACAGCTACAGAATGCCTGTAATGCTTCCTGCATATTAAACTGACTTTATGTTGTGTACAAGGATTCAAGAACTTATTTGCAACCTGTAGAGAAATGAAGATGAAGGGTATGGTGTGCTTTGATCACTAATGCTAAAAAGAATGACAAGGGAGATATCAACAATTCTTGGCAGCAATCAGGCTAAGTGCAAATGTGTGTAACTTTGGCCATAAGTTGGGTCAATACAAGTAATTTGAAGTTGGTGTAGAAGTGTTTATAGATGGATCATGTTCAACCCTAAGTCAGTTTCTTGGTATTGTGGTAGATTGAATAATGCTATAGTTTCATTGTCTAATTAAGTTTTTTAGACTCTATATTCAAAATATCAATGAAATGGATGATCTACATTATCGGTTGGACCAGTACATAGTGCACACAATACTGTACTATATTAACAGAAAATAATTATTTTTATAGTGTAATATATCATACAATGTTGTATCAAATAGGAAACACTGTCTACTATCGACTGCCCATAATTGGATGTCTTACTACCTCCTGTTCAGTAAATAGCAGTCTTACTACCTTTTCACGAGTAAATATTAACTCTACTACCCGGTATTGTATATTTAGGCCAGTCTCATTCATAGCAATTTATTTTTGGGAACGAATAAGTGAGTAAAAAGATGATGGAGAGAATTTTGTGTATGGTTTATCTTGGTGACTCATATGTTTTCACCGAGCTTAATTTTGACCTGGATAAAACCGAAAATCAGTAGTAAATAATTTGCAGGTTGTTTTTATATACTTGTTTGTTGTCCATATTTCAATATATATATATATTTTAAATTTCACTGGAAATTAGTTTAATTATATTTTACTTTTTTTTTCTTTTCAGTTTAGGGAGGCTCTCATTAACTTAGGCCCTTTCTATATCAAGGTAATCCACTTAAGTTTTTTTTTTTCCTTCCATTCATATAATCATTTATTTGTCTTCCTCATTCCTATCATGAATGCCTCTTATTAGGCATCCATGAATATTGATTGTCAAAGTTAACTTCACTACTGAGTTTATTGATTATATAGAAAAGGGCATTTCTATTATTGTCTTTGTGCAGAAGTTTTCTGGTTAATGATATCCATTTTGTCTACATGCCCGTAACTGACAACTACATCACCTTTTGTACAAAATTATCTGTAGTAGTGGATTGGATAATCTTTTAACAGCTTGATGACAGCTGCTCAGGATCGTTTCTCAATTTTGTAAACATGATTAGTATTTTCTATTGCTATCCTTACAAAGTCTGATCTCAACGACTGGCTTGGATCCTTATACAATACTGCTTAGTCTATCAACCAATTATAATGAATTAAGTATGGTATTTTCAGACTCATGTGTTTTTTGACTGGTGGTACTAGAATTTCAATATTTTGTTTATTAATGTTTTTTTTTTTTCGAAAAATTGACAACTACCATAGCATGAATTATGAGCATATTACAATAGATAACTTTTTGATCTTAGATAACTGGCTATAGTGTGATTCTTTGTTATTATATTCTACGAACCCTGTTTCAGGAGTTTGATCATTTGTTTGAGAAGTATATAGGAAAAAAAAATTAAACTGCTTGTCTGATGTATGGCAAAATTATTGAAGAACAGAGCTAGCTTATTCTTCGGATAACTGTGCTTGCTTGTGCAACTTGACCTTCCTAGATATATATGATATGTGTGGTTATTTTTTACATCCAATCTTGCTTGTGGCAGGCTGGATTTCCTATAAAAAGGAACTGGAGTTTATTTATTTATTCCTTTTGTAATTGATTAGTTTAAACATTGGATTTTGCATTTTATATCTTCCAGCTGCTTGCCAGGCCATGATGAACTTTAACACATTATTTGCATACTGTGGAGCATGTAAATAGCTTTTGTATTATTTTTCCTTTTTTGCAGCTTGGGCAAGCACTTAGCACACGCTCTGATATATTGCCCAGTTCTTATTGTCAAGAGCTTTCCAAGCTACAGGTATTTAGAAGCCAATACATTTACAGAAATAAATTAGTGAACTTCAACTTTATGCATCTGATTCTGAATTACATAATGAGTCACAATACAACATATTTATGCTTGCGAACGCTAGCAGATGATTAGGCATGGGCATGTCCTACGGGAGATTTTATATGGTTTAGTAAATGAGCTTGAAGCCATTATGCATCCTTGTTATTCTAACTCTGGTGTTTGTACTTTCATTTAACATTTCTTAATCTGTATTTGATTTTATTTTTTAAATTCAGGATCAAATACCGCCATATTCTACTATTGATGCAATCAAGTCTATTGAATCTCAGTTGGGACTTCCAATTAATCAAACCTTTGCAGATATAAGTCCAAAACCAATTGCAGCAGCATCCTTGGGTCAAGTTTATAAAGGTTAGCAATCTATATCGATGCGAATGTCTTTGTTAACTCCCATTATGGAGCTCTAAATTTTCTGGAATCTCTGAGGTTAAACACATCCCTTTGATATATCAAGTCATGCAGCTCATCTACATTCTGGGGAGCTTGTGGCTGTCAAAGTACAAAGACCTGGCATGAGTTTCTTTCTGACCCTTGATGCGCTATTGTTTCATATGATTGGGGGGCAATTGAAACGATTTGCAAAGGCTCGCAAAGATCTCTTGGTAGCTGTCAATGAGATGGTTAGCTCAATCCTTGTTACTTTGTATTCATTTCAACTTATCGTTTCTGATGTTTCTATGTGTCTTTGATTTTTGTATTCTCCTTTAGGTAATCTCTTGAATAAGTTTGAGTGCCTATACTGAAATTGAGATGTTAATTTGGCAGAAGTCTCTAAATGGACTACAGAACTTTATTACTCGATTGCAATTGTAACTATTTAAAATTACTGACAGGGACTGACATTGCTAGAATTTTTACTTGGATCTTCTTTCCTCAGGTTCTAAATTCCCTTTATGAAAGGCGCATTGCAACTTTCATTCCTTAAGGGTGTGACAGACATAGTCATGGATTCTTTAAAAGGGAGATTTAGTTAGTAGTTTTTTTTTTTAAAAAAATAAAAGGATGTTTAGATTTATTTGGGGGTTCTTTTAGATTTAAAAAAAAAGTTGTTTAGATTCATTTGGGAATTTGTTAAAAGGTTTAGGTAATTAAGTGGTACTTTTACAAGAACTATCCTCATTACCTGCCTACAAAAGGTTAAGATCCCTTGTATTGGGTCTTTTTTGAATTAATAATATTTTACTATCTTGGTGAGTTGAAATGTTCCTTGTGCCACATCAGTGGTTTTGTGAAATTTACTAACACTAAAACTACAGACATTCAACAAATCCAAGGACGTGGCAAACCTAACCAAGAATTGCAAAATTCAAATTTTTTTATCAACCTTGGGCTTCAGTTTTTTTAGATTTTTGGGGTTGAGTTAATTTCCATATAAAAAACTCAAAAACACGATTTAACAATAACATCTAATTAAAGTTCCTTTTTAGAAATATAAAGTTTAAAAATTGTTAAAACTGTACCAGACCCTAGTTGATCCTAGTTTCTAACAAAAAGCTATTATTGAATAAAAAATAGACTACTAAAGTAATTTCTTAATAGTGGAATAACCTGAATCCCATCTTTGCCAGGGCAAAATCTATTCTGATCACTGTAGGGTCACTTTCTCTTCCAATTTCCAAAAGTCAGATCTTGGTTTCTATTTTATATTTTGCAATCACAATAGACTAAATATTCGCTAATCATGATGCTTGTTTATTTGGCTCTTCTCAGAAAACCTATAAGTTAAGGTTAGGAAAATCTAGTCATCAAACAAATGGGAGAAGAAAATAATCTTGATGACATAAGATTACTATATGATAAAGGATATAACTTATGGCTCACTTTAGTGTAGATTTCTTGCTTATGTATTACAATTTTCTGCAGGATAGCTATGATGCTAATTATTTAGCTCTTTTGAAGCTTGACACTCATGTTATATTCTGGTGGTTATTTTTTTTTTCTGTTCTCTGTAGTAAAAGCCTTGCTGTTATATTGTTGCCTATAACATGCTTCTGATCTGGTCTGACAATAAACAGGTTAGACACATGTTTGATGAAATTGATTACATCCTGGAAGCACAAAATGCGGAAAGATTTGCTTCCCTCTATGCATCAAGTAAGTTCAGAGCAGTTTCATTTTACCTTTATCTTTTTCAGTTCGAGCATTTGCATAATTAGATCTTTTAAACTTGAACAATGTTTTATTATTTTGACCCAAGTTTAGTTGGCATGGACACTATTTGGGTGTCTGTTGGTTATAACAAAAAAGAATTTGAGTGATGCAACTGTTACATTGTGTTTACCAGAAGATAAAACTCAGAATTGCTAGGAATGTTTTAATTATGAAAGCATTCAATACGTAATGGGATTAATTAATAATATCAAATAAATGTATTAATGAAGTATAACTTAATATATAAAACTTCGGTGTGATTTTGGTTCGATGAGTCCTAAAGGAATTTTGTCAATCCTCTTGCATCAACTTTTGAGTTTTTATTGCATGCCCCCACTCTAGAGCTTTGCTGCTGATTGCACCTGTTGCCGAATTGTTGACCATCATCATACTGTGAGTTTCATTACTCGCTTTAAATTTCGAGCCAATCCTCTGTGCATTATGCCTCTCATCCTTACTGTAAAGTATTTTGTCCATAATCGATATACATGGTCCTTGTTTGAGGCTTTGTCTCATGCCCAACTAGAGCTTTGTTGCCAATGCCTTGTTTGAGGCTTCACCTCATGCGCCAATTGAGATTTATTGCCAATTGCATTTGTTGCTAAATTTATTGATTGTCATTGTACTTACAAGCTTTGTTGGTCACCTTAGCGTCTTTGCTAAGCCTTCGTGCATTTCTCCTCTCATCCTTGCTGCAAACCTCACATCCCACCTGGACTCGACTTTATCATCGATTTTTCCCTCTTGCTTCCTTTCCTGCTTTTGTGGTTGATTTGTGTGTGATAGAAGGTAATAAACTTAATTTGATAGAAAATGACCAATTTTTTGATTCTTGGTTAATTGCATTTACTTTTCTTGTATTATTAGCCAAATGTGAGGTGCTTCTGTCAGTATTGATGGTTCTAGAATGCCGCATAGGAGTGATCATGAAATCAATAAGCCTTGGAACATCTATTATCACTTCCAAGTTGTATTACACATAATGTTTTTACCTTAGATACATATCTTTCCTTTATCTATTTTCATCCATTTTGTGATCGAATGAATATATCATGTCAAAAGTAGCTAATTGACATGCCCAATGAAAATGCTAGATCGTGATGCTGCTGATACTGAATCCTTCACTTGTGTAATACCGTGAATGGATAGTGCACATATCACTTGATGAATTACCTCTTATCCATTTCATCACAGGGGCTCTTTTATTGATAGAGATGGTTGTTACAATCCGATAACTTGAGGCACATGTCAAGCTAATATATTATTCCACATAACTTTGACTACATTGGGGCACTACAATGGTGGTCATGTTGCATACCTATATTAATTGCTCAAATACAAAAGTTCAATATAGTTTCTTACACGATTGATTTAATAAATTTCACGTTTCTTTGATTCTTTTTAATTATGACATTTATTTTCTTATCATTCTGTGTTTTATTTGCTAAATTTATTTATTTATTCTGCACTATCCATTTCCTTACATTTAAGTGTTGCTGATACTTTGTTTCTTCCATGGCTTAGAACTTCTTGCTTTATTTATCCAACTTCAGCTTATGATGACAGCTAATAGTCATGATAATCCTAGAACAGAATCCATCAAAGTTCCTAAGATCTACTGGAATTTCACACGGAAGGCTCTGCTTACAATGGAGTGGATAGATGGAATCAAGCTGACAGATGCTCCCCGTATAAACAAAGCTAATTTGAATCGGAAACAGTTAATCGATCAAGTAATTCTGAGCATTCTCTATTGTCATTTCTCTTTGATTGTTTAATTCAATTGCATATCCTGAAGAGGAAATTTGAATCTGTACTTTTTGATGCTTCATAATGTCTCATATTTCATTCCAGCAAGAAACCATATATGGGATGATGCATGGGGTTATTATATCCCAGTCAAATTAGTTGTTTATATATCATTGCATAACACAGTTTCAATGTAGTTTAGAGCTGTATGGACGAAAGAGACGAAAGTAGAGTGCACTGATTTTTTAATGTTCATATAAAAACTATTGAAGGTACTCTGTATTTATGATACCTCTTTGATTTAAGAAAGTAGTATTTCTACTGCAATCAGAAAATTATATCCATAACCTTACAAAGAGATGTCGTGCATTGATGTTGTCTTGAATTTATAGTATAAACATCACTCATTTTGTTTGCCACCAATGGCGTAGCCAGGGTCTTCAAATGCCCTGGGCTAAATTACGACAATAATAAAACATACATGTATACTAAACATTTAACAAACATATAACATTTATATACCAATATCCTTTTACATAGTTCAAATTTCATACAAAATACTTCAATATCTACTTAGCTGTGTTCAGCGAGATTTTAGAGTATAAAACTCATCTATTACTGATTCCAAGTCTATTTTCTCAGACAATTGTCGTTCTATGTAGAGAATCATGCAATCGGAAAGTAAATCATCATCCATCTTGTTGCGACGTGTCATCTTGAGAAATTTCATGGATGAAAAGGCTCTCTCTGCCGTTGCAGTTGATACAGGGAGAGTCAAGACAAGACGAATCAATCTCTGAATTATAACATAACTCTCAGTCTTTTTGGTCACAATCATTTCTCTATATAATGCAGAAAGAGTAGAAATTTGTTGAAACTCACGATCACAAACTATGTCAAGTTGATAATGTTCCAATTCAGCTCTCAAAGCATGCATTTCTTGTTGAGTAAATTCAGCCGGATAAAATTTTGATGCAAGCTTGCAAATATCGCCCATATTAAATTTTTTAAATGAATCAGTAGGATCCAAAGATGAACAAAGAGCAAGAAGTTCCATTGTTGCCTCACCGAATCTACAATTTAGTAGTTCCATCACTTGAAAATCTATTGCAACATTAAAAATATCATAGTGATAATGATGCTCAACTGTGACATGGTCCCGTTGTTGACAATAACGATTAACTTTATAACCACAGCTCATATCAGACATCTCAATATTATGTCGTTCACAAAAAGTCTTTACTTTCTCAAAAAATTCATCCCAACTAGCTTCTCTAAATTTTAGAAGGATGACTTTTGTGGTTGAGACAAATTTTAAAACATTCACAATGTCTTGTGATTTATTTTGTAGAGCTTGACAAAGAATGTCAGTGGTTTCTAAGATATTTTCCATCAAAAACAACACAAATATAAATTCAAATCTCAGTGAAAATGGGCCATTGGATTACTTGTATTCTCAAAAAGAAAGCATGGAAAACAATATGCTTTGTCCTTTGAAGGTGAATATTCTAGCCAAGGAAATTGTTTGAACCAAACATATTGAAATCGATGGTTTTGCTTTCCAATTTTTGTTCTTGGATACTCAACAAGTTTGGGTTGATAAGGTCCTCCTTTGATATATGCTCTTCTAATCTCATCCCGCTCATTAACAGAGTATTCACAAATCAATTTTCGTAATCCTGGATCTCGTTCAATAGAAGAAATATCAAATTCTTCTTCTCTTTGTTCTATTGGCCTAGATACAAAATGAGGTTGTAAATCGGAAGTAGAGGATCCAACTGTTGGTCTAAGAGGTATATCACATTACAATTGATTATCAGATTCAGATTGATCATCTCTTTTCCTAAAAAATGACAGGAATGTTTTTGGCTTTTTATTTGAAGGTTGTTGGTTTTCCATTTATAACCTAAGGAAAAAAATAACTACAAATTAATTATTTATAACTTAAAAACAAAAAGAAACTACCAATCAATTATAACAAACTCAATCATATTATTCATTTTATGACAAACTCAAACACAATAATAAATCAATTTATAATATCACATCATTCCCTAGTACTAGAATCATAATTTTCAGATAATTTAAAATTTTAAATAATTTCAAATAAAATCACAACTACAAATCTAAAATTACCTGTGAGGCCGTGATTTGTCACTTTAAGATAAAGAGAAGTCCACTGCCTACCCGTAAAATCCAGTGCCATGCTGAAACTTGAAATGCCTGAAATCAAAAACAAAAATAAAGGACTTAAAAAGGAAACAAATGTGGGAATTTAGAAGTAAACTTAGGACCTTCCACTTTTTTTTTCAACCACAACTATCACAAATAATAATGAGTATCACATTTAGATTGATAGAATTTTTAAATTTTTTCAGAAATTTAACCTGGGTTGGAAACAACTTTACTAAAAAAAAAATTAGGGCAAAGCGACTATGATTCTATGAAGAACAATCTCTACTGGTAAATCCATCACACACGGCGATCCTCAGATCGTCAAGACTAAACTCACACGATAGATTCTAAGAGCCATAGAATTCCCATAAGGGTGAAGCAAGGAAGACGAAGGAACCAAAGAATTCACAAATCATTAAAAAAACAAAAGTGGAAATTGTTGTTCTAGAACAGGAGAGCCAGGTGAGATGCCCCGTGCCCAATTCATTTTCGTCCCCCCCCCCTATTTCGATTGATTTGGAGAGGGAAAAAAAGGAGAGAGTCTTAGTCTTAGGTGAACTTGATGGAAAGGTTGGATTTTGACGAAGGACGAAGAAGATGTAGATGGAGATTACCACTTATCAGTGCTTCAAAAGGTATTGCAAGAGGCTGAGCGAGGAGAACCGGAGGCTGAAGAAGGAGATGATGTGCTGAAGGACTGAAGGTGGCAACGATCACTGCCTCAATGTGCTCGTCGTGCCAGAGGAGGCCGGCGAAAAAATCGCTGGGTTACATGCTTGCACTGGGCTTGATGTGTTCACCTGCACTGGGCAGCGGAAAAAAACTAGGGATTAGGGACTTAGGGTGTTAAAAATTGCTGGGCTGCACTGGGCTTCAGCCCAGTGTAGCCCAGTACTGGCTATGCCCTTGTTTGCCACAGTGTAACCTCTGTACGATTTCACTTAAAATTTTCATTGTAAGGACTCTCATTATCATGCATATTTATTCTTCTTTTCCATATAGTGGTATGATAGGTTATAACATGCTAGGACTGAAAATCTTCCAGTGTTAAATTTTTTGTAGAGTTATTTTCTTTCCTTTTTTCTTGATTCTAAAGCCTGAAAATAACTTTGGTCAGTGCAGAGCTGACGTTAGAGGTGGGCTTTTAAACACTGGCCATCACTTGGTGTATAACTACCCAACTAAGTCTATCCAAACAAAGTGTTTTGATTAAATTTTAAAAATAGTTGTAAATGCTTAAACAACATTAAGATACATATATTAATATTTTCTTGTTGACCACCCTTCTAATTGCTATCAAACATACATGGAGAATGGAACTTATCCATTAAACATGCTAAAGTACAAACTGTGGTTAGGTGAAGCCTTGCCAATCATCATTATTAAATCTGATGAGGTTAGTTCATGTTGGGAGAGGAACGGTTGTCTCATGAGCATCAACACATCATAGGAATAGATTTCACACTAGTCATTTACTCCTATTAGATCAGTCTATTTTCTCTCTTAATTTTAACTTATTGTCTTATGCTAATATTTTTACCAACTTCAGGGGCTTTATTGTTCATTGCGACAATTGCTTGAAGAAGGATACTTTCATGCTGATCCTCACCCTGGAAATCTTGTGGTCACTGAGAGTGGATCTCTAGCATATTTTGATTTTGGTATGATGGGTGAAATTCCCCGCCACTTCCGTGTAGGACTTATCCAAGTGGTGAGCTACATGATATGTCACTACTAACAAATCGCTAGTTCTTGTTTGTCCAGCGTCTATAATTTATTAGCGGATTCTGGAATTTACGATAAGTTCAATGAGTTGATACCTTATGCAAGTGATATCTTAGATCATGTGTATTGTGTTACATTAGAAATTTCTCTTGTTACTTGTTCAGAAATTATATTGTTAATGTGTTTGATTGCTTTGAGATGGTGTTTATCATTTTCACATGGAATTGCAGTTACTGGTTTGATCTGAAGTTTTTTTCCTAGTTTGGAATATACTTGAATCAGATCTGTGTTTTGTTTGTTTATGTTTTTGTTCATGTTTCCTAAAATCTTGTGAGCTTAGGTCACCAACTGTAACCCTTGGCTTTAGATTCAGCATGATCCTAGTATCGTGCTCGAATTGATCAACTAAACTGTAACCTCTTTGTAGTAAAATGTTCAATTCATCTTAACTTTCAGTTGGGAATGGGATATGTTGGTTGAATAATCACACATTTTAGACCCTCCCCGCTACATAACACCATTCACAGATGCAAATGCCATAGCTAGATCTGTGAATGCCTTTGCTGCTATCATTAGTACCCTTCTAATGTTAGCACCAAGTTATGGCATATTTGAAAGTGCTGGCACAAGCGAGAAGATTTTAAAATTTATTTATTATTGTGTGGTTGCCATATAGAGGATCCTATAACAAATGCCAGATCAGTTTAGTTATTGGTAACTACTGGGAAATTAGGACAGCCATAAGACGATAGAGTTTCTAAACCAAGGTATCATGGACATTGATAAGAAACGACATGGCTGCATATTGTGATTATTAGAAGGCTTTGCAACGGTGGATTTTAGACCATAAATTATGTGTCCTTGAATATCTCATAAAGGTCCAGTGACTTATTAATTGGAGCAGATGTGATTTTTTTTTGAAATGAAAAATTGTAAATTATGGTACTAACAATTTCCTGTTTAGGTGAAATATCTGTAAAAATACAACACCAATGTGAAGGTGTAAAATAGGAGTTTGTCATAAATCCATTATCTTATGAATCATGAGATTTCGATAATTGGATATTTGCCTTTCATCTTTTGTTGTACCCTGTTCATTTTATTTTATTTTCTACATTGATCTTCACCTACAAGTTGTTTCCTTAGTATAAAATAGTTTTTCTTATACACTCTCTCTTAGTGTCTTACTCAAGCAATTATCATTACATATTCAGCTTGTACACTATGTCAATCGTGACTCATCAGGCTTGGCAAATGACTTCCTTTCCCTGGGATTTATTCCTGATGGGACAGATATTCAGTCAGTTGCAGATGCATTGCATGAATCATTTGGTGAGGAAGGATCTAGGCATTCAAATGATTTTCAGGTTAGTTTATCATCTCATGGTAATAAAGTATACATGTATCTTGGGACCTTTATGTTCTTGAAAAGTTTCTTCTAGTGTTTTACTTGAAACTTTACTCAAGTTGTAAGGTTAGAGAGAAACCAATCAAAAACTACATTGGTAGGGGTCATGTGTAGTTTATTTATGGTTATCATCTTTTTTTGGATGCTATACTTTCTTCTCTCCGCAGGAAACGAATAATACTAGTTTGTTTAGTTTATTTGTGGTTATCATCTTTTGACCAATAACTATTATCCTAGCGTTGATTTTAAGATCTTAAGGAGAGTTGGACTTTTTAAATCAATCATCCTAGCTCATTTTGCTGACAAGGATTTGCTCATTCTGGGTCATATTGATGTAACCTATCATTCAAGAAATTTATTTCATCCATGCAACTATACTATGCCCTTGAACCTCGAAACTTTTTCTTGGGGCAAACTGGAAAGGCAGATTTGCAGGAAGAATGCACTCTATCTGCATGCAGATTCTGGTCCTGATTGTTAAATCATCAACTTAATGGCTGATCCTCTTGAAGCAATTATTTTATGGAAAAGAATTTGCAATTCTCTGCAGGGGATAATGGATCAATTATATGATATCATGTATGAGTTCGACTTCTCTTTGCCTCCTGATTATGCACTGGTTATCAGGGCATTGGGGTCCTTGGAAGGGACTGCTAAAGCATTGGATCCAAGTTTTAAAGTCGTCGAAAGTGCATATCCTTATGTGATAGGGAGACTTCTTGCAGACCCAAACCCCGATATGAGGAGAATACTGAGGGAACTGCTTATACGAAGCAATGGCTCTATTCGCTGGAATCGGCTGGAGCGTCTGGTGAGAAGAAAACATGAACCCACGCTTTCTTTTCCTTGATTCTTCCTTCCTTAAAGCCTTTTTTTATCACTCTAATTACCAGATTATAAAGTAAAAAATAGTACTTAGTGCAGTTTTCATTGACACTTTGCTAATGTTGATTGGTGCCTTCAGATAGCAGCTATCTCTGAACAATCATCTGACACAGAAAATGAAGCCACTTTGTTGCGGAAAGGGTTTGACATGCATTCTGTGGTTGCTTCCACAGAGGATTTGTTCAATTTTGTGTTGTCAGAAAAAGGTTGGAGAGTTCGGGTTTTTCTGGTTCAAGATATTCTCAAAGCTGCAGACACTTTTATTAATGAAGCAGGGTTGCCATGCATGTTTGACAACCAAAAGACAATGGAAAGTTCTGCGCTCGAGGTTAGTCACTCCAACTATTAACACCAACTAAGTTTTCACCATGGTTTTGCTGGTAACCTTAAAGATCAGTATGAGTTTGAACATTCTTACAAACTACAGTATCTGAAGTCCTGACCCACCAAGTGATCTCATTGCATTTTTTCTTCTTGTTTTCCTTAAACCTGCTATCATTTTTTTGGATAGAACTTATATGATGGCCATTTCACCAAAGATCTAGTCAAGGGGTTTTCATAAAATGACACGTGGAACACTAAGGTCAAAGCAGATTGGTAACTGTAGCACCTGCGTAATCAAGTTGTAGCACCTTGCAAAATTGCCAATCAAATTGTTCCACCAACTATAACTGAACCGTAGCACCTACCTATTGTCACGAAAACAAAAATCAAAATGTGGTGCCTTAACCAAATCATGAGTTCCACTATAATCGAACTATAACTTTTGGTGTGTCAATTTACAACAAAATCAAACTGTATCAGTTCAACTAAACTTTGACACCTAATATAATGAACTAGTAGCATTTGCTACAGCCATATGCGGCATACTATAACTGAACTGTAGCATCAATTATGATCAAACAGGTCATGTTACAAAATTAAACTATGACATTATGTGCAACCAGCCAAACTAGCATGTGATTAGTGAAACAAGTGCCATTATTTAAAAGCCACTCCATATATTTAAACTTCATGTTCTTTTTTACAGTTTTCAGTTTAGAATATCATTGCCAATTATGGCCATTCAAAGATTTCAGAGTGAGATTTTGTAGCATCACTTTTTTTTCCAAGTTTTTGTTTTCCTTTCAATTTCTTACACGGGCATTGCTTTTTTATGTTGGCAGAAAGACACATTAGCGACAAGATTGGTCGATGGGTTTTGCTCCCTGAGGCGAGCTATTAGCTTGGCACCAGAAGCATGGGGTGCCATGTTTCTACGAACATTAGCGAAATCTAACACCCGCAGATTTCTTCTAGACATATTTTCCTCATTGGCAGTTCATTTTGGCGACAAGATACCAGAAACATTTTTTCTTTGCATATCTAAATTTATTCATTGGTTAGAGAAGGAAGATTGTTGTCAAAGAGATTCATAACTTCTAGTTCTACTCATTCAATTTTCACCAGAGTACCTTTTTGTGTTCGTATAGATATTGATCACAATTTTGTTCCAACAACTGTAAGGCCTTAGGAAATCGTTTGCCCAGAACTTTTCACCAGCTATGTAATTTTTTCTTCTTTGTGCAGGCTGCGGAATGAGATATCTGGGTATAAACTGAGATACACATTCGTTACTTAATATATGCCCAAGATTGTGAGTCTACAATATTCCTCATGTCCATTGCACATGGAGGTGTCAAAAAATGGATCTGATCCGTCAATCCGACCCAAGTTGACTTGGAAAATTCGGGTTAGGGTTGGCGATTTTCAGGTCAGGGTTTTTTGGATTAGTTTAGGTTGTGCTCAGGTTGATTCGGATGGATCAGAATTTATGATTTAGGATTTTTTTTTAGGTTAAATTAAATTTTATTTTGAAAATTAATATATTTTATGTGTATAAATAGTAGCATGTTAGTATAATAATGATAAAATGTTAAAATAAAAATAAATAATTATAAAAAAATCATTAAAAAAAGATTTTTCTAGGTTGGTTGGGTCATTTGATTCATCTGAATTGAATTGACACTCCTACAGTTTGAATCATCATGCCTGTGCAAATCATAAGCAAAGTATATGTTGCTCTTATCGAGTCTAATATCTTACTAAAACTTAGTTTGGTAGATGAATCTTTAAATCTAAATGCCTCATAGGAGTTTCATCAACTCTTTTTGTTTTTTTTTTCCAATTTTTCTGATTATGAAATTGTTTCAAAATTATTTTTTCCTTTAAAAGTTTTCAACTATTTACTCTCTCCCAAAGAGTATTCATGCAATTTCAAGACTCCATAATTTAAAAGGTGAAATGTTTTAGCTCGGTTTGATTGGAAGGATTAAATGAATTATTTGAATCAATTAGATCGAGCAAACACAACAACGACCAATTGGATTTAGTATGTGCATCGAGTAAACAATTAGTCAAAACATATTATCAAATTAGAAAAAACAAACAAGTCAAATCGAATAAATTAAATAATAATTCTTTCCACTAATCCTACTATTTCATAGTTCTTCTCATAATTTACACATGATTGATTTGAAAATGGGAAAATTATACGATCCTATTAAAAATTATTTAAATTTTATGATACATTATTAATAATTAAAAAATTTTAAAAGTTATTTACATATAATTAATAATTTACAGATAAATGTCATTGTCGACATAAAAAAATTATTATAGGTATAATTTTAAATTAATTAGTAATTTAACTATATTCTAGTATAATAACACTAAATAATATTTATATTTTCATATAACAATAAAAAAATATAAAATTTCTATTAACACAAATAACATTAATCACGTTCAACTTCAAAAATATTCTATTGAAAAGCAACTGACATAGTAGAAGATATTGAAACCTTTAATTCAAACATGAATGTTAAAAGTAATCATCTGTTGATCCCGAAGAATACTAAGCAATATAGGCCGGATCCTCTGAACCATTTTTATGGTCTAGAGAATGCTCCCTTTACATGTATTGATAGGGATGCATAGTTCCCACTTATAAAATAGATAAAGACCATGTATCCCCACCAATGCATGGAAAGGGAGCATCCTTTGGGTCGCTAAAAGCGGTCCAGAGGATCTCCTCTCTAAGCAATAGACAACTCATCATTTTGAGAAAAAAATATAAAATATTATTGGTAAAATAACTTAAAAACAACTAAATAGATGTTTAAATAGTCTCTAAATAGATGTTTAAATAGTAAATTTACAAAGATAAAAATAATATAAATTATAAAATAATCAAAAAGATATAAAAACAATACTAAAATTCTTTCAAACTTTTGAAAAAAGTTTTAAATTGGACGGTTATGAATTTTACCTAGTAATTAATTGTAAATCTTTGAACACATTTCGATTTGATATATTATATATCTCATGATTATGATTCAATTCAAGTTAAAAATTATAGTCTATCGAACCTATCAATCTTGCTCTGATTGATTTGGTATTCTAGATTGTAGGACAGTATAATCTTATGATCTAAGATCGTGATTTTTATCAAACATGAATTCTACCCTTCCATTTTTAAATAAGTAGTTGTTATCTTTAATTTAACGCTATATCCGAGTAAGCTTTTCTTAAATAAGCAATTTGTTTATTAGCTAGCTTTAATTTAATAATTCTTACATAGCATCAATGGGTTCCATTTGCCTCCAAACTCCAGTCGTGATAAGCACGCAGCGGCGCAGCGCATCGCATCATGATTCGCACCTTCCCCGCCCTCGCCTCCACTGCCCACTTCGCCCACCTCCCTTCGTCGCCGAGATCCTCGATCCAGCGGCCAGGCCTCTACCTCAACCGCAACCGACCGCCGCAAGATCTGGGCTACTACCCCTGGTGGGATTTCTTATTCAATTCCATTTTTTTTAAGAATTCTATCCCCTTTGTTTTTTTTTTAAAGTTGGTCGGTGTCGAGAGTCGTGGCATTTTGCTTTGTTAATGCGAACGAGTTCGAGTCGGAAATACTTCCGCTCGTCGTCGTCGAGTTGACTTCCCTGGTTGTTGGGATCGAAATCTTTGGTTCTTTTGGTGGATGACAATGGAGAAATCGAGGCGTTTTGTTAAGGTAAGAAACTGGATCAATCCTTGTCTCTTCTTCAAGTTGCATTTAGGAAGAACTTAGGTCGGATTTTTCTTAAATATCTCATCTTTGCGGAGGTTTTACTTGAATTTGGACCTCTAATCAGGGGGTTGTAGTTGATCGGTTTGGAGTTGTACTTGGATCACTTTAGGTTTGCAGAGATTAATGACATAGGTTCTCTGCGTCCACCTGCTAGAGTTCAGTGACTGGTTGATCCTCATGCTTTGGCGATTGCTCTCCATCAGATCTTTTATTTTTGTGATTCTTTAGGTCGTCCGAGTGGTTACTTAGTTTCTCAGATGATTGAGGACTGCAGATTTCCAGGATTATGAAGATAATATGAATGAAATTACTGCTAGAGTCCGATTATTGATGGATTCTTTTCCAAGGTCGTGATCTTTTGGTTCTAGTTGCGGTGATTCTGATTAGACCTGCTTAATAACAAGTTGTTAATGTAACCTTCATGAGTAGTTACTGAAGCAGCAGGGTGTACCCTTTTCATGCATGATTAAGGAAAAGAAATGCAGTGGACAAAGGGATGAACAATTATTCCATTTCATTTACTGGAGCCTTTTGGTATTTGAAAATAATTAACCATAAAGAAACCTTTTAGTGTCATGCCATTTTCTGACATTGGAGGTATTCTTATACACCAAAGAAGTTTCAGTTATGCACTGCAAATTGGATGCCTCGGTTGGATTCTCGCTGTTAGGAACCATTGCCTATTCACGATTAGGCAATTGCTGCTTATTGTTTGTGTTATCCATCAGGTTCAGAAGAAAAGAGAAAAAAAATCCTCAGACCTTCAAGGCCCCTCTTACTCAAGGATCGCATATTTGGTGAAGTTCAGTTGTTTTATCTTAATTGTTATTCAGTTACCTATACATTTTATTCTTGCAGAATGTTTCTACTTCTAGTTCTAAAGAAACATTAAAAGCTAGTCCTTCAAGGAAGCCAATGTCATTGAAGGATATCGATTCAGCTTTCCATGGAGCTGGGCAAAAGTCGTATCCTGATCATGTCACTTTGTTACACCCTTGTTTTTTTAAAAAAAATTGTTGGACTTATGTTGTTTACTGTTGGAATTATTAAGTTAATTACAAGCTCTTGTTAGGATTATCACCCCAACCAAACATAGGTTGAATTTGATAAAGAAGTATTACAGTCACAATTAATAGTTAGAAAAAACTTTTGCATTCACGGATTAGATTCTAACTTTATAACTGTTTTACTTTTTCAATAAAAGACTACCTTCATCGGCACAAGAAAAGGCCCAAATTTGTTTGCCTAGTTTCCAGAGTTCATAGCGTTAAGCATGGTTTGGCATGAATCACAAGCCTACCGCAACAAACTCAGTTTTGACTAATACTCATTAGCTGTCACACTCCTGTTTAATAGATACAGACTTGTTCTATCATGGCTAGACATAAATGAACATGATGATCATGAAAAAAACTCAATATTGGACTCAATAAGGGCTCAGTTATCCTCTTTTGATATTAAAAATATATAAAATAAACAACCTTGAACATTAGTGAGCTTAGCTTATTAACATTTATGACAAAATTCATGAATAGTTCATGAATAAACTTATTAACTTATCTAAAGGTTTATCATGATATTGTTTTTTATAGTTCTTTCCAATATGTAAAGAATTAATAAGAGTGTACGTTTGAAATTATAATTTCAAATTATCTATGTTATGTAAAAAGTAAAATAACATGTTCCATTTTTTGGATCTATGTTTTAACTAAATAACATTCTCTCTAGATGAGCTTGGTAAAAGTTCAAGCTTGACAAGGTTTTACTTTTAATAAACAAGCTTGAACAAGCCCAAGAAGAAAAACAAACAACTTGTGCACAGTTAAGCTCTACCTATCTCATTAATAGCCCTAGTCATGGCATTTTTTAAGTGCTCAAGCTAGGCATGATGAATGGATGTATTAATTGATTGAGGAAAAAACAGATAATGAAACCTTAATCCTTATTATCCTATGAAACCATAACTGTTGAATTAAGAAAAACAATGAAGTTTGTTGATATAAATATTTTTATAAGAATTATATAATTACCATGAGATTTATGTAGGTTCTGTTGTTCCTCATTCTTCTGGTAGTTGCAAATGTATTGTCTTGTGAATTAGGAGGCCCACTGATTGATAAGGAGGGTCAACATTGTATATTGTGATGGAAACAGGTTAAATTTTCCTTAATGACGTGACAGTGGACTAGAGATATGGTGTATTGAAAAGTTATGCCCAGTCCTTTTGCAAAGTTCATCTCATGGGAAGTTTTTCACTGGAGATTCATATGTAATTTTGAAGGTACCTATTCTGCTCCATGGATAGGCTCATGCACTTTACTGTTAATAATTAATATGTATCTTTTTGAGACAGTAATTTGTATATTTCTTATCAAGTGTCCAGTTTAACACTGTAAGTATTTTATGAAGCTTTGTGAAAAGTAATAATACAACTTGACACTTGTACTCTATTGCTTTTTTTTATTTGTTTGAAAAAATCCATTTTGATTCTATATGCTAAACTTATATTAAGTATTACAAATTAATTTCTTTGATCCAGATTGTATATTAAGTTTCCTGTACCAACTTCAGTGCTTGACTTTTTGTTTCCAAGCTTCGTAGTCATGTAAATGATGTGATTCACTTTAACTTTGATATATCACTCAAATGATTCTGGAGAAAGTGCAGTAGCTTTCTGTAATTTACCTTTAGTGGCATATCTTTTGATGAGGATTAAGTTTTTCAATGTCCTTGTTCCCATAAGAAATTTACATGCTCTGGATTTTCTCCTTTAGATAATTGATCAATATTTGTTACTGCATTTTGGTCATGATCATCATTTACAAACTATTTCTTTTCCTATTTGGCTAGACAACTGCCCTTAAAAATGGTTCTCTTCAACATGATATTCACTATTGGCATGGTAAAGATTCTAGCCAGGTCAGTTGGAGGTCACCTTAGACATTTTCTTCACTTTGTTTTTTGTTTGTTTTTTTAAAGAACCTTTTGACGAAGATTGTTCAAGTTTTTCTATATTTCTGTTGCAAATAGGATGAAATTGGCACTGCTTCAATTAAAGCAGTTGAGCTAGATGCAGCCCTGGGAGGACGTGCTGTTCAATATCGTGAAATACAAGGACATGAGACTGATAAATTCCTTTCTTATTTCAAACCATGTATAATACCAGAGGAAGGGAGAGTTTCATCTGGGTTTATGCATATAGAGATCAAAGAACGTGAGCATGGGATGCGGTTATTTGTTTGCAGAGGAAGACATGTTGTCAATGTGAAGGAGGCAAGTTAATCTTCTAGATACATGTTATAGCTTAAGTAATTTAGTTATTCATTTTATTTTGAGTTTGCTGTTTTTTTTTGGTTTGCTTCTTCCTGGGAAAGGAAGGCTTGGGCCCACCCAAATATATTGGTAGAACTGGAAAGAGTATATGTAAGAGAAATGAATTTACTGCTGCAACTGTAACCAGGTTCCTTTTGCTCGCTCATCTCTCAATCATGAAGACATATTCATCCTAGATACTAAGTTGAAGATCTTCCAGTTTAATGGATCCAATACTTCTATTCAAGAAAGGGCTAAGGCTCTGGAAGTTGTGCAATATCTCAAAGACACTTACCATGAAGGGAAGTGTGAGGTGGCAGTTGTTGGTAAGATCTGAACGTGTCTGATGAGATATGTCAACAATAAAAGAGTTGTTCACTAATTCTTTCTCGGCAGAGGATGGGAAATTGATGGCTGATGCTCATGCTGGGGAATTCTGGGGTTATTTTGGAGGTTTTGCTCCCCTCCCCAGGAAGGCAGCTTCTGAGGGTGACAAGAAAGTGTACTCTTTTGTGAAGTTGTTATGGTAAGTTGTTAAAGTGTACTCCATTTTTCTTATACTAGATATATTTGTTGCATTACTTCAAAAGGAATGTGTGGTGTTAATGTTTTCCCAATCGCAAAAATCTTGTGCTCTACACTACAGTGTTGACAAAGGACAAACTTTGCCTGTTGAAGCTGAACCCTTGACAAGGAAATTATTAGACACATACAAGTGTTACTTGTTAGATTGTGGAGGCGCAATATATGTATGGATGGGCCGAAGTACATCCCTTGGACAAAGGAAAGCTGCTAGTGCTGCAGCTGAAGTGAGTCTCTTGTTATTTCTGATTGCTACTCTGCCAATACTTTTTTGGTGAAACTCTCAATTTTTTGCACTATAATTTTTCATAAACAAAAGAACTAAGGTGGTTAGGAAATTAAGTTGGAGAACCGCTGAGGGTCCATGATACATGCTCGTCTTGAAGTTTGAAACTTCATGACTTATTTTGTTCAAGAAAATTTCCTCTTATTGGTTAGGATTTGTTAGCCTGAGCATGTTACATATCCTTCAACCATGTTCTCTGAATGTCCTGTCTTGCTGATGCTGATGATGGACATCGGGAGCAATTTTTATCTTAGCTTGTACTTGTTGAAGCGTTTCTACTGTTAATATGATTGTGTCACACAGGAATTACTGCTTGAACCTCCCAGACCACATGCTCACGTGATTCGTATAATTGAGGGATTTGAGATGGTAACATTTCGATTGAAGTTTGACAAATGGCCCCAGAAAAATGAGGCAGTTGTATCTGAGGAGAGTCGGAGGAAAGTTTCAAGTTAGTAGAAACATAAGATATTGTTTCCTCGTTATTTCATCTACTTGAGAGTGAGCACTTGCAGTCCATGATGAAATTATTGCTTTGCTTTGGCAGCATTTCTTAAGCAACAAGGACTAAGTGTGAAGGGTCCTAAATCATCTCATGCACAAGAACAACCTAAACCATTCATTGATTGCACTGGCAATTTACAGGTGCTGTTAACCTTTTAGCTCAATAAGAGGCATTTGTATTTGTAGGTCATCTTTCTTGTTATATTCTTAATTTATTTCTTTACCCTAATGGACAGGTTTGGCGTGTAAATGGCAAGGACAAGAATCTTCTTTCATCCTCAGACCAGTGTAAATTTTTCAGTGGAGATTGCTACATCTTCCAATATGCATTCCTTGGAGAAGAGAAAGAGGAATATCTTATTGGTGCTTGGCTAGGGAAGAAGAGCATAGAGGTAATCTTGCATAATTTTTTTGAGCTTGTTTACCTATCACTTGGATCAATTATTGTTGTCACGCATGTGGCTCTCAAAGTTAAAGCTCAATCTACTAATTTATGATTTCCTGACAACTCAAGATTTTTTTTTTAATGTCGTGGCATCATTTGTAATATTCTTACCTTAAAAAATTTATCGCGCCGAAGATTCATGCCATCATACTTTGTTTAGTGCCAAATCATCAAAGTGAACAACACTTTTGATAGCTACAAGCCTACAACTGTAATTTGATGCTTGATGGTGTATCTATCAATGTTAGATTTGTGATGATAATAATTGACTCATGGTTTTAAATCTTGTTTCGTATTTTAGGTGGCACAAGTAAATCTTATGCCATTGTGTCGATCATGTATCACGTCATATTGACGTTCAACAAACCTTCGCATGATATACTACGCGTCAAGATGAATTGAAATAATATTTGTTATTTTTTTAGCTTGTGTCCATACAATATAGTGTCAAATGATAAACTTGTAACGCAAAGTTCGAACTTAGGAATATAGCTGTCCTCTTTTGTTTTTCCTTTCATCTTCTTCCCCCTCCAATTTGCAATCGATATCATATGTTGGAACACTGGCATGGTATTGAAATAACACCGAAACTATGGCATCGGTCGAGATTTTAATCTTGAACTGACTATAACTATAATGTTAAGAACAATTAAAAGTCTCTTGGTCCTAAATCAGAGGCTCAAATAGCAAAAAAAACCAATTGGATTTGGGTTCTCTAAGGAATCAATTGATTTTAGAGAACTGAACAACAAATTGAACTGACTATTTCAATATTTGCGTGAAAAATGATCTATTAATGAAAGAATATAAATGTTAACCTTTACATTCTAACATTCACAAACGTTGTTTGTTTGTCTGCCACTGAACAAGCCCTTTCAACTCTCCTATGCAAGTTTATATCTGAATAGACTAATTGGCTGTAGATGAGTTCCCTTATGTCTCACTTTATTTGCATTAGCACTTTGTTGAAAAGTGCCTCAGGTTTTTTTAGTAATCCAAGTCTTCTTCGAATATGGCCATACAAATTCTAAAATGACAAATCTAATTCAGTAGAGTTGAAGGTGTGCAGGTCGGAGGGAGACCAAAGAAAACTCTATTTAAAATAATTAAAATTTATCTAAGAGTTTTGATATAAATAGTGATATATTGCAAGTGTTCAATGAAGGGATTAGATCTATTTGGTTGATTCCAAATAGTTGGAGCGAACACAACTTGTTATTGCTGTAGTTAAAATTTTTGTCCATTTTAAATCTTCTTCTACCATATACTATCCTCATATCTACTTGTTATTAGATCTATTTGGCAGATCCCAAATAGTTGGAGCAAATACAACTTGTTATTGTCGTAGTTAAAATTTTTGTTCATTTTAAATCTCTTTCTACCATATACTATCCTCATATCTACTAGGGTGATATCAAGGAAAATTTCAATTAAGTAAAAGTATACTTGGTATATAACATGTATTTACTATTGAAACACTGAAATTGAATATCCATAGGATACTTGTATTCACTTGTGATGTTCATTGTCTTTTTGATAAAATTTGTCAGGATGCCTTTTTCTGAGTCATCTAGCGTACCCCTGTTCGAGTGTTTGCTTGCCAAAAGGGCTCCCCCTTGATTTGGTAATTGATATTGTTTAATGTCTGGCTGCAGGAGGAGAGAACTGCAGCAATCTCACTTGCTAGCAAAATGGTTGAAAGCATGAAGTCACAGGCTGTTCTGGTAAATTTTAGTTACAACAATGCATCACATAGTTTATACCATAGCAGTTTATTGATACTGAAATTTTCCCAATCATTGTTCCTCAGGCTCGATTTTATGAAGGAAAAGAACCTATACAGTTCTTCTGTATTTTCCAGAGCTTCCAAGTTTTCAAGGTTTGATTCTTGAAGGAAACCATCTATTTGGAATAAATTCTGGGTGTTAAAAATATAATGCTAAAATGTGTAGTTTGGGAAAGTCTAGTTTGCTTTCCTCTAAAACCTGAGAATGTAAATGAATGGATTGGAGGATTTTGACTTAATCTTTTGGGAAAACATTTTCAAGATCTTGTGTTCTTGTGGTGTTCTACTTTGAGGTTAAGAATCTTTGCTTGATCTTTTCCATGTTTCACACTTGATAGGGTGGAGTTAGTTCTGGATATAAGAATTTTCTTAAGGAGAACAACCTGGTAGATGACACATATTCAGAGGAAGGCATTGCGGTTTTCCGTGTACAAGGTTCTGGACCAGAAAACATGCAAGCAATCCAAGTTGATCCTGTAGGTTTTTAGTAAGCAATCTTTTTTGTCATCAACTTTAATGCAACTGTGTGTCAACATACTACTTTATCTAGCACTATTTTATACTATAGATTTTTGCTCGTATCCTTTTTTCTCTTAATCAGGTGGCTTCATCTTTAAATTCATCATATTGTTACATACTGCATTGTGGAAATACTGTTTTTGCATGGTTCGGAAGCTTGACCACTTCAGTGGATCAAGAGCTAGTCGAGAGACAGCTAGATCTGATTAAGGTGCGACAATTTCTTTTTAAAGGCTAAATTAATCTCATATTTAAAATAGAAAGAATTTAGAAGCTAAATTATTATCAACTTACTAAATAAATGACATCCTAAGGTTTAATTGCACAATTCCCCTAGTATAGTCCAAGCTCTATAGTTTCTGACGATTCTCTTGTACTCAACCAAGAATACTTTGGTATATTTTCTTGTTGTCCATTGATTGGTGGCCTTTTTTACAGCCAAATCTGCAGGCAAAAACACAAAAGGAGAGAACAGAAATTGATCAATTTTGGAATTTACTTGGAGGTAAATCTGAATACTCCAGTCAGAAAATTGCAAAAGAACCAGAATATGATCCTCACCTGTTCTTGTGCTCATTCTTTAAGGGTAAGAAGTTGGAGGTCTTGTTACATGTATATGTTTATGTGTGGATGTGTTTCTTCTTGTTTTGTGGATGTTCTAAAGTTCATCTGTTTCTTGTATATATCGCTAACTTATGCTGTATCTATATGGGGGAGTGAAGGAAACCTGAAGGCATGTTTTCCAATGAACTGTATCCTTGCTCTGCAACTTAGACTCATTGAACAGAGTGAAACTGTTGAATATGTTTGCATTGTGGTGGCAGGTGGTGGAGATTTTCAACTTCACTCAAGATGATTTGATGACCGAGGATATGTTCATTCTGGACTGCCATTCTGACATATATGTTTGGGTTGGGCAGCAGCTGGATGCTAAAATCCGGCAGCAAGCTTTAAGCATTGTGGAGGTTGGAAATTGTTTTATTTTTTCAGCAACCTGCATTGTCTCTTATCAGTAAAATTCTGTCTCTTATTGATTGTTTAATTTACCAGACATTCATAGAAAAAGATGTTATTTTGGAAAATCTCTCACGAAAATTACCGGTATATATCATTATGGAAGGATGTGAGCCACCATTCTTCACTCGCCACTTCAACTGGGACTATCCAAAATCAAATGTATGCATTTGTCCTCATAGTTGATTTTCCATGTTTGACCGTGTATTTATCTATTATCTAAACTGTATTGTTTGTGAGCATCCAAGAAGTTAGTGACTGTCTCGACTTCTGTTTGGTTGCAGATGCATGGTAATTCATTTCAAAGGAAGTTGATGCTTGTGAAAGATGGAGTCGTACCAACATCAGATGTAACTTCCCTACTCTAGATAACGACTCCTCTAGCACATCATACAATTAACTCCTTAAACTCATGCTGAAATTATTTTTCATAAAATAAAATTAGTACATTTTGTTTGATTTATTCATTTATCTTGTCAACCTCCAATACTCAAGTACAGAAGATATGATCAATATTAAAACGATTGATTCATATGAGAGGTGTACATTGGTTTTCAGATTGTTCTTATCTGCATTATGTTTCAAATATAACTAATTGCAAGAAAGTTTTCTATCTTGTTTTAAAATAACAGAGCTGTAAAGAATGGACAATATTGTAGAAAAGCAAGTAAAACAGGCTTGTGATCAAGATAACTTACCCCTCAATAATTATGTCAACTCCTACATCAAGAATTTGTTCCCCTTTGTGATATGTATTGCTATTATTTAAGCATATAGCCATTTTTGAAGAACATCCTCATCATATAGATTTACCCCATCTGCTCCATGATATGATGAATCAGTAGATCATTTTAACTTCAGAGTGAAGTTCTTGAGAATATCAAGAAATAGGAATACAAATAAACTCTTGGATGGTTTTCTCCAATTTTTTCTTTTCCTGTCCAGAGTGATCCTAGATTTGCATAACATGTCTGCAAATTACAACATATGGAAACAACACTACTATGATAATAATAAATATTCTCAGCCTTCAATATTTTGGTTCTGAAGAAATTTCTATAAACTTACAATTTTTAATTTCGCTCGTTATCAGAAACCCAAGCGACGGGCACCATCATCCTATGCAGGGCGGTCGCCTGTGCCAGACAAATCCGAGCACTCCTCAAGAAGCATGTCCTTCAGCCCTGAACGCATAAGGGTCAGAGGAAGATCACCCGCATTCAATGCACTTGCTGCCAACTTTGAGAATTCAAATGCTAGGAATCTTTCAACTCCTCCTCCATTAGTCAGAAAACCCTCTCCAAAGCCTGTGCTGCTTGATCCTACAAAATTGGCTCCGAAATCACCAACAATTGCTAACATATCCGCTTCATTTGAACGCCCAAAAGAAGTAATGATACCAAAGTCTATAATACCAAAATCAATAAAAGGTATATGTGACAAGTATTTTCTTTTAGAAAAAATTGAGAGTCCAAAAATGGATTGTGTTTTTTCATAACTGTTCTTTTTCCTGCCTATGCTTACTGCGAAAACAACAAATCAAAACCAGAGGCAAATGGCAAGGGAAACATTACAACAGTGAGCAGCAAAACTGAGATGCCCGTGAAAGATGAAAAGGAAGCCGAAGCTGAAGATGAAGAAGGGGCCATCATTTACCCCTATGAGCGTGTAAAGGCAACTTCTACTGATCCTGTTAAAGATATTGATATCACTAAGAGAGAGGTATGCTGTATTTCATCAGATCATTTTGTTTGGAAATCCTTTTCAGATCTAAACAATCTGCTACTTGATTGCAGGCATACTTATCTGCTAAGGAGTTCAAAGAGAAGTTTGGCATGACAAAGGAAGCTTTCTTCAAGTTGGCCAAATGGAAACAAAACCGACTCAAAGTGGCACTTCAGCTCTTCTGAAACCATACGAGTAGCTTCTGCACTCATCTTTTACTTATCAAACTAAAGAGCTCTGTGGATTTAGACTACTTTTATGTTTTCTATCCTCAGTTCAGATTCAGATTGGTTCTTCCTCGCACTTAGTTCCAATCAAGCCAGAGCGACGCGTGCATTGGGACATCATCCATGCTTGCTTCTGCTCCCAACTAGTTTGTATCTCGTCAACAAAATTTTGGCCAAATATTCTCTGCTTCCTTGTTGCTGCTTTGGTTTCATTACCTTATTCTTTTTTAAGATCACAGATTGTTTGTGAATTGTGAGCCTGCATCTTTTATTTTTATTTTTATTTTCTGTTTGTACCCAGAAATGGTGAGCTCAGGTGTTCCAAATGGTATTAGTATTTGTACATTTGATTTCATGTACAGGTGAGTGTAAAAAAACACAATAACATAGTCATTGGTGAGAAAACCAACTTGCACATTTGTTTGATTTTATCAATAACATTTGTTGTGTGAGTGAATGTTGCTAGGGTTTTCTGTTGCTAGTCCTAGCTTTTATTGTAGGAAAAAAAAGAAGAAATAATTGTTTATGATTCTTGCCCCATCTTAGTTGTTCACTTCCTATCTATAAAAAAAAACCAAATTCTGTAGACTTTTGAATATTCATATCTATAGATATATTTTGACTTTTTTTTTAGTAAATGTAAGACATCAGCCCTAATTAGAGATAAGTAAAATCTCAATTAAATTAAAATAATAAACGAATGAATCAAATTAAAAAATTCAGCTAATTTCATTTTTTTTTTTTAAAATCTTAACTATTTTGGTTTATTCTATTTTTAAAATTTGAATTTAGTTAAATCAATTAAATTGAAGTAGCCTCAAACTCTTATGTATAAAAGAATCTATTGTATGCATTGCAATTTAATTTAGGAGGGAAAACTTGCATGAGTATCTTATTTTTAATTCCAATATAAGTTTTTTATTTTTATTTATTTTGTATGAAATAAGTATTTTCACAAACTTCTTGTGTGCCGTTAATATTTTATTGTTAGAGGAGCATTAACTTAAGACACATGTTTAGCGTTCTTGATAGATTACCTAGGAGTAAGGATGAAATTATGTTGGTGAGTTTCCCTTAAAATTAAATTTTAATATTGCATGAAAGATTTAATACTTGTTCTCCGACTATTAGATTGATGAAGGGTAAATTATATATCATTAAAAAAATAGTACGAATAAATATGTGTCTAAAAATAGCTGTGTCTAAAAATAGCTGATCGTTTCTGATGAAATATCAGATCCGGATGGCTATCTAAAATATGAACTCCTAGAAAGCCCATATATATGTACGAGTATTCTTACTGTACCAACCTCTCAAAGTATATCCTCTAACATCAATCTCCCATAGTACCAACCAAGCATAGTAGCACTCATCAATCCTAGCCACCACCTACCACTACTGGCTGGGTCACCCATCCGTCTGAAGAGTACATCTAGCAACGTGCTCATAGTTGGCCAGTCAACATCTACTATCCCGTCCTCTTCTATCATCATAGCTATCCACTGAATTTGGCCTTCCTAGTGTCATCATGTGAGGTCCATCTCTGGTAAGTGGTCATCATCAATCTCAGGAGGTAAACACGATCTCTCCGATACTGCAAAGCCAGTCCCATCCAGCCAACCCTGTCTGCTAGATCATACATCGCCAAACATTTAGCCCATACCAAGTTGTCAAACATACTTTTAGCAAGTGGTCAGTTATCAACGGATTTGTCATGTCATTACTGCGAGCCGTTTGCTATGGATTAGAAAGATCAATATGGTGGATCTATGCACCATCCTCACATATCTCACATATGCCTCCTCACCCATGTCTCTAAGCAACAAAGAGTACAGTATCTCAAATATCCTTTTTCCTCTCAATATGGGACCCCTCACAGACAAAAAGATGTGGGACCCTATCAGTGTACAACCTCACCATGTGTATCAAAATATGAATCACTCACCCTCATACATGTGGTCCCACCCTCACACAAAAAAAAAACTAAGTGTGAGACCCTCTCACTATAACATGAGTATACTCCAACGAAGATGCAGAATCGCTCCAAGGAAGGTGTGATGCCTCCCGTATGCTCCATAGAAAGCATGCAACCCTACTCCAAAACAGGCTCCAAGAAGATGTGTCCGACTTCAGATTTTTTTTTTTCTCTGGATTTTTTGGACTTTTTATAACTCCACAGTATGTGACATGGCTCCAAAGAAGATGTGGCACAATTCCAACAAAGATGTGGAACCGCTCCAAAGGATACTCTAAAGAAGGTGTGGTATCTCCCATGAATGCTCCATCCAAAGCATGCAACACAACTCCAAGGATAACTCCTAGGAAGATGTGGCCCAATACCAAGGTAGACTCTGAAGAGGATGTGACACAGCTCCAAGGAGACTCCAAAGGTGTGGCTCCTGGCATGACTCCAAAGATACTGCATGGCACACCTCCAAAGAAGATGTAGCACGACTCCATACAAGACTCCAAAGAAGATATAACACAGCTCCGTAGAAGACTCCAAAGAAAATGTGTGATAGCTCCAAGGAAGATTCCCACTAAGGAGTGGTCAATCCCATGTGCCATCCAAAGCAGATCCAAAGAAGCCTCCATGGTACAGTTTTAGGGAAGATGTTGCATGGTTTTGAAGAAGACTCGAACAAAGATGCATAACAACTCCAAAGAAGGCTCCCAAGGTGTGGTGCCTCCCATGTATGCTTTATCCAAAGCCCACAGCAAATATGTGACACAACACCAAAGAAGACTCCAACAAATATGTGACCCAACTCCATGGAGGATTCAAAGAAGGTTCCCAAGGTATGGTGCCTCCTATATATGCTCCATCCGAAGCCTACAGCAAAGATGTCACACCACACCAAAGAGGACTCCAACTAAGATGTAGCCTAACTCCATGGAAGACTTAAAAGTTTTTTTTACTTAGATTGGCGCAACACCAGGTCTGAAAAAATATCCAAAGAATGGTAGACTTGGATTTTTCTAAATACAACATCTCCCTCAAATTTCTCACTCTCAAATCTCAAATGGTTGCAGGCCTGCCAAACATAGTGGATCATAGCGGCCAAACAGTGTGACATGCCCGCATCAACATCCTAACCCCTCGATAATGGCACGCAAATGCCCGCAACATCCTCCGGTATGTAGTCATCTCATGTGTCATGTGCAACCAAAGTCTGATACGGTCCCATAGTTGTCGCACCTGTAGGCATCCAAAGAAGATGTGCTCCTACGTCTCCCCTCCACTGTGCAAAAAGAGCAAGCTCTATCAGACTCCTCAAAGTACTCTAACCGATCTATGGTAGGCAACCTATGGTGTGCAAGTAACTATAAGGTAAATCTGTGACTGTGCTGGATATGCTTCTTCCATACTGTCTTTGCCCATGGCTTGCGAATTTCAGTATCTTAGAAAAAATCATATGCCTTTGTGATACCTCTATGACTCAAATTGTGTTGACTAAACCACCTGACTAATGCCTGTGTACCAACCCTGTAAAACCAACTGATGATACTATTTGATCCTGTATCTGTGCCAATCTCTTGAGGAGGGGGGAATCAATGTACTTGGGCTACCATCCCCATATATCAATGTCCTATAAGTAAGTGTGATGGACCCATCAAAACAAAAGAGCATCCTGTTTATCATGAATGCGCCAAAGCAATTCAGCAAGCAAAGCGGTGTTCCAAGTTGTCAACTCCTTGAATCCCAACCCACATTCTCCTTGGGTTTGCACATCTCCAACCAGGCAAGGGAGGGATGCTTGGATGTCCATATGAAACTACGGTACAAGTTGTAAATACGCTCCACAACGCCCACAGGCAATGGTAAGATTGACATCCAGTAGCATTTGACTCCTTGTACACTGATTGTACTAACTGCACTTTTCCAGCATATGAAAGTGTGAGTTTCGACCATGCATTAATCTTCTTTCTCAATATATCAATCAAGGATCCATAATCTGTAATTTTCAACTTCTCAGATGCCAAGGGGATCCCTAAATATTTGTGAGGCATTTCTTCTTCCTAGAACCCGGTGATGGCTAAAATCTCCCGGTGTGTGTGATCCTCAACTCCTGCCATATAGATACATGATTTGCTCAAATTTGGTTTTAAGTCTGCCATCATCTCAAAAGTTTCCAAACAGCTCATGAGAATAGTGGAGGATCGATCTCTCCTAGAAAATAACAAAAGATCATCGACGTATGCAAGGTGGGCTATTCTGAGCTCATAGCACTTGGGGTGAAAATGAAAATCTGCCTGTTGTATTTGTAGACTCAGCATGGGGGCTAAGTATTCCATACATATTCCAAATAGATAGGGAGAGAGAGGATCACTCTGTCGTAGTCCTCTGGCACCTCCAAGCAATATAAGTAGGGAGAGCTGTAGTCCTACAAGTGCCTCCATCAAGAAATCCCAGTGAACAGTGTCAAAAGTCTTCTGTAAGTTTACCTTCATAATGCTCCTAGGGGAGATCCTTTTCCTTGTATAATTCCTCATTAACTCCTGAGCTAGATGGATATTGTCTGTGATAGTTCTGCCTTTGTTGAAGGCTGCTTGGGCTGGGTGGAAGATATGCTCTACAACATCTACTAGCCTGGAGGATAATAGCTTTGAAATTATCTTGTAGAAAATGGTACAACATGAGATATGCTGAAAATTTGCAACCCTACTAGGCTGTGACACTTTCAACACCAAGCAAATGAGAGAATGATTCCACTACTTGAGTAGTGTCTCATGCCTAAAAAATCATTGATTGCTGCCACTAAATCACTTTTAATAGTGTCCCATGAGTATTTGAAGAATTTGGCTCCATAACAATCTGGGTCGGGTACTTTTTGGTCACCAATGCTGAAAAGGGAGCTTTTTATGTCATCCTCCGTGGACATTCTTTGTAGGGCAACTTGCTAGTCCAAATTCAACACTTTTCCAAAGGCTAGGCAATCCGGTTGGAAAGGGCTTCTTTGTATGCTTGTACCAAGTAAACCCTAGAATGTATCAATAAACCCATTCACAATCTCATTCAGATTAATGGTGCTACCACCATCCCTTTTCTCAAGCACTACAATTTCTCTTCTTTGATTTGTCCTTTTTACTAGTGCATGAATGTAAGTGGTATTCTAGTTTGCCTCTTTAAAGTATTTACACTTAGCCTTTTATGCACAAAATAGGTAATCTGCTAGGCTTAATTGAGTAGCTTGTTTCCCAACTATCTTGTAGTTCTCTTCAAAAGTGCTCGAGGTATACTCTAACTCCTGTAAGTGATGTAACTCCTCTTGTGCATGACTTTCTTTTTCCTTGATATGTTGAAAATGTAATCTATTAAACTGCTTAAATTCCGCCTTTAAACTATTCAATTTTTGTTTGAGTCTATACTGTGTCATGCCTTCATGTGTTCTTGAGTCCAAACTTACCCATGTACTGTCCACCATGGTACTATAATCCTCATGAGTGACCCACATATTATAGTACTTGAGCAGTTTGTTGATGCACTCTGTTTCCCCTATAATAGTCAGTAGGCATGGTGTGTGAGGTGTATGATCATATATGTGTCCAAGCATTAGAAATTTTGTCATTCCCCTCATGTCGTGTTCTAGCCATGTTTAGTTGACCATACATCTATTCAATTTACACAAAACATCTATATTTAACTATGTGTAGAAGCACTCAATTTGTGGAAGGTCTTCTAATCCATTTTGCATAACATAATCCTGAAAGTATGTAATTTAATAAGATGTAACCGGCATGCCATCTTGCTTATCTGCAACCAAAAGGGAGAAATTAAAATCTCCAAGTAGGATTCATGGTGCTTGAAGTTATGTACCAATAACATTTAGACTCTCCCATAACCTCCTACTACCTATAGTGAGTAGACCATATATAAATGTGATGAAATAACATTTCTATGTCATTTTGTAAGTGAGAATGCCATGTATGTACTGCTTATTCAAAACTAGTATATCAAAGATAATTTTTTGAGGATCCTAGATGACCATCATTCTGCTTCTAGAGAATCCAACCCTTATATGATGTTTCATTTCCAAGTGTCTGAATCTACTGAGTCTTATTTCCTGAAAAGCATGTTCCGTTAATTTGGTCTCTATGGTACCCATCACTACCAACCTATGTTTCAGAAAGAAGTTTTATATTTTCCTCTGTTTGGGGGTTTGGTTGAAGTCCTTCATATTACAAGAAGTTATCTTCATGTGAAGGTAGACAGTTGTAACCGCCTAGCCGCTTGATTCTTAGTTTGAACCATATCATCCATACCATCCGCAATGCTTAACAGGGAGAGGCCAGATCTGTCCATTGTTGTTCCATATTGTTTGCTTGATAGAAATTTGTTCTTTCTCTGCCTAGGCACTCCTTTTATCTTCTGGCTCACTAAAGGATGATGCTTGCTGGTATTCTGATGTTCTTTTGGCCTATGTCTTCTATTTTCTGGTCATGTAAACTTTGGTGATAACTTGAGGCAGGGAGTGTTGAGACAAATTCAAGTTCCTGCCCTGGTATTATACTAATGTGTGCTTGGTTTGCTAGAAGTTGTCTTCTGACAGTTTAAGCTCTGGTTTGCATTGTCCACTGCTATTCAAATTTAGTTTTTATACCAGTATAACTGAGACTTTCAGAGCTATTCTTGGTGGATCCTATCTTCAATGATGAGTAGTCTATGTTGCTTTCTGTATTTGATTGCACTAGGCTGTTAGCTTGCTCACCCTCATCCCCAGAATCAGTGTTTCTGCCATAATGATCAACATCTAATGTTCCCATGAAGCATTATTGGATTCAATGGCAAATTCAGCATGCTCATTGTGACCCACTATTTTCCCAACCCCTTCATTTCTTCTTTCTGCACTCTGCTCACTACTTCCTTTTATGAGATGCTGGTAATCTGCATGGTACTGTATCTTAATGTTTGATTGCTATTTGACTGTGCTCGCAGTCCCCATGGTTGCATTTTCTATTCCAGTTGATACTGTTATTTTTGTGTGATTGTTTTGTGTAGGAAAATTTGGATTGCTCTCCATTCGTGGCAATAAAGTGGGAGTTCCACTATCTCATGTGGTTTTAGATACATCTTCGCCACCAATATACATTTCTTTCTTGGATGTCTTCCTTCCTTGTTCAATATCTAAGTGTGATGATTTACCCCCAGGGGTAGTTTTCTCTTACTGTAGTACACTGATTTCTTCACACTGAGTTGATTTTGAAGTCAGATTCATTTATTTTCCTAGGCGTTGTGCATTGCTGTCAGCTCCAGCTCCCTGATAGCGATCATTCCCTTTGAAATTTCCACACATGATTGCTGCAATCCCCCGAACTCATGGGTACTGGTTTGGGGGAAGGAGGTCGGCAAATTTATAGTATTTTGCATCAAGTCCTTCATCATGTCTGAATGTAGAGAGATATCCTGCTCTAGATTGTGCTTCTTCGTATTGGTAAGTCTGGGATGCACAAATTTCATTCAAGTTTTTTGTATTTTAAAACCTACTTTCAGTTTAGCCCTCTACAGTGAGGTACAACAAGGCTTTACTGGAGTGAGCAGCTTGCTCTAGTAGTTGCTTTCTTTTTTCTCATTTCTTGTAGCCCCTGGCCTACATCCATTTGATGCCCTTCCTAGTAGCCTCACTGAGAATTCAAAGGTCCTCTTTCAAGTGACTTGGTCGACTTACTACCAATCTTCTGGTGCTGTGTTGTGTTATTTTCAGAGATTAGTTGCCCTTTGCTTTTGCTGACCACCAACTGCTTATCTGCCACTGGGATCTACTCCAGTCTAGGGTTTGTTTGTTGCTGTTGTTGGTGGTGATGTGATCTTTTGGGCTACTGCGAAGTGGACCCAAAAATTATGGCTCGAGTATCATTTTGTCCAATTTTGCCAGATTGGTAGGGATGACTGCTATTAGTGTTTGTGCTGATTATTTATGTAGTTGTGTTATACTTACACTATTAGATTATGGTTGGATTGACCCTAAACCAGATGGTTCCTGGGTTCCATTGCTGCCATTGAATCCTCATTTGCTTGTGCTTCCTTTTGTTGGTGATTGCCTAATAGTTTTGCCAGCTGGACTTGTTTCATGTGCAACGTGGTAGTTGGTGAGACACTGATAAGTACTATTAATAGAATTAGTGATGGTTCTGTACTGTAGCTTAGGCTTAGCCCTGTCATATGCTACCCTCTATTCAGTTAGACCACTCAACCCTTGTTTTTCGAAATTGTATTTCTCATGGCACTATTGTGTGTCAACCATATCTGAATGTGCAGGTCGTAGATTGCATTGTGTCAAGGCCCTGTCACCATAGACCAGTTGAGCTCTATTGGTTACCCTAGTAGCATAGTTTGTTCTCCTTATCTGGATTGCAGTCTTTCGATCGTTAGTAGGGTATCCTTTAACCTATAAATGTTCAGTTGCAGTAACTGGTTGTGCATCAAGTACAGTCTTTAGTGTTTGCTTTAAAGTTAACTGTTTCTCCCCTGTGTGTGTGTCCATTCCAATGACTGATGGTTGCAGTGATTGGTGTTGCTTTTGGTCAGTAATTTCCCCTTCCTCTATGCAGATATGCATCCTCACTTCCTTTGAGCATTCCCCATTCTTGGTTACTTGCTTTTCCCCCACTGGAAGTTCCTTTTCCTGTGTTAGTGATTGTGTTTCAGTGACAGAGTTCATATTGTTACTCACATATGCTATTCCCTGTTGGCATTCGTGGTGTTGGACAATCCTGTTGGTGGTGCTCAAGTTGATTACATTTAGTGTACAACTTTAACCAAGATTCAAAATATATCTGAAGATCCACCTCTTTGTTATCAAGCAAGGTGACAGTAATATAATCTGATAGCTGCTTGGTAATATCTACCTCCGTCAATACTCTAGCAAAACTGATTTTCTCCTTTTCTTTTATGACCCTATTCGTGTAGAGTGGGTTACCCACCATTGAAGTCACTTTACTTAGGCCAGAGACAATTCAACAATCCAGCGGCAATCTAAAGATTTGCATCCATATTGGTATTTGACTTTATGATTTAATCTGGAAGCTAAAGCATGACAGCATGAGTTTCAAGTATAGCGGGCAACTGTATGCAACATGACCCTCCCTAGAAAACACGATTAACATCATCTTTTTTCTCAAACTTGAACACTAGCCAAAGTGTATGGTGATGAAACATCTTATGGGGTGCCTTCCCTTGTCTAGTGAGATCCATAAGTGCTTGCCATCCAGGGAATCTCCCAATGAACAACCCAATAAGATAGTATCCCATATCATTCTTGATTGACTCCATATCAGATTGTGAAAGAATTGTCCTCTTCTCTAATTCTTAAACCCTATTTAGTGTCATGTCTGCATCATAATGTCTGTTCTTCTTAAAGAGTTCTGTCCATCGTTTGGTGGCCACAGGGTTCCTTTGACTTTCGCTGGGGTTACTAGTCGCAACACGGTGTCGCTCTGAAGGTTGATTGCCCTTTGTTGGCAATCCATCTGGCGTTGCCAAATGACCTTGAATACTTCTAATTGAATTGTGATCAGGGTGACTAACCTCATCTAGTGGGGGGCTTCACCCCCAGCAATGTGGCACCTTCGACCTTGGAATAGCTGGCATGGGTGTTAGCAGCGGCCTTCGCGCCCCGCGAGCGCACTTCTCGTGATGAAGATGATGTAGGGTGGTTAAGTTAATTGGTTGATGAATCTCAACTTCCAACCCGTTTTACCCTCCGTTAACTCGTAACCCATTGCTTTGAATTCAAATATCCTTTCCACAACTGCTATTGAGATTCACAACTCCACGTGACTTCTCCCAATGCCTAGGATGTAGTCAACCCACCGCTTAGCAAGGCAATTTACTGTTGTTATCTTCTCTGGCGTCGTTACTCCTTCTTCAGTGTTGTTGCTATCCGTTGTGCGGCAATGCTAGCTTCAAGCCGTTCCTGACCTTTCCATTCGCTTCAGAAAGTTCCCTAGTGTCGACCGCAGCTTAGTTGGAGAGAATTCCCATGACTATAGGCTGTCACACCACCACCTTTTGAACTTCCAACCACAAGTAGTTGATCCCCCCTATAGTGGGTATATTGTAGTGCCCCTTATCTTCAAGTTCTATTTTCCTGTAATACACACTCGTTCCTCACTGTGAAGTGAACAAAGCTGCAACCGCTATAGCAGCAACGTGCAAGCTACTTGTTTCCTACCTACGTTCAATGGCTTGGATTCTAGAGAGAAGCTGGAGCTTCTCTCTCTAGAACCAGTTGCTTGACGCCTGAGAGCTCTTTCACGTTGTCCAACTATTAGAGCTTGCATGAAAGATAGTTTCCCCCGAGGTAGGGTTGAGTTGATTACTATGAGGCAGAACTTGTTACAATGGATAGGGGTCGATTATGTGTAAAGCCGAACTAACAACCTCTCTTGTAGTAGCCAACTATAGCTTCTCAATTTACTTCCTCATATATGGTTGTGGGGCTTACCGTGTGGGGCCGCTAGGGTGGTGGATTCTACCTTGTGCTATAATTATTCAATTGGATGGATAAAATGGATGAGAGGATGGGTGGAACCATATATCTATTTGTTTAGTTGTTAGTTGGAAGGTTAAATTAATCGCTAAGTTGAAGGATATAGATTCTAATTTAAACTTCAGTTTTTTCCCACATCCGAACTGTTAATTAACTTGATTTGGGGAATATTTTATTTATTTATTGTTGAATAGGTGGTCTGGTTTGATTTTTATAATTATCCTTTGCATTACTAGGGATGACAATTCCCTTTGATGATGGTAGTTGGATAGAATGAAGAAAATTATTAACATAGGATATCCGATCTTCTAATGGGTATGGATGTATGAGTATGTGGATGGATATCTAATCCAAATAAAAGTTGAAAAATATTATTAATCAATTAGAATTTATTAATGCTTTTAGAAAATAGATGATTACACATTTAGATTAAGAATTTAAAAAGTTTGTTTAAGAAAACTTATAAAGTATTCAATTTTACTAAATTTATTCAAAGAGAGAAGAGAGGATAGGAGTTATATAGAGAAAAAGATGGTATTCTTTTTTTTCCCCTAAATTTTGTTGTCTGTTGTTTGACCCATCATTCCAACTTAATATATGAAAGGATAGATTATGATGGATCATTTTCATCCTTGTCTCAGTTTAAACAAACAAGCAAAATAAGATAAATTAACCATCCATCCATCCATAGTTGTTTAAATTTTTCCATCATTTCAACCCAACAAGCCCTTAGTCTATAGGATTGCATTAACTGACTTATTTACTGTAAGTTTTTCCATCTGAAGATTTTTTAATGATTTGCTCTTGTCAATAGATTAGAGAACAACTCTTACACCTTGTTTTTGTTTTAGCATTGGGCGACAATTCAAGACATTTTTAGTAAAATCCTATCCAATTCAGGAGTTATTAATTTTTATAACCAGTTAGTTTTTGTCATCAATTACTTTTTGGATTTTCCCTCGAGAATGATAATGCTCTACAAAATACCAACTGGCATAGTCATAATCTTCAACTGTCCTAGGTCAAAAAAGCTAGGCTTAAACATTTGTCATGTTTAAATAGGTGCCAATTTATTCTTAAACATGTGTTGAGGTCTAAAAATGGTGGCTGCTTGTAGGGCTGGCTGCACTGGGTTGGAGTCCAGCAAAGCCTTGCCTTGTCTACGCCATAAATAGGTTGAGGCCTAAAATTTCTGGGCCGGAGCTCAGGAAAGTCCAACCCTGTCTATGCCATTGAAAACACCTGGTAACAAATTCACCTAGAACATTCACATATTTCGTAAGTTTGCTTTACATTACTTTCTGCTTTATGTGTTTATTTTATTAGTTTTTTAGCTTCAACATTCTCTACATCTGATTTACCTCATCTTTGAGCCCACTCAGAACCTACCAATTCCTCAAACTATTTATCTTAATACATTATTTGAATCAGGTTCTTAAGCTGAAGAGTGATATGGCTAATATCTATCAGAAGCTCAAGGTAGCATATACATTGATTATAATAAAGAGAGACATCGTTGGAAATTTCAATTTGCTTGTTTAATCGAGATTTGGTGGTGAGGGTTAAAGAAAAAAGGTTTTTTGAGATCTATACCTACCTATGCATATATCTCCTTTGCATATCATTTTTTTTTTGTTTTTTCCAATAAATGTAGAGACAACCTGCCTTACCATTCTTATTTGTGCCAATCTTTACCATCTTGGAGGAATTTTCATTTCAAATTTCTTACCTTGCTATACTATATTTTGAATCTTGCGATATCATTTTCATTTCTAGGATTTACTTTTGCATGTAAAATTTCTTTCTATTTTTTCTTTTCTTCTGATGTATCTAAAAAGATAAGTGTATTTTGCATTTGCATGCTATTAAGGATCTACGGTCAGATTTTCGACATGAGGTCTTTCTTCTTATTCAGCCCATGCTTCAGGTATATCCTCAATATAAAAGTCCTCCAAAGTTGCTAGTTCCTAAGCTCATATCTTTACCATCTTGGAGGAATTTTCATTGCAAATTTCTGACCTTGCTATACCATGTTTTGAATCTTACGATATCCTTATCATTTCTACGATTTACTTTTGGATGTAAAATTTCTTTTTTTTTTCTCTTGAGTATTGTATTTTATATTTACAGGTTATAAAAAATTTACATATTTGGCATCAGATATCTCTTCTAAGCCCATGCTTTAGCTATATCCTTCCTATAGGCTTATTTGAAAAAAAATATATGCTTTTTAGATTCACTAATAAATAAATAAATAAAGCTTATAAACCTTCATTTTCCAAATTTTGATATACTAAATTTTTAATATGATATAAATCTCATATCATTCCTATTAAAATTATTCAATGTTTTAGTATTTTCGATATACTAAAATTATAAAAGGAAAAAAATTATATTTACCCAATTGTCCATTGAAATTGTTAGATATTTCATTATTTTTGTATATATGAAAATATTAAATATCATACCAATACAAATATAAAAAATTTCAATATAATATTAGATCGTACCGAAATTTTTGATATACTATTAATATCAATATATGTCAATTACTTTTGCATGTTAAATTTCTTTTTCCTTTTTCCTGAGTTATTTAAACATATAACTATATTTTACATTTGTAGGTTACAAAGAATTGCATATTTAACATCAGATCTCTCTTCTTATTCAGCCCATGCTTCAGCTATATCTTTCCTATGGAAAACCTCCAAATTGTTAGTTCCTCTAGTATTACACTGTAGGTGATATTTAGGATTATTTGAAACAAAAATATATACTTTTTAGATTCACTAAAAGCAAATAAATAAAGCTTATAACATGCATAAACATCTAAAGAAAATCTTAATTTTTGATTATTTTATTTCTGAATCCATCTTTTGTGTAAAACCTTCATTTTCCTTTTACAAAAGTTAGTTCGAAATTTCAGTAAAATTAAACTATAACTAATTGGGTGTATTAAAAACTTTATATCATATTATTTAAAATTTTAGTATTGGAAAAAAATATATTACTTAAATTTTGGTATATTAAAATTTATACCGAATTTTTAATATGATATAAATTTTATATCATTACTAAAATTGTTCGATGTTTTAGTATTTTTAGAGCGGTCAAACGGGCCAACTCATGGTGGGGCGGACCGGCCTGTGGTAGGCCGACCATTTGGCGGGGCGTGGCAGGGCGACCCGTCAATTTGGCGGGTTGGGAAATTTCCAACCCAACCCAATCTAAGGCGGGTTGCGGGTTTGACGGGTCAACCCGCGGGCCTATCATTTTTTTTTAAAAAAATTAAAAAATATTTTATATTTTCAACGTTTTACTTCGGAAATATTTCATCAACCAAATGTATCCATAAACATGTATTTTACATATAAATGAACACAAACGAGTAGTTATGTGAGATAAAAAGTATTATTTTTATTTTAAAATTATAAAAAGAAAGCTAATAAATTGGTAAAAAAAACTTAGCTTACATGTGTTTCTCAACCCGCGGGCCAACCCAAGCCCATCGTGGGCCGACCCGCGCGGGTCGCGAGCCTAGGCGGATCGGCCCATGGTGGGCTTGGGTTGATAAAATTCTAACCCAACCCGCTTAAATTATTTGGCAGGGTGGGCCAACCCGACGGGTCCAACCTAAATTGACGACTCTAAGTATTTTTAGTAAACTAAAATTATAAAAGAAAAAAATTATATTTATCCAATTATCCATTGAAATGATTAGGTATTTCATAATTTTTGTATATATCAAAATATCCAAATATTAAATCTCATACTAATATTGATATAAAAAATTTTAATATAATATTATAACGTACCAAAATTTTTAATATACTATTAATTTCAATATATGTCAGCATCATATATATATATATATATATATATATATATATCTATTAAAGTTTTAAACTTTTTTTCACCCCTAATGATCTTCTTTAGCGATTCAATTGAATTATTTCAGTCCCCATATTTTCTTTGGCACAATATCCACATCTTCTATGGTCAATTAATGATGTTGGATCTGTCATCTGGTTTATATTGAGCCAAGTATCATTCAACTCCATGTAGTGTTTTGTCTTGGCCTGTGGGACTGGAGTGCTGTCTAGTTTGATCAACTTGACATTTACGTTTGGCATTACTAAACCTATTCCTTACGTATAACACTACCTTTAATACTTTCTAATTTCGTATTTGATTTTACTTTTAAGATACTGGGCTTTAAGATTTATGCCTACTGCTTCACTTTTTAAAATTATAAATATAAGTTTTTAATTAATCTATTTTATTTTATTTTATTTATAAAAAACTGATTTTTCTTGTTTTAAATTTTTAGAATTTTAACTCTTTTTTAGATATATATATTTTAATTATGGGGCCAAAGAGATTAGTTAAACATGTCTGTGCCTCCCCAGCCCGTTGACACTTCTGCCTTTTTAATTAATCTTGAATTTTATTCAGTCGTAGTCATCCCAACACTGTATTCCTTTTTCTCAATTACGGCCTTGATTGGTTGAGTGTTAATGTTGTCTTAAGGTGTGAAGTTGGAAAGTTAGAGGGATGAAAATTTTATTGACGGGATGAAGATCAGCTCTGTGTAAAATCAAACGAAAATTAAAAAAAAAGGTCGTTGACCATCTGACGCTAAGTCAAAATAAGAAGAAGAAAATTATGAGTACTAAGGATAATGATTTTCTTGCTTCTTCGGATAAATGCCTATTTTATATCTTTTCTGTTAACTCATTATTTTTCCTATTTAATGATATTGATGGCAGACAGAGGATATCTTTATCTAGACTTCTTTTCATTAATGATAGATGGAGTATTCTATTTGATTTTCTCTTTTCTTTATTAATTATCTATTTTATTGCTTCATTAAGTGTATAACGCAACTCCATTCTTTGGGTCAGACGAGTGGCCCGCTCGGGCTCCCGACCCGCATAGTTTGTTCTCTTATCGACCAGACTAATTATACTTGTTTACTCGGATAACCTATCGGACAATAGTTTTTTTTTACTCGGATAGCCGATTAGACAAGGGCTTTCCCGATCGACCAATGATCCGCTTCCCTGGTATTGACCGTCTTAACTTTGATTTACACTATGACAATTGACTCGTACCAAATAGACTCTTCCTTATCGTCGCATCAAGTGTTATTCGATTCATCATTGTTTTGTCTCACATTCACTCGATTTGTTCAATGAAAATACGTTATTATGAGTGCATTTGGTTCGTACGTTTTCGATTTTCATTTTCTGAAAAATACGTATTTCTAAAAAATAATGTTTGGTTTATATTTTCTATGTCCTTTTTCTTACAAAAGTAGATAATATTTTTTGAAAAAATAAAAAAAAATCTAAAAATCATTTTTTATTTTCTAAAAAACACATATGTTTTTAGAAACTAAAAATAAAAACCTACAAATCAAACACTGTATTTTTTTAATTAATGTTGAACTTTTTTTCATCGTCATCCCAACATTGCATTCCTTCTTCTCAACTTCAGTATTCATGTTTTTTTTCCCGACCACTGCATTCACTCGGGTTTGTTAGTGAACATGCATTATTGCACTTCTGTACCTAAAATTTAATTTTGAATATCAGAAATATATTCTAAAAGAAACTTCAATCGGTAGAATAGGGAATACTTAGCATCCATACAGCCATGTGCTCGGATAAAAGACCATTAACTGATTTTTAAGTAGATTAAATGTACTCATAATAAAAATTAGTAAAATGTTTATATAAAAAAAAGCGTATTAGTTAGTTATTGGTGTAATTAGAATAATTAAAATGTGACGAAACAAGAAAAAGTTCATAATGTTATCATTTAAAGTTGATAATCCTTAAATATTAGTTTATTTATCACTTAGCTGATAAACCTATTGTCAAATCCAACAAATGATAGAACAAAAAGATGAAATAAAAATATAATCAGGCAGGCCATAGATTTGAGGATACAAGTAGATAAAAGCTATTGCAATTGTTCAATTAATTAAAACAAGTATTTTTACAAGTGAAATATCCTATAGCCAACAAACTGACCATACCAACTGTAACAAGAAATATTGTATAACTTATATATACCCACATCAATGCTATAAAACATCACAAATGTAGAATATAAATATATATCTATTAAAGATGGAGAAGAAAGACCAAATAGTGCTATACCGAATACAAGTGAACAAGGTGCAAAGAATTCTTAGCTGTGTTTCATTTTGGAAGCGCGTATTCTGTGAGGAATGTGACACAGCATCTAGGGGAGTATAGATTATGTATCTGTGGTCGTGGACGACGGTCCAATTAGCGGTCCGGGGCAACAATCACGGAAACGGACCGATGGGGAATTTCTCAACTAGCTTGGCTCTCAGATCCTTTCTCAAGATTTTGCCGGATGGTGCCTTGGGGATGACTTCAGTGAAGAAAACCTTGCTGATTCTTTTGTAGAAAACCACCTGCAAGGAATGAAGTTCAATCAAGATATTACTAACAACAATGGAATCTGGCAGCATTCTTGATAAGGTAATTTTAGAAGGTGATAGTGTAATTATTTTTTGTTTAGTTGGCACCCAATTAATCCTGGGCTGACCAATCCGGCCCACAGAAAATTCTCACTGGTCATAGAGAAATTCATCCGTTAATTCGTCAAAGCTGATACTCGATCCTTAGATGTTTGAAAAACTGAGAAGGCGTCTTGTCGGTGCACCATTGCCCTGAGGGCTTAAAAGTGTTATTTAAACTATACAACAAGATTCATTCACAGTTTAATAAGAAATAAAAATGATTACAACTGGTTCTAGGGTCCACCTACTGAGCTCCATCAAAGCCTGCTAGAAATATTTAACTCGACTAGATGTGATGGTACATAATTTATATATAACCAGCCTAGCTACAACACAAAGGGAATTATTGGAAGGTGAATCCAATCAATACAAGCTTTAATTCGTCTGTCAAAATTTAATCAAGGGGCCCTCTATGCCTCCATATAAATCACGTTTAAATTATTGTGTCCATAACCTAGCTCACCCATGCCCTTGCACAAAGCTACAAGGGACAAGAAGTAGGTGCGTATGGTCCAGCTCATTCATGACCATCCTTATTCCTTCCTTTCTTATTCATTCCCCATGCTTATCAATCAATAATGCAATCTAACAACATTACTATCTAATAAAATTTGGATCTATATGTGACCAATAAATGCGATGTAAAAATATAATAAATATGCACATCAAATAAGAAAGACTAAAGAAAACATGATAAAAGATAGATATATAGTCGACCAACTTAGCAGGATAAGATATTGTCTGGATTTATTTGTAAGGTCGACAAATTCATGAGAACTTGTTATGTAACGTTTTACCTGTCTGGAGATGTACTGCTTGATCTCATCTTCGGTAATTTTTGAGCCATTGGACCGCACGACAAAAGCGACAGGAACTTCCCCAGCAACTTCATCTTTCATCCTGCAAAATCAAAGCCCCCAACAGGTCAATTATTATTAAATCAGTGCTTGTAGATCTTGTGTGTGAATTAGGCAAGGTAATTGAAACAAACAATGTGTTGTGGAGCAGACTCACGGGACAACAGCTGCATCGGCAATTTTAGGGTGGGTAACGAGTAGTGCTTCAAGCTCAGCCGGGGCGACCTGGAAGCCTTTGTATTTGATGATTTCCTTGAGCCGGTCGACGATGAAGACCTCATCGTCGTTGTCCACGTAACCGACATCCCCGGTGTGCAGCCACCCATCCTTGTCGATGGTGTTCCTTGTTGCCTCTGGATCATTGATATAACCTGAATAGCTTACTGAATCAGTTATAGTTTCTTGAAGTTCAAAAGAAATATTGAGGACAACCTTGTTTTGACTTCCTCAAAATTATGGAATTCCCAAAATCTACTTCAGGGTTTTAAAATGATCAAAATATCATCTAGAGATTTAAAACTGCCGTCATTTCTCCCTTAATCATTGGCCCTATCACTTTATTTAATTGAAAATTGATGTGATACATACATAGCATATCATAAAATAGCAGTAGTTGACTAAGACATTGCACCAAACAAGCATTGTCGTTTGACAGGAATTATTTTTGTGGAATATTAAACAACACATATATCTACGAATGAGTCTAAGAGAAAACATATAGAATTAAGAATTTAACCAGAGTCAAACCAACTAACCAAGCTAGTTAGGTTCAATGTCAACATTTTTCTTTAGGAATGAAAGAATAACCATGGCAAAGTCAATTGAAGATAACTGAAAGCTATATATGCAAAGCAAACAATCTGTTCAGGCTATTCCTGGAAAGAACCATAAACTTGTCCATCTCAAATATCAATCAGCCAGAAATTTGCATATTAAAGTGGAAAATGATAGGAACCTACCTCTTGCAATTTCTCTAAGATTGTTATTGTTTCAGGGGTCCTAACTTAATGAAGAATGTAGATTAGTTCAATTGATAAGGATCATTGTAGTATAAAGTTTAAAAATAATGGGGTATTTTAATAATTGTACAACTCTGGAGGTATTTTAGGGGACAAAATGAAATTTTCTCGACCACTAATTAGTGTTTCACCTTTGTCAAGCCTCACAAAATGATAATCTAATCATCTTACCAGGGTTATGCCTCAAATCTAACATGATTGAACTCACATTGCAGAAGATTATTTTAAAAAAGTAGAAAAGGTTAGCCAATTCCTGACTTAGTTTAAGATTGTTGGCCTGTCACATGAAGGGGTGAATTATACATCCATTGTTTCCAATTAGGAATAGAAATGTTTGATTAGAACCATCAAACAGGAACTTTGATAGCCAGGCTGACCAGATAACAAAAAGACAGCATCTCGAGCAGGTAATAGAATTGAATAGATGAAGCTAAATCAAATTTGCCACTAATGAAATACTTTGCTATACCATGCTTCTTGAGTAGATGCATATGTATGATATGGGATAATCAAGTGGACATAAGCAACATTTGCCTTGTTATGTGATCTTTTTATTTTAAGGTCCACTATCTAAAAGTATGAACAAGTAATTTATTGAATGACAAGGAATTTAGCTTCAATGTGTCTCAATCGCATCACATTTTTGGTGAACAACCAGCTACCGAACATTGTATCTACTCATTAGATTATTTCCGATCTAAGCATGATTTGTTTGGCTTCAAGTTGGTACATGCCCTAACAAAAAATGGAAATCATACGTTTCCCTAAGGGTCCATCCGGTTAATGTGATAGAACATTAGCTCTAGATGCAGAGGTATGGTGGGGTTCCATTTCTTGGACCTTCTTTTCCTCTGTTATTGTTGGATATGCATTCATTATCTTCCTTGTAAGAAGAATAGTGATCTTTTCATTTATCCAATCTAGTTCAGTCTCAATAGCAACAAATTTCTTGTGAGAACATCATTTTGAAGAACAACAGCTAGTCATCTTGATATCTAATTGATCATTGGGTCTAACATAAAATGAAATGTCCTCACAAAAATCAACCAAGCCACCTTCTCAGATACCACCCAAACAATCCTCCTCAATTGCAATAGTTTTCCAACAAACACCTCTAACAATCCTCCTATTTTTCTTTGGACTGTAGATTAGATTACTCAATAGCTCGTACAATGTTTGATCATAACTCTATTCAGAGAATTTTGAATAATCTTTATATAAAATGGAAAAAATCTTGCCAGGCCTACTAAACGAATCATGGCATAATTGACATTAAAGCATGTTTGAATGGCAAAGTGCAGCATAAATTGTGCCATGCTCTCACCTTTCATGATTTGGGCGCCTCTGATGCAGATCTCGCCTCGCTGGTTCCGCCCCAACGCCGCCCCCGTCTCTGGGTCGACGATCTTCATCTCGGCGTTCCTCACGACGGTTCCGCAGGCGCCGGACTTCACCTCGAATGGGTGCTTGGCAAATGCCAAGCACATCGACAGCACCGGCCCGGCTTCCGTCATCCCATAGCCCTGTCAGATTTGAACAAGACGAAGAAAATTGACGCGTGAGCTCCGGTTCACTGCAAAATCCTTTCGCTAGATGTGTGCCCGAATAGCACGATCTGTTTGAGCCGGGGCTGAGTGGAGCAAGAAATGACTTGCTCCAAGGGCAAGGCATCGCGAAAAGTTGAAGCTTATGCGGTATGATGAAGAAAAGAGTAGAGGCCTCACCTGGCCCAGCCTGGCATTGGGAAGCTTAGCCATGAATTTTTCCTCAACCTCCTTGCCCATGGGGGCGGCGCCGGACATGACCATTCTTATCGATGAGAGATCGAAGCTGTCGACGAGCGGGCTCTTCACGAACTCCAGGACGATGGGCGGCACCAGGGGCGCGATTGTGATCCTGAAGCGCTGGACCAGCTCCAGCAGCGGACCGACCTCGAACCGACGCAGGATGAGGATGGCGGCGCCGACGCGGAGGCTGCAGAGGAGGACAGAGTTGAGGGAGTAGATGTGGAAGAGGGGGAGGACGCAGAGGAGGACGTCGTCGGGACGGAAGTTGAGGTTGGGGTTTTCGCCGTCCACTTGCTGGGCGATGCTGGTGACCAGGCTGCGGTGGGTCAGCATCACGCCCTTAGGCAGCCCGGTGGTGCCCGACGAGTATGGCAGCGCCACCACGTCGTCGGGATCGAACTCGACCGCCGGCAGCGCCCCGGCGTCGCAAGCCAGAAGGTCGGCGAAGGCGTGGCAGCCATCAGGGACAGGCCAATCGCCGACCGCAACGATAGTGACGCCGTGATCTGCCGCGTAGTCACGGATCTTGTCCACATAGCAGGACTCAGTGAGTATAAGGCGCGCGCCGGAACCATCCGCCTGCTTGTGGATCTCTCCAGGAGTGTAGAACGGATTCGCCGTGGTGGCGACGGCCCCCCCGAAGGAGGCGGCGAGGAACGCGATGACGAACTCTACCGAGTTACGAAGTAAGATCATGAACACATCTCCCCGCCCGATGCCGACGCTATGCAGCCCCGCCGCAAATCGGCGGGCGGAGGCTTCCACTTGGGCGTAGGTGAGCACGGTACCGGTGGCGCCATCGATGACGCACGGCCGGTCGGCGAACTCCGCGAGCCGCTTGAAGCAGTAGGTGTGCAGAGGAATATTGTTGTTGATCTCGATGTCCGGTAGCTTAGATCGGAAAATTGTCTCCTCCGGCCGCGCAACTGAACCCATTTCCACCAGATTCGCCGGTGCGGATTAGAAATCTGCCGACCACCGACGGGGAACACAAGTGGGAAAATTAGAAGGGAAGAAGCGAGCTAGTCTTGATATAACGGTGGAGTAGGTAATGGCATAGCGAAAATCAACACTCCATAGGAGGGCAAATTAGTCATTTAAATACTTGACGACTCTCGCCGACAACGGCTGGTTTGGCCGGAGGAAACATACGCGGCCAGTACGGTCGCGCCACGTAGACGCTTCCAACGCGGCGAGCTGGATAGCGGATCGGTCCGCTTACCTCATCTACCCATCGAACCCAGCTTAATTGGCGTCGGGCCGACCGGTCTAATCAGGAGCGTCAGTGGCTGATCGTACGGTCAGAAATCGGCATAAGTTGCGGTGTCTTTCTCGTGCCATCATTAGCTGTCTCCCAGAATTTGATCTAACTTTATACGCTTCTTCAATTACACAGATACGAAGGGATCAACTTTATACGCTTGTTCAATTATACAATTATACAGATACGAAGGGATCAAGTTGTCAGCCAAAAATACTATTAAAATCGTGTTTTTAAATTCTTCTTACAATGAAACTCATTAATTATTATATTATTAATAATTTTTTCAACCAACTTTCATTCCATATAGATAACTATATAATATATTAAAAGCTCCCCTTCCATCCAGAATTATTATAATAAATTTTATAATTGAAAATATTTATTCCATTATTGCTATAGAAAAGAAAAGAATTAAAATATCTAGAAATTTCTTTTACAATGTTTAATAAAGTAATTTATTATTTTTATTATTTTTTGTATTAAGTATAATATTAATATGAAATCAAAAGACTTGATTGCAATCAAAAAATCATTAACTTCACCACGTATTGAGTTATAAAACTTTCATCCATTATATTTTCTAACATGGTAATCACAGAGCTACATATCAATCATGTAACAGATTGAGTTAAAATTAAAATTTCAATTAGTTTTTTCAAGTCATAGTAAATTTCTAATTTGATTATCTCATGTTCACTAGTAATTATTATATGCACTTTAATTCTTTAAACAATGTAACTCAGTATGATATTCAGAAAATATGTTAATGAGATTATAAATGAAATTTAATTTTAAAATGAATAACCAAATGAATATTTTTTTTCCATAACTTTAGTTAATTCTAATTGAAGATGAGGAAAGAAAGAATGTATATATATACATGAATAATCTTTTAAGAAAATAGTTTATAATTTATTATAAGATCTCACATATATTTCTAGCAGCATCATATCATATTATTGTACCGTATATTATGGATAGTTGTTAAGTACTTGTTAAATTAATAAGGGAAAAATAAAGATTAATGGGAAAAATAAAGAAGGCATATCTAGCTAATTAATGTTAAGGGTAAAATAAGGGATGCCATTTTATTATGGCTCAATTTTATTAAATGTTTATCCTCCTGTAGCTCTCGCGCATTTATCAATTTTTAAAATAGTTTAATCATCCTATACGAGACTTGTTTCTGGTATTTAAATGAATTATTCAAAATATTAAAGTAATTTTGATTAAATTTTAATTAAAATAAAATAATTTCAATCAAATTTAAACAATTTTAATAAACTTAAATTTAAAAAAATAGATTTTTTTGATATTTTTAAAAATATTTTTATTTTAAAAAAATGATAATAAGAATAGTGGAAGTAAGAGCGAGTAAAATTGAAATGATTGATGGAACCGATTTAATTTAAAATTTTAATTCGGTTAATTCGAGTTGTTTTAATAAAATTAAATATTTTAATTTATTCGGCTAGATCTTATTATAAAATTTAGAAATAAATTAAATCGAATTGGAAGAATTAAATAATCAAATGATACAAATCGATTGGCATCCACAAGTAATAATCCGACTGACCATCAAACGATCTATTTTATATTGATTTGATTTATTCGATTTGGTTTCAATTAATTTGATCCGATTGGCTCGGTTTTAATTGGAAAACAATAATGAAGAAGTATTTTTTATGAACAGCAGGAGCCCAATTTTTTATCTTTGACAACGAACTGTGTAAAATTCCGTAAGAATTAAAAAATGACTTTTTCCCAAGTGGGAGTGAGTGCAGGGTCTCACGCCTTTAATGGCGACGTAACCAAGACAGCGATTTGACACCGATGGGCAAGCGAACGTGTACAGCGATAGAAGGAGAGCCATCACCGGGCAAATTCTTTGAGTCCTTTCGGAATATTTTAGTGATTAGTATATGAATAATATTTAAAATAAATATCTTTCTTATATATTAATCATTATTCTAAAGATTAGTAATCATTCATGATTTATTTTCTCCGCATTGATCCTAAAACGAAATGATGGAAACACTAAGGATGAGTATATTCGTTTTATATCATCATGGGTCAAATTCTTTACATAAATAATGAATAACTACTAATTATTAATATAAATAATTAAAATATCAAAAAGATATACTCAATTTCGACATAAAATCTCATATAATAATATCCCATCACTTAATTATAGTACCATCCCGAGAGAGCAGGTCAAATTCTTTCATTCTCAGTGGCATATATAGTTGAGAGGATAAGTAAGTGAAAATTTATCATACGAGGTGGAGGGTTAAATCTCAAAGTTGGCATATCTTGTTTAATCCATGTTTATCTATTTGTCTTTTTAATCATTATAATTTATCTTTTTCATATTAATCTTGAAAAAAATTGATAAGGATTCTTTCGGGGCGGTGCGATGGTTAAGATATGGGGTGTTGCCACATGAGGTCTTGGGGTTGAAACTCGACATGACTGAGCATAACCTCCCCCATGTCTTGGTCATTTGCACTAATGGCTAGTAGCCCACCCATGTTGGTGTAGTTAGCCTAAGGATGGATTGACGGGGGCGCTGAGGGCGAGCAAATCGCCTTTTTGCCACTTGAAACAAATTGATAAGGACACTGGGATGAGCACTTCACCTTTTACAGATCCAATTCCTTCATTCTTTCATGGGTTTGATCGCTCTATCTCTCTTACATTGTTTTTTCCTAAGTTAGATTCTGGATTGTTTTCTCAGTTCAAAGTAGAATTTTAATGTCTCCACATGTTGGTGTAGTTACTATAATAAATTTGAGATAAATTATTGACGAATATAAAATATTTTATTAGATATCTGATCTATCTAATAAGATATTTATCTACCTATATCTTTAAGTAGGATGATAAGATCAATCTATTTAAATAAACCCTTTAAAACTTTATTCTAACTTAATGGATATCTATTTAAATAAATCCTTTAACTTTTATTTTCTTTTCTAAAATAAATTTATTTTTCTTTTATATAAGTTAGATTTTTTTTTTAAAAGTGTCTGTTTATAGAGATTGAAAGATTAATATTTTTTTTATTAATTAATTCCACTTGACTATTGGTAGTCGGACCCTTCAAAGTGATCATCCTATCTCCTTTTTTTTTTTTTTTTTATTTTTTCCACGTGATAGACCCTCGAGTTTCTATTAACTTGGTATCAGATCCACAATCAACTTCACCATTGCCCTATAGTATTAAGCATCAACTTCTTCAACACGTCAAGCTCCCATCCACTAACTGTTGGTGCAGTTAGCGCTAATAATCAAATTTAGGTTTTGATGTATGATAAATTATTTAAAGTTAGTTGTATCTTCTAATCAATTTACCAAGTATACAGAGCTAAAAGACTTGATGAGACTTAACATCAGATTGAAGTCCAGTTAAGTCTGAAGGACTTAAAAACTGACAGAAAGACCAGATAGGTTGATATCTGGTAAGAAATCCAATTGGGTCTATGGGACTTGACAACTAACTGAAGTCCAAATGGGACATCTGGCAGGAAGACCTGGTGGATCAAGAGTTAAGTATGTTTGCAATAGTAAGTGAGGTAAAAGTGATCTAGTGAGGACGAGCTCCAGTGGGGCTATAGGCGCTAGTTCAAATTAGATCTATTTTGAAAGTGTAAGTTGAGACCATGGCTAGATCCTAATCTTGGGAAGATGGGATTTAATTCATACATCTTATTTTTAATGTGCTACTTTGTTTTGCAGGTTACCTTTTGTTTAGACTAACGTGTCTTGCAGGAACAAAGTAGAAGAGTTAACCTTGGATGAACAGTGCTTGAGATGCCTTGGAGTTGACTAGAGGTGTCTCAGAGCTAAACGGAGGCGCTCTGGACATGTCGGAGGTGCCCTGGATAGGTCGGAGGTGCCCTCGCGCAGATAAGTTTTGAAGATAGAGTTTCGCTGCACGGAGACGCCTCGAAGTGGACTGGAGGCACCTCAAAGTGCATTGGAGGCGCCACAGAGCTTATGGAAGGTGCCTTCACATGGATAAATATCAAAGTCTCCGAATCAGATAAGCGTCGTTAGAGGTGCCTCGGGTTGTTGAAGGCACCTCCAATAGTGTTTAAAAGGGGCATTCAACCAACATTCAGTGAACAACTTTTCTACGTCATTCTCGATAGTTTTATTGTTCCAACTTCGCACTGTTGTTGTCCTACAATGTTGCTTCACCCAACTACTGCAAACGGACCAACTCCAACACCTAAGCTAACAATTTCTTCATCCTTGTGTTGATAACGTTTGTTTAAAGTTATTTACTTTATTGCTCAAAGGAAGTGTAGAGTGTTACACTTTCCTCATACTTTATATTCGAGATTCAAATTTAGTGAATTGCCTATCACAAAGGTCTAAAGGACCTAGGTCTTGAAGTAGGAGTCGTCAAAGACTCTAAACTAAGTAAAACCACTTGTGCTCTACTTGTTCATTTGTATCTTCTTTCCTCTACGCACTCAGATTTAAAAAGTCAAAAAGATACGTTTTTAAAATCACGTGATTCATCTCTCTTCCCCCCCCCACCCCCCCTTCTCCCTTTATTCTCCTACACTAACAAGCGCATGGTTTTAATCCGAATTCAAGAGAAGAAAATCCATTCTGACATGACAATAGGAGGATCTCAACTTGACGCCAAATGGACTCTAGAATTTGAAGCTAAGCATAAGACAATAATGGATAAACTAGAAAAAATTGTAGCATCATTGGTCACAATAGTACAAGAATTGAATGATCGTTTAGAGGAGGATTCTAGCTAAGCTTTCTAATCAAAAGGGGAACAAATAGATAGTCTCGACAACAACAATACGACCATAGAGCTAACTCTTATGAAGATCGAGAGTACAACCTTCCACGTATGAAAGTGGAATTTCCTCATTAGGAGAACAATGATCCGATTAGATGGATTTCATAGGCCAAAAAATATTTTCACTTCGACGACATATCGGACTATGCATAGGTAGAACTAGCATATATAAATCTTGAAGGCAATGCCATCGGTATGACTAGCTTGAGGTATGCCATGGACCTCCAAAATAGAAGGATTTCAAATAAGAGCTCCTAAAACATTTGGTCCCTCTGGTTATAAGAATGTTGACAGAGAGTTGGTCAAAATTCGACAGACTACAATTGTATTGGAGTACCAAGGACGATTTGAGAGACTCTCCAATTGAACTCGTGACTGGTTAGAAAAGCGATTATTAGGCACTTTTATTGAGGGACTTCTCCTTGATATATGACGAGAAGTAAAATTGAATCAACCCCGTACCATGAAGACTGTCTTATCCTTTGTACGACTACAAGAAGAGAAGATTAATGAGGAAGGAAAAAGTGATAATAAGTAATTCGTGAAAACACATCAAGTTATTTAACACTCCATAAATTGACAAAAGAAGAGATTAAGGAGCAAATGACAAAAGGATTATGTTGGCATTATGATGAAAAGTAGCACTGTGGTCATCAATGCAAGCAAAAGAGGATATTGATGATTGAACCAATAGAGAACTCTAAGGAAGAAGATGATTTTGATGAAGGTGAAACACAAGAAAATATTGAAGAAATACAAGATGACTCTATAGCAATATCAGTTCATGCCTTAGAAGGATTACAAATTCCGTAAATGATGAAGGTAAAATGATTCATTAAAAAACAACAAGTGATGATACTTATACACTCGGGAAGCACTACAAGTAATTTTCTATATTCAACTTTGGCAAGAATGCTTAAACAAAAAGTAAAGCAAGCATCTATATTTGATGTCAAGGTGGCAGATGGAAGATCTCTTACAAATTCATGAAAGTATGATAGTATTGAAATTTTCTTACCAAATTCTGAATTAACCACATATCTCTTTCTTCTACCCTTAGATGAATGTGATGTCATACTTGGAGCATAATGATTGAGAATATTAGGAGATATAATATAGAATTTCTCTCAGATAATAATGCCTATCCAAGATCAAGAAAAAGAAATTTGCATCAGAGGCAAGAGACAAAATACTATCACATCAATTAGTAAAAAAAAGATTGACCAAGTCAGAAAACATTGAAGCTAGGATGACCAGCTCGACCCCAAGGAAGTTTTCCAGCGACTAGTAGGGTAAATCGGGGAAGTGCACATAGAGACCCATACTAACAGCCAGCATTCTCAGGTCTGCTACCCATTAACAGTGTTCAAAAAATCCCTGTTTAGGACCGCCTAGGTGGTTGGCAATAGCCCACCGCCCCACCTTTTGCCAAGGCGAAGAGGCTGGGAGGTGTTGAATAAATCGGTCGCTTAGGCTGCTGGGCGCTGCCTAGGATGTTGCCGGGCGTCGCCTTCTCGGCGGCACCCATTTTTTTTGTAGCGAAAACCTGTTCGATTTGATAATTCAGCATGTTGAATCGATCAGGTAATCGATTCGGGAGGGTTCTGTTTGATTTTTTTTTTGTGAAAACTCGCCCGAATTGATCACTTGATCGATTCGGAGTGTTGAATCAATCAAGTGATCAATTTCTGTTTCCAAACATAATCCTTCCGAGTCGATCAGCTGATTGATTCAACCCTCGAATCGATCGGCTAATTGAATCGATCAGCTGATTGATTCAAAGTAATGAAAAAAGGTCTTTTATATTTTTAATAACGATTTTGAATTTTCACTTTCAGTTTCAGCTGCAACCATAAACACCTAAACCCTAAACCGTAAACCTTCTTCTCCTTCCTCTTCTCCAACGATCCAACCTGTGGACCTAGCATCTTCCTCTTCAGTCTTCTCCCTCCCCTTCTTCGCATTAGCTCTTCTTCCTCCACAGAACCTGCCCTAGCCTCTTCCCTCTTCCTCTTCCTCTTCTCCCTCCCCTTCTCCCTCCACAGCATCAGTCGGCGGCCGGTGCTACCCTCTTGCTCTTCTCCCTCCCCTTCTTCTTCTTCTTCTTCATCAAAGGCTTCTGTTTGCCACTGCCAAGTGCCAACAATGAAGAGCTTGTTGTCCCTTCTTCTTCTTCTTCTTCATTTCCAACATTTTCTTCTGCCAGGTTAGTAAGTTACAATAAGATTCATTGATCATTAGTTCATTAAGATTTAGGAGTACATTTTAGCTTAGCCATTAGAATTTAGATGTTTAAGTTTAACATTGAGCTTGTATGTTGATTGTTGCTATGTTCATAATCCTATAATTTATAATTTTCTTTGCACTTGAGTTTACCATTAGACGTTTAACTGATTTTTTGGACTTGTCTTTGCAAGTCATACATTTAACATTTTATATCTTGTATGTTATTGCTTGGCTTAAATTGAGAATTGTTATCTATTGGGTTTTAACTTTTTATTGAATAATGCTTGATATTTCATATTTGTCAATTGATAACCATTACTTGTATATTCTTCTTCACAAATGATTTTTCATTTTTTTAAATGCTTGACTTGTAGTAAAATGTCAGGTAGTATCTCTTCTGAAGCATCTAATTCAATGTCGTCAAATGCTACCCCTCTGAAGAGTAATTCAAATGATGTTGGATGGAAATTTGTGGAGATGATGAATCCTAAAAATTTGGATAAGTTGAAATATAAGTTGTGTCAAAAATTACTAGTGATGGAATTTATAGGCTCAAACAACATGTTGCCCATATCAAGGAAATGTTGCTCCGTGTAAGAAGTCTTCGGACGAGGATAAATTGAAGTGTATGAATGCAATTGAAGAAGCAAGAACAAAAAAAAAAAACAAAAGAATATCAATGAAATGGAGGGTAGAGAAGAAGTTGTTCTTGAAAAATATGAGGAAGACGAGACAAGAAGGAACCCGCTTACTCTTGGCCCTATGGATATATTTGCAATCGTTATTGATCCCGAATCTTCATTGAGTGGAAGTAAGAAGACAAAACAATAATAAAATATTATTAATGCACTTTGGAAGCAAAGGGCACGCAGCATGTGCACCAATATTTAGCTCGATGGGTGTACGAGTCTGGTATTTCTTTTCATGACATTGACAATGATAACTTCAAAAGGTTTGTGGAAGCAGTTGGTCAAAATTGGCGTATCTAGTTTAATTCATCTTCATCTATTTATCTTCTTAGTCATCATGATTTATCCCTTTTATATTAATCCTGAAACGAATTAACAAGGACACTGGACACTTCACCTTTTACCACTTGATCCAATCCCATCATTCCTTCATGGGTTTGATCGCTCTATCTCTTTTACATTATTTTTTCCTAAGTTGGATTCTTGATTGATTTCTCAGTTCAAAGTGGAATTTCAATGTCTCCACGTGTTGGCATAGATAGTATTTACATAAGTATTTACTTCAATAGGTTTGAGATCAATTACTAATGGATATAAAATATTTATTAGATGTCTGATCTATCTAATAAGATATTTATCTACCTATATCTTCATGTTAGATGATAAGATCAATCTATTTAAATAAACCCTTTAAAACTTTATTCAGGCCTAATAGATCTATTTAAATAATTTTTTTTCAACTTTGTTTCCTTTTCTAAAATAAATTTATTTTTCTTTGATATAAGTTAGATTTTTTTTTTTTTGAAAAAGTGCCTATTTAAAGAGATTGAAAGATAAGTATTTTTTTGTATTAATTAATTCCACTTGATTATTGGTGGTCAATCCCTTCAAAATGATCATCCTATCCCCTTTTTATATTTTTTTTAATTTATTTCACGTGATAGACCCTCGAGTTTCTATCAACTTGGTATCAGAGCCATAATCAACTTCACCATCACCCTATAGTATTAAGCATCAACTTCTTCAATACATCAAGCTCACATCCACTAATTGTTGGTGCAGTTAGCATTAATAATCAAATTCAAGTTTTGATGTATGACAAATTATTTAAAGTTAGTTGTGTGTTTTAACTTATTTACCAAGTGTGCAGGTCTGAAAGACTTGATGAGACCTAACACCATATTGAAGTCAAGTTAAGTCTGGAGGACTTAAAAACTGACAGAAAGACCAGATAGGTTGATATCTGGTAAGAAATCCAATTGGGTCTATGAGACTTGACAACTAACTGAAGTCCAAATGGGACATCTGGCAAGAAGACCTGGTGGGTCAAGAGTTAAGTATGTTTGCAATAGTAAGTGAGGTAAAAGTGATCTAGTGAGGACGAGCTCCAGTGAGGCTATAGAAATTAGATCTATTTTGAAAGTGTAAGTTGAGACCATGTCTAGATCCTAATCTTGGAAAGATGAGATTTAATTCATACATCTTATTTTTAATGTGCTACTTTGTTTTGCAGGTTACCTTTTGTTTAGACTAACGTGTCTTGCAGGAACAAAGTAGAAGAGTTAACCTTGGATGAACAGTGCTTGAGATGCCTTGGAGTTGACTGGAGATGTCTCAGAGCTAAACGGAGGTGCTCTGGACAGGTCGGAGGTGCCCTTGCACAGATAAGTTTTGAAGATAGAGTTTCGCTGCACGAAGACGCCTCGAAGTGGACTGGAGGCACCTCAAAGTGCATTGGAGGCACCTCGAAGCTTATGGAAGGTGCCTTCACAAGGATAAAGACCAAAGTGTTCAGATCAGATAAGCGTCGTTGGAGGTGACTTGAGTTGTTGAAGGCCTCCAATAGTGTTTAAAAGGAGCATTCGGTCAGCATTCAGTGAACAACTTTTCTACGCTCATTCTTGATAGTTTTACTATTCCAACTTCGCACTGTTGTTGTCCTATAACACTGCTTCACCTGACTGCTACAAACGGACCAACTCCAACACCTGAGCTGACAATTTCTTCATCCTTTTGTTGATAACGTTTATTTAAAGTTATTTACTTTATTGCTCAAAGGAAGTGTAGGGTGTTACACTTGTACTTTGTATTCAAGATTCAAATTTAGTAAATTACCCATCACAAAGGTCCAAAGGACCAGGTCTTGGAATACAAGTCGTCAAAGGCTCCCAACCAAATAAAACCACTTGTGCTATACTTATTCGTTTGTATCTTCTTTTCATTGCACACTCAGATTTAAAAAGTCAAAAAGATATGTTTTTAAAATCACGTGATTCATCTCCCCCCCCATCATGTGCCTACGATCCTACACTAACAAGCGCATGGTCTTAATCCGAATTCAAGAGAAGAAAATCCCCTCCGACATGGCAATAGGAGGATCTCAACTTGACACCAAATAGACTCTAGAATTTGAAGCTAAGCATAATACAAGAATGAATACACTAGACAAAATTGTAGCATCATTGGTCACAATAGAACAAGAATTGAACAATCATTTAGAGGAGGATTCCAGCTAAGCATACTAATCAAAAGGGGAACAAATAAATAGTCTCGACAATAATAATATGATCATAGAACTAACTCTTATGAAGATCGAGAGTACAACCTTCCACGTATGAAAGTGGAATTTCCTCATTAGGAGAACAATGATCCAATTGGATGGATTTCACGGGCCGAAAAATATTTTCACTTCTACGACATATCGGACTATGCAAAGGTAGAACTAGCATCTATAAACCTCGAAGGCGATGCCATCGGTATGACTAGCTCGAGGCATGCCATGGACCTCCAAAATGGAAGGATTTCAAAGAAGAGCTCCTAAATCATTTGGTCCCTTCGGTTATGAGAATGTTGACGGAGAGTTGGCCAAAATTTGATAGACTACAATTGTATTGGAGTACCAAGGGAGATTTGAGAGACTCACAATCGAACTCGTGACTGGTTAGAAAAGCGATTATTAGGCACTTTTATTGAGGGACTTTGCCTTGATATACGATGAAAAGTAAAATTGAATCAACCCTGTACCATGAAGACTGTCTTATCCTTTGCACAACTACAAGAATAGAAGATTAATGAGGAAGGAAAAATAAATAATAAGGTAATTTATGAAAACACATCAAGTTATTTAACACTCCATAAATTGACAAAAGAAGAGATTAAGGAACGAATGACAAAAGGATTATCTTGACATTGTGATGAAAAGTGGCACTGTGGTCATCAATACAAACAAAAGAGGATATTGATGAATGAAGCAATTGAGAACTCTAAGGAAGAAGATGATTTCAATGAAGGTGAAACATAAGAAAATATTGACGAAATACAAGATGCCTCTATAGCAATATTAGTTAATGCCTTCGAAGGATTACAAACTCCGCAAATGATGAAGGTAAAAGGATTCATTAAAAAACAACAAGTGATGATACTTATACGCTCGGGAAGCACTACAAACAATTTTCTATATTCAACTTTGGCAAGAAGGCTTAAACAAAAAGTAGAGCAAACATCTACATTTGATGTCAAGGTGATAGATGGAAGATCACTTACAAGTCCATGAAAGTGTGATAGTGTTGAAATTTTCTTACCAAATTCTAAATTAACCACATATCTCTTTCTTATACCCCTAGATGGATGTGATGTCATGCTTGGAGCACAATAGTTGAGAACATTAGGAGATATAATATGGAATTTCTCTCAGATAATAATGCGCGTCCAAGATCAAGAAAAAGAAATTTGCATAAGAGGTAAGAGACAAAATACTTTCACATCAATTAGTAAAAAAAATGATTGAGCTAGTCAGAAAACGTCAAACCTAGGATGACCAGCTCAACCTCAAGGAAGTTTTCCATCGACCGCTAGGATAAATTGGGGAAGTGCACATAGAGGCCCATACTGATAGCCAGCATTCTCAGGTCTGCTACCCATTAACAGCGTTAAAAAAAATCTCCACCTAGGGCTGCCTAGGTGGTCGATGGCAGCCCACCCCCCTGGCCTTTTGCCAAGGCGAAGAGGCTGGACGATGTTGAATAAATTGGCGGCTTAGGCGGCTGGGTGCCCCTAGGATGTCGTTGGGCGTCGCCTTCTTGGCGGCGCCCGATTTTTTTTTATTACAAAAATCCATCCGAATCGATGATTTGACATGTTGAATTGATCAAGTAATCGATTCAGGAGGGTTCTGTTTGATTTTTTTTTATGAAAACTCACCTGAATCAATCACTTGATGGGTTCGGAGTGTTGAATCGATCAAGTGATCAATTCAAGAGGGTTCTGTTTCCAAACAAAATCCTTCCGAATTGATCAACTGATCGATTCAACCCTTGAATTGATCAGCTGATCGATTCAAGGTGACAAAAAGAGGTCTTTTAAATTTTTAATCATGATTTTAAATTTTCACTTTCAGTTTCAGCCGCAGCCGTAAACGGCTAAACCCTAAACCTTCTTCTCCCTCCCATTCTCCACGATCCAACTTGTGGCCCTAGCATCTTCCTCTTCAGTTTTCTCCCTCCTCTTCTTCCTCCACGATATCAGTCGACGACTAGTGCTACCCTCTTGCTCTTCTCCCTCCCCTTCTTCCTCCACGACATCAGTCGACGGTCGGTGCTACCCTCTTGCTCTTCTCCCTCCCCTTCTTCCTCCACGACATCAGTCGACGGTCGGTGCTACCCTCTTGCTCTTCTCCCTCTTCTTCTTCTTCTTCTTCTTTTTCATCAAAGGCTTCTATTTGTCGCTGCAAAGTGCCAACAACGAAGAGCTTATTGTTCCTTCTTCTTCTTCTTCTTCATTTCGAACATTTTCTTTTGCCAAGTTAGTAAGTTACTATAAGATTCATTGATCATTACTTCATTAGGATTTAGGAGTACATTTTAGCTTAGTCATTAGAATTTAGATGTTTAAGTTTAAAACTGAGCTTGTATGTTGATTGTTGCAAGGTTCATAATCCTATAATTTATAATTTTCTTTGCACTTGAGTTTACCATTAGATGTTTAACTGATTCTTTGGACTTGAGTTTATGAGTCATACATTTAACATTTTATATCTTGTATGTTATTGCTTGGCTTGAATTGAGAATTGTCATCTATAGGTTTTTAATTTTTTATTGAATGCTTGATATTTCATATTTATCATTTGATAACCATTGCTTGTATGTTCTTCTTCATCAATGATTTTGTCCCTGGGGCTATGGTGCCGTGGTAGGATATCTTGTTGGAACCCCAAGGTTGTTTTGGTGTGATCAACAAGTTAAGTTAGGTCCTGTGTGTTTTAACCTTGTGTCTAAGTATGCAGGAGCTTAGGAGCATAGGTAGTCGAGCGGAAGACATAGCTAGCGAGAAGGACGACACGTGGTGCATCCGAGGGATGAGGCGCTGCGGAAGAGTACACCGGTGGATGAGAAGGAGGTGTGCGGTGGTTCCAAGGGACGAGAAGCCGGAGCGGAAGACTGCTCGAGGAGTAAGAGACGCAGCTAGCGAGAAGGTCAGCACGGGGTGCGATCGTGGGATGAAGACTGCGGATGAGTACGCTGGCGGACAAGAAGGAAGCACGCGGTAATTCTGAGGGATGAGAAGCCGGAGCGGAAGCCTGCTCGAGAAGACCGGAAGTTGGGTTCGGGTGAGCCCTAATCCGGATGGCAGAGATCACCTAAGCGAGCGGAAGACTCGGTCTGAGGCAAACGGAGCCGGAGCAGAAGACCCGGGCTGGAAAAAGTCATCGAGGTTGACTTTTCCCTCCGGGGCACCCGGAACCCTTCCGGGCGCCCGGAGTTGACTTTTTGACCAGAACGTGTCAATCGCGATCTGAACATTGGGGGATAAAGTTTTATTCCCCCGGGGCGCTCGGAACCCCTTCAGGGCTCCCCGACCAAGGCTATAAATACAGCCTTGGTCCAGAAGCTTTTCAACAATTCCAAGTAATTCATTTTAGACACTTGTGCACTTCTTTTTAGAGTTAAGCTTCTGTTTTTTGTACGTCAACGCTGTAAGAGGCTTCTCCGCCTAGAGGAGATTTGTTAGTACACTTTTCGTCTGTCTTGAATTAACAACCTCTCCGGTTGTAACCAAGTAAATTGTGAGCCTCATCCTTTCTGTTTTATTTACTTACTCTTTAGATGCAAGTGTTAGTTTAAGAAGTCGAGAAGGGTTGTGCTTTTTGTTTTTGCAGTCTATTCAACCCCCCTTCTAGCCGGCCGTCGCGATCTAACAAGTGGTATCAGAGCGAAGGCGCTTCAGGAGGACTAACCGTCAATCGAAGTAAAGATAATGGCCGGACCAAGTATCTACCCGCCGAAATTCGAAGGGGATTTCGCTACCTGAAAAAAGTGAATGCAGGTATTTTTTACAATAGATTTTGAGTTAATTCTAATAATGGAATTTGGTTTTGTAGCTCCAGAGGGCAAATAAAAATATCAATGGACCAAAAAGGAGCATGCCGACTACGTGGCGAACGGAAAGTAGAATACCATATGGTAAGCGTTCTTCCGCCACAAGAAGTCAACTGAATCGGCAACTACAACTCCGTGAAGGAGCTTTGGGAGAAGTTCCTCGAGCTGCATGAAGGGACATCCGAAGCCAAGCTCGTTAAACGAGATCTACTTCGGAATCAGCTCACCATCCTGCGACTTGGGGAAGACGAGACAGTTGCACAACTGTACTCAAGAATTAAAGAAATCGTCATCGGACTTTCGAATCTCGAAGAAAAGGTAAGTAACCGAGATTCACTCAGGTACGCGTTAAATTCTTTTCCGAGAAATTCAAAATGGACGTCACTAGTCGATGCCTTTTACATTTCGAAAGACTTAGAAAAAATTTCATTAGAAGAATTCTTTTCCACATTTGAAGTGCACGAATCAAGATGTGTAGGTACAAAGGAGCCCAAGAACAACGTCGCCCTCAAAGCATCAAGAGATGAACCTAAGTCGGAGTCTTCTCTCGACGATGAGAAAATGGTAATGATGGTAAGACGGTTTAAGAATCTTTGTAAATCTAGGAAATCTAACCATCCGCAGGGGAAAAAAGAAAAGGACCATCCGCTGCTACCACTGTGACGAAGAAGGGCACGTCAAGGACAACTGCCCCAAGCTAAAGAACAAGGTCAAGGATAAAGGTAAGAAGCCTGTCCAAAAGCGCAAGGCCCTAAAGGCGATGTGGGACGATACGTCGTCCAAATCGGAAGTCGAGGTGTTCTCCAGGCTTGCACTAATGGCGAGTTATCAAGACGACGACTACGATTCAAGCTCTTCCGAAATGAGCATCGATGAAGGGGGAGCTACGTCGAAAGAAAGCAGCACTTCAGGGGGAGACACAGACAACGAGATCGACAAGGTAAGTCAGGTACGATCTCTTCCTCCCGATAAACTCTTTAAATTTGTTAAATTGTTAACAAAAGATTGCTGCAAATTAGAAAAAGAAAATAAAAGTTTAAAAGTAATACTAGCTAAATTTTGCCCTCTAGAAGATTTAGACAAATCAAAATTAGAAAATGAAAAATTAAAATCAAAAAATAAAAATCTGAAAATTCAAGTAGATAACTTGAAAAATCATGCATGCTCATCTAATACAAATTTTAGAAGATTTAATAATTTAAATTGGTATTTTCGATATCATAAGGGACAGATTAGAAATATTTCAAAGAAATATGTCCCTAAGAAATTTTTAGTTAATCCAGTAGGCTGAAACCTATATTGGGTTCCAAAATCCTGTATGACTTGAACTTGAATTAATCAGATTTAATGCTTTCAGCGAGAAAATTAGACATTAAAATTTCTTTATGAGACTTTTGTCTAAGGAAGTGGTTGTTGCTCCAATAACCAAGAAGGCTTAGTGTCTTGCCACGACCTGGAAGCCAAAATATTGAAATAAAATATTTAATTAACTTTCTGATAAAAACATTAAGGTGGAAACTTAATAATGCTTTAAAAAGGTTTTTAAAATATTTTTAAAATTTTCAATTTTTTTAGAATTTTTTTTTGCATAAAACTTTACATAAAAGTTAAAAAAATTTTCTGAAATTTCTGCTTAAAATCTTTACTTAGAAAAATTTTCAAAAAATTTTTTAAGTCAGATTTTTTTAAAAAATTCTCTTACTTTAAGCTTTAATTACTTAGAATTTTTTTTTCTTAGAAAATTTTTTTACCTAAAAGTTTTACTTAGAAATTGTTTAACTTAGAATATTTTTTGCCTAAGTAAAAAAATTCTTCTAAAAATTATAAATTATTTCAAAAATTTTTTTGGTTAGAATTTTTTTTTTGAAAAATATTTTTTTTACAAATTCTCTAACTTAGAGCTTATTCAACTTATAATTTTTTAAGAAAGTTAAAAAATTTTAACCTTAGACTTTTTCTGAACCCCATTTTTTTGTGATCAAAGGGGGAGAAGGAAAAGTATAAGTCTAGGAGGAGGTAGACCATAATTTAAATTTTTTATCTTTTTTTGTACTTTATTGCAAAAATAGTTAGTTTATTTTTTATATCTATTTACCCTACCTTAACTTGGGTTGCTCATATCAAAAATGGGGAGATTGTTGGAACCCCAAGATTGTTTTAGTGTGATCAACAAGTTAAGTTAGGTCCTGTGTGTTTTTAACCTTGTGTCTAAGTATGCAGGAGCTTAGGAGCACAGGTAGTCGAGCGGAAGACGCAGCTAGCGAGAAGAACGACACGTGGTGTGTCCGAGGGACGAGGCGCTGCGGAAGAGTCCACCAGCGGACGAGAAGGAAGTGTGTGGTGGTTCTGAGGGACGAGAAGCCGGAGCGGAAGACTGCTCGAGGAGCAATAGATGCAGCTAGCGAGAAGGTCGGCATGGGGTGCGATCGAGGGACGAAGACTGCAGATGAGTATGCTGGCGGACGAGAAGGAAGTACGCGGCGACTCCGAGGGACGAGAAGCCGGAGTGGAAGCCTGCTCGAGAAGACCGGAGTTGGGTTCGGGTGAGCCCTATTCCGGATGGAAGAGATCACCCAAGCGAGCGGAAGACTCGGTATGAGGTAAACGGAGCTGGAGCAGAAGACCTCGGTTGGAAAAAATCAACGTTGACTTTTCCCTCCGGGGCGCCCGGAACTGTCCGGGGTGCCCGAAACCCTTCTGGGCCCCCGGAGTTGACTTTTTGACCAGAACGTGTCAATCGTGATCTGAACATTAGGGGATAAAGTTTTATTCCTCCGGGGCGCTCGGAACCTCTTCAGGGCTCCCCGACCAAGGCTATAAATACAGTCTTGGTCCAGAAGTTTTTCAACAATTCCAAGTAATTCATTTTAGACACTTGTGCACTTCTTTTTAGAGTTAAGCTTCTGTTTTTTGTACGTCAACGCTGTAAGAGGCTTCTCCGCCTAGAGGAGATTTGTTAGTACACTTTGCATCTACCTTGGATTAACAACCTCTTCGGTTGTAACCAAGTAAATTGTGAGCCTCATCCTTTCTGTTTTATTTACTTACTCTTTAGATGCAAGTGTTAGTTTAAGAAGTCGAGAAGGGTTGTGCTTTTTGTTTTTGCAGGCTATTCAACCCCCCTTCTAGCCGGTCGCCACGATCCAACATATCCATGTTGTCACCCAGGCACCCGTGGTTTGAACCCCAGCTATGGTGTATTTGCAGGAATTTTTTCTCCAAATGGGAGGCACAATTAAAGGATGTTGGGCTTCTAGGCTGGCCGCCGTGTGCGCTTTCCGATTTACCCTGGTGGCTGGTGGAAAACTTCCGTGGAACCGGGCCGGTCACCCTTAGATATAGTCAATGAGGCTAACTGAGATTATCATTTTTTTTTCTTCATCAATGATTTTTCATTTTTTAAATGCTTGACTTGTAGTAAAATGTTGGGTACTATCTCTTCTAAAACATCTAATTCAATGCAGTCAAATACTACCCCTTTAAAGAGTAATTCAAATGATGTTGTATGAGAATTTGTAGATATGATGGATCCTAAAAATTTGGATAAGTTGAAATGTAAGTTGTGTCAAAAAATTACTAGTGGTGGAATTTATAGGCTCAAATAACATATTGCCCATATCAAGGGAAATGTTGCTCCGTGTAAGAAGTCCTCGGATGAGGATAAATTAAAGTGTAAGAATGCAATTGAAGAAGCAAGAACAAAAAAAAAAGAATATTAATGAAATGGAGGTCAGAGAAGAAGTTGTTCTTGAAAAATGTGAGGAAGACGAAGGGACTCAAGGGACAAGAAGGAACTCGCTTACTCTTGGCCCTATGGATAGATTTGCATATGTTATTGATTCCGAATCTTCATTGAGTGGAAGTAAGAAGACAAAACAACAACAAAATATTATTGATGCACTTTGGAAGCAAAGGACACATAGTGTGCACCAATATTTAGCTCGATGGGTGTACAAGTCCGGTATTCCTTTTTATGCCATTGACAATGATAGCTTCAAGAGATTTGTGGAAGCGGTTGGTCAATTTGGCCCGGGTTATCACCCTCCAACTCAACCCTTTTTGAAGAGGTAGATAGAATTAAAAGTCTATAAAAGAAGCAAGAAGAAGAATGAGCTTTGAATGGTTGCTCATTTTGACTGATGCTTGGATTGACCGAAAAAGAAAAAGTATCATGAATTTGTGTGTTAATTGTAAAGAAGACACAACTTTCCTTTCTTTTAGGGAAGCATCAGATGAAGCACACACTGAGAATTATATATTTGAATATGTGGACAAGTGCATTGAAGAAGTTAGACCTCAAAGTGTAGTTCAAATGCTAACGGACAATGCTTCGAATAATATGATGACAAAAGATTTGTTGAAGGAGAAGAGACCACGTATATTTTGGACTTCATGTGCAACTTACATCGTGAATCTTATACTTCAAGGAATTGGGAACCAACCTAAATTCAAAGGGGTGATTGAGAAGGCAAAGAACTTGACAATATTTATTTGTGCACATCACAAGACATTGTCAATGATGAGAAAGTTTACCAAAAAAAAGGACATAGTGAGGCCAGGAGTAACACGATTTGCAACCACTTTTCTAACTTTGCAAAGCTTGATGGAGAAGAAAAGTGAACTAAGATCTATGGTCGCTAGTGAAGAATGGAATGCATGCAAACATTCAAAAAGTGTAAAGGGGAAGATGACAAATAATACTGCTATGAGTGCCTCTTTTGGAATGAAGTAAGTTTTTGCCTGAAAGTGTTTGCCCCTTTAGTTAAGTTGCTTCGTCTTGTTGATGGGGATAAGAAGCCATCTATGAGTTTTGTATATGGAGAAATACTTAGAGCGAGAGAGGAGATTAAAATGGCATTAAAAAATCAAGAGCTTCACTATCGCCCGATTATTGATATTATTGATGAGAAAAGTCATAATTGGCTTGATAGTCCACTACATTTGGCGGCCTATCTCTTAAATCCTTATTACTCCTTCAATGATCGGAGTATAGGAAGTGAAGAAGTGGTCACGGATGAATTATTCATTTGTGTTGAAGCATTCTTTCCCAATGATATTGATAGTCAAAGTGAGGTAGTAAATGTGGAATTGTTGAAGTATATCAATAAAGCGAGGGAATTTGGAAGACCATTGGTTATAATTGGATGATCAAAAAATGATGAGAAATATGATCCAGGTAAGAACTACGTACTTAGTTACTTTATTTTGTAATTTTTATTGCTTGTTTGTTGTTTATTGATTTTATTTATTGTTATTGTTTGATTTATTTTTATATAGTTGGATGGTGGCATCTTTTTGGACATGGTGTACCTAAATTACAAAAGATGGCTAAAAGAATTTTTTCTTTAACTACAAGTTGTTCCTGGTATGAGAGAAATTAGAGTACATTTTAGGGGTTAAGTATTTAATTAGTAATTGCTTATTAACTTAATATTTTTATTTAATGTAAATCCATATAAAGAAAAGAAATAGACTAGATACTGGAAGGTTAAACAATTTAGTCTATGTTCAATTCAATATCAAGATCCTAAATAAAAAGATATGATAAGAAGAAAAAGGAGTGGATGTTCTACGTGCTAGTGAATCAACTATGACACAAGGATGGGTTGTTGAAGGTAGAGATGAAGATGCTAAGACAAATATTGAAGATGTTAGAGAACTTCATGAAGAAGAATTTGTATCAGATGAAGAAGAGGAAGAAGCCATGAATTTTGAGTTTGAATCCAATATAGAGGAAGTGTTGGAGAAATATGAAATGAACTAGAAGAAGAATTAGGGATATAGGAGATTATATTAGTTATTTCATGACTTATGAGAAAACTTTTGCTATTTTATTTGCATGCCTTGTCAATTTGTACTTTGTAGTTTATAATACTTTTGCTAATTTGGCATTTCTATTTCCATTTATCAATTGGGATCAAATTATGTTTGTATAATAGTTTGTAATTTGTATACTTGTCTCGATTATGATATTTTGCTTTCAGGATTTAAGGAAAATCCTATTGGATCGATTAGTTGGTTGATCCAACAGGATTTTGCGACAAACATAACCATACCAAATTGATCAGTTGATCGATTAGCCGTGTTTAATCGATCAGCTGATCGATCCAGCATGGTTCTATTTGTCACAAAATCCTGCTGGATTGATCAGCCAATCCATCCGGCAGGGATTTCTCGAAAATACCCTTCTGGATCAATCCGGAAGGGATTTCCAAACAAAATAGCCTAGGCAGCCGCCTAGGTACCCAGGCGCTAGGAGGCGGGCAACTGCCCACCTAGCGCCTTTTTGAACACTGCCCATTAAGGAGAAAAATTTCCAATAATATGCTGTAGTTGAATCTTGAACTCTAAATCCCTAATCTATCACTGGAGGACCTAACCATAACACCCTGCCCCTGGCAAGTAGAGCAGTTATTAAAAAAAGATTGCTTCATTTTTCTCATGCAACTCTCCGTCAAGAAGGAACCTAAAGGTATACCACATGTTTCCCAAGAATTAGGGACACTTCTTTCAAAATTTTCTATGTTATTTGCATAACCAAAGGGACTTCCTTCACCACATTCACATGATCATCGTATACCTCTAATACTGGGGAGTGCACTAGCAAATGTTAAGGCTTATCACTACCCTTACATATAGAAGGAGGAAATTGAGAAGATTGTACCAGAGATGCTTCAAGATAATATCGTTCATCCAAGTGTAAGTCCATATTCCTCACCAGTACTGCTTGTTAGAAAGAAAGATGGAAGTTAGCGAATGTGTGTGGATTATCGGGCACTTAATAAATTACAATGAAAGACAAGTATCCCATCCCCGTCATTGATCAATTACCTAATGAATTAGGTGGTGTCTCATTCTTCTCAAAGCTGGATCTTTGTTCAGGCTTCCATCAGATAAGAATCCATCAGTCAAACATTCCAAAAACAACTTTTTAGACTCATGATGAACATTATGAATTTTTAGTAATGCATTTTGGCTTAACTAATGCACATTCTGTTGGTGCAGTTTGCACTAATAATCAAACTCAGATTTTGATATATGACAAATGTTAAAATTAGATTATGTGATTTAACCTCTTGAGCTAAGTGTGCAGACTAACAGACTTAATGAATCTAGAGGACCAGATAGCTGGTAGGAAGTCTAGTTGGGTCAGGGAGGGCAAGACGACTTGCTGAAGTACATGTTGTTGGTGCGGTTAGCTCTAACGGTCTAACTCAAGTTTTGATGAATGACAAAATAGGTTAAGTTAGTTTCATTGTTATTTAACACTCTGATCGAGTGTGTAGAAGAAACCCAAACAGGTCGACGGACTGACCTGATGTCTGGCACGAAGCCCAGCTAGGTCAACGGGCCGACCGGATAGCTGGCACGAAGTCCAAATGGGTCGATGGGCTGACCAGACGTTTGGCACGAAGTCCAGTTAGGTTGACGGGTTGACCGGATAGCTGGCACGAAGCCCAGACGGGTCGAAAGGTTGACCGGACATCTGGCAGGTAAGTGAAGGTAAGTTACTGGAGGGGAGTGACTGTAAGGATACGTTCCCGGGAAGGGAACATTAGGCGTCGATCCGACTTAGATCTATTTCAGATATTTAAGTCGAGATCGTGACTAGATTCCGGTCTCGAGGAGACGAAATCTAATTAATATTTTTATTTGATAATAAACTGTGCTAACACTTTATTTGCATGATATATATTTACCTCGGACTAACGTTTTCTTGCAGGAAGGAAACCGCTAGAAAAGAAGGGTCTGTTGGAGGATCGGTGGCCGGCTAGAAGGGGGGTTGAATAGACGTACCCCGAAATCGATAGCTTCCTACGTATTCATTAGCTTGCGCAGCGGAATAATACAAATAAAACAAACAAGCTAAAGACTAAAGGAAAGAACAAGAAAGCAAACCGCTAACACGTTCGTTTACGTGGTTCGGAGATAACTTGCTCCTACTCCACGACGTGTCCGTAAGGTGGACGATCCCTCAATCCGTCGGTGGATTAGTCCCCGGCAAACTCCGGCTAGCTCAATCTCCTTGTGGGTGGAGAAACCTCACCACAACTCCAACCAAGAATACTTGGACACAAGAGAACCTTGAGCACTTTGGTGACTACTAATTAGACTTTAACCAACTCTAATTTCGTCACCTTGGCCGGCCATACCAAGCTCCTTCTTATAGAGCTTGGAACAAATCAGCAACTTGATTTGCCCGTTACTAGTCGACTGGTCCTTGCACCAGTCGACTGGTGCCAACCCAACGACTCTCTCAACGGCTCTCTGCTACAGTGTAACGCCCCGCCTCCTACTGACTAGGCTGTGAGGCTGAGCGTCACATTATGCTGTGCTAAATTACTATTGCGGAAATCTGAATTGATTAAAATTTTACTAAACTGATTACTGTAAAATCTGAACTTAATATTTTAGGTGTACCTAGGAGTTGTACATATGCTAGGGAAGATAATCTATGCCTCTCGGATGTCCTGCTAGCTGTAATCAGGCATTTCAATCGATCCATGAATCGATTGGGCTGTCGGATCGATCCAGTGATCGATCCAACTTGATACTGGCACGGAGAGAAACCCTGGATCGGTCGGCTGACCGATCCACAAACTATTTTGCTTCAGTATGCGGCTGGATCGGTCTACCGACCGATCCAGGAGTACACCGATCGGTCGGTAGCTTTGTACTTCTCTGTTCGCATCTGGATCGGTCGGCTGACCGATCCATAAACTCTCTGTTCGCGACTGGATCGATCAGCTGACCGATCCAGTGGCACAACCCACTTCTGATCGATCAGGTTTCTGATTTCGAATCAGAACCCCGGATTTCAGCACTTGTTCGTGTCAAAATCTCACACAACAATTATATAATGCATGGAAAACGTTCTAATATCTATCAACTAGCATTCTAACATGATATAGTGCGAGGTTTATTAATTTATAACATTTAAGCCACTAGAAATGCATAAAGCTATCTTAAGAAAAGAAACTAAGTTCTTAATTTGCTAAACTCCCTAAGGATCTTCGTTCCAGGTTCCTGCCACACACACCATCTCTGCATTGACCTCCAGCTTCCTCTGCTAGTCCATCTTCCCTTTACCTTTATCTGCAGTATAAGGGAAAATAGTATCTGTAAGCTTTAAGCTTAGTAAGAAACCAACTACCTCACTAAAACATGCAACGATGCAAACATGTTTTTAAAGAATGCTATTTAAAAACATGCATTGAATTTATTAAAGCATGGCATACTGAAGTTACATGGCATAATTACTGAAACATGATATAAATACTGAAACATGGCATGCATAATAAAATCTAAGCATGGAGCTATCTCATGGTATCAACTAGGAGAACTAAACTGAAACTGAAACTAAAACTGAGCTAACACTATATTCACATAACTAGATTAAGAGTTTGAAAGCTATTATCATAATAAGTGAAAATAGTAATCATGCTGCTGTTTGGGCCCGGCTACTGTACTTGCTGTGCGCGGATCCCTAACTAGACTCGGGGTTGCAAATTCCGAATCTAGTAGGGTTTACTAGGTTAGCTAAACCTAGGGACGACTGTGGGAGCCCAACCCAATGGATATCTAATCCAGTACAGTGCCACTGAAAGTAAAATACTGAACGTGAGCTAATAAATTCTTGTCTTGCTTTTACTAGGTTGTCTAAACCTAGAAATAGGTTATCTAAACCTAGAGGCAACTGTGGGAGCCTACCCATTGGACATCTAGTCCTGTAAAAACTGGAGCAAGACTAAATAAACTATAAAATGCTGCTACTGCATTTATCTAAGCTACTAAAATGCCTAAGTTGCATTTTTCTGTGCCAAACAACTAAAACGAACACTTGGTATGCGCTAATTCGCATCCTTTGTGTCGGTAGTCTACATATTACTAAACTAATACATGGAATTCACACGAAGCTACTTATACTGCAGGTGAGGGGTTTCTTACCTCCTGTTCGGATTTTCTTACGATTCTAATCGCTAGATTTCCGGAGGAGACGATCCTTTCGACGATCTTCTCGCGTCTATGCGTTCCTCTCGCGGAGGGGAACGTTCTTGTGCTGGAATCGCTGCCGGAAGGTGCTCTTAGGGCCCTAGGAAGAGAACCCTAGGGTTGGTGCCGAGAGGAAGAAGGAGAAGGAGAGTTGCGGCGTGGCTAGGGTGAGGAAAAGAAAGGTTGCCGATTAAAATCCTATCTCCCTACTTATTAATTCCTATTTATATTAAGGCATTAATTCCCCCAATTCTAATTTAAATAAAATTATTTCCCTTTCCTTTCAGCACGACCCTGCTGGGTTCATCCGGTTACTAAAGCTATCCATAAGTCGTAGGACCCAATAGGTCTCGGGTTCAATTCCCGCGTAGGCCATTTTCGTTTCCTATTTATTTTTGCTACTTCTGCTACCCTAAAAATTCCGGAAAAATATCTAAAAATTCCAGAATAATTATAGAATATTTCTAATATAGTTTTGAGAATTTTCGGGCGTTACATACAGTGCATCAGTCGACTGGTCTATGCACCAGTCGCCTGCTACAGTAACGCTGCAGTACCTGCTACAGTGCCGCTACAGTAAAATCCTAAAACTAGGATTTTACTCCGAGTACATTCTCTCATGCACTCGTACCCTCACGACTTATTTGACTCTTCTTTGCAGCCTTGACCTTTTGCCTTCAAGACTACTTCCTTTGGCTCTCATCCCTCGGATGCATCCAAGCCCGCGGCTTGTCCCCAATGCCATCCTTCGTGTATGCCTCGAAGTCGCTTCCCTCGGTCATTGCCCTTGCTGCCTTGTCCACGGTCCCTCGGATGCTCTATCCTTCACCGGACCTGAAGCCGTCAACCTGAGTCACATGTGTATCCTGCAAACCTGTACACTCACATACACATATCAAATAACGAGGGTAATCCTAACTTAAACTCTTTGCCCAAACACCAAAACACATGGTCCCATGGACCATTGGGATTGCTCCAACAGGGTCTGGGTGCTCGGAGGTAAATTTTATCCCCAATGTCATTTCGCCACGTGGAGATCCCTGGTTGGCTCGACTACGTCATATTTAGGACGCCCGAAGGGATCCAGGCATCCCGAACCTCCTATATAAGGAGGGTAAAGGCTGAAGTTACAGAACAACAACGAACAATCTGCTCTCCCGTGCTCTTGCGACGTCTCTCCAACAAAGTGCTGCTATTTTTCCTTTTCTTATTGTCGGTATTAATTTTCTATTAGCATTCTTGTACTTTAATTGTAACAATCATTTCGAATTGCTAGTGAATTTCCCAACGAAAGCACTTAACGAGTGCGGACCTTGGAGTAGGAGTCGACAAAGGCTCTGAACCAAGTAAAACACCTTGTGTTAGCGTTGCGCTCTCTTTTCGCTTTTTTTATTCCGCTACGTGCTTACTCGATATTTTTTAAATCGCTATTCACCCCCCCTCTAGCGAAACTTTTCGATCCAACAAGTGGTATCAGAGCAGGTACCGCTCTGATTTGGTGCAACCACCAATCAAACAGGGATGAAATTTTTCTCTATTTTTTTTAGTTCATTTTTTTTTTGTTTTTAGTTTTTCGTCATATTCCAAACTGATATTGTTACCTTTTTGGAATCTTTTTTTCACAATTAATCTGAATTGGTGTAACACCAATTTAATTTTCAATTTCCTTTTATTTTATTCCGCACTACTAATCCAAGACCAAGTCTTGGGACTTTTTATCTATTTGTTTATTTGTGCGTAGGATAATTATGTCTCAGCTTAAAGGCTTCAGCACAGTACGCCCTCCCCTATTCAACGGGGACGATTTCCCGTACTGGAAGAAGCAAATGGAGGTATACCTAAAGACGGATTTCGACCAATGGTTCAGCGTCACCAGAGGCTACAAGGCGCCAGTCGACAACTTCGGAAATCTACTGGACCCGGAACAGTGGCCTCCGGACATGAGAAAGAAGTTCTCTACAGACTTCAAGGCCCTAAATACACTACAATACGGATTGACGAAGGAAGAACTGAACCGAGTAGGACCGCATCAGAACGCAAAAGAATTATGGGACAAATTGATTGAACTACACGAAGGAACGAGTGACGCCAAGGTAACTAAGTGCAACCTTCTATTAAATAAGATTTTTAATATTAAAATGTAGGAAGGAGAACTGGTGAGTCAGCTTCACGCGAGGATCAAAGACATCCTCAACGGACTCCACGCGATAGGACATCAAATGGAGAATCGCGATCTAATCAGGTATACATTAAACGCTTTTCCACGTAATACTTTGTGGGCATCTATCGTAGATGCTTACAAAATATCAAAAAATATATCTAAGTTAAAATTAGATGAATTATTTTCTGAATTATAATTACACGAGCAAACTAACACCGGTATCGAGAAAGGTATTGCCTTATTTGCAGGTTCCTCCAAGGAAAGAACAAAGACCAAGCCTGAGGTTGAAAATGAGTCTGTCCAGGATTCTGAAGACGAAGAGTACCTGATGAACCTGGTAAGGAAGATGTTCACCAGGAGAAAGAAAAGCTTCAGCAAGAAGGACCTACAAAAGATCAACTCCCCAAATGAACCGAGAAACGTGACCTGCTTAGGATACAACAAGAAGGGACACTACAAGAACGAGTGCCCAAGGTCAAAGAGCGATAAGACGAAGACAACAAAAAAGAAGGCTCTCAAAACAACATGGGACGACTCTTCATCGGAAGAATCGGAGGCCGAAGACCAGAAGCACCAGAGTCACCTCGCACTGATGGCCCTCGAAGCAGAGTCAGAGGACGAATCGGAAGACGGGTCCGGACCTGAATCAAGCCACGAGTCTGTACTCGTTTCCGAAGGTCCCAACGAGGTAAACTTTAATTTGAATAGAAAGTTCTTTAAAATTATTGCATGTCTAAATAGGAAATTAATTACAATAGAAAATGAAAACAAATTGCTCCTGGAAGAGAATCAAAATCTCAATGAACAAATCAAAAATCCAAATCCAACTCAAGACCTAGCACTTAGGAGGAAAATTTATCACTAAAAATAGAAATTAATAAATTAAAAGATCTCTTAGAAAAATTTACAATAAGATCTAAGAATTTAGATCTAATTTTAAATAATCAAAAAGAAATCTACAACAAAACCGGACTTGGCTACAAGTCAAGTTCAAATAAAACATTTAAATCGTTAATAACCCAACACAAACAATCAAGTAAAGCTTGAGTTCCGAAAGCGTGTCTAACCACACAAGTAGGACTTAACCAATACTACATATCCAAAGAAAAAATAAATTATATAAAATCAAATAAGTCAAATCAAAAACCAAAATACAAACCTAGACCAACAAATTCAAAACCTAAAACCCCTCAAAATTTAGAATATCATCAAGTCAATTATAATTATAAAAGTAACAGACATAAATCAAAAATTAAAATTCAAAAATAAAGGCCAATAATTCAGGGGAGGCTCCAGAATAGCTGGCACCTCCGAAACTAACCTACCCGACAAGGTAACCCAAACTAACTTACCCGGCAGGATAATTAGGACTAGTTAGAAAGAGACAAAGTTTAACTTGAAAATTACTTTAAAAATTATTTTAAAAATTCTTTTAAGAACTTTAAAAAATTATTTTAAAATTCTTTTAAAAACTTTAAAAAATTATTTTAAAAAACTTTAAAGTTATTTTTAAAAATTCTTTAAAAAAACTTTAAAAAATTATTTTAAAAACTTTTTAAAATTATTTTATTTTTTTTTAAAATTCTTTAAAAAATTATTTTAAAAATTCTTTTAAAAAACTTTAAAAAATTATTTTTTAAAAAACTTTAAAAATTATTTTTAAAACTTTTAAAGTTATTTTAAAAATATTTTAAAAACTTTAAAAATTATTTTAAAAAAAAAATTGGAATCAAAACATAGGCTAACCTTCAACCCCTACTTATTGTAGGAAACAAAGTGGATCTCGGATAATGGTTGCTGCAAACACATGGCTGGGGATCACACCAAATTCACACAACTTACCTACAAAAGTTTAGGAACAGTTGCTTTTGAAAACAATGACAAATTCAAGGTAATTGGTATAGGTAATATTGAGCTTAAAATTGTCTTCATTATTACAAATATTCTACTTGTTGAAAATTTCAAGTATAAGCTCCTAAGTATCAGTCAATTATGTGACACTAAGTATAAGGTTAGGTTCTTATCTTCAGAATGCTTAATCAAACACCTAGATAATCCTAAGATAAGTCTAAAAGGGTTTAGAAAAGATAACATCTATGCAATTAACTTAATCACTTCTTCAATTAAGTGTTATTTAACACAAAAATAAGAAACTTGGTTATGACATAGAAAAATGTCACACACAAATTTCAGAAATATAAGTAAATTAAATGGATTAGTTAGAGGTTTACCAAAATTACCTAACTTAGACTCAACAATATGTAATACTTGTCAACAAGGTAAACAAACAAAATATACTCACAAACCAAATAATCAAACTAAAGCCAACTCAATACTAGAACTTCTACACTTAGACTTATTTGACTCTCATGGGGTCAAATCAAAAAATGACAGTTTATATTGCTTAGTAATAATAGACGACTATTCTAAGTTCACTTGGGTAAAATTCTTAAAAAATAAGGATGAAACTTTTGAAATTTTTACAAACTTTTACAAACAAGTTGAAAATGAAAAGACCTTAAAATTAAAAGAATTAGGAGTGACAATGGGGGAGAATTTAAAAACCATAACTTTAATAAATTCTGTCTTGAAAATAGATATCATCACGAATTTTCATATCCTAAAACTCATCAACAAAATGGAATAATAGAAAGAAAAAATAGAACTTTACTTGAAGCCTCTAGAACTATGTTGAATGAATATAATCTACCCAAATACTTTTGGGCAGAAACTGTCAGTACAATCCGTTATGTGCAAAATAGAACAACACTAAATAAAATACATTAAAAAAAACTTTTTTTGAAATATATTATAATAAGCAACCCAATATAAAATATTTTAAAGTATTTGGGTGCCCAACATTTATCTTAAACATAAGAGAACACTTAGGAAAATTCACCTCTAAAGTAGAAGATGGAATCTTTGTAGGATACTCCCTAAACAGTAGGGGGTGCAAAATATATAATAAGGTTACATTAAGAATTGAAGAAACTACTAATGTAAAATTTGAGGAATTTAAACAAAACCTAGAACAAACCTAACCTCAACCAATTGAATTTATTCAAGAAAATAGTAATCAAGAAGGAACCGAAGAAGAAGAACCTTTAGAAAATCAACCGCCTAGAACTATAAGAGTCAACCCAAATCATCCAATTGATCAAATAATTGGTGATCCAGACTTAAGGGTTTAGACTAAGTCATCTTTTAGAAACCTAAGTCAAATTTCTCTGATTTCAAAAACTGAACCCAAAACCGTAGCTGAATCATTACTTGATCCAGACTGGGTCATAGCTATGCAAGAAGAACTAGCTCAATTTGAGCGTAATGAAGTTTGAGACTTAATACCTCCACCCAAAAATAAGAAAATAATAAAAATAAAATGGGTGTTTAGAAATAAATTAAGCGAAACTAGGGAAATTACCAGAAATAAAGCTAGGCTAGTCGCTAAGGGGTTTAGTCAAGTTGAAGGACTTGACTATGATGAAACTTATGACCCGATAGCTAGATTAGAGTCCATTAGAATGTTACTCAGCTATACAACCCATAAAGGGTTCGGACTGTATCAAATGGACGTCAAATCTGCCTTTCTAAAGGACTGATAAACGAGGAAGTCTATGTAGGTCAACCACTTGGATTTGAATGTCTAGAACACCCTGAATATGTCTTTAAATTAAAGAAAGTCTTATACAGACTTAAGCAAGCACCCAGGGCTTGGTATGAAAGGTTAACCTCTTACCTAATATCCAAAGGGTTTAACCAGGGTCAAATTGACCTAACCCTATTCGTTAAATTAATAAAAGAGGACATATTTATAACCCAAATCTATGTAGATGATATAATTTTTGGCTCAACTAATTCAGAATTTTTAGAAGAATTCACAAACTTAATGGAACAAGAATTTGAAATGAGTTTAGTAGGAAAATTAACTTACTTTTTAGGATTGCAAATCAAACAATCAAATGAGGGAAATTATATTTATCAACAAAAATATACCAAAGAATTACTTAAAAAATCCGGGATGAAAAATACTAAAGAAATAAAAACATCTATGGCAGTTAATACTATTCTAGACGACGACCCAAATTGAAAACCAATCGACTTAAAATACTATAGGAGTGCCATAGGTAGCTTACTGTACTTAACTGCAAGTCGACCCGATATCTTATTTGCAGTGAGTATATGTGCTAGATACCAAACCTGTGTTAAAGAATCTCATTTAACTCAAGTCAAAAGAATCTTTAGATACCTTAAAGGAACAACAAATGTAGGAATTTGGTATCCTAGAACCAACAATTTTGAATTAATAGGGTATTCTGACTCAGATTATACTGGGTGTAAATTTGACCGCAAGAGCACAAGTGGTGGATGTCAACTACTAGGTCCATCACTTGTCAGCTGGTTTAGTAGAAAGCAACACTGTGTTGCTCTGTCTACAACTGAGTCAGAATATATAGTCATAGGAGAATGTGTTGCCCAACTATTATGGATGATGCACACTTTAAAAGACTTTAACTTAAACCTTACAAATGTATAAGTATTAATTGATAATATTAGCTCAATTAATTTAACAAAAAATCCTGTGCATCATTCCAGAACCAAATATATTGAACTCAAGTATATTGAGTTCAAATCTAATTTAGTTGACATATTTACCAAACCCCTCCCTGAAAGTGAATTTAGCAATTTACGTAGAAAATTAGGGATGTGCTTAATAGACTAGGATACTAAAATTGCAAAAATTATTTTAAAAAATAATGTTTTCAAATTTTAGGATAAAATCTTTATTTTTTAAAATCTTCCACTTCTAGAATTTTAAATCAGTTTTAGCCTTAGACTAGAACAATTCCTTAGAAAGCATGTTCCCTTAGGACTAGTACTTGAGCATCTCACCAACACCCTAAGATTCCCTTGTTTGTGATTGCCGAACATAGAAAGGGGTGAGATGCATAGGCAAATTGCCTGGACTTAAGATACTTATTTCAATGCATTGACATAAGTCTGGGCGTTAAATATCAAACAGACATTAATCAGGTTAAGTCATTCAGTTTAGTCAAACACTAACTGATTACAATTAGACTTAACTTGACTAACCAAGTGAAAGCTGCTATCCTCTAATAGTCAGTAAGTAGCTAACTTGTTAGACAGATTTTATAATGTCAAGTTCAAGGGGAGGATTAATTGTTTTTATACCTATTTTGAAAAATATTTCTTTAACACTAACTAAGTGTTTTAAATTTTTTTTTTGGATTTTTCAAACTTAGGGAAGGAGACACGTGAAAGAGCAAATGCTAAGCTAGAATCTTGGAGGGAAACACTAGAAGGGAAAGGTTTTAAGTTTAGTAGATTAAAGACAGAATATATGGAATTTAAGTTTAACAATATTAGAAGTAATGAAACAATTGTTAAGATAGGAGAGGACGAGTTGTCTGGAACGAAGATATTTAAATATTTAGGATTATTTTAACAAAATGATGGAGGGATTGAGAGAGATGTCTTACATAGAATACAAGTAGAATGAGTGAAATAGAGGAGAACGTCGAGTGTTTTATGCGACCGTAAAGTACCTCTTAAATTTAAAGGTAAGTTCTATAAAACCGCAGTTAGATTTGCTATGTTATATGGAGTTGAATGTTGGGCTATGACTCAAGCACATGAGCAGAAGATGAGAGTTGTAGAGATGAGGATGTTAAGGTGGATGTGTGGACATATGAAGATGGACAAAATAAGAAATGAGAGCATTAGAGAGAAAATCGGAGTTGCATCTATTGAGGAAAAATTTTAAGAGACACGTTTAAGATGGTACAGACATGTACTTAGATGACCAATAAATGCTCCAGTTAGGCGATGTGAAACTATGATAAACATGCATATCAAACAAGGAAGAGGAAGACAAAAAAAGACTTAGTTAGCAACAATAAAATAAGATAAAATTTATTTAAATATAGATGATGATATAATAGGAGATAGAGCTCAATGGCGTAAAAGGATTCATGCAGCCGACCCCACCTAGTGGGAAAAACTTGGTTGTTGTTGTTGTTGTTGTTCAAACTTAGTTTTGAAAGTTAGACTTATTTAATTTAATTGTTTAAATTTAGGTTTGAAAATTAGTTTTATTTACAAACTTTAAACTTTTCAAATTTAATTTTGAAAATTATACTTTTTAAACTTAGTTTTAAAATTTAGACCTTCCAAACTTAGGTTTAAAAAGTTGGTTTTGAAAAATAAACTTTATTCGAGTTTATAACTTAGACTCTTCATTTTGAAAATTATATTCTACTTGGGTTTTAAAACATATTTTTGGAGTTTTATTTTATTGGAAGTTACAAACTTAGGTTTGAAAACAAAATTCACTTAGTTGGATTTAGTTTTGAAAACTTGATTTGAAAATTGGACTTAGCCCTAATAATCTCTTTGTTAAAATGCTGTATTTGAAAATTATGTTTTAATTTTTTTTTAAAAAAAATTAAAGTTAAAATTACAAATTTTAAAGTTAAATATTTTTAAGTCATCTTTTTAAAGTTAACTGATTTTTTGAAAAAGATATCTTTTTATATTTTTAGCTTAAATTCCCCCAAGCTAATCTAACTTATATTTCTAGACTTCTTTGTATTTTTTTAATTTGTTCTATGTTCTTTTTTGATGAATGCCAAAGGGAGAGGGTTAGGTGGTTTAAGTTAGTTAAACAACAAAAGTTAAAACAAAGATAACTTAACAACCCTATAAATGCTTATTTTTTCTTGCATATTTTTCACTAACTTAACCAGGTTGTCATTGCATCAAAAAGGGAGAGATTGTTGGTGCGGTTAGCACTAACGGTCTAACTCAAGTTTTGATGAATAATAAAATAGGTTAAGTTAGTTTCATTGTTATCTAACACTCTGATCGAGTGTGCAGGAGAAGCCCAGATAGATCGACGGGCTGACCTGATGTCTGACACGAATCCCAGCTAGGTCGACGGGCCGACCGGATAGCTGGCACGAAGTCCAAACGGGTCGATGGGTTGACCGAACATTTGGCACGAAGTCCAGCTAGGTCGACAGGCTGACCAGATAGCTGGCACAAAGCCCAGACGGGTCGAAGGGCTGACTGAACGTCTGGCAGGTAAGTGAAGGTAAGTCATTGGAGGAGAGTGATTGTGAGAGCGTGTTCCCGGGAAGGGAACATTAGGCGTCGATCCGACTTAGATCTATTTCAGATATCTAAGTTGAAATCGTGACTAGATTCCGGTCTCGAGGAGACGGAATCTAATTAATATTTTATTTGATAATAAACTGTGCTAACACTTTGTTTTGCAGGATATATATTTGCCTCGGACTAATATTTTCTTGCAGGAAGGAAACCGTTGGAAAATAAGGGTCCGGGCGCCCAGAGGTAAATTTTATCCCCAATGTCACTTCGCCACGTGAAGATCCCTGGTTGGCTCGGCTACGTCATATTCAAGGCACCCGAAGGGATCCAGGCACCCCGAACCTCCTATATAAGGAGCTAAAGGCTGGAGTCACAGAACAACAATGAACAATCTACTCTCCCGTGCTCTTGCGACGTCTCTCCGACAAAGTGCTGCTATTTTTCCTTTTCTTATTGTCGGTATTAATTTTCTATTAGCATTCTTATACTTTAATTGTAACAATCATTTCGAATTGCTAGTGAATTGCCCAACGAAAGCACTCAACGAGTTTGAGCCTTAGAGTAAGAGTCGACAAAGGCTCCGAACCAAGTAAAACACTTTATGTTAGTGTTGCTCTCTCTTTTCGCTTTTCTTATTCCGCCGCGTGCTTACTCGATATTTTTTAAATCGCTATTTACCCCCCTAGCGAAACCCTTCGATCCAACACATATGGTGCATCTAGTAGGAGGACCTGGTTGGTCAAGAGATCAAAGTCTGCAATGGTAAGTGAGGTAAGCACTGGAGAAGAGTGTTCTAGTGAAGATGAGTCCCAATGGGACTGAGGCACTTGTCTAGCTTAGATCCATTTTGGAAGTCTAAGTTGAGACTATGATTAGATCTTAGTCTTGGTAAGACATGTTCTAATTAATAATATTGTCTTATTTCTATTATGAAAATTCTATTTTGTATAATACATTTGTTATTTGGACTAACGGATTTTGCATGAGCTAAAATGCATAACTCAGTCTCAGATGAATAGTGCTCGAGCCACCTTGGAGCTACAGGGAGGTGTATCAGAGCTTAGTGGAAGCACCCTGGATATGGTGGAGGTGCCCTCGTACGAATAAACTTCGGGGATAAAAGTTATGTCACGCCCCGGGGGAGCCCCAGCCGGTGAAATTTCGGCAGCATCTCCCTTGTACGGGTGACAATCTGAAACTTGTCTACTAGCCCTCAGGGCCTCTCAATCCTCGACCAACACGGTCGAAACAGTCAGTCTGGAGGACCGATTTGGCTACAGGTAAACTCTCCTGAGAGGAGTGTTAGGACCAAAAGTAGCTAGAGGGGGGGGTGAATAGCTCGTCGCGTGCTCGTTGCTCGGTGTTGCTTGTTTCTTCAAGATGTGCAGCGGAAAATACAGAAACAAACACAAACACGCTAACACTAGGATTTTACTTGGTATCCACCTCACAAGAGGTGACTAATCCAAGGATCCACACCAACGCACACACCCTCCACTATGAATAACACTCCTTTATGGTAACTACCAAAGGCGGAGAAGCCCTACAATACTCTCAATACAAGAAGAAGAAAGGGAAATACAAGTTAAGCAAAAGCTTACAAGATATGCCGTAAAAACCCTAACCCTAACTTCTTCCTCTTGCAATAGATCCGCCTCTTGACTTGGAATGCCTCCAAGAACCTTTAAGAACTGGCGATCACGTGCTTGTAGCGAGCTGTGGAGGAGCTGGAATGAATCTGAGAAGAGCTCGTGAAGAGATACCGAAGACCACGCTCGCCTGCGGCTTTAAACCCGACGGAACGGTCGGATCCCGATCGATTCGAATGTTCCCAATCGATCGGGGAGGCTTTGGATCGATCCACGGATCGATCCAGAGCGCCTCTGTGCTCAGGAAACGGGCCTGGATCGAGCCACGGATCGATCCAGCGGCTATCGCGCGAAGCAGCATCGTCCCGATCGATCGGTGATCGATTGGGACCTCTGATCGATCCACGGATCGATCCGAGCTTCTCGTCAAGAATCTGATCGATCCAGCGACGATCTACGCTGATCGATCCACGGATCGATCCGACCTGGGTTTTGCCCAAAACCAAGTCCCAAACCTCCCTAACCAACATCCGGTCAACCTTGACCTGTTGGTACATCATGCCTCGCATCTGGTCACTCCCTTGACCTGCCAGGACTCCCCACCAAGTGTCCGGTCAATCCCTTTGACCCACTTGGACTTTTACTCGTCGTGCCAAGTATCCGGTCACTCCATTGACCTACTTGGACTTCCACCAGATGTCTGGTCAACCTTGACCCATCTGGACTTCCTTCCTTGCCAAGTATCCAGTCAATCCTTTGACCTACTTGGACTTCCCAACACCAGATGTCCGATCTTCCTTGATCCATCTGGATTCCCCTTGCCTGGCTTCACTCACCAGGACTTTCACCTAGTTTCACTCACTAGGGTTTTCCATCTGCCTAGCTTCACTCACTAGGACTTTCACCTGGCTTCACTCACCAGGACTTTCACCTAGCTTCACTCACTAGGGTTTTCCATCTGCCTAGCTTCACTCACTAGGACTTTCACCTGGCTTCACTCACCAGGATTTCCTTCTGCCTAGCTTCACTCACTAGGACTTTCCTTCTGCCTGACATTCCAGTTAGGACTTCCCAGTCAAGTATCCAGTCAACCTTGACCTACTTGACTCTTCTTCAATCAATATCTTATTGTCAAACATCTAAACCCAAACCAAGACTCAGCTTGGTTACCCAGGTCAACCTTGACCTGAGGGATATTGCACCAACAATCTCCCCCTTTTTGATGTTTGACAATACCACAATAACACTTACAATCCCATATGTAAGTTAGGCTAATCCCATAGCCTCCTTCTTCATGCCACTAGGTAATGAAAGCATAAATTAAGCTTTTCATTCTCCCCCTAAGAGGGCAAACTCCCTCTAGGTAATGAAAGCCTAACTTACTCCCTTTCATGAGTCCTTTCATTCTCCCCCTATGACCTTCCCATAGGTAATGAAGGACTAAGCTTAACCATACATTCTCCCCCTATTGGCACACATCAACTCATCGTTGGACACACATCAACCTATGCTCCAATTCTGGACACACTTCAACAAATCCATTTGTTGAAGACTCTCCCCCTGAAGAGTTGCTCATCGTTGTTCACAACATCACTCGTTGTGATCAACACGATAATGAAGGTCCCATACCCTTCATTTATCCTTAACCTCTCCCTCAACGTTGACAAATACCCAACCTTGAGCATTTTCAACCACTTGAGTGTCCACTTGAAATAATGAGGATATCCACTCCCCATTTTTCCCATTTCAAGTTTAAATGCTCAACATTGAGCAAGTTTACAACAGAAGGTTAACCACCTTCCAAGGTTCATGAAAAATAATTTTCATGTCTTTAAAGAGTCCCTCCCCCTAAAGACATGGTGGTAACTTCTGTCATTGCACCAACAATGACTTGGAATCCCTAAACCATTAGGAAACCCAAATGTGGAAGTTTTGAGGTTCAAATATTCAAAATTTGAAACAACCTCAACCTAAACTTCTACTTAGTCTTCGTTAACCAATCCATCCTTGTTTTCAACATGAAAACACCCTTTGTATGTATACAAATGTATTTAAGGGGTTTGGAATGGTTACCTAGACTCAAAGAGGTTCAAAGATGCTGAAATCAGGCCTTCCCAGCCAAAATCAGCAATTTGGATCGATTGGAGTTGGGTTCCAATCGATTGAACCTTTCTGAATCGATCCACGGATCGATTTAGAATCCCTGGATCGATCGGCTGATCGATCCAGCGAGCTTCTGCTCGCGGGAATTGCCGTTTGAATCGATCCATGGATCGATTCATGGAACTCCAATCGATCCATGGATCGATCGGAGCTCTGATAGTTGCTGAAATTCCATTTCAGTCAACTTCAGAAACCCCTAGAAAATTCTACAAAAATCCAAAAATTATGAAATTTCGTGTAGACATTATTTAGGGCATACTTAATCATGGAAAAATAGCTTTCTATGAAAATACATCATATTTTCAAAGATTGACACAAACTTGAAAACTTGCAAAAACTTTAGTGTTTTTCTTCAAGTTTGTGTCTAACTATTCAATGATGATTACTATCAAAAGATAGCCTTCACCAAGGTTTTCCAAAGACATTTTAAAAACATTTTCAAAACCAATATCCCATCATGTTCCTTGGGCATAATGCACATGACTTGTACATTAGCTTTCCCAATGATGGGAAAACACATAACTATGTGTTTTGATGAACCTAAAACTCAAAAGAATGCACTAAATCAACATCTTGAGTTTTGTTCATCATCCTAACATCTCACTTGTATATAATATGCACTAAAACACATACAAGTCACCTTATAGTTCTTTGTGAGATGTAAAATTTGGTTTTGCCCTATTCTAGGGATCATGCATATCTATCTAGGCATTTTGAGAGGTAGACATCCACAAAGGATGTTACTTGTCAATAAGTGTCGTTAGATGCCATTTGTCCTTAATTACAAGGAATTAAACTTAATGCATGATTATGTTATGGCATACATCAAAAGAAAATAATTTTCAAAAGAAAATATCCTATTGCTACATGATGTATGAATGTCATGACATGGTATTTTTGGATTTTTCATAATAAAACATGAATGCAAAAATAGACATGATGTCATGGCATATGATGGGCAAAACAATCATGGCAAGATTTAGCATAAATAAAATATACCTAGATTAACTATCTAAGTATCCTTAAAGTCTTAGCTAAACTTACACCTTAAACCTAGATTGCCCTAAAGTGCTTCAAGAAAATGCCAAAGCCTAAGTTTGCATTTCTTATTCCCTTGATTAATTTATGCCAATTAAAATAAACATGTCCTCAAATGTTGGCATATTCCATTTTTCCTCAAGAGTAGCACTTTTAAATTTAAGGCCCGGATTGCCTTAAATTGCCTAAGAACATACCAAAAACCCAACTTGATAGTTCTTATTAATTTTCCAATATGTGCCATTTAAGATTAAAATCAATTCTTCCACCATTAGGCACATTTTACTCTTTCAAGGAGTAATCAATAATTCCATTTCATTTTCAAAGGTTAACAAAAACCCTGAAAATGCTCCTTGAGTGTCAATTTCCTCAAAGTTGGGTTAACTACCCTTCTAATCGGAGTTGACACTCTCTAACCCATCTATGGGATAGAGAAGATGCTCCTAGGAACCCAACACCTATTGGTGCTCCTTGGATGCTCTAGGTACTCACTAGGGATAACTTCCCTAGATACCTTCCTAGTGACCTTGTTGGGCTTCTTAGAAGCCTTGGTCACATTTTCTAGGTCAACTCTAGGGATAACCTCCCTTGTGACCTTGTTTGTGACTTTCTTAGACTTCTTAGAAGTCTTAGTCACATTTATTGCAAAAATACTCTTAGGGATGACTTCCCTAGTATTTTTGGCTTGACCACTAGACCTAGGGTTTGTTCCATAACTATATGGAACTCTATGGTAAGAGGGCACATCCTTCTTAGCCTTTGGTTTGTATCCCAAACCTCTATGGCCATTAGATGACCTTTGTGCTCCTAGACCTAGGTTATGCTCATTTTGCCCTAATAGGATATTTTCCATCCTTTTTAGGGTCTTTTCCATTTTATCAAGTCTTGACCTCAAGGCTTGATTTTCTCTCACTAAGTCCTTAGTATTTGACCCATGAGCATTTTTGTTTCTAGGCTTGTATCTAAAATCCTTAGAGTTTACGCCTAGATTTTTACCTACAATCCTAGCCTTAGGTGTAGTAGTTTTAGCATGAAAAGCTATATGTTTTTCTTTAACACTATCATGCTTTCTATTTTCATGGTAAATAGCATTAAAATGATAAAAGTTAGAACCATTATGCTTTTTACCATAATGTAAAGGAGTAGGCTCAATAAATGTTACCTTCTTCTTTACCTTGGAGGCTCCCCCTTGCCTAGTGCCTCCTTGAGCCTTGACCACCTTCTTCCCCTTGGGGCATTGACTCCGGTAATGCCCCTTTTGATTGCAAGAGAAGCATATGATATGCTCCTTGCTTTTCTTTGTCCCGGGGGTGGTCTCCTTGGGCTTCTCCTTGCCCTTTTGTGCCACTTGGCCCTTCTTCTTGGCCAAATTGGGACACTTGCTCTTGTAGTGCCCACTTTCCCTACACTCAAAACATATTATATGATTTTTATTTTTAATTGAAACATTTATACCTTTGCTTGTAGGGGTGGCATCTTTTTCTTTGGCTCCGGAGGTAGAAGCTTCCTCTTGATCGGACCTTGATTCTCCTCCATTTGATTTTTCTTGACTTGTGGAGGTAGAAGCTTCTTCCTCCTCTTCTTCTCTTGACCCGGATGTAGAAGCTTCTTCTTCTTCTTGATCCGGTGTCACCAAGGATTGCTCCCCCTCAATCCTAGAGGTGAAGGCTTCATCATCTAGAATATGAAACAAGGAGTATGCTCCCTCCTTGTTCCCTTCGTTGCATTCCCTTGAGGATGAAGCTTCTTGGATTTCCTCTTCTTCCGAGGTTGAGCATCTCTCAACCTCGGAGTCCTCCTCTTGGTCTTGCTCCACAGAGTCACCCTCTCTGGATTCTTCATGATCTTGTACAGTGGAGGGGATCTCTTCATGAAGCTTGGCCAATTTGCTCCATAGCTCCTTTGCATCTTCAAACTCTCCAATTTTGCAAAGGATGGTGCTTGGCAATAAATTGACCAAAAGCTTGGTCACTTTGTCATTTGCCTCGCACCTTTGAATTTGCTCTGAGCTCCATCTGCTTTTCTTTAGAAGCTTGCCCTTGGAGTTTGTTGGAGCTTTGAAGCCTTCCATTAGAGCAAACCATTGCTCTATCTCCATCATAAGAAAATTTTCGATTCTTGATTTCCAAGAATCGAAACTCGTAGAAGTGTATGGTGGAGCCACCCTTGTGTCAAATCCAAGCCCATCCTGGAATTGCATCTTGAAGTTGAGCTTGATAAAGTCTTGAACTTGAAGAATTTGCTCCAACTTCTTCACCCTCTAGCTTTTCTTGATATGCTTGACCCTTCCGGCGATGATTCCGGTGAAGAGCGGCCTTGCTCTGATACCACTTGTTAGGACCAAAAGTAACTAGAGGGGGGGTGAATAGCTCGTCGCGTGCTCGTTGCTCGGTGTTGCTTGTTTCTTCAAGATGTGCAGCGGAAAATACAGAAACAAACACAAACACGCTAACACTAGGATTTTACTTGGTATCCACCTCACAAGAGGTGACTAATCCAAGGATCCACACCAACGCACACACCCTCCATTATGAATAACACTCCTTTATGGTAACTACCAAAGGCGGAGAAGCCCTACAATACTCTCAATACAAGAAGAAGAAAGGGAAATACAAGTTAAGCAAAAGCTTACAAGATATGCCGTAAAAACCCTAACCCTAACTTCTTCCTCTTGCAATAGATCCGCCTCTTGACTTGGAATGCCTCCAAGAACCTTCAAGAACTGGCGATCACGTGCTTGTAGCGAGCTGTGGAGGAGCTGGAATGAATCTGAGAAGAGCTCGTGAAGAGATACCGAAGACCACGCTCGCCTGCGGCTTTAAACCCGACGGAACGGTATCCCGATCGATTCGAATGTTCCCAATCGATCGGGAGGCTTTGGATCGATCCACGGATCGATCCGAGCCTCTGATACGCGAAGCGCTGGATCGATCCACGGATCGATCCGGCGCTTATCGCGCGATCCAGGCTGTTCGATCGGGACCTCCGATCGATCCACGGATCGATCCGGAAGCTTCTCTGGGAAGAATCTAGATCGATCCACCGATCGATCCACGGCTGGATCGATCCACGGATCGATCCGACCGGTTTTTGCCCAAAACCAAGTTCCAAACCTCTAACCAACATCCGGTCAACCTTGACTGTTGGTACATCATGCCTCGCATCTACTCTGCCAGGACTCCCCACCAAGTGTCCGGTCAATCCCTTTGACCCACTTGGACTTTTACTCGTCGTGCCAAGTATCCGGTCACTCCATTGACCTACTTGGACTTCCACCAGATGTCTGGTCAACCTTGACCCATCTGGACTTCCTTCCTTGCCAAGTATCCAGTCAATCCTTTGACCTACTTGGACTTCCCAGCACCAGATGTCCGATCATCCTTGATCCATCTGGATTTTCCCTTGCCTGGCTTCACTCACCAGGGCTTTCACCTAGCTTCACTCACTAGGGTTTTCCATCTGCCTAGCTTCACTCACTAGGACTTCCTTCTGCCTGGCTTCACTCACCAGGACTTTCACCTAGCTTCACTCACTAGGGTTTTCCATCTGCCTAGCTTCACTCACTAGGACTTCCTTCTGCCTGGCTTCACTCACCAGGACTTTTCTTCTGCCTGGCTTCACTCACCAGGACTTTCATTTTGCCTAACATCCCAGTTAGGACTTCCCAGTCAAGTATCCAGTCAACCTTGACCTACTTGACTCTTCTTCAATCAATATCTTATTGTCAAACATCTAAACCTAAACCAAGACTCAGCTTGGTTACCCAGGTCAACCTTGACCTGAGGGATATTGCACCAACAAGGAGTAGGCGAGGACACACTCCCCGGTAAGGGAACAGTAGGCGTCGGTTCGACCTAAGATTTCTAGGAAATCCGAAGTCAGAATCAGACAGTCCGATGACTATCAAACACTTATATTTATCTTATTTTACTATGCTAACTTTGTTTTGCAGGACATACTTTGTTTATAGACTAATATGTTTTGCAGGAATGAAGCTACACAAGAGAACTCTCGGATGAACAATGTCTGAGGCGCCTCCGGGCTGTTGGAGGCGCCTCGAGCGCCTTGGTTGTGGCTGCGCAGGAAGCAAGGCTGAAGGGGCTTGAAAGCGCCTTGGACAACTGATGGAAGACGCCTTCGATGGAGCTTGTAGGTGCCTTCAGGTAGATAATTAGCGCAGATCGGGGAAGCCATCGTCTCCGACGCGGAAGGGATAGGATCTGAGTTGGAGGCGTCTTCCATGGAGTTGGAAGGCGCCTTCAACAACCTATATAAGGCTGCCGAGCAGATGCCCAGAGAGAACAAGAAATCACAATCCTTCCTTCTGTGTGCTGCTCAAAAGACAATTCAGTGAAGTTCTAACATTGCTTCGACAACCAAGAGCTCAAATTTCAGATATTCTGTTGTCGGTATAATTTTGATTATTGCATCTAATCAGCTGTATGTTGGTGTAATATCCCTTGAGTCAAGGTTGACCTAGTTGAAGCTTGAGAAGGCTCAAGCTTGAGTCATGATGTTTCAGTTTCGATATTTGACAATACATGGAGATTGCAGGTGCAATCGTTCATTTGGGGAGATTGTTGGTACAATTCTCCTATGGTCAAGGTTGACCAGTTAGAAGTGAAGAAGAGTCAGGTAGGTCAAGACTGACCTTGACTGGGAAGTTCTGGTGAGTGAAGCCAGGTAGTATGAAAATCCTAGTGAGTGAAGCTAGGTGAAAGTCTTGGTGAGTGAAGCCAGACAGATGGAAAATCCTAGTGAGTGAAGCTAGGTGAAAGTCCTGGTGAGTGAAGCCAGACAGATGGAAAATCCTAGTGAGTGAAGCTAGGTGAAAGTCTTGGTGAGTGAAGCTAGGCAGTTGGGAAATCCTGGTGAGTGAAGCCAGGTGAAAGACTTAGTGAGTGAAGCTAGGCAGTATGAAAATTCTAGTGAGTGAAGCTAGGCAGTAAGAAAATCCTAGTGAGTGAAGTTAGGTGAAGGTCATGGTGAGTGAAGCCAGGCAGGTGGAAAAACCTGGTGAATGAAGCCAGACACGTGGAAATCTAGGTGGGTCAAGGTTGACCAGACACTTGGTATTGAGAAGTCCAAGTAGGTCAAAGGGTTGACCGGATACTTGACACAAGGAGAAAACTCCAAGTGGGTCAAAGGGATTGGCCAAACACTTGGTGAGGAAGTCCTAGCAGGTCGAGGGTGACCGGATGCTAGGCATGATGTCCCAACAGGTCATGGTTGACCGGATGTTGATTTTAGGGATTTTGGACTTGAATTGGCAAGTCACAAGTGAGCCGAATCGATCAACCGATCGATTGACTCATGCCCAATCGATCGGTTGATCGATTGGGTGAGTCCCGCGATAACACTTCCTCTCAATCGATCAATGGATCGATTGGGAGGGAATCGCCGTCGCACAGAACTCCTCCCAATCGATCAGTCGATCGATTCAGAACCTCCAATCGATCGGGTGATCGATTAGGAGGCTGGAAAATCGCGAGAAGCCTTGAATCGATCGGGCAATCGATTCAGGCGATTTCCAGAGAGCATAGAGGCCCTCTGGATCGATCAACCGATCGATCCAAAGCCTCCCCAATCGATTGAGAGTCATTCAATCGATTAGGATCCGATTGTTGGCGATGGATAAAGCCATTTTGAGTGTCTTCTTCAGCACTTCTTCGCCCGATTCTTCTCCGATCTACACAGCGACTTCGCCGAGCTCTCACCGCCAGTTCTTGAAGGTTCTTGGAGGCAAGTGCTTGTGCACGTCCAAGTCAAGAGGCAATCTATAACAAGAAGAAGAAGCTAGGGTTAGAGTTTCCAGTGTAAATCTTGTAAGATTTCAATTGTATTTGCTTCCCTTTCTTTCTTCTTGTACTGAGAGTATTGTAAGACTTCTCTGCCTTTGGTAGTTATCGTAAAGGAGTGATTTCATTAGTGGAGAGTGTGTCGTGTGTGGATCCTTGGATTAGTCACCTCTTCTTGAGGTGGATACCAAGTAAATCCTTAAGTTAGCGTTGTATTTTTGTTTCTTGTACATTCCGCTGCATATCATCATTAAGAAGCAAGCTACGACGAGCGCGACGAGCTATTCACCCTCCCCCCCTTCTCTAGCATATTTCGGCCCTAACACTGTACTCTTTTGTAATATTTCAAATTTATAGTGATTGCCTATCGAAAGTACTCTTATGTGAGGGCCTTGGAGTAGGAGTCGCCACACGCTCCAAACCAAGTAAATCTTGGTGTTTGCGTTTGTATTATTTTTTTCCGTTGCATATTTACGCGAAACGAAAGTGAAAGCCACGAGCGCTATTCACCTCCCCCCTCTAGTGATTTTCGATCCTACAACCTATCGATGATGTAATATGGAAGTTATATGATACAATTCAAGAAAATTGTCTATAATTTATTGCTAAACAACTTTGAGGACAAGGTTATTTTGAAGGACGGTGGAATGATAAGATCCTTTAATAAATCTATTCAAATAAATCCTTCAAAACTATATCTTATTTTAATGAATCTATTCAAATAAATCATTTAGCTTTATTTCCTTTTCTAAGATATATTTATTTTTCTTTTATAAATCCTTCAAAACTTTATCTTATTATAATGGATCTATTCAAATAAATCCTTTAATTTTATTGTCTTTTCTAAGATATATTTTAATTTTCTTTCAGATACGTTAGACTTTTTTTTATTGAAAAGTACTTTTATGTGCTTATTTAAAGAAATGCAATGTAACCTTTGGAAGATAAGTAAATTTTTTTAGCTAATCTTCTCCACATGATTATTGGAGGTCGATTCCCCTTTTCATTTTTTTTTCCTTCGATTTTTCACGTGGTAGGCCTCTGGATTCTTATCATAGGACCGATGATATTTGATTGCTTGGAGTGAGTGATATTGTTTTTTACTCCAAAGTGAAATTTTAAGAGTTTATTTATTTATTTATTTATTTATTGATAATTATGTATCCAACTCTTCAAAGTAATTAATCCTGAAAATGATTCATCTGATCCTACAAAAGTTTCCTACTAATCACTAGAGTAAATCTAAAAGGCACAAGTGGACCACGAGGAGATCCCAACTTTTCACTAGTTTTCCAATTCTGTAGGCATTTAAAAATGCCAAATTCTCACTGTATAAGAAGGAACCCTGTCATTTTAACACCACACCGTACCTCGAGGAATTAAGTGTCTCTTTTCACAAAAAAAAAATGATAACCCTTGTTACTCTCATTGACTATCTCTGGGGCGACCGACCCGGCTCCACGAAATTTTTCCCACTGGTCATCAGGGTAATCGGAAAACGCACGCAGCGGTCAATCCAGAAGTCCGGTATCCTTTGATTATGCCCCCCCTATTTAGAGGAAAAATTCTTGTAAATACACCGTAGCTGGGGTTCAAACTACGGGTACCTAGATGATAATTTGAATGTCCTATTGCGATACCATGACCCCGGGGATTGAGTGTGTCTTTTCACTGTGGCAAAAGACGAACACACTCGCCCCCAGCGCCCTCACCAACCCGTCCCAAGGCCAACACGGAGGATGTAAATCACGGACGACTACTAGCCTTTGGAATAGTGACTAGCACATAATAGAGGTATTTACCTCGGCTTTGCCGAGATTTGAACCACAAACCTCATTGAGGCAACACCTCATGTGCTAGCCACTATACCTAGAGCTGTCAAACGGGCCGACTCGTGGCGGGGCGAGTCGGCCCGTGGTGGGTCAACCATTTGGCAGGGCGGGGCGGGCCGACCTGTCAACTTGGCGGGTTGGGAAATTTCCAATCCAACCCAATCGAAGACGGGTTGCGAGTTTGGCGGGCCAACCCGCGGGCCTATAAAATTTTTTAAAAAACTTTCATATTTTCGGCAAGCTTCTGCAGCTTGATATGCAACCTTTAAAAGGAGAATAAAAAATTACAGCTTAAGATAAATTCACAGAAAATGTTGCTTGAAGAAGAGATTGATGATTTACAAGAGACAATTAGAAATATCAAAGCAGCGAAGGGTGAGATAGATGGATTGTGGGCTATACAAAAGTTGATAGTTATTGGCTAGCAGAAGCAAATTTAAATGCTTCAAGCTAAAAACTATTCAGCCATCCATGAACTCAATCACATAATCAATAAAGTCGATAGCCAACTAGAAAAACTTTCATATCTTAAATCATATCGTGTCCTTCTCCACGTCCACGAGTATGTGTTTCTCAACCCGCAGGCCAACCCAAGCCCGTCGCAGGCCAACCCGCATGGGTCGCGAGCCTAGGTGAGTCGGCCCGCGGCGGACATGTGCTGATAAAATTTCAACCCAATCAATCCGCTTAATTGGCTTGGCGGGGCGGGCCAACCCAACGGGTCCAACCTAAATTGACGGCTCTAACTAGACCCATCCGAGAGGACAAAACTGTATGGATAAACTTTTTATAGTGACCGACACCATCGCCGAAACGACCCCTTATCAGAAACCCCCGAAGGGATTTTTGGATGAACGGTACCACTTAATTGATAAAAGCCTGCGCAAGAGGGTGCTCGAACCTGACACCTCAGTTAAAGTGTATAATGTCATAACCAGAGTATCCCTGGTTCGATGGTATGTGTCTTTTCACACACATTGATCTGGGGGATTTTCATACCGTCAATAATGACGGTACCACTTTGAAGTGAAGAATTACTAAGAGATTGCGGGGATCTTCAGACGGTCTGTATTGACGGTGTTGCTTTGAAGTGAAGAATTATTAAAAACTTGTAGAGGACGAAACCCCTTCGTTTCGAATTAAAGCCCTTGGAAAGTTGTTAGGCTTGAGCATTCGGTCACAATAAGATCACATTTACTTTTGTGAACCTTTAAAAAGCCAAACAACATTCAATGCTTTTGTATCAAACATGCTTCAATGATTTTATTTAAAATGCCTTCGATTATATTGATAATCCCAGTTAGGTTTATTAACTATCTCTAGAGGTGATCGGTTCGATCATATGGAAGTTTCCCACTGGCCACCAGAATAAATCGGGAAGCGCACGCGGTGGCCAGCCTAGAAGCCCAACATCCTTTGATTATGCTCCTCATTTGGAGGAAAAAATCCTACAAATACGCCATAGTTGGGATTCAAATCGCGAGTGCCTGGGAGACAACCTGAATGTTCTACCGTGACATCATGGCCCCGGGGACAAAATGCCTTCGATTATAGTCCTGGTAGTTGATTGAAATTTCCATCCATTCAAATAATCATGTTGCTAGTTAACTATAGAGTTATAAATGAACTGCACATTCGTAAATAAATTTGGCGTTTAACTTGATAAGAGCTTATTTATGTTTGTTTAACATATATTACATCAATTAAATAAATAAACTTAAACAATTCGTTGAACTAAATAAATAACCTCAAACGTATATATGTTCAACTCGTTAATGTCTGCGAACAATATTCATGAATAATGTTTGTGAACTATATTCGTCAATAAAACTCTTATCAACATACACAAAGAAAGCTTCAAAATGAATAAATAAGTTTTAAATTATCAAGCTCAATAACCAATCAAACAAGTTTAAAATGCAAACGTTTCAAACAATCAAACAAGGTTAAATTGAGAGAAGCTCAAGCCGAACTTGAATTAAGCTTATGCTCATAAAAAAAACTAAATCAAGATTGAATAATTATTTTAATAACTTGATTCATTTTAAACTCAATTCAGCTTGATTACTTTATCAAATAAATTTGAACACCATAAAAATTGACACGGCTTGACTTGTTTACAACTCTATTAAATTAGAAACAAATGTAAATATTTTGTTATTGGGACTCTAATTAGTTAGAGTCTCACTCTCGAATTTACTGGGAGATATTGACTGACATCCTTATAAACCTATATAGAATTATGAAATTGAAGACTTTTACAACCTACCTGGTGCATCATCTCGAATGAATGAATGATGCTGCCTAAAGGTTTGCAAAGCTCAAAATTAGATTCTCTCCTAATTTCTCACAACTCATGTGTTAGTTGGTCGAGTGCACATGTCGTCCCTTCACTCTCGACAAGTCCATCTCAAGCTACCTTGGGGTTACGACCATATTAGGCCGTCAGTTCCTCTAATGCACCGAGCTTCTTCGCATGTCATCCTTTCCTTCATCTACCAAGCTCATCTCCCATTAGGTCGTCGAGCAATTGAACAATCTACAACCAAATACCTCAACCATATTGAGTCATCAAATTTGTTGATCTTCAATATAAATGATCTCAAGTCCTTATAATCTTAATGCATATGGCAACACTATCATGGAATCAATCTTGACTTAGAAAGTATCATTCAACCAATCTAAATTTGTTAGGAAGACAATATATTAAACAATAAATCACTAACAAAATGGAATATAGAATATCATCGAATACTATTTATCAAATCAAAGTTTCAACTCTCGAGGAGAAGTAGATATGACTATAGATCGAATTTCATATTTTTTATTCTTATCCCTATTTATTATATTCATCCCATCTTCATTGGTATTTGACTTTCATCCTCTCTCTATACACATCAGAGAATTAGATATTTATACATTACTTAAATATTCTATTATGAAATTATCATCTATATATATATATTCATACTCAATTATTTAATTGAATCTAACAAATTTCTATATATTTTTTTCCATTAAGATCGGATATCAAATTTTTCATTAAAAGAAGAAATTATTATCCCTAAAAGGAGAAGAGTCCAAGTCACTTTAATAAGCAAATGATGAATATGCAAATAAAACACTCCACGTTCCAAGTGGATCTAAGTTTTGTCACCATTGGAAGATTCCACAAAGTTTCTTTCAAAATTAGGTAGTTGTCCTCCTCAAACTTGTTCTACATGATGCTTGAAACCTTCTTCAAAATTATTTGATCAGAAGGATTGCAAAATTTAAACTTAATACTGACAAGTCTTAGGCTACATTTGGGGATGGGATAATCAACCTTATAGTAATAAAAATTATTTTACAATATTAATTATTTTATTTGATATAGTTCTAAAATTATAATATAATGTAAATTATAAAAGATGATAAAATTTTATAATTTGGATTACAAGGTAACACCGTGTAATCTAATTAAATTCCAAATTCAATATTTAATTAAAATTTAAATGTCAAATATATTTCTACTCTATTTCCTGCACCAATCAATTGTACTGTCGCCATCAGCCATTGTCGACCTCTGTCTCTAGGTGTCGGTGCCGACCACCGTCGCTGACAGAGATCGGATATTTTTATTATTTTATAATAATATAAATTACATTCCATATAAAAAAATAATTAACACCAAACAAAAGAATATAATTATCCTTGTAATTAAAGATTATAGGCATAATATACTAACTCTTTCATTAAATTTAGTAATATAATATTAATTACATTACATTATATTATAAATTTTATTATATTATAAGTTTAATTACATTATCCCTAACAGCCTTATGGTTCAAGTTTCTCAGATTTGTGAAATATATATATATATATATATATATATATATATATATATATATATATATATATATTGAATTATATATATATATATATATATATATATATATATATATATATATATATATATATAAGGATTTTGAATTAAAAAAATCAATATTTTCTTATATAACACTCTAATACATAAATATATCCCCTAAATATATTACAATATTTTATAAATATTTAAATTTATTTCATTTTTAATTTTTCTTTTTACTAAACACTATAACCCAATTTTGAAAGCCTAAACCCTATTGGTAAAATCTTTAAAAAAAAATAGCTTGAAAATTATAATCCAATTGGGAAACATGAACCCTAAAAATAAAATCTTAAAAAAATATTTTAATTAATTTTTTAATTCAAAATTTTTAAAAATAAAATTAATAAAATTAATTAATTAAAAAAATCTATTAATTTTTTTTATTTTGAATTTTAAAAAAATCAATATTTCCTTATATAAATCCCTAATACATTAATATATCTCCTAAACACATTACAATACTTCGTAAATACTTAAATTTATTTCATTTTTAATTTTTCTTTTTACTAAACACTATAACCCAATTGGAAAGACTTAACTCTAGAGATAAAATCTTAAAAAAATAGTTTAAAAATTATAATCCAATTGAGAAGTATGAACCTAGAAATTAAATCTTAAAAAAATATTTTAATTAATTTTTTAATTCAAATTTAAAAAAAAAATAAAAAAAAATCTATTATTTTTTTAGATTTAAAATTTTTTAAAAAATCAATATTTCCTTATATAAATCTCTAATACATTAATATATCCCCTAAACAAATTACAATTCTCCGTAAATACTTAATTTTTTTTTTACTAAACACTATAATCCAATTGTGAAGCCTAAACCCTAGAGCTAAAATCTTTAAAAAAAAAATAACTTGAAAATGATAACCAAATTAGGAAGCATGAATCCTAGAAATAAAATCTTTAAAAAAATATTTTAATTATTTTTTAAATTCAAAATTTAAAAAAAAATAACAAAAACAAAAAAAAAAGTTGATATGCTGCGTGACAATTGTTCATGACGAACGAAGTGTGTATCCGACTGTTATCATAAAAATTCTACCAAGTAAAATTCATGGCAAAGAGAAATTTTGGGGATGAAGGTGGAAGAATTTTTTTGCTATTGCTTTTGTAATGTGCCACCTTCTTCTTTATTAAAGTCTCCTTATATATGTGCTTAGATAAGAAGTAGCAATTAATAGCCATTTATTGCCTTTATTCACCGAGATCAAAACATAAGATGTCGACCTAATGATCAGCGGTTGTCACTCGGTCGGTTATGAATTTATCATTAATCATCGATTAATGTATCCGTTACACACTTAAACAATCTACAAAATAAATTCAAATGGTAAAATGTTGGTTCATTCACTTGGACAAATCTTGTCTAAGAGAGTTTTTTCCCATGCATCTGTTCACAACATATATGGATGTGATACAATATAAACTAACAATAAAACCATGAGACTCTAATGTGAGACTAAAACTTATGCACAATGGAGCCTCCTTCATTCACCTCTTATTGTTCCATACAAATTTTCAACAATCCCTACATGAATGGAAACGCAGTATGTGATAGCATTCAGCAGTTGATTCCAGTATAAGATATGTAGGTTTTATCCTTTGAACCTTCCCTTGTGAAGATCTATTTGTTTACTGGCTGACAGTAGACATGATATCTTTGAACTGTTCTGTTGTGTATAAGCATTGATATAGCTCACCTAGGACTTTCCTTGATACACCTCAGTTCTCATTAGTATGTTTGTTATTGGTCATGAACATGTGATAAGAAGTTCTAAGAATTGTGCCTCAAATGCTCTTCGAAGCGGCCTTACTTTTTTCTCACATAAGTGATCTATTAGGAGCATTTCACATTACTCCAATCATTAAAAATCATATGCTTAACCTCTATCCTTCACTGATCCATTGCGTCATTCCCCCATAGTGAGCAAGTCACTACTTTTTTCTCATGTCACTACTTTGATGTTTGTTTCAAGTCATATAACGACTCCATCAATCTATAAATTTTATTTTTCTACCCTGGCACAGAAAGCCTTTTAGGTTACTCCATGTAAATTTCCTCTTATAAATCTCTATTTACAAAAGTTGTCTTTAATCCATTTGATGTATTTTCAGATTTTATAAAGTAGCAATAAACAACAATACTCTAATAGATGTTATTCTCGACACTAGAGAATGCGTATCAAAGTAATCAACATATTCTCATTGACAGTAACTTTTAATTACCAATCTAACTTTATATTTATCAATTATGTCATCTTATTTAATTTTCTTCTTGAAGATCCACTTACAACCTAGTAGTTTACTTTCCTGAGGAAGATCCACAACTTTCCAAGTGAGATTTTATAATATCAAGTCTATCTCATATGCAATTGTCTCTTTCCGGTGAGACTCATCAAAAGAGCTTACTGTTTCTAAGTAACTTTGGGGCTCACTTTCCAATATGAAAGTGATAAAACCCGCTCCGTAGGATTTTTCCACCCGAGCCCTTTTACTTCGTTTGAGTTGCAGCTCAACTAGTTCATCATCTTCTTTTTCCTCTTGTATTCCATATGCATGTTTTGAGGAACTTTCTTTTTCTCGGGTCTTATATGGAAACACATACTCAAAAAATGAAATATTTCTCGATTTTATTATCGAATTCTTCTGTATATTCGGTATTTGTGAATCATGCATAAAAAATTAATGCGCTATGTGCATATTCAATAAATATGCAATCAATAATTTTTTGTCCTATTTTAATCTTTTTCATATCAGACATCAAAACTTTGGTAAAACACCCCACATTCGCAAATATTTATACCACGGTTGTCTTCTATTCCACAACATATAAGAGCTATGATCTATTTTTTTATGGGATGTCTCATTTAAAAGATAATTAGCTGTTAACACAACCCCCCCCCCCCCCCCCCCTCAATTCACATGAACTCTGACAATTCAGAGCTCAATAGAAAAGTATCTATCATCTCCTTTAGAGTACGATTCTTTTTCTCAGCAACTTCATTTTGCTAAGAAGTATAAGGAACCATTGTTTTATGTTTGATTCTATATTCAGCAGACAACTCAACAAACGATAATACATATTAACTGTCTCAGTCACTTCAAATCACCTTAATTCTTTTATTAAGTTGGTTTTCAATATCATTCTTATAGAGAATAAATTTTTCTATAGCTTCATTCTTACTTTTTAGAAGATACACATAACACTATTTTATGTTATCATCTACAAAAATGATAAAATACTTATTCTCACTATATGTCGATTTACCTTTTAAGTCGCACACATCGGTGTGAATTAGACCGAGTGTTTCGTTGCTTCTTTCAACATGTTGAAAGAATGACCTTATCATTTTTGTTTCAATACAAATCTCACACTTATGTTTCGGGTCAAGGTGGAATATAAGTATGTTTTTGTATATTAATTAATTTATGTAACATACCATGGTCAGCATGTTCTAGTGTACCATGTCATAAGCACGAAGACACAAGTATACAAGCGGAATAGTTTTCAATTTTATTAACTTAAGTCTAATAGCTATTACACTGAGCTTGAATAGCTCATCGATGACGACATAACTCTTTCTTTAAATACTTCATTTTTAAACAGAACAATTCTTTATGACTCAAATACAATACAGAAGTCATACTTGCTTAACAGTAATCCAGACATCAGATTATTCTAAATCTCTAGAACATACAACACATTGTTAAGAGTCAACCCCTTGCCTGAGGTTATCTTCAGCACCACTCTTCCTTGACCCATGATGTTTAAGGTTATTGAGTTCCCCATGAACAGTTTTTTCCCATCTTTGATTTCTCAAAATAGTGTAACAGTTCCTTCAAAGACTACGGCGCAGAGGTCATCCATTTCTAATCCCTCATTCAGGTTGGCCTCCTACTTCTTTTTTAACTTTTTGCACTGCGAATATTTGTGACCGAATTTATCACAATTGAAGCACTTCCTAAAGAACTTTTTGCTTATGCCTCCTCTGGTCTCATCTTGGAGGACTTGGGATTCTTTCGTTTTGAGTTTTGACTGTGCTTGACCACGTTGGCTTTCATAGTAGCCAGAGAGAACAACTTTCTTTCAGAACTCTTGTTATCTTTCTCAATTTAAAGTCTAACAATGAGTTCTTCATGTTCATCTCCTTCTGCTTGTGCTTCAGGTAGTTATTGAAGTCTTTCGAGACAACTTCTCAATTTAGCAATCACCTAAAAGGTTTTACTCATAATCATACCTTCCAAGTGAATCTCATGCGTGATCACTTGAAGCTTCTAGACTTGACTGATCACAGTCTTGATGTCCAGAAATTGGCCCATGATAAACTTCTTGGCCTCACATCCTTTGTCTTGTACTTCTTGTCCAGGACTACCACAACTCCTTAGTCATTCTCTTTGTGTTGTACACAACATACAACGAGTCGGCAAGATAATTAAGGATGTAGTTTCGGCATAAGAACTCGAATGAGTTTATACCTCCGCTGCACTGATGGTTTAGATATCAGTGACATCCTCAGCATGCTTGAAAGGTTCCTCAGTCAAGAACCGAACTAGACTCAATGTGATCAGGTAGAAGAGCATCTTTTACTGTCATCACTTGGAGTTCAACCTAGTGAACTTCTCTGTGTTTTCTTCGTAGTTGATTAGAAAATTTTCAATTGGGACAGAGGGGTCGTCACGTGTTGATTTTGTTGCACCTCAACACTCTTCCTAGTTATCTCAACATAAATGAATATGTTTTAAGAATGTCAGACAATCTTCCACAATGAAGATTGCTTGTCGGAGATTATAAGGATAGTTGCTGAGTTGAAATTGAAATTCAACTTCAACTTATCTGTTGAGTGGCTGTCAAGCAGGGAAGAATGCGCAGCTTAGATGGCTACTGAGCAGCCTTGTATGGCTGAGTCCAAGTTGGTCAAGTTGCTGAGTCACTCAAGTGATGAGGCTGAAATGTTTGAGATCAAGGCTTAGATGTTCGAGTTTGAGATATCCGACCAAGGTCGAGACTTCGAGACAATCAAGTGTCGATTTGTTTGAGGTCTGCATTTAACATAGTTTCCTTAAAATAGATTTGTCCTCCTCAGACAGTACTTTGAGGTTATGATCGACGTCTATTTCCCATGATATAACGGGAAGACCCCATCGACAACCAAGCACTGATTATTCGTAATGAACGTAGTGTGTATGTGACTACTTTCACAAAAATTCTACCGACCAAAATATACCGTAGAGAGAAATTTTGGGGATGAAGATGGAAGAATTTCTTTATTAATACTTTTGTAGTGTCACCTTCTTCTTTAGTCATATCCTCCTTATCTAGGAGGTCAAAGAAAAAGCAACAATGAATAGTTGATTAATGATCATTTATTATCTTTATTCGTCAAGATCAAAACATAAGATGTTGATCTAATCAGCTATCGTCACTCCGTCGATTACCAATTCATCATTAATCGTCGATTAATGCATCCGTTACATACTTAAATAGTGTGTAAAATGCATTCGGTGGTAAAATATTAATTCATTCGTTTGGATAAATTTTACTTTGACCGATCCAGCATTCGACGTGCGCAATTCATACTCACGCATGAGTCAACTTGGATCAGTACAATCTGAGTCTGGATTTATACCCCCTGCACACATACGCAAGAAAGAATCTCTCTATATATTTATTCATAATATACATACATATAATACAATATAAACTGACAATAAAATAATAAGACTCTCAATATGGACTAAAACTTATACACAGTAGAATCTCCTTCGTTCACCTTTTATTGTTTCGTTCGAATTTCCAAAGCTGCGTAATATTTCATAATACAACTTATTATCTCATTTAATAATTTTAATTATTAATTAGTAAACTTGCAAATTAAATCCTTACTAGATTCTAAATCAAATGTCAAGTTTGGTCATATATTTAATCCAAGAAGCTGTAAGATTATTATTGTGCAAAAAGTGTTTAAAAAACATTAAAAAGATAACTAAATTAAAATCTAAAAAAGATACTAAATTAATTTAGACTCTATAGTGTATCTATTGGACAACTTGATTGGTGGCTCTGATGTTGAGTCTAGCCCATTTTAAATGGCCCATTTAGAAATAAGCTTAACTAAACCTAAGTCATTAATTAGGAGAATCCTATAAATAATTGCTTGATCGAGCAATAAACGAGTTGATTCATATTAGGCGAGATTAGCGAGTGTCTTTTATGTTCTGTTTACATGAGAGAGCGGAAATAAAAATTAGAGAAAATTTTCCACGGTGGAAAACTTTTCACTGTTTACTTCATTATATTTTTGGAAGGAAAGGGAAACATAATCTATCGGTGGTTGAATTTGAAGCAAAAAATGATCACCGCCAAATCGGACGGAAACCAAAGGATGGAAAACCAAAGGACGCATGTACCCTCTCTTCTTGACAAAATTACACACTGTATACGTGACTCTTCATTTCTTTTCCCCATCTTGTTTTCTCCGTCTAAAGAAGCAGCGTTTGTCCGTCACCGACTCACCTGTGTGCGGCAACTTCTTCGATCTTTCATCGGCAACATTTCTGTCTTTCCTCAGCAACTTGTAGCAGCATCTTGTCTTTTCTCGGCAGTTTTCTGTCTTCCCTCGACAGTGTAACTGCATCCTCTGTTCTTTCTGTGACGTTCTGCGATACTGGTAACATGTTTCCCCTTCTTACCTTTTTGTTTGATTTTTTACAACAATCATCATTCTTCATCCATCTGGCCAACAAATGTCACTTTTTTTTTTTGGTGCCACATTCGTCCTTCTCCGTCATGTTCGGCGACAAATGTTTTTTGAGTTATATTGAAGCAAGCCTGCAGATATTTTTGATTTACAAAAGTGCAAGCATTCCTTTATAACACATGAGATAAGGTTCATTCAAAACAAAAAATCTGATTCATCGAATGCAATCTCGATGTCAAATTCAGTAAAGGAAGGGTTTTTAAATTTTTATAAGGTGTCTGTTTTATTTTACAATAATTTATAATTTAGCACTTTGATTTTTTTACAGCAATTTATAGTATTATTATTATCATGTGTGCAGGTTTAATAAGATGGAGTGGGATAATGGCGAAGAAGATGATCAAAATATTGATGATTATTATGATGAGCATGATGATAGTTCGGATCAAAGTTCGGATGATGAAGTTTTTATAAATAGGAATTGTGTAGTTGGTTTTTGGATGGTTTTGAAGGATATGAGAAAATATGTAGATAAGGGTTTGACGGAGAGTAATGAGCAAAAAGATAATGTTCGACATGTTTTGTTGCACAATCTTATGACTTCTAGCAACGCATGCCATAGCATTCTTAGGGTGAATTTAGCTGGTTTTAGACGCTTGTGTGAAATATTAAAGCACAACAATAGGGTAAAAGGCAATAGGAATTCAAGTGTTGAAGTAAAGGTTGCTAAATTTTTATATTTGCTCGGTCATGATGTCAAAAATCGAGAATTGAGTTTTTTTCTTTCGTCGTAGTACAAGGACTACTAGTAATCACTTTCATGAAGTCTTGAAAGCCATTATTAGCCTTCATGCTGAATTTATAAAACAACCAGATGGATCTGAAATCCCTCCTCATATAGAGAATAGCAACAGATTCTATCCTTACTTTAAGGTATTTTTTTTTATCATTTTGAACTTTAGAAGTTTTGTAATATATTTTGTAGTCGCATATGTCGATTGTCTCTTAATCGCAGGATTGTGTTGGTGCATTAGATGGAACTCATATACGTGTTAAGGTATTTGATGTAGATGCACCTCGATATAGAGGAAGAAAGGATTGACCAACTACCAATGTGTTGGCTGAATGCTCCTTTGATTTGAAGTTCACATATGTTCTAGTCGGATGGGAAGGAACTGCATCTGATTCTCGAATCATAAAAAATGTCCTATCTAGACGTGATAAATTGATAATTCCTCATGGTATATAGTTTACAATTAATGTTTATTAGTAGACAATATTTGAAAGTAAATATGACTAACTTATATCTTTGATTTGGTGGTAGGTAAATATTATTTAGTTGACTCTGGGTTTATGTTGAAGAGGGACTTGATTACCCCTTATCGAGGAATTCGTTATCACTTGAAAGAATATTCGAGATGTGGCCCTACAAATGCAAAAGAGTTATTCAATCTTCGACATGCAACTCTTCGCGATGCAATCGAGAGAGCTTTTGGGGTTTTAAAAAAGAGATTTCCAATTATTGCTAGTGGAACATAGCCTTATTATGAAGTTGATATTCGTACCGATATTATCTTAGCATGTTGTATTCTTCATAATTTTTTAATGGGGGTGGATCCAGATGAGAGATTAATTAATGAAGTGAATCGTGAATTGAGTGCAACGTCTAACGATGAAGCGAGTCACAATGAAAGACAGGACGATGACTGGAGGCAAGAAAGCATGGTTAGAGATAACATAGCTAATGCTATTTGGTTAGATTACAATATTAACTAAAAAAGGGTTATTTCGATTTATTAGAAAATTATCAAAAGAATCATGGTGTTATGATGTAATATATTGATTATGAGTCACTTTTATTTTACTTCTTATATGCTAGTAATGTTTGATTCGATCAATGTAATGGATTGAATATGTTTTTTTGATAACTCTTAAGGTTAGATGTTGATCTATTGGATTTTATTTTATTTTTATACCTGCAATTTGCTTGTCAGACCAATATTATTATACTTGAATGTTTACAATTGTAAATAAGATTTAATTTTTTTTCCATGTTCATGTGTGCATTTGATGTAGGTATTGATTAAGAATGAATACACCAATTGAACAAGTCAAGAGAGATGTGATTAAGTGGACTGAAGAGATGGATAGAATTTTCATAGATGCTATGTTAGAACAACAAGTTAATGGTAACGGAATAGGTGACACTTTCACATCTACTGCGTACAAAGATATGGTTGTCATTTGTAGTGAAAAGATTGAAATCCCATTGACGAAGGATAATTTGAAGAACAGAATTAAAACATTAAAAAGTCATTTCAATTCATGTTATGATTTGTTTAAGAATGCAAGTGGAGTTCAATGGCATGCTGAAAGTAAAAGATTTGAGGTCGAGGAGGCGGTTTGGAAGCAACTTATTGATGTAAGTATTAATTCATTTTTAGTTACTTATTGTATTTCTAATTATGTTTAAAAAATTGTCTAGTTTAATCCATCAATCAATTATTTTCATTTCTTTTCTTCTAAATATTTTGGTCAAACTATTTCACTTTTGACAATGTCCTGATACATTATCTACATTACTTTTGACAAGTTCATTTTGCTTGTAGATGACACAAGATATGTATGACATGCATCTATATATTCTGTAAAAAGTATTATGTATGACATGCATCTTTTTTTTGCTTCCTCTGTTTCATGGATTCACCTACCAACTTGATTGATTTGCTTCACTTGGACCAACCATAAATGTAGTTATCATTGTATTTCTAATTATGTTTAATTTTGTCTAGGCTAATCCACCAATCAAGAAGTGGAGATATACCCCGGTACCTCATTATGAGAAGCTGTTAGAGTTGTTTGCTCACGATAGGGCAAATGGTCAAAGAGCTTCTACTGCTGCAGAAAGAAATGTTGAAATTATTTTAGAGGAAGAACAAAGAGATCTTGGATAAGATGATGAACATGAGAATTTTGAAGTGATCCCTGATAGTCCACCATTTCACGATCGAACAAGGAAGAGAAAGCTTGCATCTATTGATTCATATGGCAATAAGAAAAATTCAGTCATCGACATTAATGTCAAGGAAGTTGTTGCTGCAATTGATCGTTTAACTTCAGTGATTGAAAATAGGTCATTTCGCCAACAAAATGTGAATGAGAAACTCTACAAAGCTCTAGTTTGTGTTGGTGTTCCAGATAAAAATATACTTGCTGCGTATCTATTTCTAGGAGAGAACTGTTGGCGCAGCGGAGACCGGCAAGAGGGGGGTGAATTGCTGAAAACAAAAATAAAAATACCCTCCTAGGATTTCAACTCAGAATAAACGCAGTAGTAAAATAATAAAGACAGAAAATTAAAAACAGAAACAGGAATTTAACCTGGTTACAACCAAGGAGGTTGTTAATCCAGGGCAGTGAAAAACGCACTAAGAAAAGTCTCCTTTTCTGAAGGCGGAGAAGCCTTTTACACTCTAATTGCTCAGAACTACTGCTAGGAATTGCTTACAGATTGATTGCTTGAGTTGTTATTGAATTCCTAGCTCTAGGGGCCTTTATATAGCTCCTGGAAAGTCTATCCCGAGGGTCCAAGGCGCCTCCAACAAGGTTCAAGGCGCCTCCAGCTCGATCAGCGGATAAAACTTTACCCGCAACGCAAACGGTCAAATCTGACCTGTTGAAGGCGCCTTCATGATGGAGGCGCCTCCAAGCCTGCTGGAGGCGCCTCCAAGCTGGCAGCACAGATTCCAGCTTGATTTTTTCAACTTCCGACGCTCCGTTCTTTTGGGTGATTTCGGCCAATCGGAATAGGGCTCACCCGAACCCAATTCCCGGCCTTCTCCTCGAGCAGCCTTCCGTCCCGGCTTAACGTCCCTCGAGCGCCGCACACGCTCTTCACGCCCACTGGAGTACTCTTCCGCAACTCTCTCGTCCTTCGGACGCACCGAGCCCGTCGGCTCCCTTCCCGTGCCGTCCTTCTCACTAGCTGCGTCTTCCGCTCGACTTCTTGTGTTCCTAAGCTCCTGCACACTCAAACACAGGGATCAAAACACAGCAGGACCTAGCCAACTTGGTTGATCACATCAAAACTACCACGGGGTCCAACAAGAACAAGGAGAAGATGATGCTTTTCATGGGATGCCCACCAGAGAAGAGGTTGGAATTTCTAAAAATGATATTCTCTTTCTGATTTTGATAAGCTATGTCAACATGATAGCCACAATTTTGCAAAGCCCTAGAATATTTGGTAAAAAAAGTGAGCTACTTATTTTGGTATCAAGAAGTACAAACTTTGTAGTGTAATATTTTAGTTGGCAACAATTTTATCGTATTTGTAGACTATTTTCAAGTAATATTTGTGATTGACAATTTCTGATTTATATTATGGTTGACAACTATTTAATAGTGATTATAAATTATTTGCAAGTAAAATTTATTGTTGATTCCTTTTGTAGTTTAATATTTTAGTTGACAATAATTTTATTATATTTGTACTTTAATATTTTAATTGACAATAATATTTTTTAAGTTTGTGTTGAACTGTAATAAATATTATTTAAAAAAAAAATATTGATAAATTTAAACGGTATAATTTATTTTGATTAATAACAATTTTTAATTATCAAGATAAAATAAATATTAATTTAAAATATATGTCACACCCAATAGGAAGAATATTTTAAGTCTTCTATGTAGCCCTTAAGTTGAGAAGGATAGGATATTTTGGTCAAAAAATAATTTATTTTCTTTCCATTTATCTAAGTAAACAATTTCAAGGATTGATTTTATTCACTTTCCTCGATCAAGTAAACAAATATAGTAAGTTATGAATTCCTTTCCCTTTCCATACCTTTTGGTTTGTTTAATCCATCCATGATCCACACCATCAGGTAAACATAGCATTAATAAGAACTAGTCTTAAAGAGGATATTCAATTTAATTTTAGGGTTTTTTCAAAATATATAGATCAATTGTGAAGGGGTGCAACAGTAGAGTTGTCATGTACCTTGATGTCACGGATTTACTTCGTGAAAATTATCCCTTATAAAATATAAAATAAAGTTGTATATAATTGATCAATATAATCTTTTCTAAAACCCAGTACTGACGAAAAAAATCAAACGGTCCTTTATAGATCAATTGTAAACCTAATAGCATTTATTAAAAAAAAAATCAATATTGGAAGCTGATTGATTTAAAAATATTAGACTGGTGGATCATTCGTTACTAGTGCTTCTTGATTTATCTTAGTAGTCGATGGTAAATTTCCATGAGATCAAATTGATTATCCCAAAATTAATCGACATAACTTGAATATATGATGCAAACTTAACAATAGTAAATTAGCAAATTAAACCAAAACAAAAATAAATGTTAAAAGTCATTTGAAGCATAAACAAAGGAAGAAAAAAAAAATCCTCTGGATTTGGTCAATGATTTAGTTAAAGATTTGTCCACTAATAGGATTCTTTAAGTCCTTTAATTGAGGCAAAATTTATGGTTATTTTTGTTGTTCTCTACGATGGAAGTCGAACATTAGACTCCTCGATTAAAGGATTTTAATATCCTTTGTCTTCTTCTATATCTTTCTCTTTCTCTTTCTATTTGTTAATGTTCTAAACATGATTATATTCTACTAAAATTAAATAATACTTCATATTTATCAAGCAAATAAAAACAAATAACACTAAAAATAATGAACCTATCAAAATTGATTACATAGTTAGGCTTGCTTTTGGTCATTAGAATGCTTAAAAAATGTTTGAGTTTCATTGTAATTTAGGGTTCAAGCAAATTCTAGTGTTCATATATAGTTCATTTTATTATTATTATTATTATTATTATTATTATATAAATCCTCACTTGAGACCCCTCCAGAACTGTCTTATGCCAATACAATTTTGATGAGCTTCACAGAAGTTTCTATTCCTCGTAATCCTTCACAATCTACATAAATTAGGGTATTTTGTAAAGTATTGTACCCTAAAAATTGTTGATGTGGCTCCACATTCACATTGCCTTTATGAATTATGTATTACATAATTATATATTAAATAAGTTATTATTTATAAAAACTTTTTTAAAAAAAATAGAGAGCAGTACGTAGTCTTATAATCTTTTATAATTAAAAAAAAACACATTGCAATCATTAATTTCATAGAACTATATTTTAAAGCCCTAAAACAAGCATGAAAGAGGATTAAGAATACCTATCTTCTAAATTATTCACCTACTAATGAAATATTTTTCAAAATAATTTTTATAATAAAATAAAGGAATCTATAGTAAAGCACCGATAAACAAACCATGACAAAAATAAAAAAAGACACCACGTTTTTATAGAATCTCCATAATAATTATAATCTTATAAATACTACATCATAATATTGACTAGTATTGATCAGAAATAAATTATCTATATAATAACAGATGATTCATAGTTGTTATAGTATGATGTTGACCAATGTTGATAAATATTTATCAGAGATTGAAACATCCATATTACTATAAACTATAAGTGCTACAACAAAATATTAATGAGTGTTGATGATAGATGAAATGTTAATATTATAGTAGTTTGAACTATAACTACTACAATCAGAATTAAAATATGTTACAACTACATTAAAAATAAGGATAGTTTCAGAAATAAAAATATACAAACGTAGAATGGAACATTATTTTGATAATAAATGGCAAAAGAGACGCTTCTTCGCTGATTCCAATAAAAACGAGGCGTCAATTTTTGCCCATGAAACAATATTCCCCTATCACAGCAACTTTTATATATTTTAAATGTAAGACAGAAACTCTATTAATTATTATGTAATGAAACAAAATCTGATAGGCCTATTTACCAACTGACCTTGTATTTGTCGAGGAAGAAGAGTTAGAACACCAGCAGCTCGCATCAGTCTCCACAGGAATGGCAACAGAGTGGAAGGCAAGATCCCAAAGCATTGTCATCTCATGTTCCCTCAACAGACTTCTTGTTGTTGGCCTCTCTCTCTACCTGTCAAAAATGTAATCATGTGTTATATTCAGATTAAAAGATTTCGAACCATTCATTGTATTCTACAAGTTCATTCTCCCCTGTCTTGCCCCCTTTAAAGAAACATGTCAACCACCAGGTGTGCTCAAACAACAAATGCCAGTTGTCTGAATTCGGATCGATGAACTAGTTCATTGTCTCCCAAATTATTGTTCTTGTGTGGGACTCTTGATCGTGAACAAGATCTTGAGCTTGCTAAGTTATTGCTAAGATCTTGAGTTTGAGATAGATTGGTGGATGAATGGAAGTAGGATAAAGTAGGGTAGAGTGTTTCAGTAATCCAATGGCCTGAGTTAAGTTTGTACATGAGGATGGTGCTATAAGGTCATGACAAAGGGAATACAGTTGGTAAAGTTGTGGTCATAAAAAGTTTGAGCAATCCGGCACCATCACATAGTGGCAAAAACAACACTCGATCATCCAGACGCTAATCAACATTGGCAAGATCAAATCAAATAAAGCACCCGACTAATACCCGAGCACTTTGCGCTCACAAATGGCATAGGCATTCTAACTTGCTAGAAGAGGCTAGTTCCTTCTAACTTTTCCTAGTGCCATTTACACCACTTGATTTGCCCTCAACAACTCGCGAGTTCAAGCAAGCTTCAAATTCGACCAAACCTACCCGTAAAGCGGGAATTAGGTGTTTAGTGGAACCCATCCACTTGCTCAAAATCATGGCAATTTATCACTTATCAGCTCATGCCTTGACCTTTACCTCAATTCAAAGGAACCCACTCAATTTTTTTTTCTCTCCTGGCCAAATCATTCCACCGGCATGAATCATTCTGCCCAAGAAACCCAGGGATCAAGGAACTAAAGATAAGACTGCTAATTGAACACTCTACTGTCATCGTCATCAGTCCATTGTTGTCCCCAGGATAATTCACTGGTATCCATCCGGCAAATGATCGAACTCGAATCTCGGATGAGATCCGATCATCATATGCTCTTTCAGTCATTTCCGCGAACATCTGTCGGGCATCTTTGGGGAGAAGAAGAGCTAGGCTGATGGTCCACTGCCTGCTTGGGGTAATTTTGTCGAACAACTGTTGGGCATTGTTGTCATTGATCAAAGGTCTGAGGGGCGAAATGATATTTATTAATTAACAAACATGATCTTTGGCCCCAATTTTGGCACTCGGTGGGTCCGGCGGTGCACGCCACGACGGCGGCCCCACCAACACCACCAGCACCACCCACCAGAAGCAGCAGCAGCAGCAGCACCACCACCACCACCACCACCACTCCTCTCTGGCTTTTTATTGTCTCCCTCTGGAAGCCCATCACATGATTGATTGCTATATATAAATACACTATTTCCCTAAACCTAATCCGAAGGATCCTTCTATATATAGACGCGTATTGTTATTTGCTTGAGGAAAAGGAGCAGAAAAAGATCAAATTTTTAATTAGGATCGAAGAGGGCGCTTACCATTTCGATCGAATTGGGGACGATGCCTCCCCGCTCGGAGCCGGTGGAGATGGCGGCGGCAACGGCGGTGGAAGGGGAGGAGGAGAGTGTGCCGCGGCGACGATCGGTGGAAGCGGAAGGGGACCAGTTGATCCCAGGATTGCCCGATGAGGTGGCGGAGCAGTGCCTCCTCCACTTGCCCTTCCCCTACCAACCTCTGGCCCGGTCCGTCTCCTCCGCCTGGAATCGCGCCCTCTCAAGCCCCACCTTCCTCCGCAGCAAGGCAGAGGCAGCCGCCGAGCGGTCGCTTCCCTACTTGTTCGTCTTCGCCTTCGATCGGGCTACCCTCCGGCTGCAGTGGCAGGCCCTCGACCCGCGCACCCGCCGCTGGTTTGTGCTCCCGCCGATGCCACTCCCGGCGGGGGGAGACGGCCCGCTCTGCCCCCCGGCGTTCGCCTGCGCCGTCCTCCCCTGCCGCGGCGAGCTCTACGTCCTCGGCGGGATGCGGTCGGATACCCAGTTCCCGCTGCAGACCACGCTCGCCTACCGCGCCGCTACGAACTCCTGGTGCGCCGCCGCGCCGATGCCCACCCCGCGGTGCTTCTTCTCGGCGTGCGCGATCGGGGGCCGGATCTTCGCGGCAGGGGGCGGCGACGGCGGGATCTCGGCGGTGGAGTGCTACGATCCCGCGGCAGATAAGTGGGCCCCGGCCGCCGGGATGCGGCGCGGGATGGCGCGGTACGACGCCGCGGTGGTGGGCCGGCGGATGTACCTCACCGAGGGCTGGACCTGGCCGTTCGACTCCTCGCCTCGGGGCGGCGTCTACGACGCCGATCGGGACGCGTGGGAGGAGATGCGGGTGGGGATGCGGGAGGGTTGGACGGGGTCGAGCGCGGTCGCCGGCGGCCGGCTCTACGTCGTCTCCGAGTGCGGCGACGGGCGAGTGAAGGCGTACGACGAGGGGACCGACCGGTGGCGACCGGTGTCGGGTAGCGGAGTCCCTGGCGACGTGAGGCGGCCGTACGCAGTGATCGGGGGCGCCGGAGGCGCGGCACACGAAGGGGGGAGGAGAACGATCTACGTGGTGGGGAGTGGCCTGCACGTCGGCGTTGGGACGTTAGCAGACGTGACCACCGCCGGCGCGACTGAGGAGACCGTGGAGTGGGAGGTGGTCAAGGGGCCGCCGGCGTTCGCAGATCTCGCGCCTTGTAACGCCGTCGTGCTCTTTGCTTAATAAACGTTACGATAACCAATATAAAAACCGGTTTATTCTGGGTATCGAAACGACACATCCCTGTAACATCTGATATCTTCTTTTCTTTTCCCTTTTCTTTATTTCCTTCAATATATATTTGAGAAGAAGAATAATCACAATAATATACTTCTCCTTGTATTCTTGTACTAATTCATTAAAATAATAAAGATAAATATATTTTAATATTATGATACTAATTCCACTACTCTAATGGAGAGCATAATTCTTAGCCATGTTTTGTAATCAAAAGTATTTTCATTGTAATAATTTTGATTAATTTTAATTAAATTAAAATAATTATAATTAATATATAAATTTTCATGCAAGGTAGGGTTGGAGCTCTGAGCTGTTAGCTTATCTATTTTGTAGTAGATTTGATCGAAAGTAGTTAGGGTTGAATTGTTCATCCTTGGAGTCATTATCGAAACCAATTCCATCCGAAAGGTTGTCCACAAGATGAAAGATATCGAGAGTTAGACCATTCCATTTCCAAGAATAAGAATAGTGGAAGATATTATTACCCTATAGAGAGAGCAATTTTTCCGAATGTACCCATGATATATTTTCATAAGATTCTCATTCCAATGGTCTAAATTCAATAACAAAGAAAGCTATGAGGGTGCTTTTTATTTTCGCTTTTAGTATTTTTTTAAAATTAGAATAACTATTTGATGATAATAAAAATAAAATGTATTTTTTAAAATTTTTGCCTAACTTAAAAGATATTGAGCTATATAAAACCACTATTTTGGTTTCAGTCCAATCACCAATTTATAATGAAAGCAAAGTGTTAATTTTTATGGTGCCATTTAAAAGAATAATGTGATAATTATTATTTATTTAAAAATTTACAAAGAGAAATATTTACTAAGTTATATAAAGATTAATTTATTGTATCATTTTTTATTTTTCACAAATACTTTAAATAATTGTATTATATTGCGCCATTTGTTTATTAGGATAATTTATGAATATTCTTTTCATTTTTTTCTTTCACAAAATATTATTATTTTTTATTTTTTAATAATTCTTTATTATGCAGAAAGAAAGATATCAAGAGGTGGTTGGTCCATCACCAGCAATACAACCAGTAGTTGAAACAGATATCAGAAACAAACAACTGGTTGCGGTGTGAACAAGTCGAGCCAAACTTAACTAACGGTTTCGTTATCTTTACAGTTTAGGATTAGGATTTAAGGTATTTGTCATATGCATTTTTACTATTGAACGAACATAAATAAACGTAACACGACAGATAAAGAGATTATAGTAAGATTAATGGGCAACAAGATCATTACAAGTATTCTGAGCATGTAACTATCAGTAGTTTAAGTTTCTATTGACATGTACATCCTAATTTCCTGAAAAAAATTTGATTGAAGTTTCTATGATCCTTCAGCTATCGTGGTCGCGATCGATAGCAATGGCCACTGTCGTCGGTAACCACTCCTTCGCGTTGCTTCTCGTTTGGTCCCTCTTAGTCGCGGAGAGTCGAATGAGTCTTGGTCCAGGTTCATGTTTCAAATTGTCCCTTAGTTGGTTCAGGCTGGGCACCAACACCCTTTCAGCCCAGTCATCCAATGTCGCGCCACTGAGCCATAGACCGCCGGTGATTTTGTCCAGAGCTTCGTCGTCGATCCTAATTGCGATCCCCTCACCCACCGTGGTTGCGAATTTCATTGACACGGACTCGACAACGTCCCGTTGTAGCTGAGCAAAGTGAACTGGCTTGAACATTACAACACCGTCGACTAGTTGGGTGAGGTCTGAGGCCAAGGAAGATGTTGAGTGGCTAACCGTGAGCCTGCCCTTGTCGAACTCATGCTCACCGACTGATAGGTTAAGGTCGAGGGAAAGGCTAGTGCTTACGGAGCTATCCTTCCTAAGCTTAATTGGTCTATCATCGTAGCAAATTGAAGTCGGATGTCGTTTCCCGGTCTTGTTCCCGATTGTAAGCTCCAATTCAAATCCGCCACGGGCAGAATCAAGTACGGTTTTCTCATACTCGATTAGGGAACTATATGAGCTCTTTAGGCCTTCCGGTAGCCAATCTGAAGTAAGAACAAAGACGATACTCCCTAAACTGACCTCCCGACCATACGAATCAATGAGATGTCCTCTCTCGATTGCTTTCTTAATCTTACCCTGAGCGAGCATGTCCGCTTGATCTATGTTCTCAAGGACTATCATCGAAAAAGGGTTTCGGCGTGCTTCTTCCGCTATTCGATCCATCAATGTCCTTCCGCGGAGACTTAAATTAGACTCTTCGACATCACCAAAGGTGCTCGGTGAATGACCAAAGTTCACAACCATAGGACCAGTACCAAACATTAGCTCGGATAGAGCAGTGGCCATCTTTTTCTTACCGATTTTGTCCGGCCCCGCAAGAAGAAGCCATATATCGCCTTTCGTAGCGCGGCCACGCCTCTTTCCGTTACCCGACTTGCATTGCATCACAACAGAAGCAACAGCTGAAGCTGCTTCCTGTTGCCAACTGACTTTCTCTGTGAGCCCACTAAATAGCCTCTTGAACATGTCGATGTCGGAAATGCCAGCAACTTTAGCACTTCGGTGACCGGCGAACATGTCTTGCGTGCACCCAATCGAATCCTTGAGGCGCTCTTGGTGTGTTTTCGCAACCGAAGAAGTTGAAACTCCCGGGCTCCCGAGAACCAAATCAGCCTTCACTGAGCTATCTGGATGGTTAGTAGGCTGCTTTGCTGCAATAGCATCACCGGTTTGCGATAAGGTTAAATTGAGTTGAGGCGGTCGATGTGGATTCAAAACACACGAGGGATTGGACAGAGTTGGAGATGATCGACGATATTCATGATGAAGTCGGGAACAAGATTCACTCCATTTACTTCTAAGCTCTTCACTTCTTCCCTTCCGAATTAGTCCTTCCTCCTCACTCTACATAAGAACACAATGCTCATCGTTACGATGCCATGAGCAATGCAAAAGCCAATAAGTCGACTTGATACCTGAAGAGGAGAAGAGGAGGCAATGCGCAACCACTGAGGCAATCCTCGGCTGTCCTCCGGTTTCGCGGAGTCCTTCTCTAACCCCTTGGCCATAAGTATGGACAATTCGCGCGCGTAACTTCCTGTGCAAGCGGGGCAGAGAGTTGTTCTTCGAGAAGATAGATCAGTGATCGGTGGCGGTTGTCTTTGAAGAACTCCGGAGGCACCTATTCCAACTAAGGCTTTTGATGCCGCTAGGCTTTCAGCATTGTTACCATGTATATTGTTGCCCCCAAATCTGCTAAAAGGAAAAGAGATTAACTAGGATCTATCGAATCTCAAAGGAAAACCAAGAACATGGATTGTCAATCAATTGATTCATCTAAAATCGGACCGAACGACACTTCCTCTAAAGTAGAATGTTTAATAGAATCGATTAAATTGCGACTGAAAGAGAATGAATGATCAAGAGTTGACCTTGGCGCGATGGGGACGGGTTGGAGATCCAAGTCGTTCTCCAGTGTCGGGTAGTACACCTGGCAGCGGAGGTACGTGGCGGAAGACGCCGCTCCGACGAGCCACATCCGGCTGTTCCCCTGGAAATGCTTCCAGAGCCTCGCCATTTCCTGTACGGTAGCGCGGCTGGTTTCGGAGAGGGAGGGCTTTCCGGCGCCGCTGGGGCTCTCCGCGAGCCATTTTAAGTCGCCCAGATCAAGAATCACGGCGCGGTCGCCGCTGCTGATGGAGGACTCGATCGAGCTACCGAGCTCCCTGATCTTGGTGGGGAGAAGGGAGTGGTCGGCGGCGGAAATGGAGGCGATTTCCTTCGCAAAGGGGAGAATTTGCGCGTTGCGAAGCGGCGACGGGGCGTCGAGGGAGCGAATCCTCTGCAGCACTTGTTGGAGGGTGGCGTCGAGGTCGCAGTCGCCGACGAGGATGGGGTTTCGCTTTGTGGGTCTTGAGAGGATGTCTTGGACGCGCTTCACTTCGTCTTCTCTCGGCCGGTCGGCGCCGCTGGAGCCTCCGCCGCCGCCGCCGCCGTGGGGGTAGTGAAGGCGGGGATTGAGGTAGACATTGCGGGAGACGGCGGCGGCGATGGCGGCGGATGAGGAGGAAGAGGAGGATGGAAGGGATTGTTCGATGGCGGCTTTGACGGCGGTGGAGGAGAAGCTGGCCTCGCGCATGACGCGGCTGACGGAAGGGTCGTCGAGGATGGACATGACGAGCTGCTCCAGGTCGACCTTGACGGCGAGGAGCGGCGGCTGGTGCTGGGGGCACCCGCGGCGCTGGTTGGCCTGCGCGCGCTTGAGGGCCGCCATGAGTGCATTGGAGATACTAGGCTCCGCCGCCGCCGCCGAGGCAGGGAGGCGGTCGAGGGCGACAGAGAAGCAGAGCTCGAGGGCGCGGCAGCGGAGGGGATGGGACGAGGGCGACTCCAGGTTGTGCGAGCGCGCGCAGGCCTGGCGTAGGAGCCCGCCAGGGGCCGCCAGCAGCATCGCCGCCACGTGCAGCGGCGTCGCCTGCCCGTGACTCCGCCGCGCCGCCTCCCCAATCGACTGCGTCAGCACGGCCGCGGCCTCCGGCGTCAACGTCTGCTGGATCGTGCTCAGTCCCGCCTTCATCGCCTCTCCGATCTCCAAAATCTCATCTTTCCAAATCCAAACACATCAAAATCCAACCTTTTTCTTCTTACTGCAGACAAATCACTCCCAACCACGCCAAAAACAGCACGACCATCGCATTCAATTCAACCACAAGCCGCCATGGCCCAGCTTGCCGAGCTCCACAGAGAAGATCAAAAGATCGAATTTTTGTCAACCGTTTCAGAAATCCAATCTTTCATGATTTCGCTCTCGTTGCCTCTTCAATCTCCGTCTCTCACTACATTTATATAAGCACGGCTTCAAACCATGTTCTTGATCCTTTGACCTTTCCCATTCAAACACTTCTAAAAAAGCCCTTCAAATATTTCGATCTTCTAAACATCCACTAAATTTTCAAATCCTCAAAATACCCTAATCCTCGGAATATTTCAATCAATCGTGACACCAAATGTTTGAGTTGTCAGATGGGTCAATCCGTACTAGGTCAGTCATTTGACAGGATGGATCGACCCGATATTTTACCTAATTGAAAAATCTCCAATCCAAACTCATGAACCTATTAAAACAATTAAAATGTTAAGTTTGATTGACAGATTAACTAAGCCAAATCTAAGAGCCCATTGAATTTTTCGTTTTAATTTTAGGTTTTAAAAATTCCTTTTTATAGTCCATCTAAACCTATCGTGGGCCGACTCATGCGGCTTGCGGGTCTCGAGTCGTGGGTCAAGCTGATCACTAGTTTGAATCCATTTTTAAATAAGTTGATAAAATTTCGATTCAATCCGTTTGAATTATTTAACACGACAAACCAATCCGAACATAATTAGTTACTTTCACAAAAGGGTATTCAATTACACCCTTTTGCAAAAGTAACTAAAACAAACGAAAGTGATCGAGACTTTTGGGAAAGCATCTTTTACGTCCAAGATGAAGGAAGACGAAGAATCTCGTCTAGCATTAGGGTTATGGAATCCACAAAGGGAGACATGTCCACTTTAAAGCGCTAAAAAACAGAAGCAGCATTTCCTTTCCTTGCACTAACTGAGATATTAGTCCTTAAATCAATCTTTGTAAGTGCAATTATAGTGGAATTGCTAGTCTCCAAAAGATTATCACTTGAGTGCCATGAAAGTGAAGGCCAACTTTTTTATATATATATTCAGAGTGCCAAAAATGAAGGAGTAAAGGGGTGATCAAAAGTTTGGTTTAAAGTAAAGGATGAAACCCTAATTTCTAATAAAGGTTCATTGATAACTCGAAGGCAAGTTGTGAAAACAGGTCATGAAGGCATTTAATCATTAGTTTGTATAATCATGATCCTATATAATATCAATTGGGATTAGGATCTAATTGGTCGTGATTAGATCCTACTAAAAATCCTAGAAAAATTATGGTACATAATTAATAAATAGAATATATATATATATATATATATATATATATATATATATATATATATCACAAAATGGAAAGATATAAGATTTCTATTAACACAATAACAATAATAATAATCATATTCAACCTTAAGAATATTCTTTTGGTTTGCAAAATAATCTAGTGTAAAGGTCACAAAGCAGATGATATAGCGAAAGCTATTAAATCTTTTGATTTGAGCACGAATGTCAAAAATAATCTTCTTAAAATCTATGGATTCCTTAAAATTAATGTGTAATACATATCTAAAAATTTATCATTTTAGGGAAAAGAAATGGTAAAATATTATTAATAAAAAATTATCTAAAAATAATTAAATAGATGTCTAAATAATCTCAAAATCCTAACCCTAACTCTAACTCTACAAACACAAAAATAACCTAAATTATTAAATAGTCAAAAAGATAATAAAAATAACTAAAAATATTTTAGTTTGGAAGATAATAAAAATAACTAAAAATATTTTAGTCTCTGAACAAGCTTTAAATGATACTTTTTTTTTTGGTGTAAAATTGGGTGGCTATGAATAAATTTGATATTCAACTATGTATTTCTGAATGAATTTTTATTTTATATTATAGGTCGTGTGATTCAATATGAGTTAGAAACTGTAACATCTCAAAGCTTCCATGTCAAAAACCCCCAACAAAAAATGTGTAGAATTATTTGAATGTAGGATCGTACCAATCTTGCTTCAATTCTACCAATCCCATTGATCTTGCTCTTATTTCACTATAAAAAATGATCCTTCATGATGCAGTAATTACTCATTGAACTCTAAATGGTTATAACTTTTGATTCAGAACTCAGAATTAGGCTCTCCACGCATGTAAAATTTAAAAATCTACATTTGTTTAAAAATCTACTTTTGATTCATAACTATTAAGCTAGACATTTTATCAAGGGGCCTTGGATTCATTTAGATATAAGAGGGGAGAGGGGTCAACTAGGTATTACACTTCTCTTCTAAAAAAAATTAAGGGGGTGAAAGAGTCAATTAGATACTAAACCTTTTTTTTTTAAAAAAAAATCAGGGGTAGCCACCCCCCTACGTTCCGTCATTGACAAGATCCTTTCTTTATCTTAGGGTATAGAGTGTATATAAATATCTACCTAGTTATATGAGGATTATTCTCTCTTTTATTAATTTTTTTTTTTTGATAAATTTAACAAGTTTTCCTTCTTTTTTGCGCATTCTTGTTTCTCGAAGTTCTTTTCTAATTCCCCTCTCGTTAATCCACTGGATAATGACTATTCTATTCGATGTCACTACAAAATCTAGGAGTGATTTGATACTTCCAAATTCTCAATCCTACTATCAAGATCATAGTTTTGCAAAATATGCATCTAAATTTCCTTTTTTTTTAAAAAAAAGAAAGATCATGCAAGTTATTTCGATCTACTATTTCATGTTGTCTCAGATTGTCAATACAAACTTAGAGAAATATATTTAATTTATCGATAGTGACACCCTAAAATATCTACAATAATTTAAAAAACAGATAAATAATAATAATAATAATAATAATAATAATAATAATAATAATAATGAAAAAAGAGTAGTTTGTTTCCAGCAGTGATGTACAACTACATGAAAGGTCCATCTGTTTGAACACATTAAGGTCACTTGATAATAAAAGGATCTAGATGTGTAATGTTTTTTTTATTACTGGGTTAACGGGCTGCCGACCACTTCTTGATTTATTAATTATGATAAATTTGTAAGAATTTTTTTTTAAATAGAACGTGAAATTAAAGAATATTGGACTTTTTGATTGCTCAATGTGAATGTTGTCTAATTTATCAGATGACTGGTGAAAAAATTTCGTGGGATCCAATCGATCATCTTAGTACTAGTCAATGAAGCTAATTAAATTTTATCAATTCTTGATTTATTTTGATGATGGATAAAAAAATTCATATAAGAATATCCAAATCAGATATCCTATTCAAAATTTTTACCTTAAATTTTGGATAAGGTAGTTAAAAAATCTTTACATCAGCTACTATCGATTCCCTAAATTATGCATTTATGAACAGTACTTCTCTAAATTTAGAGAATGGATTTCATTCCCTAAATATTATAGAGGAGAGAGAAGAAATAGGGAAGCTGATATATGATATATTGAAAAATGAATATCAAAATTTAATAAAGTAACTCTTTTACCATAAGTTATGCATTTTAGATAGGAAAACTGGTGTGAATCGTTCAAGAATTAGTCGGGATAATTAGACATCCATTGGTAAATTAAATAAAAATAATAATTTACAAATATCGCTAAATCACCGGCCAACTAAACGAAGAAAATGACTTTTAAACTCGTATTCCTCATAGGAAGATCAGATCGATTGCGCATCGATATTTAATTGAAACGGTTGAACCTCCCTATCGAAGATGATTTTAACGGCATTGATGAACATCGACCTCACAGAACGAAGGCCACAACCACACTTCCTTTTGAATATTTTCTTCTTCGAAAGGGATTGTTGGGGAAGATATTTTTCTCTCCTGTGGCTGAAACGATCCATTGACTCAACAAGAAATCGACGAGAAGAGGAATTATTCGAAGATCATGATGTTGCTCTTCACAATGTGGAAAATTTTTCTCCATGGGCAATTAATACGGTGGCTCTTGTCGATACAAAAGAAAGAAACCTAATTGATCGATCGGGATACGGTGGGCAATCTCTTGCGGAGGCTTTAATTAATTTCGAGTATGGGCCATGAGTGCATGGAAAGGTCAATTTATGGGCATGCATGAAACATGGGCAAGGGTTGAGGGTCGATGTAATTGATGAATAATGATAGGATGAAGAGAATTTTATATATATCCGGGCCTCTTCCTAATTTTGTTCAAGGTCATTCCACATTATATATGATTTGAATTATAACTTTGATATTTAAGGCTGAAAGAATTTATATAATTCTATAATGGTATTGTACATATTGAGATATGATATTTATTTTTATGTATTTTTAATATGAGATTTTGATTTGTATTCCTAACACTGCTCCGGGTCTCCCCTCAATTTCTTTCAAAGTCACCCTACATGATATTCAGTCTGGACCATGATTATGATATCATTTTTTTTTGTGTAGGATAGATGTACATTAGGGGGGGATAAATCATGTGATTTTAAATATTTTTTTTGACTTTTTAAAACAAAGTGTGCAGTGGAATACAATTAAGTAGAAAGAATAAAATAAGACATGAAAATAATGACAAGTTCAGTTTTACTTGGTTTGGAACTTTCAGCAACTCTTATTCTAAAACTCAGGCTCCTTGAATATATCGATGGGAAATCCACTAATATCGTCTACCGACAAACTCCCGGTAGAGTAATTGAGTATAGATAGAGAAATAGGAAAGTATAACAACCTTACACTTTTCTTGGCAATAAAGTAAATGACTTTTAAAATAAATACTACCCAACACAATGATGTCGAAGTGTGGAAGCTCAGGTGTTGATGTTAGTTTGTTGGCAACATTCAGACGTAGACGAGTAGTAGAATAGCAACATCGCGAGAACATAGTAGCATAACAGTCAAGGAATCATGTAGAAGATTGATGATTTGAGTGTAGGATCTTAGGCATAAAACAACATGTAATGCTGCGGAAAAAGGATCCCTTGAGAAATCCTTGTGAATACTGTATACTATGTTTTCTTATTCTACCAGATAGAATAGTTACCTTTGTTGTGTGAACTGATACTCCCGATAGCAACTTTGATTCAAATGTAGATCTTAGCGCAATCAGCATGTCCGTGCCTCTATAGTGTTCACACGAATACATTCTCCATCCGTCTCATGAAATCATGACGGAGAAGAAACAATCTTTGTTGTGCTAGCAACTACACAAGGTTGTTTTTGGCCAAGAGGAAGAAGAACAAAAACCAAGAAAATCACCAACACCCAAAAAGTTACTTTACCTACATAAAGTTACTTCATAAAAGGGTTACTTTACCAAAAGAGTTACTTCACCAAAGTTACTTTACCAAAAATGTTACTTCACCAAAAGGTTACTTTACTAAAAATATTATTTCACCTAAAGGTTACTTTTACAAATGACTTTTGTACTCATTTAATGAATACAAAAAGTTTTTTGTTTCTTATCTTCCTTTTGATTAATGATGTATTAATCTCTATTAATATTTATTAATCTTAATGGATTGAATTTAGTATATTAGATTAACCATTAACCCAATAAGTCATTAACTCAATAAATCAATGGGTCTAATCCATTACTCAATGAGTCTAATTTGAATTCATTCGAGTTTAACTCAATGTGTATAATTCATATTAGACTTGACCCTATAATCCATCTCCAAATCAACATGTTCTTTGTGTGTGATCCAATAGGCTTTTGTAATGTTGGCAATATATCTAAAATCATTTTAGATATATAAGCAATTAGTGACATCTAGCAATGCATCATTGATATCCGATTAACGAGAATGTCGAGATCCGACGTAACATTTTTGTGTCTATTATCTTGTATGACTCAATCTTTCTATTCTTGATATTTAGATTGATCAATGAGGCATAGATCGTGTCATCCTCTTATCAATCTTTGTGTTTCTTGATCTCTAAGTAGATACACTCAATTAAATAATCTCAATATCGTATATTGACTCATTTGGGTATGACCATGCATTCTTGTGTTCTACTAATCTAGGGGTCCACAAATATCGCTTCCGTCATATAGAAGAGATAGATCTCATCTACATCACTCACATCCCTCCGCAAAACTTATTGCATATCTAGTGATCAACTTTATAATCCACATTATTACAAGTGACGTTTATTGATATCAAAATACACAACTCCTTATATAGAGAACCGTAGTGACTTCAAGTCTAAGGACTATTCATACTAATAGTCACTATGAAAATGTTTATGACACTCATATAATGATTCATGAAACATTCTCATGACGGGTCATTCGGTACATATTCTCTAATATATATCCATATGTCAATCTGATATCTCATATCCATGACTTGTGAGATTAAGTCATCCATTGACATACATGCTAGTCTCAACGCATTATTATCCTTATATATTAATATTTGACTAGGAATAGTTTAGAATAACATTCTATATATATCTATAATATCCCACAATCAATTCAACCAATTGATATTGATGTGGTGATGATGAGGGGCCTCGCCTCGCCGCCATGGTGGAGGTCAGAGTCAAGATGGTCAACGAACGGACGGTCTTGGCAGGTCGGGTGGGGCATATGTCGACCAGGGGTTAAGCACCGACCCACTATCTCCGACATGGAATAATTAAACCAATGCTCAAGGGACGCGAAGAAGCCGAGCTGAGTGGCTCTCCTGCTCAGTGCTACGACGGACGACACGGATCGAGGACTTTCAACCGAGAGGCTCCCCCACTCAGCGCGACAATGGGCTTCCGACAGAGCGACAGTCTCGCTCGGCCCAGCAACACCTGGACAGGGACTTTCGGCCGAGCGGCTATCCCACTCGGTATGGCAACAGATGTAAGGATATCAGAATCCTGGCTGAGCGACCATTCCGTTCGGCCAAACAACAGGCACTGCGGGTTGTCCTTTGACATCCTTTTGGGAGCTAGTGTCGCTAACAGGCGGCATGGTCAGATAAAGGATTGTACGACGGAAGCTTCCACTGTCACTTCAGAGATATACTCGGCTTGTTAAGGTATTGTGTCAGGGACACTTTACTGACATGTCTCTTCAGGGAAAACTTGGGATAGCGCACCCACTTTAAGAAGCATTCACACACGCTACAAGAGCCCTATATAAAGGGGGGGTCCAAGCATCGACGAAGGTATTTTTTTCTGGCGATTTCTACTATTGCGCTACAATTCTCTTTGCTTCTTGCTTCGTCGGAGACTGACTTGAGCGTCAGAGGGTCATCGCCAGGGACCCCTTCCCTAGCTCCGCACTGATGCTGCCTGTATTATAGGAGGGAGCGAAGCCCATCGGAGGTCAGCGATAACGCCACGTCCCTAGCATCCGTCTCTTCAACTTTCGGACATGATCATATTTAGCTCCATCTGTGGGAACGTCACCTGAATCCAACCCGAGGAAATGGAAGACATTGGATGGCTAACCACTGTGACACTCACTCAAGAGGAGTTGGAGATGCTCGTGCAAGCATGGGCAGCGAAAATGATAGAGCAACAACAACAACAGGCGCTAACCGATCGGCCAGCACCGCAACCTGCAACTTTTGCGGTCGATAGGCGAGTGGGGCAACTCTCCGTATGGGGGCAGAACTGAAGGCCAACCTGCACCCAAGGGGAAGCACTGCCCGCACCAATCCCCTTCCACCAGGCTCTGTTCCAAATCCCCTCGGAGATAGCCTAAGCGCATCAGGAGTGTGGATCATCCTTCGACGAGGCACCCATTCGGGATGCGCGAAAAGGAAAAGCGCTTCGAAGCGTTGTGTCTCCCAAACGAATCAACAGGCAGTTTTCAGAGGAGATTTTACAAGACCCTCTGCCTCGACACTACACCTCGTTAGCGATCGGGACATATAATGGGATGACCGACCCAGATGATCATCTAGATCGGTTCGACAATGAGGCTACGCTGCACCAGTACACGGACGGAGTAAAATGCAGAGTCTTCCTCACAACTCTCTCCGGATCGGTGCAGCGTTGGTTTAGAAGACTGCTAGACAGCTCGGTACGGAGTTTCAAAGACTTTAGAGCCGCCTTCCAGCACCACTTCATTAGCAGCCGACGCTACCAAAAGACAAGCATCAGTCTCTTTCCCCTAAAACAAGGGCCCAAGGAAGTGCTCCGAACGTACATCCAGTGCTTCAACCAAGTAGCCATGGATATCTCCTTGGTCTCGTCCAAGACCATGATGAATGCCTTCACCCAGGGGCTCGCCGAAGGGGGCTTCTTTCGGTCGCTCATCAGAAAGTCGCCTTGAGACTTCGACCACATGCTAAAAAAGACCAATGAATATATCAACATGGAAGAAACCCGGGTGGCTAGAAGAAAAGAGGCGCCGACCGAGCGTCGATCGGCTAGCAACCATCTGCCGCCCAAGGGGCTGAGGGCTGAAGGAGCGCGGATACACCAAGAAACTAGGGTGCACGTTGTACAACATGTGGCATCAGGTCGGCCAAGGCGTCCAAGGGCAAGGTATGGATGCCTATGTTTTATTCATTCCACCAGTCGACGACGCACAACACACAGGATTACCGGGGATTGACGCCAATCGTCAGTCGACCGACCCCCAGGGGGTATCGCCATCGCTCCCCATCTCCCGATCGATGGGATCATCGCCGTTCGACCGAGCGACGAGAAGAGAGAAGGGAGCCCGAGCATCATCACCATCAGCGGAGGGAAGAAACCGATCCCTCCAGGATCCCGACCGAGCGAAATAGGTTGTCCGCCCGGGAAGAAGAAAATAGGAACAATGCTTCTTGGGGAGAGATAGGCATGATCGTTGGAGGACCGACCGACGATGACTCACAACCGGGCCAGGAAATCATACGTCTGACGGTTGGAGATCCATGCCGTAGGGTGCAGCAAGGAGAAGGCCGAACGACCTCAGATCAGCTTTGGCCCCAGCGATCTGGAAGGGGTCGAAATCCCTCATGATGATGCTTTAATCATCTGAGCGATGATCTCCAACTGCACCATTCACCGGACCTTCGTCGACACGGGGAGCTCGGTGAACATCATTTTTAAGAAGGTGTTTGATCAGCTACAGATCGATCGCAGTAAACTACTGCCCATGGCAACCCTTCTCTACGGGTTCACGGGCAACGAAGTCTTGCCGATCAACCAGGCAAGATTAGCTATCTCGCTAGGAGAGGAGCCATCGAGGAGGACCCGGACCACCAACTTCATAATTATGGACGCACCATCGACCTACAATGTTATTATGGGCCGATCGACCCTCAACGAATTCCGGGCAGTAGTGTCCACTTACTGCCAGAAGATAAAGTTCCCGGTGGATGACCAGGTGGGCGAGGTCAAGGGCGACCGATTGGCTGCTCGGCGCTGTTACATAGAGATTATCAAAGCCGAGGCCAGAGCGGCTCAGAAGACTCCACGGCTAGAGGTAAATGCTATTACCGAGAAACCTCCCACCTTTGCATATGAAGAGAAGGAGGAGGTGCAAATCCACCCAAGCCGATCGGAGGCCATGACCTTCATGGTTGTCGACCTGGAGGAGGCGAAGAAGAAGGAATAGCTAATCGCTTGTCTCAAGGAGAATCACGATGTGTTCTCTTGGTCGACACATGAGTTGCTCGACATCTTTCTAAGCGTGACTCAGCGTGAGCTTCACGTCCAACCGGACGCTCGGTCGGTCAAACAAAGAAAAAGGGACTTTAGCGTGGAGCAGAACGTGATCATCCAGACGGAGATAGAAAAGCTATTGGAGGCCGGCCACATCAGGGAAGTCCAATTCCCGAGTTGGCTAGCCAATGTGATACTAGTCTCCAAGCCGGGTAACAAATGACGGGTTTGCATTGACTTCTGAGACTTAAACAAGGCGTGCCTGAAGGACTTCTATCCGCTGCACAGGATAGATCAGCTGGTGGACTCTACGGCGGGCTGCGAGCTGATTTACATGCTCGACGCATATCAAGGATACCATCATGTGTCGCTCGCCCGGGAGGACCAAGAGAAGGTCAGCTTCATCACGGTTGACAGAACATATTGCTATAACGTCATATCGTTAGGACTGAAGAACGTTGGAGCCACCTATCAGAGGTTGATGAATAAAGTGTTCCGACTGCAGATCGGCCGTAATATGGAGGTGTACGTCGATGGCATACTCATCAAATCCCTCCGAGCTGCTGACCTATGCACAGATATCAACAAAACTTGTCGGACGTTAAGGGCATATGGAATAAAGCTAAACCCAAGCAAGTGTCTGTTCAACACAAAGAGTGGTCGCTTCTTAGGCTACATCGTCACCGAGCGGGGCATCGAAGCCAATCCTAGCAAGGTCCATGCTTTGCAGAACATGCCTCCGCCTCGGAATTTGAAGGAAGCTCAGAGGCTAACCGGTTGGATCACGGCGTTGTCCCGGTTCATATCTAAGTCATCCGATCGAAGCCTGCCATTTTTCAAGATACTACGTCGAGCCATAAAATTCCAATAGGACGCTGAGTGTGACCAATTCCAATAGGATGCTGAGTGTGACCGAGTGCTAGAGGAGCTGAAGGAGTATCTAAGCTCACTACCCGTGTTAGCCAAGCGAGTCGCGGGTGAGTCACTTTGGATATATTTGTCATCCAATGAACATGTCATTGGATCAGCTTTAGTCAGGCAGAACGGCCAGGATCAGCAACCTATATATTTTCTGAGTCATATATTAAAGGATGCTGAATCTCGCTACACCGGTCTTGAAAAGTTGTCCTATGCACTGGTACTCGCCGCGCGGAGGCTTTGCCCGTACTTCTAGCACACTCAATAATAGTGATGACTAACAGCGCTCTGGGAAGAGTCCTCCTCAATCCAGAAGCGTCCGGATGGCTGATCAAGTGGGCGACCGAACTTAGCGAGTTCGACATCCAATATCAACCCCGAGCGGCGATCAAAGCTCAAGCCCTGGCAGATTTTGTTATAGAAGTCCAGAGCAACGAGTCGTCGGTGACGTGGAAGATATATGTGGATGGCTCGTCCACTCTGTAAGGCAGCGGGATCGGCTTAATCCTCATCTCACCTTGGGAGGACCGGATGCAGCTGTCCGTCCGGTTGGACTACCGAGCTACTAACAATGAAGCAAAGTATAAGGCATTGATAGCTGGCCTGCAAGTAACTCGGCACATGGGAGCGAATAAGGTCCTCATTCATTCGGATTACTAGCTCGCCGCCCAGCAACTATCTGGAGCCTTTGAAATAAGTAGCACACGGTTAAGGCTCTATGCAGAGACTTTTGAAAAGTTGAAGGCCAACTTCTAAGAAATGGTTGTACAAAAGATCCCCCAATCGGAGAACCAAGCGGCGGATAAGCTAGCGAAGTTGGCCAGTTCGTTAACGTCGATCGTCATAGGTCAGCTGATCGAGTAAGTTTCGCTGGTAGCCCACATCGACCGTATGGAGGGAATCACTTTCCCGAACTATTGGAGGACGACCCTAACAGAGTTCTTGCATTCGAGAACTGCACCTGCCGATCCGGAGGATGCTCACCTGATAAATAAGAGGGTTGATCGGTTCACAATAATCAGCGACCAACTCTATAAGAAAGCCTTCTCCTGACCCCTACTCAAATGCGTCGGACCGGAAGACATCGATTGCATCCTGAATGAGGTATACCAAGGTTCTTGCGGAGGTCATCCGAGCGGCCATGCTTTGGCTCGAAAAATACTTCTAGCTGGATACTTCTAACCGACCCTCTAGGAGGATTCCGCTCGAACGGTGGCAACCTGCCTATCTTGCCAAAAGTACCACAACATGTCACACCGACCGACCGACGAGATGAAAGCATCCACAGTATCGTGCCCGTTCGACCAATGGGGCATGTACATCATAGAGCCTTTCCCTTGGCAACCGGTCAGCGAAAGTTTCTATTGGTAGTGGTAGTGGTGGACTACTTCTCGAAGTGGTTAGAGGCCGAGCCGCTTGCAAGAATCATCGAGCAGATGGTCACCAAATTTATTTGGCAGAACATTATCTGCCGATTCAGAATCTCACGCTGACTCGTGTCTGACAATGGGAGATAATTCGCAAGTCCGGAGCTCAAAGAATGGTGTGAAGGTTATGCCACCCAATAATCTTTCACCTCGGTGGCCTACCCTCAAGGCAACGGCCAAGCAGAAGTTGCCAATCGGGAGATCCTCAGAGTCTTAAGCGCTTGGCTCGACCCCAGTGTGTTATGGGCTCTCTGCACAACTCCGAAAGAGATGACCAGCGTAACCCCATTTCAGTTGGTATACGGCGGCGAAGGAGTGGTCCTCGTGGAGGTCGGGGTGGAATTAGATCGGTGCAGCACTACGATGAAGAGAACGTCGAACGGAGGTTGATGGAGCTCGACTTGGTGGACGAACCAAGGGCAAAAGCCATCGTTCGGATAATGGCCTACCGACAGTGCATGAGGCAGAATTACAATTGGCGGGTGATCCCAAGGTCCTTCCAGGTTAGCGACCTCGTCTGGAAGAAAGTGAAGCCGATCGGCGACATCGCCAAGCTCGAGGCTGTTGGTTGCTACTCGGAATATCGTACTGGTTCCTCTATACAAAATTTTATACAAGTCCTGAACCTTTCCTAACAACCTATTGTGTTCTTTAGAAATTAAATTTGGAATTGCAAACAGAACTTAACATTATTGATTCCAAATTCAACTTAACTGTTCTTAGAGGTTTTAGACTTGGATCGCAAACGATGCTTAACATTATTGATCCAAATCCACCCATGTTACAATGTTGATTAAATATTTATTTCAAAGATCGGCTTCCAGGTTGAACATGGCGAGGCACCAGGCCTTCTTGGGTATGGGATCATCCACCACTTTCTAGATAAAGTCTTTCAACAAAATTCAATATTTAATCTCCTTATAGTAACCCTAGGTTTAACCACCAAAAACAATTGAATCACAAGATCGAAAAACAAAAGAAACACAAAATCGAAACATAAAATCGATTGCCTAGAATCGTTAGCCTCTTGTGTTTGGTAATTCAAATATGTACAAAGAAAACTAGTATGATGCGGAATAAGACAATTAGTTATATCTTTCTTTGTTAACAAAAACCTCTTGATCTTCTATTGTATTCCTCTCCTTCTCTTGGACGTCGTGTGGGCGACGATCTACCAAGAAGAAATCCACCAAAGCCTTCTTCTCTTCCTCTAAACTCTGACCACTAAAGGGATCTAAACAAGAGGGCCTCCTTTCTCTTCTTCTTCTCCTCCTAGTAATCGACCACCAAAGCTCCTAGTAGACTTGATGCCGCCAACCACAATGTGATAACAAAAGGAGAAGAGAGAAAGGAAGAGGGTCGACCATCAAAGGAAAAGAGAGAGGAACAATAGAATAGAAATTGTGTGTCATGAAGGCACCCTTTACCTCTCTTTTATAATCCTTGGTGAATCCAAAAAAGGAAAGTTTTATAACAAAAATAAAACTTCCTTTTCTATTAATGACTTGGCCAGACACCTCTTACAAAACAAACAAGGAAAAATTTTAAACAAAAATTAAAATCTCTCTTTTAAAATATCCCTTTTGTGGTTAGCTATAAAAGGAATGTTTTATAAATTAAAATCTCTCTCTTTTAAATCCTTTTATGGATATCTATAAAAGATAAGATTAAAAATAAAACTCCTTTTATATCATGGTTATAAAAAAAGAAAGTTTTCTTAAAAATTAAAATATTTCTTTTAACATTATAGATATCTACAAATAAGGAAAGATATCTAATCTCTCTTTTATTCCTTTGTAGAAAATCTATAAAAGGAAAGATTTTAAAATTAAAAACTCTCTTTTAAAACCATGTGGATAAAAACATAAAAGGAAAGATTTTATCAAAATTTTATTTTTAATAAAATTCCCTTTCCTTTCCTTACTTGGCCGACCACTTGCTTGGGCACCAAGCAAGGCTTAACCGGCCCTAGCTTGAGCTCCAAGCTTGGCTTGGCCGGCCCCTTTCTTAGGCTCCAAGCAAGGATAGGGGTCAGCCCCTAGCATGGGCTAAGAGGCTAGGCTTTGGGTGGATATAAGACTATATATAAGAGGCTACAATACGGACCGAGAGGAGGAATTGGTTTTGATCTCCCGATGATCTTGAATTTCCCGTGTTCGCCCCGAACACCCAACTCAAGTTCATCAATAATAACTAATACCACTAAATAGATACTATCGAACTACCGCACCAATTCCACATTACATTATGGGCTCATTCTTATTATGAGTGTGTTAATCTCCCTGTGTTAAGATATCGAATGCCCACTAATTAAATGAGTTACTGACAAGTCACTTAATTAATATCTAGCTCCAAGAGTAGTACCACTTAACCTTGTTGTCATGTCGGGCTAAGTCCACTTGTAGGGTTTACATGACAATCCTTATAAGCTCCTCAAGGAGACATCATCAACCTAGATTACTAGGACACAATTTCATTCTATAATCAACAACACACCATATAAATAATATCATTTCCCAACTTATCGGGTCTATTGATTTATCGAACTAAATCACACCCTTTGATAAATTAAAAAAATAAATATTAAGTATACGTGCTTGTTATTATATCATGATTAAGAGTACGCACTTCCATAATAACAGAGGTCTTGTTCATTTTAAAGAGAACTACCTCAAATGGTCATGCTCAATATACTCATATTATATTAGTGTAATTTATTAGTCAAGATAAATTAATACCTAATTATACTACAACCACTCCAATGGTTTGTCTCATTCCATCTTAGTTGTAAGCAACTGTTTATAATTTATAAAGAACTGAAAACATGAACTTCTGTGTATCTCCTCACACCATGTTATTTACAATATAAATTAAACGGACAACTACACTTAGCATAAATGTAGACATTTGACCAATGTGATTCTTATTTCTAAATAAATGTTTATACAAAAGGCTAGACTTTTAGTATACATTCCAATAGAGGCACCATGGGCAGGACCATTCAAGGTCGTGCGGAAGCTCCGTTTGGGCGCCTACTATTTGGAAGACGAAGAAGGGAGGCAGCTCGAGAGGCCGTGGAATGCGAACCATCTCCAACCTTACAAGGTTGGATGAGAGGTACGCAAGTGAATCTTGTATTTCGTGGTTGTTGTATGTTTGCCGAATGTAGGGCAAAGATTGAATAAAAAAGCAAGGGCCCCCTTTTAAGTGCATCTCCCTCAACGGTCGAGTGACGACCTTAAACCCGAGTGCGAGTATATATCAATCGTCGAGCGACAATGTTAAATGTGTGTATCCACCAAACCATCGAGCGGCAACATTAAACGCGTGTCTTCACTAAATAGATGAGCGACGACGTTAAACCCTCATCTCCACAAACGGTCGAGCGGTGACCTTAAACCCTCGTCTCCATCGACAGTCCAGCGGCGACCTTAAACTCTCGTCTCCACCAACGGTCGAACGGTGACCTTAAACCCTCATCTCCATCGACGACCGAGTGGCAACCTTAAGCCCTCGTCTCCACTAATGGTCGAGCAGCGACCTTAAACTCTCGCATCCACCAATGGTCGAGCGGCGACCTTAAACTCCCATCTCCATCGATGGTCAAGCGATGAACCTTTGTCTCCACCAACGGTCGAGCAATGACCTTAAACCCTCATCTCCATCAATGGTCGAGCGACAACCTTAAACCCTCGTCTCCACCAACGGTCGAGCGGTGACCTTAAACCCTTGCCTCCACCAACAGTCGAGCGGCGACCTTAAACCCTCATCTCCATCGACGGTCGAGCGGCGACCCTCATCTCCACCAACGGTCGAGCGTCGACCTTAAACCTGAGTCTTTACCAAATCGTTGAACAGCGACGTTAAACGCGAGTCTACTTTGAATCGTCAAGCGGCGACATTAAACCCGAGGCTTCATCAAATAGCCAAGTAGCAGCGATAGACCCGAATCTACGCGGGTTGTCAAACGGTTGATTGCGAATAAGGATTCCCCAAGCCCCCGAATTTGTATATGAATGACCTGTTTGGAAGGATATACCAAAATACTTAAGCTTTGCGACTTAAAAAGAAAGGCGAAGCGAGCAGACACACATACAAACAAAGGCCGAGCGGAGGAGTTATGGGGCTACAATACGACCAAAGAAAGACCCAAAAAGCAAACATAATAAGAAAAAGCCTCGCCAAATGATCTGGCATGCATTAATACTTGAAAAGTTTACAAAAGGGTGTTGGACCCCATGGTAGTTTTGATGTGATTAACCAAGTTGGTTAGGTCCTGCTGTGTTTGATCCCTGTGTCTGAGTGTGCAGGAGCTTAGGAACACAGGAAGTCGAGCGGAAGACGCAGCTAGCGAGAAGGATGACACGGGAAGGGAGCCGACGGGCTCGGTGCGTCCGAAGGACGAGAGAGCTGTGGAAGAGTACTCCGGTGGGCGTGAAGAGCGTGCGCGGCGTTCGAGGGACGTTAAGCCGGGACGGAAGGCTGCTCGAGGAGAAGGCCGGGAATTGGGTTCGGGTGAGCCCTATTCCGGTTGGTCGCAATCACCCAAAAGAACGGAGCTTCGGAAGCTAAAGAGGAGAAGAAAAGAAGACAAAAGAGGCTGAAATTACTGTAGCAGAAATTACTGTAGCAGTAACCTTGAAGGCGCCTTAAACACATTGAAGGCGCCTTGAACACATTGAAGGCGCCTTGAATGATTGTTTAAGGCGCCTTGAGCAGTCCAGTTTGACCGTTTGCGCTGCGAATAAAGTTTTATCCGCAGATCGAGTTGGAGGCGCCTTAAACCTTGTTGGAGGCGCCTTGGACCCTCGAGATAGACTTTCCAGGAGCTATAAAAAGGCCCCTGGAGCTAGGAATTCAACAACAACTCAAGCAATCATTGTGTAGCCATTCCTAGCAATAGTTCTAAGCTTCCAAAGTGTAAAAGGCTTCTCCGCCTTCAGCAAAGGAAATTTTTCTACTGAGCTTTTTCTTACTGCCCTGGATTAACAACCTCCTTGGTTGTAACCAGGTTAAATCCTGTTTTCTACTTAATTTCTATTTCCTTGCTTTGTTTAATTTTATTTCTGCCTTTACTTTATTTACTATTGCATTAATTGAGTTGAAATCCGAGGAGGGTATTTTTATTTTGTGTTTTCAGCAATTCACCCCCCTCTTGCCGGCCTCCGCTGCACCAACAAAGGGGAGATTACAAAGATCGAGCCCTCAGCCTCACTCTAAGTAATCTAGCACGTCGTCTGGAAGAGCGACTGTCAGCTTGTCCCGGCTTATAACTTTACTGGTCACAGAGGCCAGTAGGTGGCCCCCTCACGTAGCTAACCGATCATCCCTTCGATTGCCAAGTCAAATAATTGAAGGGCCCGATCGGTGAATTTATCGTAGAATGTGTCCGAATGGAGGTAGGCTTGCTTCATGGTTTCAAATCTACTCCCTTCGGCATCCTGGTAAATCCGCAGTGCCACACGGGTGCCCTCCAGCTCGTCCTTGGCAGCGGCTAGTACGACATCCTTGGAGGCCACCTGATCATGGAGGGACTTTTCTTCAGTCGAGCGGTTGTCCCGCTCGACCACCAAAAAATCTTCGTCCTCTTTAAGCTTCTGGGCCAAGTTCCGGGCCTCCTTGTTCTTCAATTCAAGATCGTCGATGGCCCGTTGCTTTCTAGGAGTGGCCAACTCGATCTGTTTGTTGAAGGTGGTGACCTGCTTGTTGAGCCAAGCCAACATCACCTCCTGATCTGCGGATTTTTTCCGCTCGACTTCCAGAAGCTTATTACTCTTTGCTAGGTCGGCCTTCAGCTTCTCGACCTCAGAGATCGATGACCCTTGGGAAGAAGAGGCGCCGGTCAAGACTTTGAGTTTTTTGAACTTATCCTTCAAATATGCAAGCCTGTGGCATATGGCCAGGCTCTCCACCCAGTATTGCGGGCAAACAAGAAAAGGTTATGGCCAAATGGAGGTAAGCCATGAGTTTACAATAAAGAACTTACCCCGGTGGCCATTTGGGTGTGATTGTTGGTCAGGGCGCCTGGAGGTAGCATCGCCGCACGGGTTCGCGCATCCTCCCAGACTTCGATGAGCGACCCTCAGATGAGGATCTGGTGCTCGTGGATTCGGGACTGTGCGCTCAACTCACAAAGGTCCTTCGTTGGAAGATGGAGGATCACCATAACAGATCATCGGCTGCTCAGGCCTGAGTGGGATGAGGCCTCTCGACCGGAAGCCAGTAAGATGCCGGACTGTTTAACCGCCAAAGGTTTCGGTGGTGGCGGCATGAAGGCCACAGGTGATGCAGCGACGACCCCTTGCGATAGCTCGGCTAGGGAGGGTGTTTGATCGGACGATGAAGCCTCCATAGTTTCTGGGAGCAGAGTCGAAGTTTCGACCCTCTCAACCGGTTGCACACCATGTTGGTTGCTATTCCGGAATATCGTACTGGTTCTCCTGTACAAAAATTTTGTACAAGTTCAGAACCATTCCTAACAACCTATTGTGTTCTTTAGAAATTAAATTTGGAATCGCAAATAGAACTTAACATTATTGATTCCAAATTCAACTTATCTGTTCTTAGAGGTTTAGACTTGGATTGCAAACGATGCTAAACATTATAAATCCAAATCCACCTATGTTACAAATTTGATTAAATATTTATTTCAGAGATCGGCTTCCAGGTTAAATATGGCGAGGCACTAGGCCTTCTTGGATATGGGATCATCCACCACTTCCTAGACAAAGCCTTTCAATGAAATTCAATATTTAATCTCCTTATAGTAACCCTATGTTTAACCAATAAAAACAATCGAATCACAAGATCGAAAAAACAAAAGAAACACAAACTCGAATCATAAATTCGAAACCTAGAAACGTTAGCCTCTTGTATTTGGTATTTCAAGATCTAAACAAAAAGATGAATTAGTTATGATACAGAAACTAATAACTAGTTATACCTTTTGTAGCTTATAGACCTCACGATCTTCTATTGTATTCCTCTTCTTATCTTGGATGTCGTGTGGGCGACGATCTACCGAGATGAGAATCCACCCAAGCTTCCTTCTTGTCCAAGCAAGTTTCGGCCACCACCAATCTTCAAGAGATAAAGAACTTTTGGCCACCAACCAAGCTCCAAGGGATGCTAAGAAACAAAGCCTCCTATATCTCCTTCTTCCTCTAGCAAGATCCAGCCACCACCAAGCTCCTTGAGATGAAGATGCCGCCGGCCACACAAGGAAGAAGAATAGGAGACGAAGAGGAAGAGAGGGCCGGCCACCACAAGGAAGAGAGGAATAATAGAAGATCTATTGTTGTGTTATGAGGTGAGGCACCTCTATCCTCTCTTTTATATTCCTTGGTCTTGACAAATAAGGAAAGTTTTAATAAAAACTTCCTTATTTTCTTTGCCATTGAAAGGAAAATTTAATTGATAAAAAAATTTCCTTTTCTTCTATTAATGGCCGCCCACCACCATCTCCTCCAAACAAGGAAAGTTTTAAACACAAAATTAAAACTTCCTAATTTGTTTCCAGAAATTTTTAAAATAAAAATTTCTCTTTAAAAATTCCCTTCATGGTTAGTTATAAAAGGAAACTTTTATAAATTAAAATCTCTCTATTAAAATATGTGGATGATTATAATAAGGAAAGCTTTCTCCAAAATTAAAATCTTCCTTTCAATCTACAAATAAGGAAAGATATCAAATCTTTCTCTTAATCTTTTGTAGAAACTATAAAAGGAAAGATTTAATTTTAAAACTCTCTTTTAAAATCATGAGGATGGTTATAAAAAAGGAAAGTTTTATCAAAAATTAAAATCTTCCTTTTAACTATAAATAAGGAAAGATATCAAACATTTCTCTTAATCTTTTGTAGAAAGCTATAAAAGGAAAGATTTAAATTTTAAACTCTCTTTTAAAACCATGGCTTCCACATAAGGAAATATTTTAAAATAAACTCCTTTTATTTTTTATGTGGCCGGCCACCTAAGCTTGGGCTCCAAGCTAGGGTCGGCCACTCTTCAACCCATCCAAGCCTTATCTTGGCCGACCCTTGCTTGGGATCCAAGCTTGTCTTGACCGGTCACCTTGGGATGGGTAAGAAGGTGAGTTTAGGTGGGTATAAGAGTTTATAAATAAGAGGCTACGACATGGACAAAGAGAAGAAATTAGTTTTGGTCTCCCGATGTACTTGAGCTTCCCGTGTTCGCCCCGAACACCCAACTCGAGTTCATCAATAATATCTCATTCCACTAAAGAGTTATTATTGAACTATCACACCAATCCCATATTACTATATGGACTCTTTCTTATCATGAGTGTGTTAGTCTCCCTACGTTTAAGATATAGAATGCCCACTAATTAAATGAGTTACTGACAACTCACTTAATTAATATCTAGCTCCAAGAGTAGTACCACTCAACTTCATTGTCATGTCGGACTAAGTCCACCTGCAGGGTTTACATGAAAATCCTTATGAGCTCCTCAAGGGGGCATCGTCAACCTAGATTACTATGACACAGTTTCATTCTATAATCAACAACACACCATATAAATAATATCATTTCTCAACTTATCGGGTCTATTGATTTAACGAGCTAAATCACACCCTTTGATAAATTAAAGAAATAAATATTAAGTATATGTGCTTGTTATTATATCATGATTAAGAGGACACACTTCCATAATAACAGAGGTCTTGTTCTTTTATGCAGTCAGTATAAAAAGAACTTACTTTAAATGGTCCTTCTCAATACACTCAGAGTATACTAATGTAATTTTATAGTCAAGATAAACTAATACCAAATTACACTACGACTATTCCAATAGTTTATGTCACGCCCCAGAGGAGTCCCTGTCCGAAGAAATTTCGACAGCACCTCCCCTGTACGGCGGACAATCTGACACTTTCTACATACACAATATACATCAGCCACAGGCGGCTGGAATATATACACATAACCACGCAGTTATATATATATATATATATCATCAGCCCACACGGCTGGAACAAAACCAAAACACGGAAAATGACAGAAACCAAATACAAACCAAAACACAAGACTGCTAGCCGGCTAGGCTTACACAACCAACAACTGATATAAAACATCACATACAGCCTCAACACTCCGAACACAAAACCGGAACACACAAAGTCAAATACATACATCTCATATACCAAGATCAAATAACAAAAAAATGCGGAGATATGGCTTCTGATATGACGTGGGGACCAGCAGACAGGATGCTCCAAGCGACACTATAAATAACCTGGTACCTGAAAAGATAGTGTCAACGGGGGTGAGTTCAACAACTCAGCGAATACCAATGGACATGAGTAGTAAGATATATCTAACAGCAATAAACATGGAATACAGCTTCCTAATCATATATAGGAAATATGCAAAACTGAAAGGTAACTGAGGAAGCTGTTCTCACCAGGAACTCCTATCCAGACAAAAGGGTCGTCAAACCGAAAGTGTCAATAATCCTGTATGCAGGTCAAAAGTATGTATCCAACCAAAATGCAGCAACCAAATGCAGCAAACACAAATCATAAAAATATAAATGCATCAATGCATATGATGCTAATGATGCGTCCTGGTCACCCCTGACGCCAGTCAGTCATCTCACACACAAATGGTGAGACCGAGTGGGTAGAGTTGTGACAACCGTGCACTCTGTCGTCACTACTCCTGATGAGTGACTGAGTGGGCGGGATGCTGTCGGAGTACTCCTGTCCTGTGACCCCAAATCATAAATGGGGGAGCTCAATGCTCTCATCTCCCGGTACACGATGACGGGGAGGTATCTCTGCCGACTACCACGCTAAGTCACCTGACCAACGGAGCCAAACAGAGTCCACCGTCTGCCGGCTACTACACTGCTACACTAAATGCCAGCGGAGCCAAACAGAGCGGAACTGTCTGCCGGCTACCACGCTGAGTCCTCAGACCAACAGAGCCAAACAGCAGAACCGCCACACACCTGTCTGATATACCACTAATCCATGAGTGGTGGTGTGTGCAGTACATGTAACTGGCGATGTGCTCAACTATAGTGGAGCCGACAATCGTGCAGCATGCAATCATGATGCATGACACTAAGCATGGTCACAAACTGATCAACATAACCATATCCATATGTATAAAATGAGTACGGTAAAATCGATGGTCACATACCAAGATCTAGAGTACACAGGTCAGATAGAATATCAAAAACCTATGTCCTGAACATAATAAGTATGGAATGTCCCGATCAGCATAAAGAAAAATCCATATATACATAATATGGGTACCACAGTATCAGTATGTCAAATCCACGGATCTAGGGTATACTGGTCCTCTATGGTATAACAACCTAGATCCTAAACATATCCCCCTTCCATAGCATATGTACCTACAATATGCACAGATCAAAGCCACAAGATCTAGGTACACGAATCATATATGATATACCAATAGAAATACACAATCCAAGCATGGCATAAAAACCTAAGTATCAGATAATTTGGATATACATGTCAGAAACAAAAATCCAGAGTCTGACCCTAACCTCAGTAAAGCATGGTATGTCACTCTAGAAACTAAGATACTCATGGCAATAAGGTACTCATGGCAACAAGATACTCATGGTAACAAATCACGAGATATAAGTACGGATACTTCACAGGTGACAAATCTAACATGCTATGGATATCAAACAGTGACATACCAAAGGCAAACATGTTCATTGCTTGTAGTTATAAAATACTATGCATATCCAATGACAATATCATAAAAGATAAGTCAAGAGGTACCCGCCTCAAAAGATGGAGATCATATCCGAAATAGATCCCGCGTCGAGACGCCATCTCGAATCAAAGTCCTGTAATACATGATATACATATTTAGCTAATTACATATAATTAATTAGCTAAATCAAATCTCCAATTGGAACCATAACCTAATTAGGGAAACCCCTAATTGAAGGTTCATTAATTAATCTTAATTAATGTTCAACTTCTATTAATCCCAGCACCTTATTAATCAGGTCTAGCCCACACAAGCCCTAATTCTCCTCCAATTCGTTCACATAATTAGATTAATTTCAATTATAACTCATCATGATACTCACCAAGATATGTTGTGATCTCTAGTGGCTCACAACTAGATTCAGTGCCTGATCGGAGAAGACAACCGGAGCTCTGAATCACCGGCGAACAATACTGCTAGAGCCCTAGCACTCACCCAACTATGATGTGGTTGCGGGTGGATGAAATGGCCGGAGCAAAGGTCTATTGCCGCGGCTAACCACCTACGACCAACCTACTCTCCCTAGAACTAAATCCCTCTATAAAGAAGACATCAAGAATAATGAAGGAACTGACCTATGCAAAGATCGGCTCGGTGCTCGGGCGGGCGTCCAGCAGCCGTCTTTGAGCAGTAACGGTCGTAGCTCGGAAGAGGAGAGAGCGCTCCTCACTGTGAGAGTGAGAGGGAGAGGAAAGAGCTTCGGCGTCGTTGACCGGCGATCGGGTGGCTGGTGGCGACGTCGGCTGTGGCCGACACGAGGAAGGAGGAATAGAAGGTGCGTTCCTTGTCTCAGCGACAGAGAGGGCATCGGCTGTCGGTGCTGCTCCCTTCGACCTCAAGTGGTAGCGCCGCTTGGTGTGGCTTGGGAAGGAAGAGAAGGAGGCCGGCGCTAGGGCATAAGGATGGCGACGATGCTCGGGTCGAGAGAGGGCAGCAGTGTCGGCAGGGCACAGTGGCGGCCGACGCGATGAAGAAGATGGAGAGGAGAAGATGATGTTTCTGCGGCGCCGGTGGATGGAGCAGTTAGGGCAACAGGATTGGGAGAATTCGGGAGAAGAGGAGGCGCGGGGAGAGGCACGGGTCGGGAAAAGAAAAAATGGGAAAAGAGAAATAAAAGAAAAGAAATATATATAATAATTCAACTTTTCCTCACTTAAATGGGATAACCTAAATAGGCTTTCCCGGACCCCATTTTTATCCCCGTAAACTTGTCCATACGAGCTCCGAAAAATTCCCGAAAAATTTCTAAAAATTCCGAAAAATTCCCTTATTAATATTCGCCCATTTTCGGTATTTTACAGTTTATTCTTATCCATCTTAGTCATGAGCTACTGTTTATAATTTATAAGGAACTGACAACATGATCTTCTGTGTGTGACACCACACACCATGTTATCTACAATATAAATTAATTGAACAACTACACTTAGCATATAAATGTAGATATTTTACCAATGTGATTCTTTATTTCAAAATAAATGTTTACAAAAAACTAGGCTTTTAGTATACACTTTAACAATCGAGCATTTGATCAATTTCACTCATGGGCTTATGGTTCATTACATAATCTTCTTCTAAAAATCGAGCATTGGTGTTAACAATAATCTTCTAATTTTTAGGATTATAAAACAAACCACCTTTCGTTCCCTTAGGATATCCTACAAACAGACAAACTTCTGTACGTGATTCCAACTTGTCAGTATCTCCCTTCAGCACATGTGCTGGACTACCCCATATCCGGATATGATTCAGATTAGGCTTACGCCCATTCCACAACTCCATGGGAGTAGAAGGAACTGTTTTAGAAGGTACCATATTCAGAATGTACACTGCTGTTTCTAGAGTATATCCCCAAAATGAATTTGGTAATTCTGAATAACTCATCATCGATCTAACCATTTCCATAAGAGTCCTATTCCTTCATTCTGCCACACCATTCTGTTGGGGTGTACCAGGTGCAAACAATTGGGATTGGATCCCAGCTTCTGATAAGTAATTCCTAAACTCTCCAAAGAGGTATTCGCCACCACGGTCAGACCGTAGTGTCTTAATACTTTTACTAAGACGTTTCTCCACATCAGCCCTATATTCTTTGAACTTATCAAAACATTCAGATTTGTGGTGCATCAAGTAAATGTATCCGTATCTTGAATAATTGTCTATAAAGGAGACGAAATATTCATAACCACCTCTTGCCTGGATAGACATAGGACCACACAAATCAGAATGAACTAGTTCTAACACATCTTTGGCTCTATACCCCTTGGCCTTAAAATGTCTCTTGGTCATTTTACCTTCCAAACAAGATTCACAGGTTAGAAAGTTTTCCAACTCTAATGAACCCAAGAGTCCATCGGCTATAAGCCTTTAAATCCTGCTTAAGTTAATATGACCAAGCCTTAGATGCTAAAGATATGTTTGGTTCATTTCCGAAGGTTCTTTTCTCTTATTAGAGTTAGAAGATGTGTTATTAATTTCCATTTGTTGCTTTGTGGGAGAAATTGGATTTAAAGTATATAAATTGCCAACCAATGTACCAGAAAAGATAATAACTCTATTTCTCTTTATAACCACATTGTTACTAAAAGAAACAGAATATTCATCCAAATACAGTTTAGAAATTGAAATTAAATTCTTTCTAAAACTGGGTACATAAAGACAATTTCTTAAAACCAAACTTCTATTCCTATCAAAAGACAAGTAGACATCTCCCATTGCAATAGCCGCCACCTTAGTAGCATTGCCCATGTAGATAGTTATCTCTCCTTCAAATAGTCATCGGGTTTCCTGGAACCCCTGCAAAGAGTTGCAGACATGATCAGTGTCTCCCGTATCTACACACCAGGTGCTGGTAGACAACACCGCTAAACATGTTTCAACTACTGGAGAATGAGATATACTTTTATTGTTCTCTTTCCTACGAGGACAATCAGCCTTCCAATGTCCAGCTTGCTTGCAGATGAAGCACTTGCCCCTCAGCTTCTTCATTCCATCTTTTGGTCTTGTACCCAGAGGTTTATTCACCTTCTTTGCTGAAACAACCCGTTTCTTCTTCTTCTTGCCTTTCAACTTAGATGAAGAACCATTTTCAGCATAGTGAATCTGAGAATTTTGACGAATAGCCCTTCTGCTGCCTGAAGTTCTGTCAGTAGTTGTAACGCCCAAAAATTCTCAAAACTATTTTAGAAATATTCTATGATTTTTCTGGAATTTTAGGATATTTTTACAGAATTTTTAGAGTAGCGGAAGTAGCAAAAATAAATAGAAAATGAAAACGGCCTAAGCGGGGATTGAACCCGAGACCTATGGCTTAGGGATAATGCTAGTAACCAGTTGAACCCAGCAGGGCCGTGCTGAAAGGAAAGGGAACCAATAAAATTTATATTGGAGTTGGGCTGAAATTACCCACTTAATATAAATAGGGAATTTAATAGGTGAAGAGTTATTTTTTTAACATGACTTTTCCTTCTCCTCACCCTAGCCACACCGCCCCCTTCCCTCTCCTTCTCTCGGCACCAACCACAAGAAGAAACCTAGGGTTCCTTTCCTAGGGCTTCAAGGACACCTTCCGGCGACATCTCCGACACGAGGACGTTCCTCTCCGCGAGAAGAACGTATAGACGCGAGAAAATTGTCGAAAGGATCGTCTCCTTCGGAAATCTAGCGATTAGAATCGTAAGAAAATCCGAACAGGAGGTAAGAAACCCCTCACCTGCAGTATAAGTAGCTTCCGTGTGAATTCCATGTATTAGTTTAGTAATATGTAGACCATCGACACAAAGAATGCGAATTAGCGCATACTAAGTGTTCGATTAAATTATTTAGCACAGAAGAATGCAACTTAGGCATTTTAGCAGCTTAGATAAATGCAATAGAAGCATTTTATAGTTTATTTAGTCTTGCTCCAGCTTTTACAGGACTAGATGTCCAATGGGTAGGCTCTCATAGTCGCCTCTAGGTTCAGATAACCTAGATCTAGGTTCAGATAACCTAGAAAGAGCAAGACAAGCAGTAATTAGTTATATTCAGTATTTTACTTTTCAGTGGCACTGTACAGGATTAGATATCCACTGGGCTGGGCTCCCATAGTCGGTCCCTAGGTTTAGATAACCTAGTAAACCCTACTAAATTCGGGACTTGCAAACCCGGGTTTAGTTAGGGACGCGCGCATAGCACGTACAGTTGCCGGGCCCAAACAGCAGCATGTTTATGTATTTTCACCTATTATGTATGTAGTTTTAAACTCTCACAAAATAGTTAGGTGAAATCAGTGTAGCTTCAGCATTAGCTAGAATTAACTCAGTTTATGCTACAGTTCAGACATTTTTATGGTTATGTATGATAACACTATGCTCAGCTTTTGGTTACACAAGCTTTAGATGATAGTATGCCATGTTTAGCTTTTGATTTCCATATATTGGTTGATAACATGCCATGTTTTAGTTTAATCAGCACATATTTCAAATAGCATGTTTTAAAAGCATAAATGCATTGTATGCATGTTTTTGTGAGGTAGATGGTTTCTTACTAAGCTTTAAGCTTACAGATACTTTTTCCTTATACTGCAGATAAAGGTAAAGGGAAAATGGATTAGCAGAGGAAGCTGAAGGTCAATGCAGTGATGGTGTGTGTGGCAGGAACCTGGAATGAAGATCCTTAGGGAGTTTAGCAAATTAAGAACTTAGTTTCTTCCTTAAGACACTTTTCGGCATTTCTAGTGGTTTAAATGCTATGAATTAATAAACCTTGCACTATGTCATGTTAGAATGCTAGTTATTAGATATTAGAATATTTTCCATGCATTGTATAATTGTTGTGTGAGATTTTGGCATGAACTAGTGCAGAAATCAGAGTTTCAGTGCGAAATCAGAAACTCCGATCGATCCATGGATCGATCTGGGGTCCTCGATCGATCCATGGATCGATTGAGGGCTGATTCCACAAACAGAAGGCTTCTGGATCGATCAGCCGATCGATCCAGTCACATTCTGTCACGAACAGAAGGCCTCTGGATTGATCGATCGATCGATCCAAGCTATTCCTCGCGAGCAGAAAGGTTTTTGATCGATCATTGGATCGATTGACTAGGTTGGATCGATCAACCGATCGATCCAAATAAAGTCCCGTGCACAGAAGCACGCTGGATCGATCACTGGATCGATCAGTGAGCCTGGATCGATCAGTCGATCGATCCAGATTATCACCCGAGCATAGTAGCAGTCTGGATCGATCCATGGATCGATCCAACAGAGAGCAATCGACCCAGTTCAGTCTGGATCGATTGGGAAGTTCAGTTTCGACCAAGAAACTTAGCAGATCAGCTTCTAGTCCATAGGGGATGTAGGATACACCTTGTATCCCTTAGATTACATTCTTCAGTACATGTAGAACCAAGAATAGTTATCAGTTAGCAACTAAAATTTAAATTAGATCAGTTTTCCGCACAGTTAGCTCAGCATAACTGTAGTGATCGGCCTTACAGCCTAGTAGCAGAAGGTGGGTCGTTACAGAGTGGTATCAGAGCAGTTCCCATACTTCCTACACACACATCAGCATTGAACCTGCAGCTTCCAAGTAAGAAACGTCTCTCACTTTATTATGTTCTTTCTTTCATGTTTATAGATACTGTAGCATGTTGATTGATGATAGTACCTAACATGTTAGTGATTGTAGTTACATAAACATGATTGTATTAGTTATGTATGTCCTCTATGTCTTTAGAAATGGCACGAGGACGCCCAGCTAGAAGGGCACCAGCCACTGAGCCCCAGCATGAGGCAGGCAGTTCAGTGCTTCCCCAGGACCTTACAGCACTAGTTGCTCAGTTACAACAGCAGCTAGCTGAACAGCAACAGGAAATAGCCACCTTAAAGGCTAGTCAGCAGAACACTCCCACTGTCACCCCGGAGCCAAACTTGGCAACACCAGTAGTCTTAGAGGTTCCACCAGTCCAGCCTACAGCACCAGTAGCCCCAGCAGCAGTAGAGGCAAAGAGAGAAGCCTATTTGATCCAGTGGCAGAGAGTCAAGCCAGAGAACTTCTCAGGCACCAGTGAACCATGGGATGCACAAGCCTGGTTCAAAACACTGGAGAGTACGATGGAGCTTCTGGACTGGCCAGAACACGAGAAGGTGAAGTGCGCCTCCTTCTGTCTGACAGGAGATGCACGCATGTGGTGGGAGAGAATCAGAGCGAAGCGCCCAGTAAATCAGATGACATGGGCAGACTTCGAGAAAGAATTCTTTGAGGAGTTCTTTCACACGCGGGTCACCAACCGCCACTACGACGAGTTCACCGAGTTTCGCCAGGGCAACCTCTCAGTGGAGGAAGCCGTGAAGAAATTCAACAGATTGGCTCGTCTATGCCCTGAGCTAGTCAGCACAGAAGGGGAACGAATCCGGTTGATGCTCAAGATGCTGAGGCCGGAAATAGCAATGAACGTGGCTGGTGGCGTTCATAGGCCACAAACCACCGAAGAGCTAGTGAGCAGTGCTCTAATCACTGAGCATTACCAGAATAGCATCAAGCAGCAGAAGCAAGTCCTCTCAGAAGCTAAAGGTCAAGGAGGCTCAGGCACTCAGAAACAGCAGGGCCACAGCTCCCATGGCTCTAACTGGAAAGGGAACTCTAATAACAAGCGCAAACCAGGGAGTTACCCAAAAGGAGGGCCAGCCAACAAGCAGCCCAGTTATCCAAAGTGTGCTACTTGTGGGAAATTCCATCCTAGAGTTTGTCGTAAGGGCACACGAGGATGCTTTGAATGTGGACAGAAAGGGCATATGGCCAAGCAGTGTCCAAACAAGACCAGTCTTCCTCAGCCACAGCCGATTCAGTATGGAGGCCAGCCAGCTCAGTTACATCAGATGCAGGCCGCCTTAGATGGTTCACATATCAGCCAGGGCATATTAGAAGCCCCTCCAGCTACGACTAATGCGAGGATATACTCACTCACCAGAGAGGACGCAGCAAATGCCTCGACAGTTGTTATAGGTCAGATTAGTATTTTTCAGCAAATAGCAACTGTCTTATTCGATACTGGGGCAACCAATTCTTATATAGCCAGGGCATTCGCAAACAAGTTAGCAATACCTCCAGAGGTACTCAGTAGTCAGTTTCTGACGACATTACCTTCGGGAGAAATTATGGCATCTACGCACTGGCTCAGAGCAGTATCAGTTACTATAGCAGACAGAGAGCTCTTTTGCGATCTGATAGTGCTAGATATGACTGACTACGATGTCATCTTTGGCATGGACTTCCTGATCAGATACGGTGCTTCCATAGAGTGCCGTAAACAGAAAGTCGTATTCCAACTCGAAGCAGAAGCGCAGTTTGAGTACATTGGAGAACCCAAGAGAAAGGCCAAGAGGTTTCTCTCAGCTATGAAGGCACAGAGATTAATGGATTCAGGATGTACGGGATTTTTAGCACATGTAGTCAGTACCAGTCAGGACCAGGACCAACAGCTAGCAGAGGTCCAAGTCGTATGTGACTACCCAGCAGTCTTCCCTGAGGATTTACCAGGTCTAGCACCAGACAGGGAGATTGAATTTGAGATAGAGCTCATTCCCGGTACAAATCCTATCTCCAAAGCACCTTACCGCATGGCTCCAGCAGAACTGAAGGAATTTCATGAGCAACTACAGGAGCTGCTTGACAAAGGCTTCATACGCCCTAGTCACTCACCATGGGGAGCACCTGTATTGTTCGTGAAGAAGAAGGACGGGAGCATGCGCCTGTGCATAGATTACAGAGCACTGAACCAAGTCACAATCAAGAACAGGTATCCTCTTCCCAGAATCGATGACTTGTTTGATCAGCTAAAGGGAGCAACAGTGTTCTCTAAAATAGACCTCAGATCAGGTTATCATCAGGTGAAAGTCAAGGAAGGGGATATACCCAAAACAGCATTCAGGACTAGATACGGACATTACGAGTTTGTAGTCATGCCCTTTGGCGTGACAAATGCTCCAGCTACTTTCATGGACCTCATGAATAGGGTATTCAGAGAATATTTAGATAAGTTCGTTATCGTGTTCATCGATGACATTCTTATCTATTCAGGAACTCAGGAAGAACACGCAGAACACCTGAAAACAGTATTGCAGACCCTTCAGCAGAATCAGCTGTACGCCAAGTTCACAAAATGTGAATTTTGGCTAGATCAGGTGTCCTTCCTGGGTCACATCATCTCAAAGGATGGTATCATGGTAGACCCCAGTAAGATAGAAGCTGTGAGCAACTGGAAAAGACCCAAGAACGCCAGTGAGATCAGAAGCTTTCTGGGATTAACAGGTTACTACAGGAAATTCGTAGAGGACTTCTCCAGGATAGCCTCCCCACTGACAGCTCTCACCAGAAAGAACAGAAAGTTTCAGTGGACCGAGGACTGTGAGAACAGTTTCAGCGAGCTGAAAAAGAGATTGACCAGTGCACCTATTCTAGCTCTACCAGAGAACACAGACAGCTTCGACATTTATAGTGATGCCTCTAAGTTGGGACTAGGAGCAGTGCTGATGCAAGATGGCAAGGTGATCGCCTACGCCTCCAGACAACTCAAGGATTATGAGAAGAACTATCCTACTCATGACCTTGAGCTTACAGCAGTAGTGTTCGCTCTCAAAATTTGGAGACATTACTTGTACGGAGCTCAGTGCAGAGTGTATACAGATCATCAAAGTCTGAAGTACTTCTTCACTCAGAAGGATCTGAATATGCGACAGCGCAGATGGCTAGAGCTGGTCAAAGACTACGATATAGACATCTTCTACCACCCAGGAAAAGCAAATAGGGTAGCAGAAGCACTCAGTAGGAAGTCCAGTGCTGCCCTATTATCTCTAGCAGCCATGTCACCGCCCCTACAGAAAGAGATCACAGATTTCGGTCTCGAACTCATAGTTGGACAGCTCTCTACTATGACATTAGAGTCTACCTTGCTTGGTGACATACAGACAGCTCAGGAGCAGGATCCTGAAATTCAGAAAATCAAGCAACGATTAGCAGAAACAGAAAGTGGAGAATTTAGAGTGTCCGCTAGCGGGGTGTTGTACTTTGGCGACAGATTATGTGTTCCAGATCAGGAGGAACTACGAAGAAAGATTTTAGACGAGGCTCACAAGACTCCTTATGCGATGCATCCGGGCTCCACTAAAATGTATCAGGACTTGAAGAAACAATTTTGGTGGCCTGGGATGAAGAGGGACATCGCTAGATATGTCAGCACCTGTCTGACCTGTCAGAGGGTCAAGGCAGAACATCAGAGACCAGGAGGAGTTCTGCAGCCTATTCAGATTCCAGAATGGAAGTGGGAAGACATTTCTATGGATTTTATAGTGGGACTACCCAGAACCACGAATGGTTTCGACACCATCTGGGTAATAGTCGACAGGTTGACTAAATCAACCCACTTCCTAGCTATCAGAATATCCTATTCCATGGAGCAGCTAGCTCAGTTGTATCTCAAGGAGATCGTCAGGCTGCATGGAGTCCCACGAACCATTATTTCAGACAGAGATAGTAGGTTCACCTCACACTTCTGGGAGTGTGTACAAACAGCTTTGGGCATGAAGTTAAAATTTAGCACAGCTTTCCGTCCTCAGACAGATGGTCAGACAGAGCGGGTAAATCAGGTACTCGAAGATATGCTCCAAGCATGTGCCCTAGACTTCAAGGGAAGTTGGTGCAAATATCTGAGCTTAGCAGAGTTTGCATACAACAATAGCTATCAGATCACTATCGGTATGGTACCTTACGAGGCTCTCTACGGGCGGAGGTGTAGATCTCCAATCTGCTGGTATGAGAGTGGTGAGTAGAAAGAACTAGAGCTTCAGACAGATCTAGTGGCAGATACCACAGCAGCTATACAGCAGATCCGCCAGAGGATAGAGACAGCTCAGAACCGCCAGAAAAGCTATGCTGATATACAGCGCAGACCTTTAGAGTTTTCAGTTGGGGATTCAGTGTTCCTCAGAGTAGCTCCCATGAAGGGAGTAATGCGTTTTGGGAAGAAGGACAAGCTAAGTCCCAGATATGTGGGACCATACCTTATCAGCAGAAGAGTGGGCAAAGTAGCATATGAGCTAGAGCTACCCCAGGAAATGTCAGCTGTCCACAACGTATTTCATGTCTCTATGCTGAAGAAGCATACCCCAGGTGCCACCCAAGTGATTGAGCCCCAGTCGGTACAGATCCGCGAAGACCTCAGCTATGACAGTCGGCCTATTCAGATAATAGACCGAGCAGTTAAGAAATTGCGGAACAAGGAAGTACCATTAGTCAAAGTCATTTGGCACAGTCACACAGCAGAAGAGGCAACCTAGGAGACAGAAGTACCCAGAGTTATTCTAAGTTCGAGGACGAACTTTTTATAAGGTATGGGGGATTGTAATGCCCGAAAATTCTCAAAACTATTTTAGAAATATTCTATGATTTTTCTGAAATTTTAGGATATTTTTACAGAATTTTTAGAGTAGCGGAAGTAGCAAAAATAAATAGAAAACGAAAACGGCCTAAGCGGAGATTGAACCCGAGACCTATGGCTTAGGGATAATGCTAGTAACCAGTTGAACCCAGCAGGGCCGTGCTGAAAGGAAAGAGAACCAATAAAATTTATATTGGAGTTGGGCTGAAATTACCCACTTAATATAAATAGGGAATTTAATAGGTGAAGAGTTATTTTTTTAACGTGACTTTTCCTTCTCCTCACCCTAGCCACGCCGCCCCCTTCCCTCTCCTTCTCTCAGCGCCAACCACAAGAAGAAACCTAGGGTTCCTTTCCTAGGGCTTCAAGGACACCTTCCGGTGACATCTCCGACACGAGGACGTTCCTCTCCGCAGAAGAGCGCATAGACGCGAGAAAATCGTCGAAAGGATCGTCTCCTACGGAAATCTAGCGATTAGAATCGTAAGAAAATCCGAACAGGAGGTAAGAAACCCCTCACCTGCAGTATAAGTAGCTTCCGTGTGAATTCCATGTATTAGTTTAGTAATATGTAGACCATCGACACAAATAATGCGAATTAGCGCATACTAAGTGTTCGATTAAATTATTTAGCACAGAAAAATGCAACTTAGGCATTTTAGCAGCTTAGATAAATGCAATAGAAGCATTTTATAGTTTATTTAGTCTTGCTCCAGCTTTTACAGGACTAGATGTCCAATGCGTAGGCTCCCATAGTCGCCTCTAGGTTCAGATAACCTAGCTCTAGGTTCAGATAACCTAAAAAGAGCAAGACAAGCAGTAATTAGTTATATTCAGTATTTTACTTTTCAGTGGCACTGTACAGGATTAGATATCCACTGGGCTGGGCTCCCATAGTCGGTCCCTAGGTTTAGATAACCTAGTAAACCCTACTAAATTCGGGACTTGCAAACCCGGGTTTAGTTAGGGATGCGCGCATAGCACGTACAGTTGTCGGGCCCAAACAGCAGCATGTTTATGTATTTTCACCTATTATGTATGTAGTTTTAAACTCTCACAAAATAGTTAGGTGAAATCAGTGTAGCTTCAGCATTAGCTAGAATTAACTCAGTTTATGCTACAGTTCAGGCATTTTTATGGTTATGTATGATAACACTATGCTCAGCTTTTGGTTACACAAGCTTTAGATGATAGTATGCCATGTTTAGCTTTTGATTTCCATATATTGGTTGATAACATGCCATGTTTTAGTTTAATCAACACATATTTCAAATAGCATGTTTTAAAAGCATAAATGCATCGTATGCATGTTTTTGTGAGGTAGATGGTTTCTTACTAAGCTTTAAGCTTACAGATACTTTTTCCTTATACTGCAAATAAAGGTAAAGGGAAAATGGATTAGTAGAGGAAGCTGAAGGTCAATGCAGTGATGGTGTGTGTGGCAGGAACCTGGAATGAAGATCCTTAGGGAGTTTAGCAAATTAAGAACTTAGTTTCTTCCTTAAGACACTTTTCGGCATTTCTAGTGGTTTAAATGCTATGAATTAATAAATCTTGCACTATGTCATGTTAGAATGCTAGTTATTAGATATTAGAATGTTTTCCATGCATTGTATAATTGTTGTGTGAGATTTTGGCACGAACTAGTGCAGAAATCAGAGTTTCAGTGCGAAATCAGAAACTCCGATCGATCCATGGATCGATCTGGGGTCCTCGATCGATCCATGGATCGATTGAGGGCTGATTTCACGAACAGAATGCTTCTGGATCGATCAGCCGATCGATCCAGTCACATTCTGTCACGAACAGAAGGCCTCTGGATTGATCGGTCGATCGATCTAAGCTATTCCTCGCGAGCAGAAAGGTTTTTGATCGATCATTGGATCGATTGACTAGGTTGGATCGATCAGCCGATCGATCCAAATAAAGTCCCGTGCACAGAAGCACGCTGGATCGATCAGTGAGCCTGGATCGATCAGCCGATCGATCCAGATTATCACCCGAGCACAGTAGCAGTCTGGATCGATCCATGGATTGATCCAACAGAGAGCAATCGACCCAGTTCAGTCTGGATCGATTGGGAAGTTCAGTTTCGACCAAGAAACTTAGCAGATCAGCTTCTAGTCCATAGGGGATGTAGGATACACCTTGTATCCCTTAGATTACATCCTTCAGTACATGTAGAACCAAGAATAGTTATCAGTTAGCAACTATACATGTAGAACCAAGAATAGTTATCAGTTAGCAACTAAAATTTAAATTAGATCAGTTTTCCGCACAGTTAGCTCAGCATAACTGTAGTGATCGGCCTTACAGCCTAGTAGCAGAAGGCGGGTCGTTACAGTAGTTCCGCCAATGAATACATCCTTTTATTCATATTATAGTTCAGGCGGAAATGCTCAAAACTTCTGGGTAGCGTTTGGAGAATAATATCGATCTGGGTTTCCCCATCGATTTCACCTCCAAGGATTTGTATTTCGTTCAAATAAGCCATCATCTTTAGGATATGATCCCTTACAGGAGTACCTTCTGACATGGTGGTTGTCATTAACTTTCTCATAGCTTCTTGCTTAGCGGCCCGATCCTGGTGAACAAAGAGATCCTTGAAATTGTTCATTATATCATAAGCTGTTGGTAAATCCTAATGCTGATGTTACAACACATTTGACATTGAAGCCAAAATATAACACCGCGCCATCTCATCTGCTTTTACCCATTTCCTATGATTCTCAATCTCCTCTTGAGTAGATTCACCATTAGGCACATTAGGGCACTCCTCTGACAGTACAAACTTATAACCCTCCGCAGTTAGAACAATGTCCAGATTTCTTTTCCAATCAATATAGTTTGGACCAATAAGTTTGTTCTCTTTCAATATAATGGCCAGTGGGTTGAAAGTCATCCTAAGAATCACAAAATAAACTTTGCTCAGGACTCTAAATTTAAAATAATATTGATTCCTCAAACAATACTATTTAAATTTACCAACACCTCAAAACACCATGAATTTTGCATGTCACATTAGTGTGGACGTATACAAATTCAACATTTGTAAGAGGAGGGTATTACCCATTAATTTTATTCTCTTGTCATCCTAACTTTATGACAACTAAAATTAATAGTTGGTTTTCCTTTGGTCACACAAAACAATAGCAGTGACTCCGTTGGGGAGGATACTATTGAATGTATCTAAGTGTATACCATTACTTGATACATAGTCCATTAAATAGGATTGTGCCCCTTCAGTTGGAGAAGATCACATTCTCCTAAATAATTTCATATAACCATCCATAAAGGAAGTTTGATCTAGTGATCCGCAACAAACCCATCCGTTGTGGAGGGAGGCACTCAGAGCCAACACGCAAGCTTGTTCCATCACTTACAAACCAGTAATGGAGACCGTGGAATTTATTTAAAAATCCCTCTTCCACTTAGTTATTTAAGGTGAGGAATTTTAACCTAGTTTGCACACATCACATACATCACAGTAAATAAAAACAATAAATATGGAAATTAATTTTCTAACTATTATGACCTTTTACATCACTGTCCTTCGCGTGCTGCTAGCCCTAGGGTTCATGTCGTCGGGTCCATCAAGCTTCCTTTTCCGCTATATTTCTGGTCCTCCAATAGTACCACGCCTTGCAAGGATACGATCCGCGATAAAAATAAAATTTTACATATATCGATCCTATATTCCACAAAGGAATGTACATGTAATCTAGATCGAAACAAAAATGTAAAATCCTAATAACTAATACAACTCCTGTTGTATTTAATATTACAATCATGCACACACAATAAAATGTCCTTGACATGTCCAAGGGTCCAATCACACACAATATCTGTAAGCCATAATAGTTGGAGCCTGCAACCACAGAGTTAGCACATCCTACTATTATCCTGCCTAAATTATGTATGACATGTGCATAATTAATTTTGAAAACCAAACACACAGAAGCAAACCCTAGCTCTGATATCAATTGTTGGTTGGTCCTAGGAAGATCGTACCGGTTCCACTATACAAAAATTTTATACAAGTGTCGAACCTTTCCTAAACAACCTATTGTGTTCTTTAGAAATTAAATTAGGAATCGCAAACGAAACTTAACATTATTGATTCCAAATTTAACTTATCTATTCTTAATAGTTTAGATTAGGATCACAAACGATGCTTAACATTATTGATCCAAATTCACCTATGTTATAAATTTAATTAAATATTAATTTCTAAAATTGACTTCCAGGTTAAACATGGCGAGACACTAGGCCTTCTTGGATGTGGGAGTAACCACCACTTCCTAGACAAAGCCTTTTAAAGAAATTTAATATTTAATTTCCTTATATAACTCTAGGTTTAACCAAAAGGAACAATCGAATCACAAATTCGAAAAACAAAAAAAAAATACAAACTCGAATTACAAATTCGAAACTCTAGAATCATATGCCTCTTGTGTTTGGAATTCATACAAAGAAAAACTAGTATAATGCAGAAAACAATTACTAGTTATACCTTCCTTTGTAAGCAAAAAACCTCTTGATCTTCTACTGTATTCCTCTTCTAATCTTGGACGTTGTGTGGGCAACGATCTTCTGAGACGAGAACCACCAAGCTCCTTCTTCTCCAAGCTAGATTCGGCCACCACCAATTCTCCAAGAGAAGTAGAGGTCCGCCCACCACCACCAAGCTCCAAGGGATGCAAGAGCAAAGCCTTCTTTCTCTCCTTCTTCTCTTAGCTAGAACCGACCACCAACAAGTGCTCCAAGGGAAGGATAATCCGGCCACTAAAGAAGAAGAGAAAAGGAAGGAATAGGGCCGGCCACACACCAAAGAAAAGAGGAGGAACTATAGAATAGATGTTCTTAGGTGAAGGCACATCTACCCTCTCTTTTATATTCCTTGGTCTTGGCAAATAAGAAAATTTAATTGTTATTAAAATTCCCTTATATTCCATGCCTTTAGTTATTAAGGAAAAATTAATTAAATTTTCCTTTTAACCATGCTATGACCGGCCACATCCCCATGCTCCAAATAAGGAAAGTTTTAAACACAAAATTAAAACTTCCTTATTTGTTTCTGGAAATTTTAAAATTAAAATTTCTCTAATAATTTATCCCTTCATGGTTGGTTATAAAAGGAAATCTTATAAATTAAAATCTTTCTTTTAAACATGTGGTTGATTTCCAAAAAGGAAAGTTATCTCTAAAATTAAAATCTCCTTTCAATCTACAAATAAGGAAAGATATCTAATCTTTCTCTTAATCTTTTGTAGAAGACTATAAAAGGAAATATTTAATTTTAAAACTCTCTTTTTAAATCATGAACATGGTTACAAAAAAGGAAAGTTTTATCAAAATTAAAATCTTCCTCTCAATCTACAAATAAAGAAAAATATCAAATCTTTTCTTAATCTTTTGTAGAAGGAAAGATTTAAATTTTAAACTCTCTTTTAAAACCATGGAATCCACATAAGAAAAATTTTAAAATAAAAATCCTTTTATTTTTCTTAGGGCCGGCCACACCATGCTTGGGCTCCAAGCATTGACCGGCCACTACTTAGCTCAATCTTTGGGTCTTGGTCGGCCCTAGCTTGGGCTCCAAGCTAGCTTGGCCAGCCACCAAAGAGTGGGTAAGAAGGTGGGTATAGGTGGGTATAATTCTCTATATACAAGAGGTTACGATAGGGACAGAGAGGAGGAATTGGTTTTGGTCTCCCGATGAAATTAAGCTTCCCGTGTTCACCCTGAACACCCAACTTAATTTCATCAATAACAATTCATACCACTAAAGAATTATTATTGAACTACCGCACCAATCCCAAATTATATTTTCGGCTCCTTCTTATTATGAGTGTGTCAATCTCCCTGTGTTTAAGATGTCGAATGCCCACTAATTAATTGAGTTACTGACAACTCATTTTAATTAATATCTTAGTCCAAGAGTAGTACCACTCAACCTTATCGTCATGTCGGACTAAGTCCACCTGCAGGGTTTAACATGGCAATCCTTATGAGCTCCTCTTGGGGTCATTATCAACCTAGATTTCTAGGACACAGTTTCCTTCTATAATCAACAACACACACTTTAAGTAATATCATTTCCCAACTTATCGGGTATTTTGATTTATCGAGCTAAATCTCACCCTTTGATAAGTCAAAGAAATAAATAGTAAATATATGTGCTTGTTATTATATTAGGATTAAGAGCACACACTTCCATAATAACTAAGGTCTTGTTCTTTTATTAAGTCAGTACAAAAAGAACTTACCTTAAATGATCCTACTCAATACACTCAGAGTGTACTAGTGTAATTTATTAGTCAAGATAAACAAATATGTAATTACACTACGACTATTCCAACAGTTTGTTCTTTTCCATCTTAGTCGTGAGCAACTGTTTATAATTTATAAAGAACTGATAACATGATCTTCTGTGTGCGACACCACACACCATGTTATCTACAATATAAATTAATTGAACAACTACACTTAACAAATAAATAGAGACATTTGACCAATGTGATTCTATTATTTCAAAAATAGATGTTTACATAAAGCTAGACTTTTAGTATACACTCTAACAACCCTGAGGTTGACTTACTATTTGTCCCTATCTGATTGGAAGTCAGAATTCGTGTAATCCACAAGGAGCAGATCATCTGCTTGGTATACCAACATATAATCTCTAGTCCTTCTCAAGTACTTCAATATATACTTTACGACAGTCCAATGTCCTAACCCTGGATTGCTTTGATATCTGCTAACCATGCCCACGGTAAAACAGATATCCGGTCTCGTGCACAACATAACATACATTAGGCTTCCTACAGCTGAAGCATAAGGAATTGTCTTCATCTCTTCTATCTCTTTTGATGTCTTCGGAGACATCTCTTTAGATAAAGCTACTCCATGCCTAAAAGGTAGAAAACCTTTCTTGGAGTCTTGCATGCTAAAACGAGCTAGAATTGTATCAATATATAAAGTTTGGGATAAGCACAACATTCTTTTCTTGCGATCCCTTATTACTTTGATCCCAAGAATATGTGCGCATTCTCCCAAGTCCTTCATATCGAATTGCTTGGACAACCATACCCTTACTTCCGACAACACTTTGATATTGTTTCCAACTAACAAAATGTCATCTATGTATAGTCCAAGAAATATCACCACGTTTCCATTACACTTCTTGTATACACAAGATTCATCCAGACACTGAATAAATCCATACGACTGGATTACTTCATTAAATCGAATGTTCCAAGACCTTGAAGCTTGCTTCAATCCATAAATGTATCGATATAGCTTACAAACTAGATGCTCTTTGGCCTTTGCTATGAACCTCGCTGGTTGCTTCATATGGATGTTCTCTTCAAGACTTCCGTTAAGGAAAGCTGTCTTGACATCCATTTGCTAAAACTCATAATCCATATGAGCGGCAATAGATAAGAGTATCCGAATAGACTTAAGCATGGCCAACAGCGAAAAAGTTTCCTCATAATCGATTCCCTCTTTCTGAGTGTACCCCTTCGCAACAAGCCTTGCTTTGAAGGTTTCCACCTTCCCATCTGTCTCTCTTTTCCTTTGGTAGATCCATTTACATCCAATAGCTTTTACACTATTTGATGGTTCTACTAGCTCTCAGACTTTGTTAAAATACATAGATTCTATTTCTGAATTAATTGGTTTTTGCCAAGATGCTGCATCTTTATCTTGGAGTGTTTCGTCATATGTTCGAGGATCAGATTCATGTTTACCTGGGATCAAGTCCGACGACTCTCCCAAAAACATGAATATTTCAAGTTGCCTAACAACCCTCCCACTATAATGAGGCATTGTCTGTCGTTGTGTCTTATTTGTGATATGTGTTGCAGTTTCTTGTGATATTTCATCTTGCACTATTGGTACTAAAGTAGGCATGTCCTCTCTCATTTCTTCTAGAACAATTTCACTCATGGGCTTATGGTTTATTACATAATCTTCCTCTAAAAATCGAGCATTAGTGCTAACAATGATCTTATGATTTTTAGGATTATAAAACAAATCACCTTTCGTTCCCTACAAACAAACAAACTTCTGTACGTGATTCCAACTTATCAGTATCTCCCTTCAGCACATGTGTTGGACTACCCCATATCCGAATATGACTCAGACTAGGCTTACACCCATTCCACAATTTCATGGGAGTAAAGGGTACTGATTTAGAAGGTACCATATTCAGAATGTACACTGCTGTTTCCAGAGCATATCCCTAAAATAAATTTGGTAATTTCGAATAACTCATCATCGATCTAACCATTTCCATAAGAGTTCTATTCCTTTGTTCTGCCACACCATTCTGTTGGGGTGTACCAGGTGCAGACAATTGGGATTGAATCCCAGCCTCTGATAAGTAATTCCTAAACTCTCTAAAGAGGTATTCGCTACCATGATCAGACCATAGTGTCTTGATACTTTTACCATGACGTTTCTCCACATCAGCCTTGTACTCTTTGAACTTATCAAAGCATTCAGACTTGTGGCGCATCAAGTAAATGTACTCATATCTCGAATAGTCATCTATAAAAGAGACAAAATATTCGAAATCACCTCTTACCTAGATAGACATAGGACCACACAAATCAGAATGAACCAGTTCCAACACATCTTTGGCTCTATACCCCTTGGCCTTAAAAGGTCTCTTGGTCATTTTACCTTCCAAGCAAGATTTGCAAGTTGGAAAGTTTTCCAACACTAATGAACCCAAGAGTCTATCGGCTATAAGCCTTTGAATCCTATTCAAGTTAATATGACCAAGCCTTAGATGCCAAAGATATGTTTGGTTCATTTCCGAAGGTTCCTTTCTTTTATTAGAGTTAGAAGATATGCTATTAACTTTCATTTGTTGCTTTATGGGAGTTATTGGATTTAGAGTATATAAATTGCTAACCAATGTACCAGAATAGATAACTTCCCTATTTTTCTTGATAACACCTTTGTTATCAAAATAGACAGAATATCCATTGAAATCAAGTTCTTTCTAAAACTTGGTACGTAAAGATAATTTATCAAAACTAATATTTTATTCCTATAAACATCTCCCACTGTAACAGCTGCTACTTCTGTAGCATTGCCCATGTAAATAGTGATTTCTCCTTCATGTAGTTGTCGGGTTTCCTGGAACCCTTGCAAAGATTTGCAGATATGATCAGTGGTTCTCATATCTACTTGCCAGGTACCGGTAGATAATACCACTAAACATGTTCCAACTACTAGAGAAAAAGATATACCTATATTGTTCTCTTCCTACGAGGGCAGTCTGCCTACAAATGTCCAGACTGCTTGCAAATGAAGCACTTGCCTTTCAGCTTCTTCATTCCTGATTTTAGTCCAGTACTTAAAGATCATACAATCTTGCCTGCCAGCTCGATTCTAGTGTCCGAAGAATTCCTTGAGATTGTACATCATGTCATGGCCAGTAGGCATGGTTTGATGCTGATGTTGCAGCACATTTGATATAAAAGCAAAATGTAACTCCGCGCCATCTCATCTGCCTTGACCCATTTCTTATGATACTCAATCTCCTCTTCACTAGAATCACTATTAGGCACATTAGGACAGACCTCTAACAGTACAAACTTATAGCCTTCAGCAGTTAGGACAATGTCCAGGTTTCTTTTCCAATCTATGTAGTTGGGACCAGTAAGTTTGTTCTCTTTCAGTATAATAGCCAGTGGGTTGAAAGTCTTCCTAAGAATCACAAAATAAATTTTTAGTCAAGACTCTAAATTTAGAATAATATTGATTCCTCAAACAATAGTATTTAAATTTACCAACACCTAAAAACACCGTGAATTTTGCATGCCACGTTAGTGTGGACGTATAAAAAATCAAACATTTGTAAGAGGAGGGTCTTACTCATTAATTTTATTATCTTGTCATCCTAACTTTATGATAAATAAAATTAATAGTTGGTATTCCTTTGGTCACACAAATAATAGCAGTGACTCCCTTGGAAAGGATACTATTAAATGTGCCTAAGTGTATACCATTACTTGATACTTAGTCCATTAAATAGGATTGTGCCCCTTCAGTTGGAGAAGATCACACGCTCCTAAATAATTTCCTATAACCATCCATAAAGAAAGTTTGATTTAGTGATCGGCAAACAAACTCATCTGTTGTGGAGGGAGGCACTCAGAGCCAACACGTAAGTTTGTTGCATATTACAAACCAGTAATGGAGACCGTGGAATTTATTTATTAATCCCTCTCCCACTTAGTTATTTAAGGTGAGGAATTTTAACATACACACACACATCACAACAAATAAAGCAATAAATATGAAAAAATAATTTTCCAACTATTATGGCCTTTTCCATCACTGTCCTCCGTGTGCTGCCAACCCTAGCTGCTGCCATCTTTAGCCACTGCAATCGGGTCTAGTCATCGGATCTATCTTGCTTCTTTTTCCGTTGTGCCTATGGTCCACAAATAGTACCACGCCTCGCAAGGATACGATCCACGACAAAAATAGAATTTTACATATATCGATCTTATATTCCACAAAGGAATGTACCTGTAATCTAGATCGAAACAAAAATGGAAAATCCTAAAACTAATATAGCTCATGCTGTATTTAATACATACAATCATGCACACATATAAAATGTCCTTGACATGTCCAAGGGTCCAATCACACACAATCACTATAAGTCATAATAGTTGGAGCCTGCAACCACAGAGTTAGCATATCCTACTATTATCCTGCGTAAATTATGTATGACATGTGCATAATTAAACTGAAAACTCTAGCTCTGATACCACTTGTTGGTTTTTATTCCGGAATATCGTACTAGTTTCCCTGTACAAAAATTTTGTACAAGTCCTGAATCATTCCATAAACCTATTGTGTTCTTTATAAATTAAATTTGGAATTGCAAACAGAACTTAACATTATTGATTCCAAATTCAACTTATCTGTTCTTAGAGGTTTAGACTTGGATTGCAAATGATGCTTAACATTATTAATCCAAATCCACCAATGTTACAAATTTGATTAAATATTTATTTCAGAGATCGGCTTCCAGGTTAAACATGACAAGGCACTAGGCCTTCTTGGGTATGGGATCATCCACCACTTCCTAGACAAAGCCTTTCAACGAAATTCAATATTTAATCTCCTAATAGTAACCCTAGGTTTAACCAATAAGAACAATCAAATCACAAGATCGGAAAAATAAAAAGAACACAAACTCGAATCATAAATTCGAAACCTAGAAACATTAGACTCTTGTGTTTGGAATTTCAAGATCTAAACAAAAAGATGAACTAAGTTATGATGCGGAAACTAATAACTAGTTATACCTTTTGTAGCTTATAGACCTCACGATCTAATATCGTATTCCCCTTCTTATCTCGGGCGTCGTGTGGGCGACGATCTATCGAGATGAGAATCCACCCAAGCTTTCTTCTTCTCCAAGCAAGTTTCGGCCACCACCAATCTTCAAGAGATGAAGAACTTTTGCCACCAACCAAGCTCCAAGGGATGCTAAGAAACAAAGCCTCCTATCTCTCCTTCTTCCTCTAGCAAGATCCAACCACCACCAAGCTCCTTAAGATGAAGATGCCATCGGCCACACAAGGAAGAATAATAGGAGAGGAAGAGGAAGAGAGGGTCGGCCACCACAAGGAAGAGAGGGTCGGCCACCACAAGGAAGAGAGGAATAATAGAAGATCTATTGTTGTGTTATGAGGTGAGACACCTCTACCCTCTCTTTTATATTCCTTGGTCTTGGCAAATAAGGAAAGTTTTAATAAAAACTTCCTTATTTTCTTTGCCATTGAAAGGAAAATTTAATTGATAAAAAAATTTCCTTTTCTTCTATTAATGGTTGGCCATCACCATCTCCTCCAAACAAGGAAAGTTTTAAACACAAAATTAAAACTTCCTAATTTGTTTCCAGAAATTTTTAAAATAAAAATTTCTCTTTAAAAATTCTCTTCATGGTTGGTTATAAAAGGAAACTTTTATAAATTAAAATATCTCTATTAAAACATGTGGATGATTACAATAAGGAAAGTTTTCTCTAAAATTAAAATCTTCCTTTCAATCTACAAATAAGGAAAGATATCAAACCTTTCTCTTAATCTTTTGTAGAAACTATAAAAGGAAAGATTTAATTTTAAAACTCTCTTTTAAAATCATGAGGATGGTTACAAAAAGGTAAGTTTTATCAAAAATTAAAATCTTCCTTTTAACTACAAATAAGGAAAGATATCGAACTTTTCTCTTAATCTTTTGTAGAAAGCTACAAAAGGAAAGATTTAAATTTTAAACTCTCTTTTAAAACCATTGCTTCCACATAAGAAAAGATTTTAAAATGAACTCCTTTTATTTTTTATGTGGCCGGCCACCTAAGCTTGGGCTCCAAGCTAGGGCCGGCCACTCTTCAACCCATCTAAGCCTTATCTTGGCCGGCCCTTGCTTGGGCTCCAAGCTTGGCTTGGCCGGCCACCTTGGGATGAGTAAGAAGGTGGGTTTAGGTGGGTATAAGACTTTATAAATAAGAGACTACGACAGGGACCGAGAGGAGGAATTGGTTTTGGTCTCCCGATGTACTTGAGCTTCCCGTGTTCGCCCCGAACACCCAACTCGAGTTCATCAATAATATCTCATTCCACTAAAGAGTTATTATTGAACTATCACACTAATCCCATATTACTATATGGGATCCTTCTTATCATGAGTGTGTTAGTCTCCCTACGTTTAAGATATAGAATGCCCACTAATTAAATGAGTTATTGATAACTCACTTAATTAATATCTAGCTCCAAGAGTAGTACCACTCAACTTCATTGTCATGTCGGACTAAGTGCACCTGTAGAGTTTACATGACAATCCTTATGAGCTCCTCAAGGGGGCATCGTCAACCTAGATTACTACGACACAGTTTCATTCTATAATCAACAACACACCATATAAATAATATCATTTCCCAACTTATCGGGTCTATTGATTTAACGAGCTAAATCACACCCTTTGATAAATTAAAGAAATAAATATTAAGTATATGTGCTTGTCATTATATCATGATTAAGAGGGCACACTTCCACAATAGCAGAGGTCTTGTTATTTTATGCAATCAGTATAAAAAGAACTTATCTTAAATGGTCCTGCTCAATACACTCAGAGTATACTAGTGTAATTTTATAATCAAGATAAACTAATACCAAATTACACTACGACTATTCCAATGGTTTGTTCCTATCCATCTTAGTCGTGAGCTACTGTTTATAATTTATAAGGAACTGATAACATAATCTTCTATGTGTGACACCACACACCATGTTATCTATAATATAAATTAATTGAACAACTACACTTAGCATATAAATGTAGACATTTGACCAATATGATTCTTTATTTCAAAATAAATGTTTACAAAAAGCTAGGATTTTAGTATACACTCTAACACGCCCGAGGTAGTGGAATGCGAAGATGGCTCCGCTCGACACCTCTTGCGCCTGGTCAGTGGCACGTCGGAGGAGGCCGAACCCGAGGTTTCCTCGACGGGAAGGATGGGGCGCCGCTCAATCTGAGGTTGTGAGCTCAGGGTGGTGTTGGTTAGTCCTAGGAAAACATACCGGTTCCACTGTACAAAATTTTTTGTACAAGTGTCGAACCTTTCCTTAAATAACCTATTGTGTTCTTTAAAAGTTAAATTAGAAATCGCAGACGGAACTTAACATCATTTATTCCAAATTTAACTTATCTGTTCTTAATGGTTTAGATTTGAATCGCAAGCGGAACTTAACACTATTGATTCAAATCTACCTAAGTTATTAATTCCATAAATATTAATTTCCAAAATTAGTTTCCAGGACTGCATGGCGAGGCACATGGCCTTCTTGGATATGGGAGCAACCACCACCGCCTAGGCAAAGCCTTTTAAGGAAAACTAATATTTATTTCCTTAAATAACTCTAGGTTAACCAAAAAGAACAATCGAATCACAAATTCGAAAAAGAAGAAAACACAAACTCGAAAAGAAAACTATTTCGAAAACTCTAGAATCATATGCCTCTTGTGTTTGGTATTTCCATAAATAACTATACAAAGAAAAACTAGTATGATGCGGAAAACAATTACTAGTTATACCTTTCTTTGTAAGCAAAAATAACCTCTTGATCTTCTACCGTATTTCTCTTCTAACCTCGGACGTTGTGTGGGCAACGATCTTCCGAGATGAGAACCACCAAGCACCTTCTTCTTCCTTGCAAGTTTCAGCCACCACAATTCTCCAAGAGAAGTAGAGGTCCGGCCACCACCACCAAGCTCCAAGGGATGCAAGAAACAAAACCACCTTTCTCTCCTTCTTCTCCTAGCTAGAACCGGCCACCATCAAGAGCTCCAAGAGAGGTTGTCGCTGGCCATAAGAAGAAGAGAAGAGGAAGAAGCTAGGGCCGGTCACCAAGGAGGAAAAGAGAGGAGAAGAATAATAGAGTTGATCACCCGTGAAGGCACCTCTACCCCCTCTTTTATAATCCTTGGTCTTGATAAATAAAGAAATTTTAATAAAAAATTCCTTAATTCTTTTGTCATAAAAAAGAAAAATTATTTTAATTAAAAAACAATTTTCTTCTTTTAATAATAATGGCCGGCCACTTTCTCCCCTAAACAAGGAAATATTTAATTCATACAAGAATTAAAACTTCCTAATTTGTCTCCAGAAATTTATAAAAATTTGTCCAATAATTTTTATCCCTTCATGATTGGTTAATAAAAAAGAAATTTTATGAATTAAAATTCTTATTTTAAACATGTGGATAATTTCCAAAAGGAAAGTTATCTCTAAAAATTAAAATCTTTTTTCAATCTACAAATAAGGAAAGATATCAAATCTTTTCTTAATCTTTTGTAGAAACTAATAAAAGAGAATATTTAATTTTTAAACTTCTCTTTTAAATTATTATCATGGTTAAAAAGGAAAGTTTTTCTTAAAAATAAAATCTCCTTTCAATCTACAAATAAGGAAAGATTTCAAATCTTTTCTTAATCTTTTGTAGAAAGCTTTAAAAGGAAAATTTTAATTTTTAAACTTTCTTTTAAAACTATGATATCCACATAAGAAATAATTTTAATAAAAATTCCTTTTTAATATGATGTGGCCGGCCACCTAAGCTTGGGCTCCAAGCTATTGGCCGGCCACCTTAAGGCCGGCCCTAAGCTTGAGCTTCAAGCTTAGCTTGGCCGGCCCCTATTGGTTGGGTAAGAAGGTGGGTATGTGGTGGGTATAAATCTCTATATACAAGAGGTTACGATAGGGACCGAGAGGAGGAATTGGTTTTGGTCTCCCGATGAAATTAAGCTTCCCGTGTTCGCCCCGAGCACACAACTTAATTCCATCAATAATAATTCATTCCACTAAAGAACTATTATTGAACTACCGCACCAATCCCAAATTACATTTTGGGCTCCTTCTTATTATGAGTGTGTTAGTCTCCCTGTGTTTAAGATGTCAAATGTCCACTAATTAAGCGAGTTACTGACAACTCATTTAATTAATATCTTAGTCCAAGAGTAGTACCACTCAACCTTATCATCATGTCGGACTAAGTCCACCTGCAGGGTTTAACATGACAATCTTTATGAGCTCCTCTTGGGGACATTATCAACCTAGATCACTAGGACACAGTTTCCTTCTATAATCAACAACACACACTATAAGTGATATCATTTCCCAACTTATCGGGCTTATTGATTTATCGAACTAAATCTCACCCATTGATAAATTAAAGAAATAAATATCAAATATATGTGCTTGTTATTATATTAGGATTAAGAGCACATACTTCTATAATAACTAAGGTCTTTGTTTCTTTATAAAGTTAGTATAAAAGAAACGACCTCTAATGGTCCTACTCAATACACTCTAAGTGTACTAGTGTAATTATATAGTTAAGATAAACTAATATCTAATTACACTACGACCTTCCAATGGTTTGTTCCTTTCCATCTTGGTCGTGAGCTACTGTTTATAATTTATAAGGTACTGATAACATGATCCTCTGTGTGTGACACCACACACCATGTTATCTACAATATAAATTAATTGAACATCTACATTTGGTATATACAAATGTAGACACTTGACCAATGTGAGTCTTATAAATGTATATACAAAAGCTAGGCTTTTAGTATACACTCCAATAGGTGGCCCCTTCGCTCGGTGCATGGCTGGCCGCACCTACACCCACTTCTACGGGCGTCTCCTCGCTCAGCCCAAGTGGATCTTCGTGGGAGCCAACCGACCGCAGACCTCGGCTTGCCAGTTCCTCGGTAGCAGTCGCCTCGATCACTCTGTCCAAGAGCTTCGCCTTGCCGGCCATCCGTGCACACATTATGACTTCGGCTGCAGGATGAAAGAAAAAATCAGTTAGCATCAAAAGAATATGTAAAGAAGTGTCTTACCTAAGCTGGTCGGCAGCCGGGTGCAGATCGGACTCAGGCTAAAGATGCAGACGACACCCTTAAGTTGCAACTTATGGATATCATACTTCTGGCTGGCTTGCATCACCGCAACATCCAAATAGTCCGATCAGCTCTTGTAACTCTTCAGTGAGGGCTGAGGCGCCACTTCGAGATGCCAGTGGGTCGAGAACTCCGGTCGCTCGAGAAGACGCATGAAAAAGAAGTACTCTCTCCAATGTTTATTAGAGGATGACATTTTATCAAAAAACACTAGACCAACCCTAGACTGGAAAAGGAAGGTCCCCGGCTCGGACAGCTTTAGGTAGTAAAAATAGTGGAAGACCCGGGGTGTGAAAGGGATGTCGTGCAACCGAAACAAGACGACGACACCGCGCCGCACAGAAGACGGAAGGAGTTCGGTATGAGTTGAGGGAGGGAGATGCGGAAGTATTTACAAACGACGATAATGAAAGGATGGATAGGGAATCGCAGACTGGCGGAGAAATGGTCCCTAAACAGATAGATGCATCCGGTCGGCGGGGTATTTGGCCGATCAGACGAGGAAGGCAAAATAATCTCATGATCGGGCGGAATTTCGAAGGCGTTTCTAAGGCTATCCGCATCGCCCTCGTCAAACCTAGACTCCATGGTGGTATACTAGGGTCCAGGGACGGGGGACGACGACTGCGAAGAGCTAGTCATGGCAAAAACACAGGAAAGAAAGGGGCCATTGGCGGAAAGAAATAAAACCGGTGGAGGAAAAAACTGATGAGGGTTTCACCGAAACCCGAAGACAAGTCAAAAGGTCCAAAAGCATACACGAGGGGGAGAGAGCTTACTGGAAAGGAGAGGAGGTCGCTGGAGAAAAGGAACGAAGGATCGCCGGGGAAGGTCATTGGAAAAATGCCGAAGTAGCACAGTCGAAGAGCATGAGAACCGGGATGCGCAGAGAAGCGGCGACTACGCAGGTCTATAAACCCCGAGCTCGTCCAACTAGAGTTGTTGGATCTAGGTCACGGAAACCTAGGCCATGATCCGATTGTCGAATTTAAATTGCCAAACATCGCGATCAATGCCTGTCGCGTCAGGTGTGCAGCGGCGGCGGGCACGACACGTGGCATGCTACCATGGGTCGGCAGTTAATGCAGGCGTGGGAACCTGTTCTGCCTTAATGAGAGGGGATTTACACGATCCCCAAGAAATCGAGATGACATCAGCATAGCCCACGCGCCCGAGACAGCCCCAGGAAAAAGTTCTACAAATACAAATCTTTGTCCGTCCAATCGGATCGAAAGAGCGTGCTTGTGACCAAGCGACAAGCTTCAAAAGGTCGATCGATGAGGATCGGGCCAAGCTTGGTCGAAGTCCATACAATGACGATGGCCGATCGGGAGGGAATCTGCGCACACAATGGTCTAGTCAGTCGAACTACAGCCTCCTTCGACTAGACTTGAAGGAGGGACTTGTGATACGGTGATGATGAGGGGCCTCGCCCTGCTGCCACGGTAGAGGTTAATGGAGGTTAGAGTCAAGACGGTCAACGAACAGGCGGTCTTGGCCGGTCGGGTGGGGCATATGCCGACCAGGGGTTAAGCACCGACCCACCATCTCCGACATGGAATAATTAAGCCGATGCTCAAGGGACGCGAAGAAGCTGAGCCAAGCGGCTATCCCGCTCGGCGCTACGGCGGACGACACGGACTGAGGACTTTCAACCGAGTGGCTCCCTGCTTGGCGCAACAGTGGCCTTTTGGCCAAGCGGTCGTCTCGCTCGGCCCAGCAACGGACAACACTTGGACAGAGACTTTCGGTTAAGCGTCTATCCCACTCGATGTGGCAACAAACACAAGGATATCATAATCTTGGCCGAGTGGCCATTCTGTTCGACCAAACAATAGACAATGTGGGTTGTCCTTTGACATCCTTTTGGGAGCTAGTGTCACTGACGGGCGGCATGGTTAGATAGAGGATCGTATGACGGAAGTTTCCACTGTCACTTCAGAGATATGCTCAGCCCGTTAAGGTACTGTGTCAGGGACACTTTACTGATATGTCTCTTCAGGGAAAGCTTGGGATAGCGTGTCACGCCCCAAAGGAGTCCCTGCGAGAGGAAAATCCGGCAACATCTCCCCTGTACCGGTGACAATCTGAAGCATATATACATCAACAACAAAATATATCAGTCCACTCAGCTGCAATATACACAACCACGCAGTTATATATATATTAAACAACCCACGCGGTTGTACTAAAAATACAACGAAAAGCCCATACAAACCAAAACAATACAATGTGTGTCGGCACGGCTTAAACACAAATACAACACCAAAATTAAGAAAATACCCACATGGCTAAACACCAATACAATGCTAAAATATTAAAGAATATATAAAAGAAAACAAAAGTGAAGTAAAATCATCTTTTGATGTGACGAGGGACCGGCAGACAGGATACCTCCAAGCAACTGCTTAATCTTCTACCTGTAATAGGAATAACGCAACGGCGTGAGTTCAACAACTCAGCGGGTATCAATCTAACATGCATAGTAAGAAATAGCTACCAGTAATAATCATGGAGTACAGTCTCCTGACTAATTATAGGAAATGTAAAACTGAACAAGGGGAGAAGAACTGTACTCACCAGGGCCTCCTATCCTGATATAAGGGTCGTCAAACCAAAATACAAAATGTATCATGTATTCATGTCAAACATATAAATCCATAAAAATGCAATATCCAAAGTGCAGCAATCACAAACAAAAAATGCAATCATGCATATGATGCAAAAATGACATGGTCACCCCTGACGCGAATCAGCCATCTCACACACGATGGTGAGACCGAGTGGGTAGGGCTATGATAACTGTGCACTCTGCCATCACTACTCCTGAGTGACCGAGTGGACAGGATGCTGTCGGAGTACACCTATCCTCCTACCCCAAACAGAGTGGGGGAGCTCAATGCTCTCATCTCCCTGAGTCAGTCCAGAGAAGGGATCCCTGTCGTGCTACCACGCTGCGTCACGCTACCCATGAGTGGACCAGCGGAGTATTGACAGAGCAAACTGCCACACACCCATCCTGATATACCACTAACCCATGAATGGTTGTGTGTGCAGATCCATGTAACTGGTGATGTGCTCAACAATAATGGAGCCGACAATCCCTCAGCATGCAATCATGTAAAATTGTTCATGACACTGAGCATGTAAATCCTGAAAATACCAACCTTCCCATAATGTGTACCAAAAGGAAACCAAGTCCATAATAATGATTTAGGTACATATGCCAGGAAATAAACCTAGGTACACATGTAAAGAAATAAACCTAGGTACACATGCCAAGTAATAAACCTAGGTACACATGTCAGGTAATAAAACTAGGTACACATGTCAAGTAATAAACCTAGATATACATGTGAGGTAATAAACTAATACCTAGACCTATATCCGGTAATACATTGTCACTACATAAGTACACATGGCAAGAAACAAGAGAACATAAGCATGAATGCACAATAGATAACAATAAGGGCAAACTACTAGTATCAAGTAGTGATATACCAAGTAGATATAAACATAACCATTATTACTAGTTATAACCTACTATGCATATCAGAATGACAATATCTAAAGGGAAGTCAAAGGTACCCGCCTTAAAAATGGAGATCATGATAAACAAACCCACGTCGAGATGCTCATCTCGAATCCAAGTCCTGCAAATCATATATTATACAATTTAGCTAATCAGATAAGCAACAAGTAGCTAGATCTAAAGATCCAAACCCTCAGGAAAAATCCTATTCAAATCGATCATTAATTATCCTCAATTAATGATTAGCTTTCATTACTCTTATCCACGAATCCTTAATTATAATCTATTCAAGTATAGATTAATCAATTCAACACAAGCTAATCAAACTCCAACATCCCATTATTTCTTATTACCTTAATTAATCAGACATCATAAATCAAGTAAACCAAATTGATCTCAACAACATTCAATTGTCCAAGTTAACAAATGAATCTAATAATTAAACAATCCTATCCATTTTCACCATCCAATTAGGTTTATACATCAATCCAATGATCCTATTAATGAATCCCGTGGTTGTTTTAATCAACCAAGTTTAGGTTAGGTCTTGTTTTTCTGATCCCTGTGTCTAAGTGTGCAAGAACTTAGGAGCGCAGGAAGTCGAGCGGAAGACGCAGCTAGCGAGGATTGCACGGGAAGGGAGCCGACGAGCTCGGTGCGTTTGAAGGATGAGAGAGCTGCGGAAAAGTACATCGGTGGGCGTGAAGAACGTGTGCGACGTTCGAGGGACGTAAAGCCGGGACGGAAGACTGTTCGAGGAGAAGGCCGGGAACTGGGTTCGAGTGAGCCCTATTCCGGATGGCCGAAATCACCCAAGCAAGTTGAAGCAGAGCAAGTCAACCGGGAAGTTGACTTGACAAGTGTTCGATCGACCGAACCTCTGATCAGTCGACTGAACCCCTTTTATCAGAAGCCAGCCGTTGGAGACACGCTAGCAGCCACGCCAGCAACCAATGGATGATTGGTCGACCGAACCCTCTGATTGGTCAACCGAACTGGAGATAAACATAAGACTTAGTCGAACGTACTGATCGGACCAGCTCAGAGAGACCGTTGGCTGATCGGTCGACTGAATACTAGGATCGGTTGACCAAACCCAAGCTCGATCCAGAGAAACTGCACCTGGACAAAAGGCTAGGCAGGTACAGCAGGTTCGGTCGACCGAACCTGGGGATCGGTCGACCGATCCCTCTCGAGTCAAAACCTGATCCCGAAAATCAGGTTATCTGATAAGTCTTGGAACCCCTATATAAAGGGGTCTCGAATAGCTGTTCAGAACAACAAAAGTATCAACTCTGTAATTCCTTTTCAAGCAACCTTTGTGCTCTTAAAGTGTAAAAGACTTCTCCGCCTTCAAAGAAAGAGACTCTTTTAGTGCGCCTTTCCATCGCCTTGGATTAACAACCGTCTCGGTTGTAACCAAGTCAAATAGCTGAGTCATCTCTCTTTTCTTTTCTGATAACTAATTTAATTATTAGTGTTGCTTTTATTTTAGAGTTGAAAGTTTGAGGAGGGTATAATTTTTTATTGTAGGCAATTCACCCCCCTCTTGCCGGTCTCCGCTATACCAACAAGTGGTATCAGAGCCCAATAGTCTCAGAAGAACTAATCGTCATCTGAAGCAAAAAGATCAGAACAATGGCCGGCGCGAACATTCATCACCCGAAGTTCGACGGAGATTTCGCTACATGGAAGCGAAAATGGAGGTATTCTTTAAAACGGATTTTGACATTCTTATTACAATGAAATATGGTTTTGCAGCTCCAAAAGACAAAGAAGAAAACCAATGGACGAAGAAGGAGCAGGCTGATTTCGTTGCTAACGAAAAGGCTGAGTTCCACTTGCTCAGCATTCTTCCACCCCAGGAGGTAAATCGGATCGGAAGCTACAACTCCGCAAAAGACCTCTGGGATAAATTCCTGGAGCTCCACGAGGGTACCTCGAAAGCAAAGCTAGCGAGGCGCGACATCCTTCGGACACAACTAATGAACCTCAGGATGAACAATGGCGAGAAGAGAGCACAACTCCAAGTGAAAATCAAGGAGCTAATAACGCAACTGACGAATCTTGACGAAACGGTAGCAAACCGAGATTCCATCTGATACGCACTCAATGCCTTCCCCAGAACTCCTGAATAGGCATCCTTAGTAGATGCATACTACATCTCTAAGGACTTTGAGGTAAGTAGTTTAGAAAACTTATTCTCTACCTTCGAACTTCATGAGTCTCGACTTGTAGAGAAACCAGTAGAGAAGTTGAACCTCAACATTGCCCTACAAGCCGAAAAGGACGATCTCGACTCCGAAGCATCGATCGACGAAACCGAAGCGGTGCTACTGGTAAGACGTTTTAATAAATTTCTTAAATCTAACAAATTTAAATTGCAGTCGAGGAAGCATCAACGCGACAGAAGGGCGGTACGATGCTACAACTGCAACGAGGAAGGGCACATCAAGAATGACTGCTCCAAATCGAAGAAAAAGAACAAAGAGAAGCCTAAAAAATCGACGCCCTCTACACGCAAGAGCCTGAAGGCCACATGGGATGATTCTTCATCCTCCGAGTCAGAAGCCGAAGCTTTCTCGGGACTAGCACTGGTGGCCAACCATCTCTTTAAAGGAGACTCAGACTCAGAGATGAGCATTGATCAAGGAGGAGAATCAGAAGAAGAAAGCTACGACGACGGGAGCATCACCAAGTGAGGTAAGTAAGGTATGTAATCTCACTCCCTCTCAGTCTTTTAAGTTTATCAAAGTGCTTACTAAAGACTTAGTCAAATCAGAAAAAGAAATTGCCAACTTGAAAACACTGTTAAAGAATTTGAACTTAGAAAATGAGAAATTAAATTTAGAACTTGAAAATTTGAAAATTGAAAATGCATGCTTAAGACCAAATCGATTTCAAAAATAAAAAATTAAGGTCTACGAAAAATTAAATTGGTATATAAGAAAACATCAGGGACAACTTAGGAAAGTTCCCAAAAATTGTGTTCCCCTAAATTTCTGAATAACCCAGTAAGAAGGAATCTATACCGGATTCCAAAATCTTTGCTAGTTTAATTTTTTTTTGTTAAGAGCTTACAGTGAGAATTAAACAATGAATTTCTTTATGGAAGCTTTATCTAAGAAAGTGATTGTTGCTCCAATAACCAAGAAGGCCTAGTGTCTTGCCACGACTTGGAAGCCGAAATATCAAAATAAAATGTTTAATTAACTTTATAATAAAAGCATTAAAATTAGAATTAAATAATGCTTTGAAAAGTTTTTAAACATTTCCTTAGAAATTCTCCAAAAAAAAAATTTTCTTAACATTTTACTTAGAAAAATTCTCATTTTAAGATCTTTTCTGAAATTAGATTTGATAAAATTATCTAAGCTAAGTTGTTTTTAAAAATAATATTAAATTTTCACTTAGCAAAATTTTCAAAATAACTTAGAAAATTATTTTTACCCCGTTTTTGCTGTGATCAAAGGGGAAGAGTTTAGAAACAAGTTTTAGGGGGTTTAGGGGGAGTTAGGAAAAATTAAATTTTTAATTTTTTTCCTTCTAACTTATGTTGCAAATTTTATCATTTTTGTGCTTAAAATGTTAGTTTAGTAATTTTCTTAAAATTACTATTTGTTTGTTTTTACCCTAACTTAAACTTGGGTTGATGCACATCAAAAAGGGGGAGATTGTTGGACCCCGTGGTTGTTTTGATCAACCAAGTTTAGGTTAGGTCCTGTTTGTCTGATCCCTGTGTCTAAGTGTGCAAGAACTTAGGAGTGCAGGAAGTCGAGCGGAAGACGCAGCTAGCGAGAAGGACCGCACGGGAAGGGAGTCGACGGGCTCGGTGCGTCCGAAGGATGAGAGAGCTGCAGAAGAGTACACCGGTGGGCGTGAAGAACGTGCGCGGCGTTCGAGGGACGTAAAGCCGAGACGAAAGACTGCTCGAGGAGAAGGCCGAGAACTGGGTTCAGGTGAGCCCTATTCCGGATGGCCGAAATCAACCAAGCAAGCAGAACCAGAGCAAGTCAACCGGGAAGTCGACTTGACAAGTGTTCGGTCGACCGAACCCTCTGATCGGTCGACCGAACCCTCTGTTCGGTCGACCGAACCCCTTTCATTAGAAGTCAGCCGTTGGAGACACGTCGGCAGCCACGTCAGCAACCAATGGCTGATCGGTCATCCGAACCCTCTGATCGGTCGACCGAACCGGAGATAAACCAGAAGACTTAGTCGAACGTACTGATCGGACCAGCTCAGAGAGATCGTTGGTTGATCGATCGACCGAACACAAGGATCGGTCGACCGAACCCAAGCTCGATCCAGAGAGACTGCACCTGGACGAAAGGTTGGGCAGGTACAGCAGGTTCGGTCGACCGAACCTGGGGATCAGTCGACCGATCCCTCTCGAGTCAAAACATGATCCCGAAAATTAGGTTATCTGATAAGTCTTGGAACCCCTATATAAAGGGGTCTCGAATAGCTGTTCAGAACAACAAAAGTATCAACTCTGTAATTTATTTTCAAGCAACCTCTGTGTTCTTAATGTGTAAAAGGCTTCTCCACCTTCAAAGAAGGAGACTCTTTTAGTGCGCCTTTCCACCGCCTTGGATTAACAACCGTCTCGGTTGTAACCAAGTCAAATAGCTGAGTCATCTCTCTTTTCTTTTCTGTTAACTACTTTAATTATTAGTGTTGCTTTTATTTTAGAGTTGAAAGTTTGAGGAGGGTATAATTTTTTATTGCAGGCAATTCACCCCCCTCTTGCCGGTCTCCGCTGTACCGACACATACTACCATCTATATCAATTAAACCAAATAATCATCCTGAATCAACTCCAAAACTCACCTAAATCCGTAACACAACCACTTGACCCGCTGTTGGAAGAGGTTGAAGCCGGAAATAGTGAGTGAAACAAGGAGAAGTCGTTGTCCAACCAAAAAAATGCCCCAAAATCAGTATCTAGCATAGACTCAATGCCCAATTCACAGTCTATACATCCTCCATCACATAGATTACATCCTCAAAACATAGAACATAGATAAATAGTATTAGAGTAAGAAAAAATGTTACCTAATTCTTCCTCTTTGATAACATGATGGCATCCAAAGGTCTGTAGCAGTTGCACAATGACCAGGGGTCACCCGGTTGAGTATCCTCGACAATTGGCTATAGTAGCCACAACACTGATCGCTGCTGTGGACGATTAGTGGTGGTTGTCGGGTAGATCAACTAGGCTCAAGAAGGAGAAGATCGTGGCTGATGGAATCAGCAAAGCATGACCACGGAGGCTAGCCGCGCAAGATGGCTTCATTGCGGGGATGTGAATAGGGCAGCCAAAACTAGGGCAGAGTGTCGAGCAATCGACCAATCGTCGAGCAATCAGCCAATCGGGCGACTCCAAAGTCGATGAGAAGAAGCTAGCGGCACCGGGATGAAGAGGGATCGGCAGCACATATCTCTCGATGATAAGGCGGCATCACCGGTGATCGGGTGGAAGGCGATGTGAAGGCAAGAATAGGGTGTCGGGGGAAGAAGAGGAGATCACAAGAGGGAGAGGTTGCCCTAACTCCCTTCATCGATTCCACCCTCTCAGAGACGGCGATGATCGAGCGAGGCACCACCGTCGGCGGGATCGGGAGAGAGGCCGACGGTCGGTATCGCATGGAAGAAGGAAGGCAACACTACAGCTTCGGGGTCATGAGGGCATCACCGGCCGAGGTGGACTGCACCGACGACGATCGGCTTGAGGAAGAGGAAGAGGGGAGTCGGGGCAGAGAGGGGAGATCGAAGGGGAAGAGACGATGAGAAAACGAAGAGAGGATCGGCGAGCATTTAGGGTAAAAATATATTTATATACTTAGGTTTAAGTTTAATTAAATCCTAAGTCAAATTTTCAATCAACTCCCATTTATGGGTATTCCAAATAGGCTTTCTGCAAGCCTATAACTACATCCCCTCCAAATAAATCATATGAGCTCTAAAAAATATCCAGAAAATTTCTAAAAATTCCGTTTAGGTTATTTGTCCATTAAACTTTATTATTTAATTATTATTTTATTGTCTTATTTTATATAGTGTGCCCATTTTAAGAAACGTGCACACATGCTACATGTGCTCTATATAAAGGGGGGGTCCAGACATCGACGGAGGTAGGTTTTTCTAGCGATTTCCACTGTTGCGCTACAGTTATCTTTGCTTCTTGCTTCGTCGGAGACTGACTTGAGTGTCAGAGGGACATTGCCGGGGATCCCTTCCCTGACTCGGCACTGACACTGCCTGTGTTGCAGGAGGGAGCAAAGCCCACCAGAGGTCAGTGATAGCGCCATGTCCCTTGCATTTGTCTCTTCGACTTTCAGACAGGATCAGATATATTATAAACTAGAACCTACTTCCTTAGGACATTATTATACTTATTCATTCGACACTAAATTAAAGTAAATCTAATAACTAACTTTACCTTTTGTTAATCAATAAATATGATACAAAAATATCCTTGTCAATCATTTCATAATTGGTAGTAGAGGTAATACTAATAGTCTCCCACTAGAACTAGTGTCAATCACTGAAATATCTAATACCAGTGGCCTAGTGTGACTATCATTTTTCCTCTATGCCAAAGCCTTGGTTAAAGGATCTGCAATGTTAGTATCGGTCAGTACTCTACATATCCTCACATCTTCTCTATCGATGATCTCTCTAATGAGATGGAATCGTCGTAGTATGTGTTTGGATCGTTGATGAGAGCGAGATTCTTTAGCCCGTGTAATAACCCCATTGTTATCAGAATAGAGGTCTATTGGGTTCGCTATACTAGGAACAACATCAAGCTCTATAATAAACTTCCTAATCCAAACAACCTCTTTTGCTGCAGCTGAAGTAGCAATGTACTCGTCCTCTGTTGTAGAATCAGTGACTATGTTTTGCTTTGAATTCTTCCAACTCATAGCACCACCATTTAACCAAATACATACCATGACTATGATCTAGAATCATCCTTGTCAGTTTGGAAGCTAGCATCGGTGTAACTCTTTACAACAGGCTCTTCATCGCTTCCAAAGATCAAGAAATAATCTTGAGTTCTTCTCAAGTGCTTAAGAATATTCTTGACTGATATCTAGTGACCTTCACCTGGATCTGATTGGTATCTGCTCATCATTCTTAACACATATAAGACATCTGGGTGAGTACAAAGTATGACATGTTAGAGTGTATACTAAAAGTCTAGCTTTTTATATAAACATTTATTTTGAAATAAGAATCACATTGGTCAGATGTCTACATTTATATGCTAAGTGTAGTTGTTCATTTAATTTATATTGAAGATAATATGATGTGTGGTGTCACACAGAAGATCATGTTATTAGTTCCTTATAAATTATAAATAGTTGCTCACAACCAAGATGGAATGGGGCAACCCATTGGAATGATTGTAGTGTAATTTGGTATTAGTTTATTTTAACTATAAAATTACACTAGTACACTCTGAGTATATTGAGCAGGACCATTTGAGGTTGTTCTTTTTATATTGACTGTTAAAAAGAACAAGACATCTGTTATTATGGAAGTGTGTACTCTTAATCATGATATAATAACAAGCACGTATACTTAATATTTATTTCTCTAATTTATCAAAGGGTGTGATTTAGTTCGTTAAATCAATAGGTCCGATAAGTTGAGAAATGATACTATTTATATGGTGTGTTGTTGATTATAGAATGAAACTGTGTCCTAGTGATCTAGGTTGATGAGGTCCCCTTGAGGAGCTCACAAGGATTGTCATGTAAACCCTGCAGGTGGATTTAGTCCGACATGACAATAAGGTTGAGTGGTACTACTTTTGGAGATAGATATTAATTAAGTGAGTTGTCAGTAACTCATTTAATTAGTGGGCATTCGATATCTTAAACACAGGGAGACTAACACACTCATGATAAGAAGGAGCCCATATTGTAATATGGGATTGGTGCGGTAGTGCAATAATAACTCTTTAGTGGTATGAGTTATTATTAATGAACTTGAGTTGGATGTTCGGGGCGAACACGGGAAGCTAAAGCTCATTGGGAGACCAAAACCAATTTCTCCTCTAGGTCCCTATTGCAGCCTCTTATTTATAAAGTCTTATATCCACCTAAAACCCAACTTCTTACCCATCTTGAAGTGGTCGGCCAAGCCTAGCTTGGAGACCAAGCTAGGGCCGACCAAACCAAACCAAGATGGGAGGTATGTTGTGGTCGGCCTAGCTTGGAGCCCAAGCAAGGGTGACCGACCACATTGAAATTAAGAGGGAGTTTTAAATTTTGAAATCTTTCCTATTGTGGGAGCCATGATTTTAAAAGAGAGTTTTAAAAATTTTAAATATTTCTTTTTATATCTTTCTACAAAGGATTAAGAGAAAGGTTTTTAATCTTTCATTATTTGTAGTTTAAAAGGAAGAGATTTTAATTTTTGATAGAACTTTCCTTTTTTGTAATCATCCACATGTTTTAAAAGAGAGATTTTAATTTCTAAAATTTTCCTTTTATGACCAATCATGAAGGGAATTAAAAGAGAAAATTTTATTTTAAAATTTTTCTTACTGGAAACAAATAAGGAAGTTTTAATTTCATGTTTAAAATTTTCCTTGATTGGAGCAATAGGGGTGGCCGACCATGACAAGAAGAAAAGGAAGTTTGAATTTTTTTTGTTTTAAAACTTTCCTTTTTAGTCATTGGCAAAGAAAATAAGGAAGTTTTAATTAAGTTTAAAACTTTCCTTATTTGGCAAAACCAAGGATTATAAAAGAGAGGGAGGGTGTGCCTCATGAAATATTAAGACATCTTCTATTCCTCCTCTCTTATTCCTTGTGGCCGGCCCTTCCTATTCTCCTTCTCTTCTTCTTTGGTGGGCGGCGGCATCAATCTCTTGGAGTTCCTTTGGTGGCCGGGTTTTGCTTGAAGAAGAAGAGAAGAAAGGAGGCATTGTTTTCTAGCATCCCTTGGAGATTGGTTGGTGGTCGAAACTCATTATTCTTTGGAGGTTGTTGGTGGCCGAAACTTAGAAGCAAGAAGAGAAGGCTTGGGTGGATTTCATCTTGGTAGATCGTCGCTCACACGACGTCCAAGAGAAGGAGAGGAATACAATAGAAGATCAAAAGGTCTATAAGCTACAAAAGGTATAACTAGTTTTTGTTTCCGCATCATGACTAGTTCATCCTTTTGTATAGATCTTGGAAAACCAAACACAAGAGATTAACGATTTTAGGTTATCATTTTTGTTATCGATTTTATTGTTTGATTTCATGTTTCGATATTGTGTTTCTATTGAGGTCTCTATAGTTAAACCTAATTTACTGTAAGAAGTTAAATATCCAATTTCTTTGAAAGGCTTTGTCTAGGAAGTGGTGGATGATCCCATACCCAAGAAGGTCTAGTGCCTCGCCATATTTAACCTGGAAGCTGATCTTTGAAATAGATATTTGATAACTTCTGTAATATGGTTTAACTTAGGAAGATCACATCGGTTAAACTTGGAGTAAAAATGTTAAGTATCGTTTCCAATCCAAGTTTAACTTCTGAAGGACAATTTGGATTAATAATGTTAAGCATCATTTGCAATCCGAATTTAACTTCAATAGAGTACATGGGTAGCTAGGATAGTTCTATGCTTGTACAAATTTTTATACAGGGGAACTAGGATGGTATTCCAAGTAGCAACCAATAATTAGTATCAGAGCTAGGTTATACCTCTGTGTGTTTGGTTTTTAGTTTAATTATGCACATGTCATATATATTTTAGGCAGGATAATAATAGGATGTGCAAATAGATTAACTCTGTGGTTGCAGACTCTAATTATTATGGCATATTGTGATTATGTGTGATTGTACCCTCGGACATGTCGAGGACATTTTATGTGTGTGCATGATTATATGTATTAAATACAGCATGAGCTGCATTAGTTTTAGGATTTTACATTTTGTTCGATCTAGACTTTATGTACATTCCTTTGTGGAATATAAGATCGATATATGTAAAACCTGTGTTCTTCATAAGTTAAACTTGGATTGGAAATGAAACTTAACATTTTTACTCCAAGTTCAACTCATGTGTTCTTCAGAAGTTAAACCATATTACAGAAGTTGATTAAATATCTATTTCAAAGATTGGCTTCTAGGTCGTTGGCGAGGCACTCGACCTTCTTTGTTATGAGATCATCCACCACTTTCTAGACAAAGCCTTTCAAAAAAATTGAATATTTAAACTCCTCACAGTAAACCTTAGGTTTAACTAAAGAGATCTCAATCGAAGCATAAGATCGAAACACAAAATTGAAGCACAAAATTGAAACACAAAATCGTTAGCCTCTTGTGTTGGTATTTCAGGATCCATACAAAGAAAAAACTGTTGGATCGAGACCGCGCTAGAGGGGGGGTGAATAGCGCTCGTGGCTATTTTGTACGATTATCGGAAACGTAAGAATTATCGGAGTAATTAAGCAGCGGAATAAAACAAAACAAACACACAGAGACAGGAAGATTTTTACTTCGTTCGGAGCCTTGATCGACTCCTACTCGAAGGCCCGCGATCCTTGATCGCTTCCGGTGGGCAACAACTATAAGCTCGTAAAATGTACAATAAGATATTACAATTGAAAGAACTAGAACAAATTATACCGACAACAATAAAGTAGCAGAATCTGAAGCTCCGGGTTGTCGGGGACTTGTAACAGCACTTCTGGGCGTTTCTAGAGCAGCTTGTAGCGTAAGAATTGCTTGGAGTTCGTTGTTGAGAGCTGCTGGTCGAAACCCCTTATAAAGGGTGTTCAAGGCGCCTTATACTGTTCACCAAGGCGCCTTGAACGAGCCGAGTCACCCGCGTGGATCAGCACGGACCTGGTCGAACTCTATCTGGTTCAAGGCGCCTTCAGCCTATCCAAGGCGCCTTCAACCTCCGGTCCAAGGCGCCTTGAACTCCATTCAAGGCGCCTCCAGTCTGCTGCGCTAGCCTTTTCCTGGCTCGCACCTGAGGTGCCTCGGACACTGTTCATCCGAGTTCTTCTTTGTGTTTTTGGTACCTGCAAGTATGTTAATCCAAAAATACCTGCAACACAAAGTTAACACAAAATAATAGTATGAATATGAAATTATGACAGTCTCCGGACTGTCCGGGTCTGACTTCGGATTTAGGTCGACCCGACGCCTACTGTTCCCTCTACAGGGAACGCGTCCTCACCTACTCCACTCAGGAGATTTTACCTGTTGCCAGTACGATCCTCCAGATCGACTAGACTTTTGCTCGGCACTCGATGCTTCCGGACTTTCTGCTGAACATCCGCTTCACCGGCCAGTTCAGACTTTCACCTGGTTCGCGACACCAAGACTTTCCACCTAGGGTTACCACCCCCTAGGACTTTTGCCTGAAGCTATCGACCTGCCAAGACTTCCCGCATAGGGTTACCACCCCCTATGACCTAGGGTTACCACCCCCTAGGGTTTTTACCTGCCTAACCGCAGCTAGGACTTTTGCCTAAGTATCACTTAGGACTTTCCTGCAAGCTCCATGAACTTTGTTAGATAACACCACCACTTAACTTTGAGCCCTTTGCCATAATCAAAACTCAGGTTTGATCATCTGGTGCTCACTGCACCAACAAAAACTAAACTAGTTCACAGTGGAATAAAAAACTGGTTGTACCTTTCCTTGTAGCTAAAGACCTCTTGATCTTCTGCTGTATTCCTCTCCTCTTCTTGGACGTCATGTGGGCGACGATCTACCAAGACGAAGATACCCGACCTTCTCCTTCTTTTCCAAGCTTTCGGCCACCAAAGAATACAAAGTGAAGAGACCTCCTCCTCCTTCTTCTTCTCCTCCAAGCAACCGGCCACAAGGTGAAGGTCCTTCTCCAAGTGTCGCCGGCCCTTATGAAGAGGAAAGGGAAAAGAGGGAAGAGTCGACCACAAAAAAATTAGAAGAGGAGCATTAGGTTGTGTTATTAGAGAGCATCCCCTCCTCCTCTTTTATAACCTTTGCTAGCGGTTAATAAGGAAAGTTTTTAATAAAATTTCTTTTTATTTGCTATTGTAGATGGTTACAAAATAGGAAAGATTTTAACAAAATTAAAATCTCTATTTTAAACCATTGTAAATAGCTATAAAAGGAAAGATTATAACAAAATTTTGTTTTAAACAAAATCTTCCTTTTATTCCTATAATGGTTGGTTACAAAAAAGGAAAGATTTTAACAAAATTAAAATCTCTGAAAGATTTTAATAAAATTAAAATCTCTCTTTTAACCATCGTAGATAACTACAAAAAAGGAAAGATTTTAACAAAATTAAAATCTTTCTTTTAATCCATTGTAGAAAGCTATAAAAGGAAAGATTTTAACAAAATTAAAATCTCTCTTTTAACCATTGTAGATAACTACAAAAAGGAAAGATTTTAACAAAATTAAAATCTCTCTTTTAACCATTGTAGATAACTACAAAAAAGGAAAGATTTTAATAAAATTAAAATCTTTCTTTTAATCCATTGTAGAAAGCTATAAAAGGAAAGATTTTAACAAAATTTTATTTTCAACAAAACTTTCTTTTCTCTTCTTGTATGGCCGACCCCATGCTTGGGCACCAAGCATGGCTTGGCCGGCCCACATCTTGGGCACCAAGAGGGCTTGGCCGGCCCCTTGCTTGGGCACCAAGCAAGGATATGGCCGGCCCCTCATTTGGATAAGAAGGAAAATCAAAACGGGTGAACGCGAAGCTTAATAGAGGCTACAGCAGGGACTGAGAGGAGGAATTGGTTTTGACCTCCTAATGAACTTGAGCTTCCTGTGTTCGCCCCAAAAATTCAACTCAAGTTCATCAATAATAACTCATACCACTAAAGAGTTATTATTGAACTATCGCACCAATCTCATATTACATTATGAGCTCCTTCTTATCATGAGTGCATTAATCTCCCTGTGTTAAAGATATCGAATGCCCATTAATTAAATGAGTTACTGACAACTCACTTAATTAATATCTAGCTCCAAGAGTAGTACCACTCAACTTCATTGTCATGTCAGACTAAGTCCACCTATAGGGTTTACATGACAATCCTTATGAGCTCCTCAAGGGGGCATCATCAACCTAGATAACTAGGACACAGTTTCCTTCTATAAGCAACAACACACCATATAAATAATATTTTTTCCCAACTTATTGGGCTTATTGATTTAACGAATAAATCTCACCCATTGATAAATTAAAGAAATAAATACTAAGTATATGTTTTTGTTATTATATCGGGATTAAGAGTACGCACATCCATAATAACAGAGGTTATGTTCTTTTATGCAGTCAGTATAAAAAGAAACAACCTCAAATGGTCCTGCTCAATACACACATAGTGTACTAGTATAATTTTATAGTCAAGATAAACTAATACCAAATTACACTACAACCATTCCAATGGTTTGTCTCAATCCATCTTGGTTGTTAGCTACTATTTATAATTTATAAGGAACTAATAACATAATCTTCTGTGTGACACCACACACCATGTTATCTACAATATAAATTAAATGGGCAACTGTATTTTACTAAATGCAGACATTTGACCAATGTGATTCTCATTTCAAAATAAATATTCATACAAAAAGCTAAGTTTTTAGTATACATCCTAACAATCTCCCACTTATACTAAAAGACTATGCTGTCATATATGTTGTCATACATTTGATTCTCATCCCCTCAGTAATGGAGACCGTGGAATTTAAATAATTCCTCTCCCACTTAGTTATTTAAAGCGAGGAATTTTAACATGCTCACACACACACAGAGCACATATAAATAGCATAAAAGGCAATAAATATGGAAAATAATTTTCCAACTATTATGGTCTCATCCATAGCTGTCCTCCGTGTGCCACTAACCATAGCCACCGCCAACGGGTCATGTCATCAAGTCTATCTTGCTTCCTCTGTGCCTCTGGTCCTCAAATAGCACCACGCCTCGCAAGGATACGATCCACGACAAAATAAAATTTTACACTTATCGATCCTATATTCCACAAGGGAATGTGCATGTAATCTAGATCGAACAGAATATAAAATCCTAAAAACTAATACAACTCCTGCTATATTTAATAATTACAATCATGCATACACATAAAATGCCCTCAACATGCCCGAGGGTCCAATCACACACAAACACAATAGGGCCATAATAGTTGGAACTAGGATGCCTGCAACCACAGAGTTAATCTACTTGCACATCCTACTATTATCCGCCTTAATTTATGTATTGAAAGTGCATAATTTAACTGAAAACCAAACACACAGAGGCAAAAAACTAGCTCTAATACCAATTGTTGGGTGCTACTTGGAATACCATTTTGTTTCCCCTGTATAAAAATTTGTACAAGCACAGAACTTTTCCTAGCAACCCATGTGTTCTTAAACTTAGATTGGAAACGAAACTTAACATTTTTACTCCAAGTTCAAACCATGTGTTCTTCATAAGTTAAACTTGGATTGGAAACGAAACTTAACATTTTTACTCCAAGTTCAACTCATGTGTTCTTCAGAAGTTAAACCATATTACAGAAGTTGATTAAATATCTATTTCAAAGATTGGCTTCCAGGTCGTTGGCGAGGCACTCGACCTTCTTGGTTATGGGATCATCCACAACTTTCTAGACAAAGCCTTTCAAAAAAATTGAATATTTAAACTCCTCACAGTAAACCCTAGGTTTAACTAAAGAGATCTCAATCGAAGCATAAGATCGAAACACAAAATTGAAGCACAAAATTGAAACACAAAATCGTTAGCCTCTTGTGTTGGTATTTCAGGATCCATACAAAGAAAAAACTAAACTAGTTCACAACGGAATAAAGAACTAGTTGTACCTTTCCTTGTAGCTAAAGACCTCTTGATCTTCTGTTGTATTCCTCTCCTCTTCTTGGACGTTGTATGGGCGATGATCTACCAAGACGAAGACACTCGACCTTCTCCTTCTTTTCCAAGCTTTCGGCCACCAAAGAATACAAAATGAAGAGACCTCCTTCTTCTTCTTCTTCTCCTCCAAGCAACCGACCACAAGGTGAAGGTCCTTCTCCAAGTGTCACCGGCCCTTATGAAGAGGAAATGGAAAAGAGGGAAGAGTCGGCCACAAAAAATTAGAAGAGGAGCATTAGGTTGTGTTATTAAAGAGCATCCCCTCCTCCTCTTTTATAACCTTTGCTAGCGGCTAATAAGGAAAGTTTTTAATAAATTTTTTTTATTTGCTATTGTAGATGGTTACAAAAAAGGAAAGATTTTAACAAAATTAAAATCTCTCTTTTAGACCATTGTAAATAGCTATAAAAGGAAAGATTATAACAAAATTTTGTTTTAAACAAAATCTTCCTTTTATTCCTATAATGGTTGGTTACAAAAAAAGAAAGATTTTAATAAAATTAAAATCTCTCTTTTAACCATTGTAGATAACTACAAAAAAGGAAAGATTTTAACAAAATTAAAATCTTTCTTTTAATCCATTGTAGAAAGCTATAAAAGGAAAGATTTTAACAAAATTAAAATCTCTCTTTTAACCATTATAGATAACTACAAAAAAGGAAAGATTTTAACAAAATTAAAATCTCTCTTTTAACCATTGTAGATAACTACAAAAAAGGAAAGATTTTAATAAAATTAAAATCTTTCTTTTAATCCATTGTAGAAAGCTATAAAAGGAAAGATTTTAACAAAATTTTATTTTCAACAAAACTTTCTTTTTTCTTCTTGTATGGCCGACCCCATGCTTGGGCACCAAGCATGGCTTGGCCGACCCACATCTTGGGCACCAAGAGGGCTTGGGCGGCCCCTTGCTTGGGCAACAAGGAAGGATGTGGCCGACCCCTCATTTAGGTAAGAAGGAAAATCAAAACGGGTGAACGCGATGCTTTATAGAGGCTATAGCAGGGACCGAAAGGAGGAATTGGTTTTGGCCTCCTAATGAACTTGAGCTTCCTGTGTTCGCCCCAAAACCCCAACTCAAGTTCATCAATAATAACTCATACCACTAAAGAGTTATTATTGAACTACCGCACCAATCTCATATTACATTATGAGCTCCTTCTTATCATAAGTGCATTAATCTCCCTGTGTTTAAGATATCAAATGTCTATTAATTAAATGAGTTACTGACAACTCACTTAATTAATATCTAGCTCCAAGAGTAGTACCACTCAACTTCATTGTCATGTCGGACTAACTCCACCTGTAGGGTTTACATGACAATCCTTATGAGCTCCTCAAGGGGGCATCATCAACCTAGATAACTAGGACATAGTTTCCTTCTATAATCAACAACATGCCATATAAATAATATTATTTTCTAACTTATCGGGCTTATTGATTTAACGAATAAATCTCATCCATTGATAAATTAAAGAAATAAATACTAAGTATATGTGTTTATTATTATATCGAGATTAAGAGCATGTACATCCATAATAACAGAGGTTATGTTCTTTTATGCAATCAGTATAAAAAGAAATAACCTCAAATGGTCCTGCTCAATACACACATAGTGTACTAGTGTAATTTTATAGTCAAGATAAACTAATACAAAATTACACTACAACCATTCCAATAGTTTGTCCTAATCCATCTTGGTTGTGAGCTACTATTTATAATTTATAATGAATTGATAACATGATCTTTTGTGTGACACCACACACCATGTTATCTACAATATAAATTAAATGGGCAACTGCATTTTACTAAATGCAGACATTTGACCAATGTGATTCTCATTTCAAAATAAATGTTTATATAAAAAGCTAGATTTTTAGTATGCATCCTAACATTAAGATCTCAACTTAGGTTTTCCAAATGGATTTAAGTTGGATTGACGCCTAAAGTTCCCTTAACGGTGAATGTGTCCTCACTGGATCTCTCCTCCAGTTGCTTACTTTCACTTACCACTTACAGTCACTTGACTTGCCTCTAACCCACCAAGTCTTCCCGGCAGTTGTCAGGTCCACAGACCCAACTGGACTTCGGCCGATTGTTAGGTCCCGCAAACCCAACCGGACTTTTCTCTAGATATTGGGCCATGCGGACCTATTTGAACTTCCCACTAGCTATCGGCCCCGCAAACCTAACTAGACTTTGCACCAGCTATCGGACCCCACGAACCTAGCTAGATTTCAGCCTGATGTCAGGTCCTTCAGACCAGTCAACGCCTGCATACTTGGTAGAAAGGTTAGACAAACATCACATCTAACTTTAACCTATTTGTCATACATCAAAACCAAATTATTAGTGCAACCTACACCAACATTTAAGAACAATTGTGAACCGCTTTTGAAGCTGTTAAATATAGAAACAAGTTTGAACTAATCCTGATGTCGAGCATATTGTCTCAAAAATAATGATTTCATTTTGAAACCATTGGTGAAATCATTGATGAAACTATAAATTTGGAGCTATTTTCAATCAGTCGTGAACATCAAACTATTTTAAATTATTTATAAAACAATACATATAAAAATATATTTTTTTGAGTCATGGATTTAAATCAATTTACAAACATCCAAGAACTCCATCATAGACACCTGATCATATGAGAAAAACACAATCATATTCAAAACATATTACAATATCCTACCCTCGCAGCTCTCATAACATTTGATTCAACTCCTTTCTATAGAGAAGAGGCATGCTTAATTAACCACCGAAACCATATAGAGTCCTTCCTTGCCTCTTTAACGCATAGACGACGTCCATGACATTGACGGTCTTCCTTTGGGCGTGCTCCATGTAAGTCACGGCATCGTGGATCACGTTCTTGAGGAAGATCTTGAGGACTCCGTGAGTCTCCTCATATATGAGCCCACTGATATGCTTGACGCCACCCCTCCTGGCCAGGCGCCGAATTGGTGGCTTAGTGATGCCCTAGATATTGTCACAAAGCATTTTACAGTGGCGCTCTGCCCTTGCCCAGCCCCTTACCGCCCTTCCCTCTTCTAGATATCGTCACAAAATCGAATAGTCGATCTACAATTTCCTACACAAATTTGAAGTGATTTTAGAACAATCAAACGAGGATCCGAAGCCAGAAATTCGAGAAAGGTCGATCGAGTGAAGGATTACACGGGAGATTCTAACTTAAAGAACGTGAGATCTGCAAAGCTTAGAGGAGTAGATAGAGATAGATCGGGTGCGAGTGGGACTTAATAGCGGCATCGTCTTATGACATAGAGCTGCTATGGAGCAGCATAAATCCACACCGTTTGTTGATGTGAAATGGATGGTGAGCGATGTGTGAATGGAAATCATATGGATCATTGAGGTGACAACAAAATATATAAAATTTATACAAAAAATCAATTGAAAAAACCCCCACATTGCCTAAAAATGGCAACATCGACCATACAAATATATACATAACAACAACAAAATAAAAAATATATATATTAAAAAAAAAGAAGGATGAAAAAGATGGCATGAAGAAGAAGAAGAGAATGAGATGATCTATACTTCTAAGTCGAATCTAGAAAATAATAATATTTGTATATATAAAATAATATTTTTAGTTGATTAATTGAATTTGAATGAAAGACAAATAATATAAATATATAAATATTTATAACTATATTAAGTATTAAATAATTTGTCAATAATATAAATATAGAAATATTTATAACTATGTTAAGTATTAAATAATTGGTATTGTTTGATTAATTGATTAAAAAATTTTAACGATTGTTAAAGAGAGAAAATGAGAGAAAATGAAAGTGGTTAAAGTGATAGAGATATTTATGTAATTTTAAAAAAAACCATAAATAAATATGAGGTGATTTAACTTAAAGTAATACTAGTATTTTTTGCCTACATTGTATGTATATATGGTAGATTTTTTTTATATAAGTACTCTTATTAAAAAATTTAAATTTTGAAAATAAAATTTATTTTTTTCTTATTTTTAATAAGTATTTTAAAAAATCTTTTTATTTTTATTTAATTTTTATCTCAAAGATTAAGATAATAAAGATCTTGAGTTAGCAATGGTCACATGATTAAGATAACTCTATTGGATAAATAAATAAATATTTTAGAATATTGTTATAAGAAATAGGAGTATTTTAGGATTAGTAGGAATGATTTGATAATTGTTCTTAGAAGTTAAAGCAATAGAAATGGTTAGTAACAGTGTTTCACATAGAACCACTGTTAAAATTATCCAATATCAATAGTTTGAAGATTTCTTTTAATAGTTGTATCATTAAGAATGATTTTATAGTAATGGTTTATTCAAATTGGTGCTAATTCTATTCAATAAGAGTGGTTATAAAATCATTCTGAAAAGGTAAGGCAATAGAAATGGTTTAGCTCAAATAAATTCTATGGTTCAATTTTCAAGAGTGGTGTTAAAACCACTCCTAATAAGTCGTTCCTATATGGGTGTTTTTTTGTAGTAGATGTAGGCTCGTTGAGACCAACAAGCACTACATTACCGTGGTCAGACAAGAGAAAAAAATATCTCTCAAGTTGACGACGGGTCATATTAGATCTGCATAAAGCTTGTTTTACTTGAACAGATTGTGGCTCTACAACTTCTTGTGGTGTGATAAAATCATGATCCACAATATCTTGTGGTACCTATTCAATTTTCATCAAGGATTCGGTGCTAGTTTGTGTATCTTGAATTTCTTCAAGATCGACTTTATCCCGCTAGTTTTTCTAGAAATAAATTCTCTTTCTAGAAAGACACCATTTCTGGCAACAAACACTTTATCTTATATGGGATTCTAAAAGTGATATCCCTTTGTTTTCTTAGGATATCCTACAAAATAGTACTTGTCCGATTTGGGTCCTAGTTTATCTGAAACTTATCGTCGAACGTAAGCCTCGCATCTCTAAATCTTCATGAAAGACATCTTGGGACTCTTTACAGTCCATATCGTATATGGTGTCTTTATGACGGCCTTAGATGGAACATGGTTATGTTAGAATGTATACTAAAAGCCTAGCTTTTTGTATAAATATTTATTTTGAAATGAGAATCGCATTGGTCAAATGTCTGCATTTAGTTAAATGTAGTTGTCCATTTAATTTATATTGTAAACAAATGGTGTGTGGTGTCACACAGAAGATCATGTTATCAGTTCCTTATAAATTATAAATAGAAGCTCACAACCAAGATGGATTGGGACAAACCATTGGAATGGTTATAGTGTAATTTGGTACTAATTTATCTTGACTATAAAATTACACTAGTACACTATGTGTGTATAGAGCAGGACCATTTGAGGTTGTTCCTTTTATACTGACTGCATAAAAGAACAGAACCTCTGTTATTATGGATGTGCGTACTCTTAATCACGATATAATAACAAGCACATGCACTTAGTATTTATTTCTTTAATTTATCAAAGGGTGAGATTTATTCGTTAAATCAATGAGCTCGATAAGTTGAGAAATAATATTATTTATATGGTGTGTTGTTGATTATAGAAGGAAATTGTGTCCTATTTATTAGGATGATGATGTCCCCTTGAGGAGCTCATAAGGATTGTCATGTAAATCCTGTAGGTGGACTTAGTTCCGACATGACAATGAAGTGGAGTAGTACTACTCTTGGAGCTATATGTTAATTAAGTGAGTTGTCAGTAACTCATTTAATTAATGGACATTCGATATCTTAAACACAGGGAGATTAACGCACTCATGATAAGAAGGAGTCCATAATGTAATATGGGATTGGTGCGGCAGTTCAATAATAACTCTTTAGTGGTATGAGTTATTATTGATGAACTTGAGTTGGGTGTTCGGGTCGAACACAGGAAGCTCAAGCTCAGCCGCAGGAGGCCAAAATCAATTCCTCCTCTAGGTCCCTATTGTAGCCTCTATATATAAAGCCTCGCATCCACCCAAGTCATCCTTATGGATGGCCACATCCTTGCTTGGTGCCCAAGCAAGGGGTCGGCCACCCCTTGCTTGGTGCCCAAGCAAGGGGCTAACCAAGATGAGTTTAAAAGTGGATTTTTAATTTTTTTTAAATCTTTCTTTTTGTAGCCATCTACAATGTTTTAAAAGAGAGATTTTAAATTTTAAAAACTTTCCTTTTTGAAGTCATCCATATGATTTTAAAAGAGAGTTTTAAATTTAAAAAATCTTTCCTTTTGTAACCATCTACAATGGCTTAAAAGAGAGATTTTATTTTTGTTAAAACTTTCCTTTTTTGTAACCATGATTTAAAAGAGAGGTTTTAATTTTAAAAATCTTTCATTTTTTAGCCATCTACAATGTTTAAAAGATGGATTTTTAATTTTAAAACTTTCCTTTTGTAGCCATCCACAATAGGAAATTTAAAAGAAAGATTTTAATTGTTGTTAAAATCTTTCCCTTTTAGCCATTACTAAGGATTATAAAAGAGGATAGATGGTGCCTTAGAGGTAATAATCATCTACACAATTTCTATTCCTCTTCTATTCTCCTTGTGGTCGGCCCCCTCATATTCTTATTCTCCCCTTACTTTCTCACCTAAGGTCGGCGGCATCAAGAGGCTTCAATCATCTTGTGGCCGGCTGGTTGCAAGGAAGAAAGAAGAACAAGAGGTGTTATTCCTAGTTTTGACCTCTTGGTGGCCAAAAGTCTTAGAAGAAAGAAGGACTTGGGTGATTTTTGTGTCTTGGTAGATCGTCGCCCATACGACGTCCAAGAGGAGGAGAGGAATACAGCAGAAGATCAAGAGGTCTTTAAGCTACAAAGAAAGGTATAACTAGTTAATTGTTTCCGCTGTGTACTAGTTTATTTTTCCTTTGTATGGATCTTGAAGTACCAACACAAGAGGCTAGCGATCTTGTGCTTTGATTGAGGTCTCTGTAGTTTAACCTAAGGTTTACTGTAAGGAGTTTAAATATTCAATTTCTTTGAAAATCTTTCACTAGGAAGTGGTGGATAATCCCATACCCAAGAAAGCTGAGTGCCTCGCCAACGACCTGGAAGTCATTCTTTAAAATAGATATTTAATCAACTTTTGTAATATGGTTTAACTTCTGATGAACACATGTGTTGAACTTGGATTAATAATGTTAAGTTTCATTTGTAATCCAAGTTTAACTTCTGAAAAGCACATGGGTTGCTAGGAAAAGTTCTGTGCTTGCACAAATTTTTGTACGGGGGAATTCCGAGTAGCACCCAACAGGTTAAGTGTTAAAATGGTTGTCTCTAGAGTATGCCCCCAGAAAGAAGTAGAAAGTTCTGTTTGACTCATCATCAATCATACCATATCTAATAAAATATGATTCCTTCTTTCTAACACACTATTCCATTGGGGTGTTCCAGATGGAGTAAGTTGAGATATGATTCGACACTCAACAAGATGGTGATGAAACTCTTGGCTAAAGTATTCCCCACCTTGATCTGATCCAAACATCTTAATATGCTTACCAAGTTAATTTTGTATTTCATTCTTGAATTCTTTAAATTTTTCAAGGATTTTGACTTGTGTCTCATTAGATACATATAGTCGTACCTATTGATATCATCAGTAAAAGTAATAAAGTAATGATAGCCTCCTTTAGCTGTTATTCTAAAAGGACCGCATACATCAGTATGTATGAGCCCTAACAAGTCATTAGATTTTTTGTTGTGTCCACTAAATAGAGTCTTTGTCATATTTCCTTGTAGATAAGATTCACATATCTCATATAATTCAAAATCAAATGAGTCCAAAAGTCCATCCTTATGGAGTTGTGAAATGTGATTCTCATTTATGTGACCCAAGCAACAATGCCAAAGGCATGTTTGGTGCAAACCATTAGATTTGAACCATTTTCTATTTATGTTATAGATTGGATTTTTAAAATCTAGAACATATAGTCCATTCATAAGAAGTGCACTATAATAGAACACGTCATTTAAATAAACAGAACAATATTTATTTTTTATTACAAATGAAAACCCCTTCTTGCCTAAATAAGAATAGAGATAATGTTCTTGGTTAAAGCAGACACATAAAAGCACTCTTCTAGTTCTAAAATAAGCCCAGTAGACAAAGATAAGGAATATGCTCCTACAGCAACAACAACAACTCTTGCACCATTGCCTACTCGTAGGTCCACTTCGCCCTTTGTCAATGATCTAGTCTTTTAAAGGCCTATACATTAGTACAAATATGAGATGCACAACCGGTATCTAATGTTGGTTGCTACTCGGAAAATCTATAGGTTCCACTGTACAAAAATTTTGTACAAAGGTCTGAACCTTTTCCTAGCTACCATGTGTTCTTTTAAATTAAATTTTGGATCGCCTGCGGAACTTAACACGTTTGATCCAAAACTTAATCTATTTGTTCTTTTAGGTTTTGACTTGGATCTCCTGCGAAACTTAACACGTTCGACCCAAGTCTCCTTAAGTTATTAATTCCATTAAATATTAATTTCCATAATTGGTTCCCAGTACTGATATGGCGAGGCACATGGCCTTCTTGGATATGGGAGCAACCACCACCGACTAGACAAAACCTTTTATAGAAATCTAATATTTAATTTCCTAAAATAACTTTAGGTTAACCAAAGAGAACAATCAAATCACAAGGAAAAGAAAAAAACAAAAGAACACAACATCGAAAAACATATTCGAAATTCTAGAACGTAAGCCTCTTGTATTTAGTATTATTTCCATAAATAACTAGCATGATGCGGAAAGAAAAATTACTAGTTATACCTTGTAGAAAAACCTCTTGATCTTCTACCGTATTCCTCTTCTAACCTCGGACGTTGTGTGGGCAACGATCTTCCGAGATGAGAAACCACCAAGCACCTTCTTCTCCTCCTAGCTAGGTTCGGCCAAAACAAGAAAGCTTCACCAAGGAAGAAGAAAAACACCAACCAAGCTCTAAGAGATGCAAGCTTCCTCTCCTTCTTCTTCTTCTTCTCCAAGTAGTATCCGGCCTCCACAAGAGCTCCAAGCAATAGAAAGTTTCGGCCACCACAATGAGGAAGAAGAGAAGAGATGATGACCGGCCACAACACCAAGGAAAAGAGGGAGAGAAAATAATAGAGATTGTGTTTCATGAAGGCACCCTCACCCCTTCTTTTATATTCCTTGGCCTAGGCAAATTAGGAAATTTAATTACAATAAAATTTCCTCAATTTCCTTGACATGATTTAATTGAGAAAAAAAAATAAAATTTCCCAAATAAACCTACATTGGTACATCATTGGAGAACAAATTGGACAAGTTTCAATCAACAATTAAAACTTCCTAATTTCTTTTCGGAAATTTTAAAAAATAAAATTTCTCTTTAAAAATCTCTTCATGGTTGATAAAAGGAAATTTCTATAATTTTAATTTTATCAACATGTGAATAATTTTAAAGAGAAAATAAAATATCTCACCAATCTACAAATAAGGAAAGAGATCTAATCTCTTTCTTTAATCTTTTGTAGATCTTTTATAAGAGAGATATTTTAATTTAAATTCTCTTTAATAAATTATTTCTTCCACATAATAAAAACTAAAATTAAAATCCCTTTTTAATTTAATTTGGCCGGCCCTACTAGCTTGGGTTCAAGCTAGGGCCGGCCACCCAATCTTATACCTAGGTCGGCCCTAGCTTGTTTCCCAAGCTAGCTTGGCCGGCCCCTATTGGGTGGGTATAGAAGGTGGGTATAGGTGGGTATAGAACTCTACAAATAAGAGGCTACGATAGGGACCGAGAGGAGGAATTGGTTTTGGTCTCCCGATAAAATTAAGCATCTCGTGTTCGCCCCGAACACACAACTTAATTTTATCAATGATAATTCATTCCACTAGAGAACTATCATTGAACTACCGCACCAATCCCAAATTACATTTTTGGGCTCCTTCTTATTATGAGCGTGTTAGTTTCCCTGTGTTTAAGATATCGAATGTCCACTAATTAAGTGAGTTACTAACAACTCATTTAATTAATATCTAAGTCCAAGAGTAGTACCACTCAACCTTATTATCATGTCGGACTAAGTCCACCTGCAGGGTTTAACATGACAATCTTTATGAGCTCCTCTTGAGGACATTATCAACCTAGTATCTCTAGGACACAGTTTCCTTCTATAATCAACAACACACACTATAAGTGATACCATTTCCCAACTTATCGGGTTTATTGATTCATCGAACTAAATCTCACCCATTGATAAATTAAAGAAATAAATATCAAACATATGTGCTTGTTATTATATTAGGATTAAGAGCACACACTTCCATAATAACTGAGGTCTTTGTTCCTTTATAAAGTCAGTATAAAAGAAACGACCTCTAATGGTCCTACTCAATACACTCTAAGTGTACTAGTGTAATTATATAGTCAAGATAAACTAATACCTAATTACACTACGACCTTCTAATGGTTTGTTCCTTTCCATTTTAGTCGTGAGCTACTGTTTATAATTTATAAGGTACTGATAACATCATCTTCTGCATGTGACACCACATACTATGTTATCTACAATATAAATTATATGAACAACTACAAACAAATGTAGACAATTTGACCAAATGTGATTCTTTATTCATAATGAATGTTTACAAAGCTTAGGCTTTCAGTATACACTCCAACATCTAATACCCAACGAAATAGATAAATTGACTTCTATAACATATATACCTGAGGCAGAAGTCTCACTTCTTTTCTTTTTAACTTCCTTCAGGTATAATTTACATTTCCTCTTCTAGCGTCTAATCTCACCATAGTGGAAGCAGGTTCCTTCCTTAGTCACCCCGCCTTTAGGTTTTAATGCATGAGTTTTAGGTTTCCATTTGGCTTGAGTCTTATCCTTACCTTTAGACCACCGTTTGCCTTTGCCCTTTTGCACCATCAGTATGTTATTAGGCTTTGCCTTCTTAAGGTTGAGTTAAGCAATTCTCAACATGCTTAACATCTCAGGCAACGACTTGTTAATTTCATTTGTGTTATAGTTCATGACGAACTGACTGTAGCCTTTTAGCAATGATTGCAAAATAAAGTCAGTGACCAATTATTGACCCAATGGAAATCATAATTGTTGTAGGTTCTCTACATACCCAATCATTTTGAGTACATATGATCCTATGAGACTGCCTTCTTGCATCTTGCATTGAAATAGAGCCTTAGAGATCTCAAATCTCTCATGCCTTGCTTATATTTGATATAGTTGTCTAAGATGTTCAGCCATATCATAAGCATCCATGTTCTCATGTTGATTTTGAAGCTCAGAGTTTATGGTGGCAAGAATAAGACATGATACATCTAATGCATCATCTTGATGCTTCTTATAAATATCCTTATTAGCTCTAGTGGCAGTAGTGGGGGATGTTTCAGGAATGGACTGCTCTAGGATGTATAGTTTTCTTTTTTGCTTGAAAACTATTCTCAAGTTTCTATACTAGTTTAAGAAATTAGCTCTATTAAGCTTGTCCTTATCAAGGATAAATCGTAGATAGAGTGTATTCGATGTATTTGATGACATGGTGATCTACAACAATAAAATACAGAAATAAGTATCATATTAATATCATTTAATTAGGCCTTCAATTAAATGATTCCCCCATTGAATTGTAAATCTTGGTTGGAGCAAGTCATGGATGTGGTTTTACCCACACTACTAACTCCAAATCCAATCGCAATAACATTCATGTGGGACAAGATCCATATTATACCTTATCTTGAGTTAGCTTTGGCTAATCGCTCAAGACTTGTATAAGTTAGATAGGTAATCGTCTTATGGTTTTTACTAAATATAGATTCACTATTTAAGTACATATTATATATTTGATTGTCTTAAACTCATTTACTGAATGTCCGCAATACAATTCATAGCATGAGAGAAATTATGATTAGATCACAACTAGTTATTATTTCTACATGTGAAATTATGAACGTATTGGAATTTTCCTAGTCATCAAATTGATGCATTCGGACATAGTCAATTCTATAAGAATAGCACGAGTTATAGTCCTTGATTCACCAAGCAATTGTTTTCTCACTGGATGGAGGCATTGGGATGTCGAGAGTTAAACGTAGATGCTAGTTATGGTAACTAGTTCATTGGAGTGACTCGCTATAAGACTTCATATAATTATCTATATATATAGATATGTTTGTGAAGCTCTTACTATAGCTCGAGTGCAAGTTTCCTTCGACATGAGGTATACAAGTCATCTTAGTCATGGAGACTTATACTTTGATATCTTAAGCAAGCACCTCTTTGAGGTGTAGACCCGGGATGATTAGGTATAAGTTGAAATGTCCAAAGATGTTTGGATAACTCATAAAAGATTCACCACTTCTTGCGAGGAGATATATACCCTATAGCCCTATAGCCACTCGTTAGGATTATTACTCAAAGTCTTTGGCCAAAGCATCACATGTTAAGAGTATGAGACTCTTGTACACATGTACGAATAATTTGAATTCGTAGAATGAGAAAGTATTACTTGGGCCAGGTGTGACGTAGTCAGTCTAGTGGGGACAAACACATAGACCATGTCTTAAACCAAGTGGGTATAAGACGAGTGAAAGGAACAATGCACTACTCACTGTAGTTGCTGAAGAGTTTAGAATTTCTAAGATCAACTATGATTTTCTAACTAATTGGGGGTCATGATGTACTACTAGGTGTCACTCATGATCGTTCTATAAATAAGTAGTTAATTATGGATGGCCAAGATAAATCGAGAACCTATTGGGTCACATGCACTAACAAGTCTCTAAAAGACGTAAAACAAGTTAAAGAATAAGATTCTTAGGTCAAGAGATAAATGTTTGGTTGGACCATATAAAAAAATATAGAAATATTTGTCATAATGGAAACATGGATGTGTTACATCTCTTATGGTAGAGTTGAACCATATTTGGTTTAATGATGAATTAGTCATGAACCAACTTGGTTTAGTTATAAACCAAATCAAATGGTTAATGGACTAATTTTTAGTTAAAGGATAATGAGTTGGATTTGAGCTTTCTAATCCAACTCATTAAAGAGGACTATATACAGATGTAATTGGGAGAGAATTAGATACAAGTTTCATTATTTGATTGATTATCTTTTGGAAACTCAATCCTTCTCTCCCTCTCCTCTCTCTCTCCCTCTTGTTGTCGTGACCACCACAAGGGAGAAAAACTCTCCCTTGTGTGCTTCCTTCTTCTTTCTCTTGATCCCTCTTCTTCGCTCATGGCTAGTAACTTCCGAAGGAGAAACTTATACTTAAGGAGTTGTCTTAAGGATCTTAGTGTGGATACGAATAGAGGCGAGGTTCGACAACGTCGCTACAGTTGATGCCCTTCTCGTTACAGGTCATCCGTAAGGTATACCTAACGTAAATTTACTTCTCATAAAATTTTAATTATGTGATCATTTTTGGCATGTTGTATCCTTGTATGTGCGTGATGTGTATGATGTAATAATTAAGAATCATTATTTTATTTTTTACTGCGTATATTTATGAAATGTGTTCTAGCACGCACCCAGATCGGGCATATCCCAACATCTCTAAGTTCTCAATATAATTGAGGTAACTTAGTTAAATCACATCCAAAGTCCAATAGTCGGACAACACAATTATCTTGTCATACTCTACCAAGATAAATCAAGTCACTTTTCTTTAGCAAAACTTGACTACAATTGATCGAGGTAGGAGTGAGTACCGAACTTTGGTAGGCATATTAAAAGGACCTCATTACAATTAAACTACACATGTATCACATACAATCATAGCATAACATGACATACATCAACATATATGCTCAATAGAACATGACATGATTATGGCCCCATCTATTGTGATATCCTCAAGCCAATGAGAAGATCTAAAGGTCAACGTAGGTAAAAACATCTTCTCTAAGTGCTTCCTTGGTCATCATATGTTGTTGTCCTTCTCCCTTTTCACCATCGTCTAGTAGATTAGCTCTTTTAAAATTTGTACATTATAAAATCTAAAGAAACCTCGAATTACATTCGAGGGTACTCTAAATTTACAACAGGAATAAAAAGATGAAAGACATGACACGCAGACCGTATTATGAATTACAACATAGACACACACACAATCACCCAATCATATTGGGATACGAGCCATAACCATGCACCATGGCATGTTAAACACATATTCTTCTATATTACATATAAAACAGAACTAAAATGATGCATACACATTCGCAGGTGGCTCTGATGTCACTGTAGGGATCTTATGCATAAAATAACATGTAATGCAACGAAAAAAGGATCCTTCCAGAGATCCTTATGAATACTGTATACTACATTTTCCTATTCTACCAGATAGAATAGTTACTTTTATTGCGTGAACCGGTACTCCAGACAACAACTTTGATGGATGTAGATCTCAGCATGATTAGCACGTCCGTGCCTTTACAATATCCACACAAACACATTCTCCGTCCGTATCATGAACTCACGACTTGAAACAACATTTGTTGTGCTAGCAACTACACAAGGTTGTTTTTGGCCAAGAGAAGAAGAGGAAGAAGAGCAAAAATCAAGAAGATCACCAACACCCAACAGGTTACTTCACCTATATAAGGTTACTTCACAAAAGGATTACTTTACCAAAAGGGTTACTTCACCAAAGTTACTTTACTAAAAAGGTTACTTCACCAAAAGGTTACTTTACCAAAAAGGTTACTTCACCTAAAGGTCACTTTTACAAATGGCTTTTGTATTTATCTAATGAATACAAAAAGTTTTTATCTCTTGATCTTGATCTTCCTTTTGATTAATGATGTATTAATCTCTATTAATATTCATTAATCTTAATGGGTTAGATTTATTATATTAGATTAACTATTGATATAATAAGTTATTAACTTATTACTCAATGAATTTAATCTGAATTCATTTGAGTCTAATTCAATGTGTTTAATTTGAATTAGACTTAACCCTATAAATCATCTTCAAATCAATATGTTCTTTGTGTGTGATCCAATAGGCTCTCATAACATTGGCAATCTATCTAAAACCATTTTAGATACATAGACAATGGGTGGCATCTAACAATACATCATTTCTATCCAAGTAACGAGAATGCCAAGATCTGACATAACATTTCCGTGTCTATTACCTTATATGCCTCAATCATTCTATTCTTGATCAATGAGACATAGACTGTGTCATCCTCTTATCAATCTTTGTGTTTCTTGATCTCTAAGTAGACACACTCAATCAAATAAGCTCAATATCGCATATTGACTCATTTGAGCATGACTATGCATTCTTGTGTCCTACTAATTAAGGGGTCCACAGATATCGCTTCCGTCATATAGAAGAGATAGATCTCATCTACATCACTCACATCCCTCTGCATAACTTATTGCATATCTAGTGATCAACTTTATAATCCGCCTTATTACAAGTGGCGTTTGCCGATACCATAGTACAAAACTCCTTATGTAGAGGACTATAGTAACTTCTGATCTAAAGATTATTCATACTAATGGTCACTATAAGAATGTTTATGAAACTCATATAATGATCTATGAAACATTCTCATGGCGGGTCATTCAGTATATATTTTCTAATATATACTCATGTGTCAACCTGATATCTCATATCCATGAGTTATAAAATTAAGTCATCCATTGACCTACATACTAGTCTCAATGCATTAATATTATCCTTATATATTAATGCTTGACTAGGAATAGTTTAGAGTAGCATTATATATATATCTACAATATCCCACAATCAATTCAACCAATTGATATGTTATAAACTATAATCTACTACCCTAGGATATTATTATACTTATTCATTCGACACTGAATAAAAGTAAATATAATAACTAACTTTAACTTTTATTAATTAATAAATATGACACAAAAATGTCTTTGTTAATCATCTCATAATTTGTACTATGGATAATACTAACATTTGTTAGGTCACTCCGAAGCTAGGGGTGAATAGCTCATCTTGCTCTCTTACTTGCTTAGTCGATGTTGATTTTACAACGGATAAACTCAAAGCAAGCTCTCAATACTAACAAGTAAGATTTACTTAGTATCCACCTCAAGATGAGATGAATAATCCAAGGATCCATGCCCAGCACACTCTCTACTATAAAATACACTCATTCTCGAAAAAATCCGGAGGTGGAGAAACCTCTACAACTCAAGAACAAGAAATACAACTCAAAACAAGAAGTAAATACACAAGTATAAATGAAAAACCTTCTTGCTTGATCTCTTGTTGCTTGTGAATGCCTCTTGTAAGATTGGAAGTGCAGCAACACTTCAACCCTAAGCTTCCAAGAACTAGCAGAGAAGATGGAATAAAGAGTTGTTATCGTTTAAACTTGTCATCGCCTTTGTATCTGTGCTTTTGGGGCTTCCAATCAATTAGATCTACTCTCAATCGATTGTCATATCAAATCTAGTCACCATAACCTGGCAACGGTCATATCTCAATCGATTGACCAATATATTGGGGAGGCTTCAATTGATCAACTGATCAATTCAAAGTACCTCTGTACTCTCGTAGAAGACCCAGAATCGATTGACCAATCGATTTCGATTGCCTTGCATCATCGTGAGAGAAACTTCCCCATTCGATCAATTGATTTATTGGAAATGCCTGAATCGATTGACCAATCGATTCAGGGCTTTTATGTTTCATGATAAACAACTATGAATCAACCATCTAATCAATTGGTGTATCCCCAATTGATCAGCTGATCGATTGAGCTATCTTTGCTCATAGCACTCTCCCAATCGATCGATCGATTGAGGCCTGGTTCAATTAATCACCTGATCGATTAACTGACCCTAACTTGTTAAACTCAAGTCTAGGATTCTCTTGCCTAACATCTGATCAACCATGACCTGTTGGAACTTTCTTGTGCCTAGCATCCGGTCAACCTTGACCTGCTTGGACTTCGTCACTAAGTGTTCGATCAATCCTTTGACCCACTTGGACTTTCTTCCTCATGCTAAATGTCTGGTCAACCTTGGCCCACTTGGACTTGTCATCTCATACCAAGTGTCTGGCTCTTCATGACCCACTTGGACTTCCGAACACCAAATATCTGGCCAACCTTGATCCACCTAGATTTCCACATGCCTAGCTTCACTCACCAGGACTTCCGTCTGCCTAGCTTTTCTTACTAGGACTTTCATCTGCCTAGCTTTACTTACTAGAACTTTCCAACTGCCTGACTTCACTCACCAAGACTTCCCATTACCTAGCTTCACTCACTAGGATTTTTCACTTGGCTTCACTTACTAGAATTTTCCTTCTGCCCGGCTTCACTCACCGGAACTCCCCACACCAAGTGTCTAATCCTCCATGATCCACTTGGATTTTCATCTTTTTTCAACCTTCCCGTTGGGCTTGTCCTTGCCTTGTTGGTTGCTACTCAGAAAACCTAGAGGTTCCACTGTACAAAAATTTTGTACAAAGGTCTGAACCTTTTCCTAGCTACCATGTGTTCTTTTAAATTAAATTTTGGATCGCCTGCGGAACTTAACACGTTTGATCCAAAACTTAATCTATTCGTTCTTTTAGGTTTTGACTTGGGTCTCCTGCGGAACTTAACACGTTCGACCCAAATCACCTTAAGTTATTAATTCCATTAAATATTAATTTCCATAATTGGTTCCCAGTACTGACGTGGCGAGGCACATGGCCTTCTTGGATATGGGAGCAACCACCACCGACTAGACAAAACCTTTTATGGAAAGCTAATATTTAATTTCCTAAAATAACTTTAGGTTAACCGAAAAGAACAATCAAATCACAAGGGAAAGAAAAACAAAAGAACACTATATCGAAAACAAATTCGAAACTCTAGAATCGTATGCCTCTTGTATTTAGTATTATTTCCATAAATAACTAGCATGATGCGGAAAGGAAAAATTACTAGTTATACCTTCTAAAAAGACCTCTTGATCTTCTACCGTATTCCTCTTCTAACCTCGGACGTTGTGTGGGCAACGATCTTCCGAGATGAGAACCACCAAGCACCTTTTTCTTCCTTGCAAGTTTCGGCCACCACAATTCTCCAAGAGAAGTAGAGGTCCGGCCACCACCACCAAGCTCCAAGGGATGCAAGAAACAAAACCACCTTTCTCTCCTTCTTCTCCCAGCTAGAACCGGCCAACCTCAAGAGCTCCAAGAGAGGTTGCCGCCGGCCATAAGAAGAAGAGAAGAGGAAGAAGCTAGGGCCGGCCACCAAGGAGGAAAAGAGAGGAGAAGAATAATAGAGTTGATCACCCGTGAAGGCACCTCTACCCCCTCTTTTATAATCCTTGGTCTTGACAAATAAGGAAATTTTAATAAAAAATTCCTTAATTCTTTTGTCATAAAAAAGAAAAATTATTTTAATTAAAAAACAATTTTCTTCTTTTAATAATAATGGCCGGCCACTTCTAGTTCCCCAAAACAAGGAAAATTTAATTCACACAAGAATTAAAATTTCCTAATTTGTTTCTAGAAATTTATAAAAATTTCTCCAATAATTTTATCCCTTCATGATTGGTTAATAAAAAGGAAATTTTATAAATTAAAATTCTTCTTCTAAACATGTGGATAATTTCCAAAAGGAAAGTTATCTCTAAAAATTAAAATCTCTTTTCAATCTACAAATAAGGAAAGATATCAAATCTTTTCTTAATCTTTTGTAGAAACTAAAAAAGAATATTTAATTTTTAAACTTCTCTTTTAAATTATTATCATGGTCAAAAAGGAAAGTTTTTCTTAAAAATAAAATCTCCTTTCAATCTACAAATAAGGAAAGATTTCAAATCTTTTCTTAATCTTTTGTAGAAAGCTTTAAAAGGAAAGATTTAATTTTTAAACTCTCTTTTAAAACTATGATATCCACATAAGAAATAATTTTAATAAAAATCCTTTTTAATATGATGTGGCCGGCCACCTAAACTTGGGCTCCAAGCCATTGGCCGGCCACCTTAAGGCCAACCTTGGCTGGCCCTAGCTTGAGTTCCAAGCTAGCTTGGCCGGCCCCATTAGGTTGGGTAAGAAGGTGGGTATGTGGTGGGTATAAATCTCTATATACAAGAGGCTACGATAGGGACCGAGAGGAGGAATTGGTTTTGGTCTCCCGATGAAATTAAGCTTCCCGTGTTCGCCCCGAACACACAACTTAATTCCATCAATAATAATTCATTCCACTAAAGAACTATTATTGAACTACCGCACCAATCCCAAATTACATTTTGGGCTCCTTCTTATTATGAGTGTGTCAGTCTCCCTGTGTTTAAGATGTCAAATGTCCACTAATTAAGCGAGTTACTGACAACTCATTTAATTAATATCTTAGTCCAAGAGTAGTACCACTCAACCTTATCATCATGTCGGACTAGGTCCACCTGCAGGGTTTAACATGACAATCCTTATGAGCTCCTCTTGAGGACATTATCAACCTAGATCTCTAGGACACAGTTTCCTTCTATAATCAATAACACACACTATAAGTGATATCATTTCCCAACTTATCGGGCTTATTGATTCATCGAACTAAATCTCACCCATTGATAAATTAAAGAAATAAATATCAAATATATGTGCTTGTTATTATATTAGGATTAAGAGCACACACTTCCATAATAACCGAGGTCTTTGTTTCTTTATAAAATCAGTATAAAAGAAACGACCTCAAATGGTCCTACTCAATACACTCTAAGTGTACTAGTGTAATTATACAGTCAAGATAAACTGATACCTAATTACACTACGACCTTCTAATGGTTTGTTCCTTTCCATTTTGGTCGTGAGCTACTGTTTATAATTTATAAGGTACTGATAACATGATCTTCTGTGTGTGACACCACACACTATGTTATCTACAATATAAATTAATTGATCAACTATATTTATCATAAATGTAGACATTTGACCAATGTGATTCTTATTTCTAGATAAATATTTATACCAAAAGCTAGGCTTTTAGTATATACTCTAACAATCTCCCACTTATACTAAAAGACTAAGCTTCCATATCTGCTGCCATACATCTGATTCCCATGCCTTTCAAAAAACTCTTGCCTTAAGGACCTTAGGTTATCATCTGATGCAATCTAGGCGGCAACAACTTCTCCTCGTTATACAATTTCTGTATTGGGTAGTACTTGCGCTCTATTGTGTTTACTTGCCTTATAGACTCATGGTTTCTTCGAGTTTGTTACTGCACCATTATTATTACAATAAATTGTAATAATCTTTGGACAAACTAGAAATCATATCTAAGTCTATGTTGAGGTAATTAAGTCATTCAGCTTTTATGGCTACCTCTGAGGCTTGCCATATACTCAGCTTCTATGGTGGAGTCCAGAAAAACACCTATGCTTATCACTCTTCCATAGTTATGACTTTTCCTCCTAAAGTAAACACAAAACCCCGAGGTCGACTTATTATTATCCCTATCTGATTGGAAGTCTAAATCCGTGTAACCCACAGGGACCAAATTAACTGCCTTGTAAGCTAACATATAATATCTAGCGCCTCTAAGGTACTTTAATATATGCTTTACTGCAGTCCAATGTCCTTGTCTAGGGTTACTTTGATATCTGCTAACTATGCCCTTGACAAAACAGATTTCTGATCTCGTGCATAGCATACATTAGGTTGTCTAACTGCCGAAGCATAAAGAACTGTCTAAATGTCCTCAATCTCCTTTGATGTCATCGGAGACATCTCTTTAGATAAAGACACTTCATGCTTAAAAGGTAAGAAACCTTTTGAGAAGTTTTGCATGCTTAAAACAAGCAAGGATTTTCTGATGTATCAAGCTTGGGATAAGTAAAATATATTTTTTCTTTCGATCCCTTATTACTTTGATCTCAAAAATATATACATTCTCCCAAGTCCTTTATATCGAATTATTTGGACAACCATACCCTTACTTCTGACAACATTTTGATATTGTTTCCAACTACCAAAAATGTTATCTACGTATAGTACAAGAAATACCACCACGTTTCCATTGCGCCTTTTTGTATACACAAGACTTATCCGTTTACTCAATAAATCCATAGGTCTGGATTACTTTGATAAACCGGATGTTCCAAGACCTTGAAGCTTTGCCTCAGTCCATAGACTGATTGAGCTTGCACACAAGATGCTCTTAGCCCTTTGCAATGAACCCTTCTGGTTGCTTTATATGGATGCTTTCATCAAGACTTCCATTAAGGAATGCTGTCTTGACATCCACTTGCCAAATAGATAAAAGAATCCGGATAGACTTAAGCATGGCTACCAGTGAAAAAGTTTTCTTTTTCATCAAGCCTTGCTTTGAAAGTTACTACCTTCCTTTCTATCCCTCTTTTCCTATTATAGACCTTTTTACACCCAAAGGCTTTTACACCATTTGGTGATTCTACAAGCTTCCATATTTTATTAGAATTCTAATTCTGATATTCATTACTCTTTGCCAAGATGTTGCATCTTTATCTTGGAGTGTTTCGTCATATGTCCGGAGATCAAGTTCATGTCCTCCAGGGATCGAGTCCAAAAACTCTCCCAAAACATGAATCTTTTTAGGTTGCCTAACAACCCTCCCACTACGACAAGACACTTTCTGCAATTGTGTGTGATACGTGTTGCAGTTTCCTTGTGGTATCTTATCTTGTACGGTTGGTACTAGATTAGACATGCCTTTTATTATTTGCTTAAGAACAAATTTTCTTATGGACACATGGTTTATTACATAGTCATTTTCTAAAAATCGGTCATTGATACTAACAATGATCTTTTGATTTTTAAGACTATAAACCTACTTTCATTTTACTAGGATAACCCACAAACAAGTGAATTCCTGTTCAACTTATCATTGTCTCTCTTCTGCATATGTGCTGGACTTCTCAAATCCGAATATGCTTCGAAATAGGCTTACGCCTATTCAGCAATTCTATATGAGTAGAGAGTTTTGACTTTAGAAGGTACTATATTCACTCCTGTTTCCAGAGTATATCCTTAAAATGATTTTGATAATATTCTTAATAACTCATCAATCTACTTATTTCCATAAGAGTCCTATACCTTCCTTTTCCTACACCATTCTGTTGGGGAGTACCAGGTGCAGTTAGTTTGGATTGAATCCCTACTTCTGATAAATGACTCCTAAATTCTCCCAAGAGGTTCTTGCCACTACGATCTTACATAGTGACTTTTTACTTTAACATTTCTCCGCATCAACCTTGTACTCTTTGAACTAATCAAAGTACTTAGTATTGCGGTACATTAAGTAAATTTATTTGTATCTTAAATAGTTGTCTATTAAATAGACAAAATATTCAATACTACCTCTTGTCTAGATAGTCATAGGATCACACAAATCAGAATGAACCGATTTCAACATATCTTTGACTCCATACCCCTTGGACTTAAAAGCTTCTTGGTTATTTTCCTTCCAAGTAAGACTCGCAGGTTGGAAATATTTCCACTACCAATGAACCCAATAGTTCATTAGCTACCAATGAATCCTATTCAAGTATAACCTAGCTTTTAGATGCCAAAGATATAATTGGTTCATTTCCGAAGGTTGCTTTCTCTTAAAATTAGAAGATGTGTTACTAATTTCCATTTGTTGCATCGTGGGAGTTATTGGATTATAAGTTGTCAACCATCATACCAGAATAGATAAATTCCCTATTTTTCTTGATAACAACTTTGTTATCAAAATAGACACAATATCTATAATAGTTTAGAAACTGAAATCAGGTTCTTTCTAAACTTGGTACGTAAAGATAATTACTTAAAATCCATATTCTATTCTTATCAAAGGATAAACATCTCCCACTGCAATAGCTACCACTTTTACAGTAGTGCCCATGTGGACGGTGATTTACCTTTCATTTAGTTGTCGGGTTTCCTGGAACCCTGCAATGAATTGCAGACATGATTAATGGCATCTTGTATCTACACTCCAGGTACCGGTAGATAACTCCACTAAACATGTATCAACTAATGAATAAAATACACCTCTATTGTTCTTAGTTCTAAGAGGACAGTCTACCTTAATGTCCAAATCCTATTTCCAATCAATTATAATTGGGACCACTAAGTCTATCCTAAAGTATATCAGCTAGGGATTGACCATCATCCTAAGAATCACAAAAATATTTGGTTAAGACCAACTCCTTAAAAATCCCCATGAATTTTGTATGCCACGTTAGTGTGGACGTATACAAATTCAAAGAGGAAATTTTATTATTTAATTTTATTATCTCGTCAACCTTACTTTATGACGAATACAATTAATAGTTGGTCTATCTTTAATCAAATATTTGGTCAAAACTCTAAATTTAAAATCATATTGATTCCTCTAACAATACTATTTAAATTTACCAACACCTCAAAACACCGTGAATTTTGCATGCCACGTTAGTGTGGACGTATACAAAATCAACATTTGTAAGAGGAGGGTTTTACCCATTAACTATCTTGTCAACGTAACTTTATGACAAATAAAATTATCTCAAACACCGTTAATTTTGTATGCCACGTTAGTGTGGACGTATACAAAATCAATCATTTGTAAGAGGGGTTTTAACCCTTTAATTTTATTATCTTGTCAACCTAGTTTTATGAAAAATTAATAGTTGGTCTCATTTGGTCACACAAATAATAGCAGTGACTCCGATGGGGAGGATACTATTAGATATGTCTAAGTGTATACCATTACTTGACACTAAGTCCATTAATAAGATTATGCCCCTTCCGTTGGGGAAGATCACACGCTCTTAATTAACTTCCTATAGTCATCCAAAAATGGAAGTCTGTTCTAGTGATCCGCAAACAAGCTCATCCGTTATGGAGGAAGGCACTCAGAGCCAACGCGCAAGCTTGTTTGCATCACTTACAAACCAGTAATGGAGACCATGGGATTTACTTAAAAATCCCTCTCCCACTTAGTTATTTATAAATGAGGAATTTTTAACTATGCTAGCCTACTAAACTTGTAAACTAACATGCACACACAGCACAATATAAAAGCAATAAATAGAAAATCTAATTTTCAACTATTATGGCTTTTATCTCTAGTTGTCCTCCGTGTGTTGTCATCCCAAGCTGCTGCCATATTTGGCCACCGCCACCGGGTCTAGCTGTCGCATCCATCTTGCTCCTAGTTCCGCTGCGCCTCTGGTCCTTAGAAGGTTCCACGCTTTGCAAGATTCGATCCGCGACATAAATAGAATTTTACATTTTGATCCTATATTCCATAAAAGGAATGTACATGTATCTAGATCAAAAATAAAATCCTAATAAATCTAAATACAGCTCCTGCTATATTTTAATACAATCATGCACACACATATAAATGCCCTTGACATGTCCAAGGGTCCAATCACACACATAATAACTAAAAGCCATAATAGTTGGATCCTACATCCACAACGTTAGCACATCCTACTATTAACCTGCCTAAATTATGTATAACATGTGCATAATTAAACTAATACCAAATACACAAAGGCAAAACCCTAGCTCTGATACCAATTGTTGGTTGCTACTCGGAAAACCTAGAGGTTCCACTGTACAAAAATTTTGTACAAAGGTCTGAACCTTTTCCTAGCTACCATGTGTTCTTTTAAATTAAATTTTGGATCGCTGAACTTAACACGTTTGATCCAAAACTTAATCTATTCGTTCTTTTAGGTTTTGACTTGGGTCTCCTGCGGAACTTAACACGTTCGACCCAAATCACCTTAAGTTATTAATTCCATTAAATATTAATTTCCATAATTGGTTCCCAGTACTGACGTGGCGAGGCACATGGCCTTCTTGGATATGGGAGCAACCACCACCGACTAGACAAAACCTTTTATGGAAAGCTAATATTTAATTTCCTAAAATAACTTTAGGTTAACCGAAAAGAACAATCAAATCACAAGGGAAAGAAAAACAAAAGAACACTATATCGAAAACAAATTCGAAACTCTAGAATCGTATGCCTCTTGTATTTAGTATTATTTCCATAAATAACTAGCATGATGCGGAAAGGAAAAATTACTAGTTATACCTTCTAAAAAGACCTCTTGATCTTCTACCGTATTTCTCTTCTAACCTCGGACGTTGTGTGGGCAACGATCTTCCGAGATGAGAACCACCAAGCACCTTCTTCTTCCTTGCAAGTTTCGGCCACCACAATTCTCCAAGAGAAGTAGAGGTCCGGCCACCACCACCAAGCTCCAAGGGATGCAAGAAACAAAACCACCTTTCTCTCCTTCTTCTCCCAGCTAGAACCGGCCAACATCAAGAGCTCCAAGAGAGGTTTCCGCCGGCCATAAGAAGAAGAGAAGAGGAAGAAGCTAGGGCCAGCCACCAAGGAGGAAAAGAGAGGAGAAGAATAATAGAGTTGATCACCCGTGAAGGCACCTCTACCCCCTCTTTTATAATCCTTGGTCTTGACAAATAAGGAAATTTTAATAAAAAATTCCTTAATTCTTTTGTCATAAAAAAGAAAAATTATTTTAATTAAAAAACAATTTTCTTCTTTTAATAATAATGGCCGGCCACTTCTAGTTCCCCAAAACAATGAAAATTTAATTCACACAAGAATTAAAATTTCCTAATTTGTTTCTAGAAATTTATAAAAATTTCTCCAATAATTTTATCCCTTCATGATTGGTTAATAAAAAGGAAATTTTATAAATTAAAATTCTTCTTCTAAACATGTGGATAATTTCCAAAAGGAAAGTTATCTCTAAAAATTAAAATCTCTTTTTAATCTACAAATAAGGAAAGATATCAAATCTTTTCTTAATCTTTTGTAGAAACTAAAAAAGAATATTTAATTTTTAAACTTCTCTTTTAAATTATTATCATGGTCAAAAAGGAAAGTTTTTCTTAAAAATAAAATCTCCTTTCAATCTACAAATAAGGAAAGATTTCAAATCTTTTCTTAATCTTTTGTAGAAAGCTTTAAAAGGAAAGATTTAATTTTTAAACTCTCTTTTAAAACTATGATATCCACATAAGAAATAATTTTAATAAAAAATCCTTTTTAATATGATGTGGCCGGCCACCTAAACTTGGGCTCCAAGCCATTGGCCGGCCACCTTAAGGCCAACCTTTAGGCTTGGCCGGCCCTAAGCTTGAGCTTCAAGCTTAGCTTGGCCGGCCCCTATTGGTTGGGTAAGAAGGTGGGTATGTGGTGAGTATAAATCTCTATATACAAGAGGCTACGATAGGGACCGAGAGGAGGAATTGGTTTTGGTCTCCCGATGAAATTAAGCTTCCCGTGTTCGCCCCGAACACACAACTTAATTCCATCAATAATAATTCATTCCACTAAAGAACTATTATTGAACTACCGCACCAATCCCAAATTACATTTTGGGCTCCTTCTTATTATGAGTGTGTCAGTCTCCCTGTGTTTAAGATGTCAAATGTCCACTAATTAAGCGAGTTACTGACAACTCATTTAATTAATATCTTAGTCCAAGAGTAGTACCACTCAACCTTATCATCATGTCGGACTAGGTCCACCTGCAGGGTTTAACATGACAATCCTTATGAGCTCCTCTTGAGGACATTATCAACCTAGTATCTCTAGGACACAGTTTCCTTCTATAATCAACAACACACACTATAAGTGATACCATTTCCCAACTTATCGGGCTTATTGATTCATCGAACTAAATCTCACCCATTGATAAATTAAAGAAATAAATATCAAATATATGTGCTTGTTATTATATTAGGATTAAGAGCACACACTTCCATAATAACCGAGGTCTTTGTTTCTTTATAAAATCAGTATAAAAGAAATGACCTCAAATGGTCCTACTCAATACACTCTAAGTGTACTAGTGTAATTATACAGTCAAGATAAACTGATACTTAATTACACTACGACCTTCTAATGGTTTGTTCCTTTCCATTTTGGTCGTGAGCTACTGTTTATAATTTATAAGGTACTGATAACATGATCTTCTGTGTGTGACACCACACACCATGTTATCTACAATATAAATTAATTGATCAACTATATTTATCATAAATGTAGACATTTGACCAATGTGATTCTTATTTCTAGATAAATATTTATACCAAAAGCTAGGCTTTTAGTATATACTCTAACATGCCTAACCTCCAGTTAGAACTTCCAGTCAAGTATCGGGTCAACCTTGGCAATTGGTCAAACTTTGACCATCAATCTCTATATATTGTCAAACATCAAAACTCAAACATCAAGCCTCAAGCTTGAGACAACTCAAGCTTAGTCAACCTGGTCAATCTTAACATAGGAAAATTGCACCAACAACATTGAGTGTTGTCGCTGACCTCCTTATAAACAGTGTTGGAGGCACATTCGACAACATTTATTCGATCCACAGACTTCGATCTTTATTAATGCGAGGGTCCCTCCATCAAGCTCTGAGTCACCTCCAACGTGCTCTGAGGCACATCCAATCATCTCTGAGGCTTCTTCCCTCAGTAAACTTCTATCCTCAAAGTTTATCTGTGCGAGGGCACCTCCATTGAGCTCCGAGGTGCCTCCCCGTAGCTCTGAGGTGTCTAAGACATTGTTTATTCGAGGTCAATTTTATTAGTCCCTTGCGGTCGTCTAGAGGGGGTGAATAGCCTGAAATCAAAAAAATGAACACCTTTCTTAACTTATAGCTTTATCAACATAAACACTTGTATAAAAAAGAAATAACAAGCAAATTAACAAGAGAACTAGGCACAGAAATTTTACTAGTTTACAATCAGAAGATTGCTAATCCAAGACATTGAAAGCCCACTAAAATCTCCTTTGGGCGGAGAAGCCTCTTATAACAGTTAAAGCACTCAATTACAAAGCTAAACTGAAAGTAAAACATAGAATGTTTACAAGTGTTGTATTCAGTTACTGGGATCAGGGTTGTATTTATAGCCTCGATCAGGGCGTCTGGAAGGATTCTAAGCGGCTGGACGTGGATAAAGCTTTATCCACATCACAACGGATCGCGTCACAATGGATCTAGATAAAATCTCTAGTCGAGGCGCTTGAAAGGGTTCTAGGAGCCCAGACTGCTTTCGCATAGGGGCATGTCGCCAAGGTGTCTCGGCGACCAAGCCGACCCGAGTGCCAGGAGTAGCTCCAAGCGCCTGGACTCCAATCAACCTAAAGTTGACTTTTTGTCCAGGTCTTCCACTCCGACTCCGGCTCCGCTCGCTTGGGCGATTTCGGCCATCTAAAATAGGGCTCACCCGAACCCATTTTCCGGCCTTCTCGAGCAACCTTCCACTCGGGCTTCTCGTCCCTCAAAAACATCGTGTGCCTCCTTTTCACCTGCTAGCGTACTCTTCCGCAATGCCTCGTCCCTCGGATGCACCAAACCCGTCGACTCTCTCTCGTGCCATCTTTCTCGCTATCTGCATCTTTCGCTCGATTTTCTGTGCTCCTAAGTTCCTATACACTCAGATATAGAGCATCAAATCACAACAGGACCTAACTTGACTTGGTTTATCACATCAAAACTGTCACATGGTACTTACAATCTTCTTCTTTTTGATATGACTAACCTTAAGTTAAGTTAGGGTAAACTAAAATCAATTAACAAAAAAATAGCAAGTACATGATTTAAAAAAAAATGTACCCTCCTCCTAGAGTTAATCTCTAAATCTCTCCCTTTGATCACATTAAAAATGGGGTATGCAATGAAAATAACTTGAAACAAAATTAAAACCGAATCTAAGGGATAAAAATAAGGTGATTATCATATAGGAAAAAAAATCATTAAGTTTAAAGTTCAAGAATCTGGATTTTTATAATTTATAGACTATTTTTGGAAAAAATAATTTTGAAAAACATTTTTAATTATATAAAAATTCTAAAAAAATTTATAGCGGTAAAATAGATATAATCAAAGCTATAAAAAAATTTCACTAAATTATCAAATTGATTTAAGTAGAAATAAAATATTTTCTACACAAGGATGCATTTTAAAAAAAATCCTAAAAACAATTTTTAAGCTCGAAAAATCTTTTAAAAAAAATCTTAGTATAGCAAGTAGCTTTGTAACAAAAAAAAATTAAAAAAATTCTTTTTTTGAGAATTTTTAATATTAAAAGTTTGCATTTGGATAAATAATTCATAAAAAATTCACCAACGATTAAAAAATTTCAAAAATATTTTTTTAGATAGAGAACATGGTAAAGTTTCACAAAAAATAAATTTTGCAAGAATAACCTAATGAAATAGTTTTAAAAAATCATAGAAATATAATACAATGGTAAAAAAAATTTAAAATTTTTCTATAGATGAGTAGCGAAATCTTCTTTCTCGAAAAAATTTGGATCGAATTAATTTCTAATAGAAATTATGCAAAACAATTTATTTGATAATTCTAAGCAAGCAATTAAATCAATTAAAAGTATAACATGCATAAAAATTCAATTAAGGCATGATTTTGGAACCCAATATAGGTTCCTTTCAATTGGATTAATTAAAAATTTTCTAGGGATATATTTTGGTGATAATTTTCTAACTTGGCCCTGATGATATCGTAAGTACTAATTTAGTCTTTTATAGTTCCTAAAATTTGAAGTAGAAAAATTTGAACATACAGAAGTTTTCAAAATTTGTATTTGTTCTTTTAAATTTTTATTTTCTATTTTTATTTTGTCGAAATCTTCTAATCGACAAGATGTTGCTAAGGTTAGTTTTAGTTCCTCATTTTCCTTTTTAAGTTTTCTATTTTTAATTTCTAATTTATAGAAATTTTTTGACAATATTTTTATAAACTTAAGTAACTGGTCAGGAGGTAGAGACCGTACCTGACTTACCTTGTTGATTTCTGATGCTCCCCTTATAGAGCTATTTTTGTAACACCCATAAAATCTCTAGCAATTTTATATAATTGTTGCATGGTTAGAATGAGTTTTATGTGGGTTCCTTCTTCAAAAAAAAAAGAGAGAAAATAGAACCAAAAAGAGGCATGGCCAAGGTTCGAACCTTGAACCTTTTAGTAAGTGACAAGCTCTCTGTGATATGGGATACCAGTAGTCCCAACAAGGGTGTGCTGTTAGGAAGGAAAGGGAAATTGTAGTTAAGGGTAGGGAAGGTGAAGGGACACCTTTCTCCCTTCACTTAGAATGAAAAGTTTATTTTCCCTTTCTCCCTTCATTTAGAGTAAATGAAGTAAGGGAATGAAAAGGTGTTTTCCCTTTCTCCCTTCATTTAGAATAAATAGGAGTAAGGGAATGAAAAGTTATTTTCTTCTTCCTCCTCCTTCCTCCCTCCACCGAAACTAGCCTCCTTCTCCCCTATGTTCGGAATCAAGCCTAGGATTTCTTACTAGGAAGTCTTCACAAGGAGGAGTCCTTAAGGCCTAAGTCTTCTTACAAGCAAGATACGCAAGGGGGAGTCCTAGAAGCGGAAAGTCTTCTTTTTCTCTCCGCCAAGGGGATTCTCCTTGTGGTAAACCAAGCGAGAGGAAGTAAGTATTCCCCCTCACCTGCAGTACAAGTGGTTTTCCTCGTTGTTTTTTTTTATGTTGCTTAAAAACTAGGACCATGTCCCTTGAAGTTTCGGCCAAGAAGAAATAAAGGGATTTGGAAAGTTTAAACTCCAACTAGACTTGCTTATGCTTTCTCTCATAATACCTAATATGTTATGTGAAGTTATTAAGATGCTATTCATGGTTGATGTTGCTTAAAACCTAGGACCATGTCCCTTGAAGTTTCGGCCAAGAAGAAATAAAGGGATTAGGAAAGTTTAAACTCCAACTAGACTTGCTTATGCTTTCTCTCATAATACCTAATATGTTATGTGAAGTTATTAAGATGCTATTCATGGTTGATGTTGCTTAAAACCTAGGACCATGTCCCTTGAAGTTTCGGCCAAGAAGAAATAAAGGGATTAGGAAAGTTTAAACTCCAATTAGACTTGCTTATGTTTTCTCTCATGATACCTAATATGTTATGTGATGTTATTAAGATGCTATTCATGGTTGATGTTGCTTAAAACCTAGGACGATGTCCCTTGAAGTTTCGGCCAAGAAGAAATAAAGGGATTAGGAAAGTTTAAACTCCAACTAGACTTGCTTATGCTTTCTCTCATGATACCTAATATGTTATGTGATGTTATTAAGATGCTATTCATGGTTGATGTTGCTTAAAACCTAGGACCATGTCCCTTGAAGTTTCGGCCAAGAAGAAATAAAGGGATTTGGAAAGTTTAAACTCCAACTAGACTTGCTTATGCTTTCTCTCATGATACCTAATATGTTATGTGATGTTATTAAGATGCTATTCATGGTTGATGTTGCTTAAAACCTAGGACCATGTCCCTTGAAGTTTCGGCCAAGAAGAAATAAAGGAATTAGGAAAGTTTAAACTCCAACTAGACTTGCTTATGCTTTCTTTCATGATACCTAATATGTTATGTGATGCTATTAAGATGCTATTCATGGTTGATGTTGCTTAAAACCTAGGACCATGTCCCTTGAAGTTTCGGCCAAGAAGAAATAAAGGGATTAGGAAAGTTTAAACTCTAACTAGACTTGTTTATGCTTTCTCTCATGATACCTAATATGTTATGTGATGTTATTAAGATGCTATTCATGGTTGATGTTGCTTAAAACCTAGGATCATGTCCTTGTAAGTTGCGGCCAAGAGAACTACTAGAGCTAGAAGAGAGCAAACACTCCAATCATGCTTACTAATGGTTCCCTATGATATGTTATGTGTTAGGTGAACCTTATGTTACCATGTTATGCTTATGTAAAGCTTATGTATGATGAAAGGCCTAAGAGATGCTTTCCTATAAATTGGGACTAAGAGCACTCTTTATGATATGACAAGGAACATGATATGCTATTTTACTTTTGTATGGATTGTACCAGACCCTAGCAAGGTCTAGGGGATGGGCTCCTACGTCGCCCCTAGGTCGAAGCACAGGCCTAGTTCCCTAGTAGGTTCGGGATTAGCTACCTCGAATTTATTTAGGGATGTGCGCAAATCATGTATGTGGTACAATGTCGGGCCCTCATGTTGGGATTTATGTTTAAGTATTTATATAATATATGTTTTCAAAAGAACATCTTGCATATATATTAGTTCATGTTATGCGATTATTATGCTTTAAGATGATGTACTCTTGTGATATGCCTATATGTTGTCTAAATGAATAGGTCACTACTCTACGTTAAATTCATGATTTATGGCTTTCATGTGTAGGAAAGGATCTTACTAAGCATATGTGCTTATAGTTTTATTTTTCCTTATACTGTAGAAAAGGGTAAAGAATGGCTAAACTAAATGGAGCAGCAAGAGGGGCAAGAGGGACTAGGTACTTAGTTTATGCTTCGAACCCCATATTAATGTTCATACTTGTGTTTAGACTCCTATACTTCCATCAGGTTAGTCATCATGAACTTTCATTAAGGAAGTACCAAGTACCCTTTTAGAGAACAATATACATGCTTAGTAGTTCATCCTCTCTTTACTAGTACGCTTTATGCTCTAGTTTTAAACAATCATGTATCATGTTTCAAGAAATAGATATTAAACCAAGTTATATGCAAGAATGCTAAGCATGCTCACATGTGTTACATGTTTACATGCTTTAAGAGATTTACATGTTTAAATGTTTGTTTCTCCATGTTTAAATTTAAATTCTTTCGCTGAAACGATTGCATATGCATGTATATATGTTCACGTAGTGTCGCCCTTCCTGCCCCCTTTATAAGTAGGAGGAGGGTGGGCGTTACAGTTTTTCTCTGACGTTACTCCCCCTTTATCGATGCTTTTGATGTTCGTTTCGGAAGAGCTTGTTTCGTCTTCTTCTTCTTGGTGACTCGCCATCAGCGCAAGTCCGCGCGTGGACTTCGATTTTTGACTCTGATGAAGTTTTGTCCCATGTCGCCTTTAGGTTTTTGTGCTTTTTCTAGGTTGGTCTTTTATCCTTGTTCTTGTCCTTATCCTTGTCCTTGCTCTTCAATTTTAAACAGTTATTTTTCACATGCCCTTCTTCATTGCAGTGGTAGCATCTTACTTTTCTTTTCCTTCTTTTACCCTGCACTTGGCTGAAGTTATTAGTTTTAAAGAACTTTTTGAACTTTCTTACCATGAATGTTGCTTCATCATCATCAAGGGACGTTTCAAACTCTGGTTCATCCATTTAGACCCGACCCCGGGCCGGGTCTAGCCCGGGCCTGGCCCGGGGTCATAACTAGGTCGAACCGTAATCGGCTCGGCAAGTTGCTGGGTCGGTTCCGGTTCCTTTGGTGAAAACCCTGCGGCTCGCCGGTTCAACCAATTTTTTTTTTTTACAATTTGAACCGCCAGTTAACCGACGGTTCCTGGCCATTAGAACCGCCTGTTAACCGGCGGTTCCTAGCCATTGGGGAGGGTGGGGTTTTTTGGGTATTTTTTTAGCGATTAGGATCATTTGACCATTTTTTTATCAATGACTATGATTTAGTGTCCGTTACTATCCAAACTCTATAAATAGAGAGCTCATTTCATCATTTTCACACACATCTTCTCTACTCTTAATCTCAATTTCGTATTCTTTATATGCTTTCGTTTCTAATTTTCAATTACAATGGAAGGAGGTCGTGGAGGTGCATCATCTCGAGCTCGGAAGGGAAAGAAAATAATGAATCCACGAGAGGAGGACCCCAACATTCAATCCACCGATGATGAGATCGAGCACCTTCCAAATCCAACACCTAAAACATAAGGAAGTACCGATGTAATTACTTCTAAAGTTCAGGAACTTCCTCCTCTAAAGTCTTCTATTTTTACTAAACATTTTGAGAAAGTCACTCTTCCGTCGGGAGAAATGCGTGCAAAATGTAAGCACTACAATGCTTCCTACAAATTCTAAGCTGACGGCGGCTATGGGTCATTGAAATGACATGTAGAAATGAAGCACCGACAGAATATGGACTCGACCATTCTCAAACACAATTATCAAGATTTTCTTCAACTAGCGGTAGTACTGATTCCAGTTTATTTTTATATTCGGATAATAAATTAAGAAAATCATTAGCTAAATTTGTTTCCGTAGAATATCTTTCTTTTAGTTTTGGATCTAAATGCACATTTGAATATTTTTGTAAAGAATCTCTTAATCTATGTGATAAACGTGTTCCTAGGACTACACTTGCTCGTACAATTAAAAAATTCATAAAACAAGGGGAAAAAAATTAATTGATGAATTTAGTAAATTAGATAATAAAATTTCTTTATGTTCCGATATTTACAGTGATCATTGGCAAACACATTCGTATATGGGTATGACTTACCATTGGATCGATAACTCTTGGAACCTCCAAAAAATATTGTTAGCTTATAGAGTTTTTGATAAATCACATAATGCTGATAACATCGCACAATTATTATGTTTAATTTTAGAAGAATATGACTTAACTTATAAAATATTTTCAATAGCATTAGATAATGCTAGTTCCAATACCGCTTGTATAGATGATCTAAAATTTGTTTGTCAACCTATTATTGGCGGTTTATTTTTTCATATTCGTTGTGTTTGTCATGTTTTAAATTTATGTGTTCAAGATGAATTAAAAATTTTAAAAAGTTATATTAAACCAATTAGAATTGCAATTTCTTATTTATGGTCTTATCCATCTATAATGAAACAATGGGGTAGGTTTTGTAAAACTAATGGAATGAGACCTAAAAAATTTTCACGTGATATACCAACATGTTGGAATTCAACATACCAATTATTACAAGATTCATTTCAATATAAAGAATTATTATATTTATTTTTTACACAAAATACTAATACTAATATATATTTATTTTCATAACAATATAATATTTGTAGTAGTATTTTTGAAAATTTAAAAGTATTTAATGATGCAACCGAACAACTTTCCGGTGTTTATTATCCCACTACTCAATTAGTTTTAGAAATTTTTTCTAATATAGTATTAGTTTTAAATGAACATATTAATAATGAATCTTTATGTCCTTGTATCTTAGCTATGAAAATTAAATGGGAAAAATATTTTTATTTATTCCTGAAATTTGTTTAATTGCATTTTCTTTAGATCCTAGATTTAAAGTAGAAGTTTTACCAGAAATGTTAACTTTATATTATGACGCTTTAATTTCAATTAAAGATTCTTCTTCTCCTGATCCAGTTAATATTATATATAATGTTCGAACTTATTTATATAATATTTATAATCAATATTATGTAAAATATGGAACACAAATTAATATTTCTGAAATACAACAAACTACTAGTAGTAATTTAAAACTTACAAAAGCATAACTTTTATTAAAAGAATGGACAAAACGTCCACGAGGATCCTCAAGTTCCACACAGGAACTTGAGAATTATTTTACGGCTTCTTTTGATTTTAATGAAGCAGATAGCGAAAATTTCAATATCTTAAAGTGGTGGTTACAAAAGGCTCAAAGCTTTCCCATCCTCTCCATGATCGCCAAAGAAATTTTAGCTTGTCAGTGTCAACTATTGTCGTGGAGCAGATGTTCAGTGTCAGCGGTAACATATTAGATGAACGACGATCAACTTTATCTCTCGACTCATTGGAAGCTCAAGCATTACTGGACGATTGGACCAGAGCCGAGAAAAGAATCTAAGGAATGCAACTTTCAGATGACGAAGTTGAAGATTTTGATACTGAAGGAACAAATACGACAGGAATGGAAAATGGAAGTGAGTGACAATGTAAAGGATAAAAATGTAAAGAACTACGTGAGCTTTGATTCTCCTATACCCTAAGGGAATACGTAGGCAACTTAAATAAGTGCAAGCCCTTTTTTTACAATAAATTTTAATTTGTAATTTTAAATTTTTTAACATAATAATCTTGAACCGTGGTGAACCGTGAACCAACAGTTCCGAACCGTGAACCGTAATCGTCTTGGGCGGTTAATGTTAAGGGTCAACCTGCCTGGAATCATCGAACCGGTGGTTCCGAACCGTCGAGCCGTCAGTTCCGAACCATGGTTAGGTCTACATCCATTTTTATCCTTAAGGCAATATTATGCTTGAGCTCCTTCTTCAGATCTGCACATTTAGTTTCATGCACTTCAAGTGTAGAAAATAATTCTTCTAATGTGCTTACTTCTAAATCCTTATAGATGTAATATGGACCTACTAAGGTTGACCATCCGGAAGTCCTAGGAAATGAATTAAGCGTGTATCTTAGAGAATCTCAGTTAGTTACCTATTTTTCAATATTCGTGAGTTCGGTGATGAGTTCCTTGATACTTGAGTGGAGGTGTCTAACAGTTTCGCCTTCTTCTAGCCGAAGGTTGTTGATCTAGTTCCGGAGCAAGTTCCGTCTCGCGAGTTTTGCCTTCAAGATCCCTTTGTGTAGTTCCAGAAATTTCTCCCAGAACTCTTTGGCTGACTCATAGGCTCCGACTCAGTTGACTTCTTATGGCGGTAAAATGCTCAGCAGATGGAACTCTGCCTTGTCATTTGTCACGAAGTCAACTTGCTCCTTTTTCATCCATTGATATTCTTCTTTGTCCTTCGGTGTTGCAAAACCATATTTCATAATAATCAATAATTCAAAATCTCTTTTTAAAAATTTCTCCATCTTCTTTTTCCAGTTCGCGAATTCCTCCTCAAACTTTGATAGGTAGATACTCGGTCCGACCATCCCTTATGTTTCGGTCGGCGGTTAATCCTCTTGAAGCAGTTGGGCTTTGATACCACTTGTTGGTCCCTTGCGACTGGCTAGAGGGGGTGAATAGTCTGAAAAAAACTAACACCTTTCTCGACTTATAACTTTATTAATATAAACACATGTATAAAAAAGAAATAACATGCAAATTAACAAGAGAAAGAGGAGATTTTACGTCTGAAATCAAAAAAATATTTGCATCTGAATTCCTATTTTCTTACACTTTTATTACTGTTCTTCTTCCACTTTCAAGAGAGAGGAGACTGATTTGAGTGTCAGAGGGCCTAGTCAGAGATTCTCATCCCGGTCTTAGGTCACTAATGCTTTATTGGTTCGTCTGATTGTGCGCAGGATCATTGAGGAGTTTCTTTAGATCTCGAGAAATTTATTATCCTTTGACCAACCACCTGTCGAAGTCAGCGCCCCATCTTATAGCCTTCAGACATGATCATTATACATCAATATATTTTGAGAATTATTAAATATTTATTTTATAAGGAACAAATTTAATCAGCCACTTAATTTATAAATAATAATAAATAATTAATCATGTAGTTGATATTAATATGAGTATATGTAAAAAATATATATATATATATATATATATATATATATATATATATATATATATATATATATATATATATAATATGGTATGCTGCATAATTTTTTACACGCTCCTTGCGCAACTACCACTGTGACAATCCGAATCAGCATTTTTATTTTTTTTTGGTCAACTTTTTTATATATTATCAGTGTATTGGGAGAAAATGCCTTCATAATTTATCCGTCAGTATTTTACTATAAGGCCGGTACTATATTTTTTTTATCCAATAATATATAATTAAATTTACAAAGCATTGAGGGATCATTTTCTAAAAACAAAACATTTCGAGGGCGCATTGAACTTTCACCCCAACAAAATTCCTCTGTTTTCTCTTTCACGTTTGGGATCTCAGTTTGTTCCTTCGAGTTCGAATTAGGGTTCACTCTTCGTCTCGCGCTCGCGCTCGGGGCGGCGAAAAGTGATTCGATCGCCATGAAGCTGACGGTGAAGACGCTCAAGGGCACCCACTTCGAAATCCGAGTTCAGCCCAATGATACGGTACTGTAACCCTTCCGCATGGTTTGTTTTCTCGTTGATTTTTTTCTGGTTTATGTTTTCCAAAAAATGAAGTCATCTATTTGCCAGTTACCAGCGCTAATGCAGTTTTCTGTCGAGGAATACAGTTCCACATGCATTTGACTTTTCCATTGAGTGGTCGAATCTGGTCTTTTTTGGCTTTCCAAAATCTGGTCTTTGGGATATTAGTTGACTTGAAGTGGTATTTTAAATGCTTTTATTGCTACACTATTATCAATTGCAGCTCTTTTCTGAACTTTGAATTTCTAAAGATTCCAATCGAGTGAACATCCCATGGACAGGTTATAGCCTCTAATAATTATCAAAAGTTCTGTGAGGGCATATACAGTTGCTCATTTGTCTGCCATATTAGAAACATGAAGAATATTTATTTGAAAGTCATTTGGAGTTATGCTGAAACTAGAATAGTGGTTAAGCTTGGTTTCTACTGATTGAATAATTTTGTTTGACTGCGTGTTCTAGATCCTATTTAAGGTAGCTTTAATTTTCAGCAGCTTTAATCATCTAGTTGTACCTGGATTGCATATCTTATTTCAATTTTGCAGATTATAGCTGTGAAGAAGAACATCGAACAAGTACAAGGGAAAGATAACTATCCATGGGGACAGCAGTTGCTAATTCACAATGGAAAAGTTTTGAAGGATGAAACCACACTTGAAGAGAACAAAGTTCGGGAAGATGGTTTTCTTGTTGTCATGCTTAGCAAGGTACTCACCTTAATTGTCAGTATTATTCACATGAGTCTGAGCTTCTGCTACTTAATCAGGACACTAGTTTATGCATAATTTGGACTGTAACTATATGTAGCTTGTTGCAGATTCAGAAGAATATGTATACATTTGGCATGATAACATATTACTGAAGTATTTCAAACTTGTTTATATAATTAGTAAAGTCATGCATTAAACTTTTCATGGATTATCTGTGGATATACAATTACCTCATTCATGTAATTCATAGCGGTGAAAGATAATAGCACTAGGATTGTCTGCTTGGGTCATAGTATCCCCCCTCACCTTACACTCTTTTGAGAATTGAATTTAGTGCAAGCTAGTCCACCTCCTTTTTAGCTATTGTGAGAAAATTTTCCTTTAATAGTTTTCCAGAATCTATTGAACCTTTTTAAATTTGGAAAAAAAGCGATTCAAGTCTTATCATTGTAACCATTTTTTTTTTGTTCCACTTCTAACTATGCTTACAGAGATCTAGGTTATGAAACTTGAGAGTGAGGGTCTGACACGGATGTGGAAGTCTTCGACAAGGGTGTGGATCCATGTGTTGTATGAGCATTGATAATTAACGCGGATACAAAGAGAGTAAATGAGAATTCTTTCAAAATGATCCTTAATATTTGCTCTACCAGTTTTATTGTTTACCTTTTTAGATTGCGAATCTTGCACTTTTGCTAATTCCTGTCAGAATCTTCACCTTTCTGAGACTAATATACACCTACATAGTACACATGCATGGGTGTGAATGCCATATCATGTGAATTTTAAGTATGTTCCTAATGGCAATATAAGTAATTAAGTATTATGCTCTGTATACTGATTCTGAACAAATTATTATTGTTAAATTTTTGGACAAGTTAGTACATAAGAGGTCGGTAGGTTGCTCACTATAGGATGCTTGCAAGTGTTCTTTACAAAAAGAAGTTATATAAAAATGAAGTATCCATTGCTTAAATAACTAAACTACAAGTTGTGTGATTTCTTTCTAATATTATTTTGTTTTTCAATTTTTTGTTAAATGTATTATGCTGACACTGCCCAGTTGGACTCAATTGTCTTCACTAAATCTTCATTGTAAATTGAAGGATTTGAACTTATATATTCTTGTTATTGTTCCACATTTTGTTTTTGGTTGTTGTATGGCATGCAAAATTATAGTTGCAATACTATTACCACTTTCAATGCTTTTGCTAAGAATGGTTTTGTAGCTTGGGAGCATGTTGTAGGCAATCAAATGCTTGCGAGCAGTTCTTTCTAGAAATTTTCTTCCAAAAAGTTCATTCTGCACACTACTAGATACTTCTGGTTTGCATACATCACATGTGATGAATGTAAATGGTATAGGCTTATCTCATCTACAAAGTTTGAGAAATTTACTTCTAATCCTGTACATTCTTTTTATAATTTACTGTTTTAAGATATATGTTATCTAGTTTACATGCTCTGCTGAATGTTCTTTTCTTTCCTTTTTGTTTTAAAATTATTTTTGGATGTCTAGTAACACAATTATCGAAGCATAAACTTCCATTTCTGCTGAATGGACTAATTACAATATTTCCTTCTTTTTTTTTTCTTTCTTGTTTTTATTATGTCAACCTCCACATATGTAATGGTTATGTTGATTTCTTATTGTTGTATTTAATGTACTTACTACTTCAAAATCTTTTAGAGTAAAGCTGCAAGCACCAGTGGAGCTTCCCCTGCTCAGGTTTTTTTTTTCTTACATTACCTGTCTCACTACAAAGAGTTAGTGACCACCTTAATCTGATACTTGCGTTGATAGCCATCGGCAACATCTGTAGTCCAGCACCCTGCACTTAAAGATGCTCCCTCACAAGCTCCATCACAAGTGCCATCAGAAGTTCCAGCACAACCCATGTCAGTATTCTTAATTGTACTACTATTCTTCCAATACTCTATAATAACCACCATAGTTTCTCAATTGATACTCGTGCCTTTTTACAATCTTATTTTAGCGTGGCAGATAATTCATCAAATACACCAGCTAGATCTCAAGGCCCAAATGCAGAGTACATGTTTATTATTGTTATTACTTTTATGCTCCACCATTTGTACATACCAATTCAATTGCATTAGGCATTGAGAATCCCAGAGATAGTCACTGCAGTGTATCTATGTTTGTAATATTTTTTTCCCCTTTTACTTTGAATTCTCTAGATGCACTTAGTGCAAAGATTTTGGCTTAAAGTTGTGTTGCCAATACATGACTCAACATCAGTTTATTGTGCCCTGTTTTTATCCCTTCCTTGTTGAGTCATGTCTCTTGTGGTTTATGTGATACGATATCACTAGTAATATTCAAATCAATTAATTTAGATCTTATAATACATCTTCCATTCAACTCTTCTAATTATAAATTTTATTAATTGCCTTTAAAGACATCCATACACTCTGAACCCATTTTCTCTCTTCTTTTTTTTTGTTTGTTGGAGATCTTTGACGCAAGTATTTTCTATTTAATCTTTTCTATTGCATTTACTATTTATGGAAAATCATGTGCTTCCTTTATTATGTCAACGATGAAGTTATTTTGGTATACTAAACCAGCAAGTTTCTTATATTGTTTGTTTCATTTGGCCATTGATTTGCAAAAAAATCTTTGTTTAGGAATTCAAGTATGTTGTTTTGAATTCCAGTAATGAATTCAAAGTTCTTTAAAAGCCTCCTGATACTAGTAATCAATGTTTAGGAATTGATCTTAGTTAATCCCTTATCTGCTGCTTACCAATTGCCTTCCGCCGAAATGTTTCTTCTGGTGTGGTGATCCCGTAAACATTGTCTTACAATTTAAAGGCATTAGTCAATTAGGTCCTAAAGAGATGATAGGGTCTATACTTGGGGTCAAATAAGGCGCATATTTTCATATTATCAAATATAATTGGAGCTATGTAATTGATTCATATTATCAATAAGGTTTTTAGAGTTCTCCTTTTCTTATTTAAATGCAAAATAGAAAGTGAACTATGTCACATAAATGTACATATAAAAAATGAGGAGATATGACTCTTGAAATATATTTATTTGATGTGTCAATGTCAGCATAACTTTTTCCTATTGTTATTATGAATATTAGCAATAATTGTTGAATGTGGTCATCAAGTTGATAGACAATTTTGAAATGGATCTTTCTCAATTTTAAATTCTTAACAATTGCATGTTTTTAGTGTATTCTGTTGTATAAAAATCAATGAAGGGAAAAAATCTATATAGCAATCCTTAGGACTACCATGGCTAGATGGTGCTGATGATTGATATAAAGTTCTCTTTTACTATGAAGGGTTTGAATGGACCATCAAGGCATTAACCAAGCAAACAAAGAAAGAGGGGGATTTTATTTCTTTGCTGTTTTAAAATTCATCAATAGAGCATATGTTAATACATGGTGGCAAAAGGCAATTCACTCGTCCCAGCACCTCTGCTTGCCTGTCCCAGGCCAACAAGCATATAATACATGATTCTATATATGGATGGTCAGCGTCCTGTTCATATGCCTATTTCTGAATTAGGGATCTTAGCTATCTAATTCTTTAGGTTTTCCTTGACACCACTAGTAGATTTCTTTTGTCTGTTGATGTAGAAACTATCATTCTTCAACCCTTTGCGCTGCATATATGTACCAGAAAATGCTTCGTCTAATTTGTCTAGAATTCTATGATACTGGAGGTGAATCATGCATAATATTTCTTTTTTCAAATCCAATGTAAATTCCTAAATATATATCTGCAGTCTGTCTGATGCCCAAGCTGCATCAAATTTAGTTGAAGGGAGTAACATGGAACAAACGATTGACCAATTGTTGGAGATGGGCGGTGGCAATTGGGACAGAGACACAATTTTGCGTGCACTTCGTGCTGCTTACAACAATCCTGAAAGAGCTGTGGAATACCTATATTCTGTATGTGTCGTTCACATGCCATCTGTGCATAACTCGCATTACACCCAAACAAAACTGATGATATTAACTTATAAATATCTGATGATCCAAACTAAGATACTCGCTGGTTACATCTTTCAATTCTTGTATAGGGCATTCCAATAACAGCTGAAATTGCACTTCCGGGCGATCATTTCCCTTCATCTGTGGTATCTTCTCAAGGTGCTGATACAGCTGATGTGGCTGCTGCAGGGCCTCTCTTTGGAGTACCAAATTCCTCTCCTTTGAACATGTTCCCTCAGGTTCAATGATCCACCTGATTACTTTTATGTGATGCTTGTTTTGACAGGTGTGGTATGTGAATAAAAGCAGTGTCATTTTTTTTGTGGCAGGGCAATAGTAATTCTGAAGGTGGTGCTGGAGGTGGATCTCTTGATTTCCTCAGAAATAACCAACAAGTTTGTCAACTCATGCTTCATGCTTTAATCATTTTTTTACAGAACTAATCATCCTGTACAATTGGAAACAATTTGCTAAGTTTAAATGTAAGAGAGAGGTTTATTGACAGTTCTGAATGTATATCTCCTAATATACCTGGTTGAAAAAGAATTATAATCTGTACAGAAGTTTCTTCAAAACACATGACTACTAGGTGATAGTAGAAAAATATGAGTTTACAACCTCTGACTAGGAATTGAATGGCTAGTCCTATAACCAGTTTAATTTTTGTCGCCAAAGTATAGGGATCAGTTAGAACTTGTGTGCTTTAGCACTATTAGTTATTGAAACTTTAATTGGAATATGCAGCGTAATTGGGTCCTTAAAAAACTGATAGACTTTGCTAATTGACTAATAGGAGCTTTGTCATTGTATTTTGGAATTAGGAACTTTCCGAACATCCAATTGCTCAGAATCACTGTTTTCTTATTCTAACTTCCTTATTGTTTTTGCAGTTCTTAGAATTTAGAGCAATGGTTAATGCAAGTTTTCTTATTCAAACTTCCTTATTGTTTTTGCAGTTCTTAGAATTTAGAGCAATGGTTCATGCAAATCCACAAATATTGCAGGTTCAGTACTTTCATCTGAGGTAATTTGTTACAACATAGTATGCTTCTTACTAGATCTTTGCTTGCAGCCAATGCTTCAGGAATTAAGCAAACAAAACCCTCAACTGTTGAGATTAATACAGGAGCATCATGAAGAGTTTCTTCAGTTAATGAATGAACCTATTGAAGGTCTTGAAGGGTGAGTCAATGATTTTGCAATTCAAATTTATTGACATGGTGTTGTTGAGACTAAGAGAAATTTCTTATTTCTAATTCGTGGTTACCTTGCATTGGATGTCATGTAGCATAATTTATAAGTATCTAGTGGGTCTCTAGTACATTTAATGTAGGATCTTGGTAAAAGAAACATTAAGCCCTTAAGTGAGAAGCCCATGAATTCAGGTCACAATTTTTTATTTTTTATTTTTAAAAAAATCAAATTGACAAAACAAGAGAATGTATATCCAGATATTTATTTATCTTTGAGAGAGATTCCATTATTCGATATGTGCTCCATGTTCATGATCTAGTTTGCCAGAGAAGAAATAATATAGTAGTGTCTTTATTACATTTTTGTCTTTTGCTTCTCAGGGTCCAAGGGATGGATTTTGAGGCTATTCTGAACTTTCCTATACCTGCATGATTGTTGGTAGCTTTATTAAAATGATCATATAGCTAGAAGTGCATGATTATAGTTGCAAACTCATTGTTGTTTCTTTATGTCTCAAATTATTCCCGATGTCTTGAAGCTTTTTGAGTCTTTTAATATAAAAAATCTTCAGGGATCTGTTTGATCAACCTGATCAAGATGAGATGCCTCACACCATAAGTGTGACGCCCGAAGAACAGGCGGCCATGGAACGAGTATGCTTTATTTTGTTGCAATTGGACTACCATATTGGCAATACATTATGCATGCTAAATCTATTGCCTAATGCACTTCACAATGTTCAGCTTGAAGCATTGGGTTTTGACCGAGCACGAGTTATCGAAGCTTTCCTAGCCTGCGACAGGAACGAGGAATTGGCAGCAAACTATTTACTTGAGCATTATGGAGAAGAAGATTAAGGTACTATGAGAGTTGTTTTCCCATTTGATCAATGGGCTAAATGATTTCATTCTCATCTGTGGACTCACATTATACACATACCATCACTCAAAGGAAAACAACCCAAGGTAACTTCTTTGTTGTTTAAGGTAAACAATCAACGCCGCCTCCGCTTATTCCAGTTTATCACAACTCAAATCTGCACAATACAACATCCTAAAGTATGAAATTAATCATTTAATTATTTCCTTATTAACATGACTACTCAGTATTAGGCGGCGTCAATACAGTTTTGTTCCTGCGGAGTTTCCCTACTATGTAGTTTTGATCTATGTTCTAACAGTTGACATTTTCTGATCATGGCTGGCTCTACGCGATCTCTGAATAATTTTTTATGGGTTTTGTATTAGGGTTTTGGTATGTGCCAAGATAATTATGATCACATGGATTTTTCTGCTAATTCACTCCCTGGAATTTCGAAACAACCTCCATCTGACTATGCTCATGCCGCTTCGCTTGATGATGAATTAATTGATTGCTTGTTGGAGAAATTTGTACTTTGAAGGTGATAGAAATTGTATCAGGTAGGGTAAGTGGCCACCTTATTCATAGATATTCTTTCCAAAAAATTTAACCAGTGGCGATAAACTGATGTTCATCTTCGGCGGATAATGTAAACTTCTCTTCATTCTTCACATGTATCTTTTCTTTTTTGAAACATGATGTTCTTCCTAAATATTGATATTGGCTGTAATTTAATTGTGATTTAGGTCCACTTGTTTACTGAAAAATAATTCATCCAAATAATGCGCCTTGTACTTGATGAAAAAACATTGGATGAAATTTATCGTTTTTACTTGTCGATCAGAATGCGCAAACCTTTCAAGATGTGGTCCGGGCTTCGGAATGTGAATCCTTTACAAGAGATGAAGGTGAGCAATGAAGTCTTCATGATCAGTGCTTCTTCAGAAGGTAAATGACATTTTTTTTCTTCATGTTTCCCCATTCCTGCTCGTCCTAATCTTCTTTGATCGCCCTCGTTGGTGGTTTTGAATCGTCTATTGATTATATCGAACTAGTTGAACCAATCGGCCCCATTCTAAGAACATCGCATGTATTATTGCTTCTAGAAATTGAAGTTGACATTCCATCTTACATTGTGAGAAAAATATTGGATCGAGCTTGTAGTGGATCACAATATTGTAGATAAACATTAGGTAGAAGATCACATCATAGCCTAATTGCTTCAATTATTATTATAGCTATTCTTTTCCCATTAAGTGGAATGTGATGGGAGATAGTAATACTCTGGAATTTAAAATTATTTAAACACAAAAAAGATATTTTAATGATTTAAAATATGTATAATTTGGAAGGTGGTGCGAAATTTGTCCAATTTAAGTGTTCAAAGTCAATATATGTTTGACTATTAGGCGGTGGAAAGTTTTTCTAAAGTCTACATAATTATTAGAAGGGTGTTTTGTTGGACCTAGTGTGCGGCCTTGTATATTCACACGCGTACTCAATCACCTGTGCTGGGTGTTTATAATATATATACAAGAGTGGCAAAAAGACGATATCGCTCGCCCTCAGTGTTCTCGTCGTACCACACCTAAGGTCTTTATGAGGGAGATAAATCATGGTATCTGGAGAAATTAGTGTACAGTGGGATATAATATATATACAAGAGATCTTAAGGAAGGAGTGTTTATAATATATATACAAGAGATCTTGAGGAAGGAGGATTGAGTTATAGAAAATAGTTTTAATTTTTAAGTATTTTTTTATTTTTTTTAGTGGGGTAAAATTTTAATATTTTTATAATTTTATATATCTCAACGGCATGCTGTTGAACGCATGTCATAATCGATTCTATATTAAATTTATAAAAATAAATACTATACTTAATTAGGTAACGAATTTTATATTAAACTAATAAGAATAAATATTATACTTAATTTAGCTAAAAGATTGTACATAAATTGGATAAGAATGTGTCAGATTCATACAATAGTACAATGTTAGAGTGAGAATCCCAGTAAGCTACTGTAACAGATTCCTCGTTATAAAAAAATTAATTTAATATTCATACTTGATCTTAGTTAAAAAGTCGAAAAAATTATGTTTTCTAAGTTCGCCGGCCCAAGGTATTTATAGAATCTTCACTGTTTGTAATGTTGTCAATTTTAAAATGTGGGAAGAGAACTTTAGATTTGTAATTGATTAATGAAAAAAAATTTTAATAATATGTCGCAGCTGAGTGTAGAACGATCCTTGATTGATTATAATATGTCGCAACTGAGTCTTGAATTGTAGATCTCTGACTGATTAATGAGAAAATTTTTTAATAATACGCCGCAGCTGAGTCTTGAACTGTAGATCACTATTACATATTGATTAATGAAAATTTTTTTTAATAATATACTGCAGCTGAAAATTAATGCGTTTGTGAACATTAAAATTATTTTTGTGTAAACAGAAAAAAGGGTATTAATATAATTTTATTTTAGATTTTACCAAAATTATTTAGTAAAAAGGGCATATGCTTAATAAAATAATAAGATATATATATATATATGTCATGTATATTTAAATTATTTTTGTTTTAAATTTTTTTTATTTAATACTATAATCTATTTCTAAATACTAAAGGTAAAATTCTAAATGACCTACTGCAAGCTAAAACAATAAAAAATAAAATAAAATAAAATAATTGCCATCTCAAGTTAGCAACGCTCCATAAGGGTAGTCTACAGGGTAAAACTAATCAGAGTTTTTTTCCTTTGTGGTTTTTACTAAGGTGCTTGGAATTGATTAGGAACCTCAATACATGTAAAGATTTTTTTTTAACTTTGAGATTAAATTAATTAGATTTTACCTTTATAGTTTTGGGGTTGTGTTGTAGTGTTAAAGTTAAATAAAAAAATAAATGTTCATAGGATATAGTATATAGTATTTATTGTGCATAGTTTTTTTTATTATTTTTTTAAGCTTTGGATTTAGGATTTGGAGGCTAAGGTTTAGGGTTTAGGATATAATATTTAAGGTGCATATTTTTTTTAAAAAAAAATTTAGGGTTTAAGCTTTAGAATTTAGGGTATAATATTTAGGTCGGTAGGATCTAAGAAATTTAGGATTTTTTTAAAATAAAAAAAAAAGTTACGCTAAACTAAAGCTCAAGTGCCTATATATATATATATATATATATATATATATATATATATATATATATATATATATATATATAGGGCAAGTTACCATCTAACTATGCTATCGACTTTGGGGCTTTCTAAAGTCTACATATGTGGTAAGGGTGACTCTCTGACTCTAGGCCCTCCTCCAAACTCATCCCAAGGCAATTGTAAGAGAGGAAAATCATGACCAAACAACGTCTTTTTAGAGAGAGATTTTATTCTTCAGAGGATTTCTCTGAGAATTTGACCTCTACTTTCATATGATAATTTATCATCCAAGTACTAACTCGATTACATGTGAGGACTTTCTCAAGTCTACATATTGAGAAAAATGTGATATTGCTCATCCCAAGTGGTTCAGTATCGTCAGCCCCTTGATAATATATAGACAGATAAATTACGGGGGACATTTTATCCTAGTGCAGTAACCTTTTTCATGGGAGAAGTCAAGCATCCTACAATAGCCCTTTACATGGAGAAATTACGCATCCAACAAAACATTTTGCATTCGCTGGGAGTTGATATCAAGATTTATTAGAGTAAACATCAATACAAATACTAACTATGCCAATCCAAGGACCTTTCTAAAGTTTACGTAAAAATGATGAACTAGGTAACATTGAATCTGGGGCAATCAGTCCAATTCTACGGAAGTTTCTTATTAGCCATTAGAGTAAATTTGAAAACGCTCATGGCGGATGACATATAAGCCTAATATCTCATGATTACGTACCCCATTTAAAGAATTTTTTTTATAATATAATGTAGCTGAGGATTGAACTGTAAATGACTGGATGATCCTGAGGGTCTTTCTATCAGCTACGTAAGATGCCAACCGGTTTTTTATAATAAATTGAATGTGTTCGTATTATCTTTAGGGTGGTAGCATTTCGCTTTCCTCATTTATTTGGTCAGTATCTATTGTCATATTGACCTTTAACACTAGGAGCTATGCGATCGTTTGCTAGGGTTCAATATAATGGTAAAAGATGAGATGAACTCATATGCAATGAGAGTTTAATTCTCTCTTAAAATATATCATACATCCAAGGGTTTGATTTGCTCATGATATTGGACCGTCCACTAGACTCTATATATGCTCTTTGAATATATTCTGATGGGATTAAATCCATTATCTTCAAAATTAGTTGGATTCCTACCTATCTTACAATCTATTTTGGATAGGGATTATTATTGCTAAAATAATATATATTTTAACCGAGGGTTGTTGTGTGATAATATATATAGTTTAGGGTCAAAATAGAATTTTGGTTAACTTTATGGATGTGTGGGCCATGTTCTTAAACCCCCTTGGCCAATTGCGTATTACCGAATTTGCCCCTCGATCCTCACGGATAATATGTGGCTCTTCTCCGTTCTCCTCGACGATCGCAGGAAGCCTCCGCCTGGTCTCCGGTCGGAGCTCGTCGCGGATCTGGCAATCGTCGGCGAGAAGTTTACCGTCGCCTTCCTTATTTTCCTCATCATTGAATAGGGGTTCTCATTCTTCAGGTACGTTGCCGATCCCGCCTCGAGTTGCGATCTTTCTTTTTTGTTTCGATGCTCGGTGATTTTTTTTTCCATAGATGATTGCGCTACTGCGGATCCATTGGGTTTTTCTTGGGAACTTGCTTTTCCGGGTTCGCTTCTTTGCGAGGCGGAAGATCTATGACGCGTTTTCTGTTTTAGAAGTGGCGAAATGGAACCTTGAATGATAGGGCTTCCACCTTTCTGCTTCTGATTCTTGTGCTGTGGGATACGGATCTGTGGAAGCCTTTTTCTTCGTTTACGAAGAATCCATGATAAGGAAGGACTTACCTGAGCTATTTACGAGACAAATGGTTGAAACACCGGGAGTAGAATCGATTTGATTGCAAGTGGACGAGTCGGGGAAATGATTTCCGCTCATTGCAAGTGGAAATTGCTTTCCCTCAAAATACACTTTTTTTAAAAATTTTAAATTGTTCACGAGTAACAAACTTTCCCAAGGATACAAATTTCTCTCATGAACTCTAAACAGAACATTGGAGATGTGATCTTACTTTGAGACACATTGAATTCATGGTGGTGTTCATCTTGAGTTTTCTATAAAAGGTCATCTCCAAATTTCCCAACCTATGCATTTATAGCTTGAGATGCAGTGCCCAAACTTGTATAGACTTTAGTGCCAATTTCCATGTTCTATGTACCATTTGATCCTTATCCATACTTAACTTCAGGAAAGGAATGATGTCAGCTTAGATTCATTCAATTCTTTAACTGGTATATTGTTTGATATCTTCTGTTACAATTAATCTTTGTATCATGTTTATAGATCAACCTAAATTCATGCATGGTTTGGTTTCTGCCTTCCAATATGAAATAATATTCTCAAAATAATAATCTCTATGATGCTAAATTAAGTTTGATTAGTCTATGATGCATAATTGCAGTAATTTAAAATATATGGGATGATAAACTAGAACATTGAACGAAGGGGAACCTTTGCACAACACTAAAGTTATTGCCGTGTGACCTTGTGGTCACTGGTTTGAGTCGCGGAAATAACCTCTTGCAATGCTCAATAAATCTAATGTGGTTCAATCCTTCCTCGGGACTTTATGCACCGAGCTGCTCTTTAAACCAGAACATTGAACACGGATGTCCTTTCCTTTTCTCAACTCATGAGGTTTTCTGTCATACTGTTGAATGTAAACTCGATAAAATTGCATGCTTTCATTGGTTCTAAACCTGTTCTGTGTCGGTAGGTAGATATTTTACTTTATCGGAACTGCTTGATGATAGCCTCCTTGATCTTTATCTTTTTCTTGGCACATGAGGTTTCCTTGTATAATGTTCGATATAAACTAGGATAATGTTGCATGCTTTCTTCTGTTCTTATACCTGTTCAGTAATTGGACAAATGGAACTGTTGGATGATGTAGCTTCATTTTTCCTGTGTTTGTTCAGGGCTTCAACTAGTTTGCTGAAATCCAAACAGAATGGTTCTTGATACATTGTTGTCGCCTCATCGAAGGGCTCAAAACACTTTGTCTTTGACCTCTCAATCTAAGAAACAGATGTCGGGCCATTATGAGTTGGGCTCTTGGTCTACCCTTTTTGAGCGACACAGGTTCCTCCTAACAATGCTAGCTCTTCTGGCATTCCTATGCACCGTTTACCTCTACTTTGCAATCACATTGGGCGCTGCTGGCACCTGCTCAGCCTTGTCGGGAGCTGAAAAGGCACTTTGCGAAGCAAAGTCTGTGCTCAAGGGGAAACTAAAATTCTTCTGACTGCAAATTGTTTCTGCAGGATGCATTACTAGTTCATGGAGGCAAACTATAAAAACCTGGCCCCGACTCCCGATCCCTTGATTCGTAAAACCTTCGAGATACAGTGATACAAGCACGATGGAGATTCGATTGGTTATCGAGATGCCATTTTACCTGTGAAGTATGGTATGATACAGTTGTTGTACCCTATTTGAGACCTGATATATTCATATGACAATTAATTATTCTTACATTACTTGTGTTGAAGAGTAGAAAATAACAAAGGGCCTTGCTTCTCCTTCTTGTGCCAAAAGGTACTCGCTCAATTGTTTCTTCTGGTTCTTGCTTCATTATTTGCATATTGTATTATTGATAATTAGACAATAGATATGCTTAAAAAAATTCGGATATTTGTTATAATACGAAGTCTTGACGTAATAGTAAAATTATTAACATATGATTTGAAGGTCACAAATTTGAGTTACAAAAATAGTCCCTTGTAATGTAAGATAAGATTACGTATAATAGATCCTTCTTCAAAATTTACTTTGACGGGAGTTTCGTCCATTAGGCTGTACCATTATATGAAAAAAAAAGGAGGGAAACAATTCACATGCAAAGAAACATTAGAGAGTTCTTTTATGTACATCGCTACCCTTAAAGTGAATCCTATGTTATGTACAATTTTGATCTTCCTTCATTTCTGCGGCGATGGGGCAAAGATCAGGAAGCTGAATGAATCGTGTCAGGTAGCATCGCAATTGTCACTATGAAGTATTCACAACCTACGGGAAGATTATAAGGGTTCAATGCAGCGGCTGGTTCAATTGACTGATGGTTACCGGTTTCGCTGTTGTGTGAAGCCTCTAGTTGATCACCGTGCTGACTTCTGGGAGACAACACTGGTCGTACGACCTGTCGTTCGATATGCACTATCTGTCCGATCATGAATATTGGATTGATGGAGTATTGTTCCTTAAAGAGAGCGACAGACTCTTCGGAGAGGTAGTAGTTGGGGCAGTTTCGGTTGATTGCCTCGTAGTGTCCAGTGAAGTTCAAAACAAATGCAGCAAGCTCGCGAATTTTGAATCGACCAAAAGTAATTCTCTCCTTGTTCACCTGTGAGTTTACAATTGAAAGAAACATTAGATGGCATAACTAAGTTCACAAAACCAAACCACTCAGAGTATTCCAAGAGCTAATAACTAGAATCGATATCACAATCTTATCCTTATCGATTTATGCATTCAGAAGAATTTTCGACCCACCTGTTTCTCCAGTTGAAATTTGTTGTATAAGTTCGTAAGTTGCTCGTTCTTCTCTTCGAGTTCCCTAGAGAGATTCCCATGCGCAGCTTCTGCTCTTGAACAACGCTCAGAGAGCTCCGCGTGATGGCGAGACAAAAAGGTTACCTTGTCTATCAAAACTTTTATACATACTTGGAACTCCATGGTAGCGTCATCTTCATCCTCACTGGCAAAATTGAAAATGGAAGAGAAGAACAAATGTTTAGAGAAGGAACCGAAGATTTCAACGCGAATTAGTAAATAAAAAGAGTTAGTTGTCTTGAGCAAAAAAAAATTAAGTTTACTAATTCAGGGACCATCAAGAAGGGGATCTTCGACGCAATAGAGTTGTCATGTGACCTTGAAGTCACGGATTTAAATCGCGAAAACAACTTCTTGCAAAAATATATGGTACGATTGTGTATAATTGACCCAATACGGTCTAACCCATCTCTAAGACCTGCACCGACGGGAATTTCGTGTACCGGGTTATCTATCCATTTAGCCAACTCCACCTAATGGGATAAAACTTGATTTTGTTATAATTGAGGGACCATCGAACATAGACTAAGGAAAGAATTCAAACAGCAAGGTTGTGAAGTTGAATGGACTATGGAAAATCAGTCTTGAAGATGGCAATTCGATGTGTATCAAACAAGATGTAAAATAACACCGATAAATAAACAAATCACAGACGCAACTCCAGCAAGATAGGAACAGCAAAAAGAAACATATTTCTGAAAGGTTTCTTTCAGCAATGGTAATCGAACTGTAAATTCGGGGGAAAAAAATGAAAAAAAATAAACTCTCAGTGGATACCTGGGGAGAGACAGAGCAAAAGAATGTAATGAATCTGCAAAACTGGCAATGGCACCAGGAGCAGTAACACAGCTGCGAAATCGATCAAACAAACTATGCATCTTAACAGCTTTTGAGCGCAAAGCATTGTACTCCAACACCCTTCTGTCAGCGGCACAAAGGTTAGTGCGAGCATCTTCTCTAGCTTCATGCAGGCAATTCTCCAAATGCACGCAGTTCATCTTGCAGCAAGTAAAATTAAAAATTTTGTGAGATGTCTCAGATCCAGGAATGTACATCAAAAATAATGAACTCACTGCTACTGGATCAAGTATAAATAAAAAATGTGGAAGCATATTTCATTTTCATGAAGTTTTTGTCACAAAATTGATGAGAAACGACATGAAAAAAGTAGAAGTTTCAATCTCTGATTAGAACGATACGGTTTTAGTACTTTATTATGCCATGCCAATTTACAACTCTCCTCTTCCTCCTCCACAATTGTTTTTTAACTACATCGGCTGAGTCAAAGTTTCACTTCATTTAACGGGTTCTCTTCCTCCTCTTCTTCCTAGATCTAAATCTAATTTTGCCAGATCAAAAACAAAAAATCTTCTTTCCTTTTTCTATCATCTCTATGCTCCCTAACTGTCAGCCAATTTGCTTGTCTAGAAAGATTCCAACTTGGAATCTCTAGGTTGGCGAGAGACCAACTGATTTCCAACATACTTTTTTTTTTCTTTTCGATTTTGACACAATTCCATCTTGCACAACGGTAAAGTTACAGCCATATGACCTTTATGTCACGAGTTCGAGTTGCAAAAAAAGCCCCTTACAAAATACAAGGTAAGGGTACAATAGACCCAATGTGGTCCGATCCTTCCCCGGAACCTCTCACTGGCAGCAAGAGCTTCGTGCACCGGGCAGCCCTTTTGACACAATTCCATCAATGTCTTTCAAAATATAAGTCACTTCTAGAAGGAACTTCACCATTCCAACAACCCTTGAAAAGATGTTCAAGAAATCAGTCAAGATCAGATAAGTTGTCTATCCTGATTCACTCAGCCAACCCCCCAACTTCGTTTGACAGCCTTGTATCCTTCATAGTATCACGATTTACATTTCTTCCTTATCAACAATTACACATAGGCATTAAGTAGTTTTGGTTCTTGTAGTTTCCGAGTCAACTTTATGTTGTTTTAGAGGTGTGAGTCCTTCCGCAATATTACAATCAATTCAATGTTTAAACCAAGGAGGTTTCTCTTGAAGACTAATTCAATATTGTCATGAACTTCGAAAGGCAATGGAAAATTTACACAAAATCAGTTTAAAAAGAACCAAAAATCTATTAGAAATTGTTTTTTTTTTTGGAAGGTAAATATATATAAAGATCACAAAGATCACAAAGATCACAAGACTATTACAACTCTAGATGTCTATGACATGAAAAGCATCATCAGATCTAAACATCATCACAAAACTACCAACATCTAAGAAAAGAAAGACATCATGAAAGCAACTACTTCCCGACCGAGAGCTCTATCACTTGATGTCCACAAAGCGCCAAACACATATCTAGACCTTAATCTATTATAATTTGTTGGATGGCTGCAATGATGAGATACTGGTCTAGCAATTGTAAAAACCTACATAGTGTGTGGAGAACTTCGAGAAGACTGATAAGAGAAGCTTATCATAGCTCTAGGATATGAATGTCTCTTGATATAAACATGTCTGTATATACATAATGCATATATATGCGCTAGATATTCAACAGGGACTATCAACCAATCTAGAAACTAACCTGAGATTCATCAAGTAGGCTTCGATTCATCTCCTGTTCTTTCTTGACAGAGCTGAACTCCTCCATGGTCACTTTGAGTTTGTTTTCCAATTCATCACACTGCTTTGCCTTCTCCACCAGGGCATTTCGTAGGTCCAATACAAGGGCATCTTTGTTTTTTGATTCCATACCTAGCTCGTCAGAAGTTTCAATCGGTAAAATGTTCTCAGCAGTCCCAGCACCAATACTGGATGAATCCTTTGCCATGGTCAACTGGGATGTCATCATTTTCACTGTATCAACAAGAGGATCGACCTGGCTTTCATCCTGAGATTGCTCTAGCATTGAATCATCCATTAAATTATGTGTAGATTTAACAGCATGCAGATTAAGCATGCCAGAAAGATCACTCATATTCTCATCTCCACCTTCAGTTGCTTTACTCGCTTGTGCATAAACATGCTCCATCTTTGGATCCAACAAACCAGATGTGCTCGACACTTCGTCCATAGGCATGGTTAACATGTAAGGTATGCGTGCATCCCCTTCTCCAAAAATATCAAACTTATGGTTATCATTCTTGATGGCTGACATATCGGAATCAGAAGCGCCTTTACCTGCAAGTTTTTGCCCCTGCAGATACTGATCCGCCAATCTTTGTTCGAGCTCTTTGATCCTTTTTTTGTAAGACAAGCATTGCTCTTGCTTCATATTTAGCATAGACTGAAGATGATTGGCAAAATCATCCTTCAACCGAAGAGCCTCAGCTGTCTTCTCCTGCAGATTGTTCAACAAATCATCCTTTGTCAATTCATGTGAATCGTGTCCAGTATCAGCTTTGAGCACACAAATCATAGCGATCGCTGAAGCAAGTTCAGCTTTCAAATGTGCATTCTCCACTTCCATCTTACTAGTTCCAGCAATGCCCACAGATTCACAACCATCAAGAAAATCAACTTTATCCCCACTCTGTAATGAACTTTCTTCAGATTTAGTAATACTGCTGCTGCTACATGTAGCAGATAAACCTTTCTCTGGAGCATGCTTCTCAGGCATAGAGATCAATCCTACTAAGGACACTGGTGCGAAACGATCTACATCTACCATGTCGATCTCCAGCAAGTTTCCATCAAAAGGTGTTATATGCACGTCACACTGACTTGGCAAATCGAGCAATCCCATAGTGTTTAATAGATCATTAGGTATGTATTTGCTCCAAGTTTTCAAGAAGGACTCTCGTTGTCTGATCTCGGTTTCCCTCTCTGCTGCGAGCTTTTCTGCCAGCTGTCCAGCCAGGCCCATGTACAACTTCAAGCAAGATTTCCTTCTTACAATTTCGGCAAGGCATGCTCGATAAGCTTGCCCTACACCATTGACAAATTTTACATTTTCAAACTCCCTGTTTTGATGGCCCATTACCTCTTGAAACACATGAAGTTCATTGATCGTGTCTCTGATACCGAACTGAATCGACTTGACCTTCTGCATACTGAGATGAACCAACAAATTCATGTCGTTTTTCTTCGACTTGCACTTATCTAGCAACATTGACACAACATTATCACAATTCTGCATATTTGGAAGGTGATTTCTTTCGTGCACATCATAAATTCGGCCAAGGACTGACACAGCATCGTGCGGGAGAAGTGAGGGAGAAAGCGAGAGGTCTGAATCATCCACAAGTTTCATAGCAATTTCAACATCCTTACTGCACAAGAAGCATACATACAGCCCAACATTATAATTGATTCAACCCAATCTACAATGACATAGGAATAGAAATCTAACCTCAGTGCTTGCATTACGATTTTCTGATCATTGATAATCTTTTGATGATTTCTAATAGCATTCTCCAATTCTCCCCAACTAGCTGAGATCATAGATGAGATTAAGCTCTCAAACCTTCTCTTCAGCTCCACGAAACCCGTCTTCAACTCTGAAACTTTAGTTTCAAAGAGCCGGTGAGAACTAGAGCAACTATCCACACACTTTCTCTGGTCATTCTCCTTCACGAGATCGAGCAAGTGCTTGCGGTTCTTGGATTGCAATCTTGGGTGGAGCCTCAAGGACCTGAGCTTTTCAACATCGCTCTCGAAGTTCGCGAGGAGCTCAGAGTGGCTCTTGTGCTGCTGGGAAAAGCACCTGACGAATTCCGTGTACCGCAATTGCAGCTTCTTGAATGTGTGTTCAAGATTGCCTCGAGCAGTGTCCAATGCCCTCCCCTGCACCTGTTGCTCCCTCAGAAGCCTTCGGCATAGCTCCAACTTCGCCTGAGAGCGTCCGAACAAGGCGTTGGCGACCTGGAAGTGGTGCCGGAAGTGGCGCTCGTACGAAACCAACGCCTTCAGGGCGGGGTCCGGCGCATTGTCCAAAGGGTGGGGGTCGTTGGCCGGAGAAGGCGGCGGGGGGACGGCCGGCATGGGGACATCGATAGCTTCCAGTGGCGGCCTGGGGGAGTCGGCGTGGAGCCTGGCCTTGTTGTAGAGAAAGACCTCGCGGTCGTCCTGGGGGAGCTTGTAGTAGGACAAGGTCTGCTGTGCGTCCAGCGAGGTGTTGCGGCAGAGCAGGAGCTGGTCGGCCAAGGCGATGCCGCAGAGGGCCTCGATCGAGCGCTGGATGGCCTCGACGGGAGTAGACCCGCCGCACTGGAACTCCAAGCTGTGCCCGTTCTCGGCGACGTGGACCAGGAGCTTCTTCCCGAGGACCACGTCCTCGGCGGCGGCGGCGGCGGCGGTCGACGTTACCATCGACCCGGAGCTCATCTTCCCCGCCCCCAAATCGAAGCCCTAGTCGCCAAAAATCCACTCTTCACCCAAAAAAACAGCCAAAAAAAACCCTTTCCCCCTCAAATCCCCAAGCTCAACACAATCCACGCCCCAAATTCAAGCAAAGAATCCACAAAATAGCACGAATTGTACCAATCCATAAGATGAACAGGCGCGAATTCGCCGGCGACAACTCGTGACGATCGGAGGCGACCGAGTAAACGAATTTAAAGCGATTTTTACGAGATCACGATAGATTCCCAACAACAGCTGGGGAATTGGATGAAATCAAAACAGCCAATGCAATGATTGCGATTCCTCTCTCCGCGAGGATTTGCTTGAGAAGTTGGATAAAGATTGAGACAGTCTCCGAAGAAATTGTCCGGTTGTTTATAAATAATTGAACGAAACAGCGACGAGACCTTCAGGCGCGATAAAATCATCCACATTAACAATTAACAATTAACAATTAATGTTATGAAAAGAAATATTAAAATATTAACTTCTTAAAAAAATATATTTATTTTGTATTAAATTATCAAAATATTTTTTCGATCGGGACCTTTACTAAGTAACTCTCGAAATTAAATTAATGTTTTCTAAAATTTTTTATTCTCTTTAGTCTTATATTTTAAAATTAATAATACTGTAAATAAAAAAATTTAATAAATATTTTAGACTAATGACGTTAAAAAATATATTTTTCTTGATTTTTTTTGATAAAATTAAGTATGTTTCTAACGTACTCTTATTCAAATTATGTGTGATTTTTTATTTAAAATTAAATATAATATTTATTTTTATCGATAATATTTATGATATAAAAAATTAAATTAATTTTTTTTTATATAAAGGAGAGTAGGGACGAAAATAAATCATATTATGATATTATTTAATTATTTAATAAAAAATTTATTTATATATATTTATGTATTATATTATCTATCCGTACGATAGCTGATTTATATTAAAAAGTACAATTTATATATGATTTTGAATACATTACTGCAATTTATGAAAAATATGTACTTGATTTTTTTTAAAATTACTCAAAATGTATGGGTTAAAGGACGTATTTGTGTTTAAAATATCCCTTCGTCCATTATAATTTCAAATTAAATTGAATTAATTATTTTTACCCTAATCAACTAAACGATCACAAGTCCGTTGTAGGAGTCATAGTCACCGCTCAAACATTCATTCATTATGAATCATTAGGACTGTAAACGAGTCAAGTCGAACAAATTTTATGATTTTTAAATTTTATATTTAATAGGATAATTGAGTCAAGTTAAGTAAAATCTAAAATAATTAAGTTGTTACAATGATTATTCAAATTTAATTTAATTTTTATGAGCTTGAGTTTGATTAAAATTAATTTGAAATTTGATTTGTTTAGATGTTAATTATTGAATTGTTTAAGTATATTTGATTGTTGCAAAATTTTATAATTTTAAGATTATTAAGTTTAATAATATAAACTTGTTAATTTTAAAATTGTCTTTAATTATCTATAGATGAAAATTTCATTGATGAATATGATTTATATGTGAATAAACTCGAGTTGGCTCCACCACTAAATCTATCGTAGTGATTTATGTTTTAGTATAAGTTTGCCTACGATTTGACGCCTGTGAGCTTTGCTATGATTTTGTGGCTATGAGCCACATCATGATCTTGTAGTCGTGACTCACTATGATCTTTAGGATTATAAATGAACAAATATTTATAAATAAGTCGGTTTGATAAGTATTTATTTATGTTCATTTAATACACATGAAATTAATTAAATGAATAAATTTGAATAACTCTTTAAATTAAATGAACAAGTTAGAACACATGTATTTAGCTCCTTAATATTCATGAATAAGAAGTCCTCTCGGGATGATATAGTGGTCAGCGCATGAGGTGTTATCATCATGAGATATAGGGGTGTAAATGAGCCAAGCCGCTCGTGAGCTATTCGAAGTTCGATTCGATAAAAATTTGTTTGAACTCGTCTAATGAGTCTCGTTAAGATAAACAAACCAAATTCAAGCTTTACAATATTCGGCTCGTTAGTTCGTGAATATGTTTGTTAAGCTCATAAATCAATTTTTAAATAAAAAAATAATAGTTTTGATATTGAATTTATAGATTTTACACTCTACTTATGAAAAACATAGATAAATATATTAAATTTATTTATTAGAATAAAATTATAAATTTTAACCAGAATACTATAATTTTTTTACATTATATAATTTAGTTTTTAATGAATATTTAAATTTATAATTTATATTTATTAAGTTTGTTTAGGCTCGATAAAAGCTCGAATAAGCTCGTGAGCCATGAATATATTCGTTAAATAAAGTTCGAGCTCGACTTGATTATAAACGAGTCAAACTCAAACATCCAAGAGTTCGGCTCGGTTCGGCTTGATTACACTCCTAATGAGATATAAGGTTCGAATCTTAGCAAAATTTATGTGTTAGTCACTATTTCAAAAGTTAATAGTCATCCGTGATTTACTTCTTTGTGTTAGCTTGGGAGCTTGACTAGGGCGTTTTTGCCACCATGACTAGATTATGAACCATAAGCATTGATACTGATGCCATCATCTCGGATTAGCCCCTTCTTTCAAACATTGTCACCCCAAGCTAACCTCCTTCCGCTGATATCGATATCGTCATCCCGACTTAACTTTCTCTTTTCCTTATTTTTTTTTCCTTCCTCACTTGTAAATCTCTTTCTCGCCCTCATTGGACTCCCGGGCACGGCCTGAGTAGTCATAAATGTAATTCCACCCTTGGATGGAGCATAGTTTGGCCCTGAGTTTGTGGTCACAAAATCACTTTGCACTGAGCTTATGGTTGTCCCAAATTCATGATAATTTTAAAATATTTTTTTAATTAATTTTTAGCCAAGCCAGTCATGGCCGACATGAGTAGTTTACATTGATCAAGTAGAAAGCACATGTAACAGACGGTTTATCAACTCAACATTTTAAAATCAACAATTTATTATGAAAATTTTAATTCGTTGAAACTGAACTAAATTATAAGATAACTAAGAATTTGAGAAGATTCTACCATTTCAACGTTAACTCGGGACCACCAGGTGATGTGATTGATTGTGTTCAACTAAGCCACGACAACGTGAATAAATTGCATTCCGACTATTTCTAGGAACATTTTTCACATGTTTTTCACTAAAGGTGAAATCGAAAGTAACGGGAGAGATCTTCTGAATTATTGTGACAAAAGGTGAATATATTTATTCTCAATGTCTTATTAATTATCTTAGGATCAACACAGAGGAGATAAATCACAGACGACTACTAGTCTTTGGAATAATAACTAATACATAAAAAAGATATTTACCTCGATTTTATCGAGATTCGAATCTCAGATCTCATTGTGACAATACTTCATACACTAATCACTAGACCCATTCGAGAAGACAAGATCTACTAAATCATAAACTATGAGAGGAAGAATAATTATATTAATTAATTAATTTAGATAAATTTTATGTGTTTACATCTAAATTAATTAATCAATTCTTATGATTCATCCTTAGTCTGTAAAATACGGACCAAAGGCTTACCCCTAGAAAGTAATCATTCGCCAACTTGACGGCGACGTGTTGCAATTGACGGTGATAATGATAATTATTAAAGTGCATAATTATTTACTTTAATATTTTTAAATTTATTTATTATTATTGATTTTGTTATTTTGATAGTTGTAGATGCATTGTTTTAATTCTGATAAAAAAAATACAAAGATTGTAGATTTAATTAACTAACAATAAAATATTAGAAAGACTCCGGATGATGCATATTAGTAAAACACCTTCAACATGGTATAAATATATATTTAAATGGTCAATAAATATATAATTAGAGCATATACAATTATAATAAATACGTATACTAAATAAAAAATTTTAAAAATATATATTTAAATATAAATAATAATATAATAAAAAATGAAATTCTAAACATAAAATTTTTATATAATCAACCACGTTTACTAAATTAAAAATTAATTATACTATTATTATTATTATTATTATTTAAATATTTTGTTACAAGTCACATGCTCATGATCAGTTGTCATTGTCTATGATTTAAGGAAAACAAATCTTTTGATCTTGTTTTTGAATTAGGGGATAGATCATTTATAATTACGATCAGATCGTGATCGTAATTCAATCGTAATTAGTTGTGATCCCTTCCTTAGGTTTACTGTCCCTTTCAGTTTATAGTTTGATTCGGAGCGGACGATCAGAGGTCGTCCGGAAGCCACCTCCGCTCGGCGTCCAACAACCTGACCACTTAATTACAACCGGTGGCCTTCAGGTGGCTGGAGACCGTCCATTCTAAACTAAACTATAACTTGGAAGGAATGATGAATCTAGAAAGAAATCGTAACTAATTACGATCGAATTATGATTACGATTCAATCATAATTATGAATAATATATCCCCTAATCCGTAAACAAAGGGACTAGAAGACTTGCTCTCCGATTTAAACCAATCAAGGAATGCACAAACACCGTCCAAGGACCACGCTGTGGAGCCCGATACACAGAACTTTTTGAGGTTTGATAAAGACTTGACAAATGCCCTAAAATTCAATTTGTTTTTTTTTCTTCTTCTATAATTTATTTTTCCATACAATCTGTTATTTGTCAAAGTGTCACTGTTGTTACATTATTGTCTTGTCATATTTTACAAATTAGTTTTTATTAGATAAAGAATTATCACCCATGGTTCAAATTCCACAGAAGATTTAAACTCTCGCAGCATTAGAAAGAGTCGCGCCCTTTAAGAATAACTGTTTTTGAATAATAGTCATTAAAATGAAATCTCACATATTAGAGGATTATTTGTTAAATCCAATCACCCAACCTGTCAAGTCTAGCTGCCCTTCTAACACATGGACTCACCCAATTCAGCTGACCTGATCCGTCAAGCACAAAGTTAGTTGAGCGAATTAGGTACGGACAACCATTCTTGGTAAGCAAAGAATGAATACAAATTCTATCAAACTCGAAATTTAAAAAATATAATTACGATTAAACAGAGGAATATTATTCTATAAGAATAATGTTTCAAACGTGTCAACCGACCATTGAATACTTCAACTAGATCGAAGAAACAGGTAGATCATCAAATCCTCTGCAATCATGACAAGAATATTTATAGAAAAGTCACTTCAAAGGTTCAAAGACATTACATTTAGTAAGATTGAAAAAGAGCACAAGGTCAATTGGAGAATTCTTATGTAGAGACAGATTGAACGCAATCAGTACTGGTGTTCTTTGTGAAATACATTTAACAAAGGTCCTGATTGATTGATTGATTGAAAAAACTTCAACAACAGTTGCACATGCCACAAATTTAGCTACATCCTGTCCATTCTCGACATACAAATATGTTATCCCAGTAAAGGTCTAAACTCGAAAACTTACAGGTAATGACGGGAGTAATCCTCCTAGAATCTCTAATATCGATCCAGCTAATGTTCGAAGAAACAAAAAAGCCCGCTCCACCTCCTGTGCCCCAACATATCTGCAACATAAACAGATATTTTTTTCTCTTTCCATCACAATATTGCAAGTGAGAAGAGAACAATCAGTCATCCGGAAATCAACTGCTGCATGAGAGCCAATCACTTATCATTTCTCCTCCTATCTTTCTCCCTCTCCCTTGTCTTATCACGGTTGTGATGATCATCCCTCTCTTTACTTCCGTTCTTCTCGCGTGGACCTTCCCTCCCAATCTCACTTCCAAATGACCTGTCTTTTTCACGATGCCTTTCTCGGGTTCTATCTTTCCTTTCGGGACTGATACTCCGGCTGCGACGTCGTTTCCTACTTGAATCATAGACATCATCCGATTTCTCTCTCCTTTCAGAGGATCTCCTTTCTGCAGAAAGAATAGTTTTACAGTTACTAGTGTACAAGATAAAACAAGGTGAAACTGTGTAAAAGTTGCAGAACTATTAGATGCACTATACCCTTCAGGAAAATTTTAGTGTTCCTGTAAAAGTTTGATGCTACTCTCAATTTGGCTAAAGCGCTTGTGATCTTCTCAAGATGATCATTATTTTCCAGCTTAAGTTTATCCCTTTACTCTCAAAATCACTAAAATTGAAAATTCTTAGTGAAACCGATAGATTGATATTCACAATTTTTTTCCCACAAATTAGAGACATGCAGGCATTTTGATTTGAAAATGCACAAAGTGGTGGAGGGTTAATTAGAGATGATGGAGCATTAGTCAAAAGAAAGTTTGGTAGTCAAACAAAGAATTTACCTTTTCATAACTGAATAAATATTTAAAATTAAATGACTTTCTAGATAAATTACTCTAGCACTAAAATTTATATACTGTTAAATGTTGGTTACAAGGTATCACACTACAATGATCAACAAAGATCAATAGTATAAACTAGAGAAAAAAAGGTATACTGTTAGGAAGGAAAAAAGAGAAAAAGACAGTTGCTCTCTCCATTGTACACTAAAAAAATGGACAAAATGAGTTTAGAGTAAAATTTACAATTCAAAAAGAAAAAAAAATGGAATGAACAATGGAATTTTGTTATCACTTCTGTCCAGGAAAATGATGTAGAAATTAATGGTCCTATTAACCACTCACCGGCGTAAGTTCATATCAAACTAAAGAGCTTAATAGTTTACAGAAAACATTCAGAAAAATATGATCTAGAAGAAAATACAATTTCTTAACCAGCTTACCTGATGAACTTTTCTTGCTTCCTTGATCATCTGTAGTATCAGATAAACCAAATTCGAACTCAAGTTGCCTACGATAAACTGCTACCTTCCTATCTATTTCTTCAGCACTACGGAGACCTCGTTCCTCAAGAGATTCACGGTATTCCACAACGGCAACTTCTAGACGTCGCAATTTCTGTCTGCAAGAAGAAAAAAGAAAGGATGCTATATCATTGGCAATAACATTAATTAATGATTTTAAGATCATTTTTTCTTAACAGAAGCATATACAACAGACCTCTTCTCTTCATTCAAAGAATTGTCAGGGTGAATATGGACCGCCTTGTCTGTGTCCACTTCAGCACCAGACTTGAGAAAATCCCCAGCATTCTCACTCTCAGATGAATAGCCTAAACCCAAATCAGGAGAACTCTTGTCCTCATCGCTACCCCCATCTTCTCGATTCCACTTGGAAGCTAGAACAGGATCAGATTTTGCTTTATGGTCCAGAGCTACTGCTGACTCAGTTGAACCAGAGCCTCTGTCGTGTCGTGTAGTCACTTCCCTGGCAAACGGAAGGATTGTGGGGCTCGTTTCTCTATCACTATTAGTTTCTCTTGACCCAGCATTAACATTCCGAATACTTTCATCTCGTATGTTTCTGTAGAACTGGTTTTGCCCATACTTTGTATGATCATCTTGTTCTAAGCCCCTCTCTCTTTCGGCCTCTTCTAAATTCAGCAATCTTGCAACCATCATCTCTCTTCCTCCACATAGAGATAAACCATTATGTCTGCAACGCCTCTCGAGCTCAGGAAGAGGAAGTCCCATTAGTTCTTTCGTTGCTGCTCCCTTCCCCACAGCCAAGGCAGCATCCTGGTTAGACTTACTTCCCTCATATCCTTCTTCCTGATTACCTTGGTTTTCAATCTCTGGTGCATCGCCACATAAAGAGTGAAATGGGAAAACACCTGAATTCCCAGAACGAAGAAAAGTTGCTCTCAATCCATTCAAATACGCATCGGAAAAGAGAAACCAATCAGCCCATACTTGAAGAACCTTCAGAACTCGTTCCTGTTCAGCAAAAGAAAAATGCATGACAATGCAAATAAAAGTTAAGAGGCATAAATCAGATGGCAAATTATATAGGCATGTATCCAACCCACATCAGCAACAATAACTCGTATGAATCCCAACTACATGGATTCTGCTGTATGGATATTGTTCCTTCATTGAACATGATGCAAAGCTATATCTCTTATTTAGTAATATTCAAATCACTCAGCTCACCCTTTTTACATTAACTGGGTTTGCTTTGATCTCCCTTAAGCCCATACAAGTTCAACGCTAATCAATGTATTAAGCCTAACAATAGAATCTATTAACTGTTGAACAGGTTTGTACCATTTTAAGTTACTTTCTCTCATTTACATCTGAGCTTGCACCTAATTTTTTAAGGATATTAGTATCTGTGATGGGGGAAAAGCCCAATCAAGACCTTTGTTGTTCAGAAACACCCAAGCATGACTCTCCATTTTAAAAATTCTATAATATGGCTCCAACACAATAAAATGTTTCCAGACCAAGATTCCAACTGAAAATTTGGTGTACATGATTTCCATACTAAAATGTTTTGGTTCACGTACAAGAATTTTTTTTATCCACACATTTTTCTTGTGTGTGAAATTGGAATTATCTTTTTCATGGCCTTTATGAGCTTTTCAAAGACGAGGCCTTGTTGAATATATTCACATAGTAATATCTGTAGTAGCTTTTTCCCTTTGATTTTTTTTTTTCATTTCTAGCAAATCCACACATCCATTTTAGCATTCTAACCCCTTTGTTACATAACTTTTTTTTGTTTTTATTAACTGCCCAGGGATAGATAACTTTTTTTTTGTTTTTATTAACTGCCCAGGGCTTGAATCCATAGAGTATGCTGAATCCTACCACATATGCTAAATTATTCGCACCTGTGACACCATGCATAGAGACTAATGTCACATAGGCATCCATGGGCAACTAGAACATCATGATAAGCATATGTAAACCCACATTATATATTGCTTTGATTAAAAGAAATATTATCACCTTCAAAGCTTCAGCAGTGATTCTTCCAGTAATGCTGCGATATAAGTCATTAAAGCTCTCCATTATATCAGGAAGGTTAGCTTCAAACTTTGTACGATATGCAGAAGCATTCTTAATTGGAGCGCTGCTGTTGTGGAGAATATCAGACACCAGCATAAGCCTTGCAACTTTTGTTGGTACAGGTGTTTCTTTTAAAGTCAATGATTCTGTGAGAACTTCAACTACCTGTGTTTATATACAATATATGTTAATAATTTGGTGCTTTTGATTGCTTATTAAGATATGTATTAGAGAGGATATGCTACCTCTCCAGCAGCATCAGCATTATCCAATGCAAATCCCATAGCTTCTCTAATCTGACTTCTCTCTAAGGTCAAGGCCCGCAGCATATCTTCAAACTCATCTCTTTGAGGATCTGTCAATGCCCGCTCCAAATCGACTCGCTATAAAACAAAAAAAATATTTTATTTCATAGTCCTCACAGCATTAATTAAAGGAACACCTGATGAAGCTATCTTCAAACTATGCCACATAGGACTACATAAAAAAATGGAAATTGATTTTATTCCCTTCAAACAAAAAATCTCACTTACCCTGCTTCTTCCAGCTGCAAAAGTTGAAGCAGATTCTTTATCATGTTCAGGACTTCGATTAGCTGGCAAAGAAGGGGGAACCCATCTATGGTAAAGAAGCAGCAATTTGTTATGACAGAATGTTAATCGAGACAACTTGGAAAAAGTTGTGAAACTACATAGAACTCAAAAGTAATAAGTAATAGAAATTGGCAAAACAAAGCTCCTCATATGCTCACCTCCCACTGCCAGTAATCATGATAAATGGTTCTGTTCGCCACCGCTGAAGAGTGTCACCCTGCAGTTCCGTAATAGTAGATTGCATTAGACTGAAGTCAATAGGAGTATAGGCCCCATTTTTATTCATGGGTTTGAGACAGTGGGCTCAGGTTTTACGGCTTTCACATATCTAAACAATCTTTTCCAGATAATCACTATCCACTTACAACAGATATTCCACTAATATTGCTTAATATTCACTATCAACATTACAATTTCATATTGTACTACTTTATTTGAAAATGATATTTATACAATAATTTTACAAAGGTTGAATAAATGATTAATGAGGGGCTTTCTTTATCAAGTTGAAGATATTAAAATCCTTAGAAGTTGGAACCACATAAATTTATACAGAATTGGAACAAGATAACACTTTCCCTAATAATTTATTAGTAATTTTGATTAGGTTACCTCCTCCCAAAGCAAAAAACTGTAGGATAGAACCTAATCTATACACTCTATATCTATACCAAGTAAACATAGAGCAACTTATCTTAGGGTATATTTCTTTACATTATTTTACACTGGCCAACTTCAGCATCATTTTTTGAATAGGATAGCACTTACCACTGAAATTGAAATTATTGGGATATGAACCCATCTATACTTTATCATTCAAGAAAAAAAATATGAATTCACTTTCATATGAAAACAAATGGGGGAAAGTGAATATGTCAAGGAAATGAAAAGAATTCCAGAGGTTGAGGGGTTTTTTTCAGCAAATCTAGTTGAGGATTTGAGAATAATCTACAAGAACACCACCAAGCTAGAAGACTAGTGCAATAATACATTTCCAAATTATTCCATATGCCAAATAGTAAGTTCTCAGGTCTCAGTATGTTTCAGTAATAGTATCAAGCCAGAATGATACATTAAAGTATTGACTAGTCTGGTGAACCCTGAGATACTTCAGTGTTACCAACAGTATTGCTTGACACTGAATAAGTGGAGGATAAGAGGAAGGAAATAAATAATAAATAAAACAATGGTCATTAATAAAATCATATATACTAACATAGAATTGCTAAGATTATTAAAAGTCCTGAATAAAATAAGATTATTGATTATATTAATGTTATAGGGTTTATTTGGATTCTCAACTACATCCAAATCAATTTTATCTGAAGGAAGTAGGGGTTGCAATCCCGGCTGATCAAGAAAGGATTTTTGTCTTCCCACTTGATGAGAATGAGAGAAAGAGAGAGGTGGCTCAAGGGAGGGGCAGATTGGGAGTGATAGCAAGGATAAGAGCAAGCTGCAGCGAGGATGAGCAATTCAAACTTGGATTCAAGCAAATGACGACGACTCTCTATCATGCGTATTTACTAGAATTCAAGCTAGGACTTGATAAAAGTATGGTAGATTGGCTGGGTTTTCTAAAAGTAGACAGTCTAAACATTTCAACAGATTCCATCAATTTTCTAATGATATATAAAACAAGAATAAACGCCCTTTGCCAATATGGGTCCAGTCCGTCAATTAGTTTTGATGGCGATGGATGTATGAGTTCCTATGAGTGGTCAAAAATGCGAGCGCATGTGAGAAATTAAGCATAGCCTTGAAAGGCGATGAAGACAAGAAAACATTAAGTTAAACCAAAATGGGTATGTTCAAATATCATTGACAAGTTTCATAATTAGACAAATTCAACAAAGACATATATAACCTGACCCAATTAAGCAGTCTGCAGCTCGTTGATATTGCAGCAAAGGGGTGATAACCCTCACCCCAAGACCCCTTTAGTACTGTCCCACGCGATCTGAAAGGGAGGTAAATCACGGGGGCTTTGCCCAGCATAGTGCTCGTTTGCATGAGAGGGGTGTCAAGTGACCAACGAGGCATTACGCGCACACGCTAGGGATCAACCCATGACCTATTGCGGCAGCTTGTTGATATTGATTACATTTCAGGTAGAGGACTCACACCAAAGCAATTTTACAAATGGATTCTACCAGATTTTGTTAATCAAGAAAAGAGGACTTCAAAGAAAGTTGTAGAGCAAGTTACTGAAGGATCTCTTATTCCACCAAAAACATACTCATCCAACTACTATGTCGGGATAATTTAGCTAAGTAACATAATCAAAATCTGGGTAGCCAAAGAGTAGGGAAAATATAAACCTGAGCAAAGGAGTAAAGTCTCCAGACATAGTATGTGTGTTCCTTTAATCGAAGATCAAAGAGAAAGTCAAAAAGTGCATTTCCACGGCCCCGCTCCATTACAGCTTGTTCAAAAGCACATCCACCATCAAGAACATACAATGCCATTGTGTCGATCACATGACGAAGGTGATCATCCTCAGGAGTCACAACCACAATGTCTGGAATATTTGGGGTAAGAACCTAGAATGAAAAAAAATATATATATATAATTAACATGGTTTCTTTATGAAGGGAAAACTGATAGTTTTAAGTAAGATAAGCATACTTTGATCCAACAAAAAATATTGCCAGAAAAATAATATTATCTACACATGAACTGCTAAAACAGACACAGCAGTAATTGGATAAAACAATCTGGAATATAATAGAAATATATCCAGAGGCTGTGAACCTACAAATTAGTATGTGTAAAATCCTTCAAAAGAAGGGCATTTGCCTCCTAGTAAACTACATTTCATCATTTTCATTTATCTGCAGGTCATTCTCCATCATCAATAGTATAATTGTACACTTTCGCATCCTTTAAGAATTTAATATGTTTCATCAGAAAGGTAACATAGAGAGTATAGATGGATATGGATATTTTGTTTTACAAAATTTTATTTTTTAAGTAATTTCAAGGCAGATATATGTTCCACCAACCCTGATCAGTGCTTACCTTCTACTTCTATCATAGTGATCTTGGAACAATTAAGAATACTTGAAAACAACAGCCCTGAGTACTTAAGTTGTTTTTTTCTTTTTGACAAGAAGATTATATAGAACCTTCAACTCAAAAACATCTATTAGCATTGAGTTAGATGAGGACAATAAGTCAAATTTTCACACCCATCAGGATCAGAAAATAGCCAGAAATAGTGTTGAAATTAACTGCTACTGCTGTGAAACGATCAAAGTACTTAAAAAACTTCTCAACGATATATTGGTGAAATTTAACTTCTAGAGATCGTGGTTGTATCTGCAGGCTGACTTTTATTGGATGAAAATGGCAGAAGATGATAAGTAATATGAAAATATCAAAGGAAAAGAACTCCACAATGTAAAAGTGAATTTTTTCAAGATATTGTGATTGTAACACTAAGAAGCCTTGTTGCATGAAAATGACAAAGAAGATGCGTTAAAAGTTTTGAGTCTTTGGGTCTAGATGCAATTAGAATGGATTGCATAGGAAAAGAATTTATGGTGTGTCCTACAAGAATAAGTAATCTCATAGAGATCAGTGTTGCACAGAGAACAAACCTCACAAAGAGGAAATTTATTAAGCAGAGATGAGATAAAATGATGAAATTGATCTTTTTAAAAATTCAACCCCCAAAAACCATGAAATAGATCAAATTACATAAGAAAAGAAATCCAATCAGATTAATCTTCTACCAAAATTACCCTACACTTCAAAACAAACCAATTACCAATTTAAGAATTACCTCAAATAACATAACCTCCTAAACAAGAGAAAGTACCAAACCATTACACATCTAAAACTCAATAAATACATTAAATTCCTTAATTTGCATTACTGAAGATTTAGAAGACTTTCACAATTTAGTTGTAATTTTTATAAACAGAATAAGGAATTGTTTTTAAAATGGAAATTTTATGGCTTGGTTGATCAGTAAGGAACTTTTACAAGCAGCTTTAGAGCATTCACGTCAATTTCTCTATAATATCTCTAGAATTTAGGGTAAATCACCCACTTTATTAAATTTAGACAACTATTTTTCACTGCATACTACATCAGGTACCCTAAAATTTCCATTATCTCTATTGTTTTATTGTTTTCTTCTCTCTCTTTCACTTATTTATTATTTTTTCTCTCTCCCTATGTAATATCTACTTTTCATTGCTCAATCCATTCCCTTTATTTTCTCTCTCTCCCAAATTAAATGATATTTTAATATTTAGGGAATGAATTTCATTCCCTAAATTTAGAGAAGTACTATTCATGAAATTTAAATTTAGGGAATGGATGAGGTAGCTTATGCAAAGACTTTTTTTATGTAAAATGTAAAATTTAAGATAAATTCAAAGCTGATGTGGATGCTCTTAAAAAGTTCAGCTTGAGTAGGAAATGAAGATCCAAATCTAGATTACTCCAGAAATCAAAATTCAGTTAACTTCTGCATTAACTGCAACCATAGTGTTCATAAAGCACTTAAATGACAATGAAAGCAGGATCTGAAACTAAGTTCCTAAAAAAGTGAAATTGTCAGGATAAAGTAATAGGGTAGGTTACCTACCAACTCGGAGCTTTGACTAGTAACTGGTGCACCATCAGGTCCAGATATTATAACAGTGTTGCCCTGACAACGACATAGTTAATGATCAAGAAAGCTGATGCCAGCACAAGATGCAGCTTCCTAACTGGAAGCATTATATATAAATCTTTAAGTAAAACAACCTCCTTATTTCTGATAGCCATGTGACCAGGTGGAGGAGCAGGCAGTGCCTGCGCTGGAAGAGCTACTGATTTACCCCAGCCAATCTTCAATTCATATTCATAAACCACCACTCCTGAATCACATAATTAAAAGAAATGTGAAGGAGAACAAGAAAAAATGTCTTCTACTAATTAAATTTCAGTTTTGTTATGATGAGAACAGGGCATAAATGAGTTCTAATTTTTTTTTAAAAAAAAATCATTATGCAAAATGTCTCAGTTGTAAAAAAAATACAATACAAAAAGACCATTACAAAACTGCATTTTCTAATTTAGACTATTTGATATCATATTTTTTAAAAATATTAGTGAAAAAGAATTTTACAATACATTAAGTTTGCAAGAAAGTCGAGTGTCAAAACATGCAGCAGATAAACATGGAAACAACTAGGAACAAAATTTTATTGTTAATGATTAAAGATAGTAAAACCTTGCATTTCATCTTTGGCAGCTTGTCCATCAGCTCTATTCATGAAAGCAACAAAGCCACAATTTCTCTGCCGTCTCCGTTCTTCTTCTGTTCGTGGCCACATTATTTTCACACTGGCAATGGGTCCAAACCTCCCAAATGTTCTCAAAAGAAAGTTCTCGTCCACCTAACAACATAAGCAGAGTGACAACTCTAAAACTCATGAAAATATATGTAATATTACTATTTGAAGACAGAAAAAAGATACCAACCTTGGGAGAGAGATTCCCAACATATAAATTTGTTGTTTGTGGATCTCCATCATCAAATGAACCTGGAAACTTGCCGCTAGGATCAAAATCATCTGGCAACTCATCAAAATGGCTAACGGGCTGCAGAAAATAATCAACCCAATCAAGCATGATCCCCATATACACAACACAATGTAACATGTAATATGAACTATACAAATATATGTCCAAGATTCATAATGAATCCTCCACTAGACCATCGCACCCTGTAATTATTGTTTTCTTTATATTAATCTTGACCTACACATGTTTGTGATAAATATAGAGGGAAATATACTGTGCTAGAGTTCTTTTAGTATGAAGCCTGCAGTTAACAGTGGAACAGACCCCTTTCCCTTATTACATTCTTTAAAGCAAATAAGAGAAATTTGGCTGCTTTCCTCTGCCTCCATTTTTCATTCCTCCCACTTCGCATCTCATCATTGCAAATACAGTGTAGAAGACAATTTATGATTCTATAAATAATTCACAAGAAACACAAGAGAATAATTCTCTAGATATTTATCAAAATTCAATAAAATGTTTACAAGATATACTGTTATATATCAAACAACATTATCCAATTTGGCAGACACATGACTACATGAGGGAGTTCCAAAAGGATTTATATTTGGCACGAGTCAGAAAGTTAAGAGAAATTTTTTGGCATCAATAAGCATTGGAATCATTTTGGAATGAGTTTGGTAGGAATTGGATTTGGCTTGTTAGAATTAAGATGAGCAGGTGCCTTCAAACTCGTAGTATTGTGGGAATTCCATTTTCTTTCCATGATGTATTGTGGGGCTAAGTCTCCTGCCATAGTCTCAATCAAGTGTAATGCATCTCCTTGTTGGAGAAGGATGTTGAAGATTAGAACTATTGCAGAAACACAGGTTGGTTGGATCCTGGGCAGAGGGCAATCAAAATTTTGGTATGATGGTTGGTTGGACAGTGGGTCTCCATGGCAGAGTTGTGCTGTGACTGGTTATCCAGACATATTGGTTTCAAATTTTTTGGATGATAAGGAATGGAATTGTGTTAAGCTACAGGGTGTATTGCCTACTGCGATGGTAGAAGAGATTTCTGCAGTTGCAATACAACCTGGTAGCCCAGATAGACTTGTTTGAAAATTATCGCTGGCTGGTAAATTCTCTCTGAAGTCTGCTTGGAATTACATTAGACATGTCCAACAGCCAGCCCCGATTTGGTGTGTGTGTGTTGGAGTAGTCTTTTGATTCCCAAAATTTCAATTGTTGTGTGGCGATTTTTGCAGCGTCGAATTCCTATAGATGTTATTATACAGAAACGAGGTGTTTATTTAGCTTCTGAATGCCAATGTTGTGATTCGGAGGAGTCTTAGGATCATTTATTTTGGAGCAATTGCTAAATTCTCCTTTGGAAAATTAGATGGTGGGTGTCGCATGGTCTCATGGTGGACATATTAGAGAAGTTGTACCTTTGTTAATTATTTGATTTTTGTGGGTAGCCTGAAATGATGCTAAACATTGTGGTATTAAGCCGGCTGTCCCAAAAATTATCAGGAGCATAATCCAGTATATTTTTTATGGGATGGCAACTGGTATCATTAAAAATCAGCATTGGAAAGGATGGGGGTCTGTAGCAGTTTCTTTGGGAATTCCATTACGCTTAGAGACTATTACTACAGTGTCTGTGGTTCATTGGAAAAAGCCAGCCGTTGGGTGGTATGAACTTAACACGAATGGCTGTTCTAAAGGAAACCTGGGTTCTTCTTCATTTGGTTTTATCATCCGAGATCATGATGGACATGTTATTAGGGCTAAACATGGAATTATTGGAGTGAGAGCTCAGTTGGTTGTGATTGTTAAAGGTCTGGAGTTATGTGTGGAGAACAACTACTTTCCTATTTGGTTGGAGTCAGATTCTCTGGTGGCTTTGAATATTATTCAGTCTCCCTTCGTGTGTCGGGAGTTGAGGAATCTGGTTCTTAAAATCAAATATATCATCAGAATCATCAAGTTCGCTACTCACACATTTATAGAGAAGCAAATGCTGTTGCGGACTATCTGCTAATCAGGTGTTTGAATTCTCTGAGGACAGAATTTTGTTTAAGCATAGCATTGATAGAATTCTGTTTGGCATTTGTAAGGTAGATAGGATTGGTCTACCTTATATTAGATTGTCTTGCAAATCAGTTTAATTTGGGTACTGGTTTTGAAAAACCATGTAATTGCAATTTGGAATTCTGGTTTACAGTATTCAAGCTGGGAGGTGTGATTTAATTAGTGTTTAGATTGTTTTGTGTGGATTTTTTCCTATCAGTGTATCCCTAATGTAAGTGTTTTGTTTTGAGAATGGATTTGTAGTTTATTTGTTGGTGGAGAGTAGCAACTCCAGATTTGGCAGGGGGAGCTGGTGGATTTATTGCATCACATATTGCTAGGCTTTTGAAGAGTGAAGGTCACAATATAGTGCTTCTGATTGGAAGAAGAATGAGCACAGGTCTGAGGATATGTTCTGTTATGGATTCCATCTTGTTGATTTGAGGGTCATGGATAATTGTTGAAGGTCACAAGTGCAGACCATGTTTTATTTTGCTGCTGATGTGGGAGGAATGGGCTTCTTTGTATTGTGTACTGGCTGCTGGAATTTTTGTAAAAGACTGGTTGGTGGCTACTGGATAAGTGTTTTTCTGTGCTGAGATTTCAAATTTTCCATTTGACAACTGTGCATATTGGTTTTGGATTGGTGGACTTATTTTGGAATGAGTTGTTTGCAATTGTGTATACTGACTGGGATTTCAAGTGCCTTGTTTGGTAGTTCTTGAATGGTTTTGAAGATTAGAGGAGGTCTGGTGGTTATCTTGGTTTTGGTTGTGGATGATTATGTGTTGGTGGTTTTATTGTGTGCTATGGTTTTATTGTGTGCTATCGTCAAATTGAGACTTTGCTGGTGGTGCATTTTTATTGCATTAGTCATAGTTTTCTCCATGGAAAAGGTTTTTGGGAAGTCTACTGGATTTCAATTTCTTTTGGTGTTATTGGTATTTCAATGTTCTGGTGGAGCAACTTTTTCCTGGGAATGTTTGTAATTAAGAGCATTGATTTGATGTACAGGATGAGAGCAGAGGAAATATTTTGAGGATGGTGTTTGCTTTGGTTTGGTGGTGCTTTGGTGTTGTGAAGTTTGTGCAAGACATTTGCAGATTTTTTGGGAGCTTGGATCAATTGTGGAGGTTCTTTTGAGGTTTTTGTGTTCCATATGTTAGAATTCTTTTTTGCACCAGGATAGTGGTCTTGTAAATCTTTTGAGTCTTTTTATTTTGAGATCTTGGAATGTAAGTATGGAGAGGAGTTGTCTTAGTTTGAATATTCATGTAAATCTTTGGAGTCATTGTAAAATTGTAGTATGAGGTTAGGTTTGACCCCCCTCATACTATGATTCTCTTTTCATATATGAAATTTCCTTTTGAATTAAAATAAAAAAAACTCATAGTGGCACATCATAATCTTTGAAATTAGGAAAAAAATGCAGTATGTAAAATTTAGTATCGCTTGAGCTTTTAAATAGAATGCTCTTTGATGTAATTCAAATTGAATAAAGGAGAATAAGACCATCAAGTTATCAGCTTATTTCAACTTTGTATGCCCTTTTCCACACTACTATGTAATGATTACCCATCACTCATTTTTGTGGTTCTCTACTCAAACAAACTATCTTTAGGACACTTCGATCTTCTAATTTTCAGTATGTCTGCTTCATCTTTCCCTATTATCCTATGTTGTGCTCTTATTTTTCCCTATTCTATCTCCTCCAGCCTAGCCTTGCTTTTGTCTCTCTGCTTGACCTATACCTAGATTACTGCTTTCTAGAATTACTATTAGCTCATGAAAAAAATGAGGAAAAAAATGCTTCTAACGTACAAATGTTTTCCCCCAACTTTTTCTCATTTTACCACAAAGAAAAATGCCAGTGTATTCACTTTGCACTTTCTAGAGAAATATTTCTCATAAGTACTTACAGCAGTAGTATCTGTATGCCGCCCTTCACGCTCTTGATTCCGCTTCTCCCTTAGTTCTTGCTCAAACTTCAGCTCCTCCAAAAACTTATCAATATGACGTGTTTTCCCCTTCTCTTTCTCCCTAGGTTTCTCATCATCCTTCAGAAAATAACAAAGACGACATCAGAGAAACAATTCAAAAGACAACTTGCAAAAGCTAATAAAGCATTGAAGATTAAAAGCAACTGCTCAGTTTGGACACCTGGCTCTGGAATGCTAAGTGGAGAGACCAATAATCAAATACTCAATTTGCTACCGTATGAAACTAAAACAGCATGATAACTAATGTCAAAGACTAATTCATAGTGGCATAGAATTAAGATAACACAGAACAAGTTAGTCACATGATTATCTATCTACTTCAGAAAGGAAAGAAAAAGGAGTAAAGCTAGATTATCAATTTAATTGTCCAGCAAAAGAAAACAAGGAATAAAGTTAACTAAATCAGATCAATTTAGCCTGAAAACTTTAACAATGATGCATCAAAATCGCAAGCTAAGCCAATACAAGCATCAAAAATATCTTGTTATCCTTTATTCACCAGCTTTTCTAGAAAAAAAAATAAAACATCAAGATTTAAGCAGGAGTATGTCTGTCGCTGAAGAACTAAGTCCACACAAGCAGTCTATCAATAAGTGAAAGTTTGACATCGCCATTATGCTACTCCACAAATAAAAATATTTGTGATATCCCACTAAAAATTTTTTTTCTTTGTTCAGAACTCAACACATGATGGAATCCAATGAACTAAATGGCAAAATCCAACATGTTAAACATTAAAATTTCCAGTATAATCTCTCTAACCACTTGTTTTTAAGATAATAAGTGAAAGATATGATGTTCCTCACAGAAGCTACAATCTTATCGGTAAAACCAGCATTGTAAAAACTGTCATTATGAAATGGCAAAAGAATTTGGAGATTCATTGTCCTGAAACTATGTCTGCCAACTCATACTAACCTTTTTCTCAAGTTCTCTTCCATGAGACGGAGGTGGCAGAAAAGATGGCACATACCTGTCAAAGAATAATGACATCAAGAATACACTTGGTACACAACTATAGGTCACCTTGTACAATGTGATGACAAGAACTTAGCAATGCCACACAATAAACATACATACAATGTCATCCTTTAAAGTTGTAAACGCTATAGAACGTAGATAATCATTAGTTTAGAAAGGTTTGTGGCCATGCTCAATTAGTGTCGTATTCATATATTTCTGATATGTCATGAAAAGGAAGCAGTTGGAATCAAAGAGAGGGAGACAAAGTGATGATGGATACCTTTTTCTCTTGTATCTTCTGACGTAACTTTTCCCTTATGCTTTTATATTTCTATAAACCTATCTTATTTTTGAATCTTAAGGGGATGCTGTTCCCAAAGAACTAAATTATCCTACCTCAAAAACCCACTTAAGATCCTATCAGTAGGATGAGGGCAACCAAGACCAAGACCCAATTGGATAAGTCACTTACTGTATGTCCAAGGTGGTCCAGTACAACCATATCCATCTGTCATCCGAGACTTGATGCAAAATCGGGTTATGGCCACGTGAATGCAATTAAAGGTCAATGAATGATACTAAATGAAGACATCAAGGGGTTGAGATGCAATAGCTAAATGTATTGATTTGAATGCATTATTTGATAATTCTAATATTAGAAAAAGAAAAAAAATCATTTAAATTTGATTCAGTATAGAAGCTGGACCTACCCTTATTTCCACACAACTAAGGGGCAACAACTCTGACCTTTCTTCCTCTTTTGTACATTTCTTACTCTCTCTCTGTCTTCCCCACTTCCTCATCTAGTTTAGTTTCTTAAGCAGATTCAGCATTCAGCAATTCATCTCAGCTTAGTTTTAAATCTCTTCTGTTTGCTGATTACTTTGGTATACATGTTTCAGATGGTTCCACCAAGCTAATGTCTAGTATAGTAGTATGCATGAACATAAACAATTTAGAAGTAAACAATTCTACCTATAACACTGGTGAGTATTTGTGCTTTATGACAGCGACTTTTTTGAGTCCATTGTTGTTGATTGTGAGCCATACCATCTAGGATAAAATTTGATCTAATATATGTTGAATGTAACTCCGCCCATGATGAGGCCGGTCACAAGCCCGGATAAAGGAAGAGGGTTGCGTTAGATTGTTGGCCAATGTTAAAACTATGACAAATGTTTAATGAATTGATCCATTAAACTATTGTGCTAATACTAGATTGTTCCTCGGAAAGAACGCGTTGCAGGATCCAATTGTAATGTCTCGACAATGACCGTTACATCTCGAGAACTCGGGTGCAGTGCTAAATATGTAAGAGTTCGCGTTGCAAAATTCGACTGTAACGCATCGACAAGGACCGCTACATCTCCATAAGAACTTGAGTGTAGTGTTAAATAAGCAAGAGTTCTCACACCATAGGTTGCATAAAAACAAATATGATAGGAAAACTAATAATCTAAAATTTGGAATATGGAATGTAAGAACCCTCACTGGTAAATTAATAGAGATAGTAGATACGATGATTAGAAGAAGAATTAGTAGTTTGTGTGTACAAGAGACAAAATAGGTAAGTGAGAAAATAAAGGTGATAGATTACTCGGATTTTAAGATATGGTATACAGAAAAGAATAAAATAAGAAATTGAGTGAGTATTGTTGTAGATAGTTCGTTAAAGGATGAAGTTGTAGTAGTAGTTAGAAAAAGAGATCAAATTATAACCCTTATAGTGGCGAAAGAAACAATGAATACAATTAGCGTATATGTACTGTAAGTAGGATTAGATGAAGCTATCAAATTAAGATTTTGGGAAGGCTTAGATGAAGTATTACAAAACATTTCGCCAAATAAAACGATTTTAATAGAGGTGATCTAAATAAACATGTCGGAGTGAAAAATAAAAAATATGAGAGGGTAATGGATTTAGAACGAGAAATAAAGGGAAAACTATATTAGATTTTACGATAGCACCTTATATTAGCTAATACATTTTTTAAGAAAAGAGTAGAATACTTAGTCACGTTCAAAAGCGAGAATAATAAAACGCAAATTAACTTTCTTATGATTAGGAAGAAGGATAGAAAAATTTGTAAAGATTACCTCGTATAGGTTAATAGTATTGGATATACACCTCAAGCATAATATCAATCAAAAAAGAAAATATATACGATTGATAGAATTAAATAGTGAAAATTAAAGGATGAGAAGTAAAATATATTTAAATAGAAGGTAAGAGGTGAATGTTGGGTTGCAAGGTTGCAAACATAGTCCCACATTAAAAACACATAGGAAAGATCATGGGTTTATAAGAGAAAAAGATATCTCCATTGGGATGAGGCCTTTTGAGTAGAGCCCAAGAGCAAAACCATGAGAGCTTAGGCCCAAAGTGGACAATATCATACTATTGTGGAGATATCTAAATTCTTTTCGATCCGTGAAATATATGATGACTTTAATACGACATGGGATAAGATGCTATCAAAGTTAAAAATAATAGCTAAGAGTATGTTCGATGAGTCAAATAGACATGCACCATTAAATAAGGAATCTTGATGGTGGAATAAGAAAATACAAAAGCAAGTGAAGAACAAACAAACAACTTATAAGGAATATATATTTATAAGAACGAGAAAAAAATTTTAAAAAAATATACAATAGTGAATAAAGAGACTAAGAAAGTAGTGAATGAAGCAAACAATAAAACTTTTGAACGATTACATCAAAAATTGGATACAAAAGAAGAGAAAAGAGACATTTATAAAATAGTTAAAATGAGAGAAAGGAAGACAAGAAATTTTATTCAAATAAAATATACTAAAGATAAATATAATAAAATACTAGTAAGCAATGGAGAAATAAAAGAACGGTGGGAGAGGTATTTTCATCAACATTTTAATAAAAATTTAGGTGATCAACTTAACTTAGGTAATTTAAATAGGTTAATAAGTATAGAAATTTAAATTTTTATCGTGGAATTCAAACTTCCGAAGTAGAACAAGTTTTAAATAGAATACGCAATGGAAAAGTCATTGGCCCAGATGATATTCCGATAGATGTATGGAAGTGCATAGGGAAATAAGGTATTAAATGACTTACAAAATTATTTAACATGATATTGAAAATGAAAAAAAATACCTAAGGGTAAGTGCTCTAGTTCCCTTATATAAGAATAAGGGAGACATACAAAATTGTACAAATTATAGGGATATTAAAAATGAGTCATACCATGAAACTTTGGGAAAAAGTAATAAAAAAAAATTAAGGAGGCCGCAGTGATCAAAAATCAATTTAGGTTCATGTCTGGATGGTTAACAATAGAAATTATACATCTTCTTAAACAAAAATATTAGAAGCAAAAATAAGATCTACATATAGTATTAGAAAAAGCTTATGATAGAGTCCGAGAAATTATATGAAAAATTATAGAAAAGAGTGGTGTTAGTATAAAGAGTAAAGGCTTCAAGCGGAGTAACTGAAATATTTCTAATAAAGACAGAGTTACATCAAGAACGTCGAGTGTTTTATGTGATCTAAAATACCTCTAAAACTTAAAGAAAAGTTTTACAAAATCGTAGTTAGACCTGCTATGTTATATGGAACTAAATGTTGGGTTATGAAGCACATGAGCAGAAGATGAGAGTTGTAGAGATGAGGATGTTAAGGTAGATGTGTAAACATACAAGGACGGACAAAATAAGAAATGAGAGCACGAGAGGGAAAGTCGAAGTTACATCTATTAAAGGAAAACCAAGACATGTTTAAGATAGTACAGGCATGTACTTAGATGACCAATTAATTATCCAGTTAGGCGATTCTCATAGCCCATGACTAAATTTTATATATGTAGATTGAATGACTATACTAAGATACAATCTTTGTTGAATATCCAGTTTTGATATTTTTTCTAGTATTGAATGCCAAAGAAAACATCAGTGATACACTTTGTTAGTCATAATATCATAAAACGCTAGCACACATATGATTTTAAGTTATTTTTAATATGGATAACATGTGCACCTGCCAACCAAATTTGTAAAGTAAGGCAACAGATAGTGCGCATATGAAAATTTACCAAGTTGATAAATTGACATGTAATCTGGCCAAAACCACCATAACATCCAATGTTAGGTTTTTGGCAATCAACAACATTGCGACATAAAAGCATTTTGATTGACATAGCAGCCATGAAATTTGAATAAATGTCAGTTATTAATCATCTAATAATCTATATTTGATCCAATAACATGGACTCAAATCTAGAAATTTGTATCAGGCATTGCAAGTTAAAGCTAGAGCCAACTACTCAAAATATTAAACATTTGCATAGTCGTAGAAATTGGAATTGATACTGGAATTGGGATCAGATGGTCAAAGGGCAATCAACAACATTGCGACATAAAAGCATTTTGATTGACATAGCAGCCATGAAATTTGAATAAATGTCAGTTATTAATCATCTAATAATCTATATTTGATCCAATAACATGGACTCAAATCTAGAAATTTGTATCAGGCATTGCAAGTTAAAGCTAGAGCCAACTACTCAAAATATTAAACATTTGCATAGTCGTAGAAATTGGAATTGATACTGGAATTGGGATCAGATGGTCAAAGATTCTAAGTATTTGTTGCATAGGATAGGTAGTATCAGCCAAATCGGATGGAAAAAAAACTTTTTTAAAAAAAAATTGAGAAATATAATAAAATTATTTCTTATGCAAGATTATAATAGATGTTCAAAAATTTTAAGACGCATGCATATTATATCTCATTACATTTGCAACTATTAAAATATATGTTTATCAATAGAAATTATTAAATAAAGTTATGTTATGATAAATAATAAAATCATATTTTTGGTATAGAATATAAGTTACTCAATCACACTAGATTGTTAAAATATCCGTGAATAAAATTGTTGTTATATAATATTACCTTTGGTTGGGTGACTTGGGTCCTTAACACAGTAGCATCAATTTTTAGTTGAACATCAATTTTAGGATCATTATTAATTGAAAAGGATTATTGCACTCTCATGATCAACAATACCCTCTCTTGATCCACAATAGTGTCGATCATAAAGTAAACAAGAGAAAGATGAGTGAAACATTGAGTAAAAAATGATGGCAAGGTTGAATGGGTTATCCTTAATCTTATGTTGAATCTCGAGTTGTGGCAACACTTGGCAACTTGCAAGGTGATGATAATTCAATCTCCTTCCAGTGCGAGTTAAACAAGCAATGATTGAACGGAAGGCTAGATCACTTAGGTTTTTCAAAATCATATCAATTTTATATTCATTGTCCTTGTCAATTTGTCAAATTTCAATGAATTCCATCAATTTATAACATAATCTAAATAATTTTTTGCTATGTTCCATGAATTTTTTTTTTTACACTTCTCCACTATTTTTGTAGATTGGTTTATTCATGGCCATTTACTTCTTGGCCATGTCAAAGTTCATATGTCATATAACAGTTCTCTTTTTCTTCTCGACATGGTATCAGAGTGGGATATTCTTAGGTTAAATTTGAAAAAAAAAAAAAAAACAAAAGGACTATCAAGGATTTCATGTTACAATGTTTTGACCCTCTCAACTAGTTCAAAACAAAGTTTTTAAACTATAATCTAATGGTTCTATTATTGTAACACATCAATGACTATATGTCCAACAAAATTGTAACTCAAAAAAATAAATCAATAAATAATAATCTTCATGCCAAAAAATTGTTTTTAAAAGGAATTACAGAATAGGAATTGAAATATAACAGTGTGCAAAGTTTATTGGAAGGTAGAGAATTATAATTCAAAGTGATAATGTAAATTAGTCTATTCCGTCATTAACTATAAAATATAGCCAGAGAGTTGATGACTGCCATATTTTATAGAAACCTAAAGTCAATTAACCAGAAACCAATTGGGAAGATTTACTCAAAGATCATCTAGCTACATAGAGCCAACTGATGTGGAGGATTAAAAACCAGATCAATATGGAGATAGAGGCAAGTAGATCAGCTCTAAAAGAGCATCTTCGTATCAAACCACAAATAATCAGAGTCTATAACTAGAGAGAGTTTGAGCTACAAAAAGAAACAACCATGTCCACATAGGATGTTTAAGAATCACAAAGGTAATAACCTCAGGAGCAGTTTACTTTTAGAAACAATATGTTAAATAGATGATAGAAATTCAAGCACCAAATATCTTTAACTCCACATGGTAGAGTCTTACTGAAAAGTGGCACATAGTCAGCTTCCAATGGTGGACTGATCAAATTATGAGTATTTTTTATTATAAGGATGGAATATGGCTAACACCAAGATTCCATCTTTTGAAAATCAAATACATTCGTTTACCTACTTCCCTTCTTTGGAACAGATACCCCATCTTTGGACTTTCCACCTGCGATTGCCGAACGCATCAAAAGGCCAACCCTTTTATTAATTTGCACTTTAATAATAAGAAAATGCATGCATCCAAAAACTATGAGAAGGTGCGTGTTTAAAGATCAAAAGAGAAAAATATCACCCTCTGAAAACTAACCTTCTGAATTGGCCTTAAGCCTGTCATTGGGATCAATGACTCCTCCTCTGACAAAAGTCTTCGAACCTGGAGCATTATCACCCTTAAAGGACTCTACGAATTCGGCATAAACACGTGCAGCTTCATCGTCTTCTCTCTTTATTATCCCCGCACAATTAAGAAAGTGAAATCATGATTAAGGAGCTTTTCACCCTCTCACTGCCTAACAAATACGACTGTAAAATAAATGAACCACTGCTTACCTTCTTCCTTGCTTCCTCAGCTTCCCTGTGTCTATGGAACGGGATTTTCTTCTGGGAAGATCCCATATTCTCGTCAAATCTAACGGTGAAAATGGTAAGCAAGATCAAGATTTTATATTGCCGCGTCGAACAACAATTAACAAATGAAAACAAAAATAAACATTGTGGTTTCTCAAGGCAAAAGTACCAGAAAAACAGTCGACGATTAACAAAGGTTTAGTGCAGCTACTACCCTAGAGAAGAACCCTAAAGCAAGAAGGAAGAGGTGGGATCACCTGAGAAGGAATATCCGATTCGGGTGGACCCAAATCCGAAGATTACGTTCGCCAAGCACGGTTACGGCGACGGCGACGGTGGCGACGGAGACGGCCGCCGAAGGGGAAAGGGAAGCGGAATCAGGCGAGGGCTTTGGGGTCGCGAACGAAGTCCTTATTTAGCTTTGGAGTGTAAATGAGAAATTTTTAATTGGCCCCTTGAATTATTACCGTTTTATTTTACCCCTTAAAATATTACATTTCATTTTAAAGTATTATATTTACCTTCGTAATTTATAAAATAGAAGTAATAGTAATTTTAAAGTCATTCTTCACTTGACAATAAGCAAGTTAATTGTATATTTAAATATGATATTTAATAATCAATCTTTTAATTAATTTTTAAAATATGTATTATATGAGGTGTTCTTTTAAAAATTTGCTATATATTTTTAAATAAAGTATTTTATAACATTTTTATTTAACAAAATTGAGTTGAAACGTCAATCAATTATTTAATTATATTGATGGGCAAAATAAAAAAAAATCTCATAATTTTTGTTTTTTCTATATCATCGGAGAATCAAAGGGCATTTTAGCCACTAACCCCTATGAAATGAGATAATTACTTTGGAGCTCTATCCACGCATATTAAATCCTTATTGATTGCATGTGTTATAATGGTTTTTTATATTTATTATAATGTGAATTATAAATGAACATATTGACCTGTGTTATGATAGTTATGAAATTATAATTGTTATAATACGAACAGTAAATAAAATGATTTAATTTGCATTGTAACAATATATTGTATCTCCTATAACATAAATATTTTTTTTAATAAATTAAGTATATACATTATAATAATTATGGAACTATAGTTGTTATAAAGTGACTGATCAATTTAGAATTTAATATATGTACGGTAAAAAATAATATTGAATAATATACTTAGAGTAGTTGTGTTATTTTACACTGGAGGTGAGTGGGTGGAATGCCTTTTTCATAAAATAAAATTTAAAAAAAGAATTATTATAATTAAAAAAATTAAAGGTGCTCTTTTTTATTTTTTACCCTCTATCATTTTATTTAAAGCTCAATAATTCATCGTTGCCTCGGGTCATGATGATGCGATGATAAAAAATAATATGGATTCTCATACAACAAAGGTTTAAAATTTCTCACAAGGCATATTATACACTTACAATATTAGAACTATTCATGATATTAGATTATCCATCAAAATTCATCACTACTTCTCGAATTTATTCCGATACTAATAAGAAACTTCCATGAAATAGTGTAGATCATATTTAGAATTAGTCGGTAAGCTAAACACCTGAATTATAAAAATATATATACAATACATATCATTACTATCATTTCTGTTATCATTTGATTATTCAGTATGAGCATGCATCTCATAATGAATATTTTAATAAAGAGTTGCTTGCGAACCAATAACATATTCGAGTTTGTACTCAATTTTATTATAAATGATCAATTAAAAAAACACTTCTGTATTTTTATAATCATTAGAATATTTTTCATATTTTTGAGAATTTGTAATTTTCCACTGATCCCAAAACCTATTATGATTTAAAAACTTACCCCTATAAAATGATGATTTCATTCATCCCAAACCTAATATCATGTCTCCATAGTAAAATGGAGACAGATACATTAGACACACAATATGCCCACATCACAAATCAAACTCATGTCCAAAGAAACAATTCGATCTGCGCTACACCCATTCTTTCTATTCAGCTTCTTTTATTTTCATTCATTAGCGATGTGCTATCTTAATTGTAAGAGGGATCACATTGGCTGGCATGTTAACGTACAGGTGAATGCCCGTTCTAATTTATGATTGTTAGGGGTGAGTAAAAATTCAATTAAATCAAATTAACTGAATCAAAATTAAAAGTTTGATTCGATTATTTCAAAATTTTATTTATTTATCTTGAAATATTGGTTTAATCTTATAATTTAATTTAACCAATTAAATCAATAATAAGAATTGAACCAAATTAAATTAGAACTAAATTATATCAAATCGAACTGATATTATAAGTTGAATCAAATCAAACTATAATTAAATTGGAACCAAATAGAATCGATATTATGAGTTAAACTAAAAAAATTGAAAATTTTAATTACTTCAATCGAAAATTAAATTAATCAATCAGTTCAAGTTTTTTTTTAGAAAATTTGACCGATTTAATTGACTGAGACAAAATTTAGTCAATTCAATTTTCGATTTAATCAGGTTTAAACGGGTTGCTCACCCTCATCGTCCACAAAATATATAATTATAGCTTCACTTAATTAATGTTAGAAAAATTTAGAATTGAAGGGGCATTTTAGAAAATAGTCGTCGTTAACTAGTAAATTCCAAAATCCCATTTAATTTTGGAGGCTGAGTTAATCGTGACCTCGCCGATTCATTCCGTTCATGTGCTCCCGTTGAAGGCGAACCAGCAGATCAAGCCGTCTCCGGCGATCGCGTCGTGATCCGTCTCCTCCAATGGCCGCCACCTCGAGGTACTGGATCGTCTCGCTTCCCGTCCACGCCTCCGCCACCACCGTCTGGAACCGCCTCCGCGAATCCATCTCCAAGCACTCCTTCGACACTCCGCTCTATCGCGTAATCGACGCCACCCTACGTCTTGTTTTTCTTGTTGCTTCCCGCCTTTATAATCGTTTCAGTGATCTTGCGGGACGCAGTTCAACGTGCCGGATTTGCGAGTCGGAACCCTAGATTCGCTGCTCGCGCTCAGCGATGACCTCGCGAAGGTAACTGTTTTGTATCAGTGGATTGCTTTGCCGATTGGCCTTTATGCGACGTTGAATTGTGAGTTCGGTTACCCAGTCGAATGCATTCATCGAAGGGGTGACGCACAAAATCCGTCGTCAGATCGAGGAATTAGAGAAGGTGTCTGGCGTCCAAGTTGGTTCTTTGACCGTGGACGGGGTTCCCGTCGATTCATATCTGACGAGGTAGGTACCTGGAGAGCAATGATGAATCCTACAATTTTTTTTATTCTTCCCTTTTATCATGTTCTCTGGAAGTACGGTAATTATAATCTCCCTGAATGACAGGTTTGTTTGGGATGAAGGCAAGTATCCCACAATGTCACCTCTGAGGGAGATCGTTGACAGCATTCATGTTCAAGTGGCTAAAATTGAGGACGATATGAAGGTCAGTGTATAAACCCCCGTTATTTCGTTTAGTTGATGATGTGACCTTTTGCTTTAACAGATTGGATTCTAGAAATGAGTATCTTCAAGATTTAATTATTGAAATTAGCTTATGATTCCTGGCTTATCTCATACAATTATGCAGAATTGATTTAATTTCTATCTGGACGTCCTTTAGCATGAATACATGTTTTTCTGATAATGTAAAGTTCCATGTAATATCAACATTTTCTAACAATTTTGTTGTCATGGATGAATTGCTCCTTTAACACAAACCTCATAAGAACTTGATGGGTTATCATGCAAGTTGGAGGTGGGGAAGCCCCTTACTACAGTTGAGCACTAGATGAAAGTAAAGACTGAATATAGAGATTAAAATGAGTGTGTTGTATTGAACTTCGAGCATCAATCCTCCTTTTATAGCCTTCATCTTCTATCTGACTGTTTGTTGACGTGACACCTTCTGGGTACCTAGAAGTAATCCGGGCACTTGGATTAGGTCGATGTCGATCCACTTGGCAACGGTCTCCGCAATGACTCTTGACATCCCAGGCTCTCGGAAGTGATCTAGGCGCCTGGATTCTGTTGACGTCGACGCTAACTTGATTCATTTTGGCAACGAGCTTCTAACGTGGCCACTTAATCTAGGCACTTGGAGTTCAGGCACCTGGAAACAATCCAAACACTTGGAGTCCGTGTGCCTAGAAATGATCCAGGTGCCTGGAATGGTCAACTTGTGGAGTTGACTGTTCTCTTCTCCTGTGCACTCGGTGATGGTTCGGTTTTCCGGAGTTGAGCTCATTCGAACCCAACTCTGACCTTCTTCCTCGAGCATACTTCCTTCCGACTTTTCATCTCTCGAACCGCGTCCTTCTCGTTCCACCACAGTACTCTTCTGCTCTTGCTCGCTTGTGTCTTTTGTCGTCTCTGATGCTCCTTAGCCATCAGGTTTTTGTATGTTCTTCTAAGTCTCTGCACACTTAGACATACAAATTAGATCTACATGTTTAACTTAATCAGTGTTAAACCCACATCAGAATTGTGGCTCAACCACTTGGGGTACTAACAATCTTTCCCTTTTTGACGTGAATCAACAAAAATTAAGTTAGAGATAAAATAAATAAAATGTAATGGATAATAATAATAATAAAAAAGTATTGCATTTTTTCCTCACTTAATATTTTCTCCCCCTTTGAACACATCAAAAACTTGGAGGTACTTTAAACAATTTGGTAAAGATTATTTGAATAATGAAACAATCTAAAATATTTACCAGATTTAGAGCACAGATTTATTTATCATAGAAAATTATTTTCCACCGAAAATTAGTTTAAGTTAATTATCTATTTGCATTAAACCCAATCTAACTTAAAAAATTATAGAAAATTTTCTAGATGTCCAAAAAAATTTAAATTTTTTCTTAGTACGTGAAAACATTGATACATGTTCAAAAAAAAAAAAGTAAATTTTATGAAAAAATGTTTTCTAGAAATTTTCTATTATTCTAAATGTGATTTTGCTTAGAAAATGTATTTAAAAATTTCAATAATTGAAAAAGAAATCTGATTTCAAATTGATTTGGTATCAAAAATAAATTTTTACTTTGGTAGGGATTGAAAATCTTAATATTTTTTGACCCTTATTATTTCTCAAATATCAATGTGGTCTCCCATATTCTAAACTTTGTTGAAAAGAACTTATGGGTAATAAATTCATATTTGAACCAATAGAAATTTTTTCTAGTATTAATTTCAAGGAATCTACTTGGTCCCTTAACTTTAGATTCTCATTTGATAAATTTTCAAGTTCTTCTATTGGGCATAAATTTTCTAATTTATTTTCTAAGTCAATTTTGAACTTTTTCAGTATTTCAGTTCAATATACTTGGTCTTAGTTTACATAACGAACTAGAGAGCATCTTAATTGCATTATAAAGTTGATTGGAGGGAAGGTTATGTACCTCACCTTGTCGGATTCGTAGGTCGAGGCTCCCCCTTTATCGTTGTTTTCTTCGAATAAGTAGTCATCTTCTTCTTGATCAACCGCCATTATTGCAAGTGCCATTATTTGTTCTGACTCCGAATCTTTTGAAGAGTCATCCCAAGTTGCTTTTAGATTCTTGTTCGTGTCTTGTGTAGCCTTTTCATCCTTGCCATATTCTTTGTTTTTTTCTTGAGCTTGGACAGTTGTCTTTGATGTGACCTTCTTCATCACAGTTGAAACATTTTACTCTTATTTTCTTCTTTCCTCTTAGCAGTTTTGATGCTTGCCTCTAGTCAAAATTGTTAGATTTAAATAATTTTTTCATTTTTCTTACCAAGTAAACTTCATCTCCGTTTAAGGATGTGTTGAAATCTGAATAGCTTTTCTTGGCTTGTAGAGCTATGCCGTGGTTCGTCGTTCCTGTTTCTTTCATACATGCACATCTAGCTTCGTGTAATTCTATAGTTGAAAAGAGTTCTTCTAAACATCTTACCTCAATAATTTTTTGAAATATAGTAGGAATCTACTATTGATACCCATTCTTGAGTTTTTGGAAATGCATTGAGTGCAGATCTGAGCATGTCTCTATTTGTGATTGCTTCTCCAAGGTTGCTGAGGTCGGTGAGGATTTCATTCGACTTCGCATTCAATTGCGCAACCTTTTCACCCTTTTCCAGTCGGAGGTTGCTAAGTTGATTTCTGAGCAGATCTCATCTTGCCAACTTCGCTTCTGAGGTGCATTAATGGAATTCTAAGAAATTTTCCAAGAGATCTTTAGCAAAGTCCTAGTTGCCAATTCGGTTGAGTTCTTGTGTTGGTAGTACGCTCCGCAAGTGAAACTCAATCTTAACATTTGCCGTGTACTCGTCTCGTTGCTTTTTGGTCCACCGTCGATTTTCGATTTCTTCACCATCCCTGTTCCTTGGCACTTCGAAACCATGTTTTATACAAAGCATAATATCAAAATCAGTTTTAAAGAATAGTTCCATTTCCTTTTCCATATGGTGAATTCGCCCTCGAACTTAGGTGAGTGGATGTTTGATCCGACCATTCCTCCCGATCTAGTTGCTTAGTTGGTGGTTTGTTTTTCTGAGATACAAATTGTTTGTGCAATGGAAGTGGTTTGAATCGCTAGAGGGGAGGGGTGCATAGCGTACCTGCAATTATGAAAACATTATTTCTCTTGCTAACAAACTAGCAAGGACACACTAACATTAATATGAAAAACAACTTAACATAAAAGAAAAGATGCACAAATTTATTTGGTTACAACCCTAAGGTTGTTAGTCCAAGACTCTGAAGAACACTATGAAAAATCTCTTTCTTCGAACACAAGTCGGAGGCGGAGAAGCCCCTTTGAGCACTAGATGAAAGTAAAAATTGAATATAGAGATTAAAATGAATGTGTTGTACTGAACTTCGAGCATCAATCCTCCTTTTATAGCCTTCGTCTTCGATTTGACCATTTGTTGACATGGCACCTTCCCGGTGTTTGGAAGCAATCCGGGTGCTTGAATTAGGTTGATGTTGATCCACTTGGCAATAGTCTACTCAACGACTCTGCCCGAGCGCCTAGAAGCAATCTAGGCGCTTGGATTTTGCTGACATGGATGCCGACTTGATCCATTTTGGCAACGAGCTTTTGACGTGACCACACGATCCAGGTGCCCTGGAATGTATTCAGGCGCATGGAGTCTTGGTGCCCGGAGTCCAGGAGCCCGGAAACGGTTAACTTGCGGAATTGACCATTCTCTTCTCTTGTGTGATGGTTCAGTTGTCCGTACCCAACTCCAACCTTCTTCCTCGAGCAGACTTCTTCCTGGATTCTCATCCCTCTGACCGCGACCTTCTTGTTCCACCGGAGTACTCTTCCGCAACTCCTCATACCTCAGATGCACTGAGTTCGTCGACTCTCTTCTCGTGTCATCCTTCTCGCTCGCTGGCGTCTTCTGCCATCTCCGATACTCCTTAACCATCGGGTCCCTCTATGTTTTCCTAAATCTCTGCACACTTAGACATACAGATTAGATCTATAGGTCTAACTTAATTTGTGTTGAACTATCGCTCACTTGTGTCTTCTGTTGTCTCCGATGCTCCTTAACCATCGGTCCTGTATGTTTTCCTAAGTCCCCGCACACTTAGACATACATATTAGATCTATAGGTCTAACTTAATTGGTGTTAAACTCACATTAGAATTGTGGCTCAACCACTTGGGGTACTTATAGTTTTAACAAAATTGCTAATCAGTTTTCCAAAAATTTGATCTATTGACAGGAATATTAAAAATACTAAATATTCTTGAGATACAAAAAAACATATTTTACCGTTTATAGTGTCTTAGTTCAAAGAATGTGTTGTTTAATAAGGTCTATCGTATCTTAGAGGCCATGTGCTTACTCTTAATATAGGGATTTCAATGAATTTGCTTATTTTATGGTCATAGCTCTAAGGTTGCAATATGTTATGTGTACATACTTTATAGTTTGTAATTAACCACAAATAACTTTTGAGATTAAAGAATAGTTTATGGTTTTTTGTCCCTAGTTAGAGTATGTTTCCACGCATTGTTTCTCCTGTCCAACACATTCAATTAGCTTATTATTTCTATGAAGTTCTCTAGCCTCTCTCTATTTGAATAATCTTGCTTTCTCTTCTTTTCCGTTTTGTAAGTAGCATCTGGTCAAAAAAGATCTTAAAAAGTGTGTTGCATATTTGTTGGGGGCGGGCATCTATAAAATAAAACTACTAAACCAAACCAATTCAAATCAAGCAGATTCAAACTAAAAAAAAAAAAAAATCAGTTTCCTGGTTTATGAGTTTGATTTATTTTTTTAAGTAGGTGAAGTTATGGGTTTGAAGCATGTAAATAGCACTAAAACTGAACTGAATCATTAACATATACATGCATAAATGCCTAAACCAGCCTAATTTTTCCATCGTGAATATGTGATGTAATGTTTTGATTAGGTTTTCCTTTAAATACATGCATCTCCTTTTGACAACTTATATTTTGATTGAGTTTTCCTTTCCATAAACAGTAGAAATCCTTTTTGAAATAGCTTCAGGGTTAAATTTTCAATTTGATTCTAAATTTTCTCAGTAAACCCAATTTTGCATACCCTTTAAATACATGCATCTCCTATTGACAACTTACATTTTGATTGAGTTTTCCTTTCCATAAACAGTAGAAAATCTTTTTGAAATAGCTTCAGGGTTAAATTTTCAATTTGATTCTAAATTTTCTCAGTAAACCCAATTTTACATACCCTTGATAAATAAATATTTGGTATACAACTAAAGGAAGAGGTTAAAGTTGAACACCTCTAAACTATAATATGTATTGCTGACCTTTGACACTTCTTGTGATGTTTACAATTTAAGCAAGGGTTTAGAAAGTTCATAGATGCAAATCCAGTTGTAAGATCATTTTCATGTTCCAATTGGTTTCCATTTGTGTATGGTCAATGATTAGAATGAAGATGAACATTATTCTTTTTACCAAACATGTATGTATCAAAATGTTATTTTGATTTTGTATTAAGAGCAAGAAATAATTCTTGATCAATCCTTTTGCCCCATATGTTTTCAAGAATTAGAAAGATTCTTTTTGAGTTCAATATCACCTAACTGGGGATGTCTAGCCTATTTTATTTATTTTTAACAGTCACACAATGGCTACAAATATAAATGTTCTACCATAAATTTCAACATTTACACCTTGTTCAACTCTTCACTTCAATTCTGCTTGTCTAAAAAGAATATTTGCCTCTTACAATCCATCTCCATGCACCAAAATTACTAGAAATTTTCCAAAAAAAAGGGAGCAGACAACTTAAAAAATGCTGAAGCCCGTGTTTGTTTCTAAAGACAGGGTTCCCTAATGGTTAAACATTTTGTTGGGTCGTTCAGTTCCTATTCATTGAGCTTGGCTCTAATGCAATCAAATGAAGGTTTGAAAGCTGAAGTGCACTATTTTGGAGCTGATAACAATAGCAAACTCAGTTTACAAATGTGATTATAATCTTTTACACATGAATGAAGCTACAAACTCATCTAGACTGTTGGTAGAGTTTAAAGACCATTTCTGATGGATCATCTGGTTGCCTTTCATGTTTATGCGTAATTGTTTGAAGAATCCAGACTATTTTCATCTTTTGCAGATTCGTGTCGCAGAGTACAGCAATATCCGTAGTCAACTTAATGCAATAAACAGAAAGCAAAGTGGAAGGTATAGACTCTGATTTTCTAAGATTTCTCCCTTGGAGATTGTGATATAAGTAAAATTTTCCTTTTTTGCCAATCACAGCTTAGCAGTACGTGACCTTTCCAATTTGGTAAATCCAGAAGATATTGTTACATCAGAACATTTGGTGACACTTCTTGCTATAGTTCCAAAATACTCTCAAAAGGACTGGCTTTCAAGCTATGAAACATTAACTTCCTATGTGGTAAAACATTTTAATATCTGTTGCTTTAGCTGATATAGGCTCAGTTGTCCTTTTTCTTTTTACCTTTTTACTATGCTCATTTTTGTGGAAGTAGAATGAATCCTTTTTCTGGTAAAATCATACTGACAAAATATCTTTGTCAGAATTTTATAAACTGAAGTTTAATCCTTGGGATATGGTGTCACTGCTAACGGTATTAAGCAAACCATGCCAATTATTTTGAGGTGATGAACAAAACATTGACTAACACTAACCTCAGCAGCATTACCACTTCCCTATTGAGCTATACATTATTCATTATATGGACCGTGGTACAAGACTGCTACTCTTGAAACTGAAAGCAGATGACCTTGTCAAAATCGAAGTATACCAATAAATTGTCCATTTTCCTTGTGGACTCAGTGCTGGAGGAGTTTGGTGTCTGCATCCGAATATTGAACTATATCTGTGGTTTTTTTTTTCTGGAATTTTGTCAGATTTATAGAGTAACTTGTTTATGAAATATATTTTCTAGGATGGATTGACTGACATGACTGGCTCACCCTGATTGTTGGGTGATCTGGACCAATTGTCTCACTCAAACTGATTGGATTGATCGATCTGATCATACTGTCCAGCCCGATCAATTCATGTGGTTTGACCACTCCTAAGCTTGATCAGATCAATTGAATTGATTGTCACCTTACCCTCTGGCTTGATTGAATCAACTAAATCAATTGACCCATGATGTGACCCTCTAGCTAACCTAACTCTGATGCCCAACCCAGCTGAACGATTGAGTCACTCAGCCTAGCCAACCCAATTATATCACCCAACTCGATCGACCCTTTCTGCCCACTTAGATTGCCTATCCAACTAGACCACTCAACCCACCCAAACTAAGCAAATTGCTTTGCCTTCTCAGTTTGTCTGGTTGGATCATAAAAAAAAAAAAAAAGGGCAGCCCGATGCACGAAGCTTCCGCTATGCGGGGTCCCGAGGAAGAATCCATTGTACGTAGCCTTATTCTGCTTTTTGCAAGAGGTCGTTTCTGGTTGGATCAATCTTCTTTCCAAATCAATCGGCCTACATGATTGAGGTTGAAGCCAGGAGAACTAAGACGAAGTTATTAATAGAACGAATGACTTGTGGATGAGTAAGAAAAATATATTCTTCTCTTTCAAAAGAATTTAATCAAAAAATGTCTATTACAAAGCCATTTTTTTCCGTCTTTTTATTGATCAAACATTAAAAAAATCTATAAAAAAAAATCCGTAAAACAAACAAAGCCTTGTAGAAGCCAACTATTTGATGTGATGCTTTAATCAAGCGACTACATAGGATATGATTCTGTGATGCTTGATTCAATGCTACTCAAAAGGGTATGTTTCTTTTGATGTCTTGTATGTCTGTTCAAACAGTCTTATTACAACATCTGGTTGATAGTCACCTCAAAATTATTGAGAAACTATAAAGACAAACAAAAGTTTAGTTCTAAGACATAGGATATGAAAGAAGACAGGAGGGAGGTGACATCTCTGAGTTTCTCTTCTCCCTCCTATTTTCTATCCATCACATTTCATTAATTTTCTGGTCTGCATGCTGAATAGCATGTGGAATAAGATGACATGTTTCAAGCATTGTTTCTTGATTCTAGAGTATAAGTTTCTATAGATGAAGAATAATGTTCATGAAATTTGTGCTTCTTTTTTTTTTAGTATCATGAAGTCTAACAAACAGCTTAAGATTCGTACTTGATAGATTGGTGGTTGGATTCTAGATGCATTTACTTTTTATAGTTTACTACTCCATAATACCATCAATGTAAGCAGGTTCCTAGGTCAACAAAAAAGTTGCACGAGGATAATGAGTATGCTCTATACACAGTGACCCTCTTTCAGAAGGTTGCTGATAACTTCCGTAATAATGCACGTGAAAAAGGTTTTCAGGTAAGTTTGTTTTTTATTTATGGATATACAAAATCCCAATTATGCTGGACTTTAATATGAGTCACCAGAAAATCACTTTTGTGCATCTCTTTTCTGTTGAGTTCCAGATGGTCCAATGTATTCTGGAGCTTTGTTTATCATAGAACTTAGCTTTGTGTTTCTTGTGTGGTTTAGATTCGTGAATTTGAGTATAGTCCTGAAGCACAAGACAGTAGAAAACAAGAACTTGAGAAACTTGTGCAAGATCAGGACACCAAAAGGAGTTCACTTTTACAATGGTGCTATGCCAGTTATGGAGAGGTGAAATTTCACATTTTAGTTTAATATGCTTATTTATCTTTATTTTGACATGCTGCCATATTCCTATATATTATTTTTGAAATTCATAGAAAGAAATGATCTCTTATGGAAAGAAACAACTCAAGAAACCTAATTTGTTAAGTTTCAGTAGTGAGTTCAAAGAACTAAAAAGTCTCTTGCTACTGGCTAACAGAAGCTCCTAGCGAATTAGGGACCATGCAAGGCCCCCCTCTAAGAACTAAAATGTCTCCTGCTACTGCGTTTGCCAAATACAATTTTCTGAGAAAAATTAAGGCAAAAGAAACCATTATCAAAATATATGTGAACATTTGATTTTAATTTATCCTATGGAGCATAGATTTGGTCAGATCAAGAGGGAGCTTTACCGCCCCCCGGGCAATGATGCAGCGATAGGGCGCCTTTTCAATTTCCCAGACATCTAAGGAACGAGTTTCAGATTCGGTGAATTAACGGATGACTTTTTTTTAATGGACGGTTGACCTAAGAACGTTGGGCTGATGGGCTGTCCGCTACGAGCGCTTCCTGATTTACTCTAGTAGCCAGTGAAAACTTCTGTGGGACCAGGCTAGTCACCTCAGGAGTCAGGATTAGTTGGCATAAGTGCCAACTAAATTAGAGAGAGAGAGAGAGAGAGCTTTACCAAAAAAAACTATTTAAGAAAATGTGAATTATGAGCTTTCTGGTAATTCTGAGGAAGAAAATGCTCCAACCTTTTTGCGATTTAGTAACGATAAAAAAAAGTGATAATATCATGAACAATGATTGTGACAAACATATGAATTTCACATATTTCTTGCTTATTTTGCCAGTGAGACTTTGTTAAACAGTTGAATGTAAAAGAGACTTCATATTTCAACAAGGCTCTGTTTTAGTTGTGTCTAATTTTCTGTATCCATCTGCTTCAGGTTTTCAGTTCGTGGATGCACTTTTGTGCTGTACGATTGTTTGCTGAGAGCATTCTCCGATACGGTTTGCCGCCATCGTTCTTGGTACTGCAGACTTTTCTACATTGCTTCTGTTTCGAAGTCATCATAGATAAGTCTGGATTGCTGACTTAACCTTCCTCATTTCTTAAAGTCTGCAGTCTTAGCGCCTTCTGGGAAAAGTGAGAAGAAAGTTCGCAGCATTCTGGAAGAACTATGTGGGAATGTTAATAGGTGAATGTCTATGCTTTATTATCGATAAAGTTCAACTTGGACTACAAGTCTGTCCGATCATTTTTCCTTCTTTTGTTTTCTCAGTTCCTACTGGAAATCCGAAGATGAAGTCAGCGTTGCAGGACTTGGCGGTGAAGCAGAGGCTTTTCCCTACGTCTCCTTCACTCTAAACCTTGTGTGATACTCGGAAAAAGTTGAAGCTGTGAGTTTGATACCACTCATAACATAGTAAATTTATGCCATTTACTAGGGCTGCATCCCTCATGTATTATATGTTTGTGATTTGCCTTTTCCATATCCCATATTTTCATGTATGTGAAAATTTCAGAATTTTGTTCTAAATTTTCATGCCCGTCAATAATGTAATGTAATCGTCGCGAGGTTGATTCTTCGCTCGTGAGATCATCGAACCATTCCAATCAAAATAAATGCCCTTTTTTGATTTGCTTAACGACTATAATGTTTGTGGTAGCTCATTTGGAAGGAACAATACCTGGTCTGGAGTTTAAAGAAATGTTTGGTGGGAATGGGTTCCTTCTCTTTAAAAAATATGGTACCACCACCTTAATGGTTCCCTAGTGACTTTTCTATTTCATTGAAAGGGAGTTCAGCAGAAACTTAAATTGATAAGTGTATAGGTGGGATCTGCAGCGGTTCCAACTTACAATTATTATTTTATGTATTTACCAACTGGCTTGGTTCATTCTCTTTAAGATTCTGTTTCAGTGTCTGAATAAACATTTTAGGACAGAATTGTAAGATTCTCTTTAATCTCAACTTTCATACGATAACATGAAAAAAAATTACAACATATACAAATTAAAATTATATAAGTCTGAAATTTATCATTAAAAAGATAAATTAATCAATATTTAAAAAATTATTATCTTTTAGTTTTATCTAGCGTGTAATGTTGTCAACTCTACTTATCAATCTAAACAATTGACAATCATCCTAAATCCAATATATATTACTTTTTTGAGTAATAAAATTCTTTATTGCAATCTTAGACATAAAAACTCGACAATTTATCAAAGGATGCGTGTAGATTTTTAAATTTATCAAAGTCGTACGTTACTTTGGTATTTACCAAAGAATATATCTTTTTAAGTACATTTTCTATTTTATCCTTTTGACAAATTTGATTTTTTTTTCACTGTCGTTTCCCACTCTCTCTTCTATTTACTCTCTCCTATGCATGCAACTAATCTAATTTTTCCTCTCCGCTCCTCTGTTCTCTCGTTTTTTCTATGCGTGTATGCATAACATATGCTTGATATATAAATCATATCAGACCCACAATGTTTAAAGTTTAGTTGATTTTTTTATAACATTTTAATAAATTTAGAGAAGTCGAAATAATCAACAGATGACATATTTGAATTATTTGCAACCCTAGAAATCAACAGAAACTGATCCATTATTTATTTCAGCTTCTACAGAGGTGTAAAATTGTAATAATGATGAATTAGTAAAAATCCTCATGTATGGCCCTGATATGAATTATATTAGATCTACGTTGGGCATGATATGAAATCATATCAAGCCTAACATGGGCCTGATATGATTCATATTAGACTCAACGTATGAGGATTATTTTGTTGATTCTTTCTTATTATATTTTAACATATTTTAGAAGTCAAAATAAATAATGGATAGCATATTTGAACTTCTTGCAACATCAGAAATCCACAAGAACTAAAATGGGTGCAATCGGAGGAGCTCTCTAGGTTCATCAACGGGTTTTGACCGAAATCTACTGATCGACCTAAAGACCTCAGATTGCAGCAATTTCAGGTCCTGTGGATTTCTAAAATTACAAGAAGTCCAAATATGTTCTCCATTGTTATTTTTGACATTGTTAGTGGTGGACCAGAGGTTTTGAAAAAAATAAATCTCTTTTTCTTTCCTTTTTTTTTTCTATTATTGGACTTAATATCTCCCCATATCAGGCCCAACGCGGGCCTGATATCTCTTCATATCAGGCCCAATAATAGAAAAAAGGAAAAATAAAGAAAGAGAGATTTATTTTTTCAAAACCTTTGGTTCACTATTAGGAATGCCAAAAATAATAATGAATAACATATTTGAACTCCTTACAACATCATAAATTCGCAGGAACTGAAATGATTACAATCGGAGCTCTCTAGGTCCATCAGCGGATTTTGATCGAAACCCACTGATCGACCTAGAGACCTCAAATTGCAGTTATTTTAGGTCATATGGATTTTTAAAATTGCAAGAAATCTAAATATGCTCTCCATTGTTATTTTTGACATTCCTAGTGGTAGACCAGAGGTTTTGACAAAACTAAATCTCTTTCTTTTTTTTTTCCTTTTTTCTTTTTTTTTTTCTATTGTTGGGCCTAATATCTTCCCATATTAGGCTTAACATGAGCCTGATATCTCTTCATATCAGGCCCAATAACAGAAAAAAGGGAAAAGGAAAAAATAAAGAAAGAGAGATATAGTTTTTTCAAAACCTTTGGTCCACTATTAGAAATGACAAAAATAATAATGGATAGTATTTTTGAACTCCTTGCAACATCAGAAATCCACAAGAACTAAAATGAGTGCAATCAGAGCTCTCTAGGTCCATTAGTAGGTTTTGACCGAAATTCACTGATCGACCTAGAGACCTCATATTGCAGCCATTTCAGATCCTGTGGATTTCTAAAATTGTAAGGAGTCCAAATATGTTCTCCATTATTATTTTTGACATTCTTAGTGGTGGACCAGAGACTTTGAAAAACCTAAATCTCTTTTTTTTTTTCTTTTTTTTTCTGTTGTTGGGCCTGATATCTCTCTATGTCAGGCCTACATTAGGCCTGATATGGGGATATATCAGGCCCAACGTGGGTACGATATGAAGAGATATCATGCCCAACATCCCCATATCAGGCCCAATGCGGGCATGACATAGAGAGATATCATGCCCAACGTGGGTATGATATCTCTTCATATTAAACCCAACAATAGAAAAAAAAAAGAAAAAAAGAGAAATTTAGTTTTTTCAAAATCTCTGGTCCACTAATAGAAATGCCAAAAATAATAATTAAGGGTATATTTGGATTCCTTGTAATTTTAGAAATTCACAGGACCTGAAATAACTGCAATATGAGATCTCTAGGTCGATCAATGAGTTTCGGTCAAAACCCACTGATCAACCTAAAGACTTTAGATTGTAATCATTTCAGTTTATGTGGATTTCTAAAATTGTAAGTAGTCTAAATATGCTCTCCATTGTTGTTTTCGATATTCCTAATGGTGGACTAGGGGTTTTAAAAAACCTAAATATCTTTTTCTTTCTTTTTTTTTCCCTTTTTATTTTTTTTTTTGTTGGGCCTGATATGAAGAGATATCAGGCATAACGTGGATTTGATCTCTATAATAGAGTTGAGAAAACAAAATTAAAAAAAAAAAGAGAAGCTAAAATAAGGATAGGAAAGATACGTTGCATGCATAGGAGGAAAAACAGAAGAAAGAAATAATAAAGAAAAGAAAAAAGAAATCTATTAAATTTGTCAGGAGGATAGAATGGGAAGATCACGATAAAAAAGCATCCCTTTAATAAATACTAAAGTAGTATACACCTTTTGATGAGTTCAAAAATCTAAATACGGCTTTTAATAAATTATCGTAAAAACTCATATAGCCACAAATTTATCTTTATTTATACTTTCTCGTCTTTTCAATTGTCATGAAATTATTTAAGAAATTATATAAACACGAGCTATTTGTTTTTAAAAACTAATATAAGGTATCCAATCTGACCAATTAAAATTTCGACGATCAAAGTAAATTAAAAAAATACTCAAATGGATGATCTATTAATTCAACATTTCAACTTTATCATTTCTACAAGATTATATGAACACTCTACCATTGCAATTGCACTATAGCTCATTGGACGAGAGCTATTTGTGCTATTAATTCAACATTTCAATTTTATCATTCTAGAAAGGAGACTATATAAACACTTTACCGTTGCGCCATAACCCATGGGATGAGAGTTATTTGTGTCCCCATGGAATATGATATGATGGTAAGAGATAAAAATATCATAGCGCGAGAAGCAAGAGAGAGCTATTTGTTCCGCATGGAGTATGATATAATGATAAGAGATAAAAATCATTCTCAAGAATTCAAATTTCACATGAGACGTTTCCAAACAATACGAATTTTGAATCATATGAGACATTTCTAAACACTTATCATATCAACTCCACCTACGCTTTTCGAATTCACATGATGACCGATTTGTGAGACAGGACCGTCAACCTTCAAGATTAGTTGTACAACACCCACAAACAAATATTGAAAATAATAATCATTAATATTATTATTCTTGTGAAAATAACACAAGTAGCAGGGTTGTTAGAATAATGCAAAATATCCGGATGATACAAACAAGAAGCCTATAGTTATCAACATATAAACACTCATACTACACAAACACACTAAGGCTCCTCCCTCATATTATGATGTTTTTTTTTTAAAGAACAAACTGTGGATTCACCGAAGTAAACTCACTGACCAGATGAAGAACTCTTTATGCTTCGATAAGGTCAAGCAATCGCATCCAAGAACTCTCTGTATTTAGCGAAGAGGCTGGCACGGCTTGGGAATTTATGCTTCTTCAGTATTCTTCTCCGCGTGTTGCTTGCCCTGCACCATGATAATTCCCAACATTACTGATAACCCAATGAAAACTTAAACGCCTGAGGAACTATCATTCGCACGCAAAGTGAACCCACCAGTATTGGTTGTGAAGTACAAAGCGGTCGGCCGGCACATGTTTGCCATCGTCGTTTCTGTTCCAATGATATAGAGCATGAGTTCTGTTCTTAAGCTCCAAGGTCGAATGCCCGTAACTCGCTTCCCGGAATGCAGAGTAATCAGGTTGCACCTCGAAAAATCTACACGAATTATAAGAAACATCATAAGAAAGGAAAACAGGAAACATTCGAGAATCCTATATAATGTTTCTTGAGCTACCTTCCAGCCAGGCCTTCCTGATTTCCTCCATCGCCAATGGTAATGTATACTGGAGCTGATGGATCAGGTATAGGATATCGGTTGCCCGATGTTATGTTGTAGTCTATATTGGAAATGCGATACTACATCGAAACAAGATCTATTGTTAGAAGGGTCTGCAAAGACTAAATAATAACACATGAAATAACTATTAAGGTTGACAAGATCAGAGAAATCGAGAATAGAACATACGGATCTCTCGTAGGCATGCACATGACCAGCAAAGATCATATCGACTTTATATTTTACAAACCACTCCTCGAAAACAGCTCTCATGGCCTCGCCCTCCATATAATGTGCTGTATTACTGTTGTACAGGGGAACATGCATGAGGACGATCAGCCATGGCGTTTTTTCTCTGTCGACTCGCTTCAGCTCTGCCCGGAGCCAATGCCATTGTGGAGTATATTTGACTGAGAAAAGATAAAGAACAAATATCCATGAAGAATCCACTCTCAACAACTAATAATAGAAAGCTAAGAAAACAGTAGAAGATGCCGGAAAGAGCAGAGACATTCATAAATTTGTAAAAAAGTCTAAACTTGTTACATGCATGGCTTTCTAAATGAAAAATGCAAATGGATATCTAGAGCACTTTCACTACACGAGTAGAAAATTGCAAATGCTGGATCATCACTTTGAAAGTCTAGGAATGATTAAATTTTGTGGCCTGATGGTCAAGATATCGAAAAAGTGAATTGTCGGTCAAGTGGTAAAAAGGCAATTTGCTCTCCCATAGCGCTCCCGTCAATCCATCCCTAGGCCAACACGGAGGAGGTAAATCACGGGTGGCTACTAGCCATTAGTGCAGGTAGCAAGGCATGGGGGAGGCATACTCGGACACGCCGAGTTTTAACCCCAAGACCTCATGCGGCAACACGGAGAATTGTCATTCAAGAACTTTAGGAAGGAATTATGGATTTATAATGCAACATAATAACTTTTTTGTTAAGGCTGTTCACATGGATATGTAAGATAAATATAGGCATTGCAATTCAAGTTATTTTGTATTAATCCAGTTATTTGTGACAAAATAAAAGTATACAAAATAATATAAATTTATTAATTTTTTTAGAAAGAAATATGCAAGATTCAAAATAATATAATTGAAGTTTTGGTTTTGATTGAAACGCTAGTGTTTCGGTATTGTGCACAATTAGTCAACGAGACCCTACATTGGAGCATCTATACGATAATAGAACATCTTTTCAGTCAAGGACTGAAACTATAACATGACTCTAGATTTTGAACATTGGTGCCGAGTGGTATTGAATTTCGGTGATTTACCGGAACAATAAGTTTCGACCATTTTACCCGACACAATATGAGATTTCAAACCATGAAAATATGCATGATCTAAGATTAATTAACATTCAAATTACATAACATGAAGAGTTACTAAAGTTATTAAAATTAATATAATTTGCTAAACATGTCACCCATTTATATACTCAAATTTAATAAACCAATAAGTTGAAACATATTAAGTGTATAATTTTATCAGGTGTCATTCAATATTGCGAGGACTGCACTAATGCATCTAGAAAGGGAGGAAAACAGGTTAGATACCACTAGCCAATCAGTAACCAACAAACCTAGCATGGTTGATAAAAACTTTGATGGTTTCTCCTGTCCTATAGTCCACATCTACTATATCAGAAATTTAACGAGGCACAGGAGCTTTTATCTTGTTACAATAAGATGCAATCAAGGACAAAGAAACATACCGAAGGGAGAGTAGCTTGAAAGCACAATAATATGAGCAGATGCACGCCTGATTGCATACCAAAGGGGTGAACTGCTTTGGGAAGCCTTATAAGGCGTCGAATATCTGTGCAGAAAAGCTTTGAACATAGTGGTCTCTCCCTAACCAAAGAAAAGAAAAGAATGGCTATCAACATAAGCGTATAAGCTTCTTTCTTAGATTCTCTCCTGTCATAGTATAAATGATCATACATTCTTATCATCAAACTCAATAAACATTTTCAAGGAATAAAAAGCCAATTAGCTAATATTTATATAAAAGTAAATTGCTGATCAGATGAGAAAATACATACTCTTTCGAATATTCATGTTTTGAATTCTAACAGCCTTTATGAATTAAACAATTGATCACTTCTTTTTAATAAATTCATTCTTGTAGAGGAGTGACTTTTAATATGCTGAATTTCACATGATATCAACAGAAAAATGCTCCAATACTGAATGTTTTTGTGAGAGTAGTACACAAAGCCGATGACAGAAAGTATTAGCCAATAAAATCGTCTATGACAAAAAAGTACCAATTCAGGTTGATACTCAATTTCATGGTTTCCGGTTGTCCAAATCCACGGTTGATATGCAGCATTCTTTTCCACAAGGCGGCCCCATGAATCCCAGCGGTTGCCATCGTTATATTTATATCTATCAGCATAAGAAAGATCTCCGACAAACAAGACAGTCTGTCCGTCACTTTTCATGTAATGGTCGAGAGTGGAAAGAGAGTTATATGTTTGCCCCAGATCACCTAATGGGAAAAAAGCATGCTATTAGAAATCGCTTTAAGAATTTGAGACCACATTTGTATACAGAGTACCACAAGTTAAACAAGCATAATTCAACTTAGAAGAAAAAAATGATTCTCAAAGTTAATTACTCATCTTCTTTTCACATACAGCGGTTGTACCACTGCTAGTTGCATTACATGTTCTACAGATGGAAGGCAAGTGTTGTCCTTACAGCTAGCATATTCAAGTTAATGATTCATGTCTTTACCACCATCCATTCAAACGAAAGCATAGTGATTCTCTACTTTCTTTTTCCATCTTTTACAATAACTACATGTAGTCAGAAAGAAGTTCCCTTGTTTCACTTACAGGGTCCTTAGAGAGCTAGCACCTTCACATTAATTAACCATGTGTCTACTACAATTCATTTGGAACAGAAGCAAAGAAGAGTGCTCCTCTAGTTTCCTATCCATCATCTACGATAATCTAGATAGTCAAAAGAAGTCACCTTCTTTTGTTGCTCATGTTCAAGTGAACAATCACCATTCAAGCCGTCTTTGATCACAAAATATCTGAAGGGAAGATCTTATCCCCATGCCCTACTTCATTTTCTTAACAATTTAACAAAGTATGTTTTGATCATTTAAACAAGATGACTAGATCTAGCACGGCTTATGGAAAAATCCAAAACCTGGATGACATTTGAAAACTAGCCATGCTGTTTACAGTAATAATGGATAAGTAATACCAACCAATTATGCCAAATGTGTATGCAGAATCTGGATGGACCTCTGGAGGTGTTTGGAACCAAAATTCTCGAGCAGAGGAACCAGTACCAATTTTATAATAATATTTTGTGTTATACTGCAACAACACCAGCAAAAATGTCAGGTTTAAAATTATACCATTCATCTAATGCTTCTTCTTTGATATTAAAAAAAAAAGGAGAGAGAGAATAATACATCATCCTAAATGAATAACTATTTTTTAAAAAAAAACACTAACGCAGTGTCAAATCCTAATACATCTTTATTAAGAGCTACTAGATTGCATTATAAGGAACTGGAAAATTCAGGCAATGATCTGGCTGTTACTCATCACCTTAAGAGCATCCATCATGAGCTCAAATATTTCTCCCAAATATTTGTGGATCCCAAGTCGACATCATCAATCAAATATCTCACTTCTCAAATATCCCAACTTCCACAATCAAATATCCCACTCAAATATTTATGAACCCCACCTATCAAATATCCCACTCCCATATATCTCAAATTCCACAATCAAATATCTCACCAACCAAATATTTATGGTCCCATTATCATTTTATTAAATTATATAATTTTACCTTTAAATAAAGTTAATTATATTTATCAAATTTTCAATTTAATATATTCCGTCTAAATTTCCATAAATATTTTTTATTTAATATTTATTTACATATTTTGATAATTATTAAATATAATTGATTTAATAACAATAATTTATTTAAACAAAAGTAGTACAATATAAGACATACAAAATTTTAAAAATAGTCCAACATAAAGAAATATAAATGTTTCACAAATTCGAAATTGAAATAACTAAATATTTTATAGATGATAAATTAGTCAATTTATCATAGCGACATGTTTCTCATATGTGTTCAACCAAATCATGACGAAGCTGAATATCACGTAACTCGGAATTTCTTTGAATGTATTCAGCAACTTCTGTGGTTGAGTCATGATTCGTTGAAATAATATCTTGTTCTTCGCGATTCCAAATCGATATTGCATGACATTCACCCTCCACAATCATGTTGTGTAAAGTAATGTGCATATACATGATTTCTTTGCATTTATCCATAAACCAATGTCACCTTGGACCTCTTATAATTGCCCAACTAGCTTGGAGCATCCCAAATGCCAACTCGACATTTCTTGTAGCCTTGTCTTTCCTTAAATTTCATTCTTTTCGAATCATGGGCAGGAAAAACTCTTGACGAAAGTGGCCCATTTTGGGTATATACCTCATTTGTTAGGTAATAACCCTTTTATATATTGTGTATCGTTCACAGTAAAATTAACCTCCGGAGCATTTCCTTTCAAGACATCATTAGACACATTGATGTCATTGCAAGACCCAACTCCAACAAAGGAATGCCATATCCACAAATCAGCATATGTGACCGCCTCAAGTACGATTGTTGGTTAGCCATGATCGTCTCGTGTACTGTGCTCTCCACGCGACTGGATAATTTTTCCAGGCCCAATCCATGCAATCACGACTTCCTAACATCCCAAGGAAATCGTGCCTTTATTCATGCATTCCAAGCAAACGAGCGATGCCAGTCGCATTGGGTTTTCTTAAGTACTCACTTCCATATATTTGCATCACACATTGGCAAAAGTTGGACAAGCATTCGAGGGCAGTTGTTTCACCCATTTGCTCATCCAATTGGTCGGAAGAACCTCCATAAGCTAGTTCGTGGATAGCTGCCATGCATTTCTAAAGCGGCGACATGTCTTTTCTCCTCACTACATCTTCTCTCAATTTAAAATATCCACTAGGATAATTTTCTAAATTAGTGACTATGAGCAAAAACAACTCTTTTTTCATTTGGAATCGTCGTCGTAACATGTCATTGGTATATACCGGCTCAGCAGAAAAATAATCATTGGCAAGTTGAGTGTGTCCAGCTACATGTTCTCTGTTAATTGACCTCCTTTGTGTTCTTCCATAATAATCTTGCACGAATTCAACCACTCTAAGTTGATTGTGTACAACCATCATGAATAGCCCTTTACTGGGATCTGATATTGTATGGCTCGTTGTGTCTTCAGAAATATTTTATGTGACAGTTTGGTTAGGATTTTGAGACATTTTGGTATGTAGTGGTTTTTTTGGTGAAAGATAGATGAAAAAATGATGTACATATAGGAAATAAAAATGAACATTGCCCAACATTTCAGAAATTGAACGTTGACGACGTTCTCAATCAAATTAATCATTGCCAAACGTTCAAATTTTTTAAAAAAAAAATAACAAAGAAATATCCTCTCCAATTAACCATTCTCCACATTCTAGCACTAATGGGCCCTGCTGCAGTCGATAGGCCACCCACGTAGGGGTGTAATCGAGTCGAGCCGAACTCTTGAATATTTGAGCTTGGCTCGTTTATAATCGAGCCGAGCTCGAGCTTTATTTAACGAATATAGTCATGGCTCATGAGCTTATTCGACCTTTTATCGAACCTAAACGAGCTTAATAAGTATAAATTATAAATTCAAATATTCATTAAAAATTAAATGATATATTTAGAGAAAATTATAATATTCTTATTAAAATTTATAATTTTATTCTAATAAATAAATTTAATATATTTGTCTATATTTTTCATAAGTAGAGTGTAAAATCTATAAATTTAATATCAAAACTATTATTTTTTTAATTTAAAAATTGATTCATGAGCTTAACGAACGTGTTCACGAGCTAACGAGCCAAGTATTGCGAAGCTTGAGCTTGGTCTGTTTATCTTAACGAGCCTCATTAAACGAGTTCAAACGAGCTTTTATCGAATCGAGCTTCGAATAGCGCTCACGAGCGGCTTGGTTCATTTACACCCCTACACCCATGCTCTTTTTTGTACTTTTTTTTGTGCTTTTTTAAAATAGAAATCACCCTTTTACCCGGTGATTTCTAACATCTCTATCATCTCCCCTTCCAATGGAGGATATTTGAGATATGGGGATATTTGGAGAAATATCCTCTCCAAATATCCTTCATCGTGGATGCCCTAATGTACACAATACATTAGAAAGTATCAATATTAGGTGATATCTGGCAGGCTAATCACATCAGGAATCTATTGTCACATTTTAAACAGTAGATATTTTTTCTCAGAGGGAAGGTCAGTCAAAGAATTGCACCAAACCAGTAAACTGAATGGATCATATCACCTAAATTGCCATACTACTAAACGCAAGAGAAACTCATTATCATCAACGAAAAACATTAGTCATAATCTTTTTGTCTACCTATAATGTGTTTGCTACAAAATTTAAAGTAAATTTCCCAAAATGTCTATAAGAGAAAAACACAGAATGTCTTGCATAAGGAAAATGAACATGAAAACTCAAACCATGGTTGTCTTTTTTTTCTTCCCTGAATAATGTGTGAATTTACGCGGACTAAAATAAGAAAACCACAAGATCAGTTCAAATAAAGAGCATACCCATCAAAATTTACAGTGAACATTGAGGTTGAATAATTCCTAATTGTAGTGAAATTTCAAGAAGCTAATTCTCATTATCCGCAACATGTTAGTAATTTATTAAGATGGTTTTCACTATGAAAAATAGTAGACAGGTTAACTGACAAAAGCAGTCACTGTTTAATGAATTATGGAATTGTTACAATATATACAATAAAGGGAACAACACAATATTAATTCGGACATCTTGATTAAGCAAGCTTAATATTTTCCAAAAGGATACATCAGTACCTCAAGTCCATCAATAAGGCAGTGATGAATAAATCCAGAGTTGTAATCATAAAATGTATAGTTTGTTTTTTCTCCTTCAGCTTTTAGCTCATATTTATTGTCCTCTATTCCATACCAGACTTCACTTGAACCAGGTTCAGAAGCTGTCACCCAGGAGATTATAACGGCTTTCGCATCATAGTCACCTTGAGTAATATGCACCTGAACCGCAATTTATATCAGATAACTGAAAATGATTCAATTGATGTAGAATAGCAACTGAAACCAAAAGCTTATTTGCTTCTTGGTTCAATTATACAGATTGTTCAGCCAAAAGGTGGAAAAACATCTAAAGCAAGGTCACAGATCTATGTAAACAAGTCAAATTCCAATTCTATGTTTGTTAGTTTACAAGTCGCATAATATGAAGGAGTGGAGGTAAATTATGCATTTCCCCTAAAACATATTTGCTCATCAAAGAACTACTTTTGTCTTCAATCAACCATAACCTAAGAGTGATTTTCACTTTGAAGACCTAGTAAATATTGCTCCTGTCAATCTATGCTGCTAATTTTTATTGGAGAGAAAATCCCTTGAACATACTACAGAAGACCAGCTTAACATACTGCTCGTCACTTATCACATGTGAATGACTGGATTAAGCTTGGGATGTATAAGAAGACCTCATAAATCAACATGATGATGATAAGGTGGTTATGTTCATATTGTCTGACTGTTATTATGATTTCCCAGCGCAAACCTTTTCGCCTTAGCTCTACCATACACAAGAATGATAATATTAGATAGAATATAGATATATCCCGTAAGTTGAAAACCAGAAGGGCGTACCAAAATAGAGATATGTGCACAAAATGCTCTTAGAAGGCAAATAAGTAGATTAAGCATCGGAAACATGAGAAGATCTCAGAAAAGGAAAAGGATAATCAAAAAAATGTCCGCTGATTAACTTGATTATTAATGTAAGTAATCCATCCATGGATAAATACACAACAAATACGCTTGTCATACCTGCTGCGGAGCGTTAAAGCCTTCAGGAAGAACAAAAGCTTCATTATCTAGAGGGATATCGGTTGATGGATATTCTGAACGTACGTACGGACTTGTACTCCCAGACAAAGCATAATCCGCAAAGCAAAGAAGAACCAGATATAATAAGAGGAGCTGCAAGCTCAAATGGCCCATAAGCTTCAATGAACCGATTCCAATTTTGCCCTGGAAACACGAGACCATGTATCAGTTATGATATATGCATTGCCCATGTATATGGCCCATTCCCTGGTCATCACTTCAAAATAAAGCAACAAACGTATATAATAATCTCCCAACCAAAACACACCAACAAACAAGGATAATGAATTTAGAGTAACGCAACAACGAATCATAAACACGCCAACACGAAAACCACACAATTTCCAACAGTTTATCAAATGGTTTCAAGACAATTTCCGAACACGAAACTGAACCAATTGCAAATTTTTCCCTGGAAGCACGAGACGACGTTATCAGTTAGACTACCTAAATGATAGATCACTTCTAAATAAATAAATTATAATATACCGATCTCCACATCAAAAACACTCTAGGAAGCAGCGAATTAGTTTACCACGAATCATGAACACTCCAAATCGAAAGCACAAAACACCCGTACGATTCGTTCCCGGATTAAACACCAATCTGACAAAATCAACATAGAATAAAAAGGACAAAATCACATTCTTACACGGATGATATAGCAAGAGCGTCGATCCATCAAAAACAATCCATAAAATCGAAGGGAAACGAAGAATTACTTGAGAAAAATAAGAAATCACTTACAGGAGTGAATCCAGGAGCGGGAATGCAGAATGAAAAGGGATCGAAGAAGACAGCGCCACCGAACTGCCACCCAAATCGCCTTCCTCCTCCCTCTCTCGTCCACCTGCTTCACGCAGATGAAGATGGTTCCAGAATCCAGCGGCGGATCAATAAAAGGAAACCTGATTTTACATTTTACCCCTATAAGTTTCATTATTTACGAATTTGGTACGAGTTGCAGCCTGTTCGGATATGGGTAGTTTGGTCATTTTATACAATAATAATTAGGAATGAGCCACGTGTACGGATATGGTCGTTTCAGTAGCTTGGGAGTGTGGAATTTGGTTGGTGCGCACGTATCAACATCTAACAAACTTCTAACCAATGTGGGGCCGAGAGATGCTCTAGTGTTGGAGCAGGTAATTTATGGGTTATTCATGGTGAGAGTCAGATACTCAGGTGCCATTTTCACATGGTCAGATGCTTCGCGAGGGCACCTTGATTAACGTGATCCCAAAACAGTGGGGACGCTCCCACTCCCGCTCCGGTTCCCTATATAAATGACTCAGCCAGGCCCCGGCCCTCGTGTGAGGTAGTCGAGGGAGGCGCAGCTCGGAACCCCCTCGAAGCCGCTACTGCCTTCGTTTCGGCCGATTACCCAGCGCATTTGACGGCGGAGTCACACCGGAGACTGGTTTGGTGCAGATCTGGGGAAAGGGGCGGCGATTCTTCCCGATCGTCTCAACTAGCTTCTGGTCCCGGCGACGCCCGTCATCCGGATCGCGTCCGAGCCTCTCGCCGGAGGCGGCCAACGGGAAGAACGCCTGCTCCGAGTACTTGATCGACGAGGAGGTCAAGTGTGTCGAGATCCAGAGCGCCATTTTGGAAGGTGAGTTCCATTTGCAGATCTGGTTCTTCCTGTTTTGGGGTTTCAAAATTTGGATCGATTTTATTGATGCATATTTCAAATCTATCAAACCTGCCAATAATTTTCAACTTTTTTTTTTTGCTAAATTTAATGCAACTGTGCAAAGGAATTGCATTCATCTTGTTGCAACCATTTAGTCTTTCTCTTGCAGAAAAAATCCTCTAATTGATGAGTATAAGTAATAGAGGATTGTAATCTATTTCGCAATGGCTTGGAACATGATTTTAATTTTTCTATAATTTAAAAATAAAATTTTATTTGTATTTATTATTACTATTGGTCTTTTACTACAAGGTTTTTCCATTTAATAATAATTGTATTTATTATTATCATTTGAAATAAATTTACTAGCTATAGCAGAACAAATATAAGCAACTTGAAGGCCAAAACCATCTCAATCAACACCGCACTAATTTGACTACTTTCTAATTTATTATTATTATTTTTAATTGACATTAAATATTAAATTGTTCAAATTAATTAATCCTAAAACTGACTGATAAAATTTTCCATTTGCCACTGGGTGGTAAAATATTCCATTTGCCTCTGGGTAACTAGAGAACATTTTTAGATTTAATTGTGAATATTTAAAGATTAAACATTTGCATGAATTTTTATTGAGAATAATTAGTATGATTTATATTTTATATTTGATTAATGAATAAATAATAAAAAATCATGTGATATATATATATCTATATATATATATATATATATATATATATATATATATATATATATATATATATATAAAACATGGTATATATATATATAAAACATGATTTCCTATTACCATGTAATTAAATAAATCATAACTATGTTATAACAAAGTTAATGTTGTAGTGGGTGTGCATTCCCGTGGACGTCCTGTGTGGACGTATGAGTGCACGGGTATATTTATTGATCCTGTCCAAGTGTTGAGTTGATGAACGCTGGGGGTGTGGCGCTCCCGGTGATGACGTATAGACCTTCGACTACTGTGAACCTCTGGTGAGAACCTACAAGCACAAAATCGAGGCGGGAAAGGGTTCCCGGCGACGGCCCTCCGACGTTCAAGTCAACTTCGACGGGAAGAGATTGAGGCAGAATGACGAGAATGAAAACTGTAGCTACAGTGATCTAGAATGCATACATCCGTCGAAGCCTAGGGGTCCTTATATAGGACTCCTGGGAGGATGCGTGCACGCGTCCCAAAGCGTGCACACTCCTCCAAGCATACCTGAAATAGCCGTGTCAGAAAAGCATGTCTGGTGCCATGCCGCAATCGTCCGGGCATATCTCTGACGTGACAGTGGAAACTTCTACCGTACGATTCTCTATCCGGTCCAGCCGCCAACCATGTTGTCTGTCGGCGACTCACATCTCGAGAAGGATATCCTCAGCTGCTCCCTTTGTCTCCCTCTGCGCCTTGTCCGTTTTGGGTCGAGCGGGAGAGCCGCTCGGCACCATAGGGCTCGGGCCTGAAGGCATGCCAGACCGAGCGAGAACGCTTTTTTGGTTGAGCTGCAGTTCAGCCGAGCGGACAAGCCGCTCGGCTCGGCAATTTCTCTGTACTTGGCAACTTATGAGCGTTGGAAGCCCGACCCGTGGTCGAGCTGTCTTCGCACCAGTCCTGGCGTGATCCTGGCTGAGCGGCTGCATGAGACTTCTCTTGGCCGGGCGGTCATGAGACCTCTCCGATCAGCCAAACCCGTAGGTTGACCTCTCTGATCTTGATCTCCACGTGTCGTTGACCCTTATCCATGCGGGTCCTCCTATGCTTACCGCCGGATCACGTGCCTCCCTCTCAAGTCTAGTCGAAGAAGACCTCAAGTCCGACTGACTGGACTATTAGCCTGGTGATCTGACAGTCGCTCTGTTGAAAATGGTTAACCGCTCGAGAACCCTGGAGGCGAACCTTGCTGCTCGGCAGCACATTCCCTGGAACTTGAGAGTTTTGGGATCCAACGACGATCAATGCTGGCGTCTTTAGGATTTCCCCGGGATTCGCGTAAATCCTCACCATTGAGGGCGAGCATGCGGCCATGCCTTAGTAATGTAGCCTATTAAATGTGCCCCTATGAGCGAGTGACGCGTGGCGCTGCCGCCGACACCACGCGATCAGGCTGTCAGGGCTAACGCGACCCCTGGCCTTTTGAATTCCACGGCAAGATCCGGTCCTCGGGCCCTATGACCTGAATCCAACGGCTCGGAGTAATCGAGCCCAACCTTTATAATGCTCTTATCGCCTTCCTTCGCCGCTGCTTGCGTTCGTGTTTTCGGGCTCCTACTCACGTTTGGTGCTCCGACGGCTTCGTTCTTCAGCATTCCGGCGACCCCTCGTCTCCTTCTTCAATCACCTTCTTCTCTGTAAGGCTTCTTTGCCCTTCGCCTTTCCGTTCTTTTACGTTTTTCTTCGCACTCTCGTAGTGTTTGCCCCCTTTTGGCACTGTTCCAGTCATCTTTCCCGTTAACCCTGTTGGCTCTCCTTTGCTTCGCCCCTTGTCTCGGTAATGGCCAGTTCCTCTCGCCAGTCCGACCCCACCCCCGGCCTCTGGTATGCTACCATGGAGAGCTGATTTGATGAAGGGGACGCGCTAAGCCTCGTCCGAACCTTCGAACTTCCTTCTAACCACGAACTAATATTCGCTACCCCATCCGATCGGCCACATGACCCCGTCGATCAGCACCATTTGTTTTTTCCGGGACCAGTTTGTAGCTGGTCTGCGCTTTCCCCTACATCCGTTCATCCGTGAAGTGTGCAATTACTTCCGCCTCCCGCTCGGCCAGCTCGTAACTCCTTCAGGCTGTTGTGCGAAGTAGTTGTCCTATTTAGGCTACACGATATCCCCTTAGTTCCCAAGATCTTCCATTATTTCTGCTACCTCAAACAGTCCGAGTGGGGCACCTTCCTCTTCCAGTCGCGGATCGGCCTTGTTTTCTTCGACAAAATGCCGACCTCGAACAAACACTGGAAAGAGTACTTCTTTTACTTGCGTCTTCCCGAGCTGCCATCTTTCCGAACCAAGTGGCAGACCGCCGTACCGCTTCCACCAGATCTCAGAAAATATAGGAGCCAGCCGGACTACTTTCACGCAGCCAACATGCTGGCCGGCCAAAAGTTCAACATCCACAAGCTGCTTTGTGAAGGCGTGTTGTACGTGTTCGGGCTGAGTCCGATCCGCTCAAAGCTTCCGAGCAGCATGGGTAAGAGCATTCTTGATCATTCTTTCCTTTTAATCTAACTGATTTGTTTTCATTTTCTGCAGCTGACATCATGATGCGCGCTCACGCTACCGAGCGGATGAGGTTGAGGGTGGCCGAGATCAAAGCGGCGACTGCTAAGGAGATGGCCGACCTTGGCATTGCGCCGGTTGGCTCCCACGAAGGTGAGAGCGGCGAAGCACCTTTTGCTACTGGCGGATCGGCCGCTCGGATTTCTACAACCGAAGCTGTGGCCGATGCTACTTCGTCCGCTGGACTCCCTTTTGTTCAAGCCGAGGACGCAGAGCCCTCAGCCGAGGATGCTCCTTTGATAATCCGTAAATGGCGCCGGACGGAGATATCTGCCCGGTCGGCCACACCCGCAAAATAGGTGTCTGATCGAGCCGGCATTCCTTCCGCAGAGGTTGACCTGGCTCCGGCCTTGGTCGAAGCAATTTCCTCGGATCGGACTCCTTCACAGCTCGATCTACCGGCAGATCCGATTGACGCGCAACCGGTAAGCTCTCTGCTCCCGGCCCATCGACGTATTCGTCTCTCCGGTATTACCTCTGCTCTGCTCGGCCAATCCTCCGGTCCTTCGGGTTCAGCTCAATCTGCTCCGAGTGGCCGCTGAGTGATCAAGGCTGTTCTACACCTACCAACAGAAGAGTTCCTCCTGGCAGCGGACTGACCCACAGTTCCTGAACATTAGATTACCATTCGGGGGCCGCTCGCCAAAATATGGGAGGATGCGAGGGCCCGTGTTGCCCTGATGGCTCCCGGTCAGCTCGGTGATAGCCATCTGCAGCTGGCCACTGGCGTATGCCTTCCCAACCTCCTTTTACATTGTTATTTTGCTTGACTCCTAAATGTCATTTTTTCTAAGTGCAGAACTGGGTGGAGAGCATCGCAGTCAGCAACTGTTTGGCGATGCTAGAGGAAGAGCTAAAGAAGCTTAAGATCTCCGGGGGAGGCACGGTCCAGGGGCCTTCTCCTGCTGAGCTGAAGGGCGAGTTGGCTAAAACAAAGAGGCTCCTGGAAGATGAGCGGCATAAATCCTCCGAGCTGGGAACCGCGGCGGCTCGGCTTGAAGCCATGGTCAAGACACATGACCAGGAGATCAGCCTGGCGACTTCGAGGAAGGACAAGGCCATTGCTGATCTAGACGCAAAAAATATTGAGGCCCAGGCGCTGGAGCAACATGTTCAAGAATTAGCTGACCTACTGTCCGTCGAACGGAAAGGCCGATCGGTGGAGAAGACTGAACTCCAAGGAGAACTGAAGAATCTCCTAGACGCCCTTGAAGCTTCCCGAGCCGCCCTCAAGGAGTACCAAAACGGCGAATCGGGCCGCTTTGCTGTGATGACGCAAGCTTATATCCGCTCGGATGACTTTGCCCAGAAGGTGTGTGATCGACTCGTTATCGCCTTCGAGGAAGCCATTAATTCGACAACTGCTTATCTGAAAGACAAGGATCAACTTCCTGAAGCGACGTCTATCTCTCCCAAGGACCTAGCCGGGCTACTCGATGCCATCCCTGAGTCAATTTTTGATTACTTTGGAGCGAGGAGTGCTTCTAAATTTTTGAAGTTTTATCTGTACACTCGTCGATCGGCGAGTTAGTGTTACCCAGCTTTTGTCTGTGTACCCGCCATTCAGCGAATTAATATAACCTCTCAATTTTGTTATTTACTTTTTAAAACACATTCTTCCCGAGCGGCACTTCATGGTTTTTTAGGCGGGGGGTATTTACAGTTGCCGCGCCGACTCTAGAGTTTAATGTCGCTGCTTGACGGTTTTCGGGCCGGGGGGTTTATAGTCGCCGGTCCGACTCTGGGATTTAACGTCGCCGCTCGACGGTTTTCGGGCCGAGGGGTTTATAGTCGCCAGTCCGACTCTGGGATTTAATGTCGCCGCTCGATGGTCTTCGGGCCGGGGGGTTTATAGTCGTCGGTCCGACTTTGGGATTTAACGTCGCTGCTCGACGGTTTGGGAAGACTAGCCGCTCGGCCGTGATTTTGCAAAAACCCTTCTGTTTTTACTTCTTGCGGTTGAAGGAGACAAAGGGTGACAAATATATGTTGTGTATTACATTTGCGCACCTTTTATCCAGTTCGGTACAGCTAGAGGTGGCTTGCACTCCAGGGTCGCTCTAGCTTCCGTCCGTCTTCATCCTCGAGGTAATAGGCGCCCGAACGGAGCTTTTCTACAATCTTGAACGGTCCAGCCCAAGGAGCTCCCAGCTTGGTCACATCGCCGACCGGCTTGACTTTCTTCCAGACGAGATCGCCGACCTGAAAAGATCTGGGAATTACCCGTCTGTTATAGTTTTGCTTCATCCTCTGTCGGTACGCCATCAACTGGACGACGGCCTTGGCTCGCGTCTCGTCCACCAGGTCCAGCTCCAAATGTCTCCGCTCAGCATTGTTCTTGTCGTAGACTCGGATCCGATCGGATTCTACCCCAACTTCTACTGGGACGATGACCTCTCCCCCATACACCAGGTGGAAGGGGGTCCCCCATACTTGATTGACGAGGCGGTCAAGTGTGTCGAGATCCAGAGCGCCATTTTGGAAGGTGAGTTCCATTTGCAGATCTGGTTCTTCCTGTTTGGGGATTTCAAAATTTGGATCGATTTTATTGATGCATATTTCAAATCTATCAAACCTGCCAATAATTTTCAACCTTTTTTTTTTGATAAATTTAATGCAACCGTGCAAAGGAATTGCATTCATCTTGTTGCAACCATTTAGTCTTTTATCTCTCTTGCAGAAAAAATCCTCTAATTGATGAATATAATTAATAGAGGATTGTAATCTACTTCGCAATGGCTTGGAACATGATTTTAATTTTTCTACAATTTTAAAATAAAATTTTATTTGTATTTATTATTACTATTGGTCTTTTACTACAAGGTTTTTTCATTTAATAATAATTGTATTTATTATTATCATTTTGAAATAAATTTACTAGCTATTTCAAAAAGAGTAGAACAAATATAAGCAACCTGAAGGCCAAAACCATCTCAATCAACACCGCACTAATTTGGCTACTTTCTAATTTATTATTATTATTTTTAATTGACATACAATATTAAATTCTTCAAATTAATTAATCCTAAAAATGACTGGTAAGATTTTCCATTTGTCACTGGGTGGTAAAATTTTCCATTTACCACTGGGTAACCAGAGAACATTTTTAGATTTAATTGTGAATATTTAAAGATTAAACATTTGCATGAATTTTTATTGAGAATAATTAGTATGATTTATATTTTATATTTGATTAATGAATAAATAATAAAAAATCATGTTATATATATATATATAATAACTATAAACTCGTAGCTATCAAATGTAATTAAATACAGTACAACTATGTTATAACAAATTTAATGTTGTAGTGGGTGTACATCCCCGTGGACGTCCTGTGTGGACGTATGGTGCACGGGTATACTTGTGATAAAATTGGGCTTTGTGTGATTTTATTAGCATAATTCTCAAATTAAAACAATTATTTTACCAACAAATTAAAATCAAACTGATAATTATATTCTTTTAATTTAAAATTTAAATTAATTTGATTCAATTTTATTATTGCCTTCGGATTATAGATAGACCTGACCCCGGGCCGGGTCTGGCCCAGACCCGGCCCGGACCAGTGTTGCCCGTTGACCCGGTTCATCGGGTCAAATCAGAACTGGCCCGGCAAGTGTTGGGTTTTTCGGGCCGCGAAAATCGCGTTTTCGCGTCGCGGAAATCCCGAAAGCCTCAAAGTCAACTGATCCGTGCAAAGAAAAATTTCGAAAACTACGAATACGAGTTTCTACCGAGATCTACTCCTAGATCTACATGAAAAAGGGTTATACTTTTGAAGCGAAGCCCTTTGCGTTCCCGCTCGTCCAAACGGTGCCGGATCTCAAGAGTATCAAAATAGATACTCCTCTAGAAGTATCCACACGAACTAATTAGGTGGAGAAGACCTAAACGAAAGGTGTGCTAGCACCTTGATAGGTCACGGCAAGAGAGGAGAAGAGGGAGAGGGAGAGCTTGAGAGGAAGAAGATGGATTGAATGAATCTTGAATGAAAATTCATTTCATTCATTCTCTTGTGTGGCCGGCCACATGAGTAACTCCCACTCATTTAATGTGGCCGACCACATTAATGGGAAAGGAGGCTTGTAACCTCCATGAGGTGGCACACCATGATGATGTGGAGCATCATCATTGGTCCACATCTTGTCATCTCACTAATGATGTGACAATTAGTCAAGTCAAACTTGACTCTTCCTCTTCCTCTCAAGTCAAGTTAAATTTGACCAAATCTCTTCCATGGTTGATCCAATCTAACCATTTGATTTAAGCCATCTTAATATAATGAATCTAATTCATTAAATTAAGTTGATTTAATGAGTCATAATCTAAATTAGACTCATTGAATACATGAATCAACTTGAGTCCAACTCAATTAGCCCAATTTGGATTACTCTTAATCCAATTTGATTCATCAAATGAATCTAATCCTCTTGGTTCATCATATGAACCTAATCTGCATCTAATTGTCCTTAGTGTGTGACCCTATAGGTTCTTGTAACGTTGGCAATGCCCCTAAACCCATTTAGAAGCATAAGTAATGAGCGGTATGTAGCAACACATCATTACTACCCAAGTTACAAGAATGTTGAGATCCAACATCACCTTGTGACTACTAATTGTGACTCCTACTAATTGTGACTCCTTACAATATATGACAAGTGTCATTCTATCTTAGACATCTAGATTGATCAATGTGAGGCATAGACCATGTCATCCTCTGACCAATCTAAATCTTGAACTCCAAGTAGACTCACTCAATCAAATGAGCTCAATATCTCATATTGACTCATTTGGGCATGACCATGCACTTTGTGGTCTCACTCTATAAAGAATATCGATGTCACTCCCGTCATATAGGAGGGATAGATCCCATCTACATCACTCACATCTCTCTGCATAATTCGTTACATACCAGTAATCGCCTTTATAGTCCACCCAATTACGAGTGACGTTTGACGAAACCAAAGTATATAACTCCTTATGTAGGGATCCATGGTGACTTCAGGTCTAAGGACTAGTAGTCATACTAATAGCCACATGAGAAAGTATATGACACTCATATAACGATCCATGATACTTTCTCATGACGGGTCATTCAGTATACATTCTTTAATGTATACTCATGTGTCAACTTGATATCTCTATATCCATGACTTGTGAGATCAAGTCATCGAGTTGACCTACATGCTAGTCTTATTGCATTAACATTGTCCCTGAATATTAATACTCGACTAGGAATGATTAAGAGTAGTGTTCCCTATATCATCTTACTATTGATTCAACCAATCGATTGATATAGGTAAGAACCTTCTACTCAAGGACGTTATTATACTTAGTTTATTTGGCACCAATACAAGTAAGTATAATAACCAAAAAATCAAATGTCTTTATTTATATAGAATATGATACAACAAGTCCAAAATACAATCATCAAATGATTGGCTCTAGGGCTCTAGCTAACAATCTCCCACTAGCATTAGTGTCAATCAGTGTAGGCTCTAAGCCCCAATGACCTAGTGTGACCATCATGTTTCCTCTGTGCCAAAGCCTTGGTCAAGGGATCTGCGATGTTAGCCTCTGTAGGTACTCTGCAAATCTTCACATCTCCTCTCTCGATGATATCTCGAATGAGATGGAAGCGTCGTAGTATGTGTTTGGTCCGCTGGTGTGAGCGAGGTTCCTTCGCCTGTGCTATAGCTCCATTGTTGTCACAATAGAGTTCAATGGGGTCAGCAATGCTAGGAACCACCCCAAGTTCAGTGATGAACTTGCGGATCCAAACTGCCTCTTTTGTTGCATCTGATGCAGCAATGTACTCGGCCTCTGTTGTAGAATCAGCTACTGTGTCCTGCTTCGAACTCTTCCAGCTGACAGCACCACCATTAATGAAAAAATACGAACCCTGACTGTGATCGGTAATCATCCTGATCGGTTTGGAAGCTGGCATCACTGTAACCCTTTACAGCTAGCTCATCATTGCCTCCATATATCAAGAAATATTTTTTAGTCCTTCTTAAGTACTTAAGAATATTCTTGACCGTTATCCAGTGATTTTCACCTGGATCTGACTGGTATCTGCTCGTCATGCTCAAAGCATACGAGATATCAGGTCGAGTACATAGCATGGCGTACATGATCGATCTTATGGCTGAGGCATAAGGGATCTGATCCATGCGATCTCTCTCCTCTCTAGAAGAGGGACTTTGAGTCTTCGAAAGACTCACGCCATGTGACATCGGTAGAAATCCCTTCTTGGAGTTCTGCATGGCAAACCGAAGGAGTACCTTGTCAATGTATGTACTCTGACTTAGGCCAAGCAATCTCTTAGATCTATCTCTATAGATTTGTATCCCTAGAATGCGGGATGCTTCACCTAAGTCCTTCATTGAGAAACAACCTTCTTGTAGCCAAGTCTTGACAGACTGTAGCAAAGGGATGTCTTTCCCAATGAGCAGTATGTCATCCACATACAATATGAGGAAGACAACTATATCCCCTACAACCTTCTTGTAGATACAAGGTTCATCTTCGTTCTTGATGAAACCAAACTGTTTGATTGCATCATCGAATCGAAGATTCCAGCTCCGAGAAGCTTGCTTTAGTCCATAAATGGACCTATGCAGCTTGCATACTCTGCTAGTATGTCGTGGATCTATAAAACCCTCAGGTTGTGTCATGTACACATCCTCAAGTAGGTTTCCATTCAGAAACGCGGTTTTGACATCCATCTGTCAGATCTCGTAATCTTGGTAAGCTGCAATATCAAGCATGATCCGAATGGACTTAAACATTGCTATTGGAGAAAAGGTTTCATCATAGTCAATACCATGAATCTGCTTGAAACCTTTAGCTACCAAGCGACCCTTATAGATAAGTCCATCCATGTCAGTCTTTCTCTTAAAGACCCACTTACACCAAATGGGTTTTACCCCTTCAGGTGGATCAATCAAAGTCCATACTTGGTTGGTGTACATGGATTCCATCTCGGATCTCATGGCCTCTAGCCATTTCTCGGAATCTGGTCTCATCACAGCTTCCTAATAGGTGGTAGGCTCATCATCTATGAGCACAACGTCATCATGGTCAGACAAGATAAATGAGTATCTCTCAGGCTGACGACGTACCCTATCAGACCTGCGAAGAGGTATGTCTACTTGAACTGGTTGTTGTTCCTCAACTCCTTGTGGAACAACATCATCCACAACACTTTGTGGTTCCAGTTCAACTTCCATCGAGGCTTCAGTGCTAGGATCCGCATCTTGAACTTCTTCAAGATCGAATGTACTCCCACTAGTCTTTCTAGAAACAAAGTCCCTTTCTAGAAAGACTCCAGTCTTTGCCACAACTACCTTGTGCTGACTGGGAATGTAGAAGTAATATCCCTTATTTTCCTTGGGATATCCAATGAAATAGCACTTGTCGGATTTGGGTCCTAATTTGTTTGAGACTTGACGTCAAACGTAAGCCTCACAACCCCAAATCCTCATGAAAGACACCTGGACATCTCTCCCAGTCCATATCCTATATGGTGTCTTTATCACGGCCTTAGATGGAACTCGGTTAAGTATAAAAGCTACCGTGTCTAGAGCATAGCCCCAAAGGTATGTCGGAAGATCTGTATGACTCATCATAGATCGTACCATATCTAATAGGGTACGATTCCTCCTTTCGGATACACCATTCCACTGTGGTGTTCCAGGAGGAGTGAGTTGGGATAGAATCCCACACTCAGCTAGGTAGTCATGAAACTCATGGCTAAGGTATTCTCCACCTCGATCTGATCGAAGTATCTTAATACTCTTGCCAAGCTGGTTCTGTACCTCATTCTTGAATTCTTTGAACTTTTCAAAGGATTCAGACTTATGTGTCATCAAGTACACATAACCATATCTACTGAAGTCATCAGTAAATGTGATGAAGTACCTATAACCACCTCTAGCAGCGACATTGAAAGGGTCACATACATCACTATGTATAAGTCCTAACAAATCAGTCGCTCTCTCGCTGTGCCCACTAAAGGAAGTCTTGGTCATCTTGCCTCGTAGGCATGACTCGCATATCTCATATGATTCAAAATCAAATGAGTCCAGCAAACCATCCTTATGGAGCTGGGATAAGCGCTTGTCATTTATATGACCTGAGCAATAGTGCCAGAGGTAGGTTTGGTTCATGTCATTTGACTTGAACCTCTTGATATTTATGTTATAGATAGGACTCTCAAGGTCTAGAATATAGAGTCCGTTTATCAGAGGTGCACTACAATAGAACATATCGTTTAAATAGACGAAACAACATTTGTTCTTTATTGTAAATGAGAAACCTTTCTTGTCCAAACAAGAAACTGATATAATGTTCTTAGTTAATGCAGACACATAACAACAATCGACTAACTCTAGTACAAGCCCAGAGGGCAGAAATAGAAAGTAAGTCCCTACAGCAACAGCAGCAACCCGTGCTCCATTGCCTACTCGTAGGTCAACCTCCCCCTTTGTCAATGTCTTGCTATTTCTCAGCGCCTGCACATCAGTACAAATGTGAAAAACACATCCAGTATCTAATACCCATGATGTAAAAATAGATAGATTGACTTCTATAACATATATACCTGAAGTGGAAGTCTCACTTCGCTTCTTCTTAAGATCCTCCAAGTATACCTTGCAGTTCCTCTTCCAGTGCTCGGTCTGACCGCAATGGAAGCAAGTAGCATCCTTGGCGACCCCTCCTTTAGGCTTCAGTGCCTTGCCTTTGCCCTTGGCTTGAGACTTTCCCTTGCCTTTGGGTTTGCCCTTGCCCTTATGTTTCTGAACCATCAGAACAGTGTTGGGCTTAGCCTTCTTAAGGTTCAGCTCAGCAGTTCATAACAGCCCGGGCAGTGACTTGTCAATCTCGCTCATATTATAGTTTAGAACGAATTGATCGTAGCTATCCGGAAGATCAGGTCAGTGGCCAGCTCTTGGCCAAGTGGGAACCCCAACCTTTGTAGGTTTTCTATGTACCCAATCATTTTGAGTACATATGGGCCTACAGGAGCCCCGTCTGACATCTTGCACTGAAACAGTACCCTTGAGATCTCAAATCTCTCATGCCTCGCTTGACCTTGATACAGTTGACGAAGATGTTCAACCATATCATAAGCGCTCATTAACTCGTGTTGCTTCTGAAGCTCAGAGTTCATGGTCGCGAGCATTAGACAAGACACATCTAATGCGTCATCTTGATGCTTCTTAAAAGCATCTCGGTCAGCTCGCGGGGCGGTGGCAGGAGGAGCCTCCGAAATGGGCTACTCCAGAACGTACAGTTTACGTTCTTGGGTGAGAACTATTCTAAGGTTCCTGTACCAGTCCAGGAAGTTTGCTCCGTTGAGCTTGTCCTTCTCGAGGACAGATCACAGGGAGAAGGTGTTCGTATTTGACGTCATGGTAATATACAACAGAAATAAATGCAGAAATAAGTATCATATTCTTAATCATTTAATTAAGCCTTTAACTAAATGATGCTCCCACTGAATTCTATAATTCATGTGGGACAAGATCCACATCATACTAACCCTTGAGTTAACTTTGGCTTAATACGCCCAAGGCTTAGTATGATCGGTAGGTAACGATTACCAATTACATCTCTATGCAACTCTTGTTTATAGGATCAAAATCCGTATTTATATTAAAACTCGAGTTAGCTTTGGCTAATACACCCAAGAGTTAATATAAACGTGATTTTGACCTATCTACCAACCATTGGATAATGCCTATAGTTAAACTCGATCCGATTGAGTTAACTAGTTACTCAATCTAATTGAGTTGTACTCACCCATGCGTTGATAGACGGGACCAAAATTGTCCCTCCGTACTCTACCAAGATAGTATGTGTTGCTCTGCTTTGGCAGATTCAACAACAACATGCGATCGAGGTAGTGGTAGGTATCACGGCATGGTAGGGATTACGAGTTGACGCGATTTAGATCTAATCTAAACGATGATGCGTATCATATACTCGATAGATCTAATCTAATCGAAGGGTGCATCATGTGCACGACTTAGATCTAATCTAATCGTTAGACACTAATTAATTACTTAATTAACTAGCATGCATTACATACACACAAAAGCAATTAATTAAATAATTTTGTGATTATGTCATGACCCTACTATGATCTTCTCAAGCCAATGAGAAGATCAGATGGTCAACCTAAGGTCAACAGCTTCTCAAGCTCCTTCCTTTGACCACCTCGTGTTGCTCGCGCCCTCCTCGTAACTCCGTCTCGAGTGGACCTTCCACCGCTTCAAAATTTACATTACATTTTGAAACTCGAGTTACATTCGAGTCTAAATCTAATTTACAACAAGAATAAAAGAAAGGCACGACGCGTAGGTCGCGAAAAAAAAATAAAATACAACACACACATCACACCACGGTACGCAGGCCGTATTATGAATTACAACACGAATTATCCAATCGAATTGGGTCTTTGGGTCATGACTATCACAAAAATAATATATAATTCAAAATTATATATTTCTATAATTTTTCTATAATTTTTACAATTTTTTACGAGTACAATTTCCCGGCGGTTCCGTTTAGCGATTTTCGGGCGCAATCGCGAAATGAATCCCCTTGCGGGGTCAGGGGCAGCGCCCCTACCCGTGATCTAACCATCGCGAGGGTTCCATTGCGATCTAACAGCGCCTTAGCCCGCTGTCCCAAAAAGTTTTGGGGCGAAACTTGGCCGATTTGCAAAATTCTTCTCGATAGTCGAAGCCTACAAGTATCGAAACACTTGTGCTTCGCTTCTACGAGAAAAATACCCATAAAAACTATAAAAATCATAAATTTACAGTATATTACAGAACTGAAAAGTTTTCATAAAACACAAAATAAACTCGTATTCATCTTCGCACGTGGCTCTGATACCACTGTTGGGTTTTTCGGGCCGCGAAAACCGCGTTTTCGCGTCGCGGAAACCCCGAAAGCCCCAAAGCCAACGGATCCGTGCAAAGAAAAATTTCGAAAACTACGAATACGAGTTTCTACCGAGATCTACTCCTAGATCTACATGAAAAAGGGTTATACCTTTGAAGCGAAGCCCTTCGCGTTCCCGCTCGTCCAAACGGTGCCGGATCTCAAGAGTATCAAAATAGATACTCCTCTAGAAGTATCCACACGAACTAATTAGGTGGAGAAGACCTAAACGAAAGGTGTGCTAGCACCTTGATAGGTCACGGCAAGAGAGGAGAAGAGGGAGAGGGAGAGCTTGAGAGGAAGAAGATGGATTGAATGAATCTTGAATGAAAATTCATTTCATTCATTCTCTTGTGTGGCCGACCAAATGAGTAACTCCCACTATTTTAATGTGGCCGACCACATTAATGGGAAAGGAGGCTTGTAACCTCCATGAGGTGGCACACCATGATAATGTGGAGCATCATCATTGGTCCACATCTTGCCATCTCACTAATGATGTGACAATTAGTCAAGTCAAACTTGACTCTTCCTCTTCCTCTCAAGTCAAGTCAAACTTGGCCAAATCTCTTCCATGGTTGATCCAATCTAACCATTTGATTCAATCCATCTTAATATAATGAATCTAATTCATTAAATTAAGTTGATTTAATGAGTCATAATCTAAATTAGACTCATTGAATACATGAATCAACTTGAGTTCAACTCAATTAACCCAATTTGGATTACTCTTAATCCAATTTGATTCATCAAATGAATCTAATCCTCTTGGTTCATCATATGAACCTAATCTCCATCTAATTGTCCTTAGTGTGTGACCCTATAGGTTCTTGTAACGTTGGCAATGCCCCTAAACCCATTTAGAAGCATAAGTAATGAGCGGTATGTAGCAACACATCATTACTACCCAAGTTACAAGAATGTTGAGATCCAACATCACCTTGTGACTACTAATTGTGACTCCTACTAATTGTGACTCCTTACAATATATGACAAGTGTCCTTCTATCTTTTAGACATCTAGATTGATCAATGTGAGACATAGACCGTGTTATCCTCTGACCAATCTAAATCTTGAACTCCAAGTAGACTCACTCAATCAAATGAGCTCAATATCTCTGTTGGTCCCTTTGGAGGCCGGCAAGAGGGGAGGGGTGAATTGCCCTACAAATTAAAACACGAACCTTTCTCGGATTTCAACTATATAATGAACACTTGTAATAAATAAATAAAAGAGACTAAGTAAAGAAAAACAGACACCAGAGTTTTACTTGGTTTGCAATCAGGGGATTGATAATCCAAGGAATGTAAGCGCACTATCTGATTCTCCTCTGGGCGGAGTAGCCTCTTACAGCGTTGAACGTACAAGAAGAAAAGTAAAGCACACAGAAGTTGATTACAAGTTCGTCGTTCTGATTAATTGATTTGCTCTATATTTATAGCCTTGGTCGGGGCCCTGGAAGGGTTCGGCGCACTGGGGATAAAACTTTATCCCCAACGTTCAGATCGAGTTTGACTCGATCTGGTCAAAACTCATTCCGGGCGCCCCGGACCCCAAAAGTCAACTCTGGTTGACTTTTTCCGTCCGGTCGCTCCGCTTCGGTTCAACTCGTTTCGGTCTGGGTCTTCTGTTCCGGCTCCACTAGCTTGGGTGATCTCGGCCATCCGGAATAGGGCTCACCCGAACCCATGTTCCGGCCTTCTCCTCGAGCAGCCTTCCTTCCCGGCTTCTCGTCCCTCGAACGCCGCGCACGTTCTTCTCGTCCACCGGTGTACTCTTCCGTGGACACCTCGTCCCTCGGACGCACCGAGCCCGTCGGCTCTCTCCCGTGCCGTCCTTCTCGCTAGCCGCGTCTTCCGCTCGACTTCCTGTGCTCCTAAGTTCCTGCACACTTAGACACAAGGGTTAAACAACGCAGGACCTAACTTAACTTGTTTGATCACATCAAAACACCTCGGGGTTCCAACAATCTCCCCTTTTTTGATGTGAGCAACCCAAGTTAAGCTAGGGAAAAACAGATGCAATAAAAATAATTTATTTGTAATTAAGTCCAAAGATATTTCATAAAAAAGTTTATATACCTCCCCCTAGACTTAACATTCTTCTCTCCCTTTGATCACATTAAAAATAGGGATTCTTTAAACAAGTCTAAGGTAAAAAAAATTTAAGTGAATTTTCATAAAACTTTCTAAGGCAATTAATATTAATTTCTAAGGCAATGTTTCAAAAGAGAATATTTAGTAAAAAAAATTCTAAGTCAATATTCAGAATATCTTTTATCTAATTTCATAAAAGATTTCTAAGGCAATTTTCAAAGGAAAATGTCTAAGACAATATTCATAGAAAAATTTCTAAGTTAATAAAATAATATCTAAGTCAATAATTATCAGAAATTTTCTAAGTAAAAAAAAAATTATTATTATTATTATTATTATTATTTTAAATATTTTCTAACACAAATTGAATAACTCTTTTAAAGCATTAGGTAAATTAAATTAATGCTTTTTCAGTTAGTCAATTAAACTTTTTATTTCGATACTTGACTTCCAGGTCGTGGCGAGGGACTAGGCCTTCTTGGTTATTGGAGCAACAACCACTTCCTTAGACAAAGCCTCATAATGAAATTAGTCGTTTAATTTCCTTGCTGAAAATGCTAAGTCTAATTTTAAATTAAACAAGTTTTTGGAACCCAGTAGAGGTTCCTACCTACAGGGTTAACCAAGTATTTCCTAGGTACATAGATTTTTGATATATTTCTAATTTGACTTTGATGAAATCTATAGTACCAATTTAAACCTCTATAATTTCTAAAAGTAGAAATATTTGAACTTTTATATTTTTTCAATCTTTCTATTTCTTCTTTTAGTTTTTCATTTTCAATTTTCAATTTATCAAAATCCTCTATAAGACATGTTTTTGCTAAAATTCTTTTTGTTTCCAAAATTTTATTTTTTAATTTGATATTTTCATTTTCTAATTTATACATGGATTTAGTCATTGCCTTAATGCCAGAATAAAGTTGATCAGGGGGTAAGAGGCATACCTCACTTACCATGTCGGACTTGAAACCTGAATCTCCCCCTGCTTCACTGCTTTCATCCGAGGTCGCTCCCCCTTCATCGATGCTAGGTTCTGATATACTTTGTCTATCGTAGCTTGCCATTAGTGCTATCCCGGCATATTCTTGAGCTTCTGATTCGGATGAAGAAGTGTCGTCCCAAGTTGCTTTTAGGTTGTGTTTCTTGGGAGACTTCCTTTTGGCCTTTTTGAGTTCTGGGCAGTATTCTCTTAGGTGTCCCTCCTTCTGACACTGGTAGCACCGTACCTTGTTGGTTGTGTTCAGCGCCATAGTTGTGTCCTTTGATATCTCTGCATATCTAGTTTCGTGTAATTCAAGTGTAGAAAACAACTCTTCTAAAGTACTTACCTCCAAGTCTTTTGAGATGTAGTAAGCATCGACGATTGATGTCCACTCCGGAGTTCTTGGAAACGCGTTGAGTGCGTAGCGTATAGTGTCCCGGTTTGTCACCTTTTCACCAAGGTTTTCGAGACCAGTAACTAGTTCTTTTACCTTTGCATGTAGACTGGCTACTTTCTCACCTTTCTCCAGATGGATGTTCATCAGTTTGTTGCGGAGGATATCCCTTCTAGCAAGCTTTGCTTCGGACGTGCCTTCGTGGAGTTCCAAGAACTTCTCCCAAAGTTCTTTAGCAGATAAATAGTTTCCGATACGGTTGACCTCTTGAGGCGGTAACACGCTCAGCAGGTGATGTTCCGCACGGCTGTTTGCTACCGACTCATTCTGCTTCTTCTTTGTCCAATCGCTCTCTTCTTTTTCTTTTCCATCTTTATCTGTTGGAGCTACAAAACCATATTTCATAATAAATCGAATTTCAAAATCTGTTTTTAGGAATACCTCCATACGACGCTTCCAGTCTGCGAAGTTCCCCTCGAATTTTGGTGGGACGATGCTTGGTCCGGCCATCGTGTTGCTTCAATCGGCGGTTAGTCCTCTTGAAGCGCGCCTTGCTCTGATACCACTTGTTGGTCCCTTTGGAGGTCGGCAAGAGGGGAGGGGTGAATTGCCCTACAAATTAAAGCACGAACCTTTCTTGGATTTCAACTATATAATGAACACTTGTAATAAATAAATAAAAGAGACTAAGTAAAGAAAAACAGACACCAGAGTTTTACTTGGTTTGCAATCAGGGGATTGCTAATCCAAGGAATGTAAGCGCACTATCTGATTCTCCTCTGGGCGGAGTAGTCCGTACAAGAAGAAAAGTAAAGCACACAGAAGTTGATTACAAGTTCGTCGTTCTGATTAATTGATTTGCTTCTGGACCAAGGCTATATTTATAGCCTTGGTCGGGGCGCCTGGAAGGGTTCCGGGCGCCCTGGGGGGATAAAACTTTATCCCCCAACGTTCAGATCGAGTTTGACTCGATCTGGTCAAAAACCTCATTCCGGGCGCCCCGGATGGTTCCGGGCGCCCCGGACCCCAAAAGTCAACTCTGGTTGACTTTTTCCGTCTGGTCGCTCCGCTTCGGTTCAGCTCGTCTCGGTCCGGGTCTTCTGTTCCGGCTCCACTAGCTTGGGTGATCTCGGCCATCCGGAATAGGGCTCACCCGAACCCATGTTCCGGCCTTCTCCTCGAGCAGCCTTCCTTCCCGGTTTCTCGTCCCTCGAACGCCGCGCACGTTCTTCTCGTCCACCGGTGTACTCTTCCGCGGACACCTCGTCCCTCGGACGCACCGAGCCCGTCGGCTCTCTCCCGTGCCGTCCTTCTCGCTAGCCGCGTCTTCCGCTCGACTTCCTGTGTTCCTAAGTTCCTGCACACTTAGACACAAGGGTTAAACAACGCAGTACCTAACTTAACTTGTTTGATCACATCAAAACACCTCGGGGTTCCAACAATCTCATATTGACTCATTTGGGCATGGCCATGCACTTCGTGGTCTCACTCTATCAAGAATATCGATGTTACTCCCGTCATATAGGAGGGATATATCCCATCTACATGACTCACATCCCTCTGCATAATTCGTTACATACCAGTAATCGCCTTTATAGTCCACCCAGTTACGGGTGACGTTTGACGAAACCAAAGTATATAACTCCTTATGTAGGGATCCATGGTGACTTCAAGTCTAAGGACTAGTAGTCATACTAATAGCCACATGAGAAAGTATATAACACTCATATAACGATCCATGATACTTTCTCATGGCGGGTCATTCAGTATACATTCTCTAATATATACCCATGTGTCAACTTGATATCTCTATATCCATGACTCGTGAGATCAAGTCATCGAGTTGACCTACATGCTAGTCTTATTGCATTAACATTGTCCCTGAATGTTAATACTCGACTAGGAATGATTAAGAGTAGTGTTCCCTATATCATCTCACTATCGATTCAACCAATCGATTGATATAGGTAAGAACCTTCTACTCAAGGACGTTATTATACTTAGTTTATTTGGCACCAATACAAGTAAGTATAATAACCAAAAAACCAAATGCCTTTATTTATATAGAATATGATACAACAAGTCCAAAATACAATCATCAAATGATTGACTCTAGGGCTCTAGCTAACAGCAAGTTGTCGGACCGGTTCCGGTTCATTGGCTGTAAAACCGGCGAACCGCCGGTTAACCGACGGGTTGAACCGGCGGTTCAGCCACAATTTTTTTTTCTTTAAACAGCTTGAATCGCCGGTTAACCGGCGGTTCATAGCCGTTGGAAACGCCGGTTAACCGGCGGTTCGTAGCCGTTGGGAGAGTTTTTTGGGTATATTTTTTCAACGGTTAGGATCATTTGACTGTTTTTTGATCAATGACTATGATTTAGTGTCCGTTACTATCAAAACTCTATAAATAGAGAGCTCATTTCATCATTTTTCACACATATCTTCTCTACTCTTAATCTCATTTTCATATTCTCTAATCTCTACACGCTTTCGTTTCCAATTTTCAATTACAATGGAAAGAGGTCGCGGAGGTGCATCATCTCGAGTTCGGAAGGGAAAGCAAATAATGAATCCGCAGTAGGAGTGTAACGACCCAATTTTCCCTATTTCGAGTTCTAAAAGTCCTTATAAAAATCTGGAAATGCTTTTAAAATATTCTAGAGATTTTTAGGAATTTTTAGAGTATTTTTATGCAATTTTTGGAGTTCGTTTGGTATTTTTACCCAGAGGAAGAAGTTTTTAAAAAAAAAAAAAAGAAAAAAAAATAAAGTTTGTAGAAGCTGGGGTTCGAACCCAGCTCCTCGGCCCAAGCAGAAATCGGCCCAACCAGCTGAGCTACACAGTTTTGTTACTCATATATGGAGCGATATATATTTAACTAGTAGTTAGGAACAGTAGAATAAATTGGAAATAAAAGTGCGCGGCTGAGGAATCGAAGCCGCGACCTGAGATTTGGTTAAAGCCGGGCTGACCAAGTGTGCTAGCGATCGTTTCTTATTTGAAAAGGAGAAATATTCTATTTAAGAAGTAGTTAATGAATAGGAAATAAATAGGAAGGAAAAATGGTTGCAGCCAAGTTTCGAACCCATGCGCTAGGCGTTAAGCAGAACGCAGCCCACCAACAGACCAGCTGAACTTTTCTTAATAAAACCCGAATCAAGTTATATTTAAGCAATAGTTAGTTAACAGAATATTAAAGTTATAAGAAGAGAACTTAGGTTTTCCCCGTGACAAAAATCTTCTCTTCTCCTCTTCTCACGCGACGGCGCATCTCTCCACGGGGGAAACCGCAGCGAGCAAAGCTAGGGCATTGCGGTGGCCGGCGAGCACTCTTCTCCGAGAGGTCATCACACCACCGAGCTCCTCTCGTCAAGAAGAGGCGCGAGCACAAGAAGAAGCCGAGTATTTCAAGCCTCCGAGCCCTAGATCTTCTTCCTCTCCTTCGGTTGTAAGTCCAAGCAAATCCCGGTGAGTTGCTTCTCACCTGCAGTAGGAGTTGTTCCGAGCTTCGATTTGTTTTCATGGCTTTCGGATTTTACGTTGTAGAGTTTAGATCTTGTTGCTTTAGAAGCTTGCTGCCGTGTATGGAGATTTCGGATTCTTGATTTCTTCAAGATAACTTATAGTTTTGGGGACAGGTTCAGGTTTTCTTTGAAGATGTGTTCCCTTTCTGCTTTGTTGTTTCTTGTGAGCAAATTTTGGATCGGATTCAAGGTTGTTTATGTTCCTTAGTAGACTTATTCTTTTGTAGCTTAATTAGACATGCCAATTTGATTTCCTTTATAGCTTACTGGACCAGCATGTGTTTATTAGGCATTTTAGCTTCAGTTTTGATGTATATACAAATATATGCACATTGAGTATTATGAGTTAGTTTAAATTGTTGGTTCCTTTAGTTTTCTGCCGTGAGTCTTAAAGGAAGAATATGCATGATTAAGTTTGGTTTTTGGATGCCCTAACTAATGTTTCGAGCATGAACAGTTTTAAGCTTAAGGTTGAGTTTTAGTTCCTTCCTTTGTATTCGGATTTTTCCTATGGCTTCCAGATCATGCTTTATAGAATAGGGTAGCTAGGGACCTATTTGCTTGATGCTTATGTTCTGTTATAGCATGCTTAAAGGTATTTATTTGCTTGATGCTTGTGTTCTGTTATAGCATGCATGTCCTAAATTTAGTCTTGTACATGTGCAGATTGATATTTAATTTATATCATTGAAACAGGCATTATAAAGGTTTTAATTCCAGCATGTATTAGTTTTGTTTTGTGCTATTTGCTGGATATGAATAAGCATGCTTTTATTAGCAAATGCAGAACTTAGTTGAGTTCCTTTCATTGCTGTTTAGTATTTCCTGATGAAGCATGATATACTGTTAATTCCATGCAGCAATGATTCCTTTATTTTCTAGATTCTATTGCATGCCTAGTAGTTGAATTGGTTTTACAATCACAGCATGCTTAAGTTGTTCTAGTTTCTTATTTGCTATTGGAATAACATGAGCAGTCCTACTTTTATAGCATGCAGATTTTAGATAAGCTTAGTATGCAGATTTTGATAAACTTATTATGCAGATTTTTATTAAGTTTTACATGCAGATTTATGTTAAGCTTTGTATACAGATTTTCAGTACGTAGAGTGTGTTCTAGTGCACACCAGGTGCTTGATAAAATGCTTAGCTCAATATAATGCTACAGTAGGCATTTTAATAGCTCAGTTAATGCAATAGAAGCATTTAAAATAACTTATTTAGTCTTGCTTCAGCTTATATGGGACTACGGTCCAATGGGTGGGCTCCCACAGTCGCCTCTAGGTTCAGATAACCTAGTTCTAGGTTCAGATAACCTAGTAAAAGCAAGATAAGAAAATTAGCTATGAAATCAGTATTTTATTTTCAGCAATGGCACTGTACTGGATTAGATATCCATTGGGTTGGGCTCCCACAGTCGTCCCTAGGTTTAGATAACCTAGTAACCCTACTAGACTCGGAACTTGCAATCCCGGGTTTAGTTAGGGATGCGCGCACAGCAAGTACAGTTGCCGGGCCCATCAGCAACATGATTATTATTTTGATCTATTATGTAAATAGTTTTCAAAACTTCACAAATTAGTTATGTGAATACAAGTTAGACTCAGTTTAGCATTAATTAGATCAGCTATTGTATCAGTTCAGTTTCCTATTGATATACATGATAGTTCTATGATTAGCTATACATGTTTAGTATTTCAGTTAGCATGATTTCTTTGCTATTTATGAGCATGATTAGCTATACATGTTTAGTATTTCAGTTAGCATGATTTCTTTGCTATTTATGAGCATGATTAGCTATACATGTTTAGTATTTCAGTTAGTTAGATTTCTTTGCTATTTATGAGCATGATTAGCTTTACATGTTAGCTTGTCAGTTAGTTCCTTTGCTATTTATGAGCATGAGTAGCTTTACATGTTAGCATTCAGTTTTAGCATGTTTTTATTCATATACATGCATATCGAGTTTTTGTGAGTAGATAGCGCTCACTAAGCTTTATGCTTATAGACTGCATTTCCTCCTACTGCAGATAAAGGAAAAGTGCGACAAGGAGGTGGTGATGAAGGTGTGTTATGCCAGGACTATGGAGAGATCATGAGTTTGCTAAGGAAACTGTCAAGACTCCTTTTGAGTTTTCTTTCAGTTATTAAGTTGATAGAGATTGTATTAGTTGTTTCCTTTGTCTATGTTGATTAATTGAGTCTATTCCGCATTGTTAGTTGAGTTATTTCCTATTGTTGGAGCTATATAGTTTCCTATTGCTAGAATAGTTTCTTTTTAGTGTCGTGTTATTATTTCTGCGTGGTTGTGAAAAATATGTTCCAGCCGCCTGTGGCTGTGTATATAGTGTTTGTATCCCAGTTTGGGGTCACCGGTACAGGGGAGACTCTGCCGAAATTTTTCGGTAGGGATTTCTCGAAGTTAAGTAGCGTACCTGTTAAGTAGAGTTAGTAGTCAAGTAACGGTCACCTTTAGAGAGTAGTAGTAGTGTAGAAAGGTGGGTCGTTACAAGGAGGACCCCAACATTCAATCCACCGATGATGAGATCGAGCATCTTTCGAATTCGACACCCGAAACACAAGGAAGTACCAATGCAATTACTTCTAAGGTTCGGAAACTTCTTCCTCTAAAGTCTTCTATTTTCACTAAATATTTTGAGAATGTCACTCTTCCGTCGGGAGAAATGCGTGTAAAATGTAAGCACTGCAATGCTTCCTACAAATTCCAAGCTGGCGGCGGCTATGGGTTGTTGAAACGACATGTAGAAACGAAGCACCCGACGGAATATGGACTCGATCGTTCTCAAATACAATTATCAAGATTTTCTTCAACAAGCGGTAGTATCGATGCCGGTTTATTTTTATATTCGGATAATAAATTAAGAGAATCATTAGCTAAATTTGTTTCCGTAGAACATCTTTCTTTTAGTTTTGGATCTAAATACACATTTGAAGATTTTTGTAAAGAATCTCTTAATCCATGTGCTAAATGTGTTCCTAGGACTACACTTACTCGTACAATTTAAAAATTAGTAAAACAAGGAAAAAAGAATTTAATTGATGAATTTAGTAAATCAGATAATAAAGTTTCTTTATGTTCCGATATTTGGAGTGATCATTGGCAAACACATTCGTATATGAGTGTGACTTGCCATTGGATCGATAACTCTTGGAACATCCAAAAAAAATTATTAGCTTATAGAGTTTTGATGAATCACATAATGCTCATAATATCGCACAATTATTATTATTAATTTTAGAAGAATATGATTTAACTCATAAAATATTTTCAATATCATTAGATAATGCTAGTTTCAATAGCGCTTGTATAGATGATCTAAAATTTGTTGTCAACCTATTATTGGAGGTTTATTTTTTCATATTCGTTGTGTATGTCATGTTTTAAATTTATGTGTTCAAGATGGTTTACAAATTTTAGAAAGTTATATTAAACCAATTAGAATTGCAATTTCTTATTTATGGTCTCATCCATCTATAATGAAATAATGGGGTAGGTTTTATAAATTTAATGGAATGAGACCTAAAATATTTCCACGTGATGTACGAACACGTTGGAATTCAACATACCAATTATTACAAGATTCATTTCAATATAAAGAATTATTATGTTCATTTTTTGCACAAAACACTAATACTAATATATATTTATTTTCACAACAATTGAATATTTGTAGTAGTATTTGTGAAATTTTAAAAGTATTTAATGATGCAACCGAACAACTTTCTGGTGTTTATTATCCCACTGCTCAATTAGTTTTAGAAAATTTCTAATATAGTATTAGTTTTAAATGAACATATTAATAATCTCCTTGCATCTTAGCTATGAAAACTAATTGGAAAAAATATTTTTATTTAATTCCTGAAATTTATTTAATTACATTTGCTTTAGATCCTAAATTTAAATTAGAAGTTTTTACAAGAAATGTTAACTTTATATTATGATGCTTTAATTCCAATTAAATATTCTTCTTCACCTGATCTAGTTAATATTATATATAATATTTGAATTTATTTATATGATATTTATAATTAATATTATGTAAAATATGGAACACAAATTAATATTTCTGAAATACAACAAATTACTAGTAGTAATTTAAAACTTACAAAAGCACAACTCTTATTAAAAAAACGGACAAAACGTCCACGAGGATCCTCAATTTCCACACAGAAACTTGAGAATTATTTTACGACTTCTTTTGATTTTAATGAAGCAGATAACAAAAACTTCGATATCTTAAAGTGATGATCACAGAAGGCTCAAAGCTTTCCCGTTCTCTCCGTGATCGCAAAAGAAATTTTAATTTGTCCAGTGTCAACTGTTGCTGTGGAGCAGACGTTCAGTGCCGGCGGCAACATATTAGATGAACATATTAGATGAACGACGATCAACTTTGTCTCCCGACTCATTGGAAGCCCAAGCATTACTGGACGATTGGACCAGAGCGGGGAAAAGAATCCAAGGAATGCAACTTTCAGATGACGAAGTTGAAGATTTTGATACTAAAAGAACAAATACGACAGGAATAGGAAATAGAAGTGAATGAAAATGTAAAAAGATAAACATGTAAAAGAACTACGTGGGCTTTGATTTCCCTAAAGGAATACGTATGCAACTTAAATAAGTGCAAGCCATTTTTTCAATAAATTTTAATTTCTAATTTTTAATGTTTAATTTTTAATTTTTAATTTTTTAACATATTAACCTTGAACCGTGGTGAACCGTGACGAACCGTGAACCGAACTGTGAACCGACTGTTCTGAACCGTGAACCGTAACCATCTTGGGCGGTTAAGATTAAGGGTCGACCTGCCTGGAACCGTCAAACTGACGGTTTCGAACCATCGAACCGTCGGTTTCGAATCATGGTCAGGTCTGATTATAGATATCACTCGGGATCGGACTCAATCATTAGTAATTAGAGGGGGTAAAAAGAAAATAAAATTCTCGGGAGGAAATACTCATTAAAGAAAATATGAGGGGTTAGAAGCGTAGTCCAGTGTGCCCCGGTCTTCGCCATCTCCGTGTCGATCTTTCTCGCTCAAAACCCAAATCTAGAAGAGAGATCTTTCTCCCCTCTTTCTCCCTTCGCGTTCTTCGTGTAGCAGTCGACAAATTGGGTTGATTCTTCGTCTTGGAGTTGGCGACTCCAATGTCATCGGAGATCGAAGTGGTGGAGGAGGGGGCAGAGGTCACGGGAGGGGCAGCGGCGTCGGGAATGACCGAGGAGCCCTTGAAGAACGATGTGTACACGGCGGCCGCGTACGGTGATCTGGAGAAGCTCCAGAGGCTGGTGGAGGTGGAGGGATGCTCCGTCTCGGAGCCGGATGGGGCCGGGTATTACGCCCTCCAGTGGGCAGCCCTCAATAATCGCACCGCCGTCATCCAGTACATCATCGAGGTAATTCTATCATTCTGGTTGTGAATTAGGATCTTTAGGACCTTCTGTTTAGATCCGCTGTTGCCTGTTGCTTCTTCTAGTAGTTCTTATTTCCATGGCATGCGCTCTTCTTCCGCTTCTACGACTACCATGCATTAGGGACGTTTTGGCCTTTGAGTTTCTAGTGATTTGAGAGTCAAATTTTGTGGTTTGGGTCAGCATGGAGGAGATGTAAATGCTACCGACAACACGGGGCAAACAGCCCTCCATTGGAGTTCAGTGCGGGGGCACATCCAAGCTGCCGAGATACTGCTCAAGGAAGGTGCTCGTGTTGATGCCTCAGACTTGTATGGATATCAGGTCGGGTTTCTGTTTCCAATTATTGCCAACAAATTGTCTTTTTCAAGTTCTTATGAATATGCATGCATCATATTGATATGTATGAAAATGTACGCATGTTTATGGATCAATTACTACAGCGATAGCAATCACTCTTTACTAGTGTGGCCAACGATTAAATTTGAAAATGTCTGTATCAAACTAACCTAGATAGGAATGTGGAAGAAAATCAACTTTGTAGGCATACCTCTCTAATCTCTATTCTGTTGTTCTTTCATGGATTTCATTTGTAGTTTGAGGTTTTTCAGTCTCCATGTATGTTTATTGATCTATTCTACTGAGATAGCAACCAATCCGTACTAGGGCGTGACCTACAATTCAACTTCGAGATCTTTGTGTCAAATTAATCTAGATTGTTGGGTTACAAACTAGATAAGAATGTGGAAGACATTCAATTTTGGAAACATCAACTCTCTTCTGTTGTTCTTTTATAGATTCCATCTGGGGTTTGATATTTGTACAATCTTAAACTGGTCTGCATGCATGAACTTTTGTTTAAATTGAACATCCCTTGTACATTTTTTTCTCGATCGTGTTACTCGTACTTTAATCTTAATATATTGGATCTTAATTTATGAGATGACAATTTGCATATACGAGCTGAAGATACCTCAATATATGGGATCGTAACCTCTTTTATAGACTCAATTTTGATACCAATTAATGCAGAAGAAACTAATCATGCCTGTAAAAAAGCTCAAACTCACAACTTACAAAAAGTTAAGAAATATTATTAAGCGGAAGATACCTTAATATATGGGATCTTTACCCCTTTTATAGACTCGATGGAGTTGAAATTTTCTTTGTGGTGGAGAATGATGTAGTCTAGGGTTTTATTTTATTTCTGCTATTTTTAAATAAACATGGCTTACAATTATTTAGGTGATGTTAGAATTTTGTAAGACAACCAAGTCAATTTTTTACAGGGTCTTATTTTGAATCTATAAACTGGTTTAGGATCACATGTATTGGGGAATCTTCAGCTTAATAATATTTCCCTATTTGTGAGTTGGGAGTTCAAGGTTTTTTTGGAGGTGGCATGTTAGTTGGTGTTGCTCCATTTATACATTAGCAAACCGGTTTAGTATGAGATGTAAGATATAAAAATATGATTTTATAATTACTCATAAACTGTAAAATATTCTCTGTGGAAGTCTTTTTTATCAAGTTCCCATGATTGGTTTTTTTTTTCTTGTTGAAAGTTGAAACAAGTAAATGTTTTTAGTTCCATTTGAACAGAATGCTATCCTTTGAGCTGTAAAGCCTGGCTTAACTGAACTTGCCAATACAAATACGGTTCTGTTTTTGTATTTCCAGTATGAACCTTGGATATGATCTATTTATCAATTTCCACCTGATTGCAGACCACTCATGTTGCAGCACAGTATGGTCAGACAGCATTTATCTATCAAATCATTATAAAATGGAATGCTGATCCTGATATCCCTGATAATGATGGACGGAGTGCTTTACACTGGTACCTGATAATCTGATATATTCTCCTACTTCACTGTAGACATCACATCTTAATTTTCTTTTCTTCATTAAGGCCTACTAGCATATTAAATTCATAGCTTGATTTGGATAGGAACCGTTTGTGCTAACTCAGAGTTTATGTTTTTTGCACTCCATTTTAGGGCTGCTTATAAGGGATTTGCTGATTCCATTCGCCTTCTTTTATTTCTAGATGCCTACAGGGGGCGGCAGGATAAAGAGGGTATACCCATTTTTTTGCTAATGTTTTCTCTTCCTGCCTCTGTAATAAAAAAATTAGCTACTCTGAGTTTTTCATTCTCCTAATAGATTGCACTCCCCTTCATTGGGCTGCTATCAGAGGAAATCTAGAGGCATGCACAGTTCTAGTTCAAGCAGGGAAGAAAGAGGACTTGATGATTACAGATAGGGCTGGTTTAACTCCTGCTCAACTTGCTTCAGATAAGGGACATCATCAAGTTGCTTTTTTCCTTGTAGGTAGCATGCATCTCAAATATTCTGTCTCACAAGATAGTGTCAAATTGTTTGCTCACTGCATGTTATTGCTATCTGATGGTAGGAATTCCTATTACCTAGCATCTTGATTTACTTGGTATCGGAGTAGAATGTTTTCAAGTCTAATGTTTCCAGAATAGCGCAGCTATGCAAATTTTGGACGTAATCAGTGTCTTAGCTGGTCATCATCCTCATGACATGCGTTAAGAAATTTTCCCAAGTTGGCTTCCATACCAGTATTGAGTGTGTTGAGAAGTGCATAGTTCTATCCAGTATCCACTCTAAAATAATAGCCATTTGAGAAGTGTGTTGAGGATCTCCATTTGTTGTTTATTATCCACTTCCATTTGATTTCTTGCTATTGTGCATAAACTCAAAATCTTAATAATCATATAGTTGTAGCTTCTTTATTTGATGCCATACTAATTATTAATGGTGTGAATATTGCTTATAAAGAAAGTCCTTTTGATATATATTTATATATAACTCACTGAATATTCAAAAGTTTTAAAAAATTATTTCTAAAATTTTTATTTTAAATTTTCACTTTTTCAGAAAAATATAATCATTATATATATATATATATATATATATATATATAATTTTTTAATATACTTATTATTAAATTTTGGTCTGTTCCAATTTATGATAGACACGGCCCAAGACGATCTTGCCTAGTTCTTTTGTCCAACGCTAGGTTGGAATAAACAGAGCACAGCCATTTGCATGCTATGAGTGCTAATAAAATTTTCCCTCCTAGTTCTGTTTTCGTTATCCAGACAAGTTGACTGCTATATGAATGATTCAGCAATTTAGTTCACCAATTGAACTCGTTCAGTTTCTCTTTGAAACTGTAATTTTCAGGGCATATTAGCTGAATCCGGTTGTAACTACAATTGGGCACCTTACTCTTGAACTTTATGTGTAATTATTTTCTCTCTTTTGGTTTGTGGTTTATTCTTTCTTTGTTACTGTTTCTTTTTCCTGAAAGTCCATTTAGTCGTTTGCCAATACCTACTTGATATTTTGCAGGGCAATGCTAGAAGGGTGTTTGACAGGCGATGTGATGGGAATAGCAATTTCGGCAGGTTATCAAAGTTAGGACTTGCACCTGTTCTTTGTTGTGTCATAGTTGCTATGCTGTTTACGTACATACACTCAGTCATTGCAGGTATATCACTGTAAATCACCAAGAACATATACATTAATTTAGTAAATTCAATATATATAACTTATTTTTAATCTTTTGTTTTTTCGATGTAGGTTCTTATGTCTTGAGATTAACCATTGTCTTTGGGCTTTTTGCCTGGTTAGGAGTCTTCCTGTCAGTTACAGGATTAGTTATGTTTTATAGGTGTAGCAGGTATGCTCTAATTTATTGTTAGAGTACTTTTTCTTGGAGAACTGCAAATTTGAATAGATTATGATTTGAATACCATAATTAGTTGTGTGATTGTTTGCTATTGAATGATGATTCCTGGGAATCACACCTCTGCTAGTTGTTTCATTATTATATGGAGGCTTAGAGTGGTTGTTCGCCACATATATTGGGATGTTGGACATTTTTCTTTCGACTTGCATGATGCTAAAATTAGTTAGAAAAATGGTAAATATTTGTGATGCTATATTAGATATCAGAATCCGGTTATCTCACTGTTGTATACTATTCACACGATTGTCTTGTGCATTCCTGTACAGCATGGCTAGCACCTGGTGCACCAAAAAAAAAAGAAGGAAAAATACTAACTTGATGATGTTCTTGTCGTGTTATTTTTGTTGAGTTGATTACTTTATAAAGAGACTGGTATAATAGGTTGAAAGTTAATTGCAAATTAGTTTCTCCTCTGGAATCTCAGTTCTTTTATTTTGTAAGGTCCATTAGTTCATTAGTTGGAAGACTTATCTTTGTTTGTAAGGATGCAATTATAATTATAAATTGGAATCAATTATGTACCATCACACCTGACTTATCTCGGACTGTGTGCCTATGTAGCTACTACATGAGTTAGGAGTTAGGACTCTACATTTTTAGTAGGTATATTGCATATCTGTAAATGCATAAGATTCATTTTTTGTTTGGAACAGGAAAGATCCTGGTTTCATCAATAGGAGCACAAGGGATTTACAAAGCATCAGAGATGATGTAAGTTGTAAAATTGCCATAGAGACTAGCTACTGTATGTCAATACCAATGTGACTTGCCGAAATATTTTTAATGAGTGCCAAAAACTATGTGTTCATTTATCTTTCCTTTATCGAATACGATAAACTATTCATCAATAACTCTACATTATGCTCTATGTGCACCATAATTAGATTTGATTTGGACTTGCATGCCTACAGAGCACATACTTTTTCGTTAGTAACTATAGAAGGCTTTCCAACTGTTCTTTTTCTTTTATGCATTTAGGGGCCTTAATCCTCGTTCTTCTATTGTGTAATTTTTAAAGCAGTTTTGTGCCAGTCAACACACGCAAAACTTATTATTTCACTTGCCGATTGGCATATGTAACAAGTTCAAGACCCTTGATGCTAAGAGGGGCTGGGCTTCAAGCAACCTCAAGGGCCAAGTTTCCACAAGAATGATGGAGCTTCTGAGAGTTGTCACTAGGGCTAGGTTCCCATGAGTGCAGGACTAGGATTCTGTTTTTTTTTATGTCGTTATACAGAATTCTTAACCAGATTTTTTAGGATATGTTCTTCAGTCTTTCTTAGACCAATCACTTACTATCATTTGCATATATAGGAACCTTTGCTAAAATCGGAGTTAAATCATCCTGCACTGATGGCCGGGAATTGGTCTCAGCTGTGTGCAACGTGCAAGGTACAGTTTTCTTGTCCATCAAAGGGGTCAGATTGCCTTTATCATTTTTCACTAGGAATATTTGAAATAAATTTTACTGAATCGATACTCAGATTGTCAGGCCACTGCGTGCAAAGCATTGTTCCACTTGTGACCGATGCGTAGAACAGTTTGATCATCACTGTCCTTGGGTATCTAACTGTATCGGCAAGGTCCTCTACCCTTGTTCCTTTTTTCTTTCCTTATGTCGTGAATATTTTTTCATGCACAATAATCGCTTTGCTGCTTCATTAATCATTAATTCACAGAGAAATAAATGGCACTTCTTGATGTTTCTCGTTCTCGAAATCTCTGCTATGATTGTCACTGGTTTAGTCGCCATTACAAGTATGTCTCTTGAAGTTGTCTTTCTTCTAAGCTTTGTCTGAGTTTATGATTGCACTTCACATGGAGTATAAACTACTAATCCTACAGGAATTGTGAGAGATCCTTCTCCGCCTTCTTTCGGTGGATGGTTGAGTCATAATGTTGCTGAGCATCCTGGAGTCGTTTCATTTCTAGTAATGGATTTTTTCCTCTTCTTTGGTGTTGCTGCATTGACATTTATCCAAGCATCACAGGTATGCCGTTAAATTAGAAAAATCCAATTGTCTTTGAATTCTGCTACTCCATTCTTTTCAAGTATGCAAATCTTAATAATTTATAACTTCCATCGATCATGTTATGTTTCTTTTTCACTGAACCTAATGGAGACTGACATTCTAACCCCATTTACTAAATATTTTACTGGCTATTCCCTTACTGATTTTGGTTCAGAATAGATTTTCAATTCGCGAACATATTTATATTAATATGAAAATCTCCAATATTATATATGCAAATAAATTTATTGATATAGTAAAGATATTTAAGCTACGATAAATTCTTAAAGTATTACATATATAATGTAGCAACTTTTAAAATGTATGATAATTATAAGATGATGACAATAATAAAAATTAAAAAGAAAAAGAATCTTATATAATTCAAAACATGTTCAAATGATATGATAAAAAAAAATTTGCTACAAATGTGATTTTTGTTGAATGTAAAAATATTCTATTCAAGGGCATATGAGATTGAGATTCGAAGAAGAAATAGTATGCTGAATAGGGATCATATTGACACCAATATTATTTCCTTCGGGCAGAGATCCTAACTTCAATTCATAATGAAATTTAAGATCTTGCTTTGCATAGAATTTTTTTTATTGAGGTTTGTGGAGTTTGCAGACTACAATTTTGTGATTCTCTTTGATCCATTGATTTTGATAATCCAAACATAATGGCAATGTCTTTAAGTGTTTCTCTGTTTGCCTTTCTTATTTGCTAAACCTTTCTGTTTTGTCTTCCAGATTGCACGAAACATAACAACAAATGAAATGTCAAATGCCATGCGATACAGCTACCTCAGAGGTCCGGGCGGACGATTTCAGAACCCCTACGACCATGGTACTCGCAAGAACTGCTCGGATTTCTTGTTCAAGGGGTACAACGAGGACGTGGAGCTTCCAGATCAAACACCTGCCGCTCAAGAGCTGGGGATGATTCAAATGACCCGAAGCCCAAATGCGCAAAATGGGGAGAACCATTCGCATCAAGTGAGCAACGGCCATGTCTGTGCTGATGCTCAGGCCAAAGATACCAAACATGTTAATCATTCAAAATGCTGCAACGGCAACAATAACAGTAAGAGCAATGGCGTGCCACTCGGACTAGGCTTAGGCTTTGGCCTTGGTCGAAGCAACCGGCACAACACAAGGATTCTTCCATTGTGATACTTCATTTTACACCTTCGGCTTGTTCGCCATGTATCATAATTACCGAAAATATTCTCCAATATTTGTGATTGACATCTAGATCTTGTGTTAAGTTATTGTATCATCTTGAAGCAGTTCTTGCCCGATGAATTATTCTACTCATTAGCATTGTATATTTTCTGACATGAATATTTATATAATTGTAAGGAGGGAAAAAAAAATACTAATTGACTACAAGTCAAAATATTTCTGTCTCATTATATGAGTTATGATCAAAAGAGATAGTTTATGTGAATTTTAAATGAGATGAATTTTTTAGAGTTTGACATCTCAGTGTGCATAAGTTGGTCTTAATATAATTTTTATTAATATATATTTTTAAATAAAAATACATGGGTTTAGAATTAATTTAATTTGATAAATTGGTCAATTTAATTTTCTGAAAAATATCATTAAACCCCAGGATTTCTGAGCAAATCCCATTAATTAATGGGCCTGTTGTATTAGTTGGCCAATCTGTCAAGAGGTCGAATCCTCTAGATTGCAAAGTGCGGTTCAGAGGATGGACCACTTCACTCATAGGTGGAATTTCATGGACCCTACCTATATAATATGTAGGGTCCATGAATTTCTACCTATCAGCAACCTCTGGTCTAGGAGTGAATCAGGAGTTGCGGTCTAGAGGATCCGGACTGGTCCGTCAATTAATTGGAAGTTCAAAAGGTAGAAAATAAGAATACAATTCGAGCAAATAGATGGTTAATGATTAAAAGGATAGTCCTCTGTACAAAACTACAACCTGAGTCTATAAACACAAAGTTACGGGTAATAATTCTCTCCTTCATAGATAGTTAATGATTAAGCACTAATAATATAATATTTTTGTATGATGAATATTGTTCCAGTTTGTTGGAAGATTGATGGATTTATCTTATTGCAAGTGAAAATAATTACAGTCTGAACGCTGAAAGCAACAAAGTCAAGTTCAAGTAGCTAAACAATGACTTTATCATTGGAATAATAAAAAAATTAATTAAAGAAACATGATGATGGAGTATTATAAGCTTTTTAGCAAATTTCATGAGGAACTACCGTAAGAACAACCAAGAAAGGGAAATCTCAAATGGGAGTTCAAAAAGTACACTGAAGATTCAAATTTTGATGTGATGAACATAAGCAAAAATTGGTATGCAAGTCATCCATATTTCTAAATTTAGAAAATAGTAAATTATGGATAGGAATCAAAGCACAAAGGTCCCAACATCCCCAATTCGATCAGAAGAACAAAGGAACAGCGAGAATCCAAGTTCCCAGCATCCCCAGTTCGATCAAAAGAACAAAGAGACGAGTTTTTAGAGAGAAGCCACCGGAAACTCACCCAAAACAATTCAATTCGGCCAAAATCGACCACAAAATGAGGCCATTTCTGAAAGAACGTGAAGGAAACAAAACACAGGCAATAACTCACAGGGGAATCGGCGAAGCTGGAGGCTTTCCCCTCGGGCTCCGAGGCGACGCGAGATCCCAACTTTTGGATCTCCTCGGGGGGCTTTCCCTCGCCGATCTCTTACTTGACGCACATGGCAGCTCCGGTTCAAGACAATGGAACGGGAAGTACGAAGGAGGAGAGCAAGATTCCGGGAAGAACAGGGAGGATTTGGAGAGTCGAAATGGGTCAAACGGAAAAGGGTGCAGAAAGGAGTGATTATTTTTTAAAATAAATACTAAATCAAATGGCCGCATTTATTATTATTTTAAGTATCTTTTTTTTTCAAAAATATTATAACAAAACAAACCGTTCTGAAAAAGTGATATGCTAATCTGGACGCTGCGCATAATTGGTCCCACAGCAATTTATTAAAAAGGTAAATTAAAAAAGTAAATAAATTATTACGTGAAAGGATATTTTATATCAACTTCATCGAGAATTTTTCCTAACTTATTTCTATAAATCTACCGTACAGTGACTAATTTGGAAAGAGCTACAATAAAACAAACCTGTTATACGTCGATGGAGTCGGAAATTTGAGAGGATTAAAATTATTGGAGTTAAAATGATATCATTCATTCTAAATAGTTTAATATTATCAATTTTATGATAAAATTAAAAAAAAATAAATTATAAAAGTATTTTTATCTTAATACAATGACTCTTTACATGAAAAAAATTAGTATTTATCCTAAGATCTATTGAAATAAATACTCATGTAAATATCAACTACGTCAATACATGAGGGTTAGAAGATGGAAGTTATATGTATATGCTGAGAGGGTGACTCCGGCTAAAAGATGGAAGTTATATGCATATGCTGAGAGGGTGACTCCTCTGATTCATCCTCTAATTTTTATATCTTATATCTCTTGTATTAAAAAATTGAGAAAGGACAACTACCCCGTTCATCTATATAGATTCTTCTACGTAACTTTATTCTTTATTATATCATCATTTATATTTAAATAAATTTTATCTTATTTTATTATTAATAATAAAGTTTTCTTTATTCTTTCTCTTTCCTATTTGATGTGCACATAACATAATTGGAATATTTATTGATCATCTATGTATCTATCCATATATTTCTTAGAGTTTTTTTTCCATAGGTATGGACCGGATCCTCTAAACTGCTTTTTACGGTCTAGGAGATGATCCTTTTGCATGCATTGGTGGAGATGAATGATCCCCACCTATTTTATGAGTAAGGATCATCTATTCTATTAATGCATGCAAAGGGACCATCCCCTGGACCGCAAAAAGCAGTCCAGAGGATCTGCTCTCAATTTTTACTTTTTCTCTAATATTTTTTTAAATATCAAAACTTTTTTAAAAATATTAAAATAATAGTCTATGTGCCAGTGTGTGCACTTATGTGCCAAAATACTCTTTATGTATTTTATATTTCATAAAGATAAGTATTTATGATTAATTATTTATTTTTTATATGTATATAATTAATGATAAAGTTCTATAGACTAATAAATATATTATTCTGAAAATAGTACTTGATCTGAGATATATATATATATATATATATATATATATATATATTATAATAAATATATTACTCTGAAAATAGTGCTTGATCGGATATATATATATATATATATATATAAGGAAATCAAAAGAAAGAAATTTGCTATGAAAAAAAACAATCTCTAAGGAAAGGCATGGAAGAAAAAAAGAAAAAAAAACACTTTCATAGAAAGGGAAAGAAAAAGAGAGAGAAAAAAAATCGTTCTATGGGAGGTAACCTCACACACTCAGGGCCGCTCTCAATGGTCGCACGAGGTGACGTCGCTCAATGTGGGGTTGTTGACTACGATCATGCAAGGTCGTCGTCGCGCCAGGTGACTTGCCCAAGGGCCATCGACAATATAGGCAGCTAATCACTCTAGGTGATTTGCATGGGGTTGTTGATGATGACAATGGGAGTGTTAGATCCATTATAAGAAATCAAGGTTTCAGAAATCAATTTTTAAAACAAAATTAAAATTCCTTTCAAATTTTAACAAATTGGAAATGGATTTACTATAAAATTACTAATATAGTACACTTAAATAAAATATAATATATAAAAAAATATTTGAAATGGAATTGAAAATGAATTTAAAATAAATTTATAAAATAAATATTTATTAAAAAAATACAGATTGGAAACAGAATTTAATACGGAATATTATTTGTCAAAAAAAAAAAATCAAATTTTAAAAAGAGTACATTCCGTTTTTAATTTAACTACAACGTCGGGTGTATCTCACTAACTAACTTTGATTATCCCGCCGACTTCGTCTGTTGCTCTTTCTCATAAAGTAATCCTTAATTTTTTCTTCTTTGTTGTACTATTCACATATCCTTATAATGACATGATATTATCCACTTTGGGCCTAGATTCTCATGGCTTTGCTCTTGGACTCTCCCCAAAAGACCTCATGATATATCATGCATCCTTTTAACCTCATGATCTTTACCAAATCTTTCCAATGTAGGACTTTGATTGAATTCCAACAATCTTCCCCTCAAACGAAGGACCATAATTACTCTCATGATCCAGACCTCCCCACGAGCATTTGGTCACTCTGACATGCTCTGGGTCTCCCCGCAAACATTCGCACCCGGTCACCTTGACCTACTCCGGGCCTCCCCGCGAGCATTCGGTCACCTTGACCTGCTTCAGGCCTCACTGTGAGCATCCGATCACCCTGACCTACTTGCCTCCCTGTAAGCATCTGATCACCTTGACCTGCTCCAAGCCACCCTGCAAGGATCCAGTCATCCTGACCTGCTCGGGGTCTCCCCGCGAGTATCAGGTCATCCTGACCTGCTTCAGGGCCTTTCCCACAAGCATCCGGTCATCCTGACCTGTTCCGGGCTTCCCTGCGAGCAGTTTGATGTGGTCAATCTTGACCTGCTTCGGACCTCCCTGCGAGCATCCAGTCACCCTGACCTACTCGCCTCCTTGCAAGTATCCGATCACCTTGACTAGTTCCAGGCCTCCCCGCAAGCATCCAGTCATCCTGACTTGCTCCGGGCCTACCCTCAACTTCGTTCAAGGCCACCCCACATGACATCTGGTCTGGACCATGGGTCTGATACCATTTGTTGTGCAAAAGGATGCTCACATATCTTCACAATGAGATGATATTGCCCACTTTGGGCCTAGGCCCTCATGACTTTGCTCTTGGGCTCTCCCCAAAAGGCCTCATGCCAATGGAGATATCATGCATCCTTTTAATCCCATGATTTTTATCAAATCTTTTCAATGTGGTCCAGACCAGATGTCATGTGGGGCGGCCTTGAACGAAGTTGAGGGTGGGCCCGGAGCAAGTCAGGATGACTGAATGCTTGCGGGGAGGCCTGGAGCAGGTCAAGGTGACCAGATGCTCGTAGGGAGGCCCGAAGTAGGTCAAGGTGATCAGATAGGCCCAAAGAAGGTCAAGATTGACCGGATCAAGCTGCTTACGAGGAGACTCAGAATATGTCAGGATGACTGGATGCTTGCGGGGAGGTCCAGAGCATGTCAGGATGACCGGATGCTTGCGGGGATGCCTGGAGCAGGTCAGGGTGACCAGATGCTCACGGGCATGCGAGTAGATTAGGGTGACCGGATGCTTGCAGGGAGACCCGAAGCAGGTCAAGATGACCGAATGCTCGCGGGGAGGTCCGAATTAGGTCAAGGTGACCGTATGCGGATGCTTGCGGGGATGCCCAGAGCATGTCAGTGTGACCAGATGCTCGCCGGGAGCCCGAACCATGAGAGTAATTGTGGTCCTTCATTTGAGGGGAGGATTGTTGGAGTTCAATCAAAGTCCCAATTGGAAATATTTGGTAAAAGTCATGAGGTTAAAAGGATGCATGATATCTCCATTGGCATGAGGCCTTTTGGGGAGAACCCAAGAGCAAAGCCATGAGGGTCTAGGCCCAAAGTGGACAATATCATGCTATTGTGGAGAAATGTGGATATCCTTTGGGCACAACAGGCATCAGAGCCATGGCCCGGACCAGATGTTATATAGGGTGGCCTTGAACGAAGTTGAGGGTGGACCCGGAGAAAGTCAGGATGACTTGATGCTTGCGGGGAGGCTTAGAGCTGGTCAAGGTGACCGGATACTTGCAAGGAGATGAGTAGGTCAGGATGACCAGATGCTCGCAGGGAGGCCCGAAGCAGGTCAAGGTTTGGCCGGATGTTCATGGATAGGCCGGAAGTAGGTCAAAATTGACTGGATCAAGCTGCTCGCGGGGAAGTATGGAACATGTCGGGATGACCGAATGCTTGTGGGAAAGGCCCCGAAGCAAATCAGGGTGACCGGATACTCACGGGGAGGCCCGGAGCAGGTCAGGATGACTAGATGCTTACGGGGAGGCCTGAAACAGGTCAGGGTGACCAGATGCTCGCGGGGAGGCGAGTAGGTTAAGGTGATCGGATGCTTGGAGGGAGGTCTGAAGCAGGTCAAGGTGACCGAATACTCGCGAAGAGGCTCGGAGTAGGTCAAGGTGACCGGATACGGATGCTTGCGGGGAGGCCCAGAGCAGGTCAGAGTGACCAGATGCTCACGGGGAGGCCCGGACCATTAGAGTAATTATGGTCCTTCGTTTGAGGGGAGGATTGTTGGGATTCAATCAAAATCCCACATTGGAAAGATTTGGTAAAGATCATGAGATTAAAAGGATGCATGATATCTCCATTGGTATGAGACCTTTTGGGAAAAGCCCAAGAGCAAAGTCATGAGAGCCTAGGCTCAAAGTGGACAATATCATATTATTGTGGAGATATGTGAATATTTTTTGGACACAATACTCTTGTTGTGATTGTCTATCTTCTTCTTCCATTCAAATCTCGATAAAATAGAAACGACAATTTACCAAAAGGCGTACTACAGTTAATGTATTTACCAAAAAGCGCATCACGATTTTGTATTTACCAAAAGGCGCAGGTAAGTGATGTTTATTACCGAATATAACCCTACCGCCAACTCCTCTGATCAGTCATCATTTCCCAGGCATCCGAACCACATTTTTAAAAAACTTAGATATTAAAAAAAAAACGATCATTAGGGTACCTCCCTCCTTCATGACATGCGAGTGCAGCTCGGTCTTGTGAAACCCTAGTTTAGTGTTCGTGAGCCATCAGTTCGAGTTTTTCTCAAGCGACATCTAGCTAGCATTTCAGTTTAATTAAAAACCAGGAGTATTCGTGAGCCATCAGTGAAGGATTCTAGGGTTTACATTACATTAATCAGCTAGTATCATAATGGCGCAAAGACGTCGATCGGGTGAATCATCATCCTCTCCACATCAATTAGCTGTAAAGGTTATCATTTTACAAACTCTGTGATATTGAGAAGCTGAACTAGTATGATTTAAATTTTTTTATTTTTATAAAGTATAGGGTTCAGTTGATGTTGGACAGAAACTGCATTGGAACAGTGTCCTCGGTCACTTTAAAAGTTTTTTTCAACCATCCACGAAGAAAGGAACGCATGAAGGTTGTGTTATTTTACATGACCGACACATAGTGCTGATCAAACAGTCACCCTTTCGTATTTTTTTGGACATAGAAGATATGCAGTACATCCGTGGGATTTTGGTAAATATATTTGAAAATTAGGATTCAAGTAGTCAAACCTTTAGATTCTCAGGTACAATTTATAATTTTGTATTTTAATTACAAAGTAGTTGTATGGTAAAATTTAAGCTTTTGCTAAACGTGGGGCTGATACGATGTCGTATCAGTGCTTGATATGACATTGTATCATGTACACGGTGTTCCTAATACTTTTGTATGTGTTGGTAGAAGTCTAATAATAATTTAACTTGGTCAGGTGTTCCGGTTTGCTTCACAAGAGGAGACGTTTCATTGCTGCTCGGTATTGCAGACCGAGGAGCTTCAATTCCGATTGATTCAGCTAAAGCATCCAGTGACCTTTTTCTAACTTACTTCTCAAATAAAAAAGAAGCTACTAGATCAAGAATTGAGGAGTTGCTTAAATTTTATGGCAATCGCGTTGAAGGCGAAGATGATGTTTTATTATTTTGCAAATTATATATTTTGTATATATTTGTTTGTGTCTTATTTTCTTCTAGTACATATAAGGTCCCGTTAAGTCTTATAGATATAGTAGATGATTTTGAGAATCTTGATAGATTCAATTGGGTTGAAGCAATCCATGAATTTATGACTCCACAATTACCTAAGATTGGGGACATATTTTCATCAACTGAGACAAAACATGCTAACACCAACCTCCCTTACCTAAAGGGATTTGCTGGTCTTTTGGCAGTAAGTGTTTAATTTGTGTGTAAATTTTTAATATTTTGCGAATAGTTATAAAATAGTCAACCTTTGTCATGGTGAATCAGGCATAGTTTTTGGAGCATGTTCCAATCCAAAAATCATACAAAATAAAAGGAGCCAGAATAAATAAGTGGAGGAATATTCCTTCACATATTAGTAAGGTGAGAGAAATGATTAACCAAGTTTCATCTGAAGAGGTAAATTTAGAATACTTTAACTATAGTTTGGTTAAAAAGTATGGTTTTAACATGTGGTTTAATATTCTTACAGGTTGTGATTGACCTAATCCCTAACCAAGATGAAAGATCATTGGTTGAGAACCTTACTAGCGTTGATGACAGTCCACATGCAATGGAGGCATCACAAATTGAAGTCAGTGTAGGAGGAAGGTAGATTAATAAGGATTGTTGTAATTGCATTATTCAAGCAAACATAAATAAAGAGCTAACAATGGAGAACATGCAATTGAAGGAGAGGGTGAAAGAGTTACTTAAAATAGTTGAAAAAAAGTCATGGAATCTCAATATAGCGAGCCTGTAGACGATCCTCAAATTGAACCTGTAGGTGTTACAACAAGAAGTAGGAGAGGACGTGACAGAAGTCGCTATGATTACAGGGATACTCCAATTGATAGTCCATTGTGGCTCAAAACTTTACCTAAGAGGCAGCGTAGAAATATACATATAAGTGAGCCTGCGGAAAAAGTTACAAGTATAGGAGAAGGAAAAAAATTTGTCAAAGAATATGTTGTTGTGGGCAAGGGGAAAGGAAAAATAGGTTTGGATGAAATGGAAGAAGAAATTAATATTGTACAATTGATGGAAGATAAATCTGATGAAGAGGCAAACAAGGATGTAGACATGTTTGCCAAATATGACAAAATGAGGAAACAAGCAATTGCTGTAAGACGATATATGCAAATTTCTTTGCAATTTGTTAGATATAATGGATTATCTAATTGCCTTTTTTGTTTGTATGCATAGTATGTGAAGAAGCAATTTAAGTCTTCCAAGAAAAAAAAAACAAGACGAAGAGGTGGCGTACTTGTTAAAAGCCTTGGAGGAAATAAAGTATGTAAATTAAATAGTTGAACAGTAAAGTATAATATATGCTTATCTGATTACATATTTGGGCTAAGGTTATCAAAAAGAAATTTGTAAAAATAATCTGTGATTTGTTTACTTTGTAGGTTTACAAATGATATAGTTTGGGAGGAACCACCCTTTTGTTTAAATTTGTATTCCCTTTTATCTGGTGTGAATGGAGAAATGTTGACAAGAGGGGATGTAATCGACACGTATTGTAAAATTTTATTTAGGGGGGCATTCCCATCTGGAAGCACATACAACAAGTCAATATATTGTTCAACATTCTTCACAGTAAGGAATTGATTTGATTATAGTAAAAAATAGAATTCTTTTTATTAGTTGGTTATGTATGTATTACTTTGCATATTTGTAGTCATTAATGAAATCGTCAAGTAAGTTTGTCTTCCAACACATGATAAAGACGGATAGACGAGATGAAGAGGTAAGGTATATATTTATACCTTTGTGCAGTGATAATGCACACTTCCACTTGCTGGTGGTTGACACCAAATCAATGACGTTCAATCAGTACAATTCTCTTGCAAGTGGAAGTAAATACAAATATGAATTTGAAGCAGCGGTGAGCATCTAATAATAATGTGTAGGTTTGTATTTTAATATAAATGCTAGTTGATGGAAAATGGAAATTTCCTCTTCAATCTTCAGGAATCAGATTTTAAATTATATAGTCGTGAGCACGTTGCTGCTATTCATCCAAACTTGGAAAGGCATTATCCGTTTGATAGATGGGTCTCTCGCACAATTGAATGTCCACAACAACAAGCAAGGTAAATCGAGAAATAATTGATAAAAAAATATTGACAATTAAAATACTGTTGTTCTTTACAGCGTTGACTGTGGCTTCTTTGTGATGCAATACATTCGATGTCTCCTATATGATATGAAGATGGACTTCAAACAAGGAGACATGAAAAAGATTAGAATTGATGTAATGGTAGCAATTTTGAGGGATAAGTATTTTAAAACATTGGATTAAATATCGAGTCTTGTAAGGCAAAAACTTGTATAGAATGTAAATGCACTTATTACGTAGTGTAGGACTTTTAATATCTTTGTATGTAGTCTTTGTTGTATAATACGGTGGTATGTAGTGTATGAGAATATTAGAAACTGTCACTGGAATATTAATAATATTGCATAGTGATTAGTCAAATATAAATCACAATATACAAAATGCAATACTGGTGCTTATCAGTGGAAAGAGACAATGTATATAAGTTGTAATGCACACCATTTCTATCTTCTCAAAACTGAAAACATGGTAACGGTTGGAATTGTTTAAAAAATCAAATAGGCTCGGACCAACAGTCGGTTTCAAGAGCACGTCACTAGGTTCCGTGCCAACTGTCACGGAGCAATACCTTATTAGAAATGGGGTATAAATACGTTTTGACACCAGATATACCATCTTCCCAGTTAGAACTTCACAGGGAACATGATTTCAGGTAGAACCAAGTAGGGGAGGGCCATCAGTGGGTTTTGGTCAAAACCCACTGATGGACCTTGACACCTCTGATTGGACCCATTTCAGCTCTAGTGGTATTCTGGAGTTGTAAGGACTCAGAAGATGGTGGCAAATCATTATATATATATATATATATATATATATATATATATATATGTGTGTGTGTGTGTGTGTGTGCTGGGAAAAAACAATATAAAATCAGCCTTCGTTGGGCCTGATATGCTTGGATATCAGGCCCAACGTGGGCCTGATATGAGTATCAATTAATAAAGCATTATTCTTTCTCCCCCTAATAAAAACTCCAAGCATGCTAACAGGGGCCTGATCAAAATAATAAAATAACATCAATTTTAAAAGTCACTTTCCATACGGTAGAAAAGAAAAGCTGTGCAGTGTTCCGTGCCAACTGGCACGGAGCCGTACCTTCTAATCCATGGTGTATAAATTATGTTTTACACCATATATACCATATCCCCACCAAGACCTTCACAGGGGAATTGATTTCATTTATATCCAAGTAGGGGAGGGGCATCAGTGGGTTTTGGTCAAAACCCACTGATGGACCTAGACACCTCGGATTGGACCGATTTTAGTTCTAGTGGTATTCTAGAGTTTCAAGGACTCCATATCTGGTGGCAAATCATTATTAAAATTTCTAAAGGTGCTGGGAGAAAATTAAAATACAATCAGCCTCCATTGGGCCTGATATGCTTGGATATCAGGCCCAACGTGGGCCTGATATGAGAGCATATCAGACCCAACGTGGGCCTGATATCCAAGCATATCAGGCCTAAAGTGGCCTTGGCACTGTTCCGTGCCAACTGGCACGAAGCCATACTTCCTAATCCATGGTGTATAAATTATGTTTGACACCATAAATACCATCTCCCCACCAAGACCTTCACAGGGGACTTGATTTCATGAAAATCCAAGTAGGGGAGGCCCATCAGTGGGTTTTGGTCAAAACCCACTGATGGACCTAGACACCTGTGATTGGATTCATTTCAGTTCTAGTGGTTTTATGAAGTTGCAAGGACTTAGAATCTGGTGGCAAATAATTATTTAAATATCTATAGGTGCTGGGAAAAATTTAAAATACAATCAACCTCCGTTGGACTCGATATGAGTGGATATCAGGCCCAACGTGGGCCTGATATCCAAGCATATCAGGCCCAAAGTGGCCTTGGTATGATATCCTTTCTTATAAATTTATACTATCTCCCCTTTTCTATAAACTCAAAATGTGCTACCATGCTCCTTATGAAAAAATAAATGGCAACTGTCACGGAGCCATACTTCCTAATCCATGGTGTATAAATTATGTTTGACACCATAAATACCATCTCCCCACCAAGACCTTCACAGGGGACTTGATTTCATGAAAATCCAAGTAGGGGAGTGTCATCAGTGGGTTTTGGTCAAAACCCACTAATGGACCTAGACACCTCTGATTGGACCCATTTCAGTTCTAGTGGTTTTATGGAGTTGTAAGGACTCAGAATCTGATGGCAAATAATTATTTAAATATTTATAGGTGCTGGGAAAAATTTAAAATACAATCAGCCTCCGTTGGGCCTGATATGCTTGGATATCAGGCCCAACATGGGCCTGATATGAGTGCATATCAGGCCCAACGTGGGCCTGATATGAATATCATTTAATAAAGCAGTATTGTATCTCCCCCTAATATAAACTCCAAGCATTCTTACAGGGGCCTGATCAAAATAATAAAATAACATCAATTTTAATAGTCACATTCCATAGGGTAGAAAAGAAAAGGTGTGCACTGTTCCGTGCCAACTGGCACGGAGCCATACTTCCTAATCCATGGTGTATAAATTATGTTTGACACCATAAATACCATCTCCCCACCAAGACCTTCACAGGGGACTTGATTTCATGAAAATCCAAGTAGGGGAGGGCCATCAGTGGATTTTGGTCAAAACCCACTGGTAGACCTAGACACCTCTGATTGGACCCATTTCAGCTCTAGTGGTATTCTGGAGTTGCAAGGACTTAGAATCTGGTGGCAAATAATTATTTAAATATCTATAGTTGCTGGGAAAAATTTAAAATACAATCAGCCTCCGTTAGGCCTGATATGCTTGGATATCAGGCCCAACGTGGGCCTAATATGAGTGCATATCAGGCCCAACGTGGGCTTGATATCCAAGCATATCAGGCCCAAAGTGGACTTGGTATGGTATCCTTTCTTATTAATTTATACTTTCTCCCCTTTTCTATAAACTCAAAATGTGCTACCATGCTCCTTATGAAAAAATAAATGGCAAATGGCACGGAGCCATACTTCGTAATCCATGGTGTATAAATTATGTTTGACACCATAAATACCATCTCCCCACCAAGACCTTCACAGGGGACTTGATTTCATGAAAATCCAAGTAGGGGAGGGCCATCAGTGGGTTTTGGTCAAAACCCACTGATGGACCTAGACACATCGGATTGGACCCATTTCAACTCTAGTGGTATTCTGGAGTTGCAAGGACTCAGAATCTGGTGGCAAATAATTATTTAAATATCTATAGTTGCTGGGAAAAATTTAAAATACAATCAGCCTCTATTGGGCCTGATATGCTTGGATATCAGGCCCAACGTGGGCCTGATATGAGTGCATATCAGGCCCAACGTGGGCCTGATATCCAAGCATATCAGGCCCAAAGTGGACTTGGTATGGTATCCTTTCTTATAAATTTATACTATCTCCCCTTTTCTATAAACTCAAAATGTGCTACCATGCTCCTTATGAAAAAATAAATGGCAAATGGCACGGAGCCATACTTCCTAATCCATGGTGTATAAATTATGTTTGACACCATAAATACCATCTCCCCACCAAGACCTTCACAGGGGACTTGATTTCATGAAAATCCAAGTAGGGGAGGGTCATCAGTGGATTTTGGTCAAAACCCACTGATGGACCTAGACACATCGGATTGGACCCATTTCAGCTCTAGTGGTATTCTGGAGTTGCAAGGACTCAGAATCTGGTGGCAAATAATTATTTAAATATCTATAGTTGCTGGGAAAAATTTAAAATACAATCAGCCTCTGTTGGGCCTGATATGCTTGGATATCAGGCCCAACGTGGGCCTGATATCCAAGCATATCAGGCCCAAAGTGGACTTGGTATGGTATCCTTTCTTATAAATTTATACTATCTCCCCTTTTCTATAAACTCAAAATGCGCTACCATGCTCCTTATGAAAAAATAAATGGCAACTGGCACGGAGTCATACTTCCTAATCCATGGTGTATAAATTATGTTTGACACCATAAATACCATCTCCCCAGCAAGACCTTCACTGAGGACTTGATTTCATGAAAATCCAAGTAGGGGAGGGCCATCAGTGGGTTTTGGTCAAAACCCACTGATGGACCTAGACACCTCTGATTGGACCCATTTCAGTTCTAGTGATTTTATGGAGTTTCAAGGACTCAGAATTTGTTGGCAAATAATTATTTAAATATTTATAGGTGCTGGGAAAAATTTAAAATACAATCAGCCTCCGTTGGGCCTGATATGCTTGGATATCAGGCCCTGGGCCTGATATCCAAGCATATCAGGCCCAAAGTGGCTTTGGCACTGTTCCGTGCCAACTGGCACGGAGCCATACTTCCTAAGTCATGGTGTATAAATTATGTTTGACACCATATATACCATCTCTCCACCAAGAACTTCATTGGGGACTTGATTTCATGTATATCCAAGTAGGGGAGGGGCATCAGTGGGTTTTGGTCAAAACCCACTGATGGACCTAGACAGCTCCGATTGAACCCATTTCAGTTCTAGTCGTAATCTGGAGTTGCAAGGACTCCAAATCTGGTGGCAAATAATTACTATCTCCCCCTTTCTATAAACTCCAAATGTGCTACCATGCTCCTTATGAAAAAAAAAAAAAAATAAGATCATTTTTTAAATTCACTTCCCATAGGGTGGAAAAGAAAAGCGGTGCACTGTTCCGTGCCAACTGTCACAGAGCAATACCTTATTAGAAAAGGGATTTAAAGAAGGTATTTAGTAACCATAAATTTAATTTACAATAATTTTATTCACCATAAATTTAAGTTACACAAACAGTAAATCATTACTAGAATAAATTATTACAATTGTTCACTATTTCTATGGTTTAAAGTTTTTGTCAGACATGATTTTGTGTCCAAGTCTAAATCTATAAGCTCTCATATCAGCTTGTACAAAGTCTGTAGATCTCCGGAACATCAAACTCTCTGCATAGCGCATTATAAAAAAAGCACAATCCAACCTACAAAACAAATGCACAATCCATCATAAAAAAGGCAAATAGAATTATTATGGAACATACACTAATACTTACGATTTGCTTTGTGTGGGGCCAATAACTTGCATCGTTTTATACTCTCTCCCGGAGAATGGTTCTAAACCTTTATGCCATATGTGATAGTATGACCAGTTTAGCTCCTTAAAAAACAACACCTACAAATATCAAACCATAGTAATTAATACATAAACAATGATTATTGGATATAAGAAATTTGTTACTTACAGTTTGATTAAAAACAGAAGTGTAATTTTCTGTGGTGCCAAGAGAGTTATAATGAATTATTTGACGTTCCTCCAGGTCCATGACCATTAGATGCCAATGATCATCTTGGTTATGTAGAGGATAAAAAATATATCTAATGTCCTTGTCGTCATCAGTTTTTGCAGTTTGTTTCAATGCATCAACGTGCATCATTCCGAACAAGTCCTATGCAAATAATAGAGCTATTATGGTGACTGCATCCAATATATAATGTAAACAATTTACAATGAGATAAGGGACATACTGGGAATCCAACCCCACAAAATATGGATGGGTGGTATGGTGAGTTAGAGTGTTTGGCTTCATTAGCAAGAATATTCCAATAAACATTTATGTAATCCCCATTGGTATATTGTGTCCAATCAAATATTGTCATAAAAGATTGCATATCTAAGGAGAAATTATCATTTGCCCATATTGGTTGCACCGTCACCCTACACACAAGTATACAGTCAATGGTATTTAATAAATTAAAAATAAAAAAAATATCATTAAACTCCAATAATAATCCTTTGTTGACATGTGGGTTAAGAATTTAGGTTGGCAACTACGTTACCTTAACTGACTGAGCTTCAACAATGCATCGGCTATCACATCATCTTTGCTCTTTTTAAAAAATGTTTTCGCTTGCTGAGATAATTAAAATAATACTATGTCATTAAGGATTATAAAATAACAACTTACCTACTCTCGACCGTACCTTCAATATTTTGGTTTTGACCTTGTTAATTTCATGACATTGTGTTTCTATCTGTGATGAACTTGTATTTTCTGTCTTTGATGGTGCAGGAGCATCTGGTTCGACACTAAGAACAAACTGTTTGCCTTTTTTTTTTTTGGTGCATTAGGATATCAACCTTTACTGGGTTCTCTTTCTTTTGGGGCCTACCCGAAAATTAGTTGGAATTATAGGCAAATTAGGGTCTATGCCTTCTGATGCTGGGTCTATGCCTTCTGATGCTCTTGGCTCCCCTGATATGCTTTGTATGACTTGTTGGAGCTCTTTAATCTTATTTTCGGCATCGGCTATGATTTTGTCTTTTGTAGTTAAAATCTGTTATCCACGTTAGAATTTATAGTGTCAGCCTTGTTGCCACTCGTATCCCGTTCTTTACGCAGTTCACTTATTTGTTGATCCTTTTCTTTAAGCATAGCTTCCATATCAGCAATCACAATATCCTTTGCTGCTACTAGACTATCCTTTTCTTCTATCACCGTTGCCAGGTTTTTATTAGCTTCCTCCAAACTTTGAGAAGCTTTATGTAATTCTTGCTTTAAACTCTCAATTTTGTTATCCTTTTCCTTGCACAAACTACAATCTACGGTATCGTCACACTGGAGTTGGCCTTCTTCGGCTTGATGTAAAGATCCTTGGCCAACCAACTCAAGATACTCAGATGGCTGAGGCCGGTTTGGTAGTAAATTTAACTCTGATTCTGTCGGAATTAAATCTACTAAAATTTTATCTGCAGTTACACGGTCTATCATTTTTTTTACTGTGTCAACATGATAGTTAGGCCACCTCCATCGTAGTATTCTTGGCAATTTTTCTGGATGGTCTGGATCAATAATGCTGATGTGCTCACACACCCATACCTACAATATGATTATAAAAATAATTCATAATCTTTACACATATCTTGCTATATATGTAATCGGACTTACAGCTAAAATATTTGGAAATCCCTTTAGCAAGGGGGCCTTGGGCATTGCATCAGCAACCTGTGGTTTTGGTCTTAATGTAAGCTCCAATCCAATGGAGTCTAATTGTTGAGCCATGAAACTGTATACTGCATTGCACCAGTTAAACCTAGCTAAGTTGTCAAAATCATCTACACAGTCAATTAGGGAGAGCACAGGTATTCTGAGAACACTACTACTCCCACAAAACAGAACAGTTGTAAAAAAATACAGGATAAAAAGCTGACAGTACAGCTTGTCGTTTGATCTAGACTTCCTAATCAGTTTCTCTAAATGTTTGGCGGAACAATCCGATTCTTGGAAAAACTCCATGTACAGTGCACTTGAAGCCTCATTTAAATCGAGACGAACTATATCTCCATTGTCGGGTAGGCCAAGAATCAGTCCCACATCTACCTTTGTAAAATTGAGCTTCTTCCCATGGAAGATAAATTTTTTTTCCTCATGATCCCAGTTATCAAACATATTTTGTACCTGAGCTCTTACAAAAGAACTATCAAGGAGGTCGAGGATCCAGGAAAAAGGTGTGCCTCGAATCATCTGTTCTTGTTCTACAGTCGGGTTAACAGAAGAGATAAACTTTCTGAAGTGGCAAATGGTACTTTTCCAGTTCATTCTTTTAGTTCTTCCTCCGTTGACGTAACTTTGATAATTTGGTCGATCAGCACACACACTTGTCGAGACTTCTTTTGTTTCCATTGCGAACCTAGGTACTGTATAACCACACCTAGAAAAACAACTCTTAGTTCCCGTAATAACGACTACGCTCTTATTCTAACACACCCACACAAACCCTAGGTTAACCGGTTATAGAAAGCTTAACTAAATGAGCAACCGACCTACGTACGGAAATGATTCTTGAACGCCGGTGAAGGAAGAGTCACGCCTAGACCGGAGCTGCGTAGAATGGCTTCAAGAAGAAGATGAAGACCTAAGCAGGAGAGTGTGCGCTTTTGCAGATTGAAACTTGGGCCTGATATCTCATTATTTTATTTTAATTAATCGCCTCGATTTATGTGTAAGATTATTTATTATTAATTTGAAATAATACTTTTTATAATATCAGCCCCCACGTTGGGCCTGATATGCACTCATATCAGGCCCACGTTGGGCCTGATATCCAAGCATATAAGGCCCAACGGAGGCTAATTGTATTTTAAATTTTTCCCAGCAACTATAGATATTTAAATAATTATTTGCCACCAGATTCTGAGTCCTTGCAACTCCAGAATACCACTAGAGCTGAAATGGGTCCAATATGATGTGTCTAGGTCCATCAGTGGGTTTTGACCAAAACCCACTGATGACCCTCCCCTACTTGGATTTTCATGAAATCAAGTCCCCTGTGAAGGTCTTGGTGGGGAGATGGTATTTATGGTGTCAAACATAATTTATACACCATGGATTAGGAATTATGGCTCCGTGACAGTTGCCATTTATTTTTTCATAAGGAACATGGTAGCACATTTTGAGTTTATAGAAAAGGGGAGATATTATAAATTTATAAGAAAGGATACCATACCAAGGCCACTTTGGGCCTGATATGCTTGGATATCAGGCCCACGTTGGGCCTGATATCCACTCATATCAGGCCCACGTTGGGCCTGATATCCAAGCATATCAAGCCCAACGGAGCCTGATTGTATTTTAAATTTTTCCTAACAACTATAGATATTTAAATAATTATTTGCCACCAGATTCTGAGTCATTGCAACTCCAGAATACCACTAGAGCTGAAATGGGTCCAATCAAAGGTGTCTAGATCCATCAGTGGGTTTTGACCAAAACCCACTGATGGCCCTCCCCTACTTGGATTTTCATGAAATCAAGTCCCCTGTGAAGGTCTTGGTGGGGAGATGGTATTTATGGTGTCAAACATAATTTATACACCATGGATTAGGAAGTATGGCTCCGTGCCAGTTGGCACGGAACAGTGCACACCTTTCTTTTCTACCCTATGGAAGGTGACTATTAAAATTGATGTTATTTTATTATTTTGATCAGGCCCCTGTAACTTGGAGTTTATATTAGGGGGAAATAGAATACTGCTTTATTAAATGATATTCATATCAGGCCCACGTTGGCCCTGATATGCACTCATATCAGGCCCACGTTGGGCCTGATATCCAAGCATATTAGGCCGAACGGAGGCTGATTGTATTTTAAATTTTTCCCAGCAACTATAGATATTTAAATAATTATTTGCCACAAGATCCTGAGTCCTTGCAACTCCAGAATACCACTAGAGCTGAAATGGGTCCAATCCGATGTGTCTAGGTCCATCAGTGGGTTTTGACCAAAACCCACTGATGGCCCTCCCCTACTTGAATTTTCATGAAATCAAGTCCTCAGTGAAGGTCTTGCTGGGGTGATGGTATTTATGGTGTCAAACATAATTTATACACCATGGATTAGGAAGTATGGCTTCGTGCCAGTTGCCATTTATTTTTTCATAAGGAGCATGGTAGCACATTCTGAGTTTATAGAAAAGGGGAGATAGTATAAATTTATAAGAAAGGATATCATACCAAGGCCACTTTGGGCCTGATATACTTGGATATCAGACCCACGTTGGGCCTGATATCCAAGCATATCAGGCCCAACGGAGGCTGATTGTATTTTAAAATTTTTCCAGCACCTATAAATATTTAAATAATTATTTGCCACCAGATTCTGAGTCCTTGAAACTCCATAAAACCACTAGAACTGAAATAGGTCCAATCAGAGGTGTCTAGGTCCATCAGTGAGTTTTGACCAAAACCCACTGATGGCCCTCCCCTACTTGGATTTTCATGAAATCAAGTCCCCAATGAAGGTTTTACTGGGGAGATGGTATTTATGGTGTCAAACATAATTTATACACCATGGATTAGGAAGTATGGCTCCGTGCCAGTTGCCATTTATTTTTTCATAAGGAGCATGGTAGCACATTTTGAGTTTATAGAAAGGGGAGATAGTATAAATTTATAAGAAAGGATACCATATCAAGGCCACTTTGGGCCTGATATGCTTGGATATTAGGCCCACGTTGGGCCTGATATCCAAGCATATCAGGCCCAACGGAGGCTGATTATATTTTAAATTTTTCCCAGCAACTATAGATATTTAAATAATTATTTGCCACCAGATTCTGAGTCCTTGCAACTCCAGAATACCACTAGAGCTGAAATGGGTCCAATCCGATGTGTCTAGGTCCATCAGTGGGTTTTGACCAAAATCCACTGATGGCCCTCCCCTACTTGGATTTTCATGAAATCAAGTCCTCAGTGAAGGTCTTGCTGGGGAGATGATATTTTTGGTGTCAAACATAATTTATACACCATGGATTAGGAAGTATGGCTCCGTGCCAGTTGCCATTTATTTTTTTCGTAAGGAGCATGGTAGCACATTTTGAGTTTATAGAAAAGGGGAGATAATATAAATTTATAAGAAAGGATACCATACCAAGGCCACTTTGGGCCTGATATGCTTGGGTATCAGGCCCACGTTGGGCCTGATATCCAAGCATATTAGGCCCAACGGAGCCTGATTGTTTTTTAAATTTTTCCCAGCACCTATAGATATTTAAATAATTATTTGCCTCCAGATTCTAAGTCCTTGCAACTCCAGAATACCACTAGAGCTGAAATGTGTCCAATCAGAGGTGTCTAGGTCCATCAGTGGGTTTTGACCAAAACCCACTGATGACCCTCCCCTACTTGGATTTTCATGAAATCAAGTCTCCTGTGAAGGTCTTGGTGGAGAGATGGTATTTATGGTGTCAAACATAATTTATACACCATGGATTAGGAAGTATGGCTCCATGCCAGTAGGCACAGAACAGTGCACAACTTTTCTTTTCTACCCTATGGAAGGTGACTATTAAAATTGATGTTATTTTATTATTTTGATCAGGCCCCTGTAAGAATGCTTGGAGTTTATATTAGGGGGAGATAGAATAATGCTTTATTAAATGATAGTCATATCAGACCCACGTTGGGCCTGATATCCAAGCATATCAGGCCTAACGAAGCCTGATTTTATATTATTTTTTCCCAGCACCTATAGATATATAAATAATGATTTGCCAGCAGATTTGGAGTCCTTGCAACTCCAGAATACCACTATAACTGAAATGGGTCCAATCAGAGGTGTCAAGGTCCATCAGTGGGTTTTGACCTAAACCCACTGATGGCCTTCCCCTATTTGGATCTACATGAAATCAAGTCTCCTGTGAAAGTCTACCTGGGAAGATGGTATATCTGGTGTCAAAACATATTTATACCCCATTTCAATGACCTAGAACTGCTGTCCTATCTTATTTTGCAAGGATTACTACACCCCCTTTGTGCATGTTTTAACACATCTATATTTCACTACATATTAATGTGACTTTGAAATTACGAACCCCTTCCTGTTGAATTGAAATGTATCGCATTTTTATTTGACACAATGGAGATATGGTGTGAAGTATTATTTCTGCCTTGCAGGTGATGGTTTACACTTCTCATACCTACCATAAAACTGTAACACAAACTAAATACTCCATAAACGTATATAACAGAAACATCACTTTTAACAACTGTTTGTCTTACAAACCTATTTATGTACTTCATACAAAACATATGCCTCAACTCCTCCAATTTACAATTCAGTCAAGATCCAGGAGCTGGCGGCATTCTACAGGTCCTCCGATTATGGCCCAGTTGTTTGCACCTGCTGCATTTGATTTTTACCTTCCCATTATGTTTTGACTCGATCCTTACCTTCTTTCGCCTACCAGGCTGCACAAGGTTACGGGGACATAACACTATAATGTTGTTGACACTCCTAGGCCAAAATTCTTTACTTCGACAGGGGTAAATACGATCCATGTATGTCGTTTTCCAATTATGTGAATGAAAGTAATGCTCACAATATGAGAGTGTATCCATGTTCCGGTGAATTATGACGGCATTTGCATGTGAGCAAGGCAATCCTGAAATTTGAAACTCCCCACAATTACAATATTTCCTCTCCAAATCAACAATGTATGAAACACCCCATGTCTCTACTTCCATTTCGGATTGAGAGTAAGGGTGGACTTTATATCGTCTAGCTTTCTCCCTCCTTGATTGCATTTCTTTGGTAGCATGAGGTGTCAACGCTACATACCATTTCGACGCTTCCTCCTTACGGTTACAGAACCATTGAGCTACCTTTCTTCTGGTATTATCAATTAACCTGTTTATCGGAAGTTCACGCGTCTCCTTGAACAAAGCATTTAAACTCTCTACACAATTGGTGGTTAGCATTGTGTACCTTCTCCCACTAAAGTGTGCATTAGCCCATCTTTTAGGGTCAATGTTCTGAAGCCACTTATGAGCATCTGGATGTTTTTCAAGCATGGACTGCATTATGAGATCATATTGTAATGTTGTATTTGCTCGAGCAGCTGCCCAAAACAATCCTAAACCTGACCTACTGCCAGTATCTGTTACCATATTGCAAGACATGTGGTGGCAACAAAAAGCATGATGGGCAGTAGGGTAGACTTTCCTAACTGCTGCTATAATGTCACGATGTCTATCTGATACTATACTCATTGACTCTGGATCAACATTAAAAAATCTCTTCGTATGATCCAGAAACCACTCCCATGCAGACCCACATTCAACTTCAGCGATTCCAAAGGCTACTGGGAGGACATTGTCATTAGCATATATTGATGTAGCCATCAACAACACACCCGGATATTTGCCTCTTAGGTGTGTGACATCAATTCCAATTAATTTACGCAGATAAGACCTGAATACTCTCCTACAAGCTCCAAAACCCCAAAAACATCGTTGGAACTGATTATCCCCATTCCTGTGTAGTGCAACATAGGTTTCAGGATCCCTTACTCTTAACTCACGCAGATATAGTGGAAGATCTCTATATGCTTGATCATAATCTCCAACAACTTTCTTCATCGCTTTCTCTCGAGCTATGTAAGCTTTTCTGTAGGATATGGTCACTCCGAACCTGGCTTTTATATCTGCTATAATCATACTTGGCTTGTATTGTTCATTAGCAAGAAATTGCTCTTCAACAAAAGAAGCTACAAAGGATGAAGAGCATGCTTGATGATCAGCACTTTCCCTAATGGTGCCACATTGGTGTTGCTTTATATATTTCGTAACAATGAACTCGACATTCCCCCTGGCAACTACTCTCCACTTACACGGTTGATTGAATCAGACAGCTTTTACTTTATTTTTCTTAGTGTCAACTAGGTTATATCTCATATGTTTAACCATGTAACGCCCGAAAATTCTTGAAACTGCATTATAAATATTCTACGATTTTTCTGGAATTTTTAGATATTTTTCCGGAATTTTCCGAGTAGCGGAAGCAGCAAAAATAAATAGAACCGCAAAATAGCTTAGGCGGGAATCGAACCCGAGACCTATGGTTTAGGGGTAATGTTAGTAACCGGTTGAACCCAGCAGGGCCGTGCTGAGAGAAAGGAGAACCAAATATAATTATAATTGAGTGGGGCCAAAATACCCACTTATTATAAATAGGAAACTTAAAGAGGGTTTGGTTTATTTTATTTTGGTTCGGCACATCCTTCTCCACCGAAACCCTCTCACGCCACCTCTCCCTTTTCTTCCTCCTTCTTTCGGCGCCACACCAAGGAAGACCTAGGGTTCTTTCTCTAGGGCCCCAAGGACACTTTCCGGCGACGATTTCGACACGAGGGCATACTCCTTCGCGAGAGGAACACATAGACGCGAGAAGTTTGTCGAGAAGGTCATCTCCACCAGAATTCTAGCGAATAGAATCGTAAGAAATTACAAACCGGAGGTAAGAAACCCCTCACATGCAGTATAATAGCTACCGTGTGATTTTTCTGTGCATTAGTTTAGTTATATGCGTATGTTTTCGACACATAGGGTGTATTTAACCCTCCTCGCAGGTTTAGGGATTTAGTGAGTACCTTTAGATGAGCCGGACACATCTTTTCTCCTTCAGTTGGAGGTTTAGATGCTGTTGGGTGCCTAAAGGTAGTCTCCCTAATAGAGAGGGGAGTTACAGCGCACTAGGTGTTCGATTAAATAACCAGCTTAGAAAAGAATGCAACTTAGGCATTTTTATTAGCACGGTTGAATGCATTAGAAGCATCTAAATTAGTAAATCAGTTTATTCTAGCTTATATGGGACTACGGTCCAATGGGTGGCTCCCACGCCTCTAGGTTCAGACAACCTAGCTCTAGGTTCGATAACCTAGAAAGAGCAATTTAGAAAGTTTAGCTATACTCAAGATTTTACTTTTCAATTGCATCGGATTAGATATCCATTAGGGGGCTCCATAGTCGGTCCCTAGGTTTAGATAACCTAGTAGCTCTACTAATTCGGACTTGCAACCCCGGGTCTAGTTAGAGATGCGCATAGCACGTACAGTTGTGGGCCCCAAAGAAGATGTTTAGTATTTTCACTTATTATATGTATACGGTTTTCAACCTTCACAAATTAGTTCGTGAATTCAAGATAGTTCTAGTAGTAGCTCAGTATTAGCGTAGCTCAGTATCATGTCTTAGTTTTTCCCGTGAATATGCATGATGACTTTATGTTCAGCTTTAGATATGCCATGATTGTATGCTTATATGTCATGTCATGCTTAGTTTATTCAAGATATCCAGCATATGTTTTAAACAGCATGATTTAAAATCATATTTGCATCGTTGCATGTTTTGTGAGGTAGATGGTTTCTTACTAAGCTTTTTAGCTTATAGATACTACTTTTCTTATACTGCAGATAAAGGTAAAGGAAAAGTGGATCAGTAGCGGAGGCTGGAGGGCAATGCTATCAAGATGTGTGTGGGCAGGAGTTGGAATAAAGATCTTTGGGATCTAAACAGTTTTACTTCAGTATTAGCACTTTGTGTTTTTAGTTTTCATTATTCAGTTTTGATTGTTAAGTGTTATGAGATAGTAAACCATGCACTATGTAGTATGCCAGGTTTAGAATGTTAGTAGTTTTATATTAGTGTGATTTGCATTGGTTTAGAGTTGTTGTGTGAGGTTTTGGCACGCCAAAGTGTTGAAATCAGATTCCCGGGCGAAATCAGAACTCTGATCGGTCTCCAGACCGATCAGGGCCTGAGCAGTGCCACTGGATCGGTCAGCCGACCGATCCAGAAAGATACAGTATGCTACTGTATCCTCCTGGATCGGTCAGCCGACCGACCCAGCACGATACAAGAGCGTTCCTGGATCGGTCAGCCGACCGATCGAGCACGATACTGTAGCGACCTCAGGTATTTCAGGTGCCTGGATCGGTCAGCCGACCGATCTAGACATACCTGGATCGGTCTGCCGACCGATCCAGCCACACCTGGATCGGTCTGCCGACCGATCCAGTTGGGAACAGAACGACCGCAGCTCCGATCGATCTGTGGATCGATCGGCAGGTCTGTAGGTAGTTGGGAAGTTTAGTTTCTAGTCCCTAGCTCAGTTGGGATGTTCAGTTTCCCCTCCTTAGCATGTGTACACCAGCAAAGAAGGTCTTTAGACCTTTCTTATCAGTTGTATCCGTCCTTAGTAGAGTAAAATTTTAATTAGCCCAGCTTTCCGCACAGTATAGTTTAGCATAAATTGTAGCGACCGGCCTTACAGCCAGTACCCAGAAGGTGGGTCGTTACAAACCATGGCATGCTTCACAAGTTGATTCTTGAACTCTTGTCGAGACTGAAATATCTGTCCTACAAAAAATTCATGCTGATCTGTTGCCTCTTCAATTGGCCTTTGGAGCAATCGAGAATTTAGAATATATAGATCATCAGTTATTGGGAACTCCTCCTCTAAGTCACTATACTGCTCTTGAGATATTTCATATTGTTCAATCTGCATATCATCAGCAAAGAATTCTTGTACATCTGTATTGCATTGCATTTCCTCTCCATTTCGGTTATAATACCCTTCCTCCTCACTCCAACTAGGCTCATAGTAATCAACAAGTGTTGCACACGGGTTCAGAACCTCATCTTCTTGAATACTAGCTTCTTCATTTAGATCAAATGTGAAATTACTGCTTGTATTTTTATTTGTGTTATGCACACAACTATACTGTGAAGATGATGGAATATTTGTTCTGGATACTTCTCCTATATTATCTGCATGTCCAATGCTAGAAGTTGCATCAAGAGTATTCCATATCTCAGATAGAATTTCGTCAGTTATATGATCATCCCTGATAAATAAATTACAAATTATTTTAGTAAATTTACAACTACATAATCTTTTTCTGTAGTTAAATTGTAATTTTGCTCAAATTAGGAAGGGTCTGATGTAAAAGCAAAGTTTTAACCACATAACACATTATCGATATCAGGCCCAAGGTGGACCTGATATCATAGATATCAGGCCACTTTTGAAACAGATACTTCTTGTAAACTAGGCCCACCACTGACTAAACCCTAAACCATAAATAAACAATTTTTAGCCAAACTTAACTATCTACGTCAAAAACTAACATGAATTAAATCGATTAAGTCTTCTATTACATCATAATTCAGGTGTTATTGAATATTATTCCCCACACAACCAAAATTAACCATAAAACCACTTTTTGCTGCCACCCTTCACACACAAATGGTGTACTTTTTATTTACCTTCACTACCCTATTTTACAGTAAAAAAATCCATACATACATGTCTAAATCTTTAAATGTGTACTTCTACTAATTTCCCTCTTGCAAGAAGTTTGTCCTTCTCGGCTGACCTTCTTAACTTAATTTGTCCTTGGTCTCCTCTAGCAACTCTTACGCAATTATGCCATAAACCTAACTGGTCTATTGCAATCGCCAACCACCACGAGCAGTAATGGCAAGCGCAGGGTTCATATTTTTTTTCTTTCAAATTTATAACACCACACAGAGGGATGAAGGGAGAGAGACGGTGAGAAGACGTGTATCCGAACCACAAATTATTTTTCTATTCTACTTTCGGCTTGGATGCTTGGAAAAATGTGTTTCAAAAAGGCGGTTGCCAGGTTAGCCAGAGGGGTAATCTGGGAATTGATTTTGGTAAATTCCGTCTTTTGGTAAATACAAAACTGTGATGCACTTTTTGATAAATACATTAACCGTAGTACGCCTTTTGATAAATTACCAAAATAGAAAAGGTAAATCGAGTCTACAAGATGGATGAGGTCAATACCAACCACTCTAGTTGAAGAAAATATTTAATATAATCGTTTCTTAAACTCCCCATCTTTGATGATTATGGTAACAATTTTAAAGACGTGCCACACTTCAGTGGAATTCTAGTTGTACGTGGCATCACAAAGGTATTATTACATATTTATTTAATGGATACGAAAATCATGATTTTCCAAACAATTCCTTTGTCTTTACTAATGAGAAAGATATCTTCAATGGAAAGCATGTACATAGGCTATTGGGGGACATCGTCTGTTAGGAACTCTCATTTCAATGGGGGCTAGATGATGAACCCCTTCTTTGTGATAAATTCTAATATTTTATATTCAAATTTTATTGTTCTTTTAGTATTTTATATTTAGAGATATATGTCAAATCTTAAAATTCACATGTTATTATTGATTTTAAAAATATCGAAGGTGCTAAATTAATACAAATAGGCTTCTTAATATATGTGAATGATTAGATAATAATAAAATTATAGTTTGTGCATTTAATATTATAAAGTTCTGTTATTTTGTTTATGAAAAATATTTTTGTATTTTCTTAAAATGATATAAATCGTAATTGGATGTGGCGTCAAAAAGATGATAATGATTATCTTCTCAATAAGTTTATTGAAGGGGTCAAAGAATTATTGAAGTTTGCCTATGAATATCCGACTTGTGTTCTATGATAACAAAATAAGATGTCCATGCAGCAAGTGTCGCAATAGAAAATTTTTAATGGAAAAGGATGTGCGTTATCACCTCGTCAAAAATGGATTTACTCGTGGCTACGAGCAATGACATACACATGGTGAACCATTAAAGAAAACTAATCATTCTGAAATACTTCATAATGAAGAAGGATCTCATTATAGAACTATGGTGATTGAGCGTATTAATCAAGGTTTTGATTGGACTTCGCTAAGTAATGAATAACCACCAAATTATGATGCATAGAAATTCTTTGACTTATTAAAGGATGTTGATGAACAACTATGGAATGGTTACAAAAATCACAATAAACTTTCAACTGTAGCACAATTGTTAAATATTAATTCTAAGCATAATCTACTTGAGGCATGTTACGATAGATTTATGTCAATAATAAAAAGCATGCTACCACAAAGTGATAATTTACTATCAAATTTATATAAAACAAAGAAGCAACTTGCTAATCTTGGACTTGGTTATAAGAAAATTGATGCGTGTGTAAATAATTGTATTCTATATTATGAAGAATATAAAAACTACAAAGAATGCCCCATTTTCTTTCATTCTATATACAAGCCTAGGAATCTTGGAGTGCGGAAAGAAGTGTCTTTTCATGTATTATGGTACTTGCCATTAATACCAAGACTTAAGAGGCTTTATACATCTACATATACTTGTGAGCACATGACTTGACATGCAAAAAATCATTGTCTAGATGGAAAAATGGCACACCCATCTCATGGTGAAACTTGGAAGCATTTTGATCGCACTTATCCTTCATTTTCCTCATATCCTCGTAATGTGCAGCTTGGATTATGTACAAATGGATTCAATCCATTTGGTCATCAAAGCACCCCTTCTTCATGTTTGCCAATAATCATTATAGCTTATAATCTTCCTTCATGGATGCGCATGCATAAGCCTTTCATGTTCCTTAATATGGTTATTTCAGGACCAAAGAGTTTAGGAAAAAATATTGATATTTTTTACATCCTTTAATAGATGAGTTAAAAGAATTATGGACTACTGGGGTCGAAACCTATGATGTGTGCTCTAAACAAAACTTTCAAATGAAAGCTACACTTTTGTGGACAATTAGTGATTTTCCAACATATGCAATGTTGTCTGGTTAGAGTACTCATGGTTGGTTGACATGCCCTTACTGTATGGAACATACAAAATCATTCCAACTTCAGTGTGGGAGAAAGGTCTCTTGGTTTGATTGCAATCAACAGTTCTTACCTCATGATCATCCTTTTAGAAGACAAGAATACAAGTTTCGAAAGGGTAAGGTTGAAAAAGATTCTCCACCTCTTCGTTTATCTGGAGAAGGCATTTATCAAAGAGTAAATAAACTTCCACATGTAACATTTGGGAAACCACCAAGTGTCACCCAACCTATTGATGGATTTGGAAAAATACATAATTGGGTTAAAAGAAGTATATTTTGGGAGCTACCTTATTGGCAAACAAATCTTATTCGGCTCAAAGTAATCATCAAGTATTGTACAAGGATTCAGAACTTCATCTTCTTGAATACTAGCTTCTTCATTTAGATCAAATGTTAAATTACTGCTTCTATTTCTATTTGTATTAGGCACACAACTATACTGCGAAGATGATGGAATATTTGTTCTGGATACTTTTCCTACATTAGCTCCATGTCCAATGCTAGAATTTGTATCAAGTGTATTCCATATCTCAGAGAGAATTTCTTCAGTTATATGATCGTCCCTGATAAATAAATTCCAAACTAATTTAGTAAATTTGTAACTACATAATCAAGTGTTGTCATTAATTTGTAATTTTGCTCAATTGAAACCACTACAAAGGGTTGAGCGAGGAAAAGATCTATATGATGTAAAATCAAACTTTTAACCAAAGATCACGTTGGGTCTAATATCGATGATATCAGGCACGCGTTGGGCTTGATATCATCGATATCAGACCCCTACTAAAGTACACAATTCTTGTAAACTAGGACCACCACTGACTAAACCCTAAACCCTAAATAAAAAATGGTTAGCCAAACTTAACTATCAACCTCAAAAACTAACAAGACTTAAATCGATTAAGTATTCTATTACATCATATTGCAGGTGTTGTTAAATATTTATTTCTCACACAACCAAAATAAACCATAACAATCATTTTTTCCACCACCCTTTGCTATAATACTGTAATTTATATTTACCATCATTACCTTAATTTACAGTAATAAATCTATACATACATGTCTAAATCTTTAAATGTATTCTTCTACTAATTTCTCTCTTACAAGAAGTTTGTCCTTCTCGGTTGACATTTTTAACTGCAGTTGTCCTTTGGTCTCCTCTTGAAACTCTTACGCCAAGATCCCGAAAACCTAACTGGTCTATTGCAATCCCGCCAACCAGCACGAGCAGTAATGGCAAGCGCAGGGTTCATATTTCTTTCGTGTTTATAACACCACGCAAAGGGATGAAGGGAGAGATGTCGGTTGGTCCTAGGAAGATCGTACTGGTTCCACTGTACAAAAATTTTGTACAAATCCTGAACCTTTCCTAACAACCTATTGTGTTCTTTAGAAATTAAATTCGGAATCGCAAACGGAACTTAACATTATTGATTCCAAATTTAACTTATCTGTTCTTAATGGTTTATACTTGGATCGCAAACGATGCTTAACATTATTGATCTAAATCCACATATGTTATAAATTCAATTAAATATTAATTTCTATAATTGGCTTCCAGGACTGCATGGCGAGGTACTATGCCTTCTTGGGTATGAGATCATCCACCACCGCCTAGACAAAGCCTTTTAAAGAAATCTAATATTTAATTTTCTTATATAACTCTAGGTTTAACCAAAAGGAACAATCGAATCACAAATTCGAAATAACAAAACAAAAGAAACACAACTTCAAATATCTAATCCGAAAATCTAGAATCACTAGCCTCTTGTGTTTGGAATTCATACAAAGAAAACTAGTATGATGCGGAAAATAATTACTAGTTATACCTTTCTTTGTAAGTAATAACCTCTTGATCTTCTACTGTATTCTTCTTCTTATCTCGGACGTTATGTGGGCAACGATCTACTGAGATAAAAACCACCAACACCTTCCTTCTTGCAAGATTCAGCCACCAACCTTCAAGCTCTAAGGGATGTAAGAGCAAAGCCTCCTTTCTCTCCTTCTTCTCCTAGCTAGAACCGACCACCAAGGACTCCTCTTGTGTTGATGCCGCCGGCCACCAAGGAGAAAGTGAAAAGGAGAAGAGCAAGGAACTTATGGCCAGCCACCACCAAGGAAGAGAGGAGAGGAAAATAGAATAGAGTTTTCTCTTATGAAGGCACCCCTCCCTCTCTTTTATAATCATTGGTCTTGGCAAATAAGGAAAATTTAAATAAACCTTCCTTATTTTCTTTGCCATGAAAAGGAAAATTTAATTGATTAAAACCAATTTTCTTTTCTTAAATCATCATGGTCGGCTACCTCATAGCTCCAAGTAAAGAAAGTTTTAATAACACAAGAATTAAAACTTCATAATTTGCTTCTGAAATTTTTAATAAAAATGTCTCTAATAATTTTTTCCTTCATGGTTGGTTATAAAAGGAAATTTTATAAATTAAAATCTCTCTATTAAAATATGTGGATGATTTCCAAAAAGGAAAGTTTTCTTTAAAAATTAAAATCTTTCTTTCAATCTACAAATAAGAAAAAATATCAAATATTTTCTTAATCTTGTGTAGAAACTTATAAAAGAAAATATTTAATTTTAAAACTCTCTTTTAAATCATGAACATGGTTACAAAGAAGGAAAATTTTATCAAAAATTAAAATCTTCCTTTTAACTATAAATAAGGAAAGATGTCAAATCTTTCACTTAATCTTTTGTAGAAGGAAATATTTAAATTTTAAACTCTCTTTTAAAACCATGATATCCACAAAAGAAAAGATTTTAAATAAAATCCCTTTTATTTTTCTAGTGGCCGACCACCTAAGCTTGGGATCCAAGCTTTGGCCGGCCACCTTAAATTGGCTCCACCCTTAACTTTGGTCGGCCCTAGCTTGGGCTCCAAGCTAGCTTGGCCGGCCACCTCAAGGTGGGTAGAAAGGTGGGTATGCGGTGGGTATAATTCTCTATATACAAGAGGCTACGATAGGGACCGAGAGGAAGAATTGGTTTTGGTCTCCCGATGAAATTAAGCTTCCCGTGTTTGCCCCGAACACCCAACTTAATTTCATCAATAATAATTCATACCACTAAAGAATTATTATTGAACTACCGCATCAATCCCAAATTACATTTTGGGCTCCTTGTTATTATGAGTGTGTTAGTCTCCCTGTGTTTAAGATGTCGAATGTCCACTAATTAAATGAGTTACTGACAACTCTCTTTAATTAATATCTTAGTCCAAGAGCAGTACCACTCAACCTTATTGTCATGTCGGACTAAGTCCACCTATAGGGTTTAACATGACAATCCTTATGAGCTCCTCTTGGGGACATTATCAACCTAGATTACTAGGACACAGTTTCCTTCTATAATCAACAACACACACTATAAGTAATATCATTTCCCAACTTATCAGACCTTTTGATTTATCGAGCTAAATCTCACCCTTTGATAAGTTAAAGAAATGAATACTAAATATATGTGATTGTTATTATATTAGGATTAAGAGCACACACTTCCATAATAACTAAGATTTTGTTCTTTTATTAAGTCAGTACAAAAAGAACTTACTTTAAATGGTCATACTCAGTACACTCAGAATGTACTAGTGTAATTTTATACTTAAGATAAACTAATATCAAATTACACTACGACTATTCCAATTGTTTGTGTCACGCCCCCAGAAGAGTCCCTGTCCGAGAAAATTTCGGCAGCATCTCCCCTGTACGGCGGACAATCAAAATTTTCTACAAGCACTAAATACTCAGCCACAGGCGGCTGGAATAATAACAGTAAATAAAATCAATCACCACGCAGTTTATATATGTATTCAGCCTCTGGCTGTCACAACCACGCAGTTAATAAAATAAACAACAATGGAGGCGGGGTGAGTCCAATACTCAGCAGGTACAGTTGATATGCAAAGTAAAGAAATAACACCTAGCACTAATCATGCGTACAGTCTCCTGATGAATAAAGGTAAATACCAAACTGAAGTAAGCAGGAGAGAAACTATACTAACCAGGACCCGTAAAAGGACAAACAGTCCGAAAGGTATAGAAGACCTGTATGCATGTCAATCAAGGTATCCAAGCAATGTGCAGCATATAAGTGCAACAAACACAAACACAAACAATAAATGCATCATGCATATGATGCCAATGTCATGGTCACCCCTGACGCCAGTCAGCCATCAACAGTGGGACCGAGTGGGTAGGGCTGTGACAACCGTACACTCAGAACACTACTCCGATGAGTGATCGAGTGGACGGGATGCTTTCGGAGTACATACGTACTCCTACCCCAAATCATAAATGGGGAGCGCCATGCTCTCATCTCCTGATAACTTGTGACGGGAGGAATCTCTAACGTGCTACACGTCACACTACCCATGAGCGGATCAACGGAGCACCGAAGAGTCAAACCGACGTGCTACCACGCGTGTCCCGCTACCCATGAGCGCCACAACGGAGCACCGATGATAACCGCAAAGTGCTCGACAATAAAGGAGCAATCAATCACTCAAGATGCAATCATGCGAATGGTGCATGTCACTAAACATGGTAATATACTAAACCAATCTCTGGACATATCATAATGTGCACCAAAGCGAATGAATCATATCAAGGTATCTGATCATATAAGGTATCAAACCTAGGTCCTGACATGGTAAAATATGGTTATATCACTACCCATGAACATGTGGAATCAGGTACATATCCATACAAGATATAAACAAACAATCAATCAACAGGTAGCATGTATTGGGCAGTGATTAACCGAAACAAGTAAGAAACACAATTAATGCATCTTGTTAATTTAATTACTAAGCATATCAAAGACAATAAGTCAAAAGTACCCGCCTCCGATAAAATAGAAAGGTCCAAGCTGACTCCGAGATACTCGTCTCGCGTCAAAGTCCTGAATCAATTCGCACAGTTTAGCTAATTTAATTTTTAAACAAATAGCTAAACTAATTTCTAATCCACTGATCATTTAGGGTAAGTTTCATTAATCCTGATTACACTATTATATAACTTATAAACTTAAGTTATTAATTATTGCTAACACAACTAGCAATAATCTACCATGAAAATCAAAACTCTAAACCTTACCTCAATTCACGGCCGTGATTAATCCATAATCAAGGAATGTGTTTTCTGCTGGAACAAGGTGAGTGGCTGGAAATCCACTTGCAAAACAATCAAGAAGGAAACTCACTAATCAACAAAATAACTCAATTCAAAACATAACCTACTGACCTTACCTCTTCCTTGATGCCCTCAACCAAAGCAAGATTGCCACGACAAGTTCCAACAGCCCCAAATCAAACCTACTGGCCAGACGTAACAACCTACTGCCCTGATCAAGTTGCTGTCCACCAACCGGATCAAGAAGAAATGATCAAGAAATCACAAGACACTCTATTAACAATTAAAGTCCAGTAATAATTTGTTCCCATTACCTCTTCTTCGATGATGACAGCGAGAATCAGAAGTTGGTGAAGCCGCTGTCCACCAAACCCTATACACTAAATTAGCCATCCCACACCCAAGTGCTGCTCACGGCAGGATAAGAATCAAAGCACAGAATTGAAAACAAAAACAAACCCTAAGCCCTCACCTTCAGTTCCACTGGCCGGGTTACAACTACCCCCTGTCACCTTCTTAAGCTCTTGATTTCCGGCGACCTAGGCATAGTGTACAGAGGCGGCGTCGCATAGGGCAGAAACAAGGCCGCAATCACTCTAGATCAGAGACACAAGGAAGGGAAACTTCGGCCGGCGTACAGGGAAGTCGGAGAGGTGGCTCGTCACCGACGGCAGAGGGGGTCAGCATCGCGGGCAGAAGGCCGGCGCTAGAGTAAAAGGTGCGGCGGTGCTACGGTGGTCAGTGGCGCTCGGCACCTAGGGCACGGCGACGGCGATGCTAGGCAGAGGCGACAGCGCTGCTCAAGTCCATTGAGTGCAGCGGCTTCGGCAGGGCTCAGTGGCGGCCGACTGTCGGCTATTGTTTTTTTTTCTCGGCGTCGGGTTCGGGAGTGAGGCTCGGGAGAGAAGGAACACGGGGGGGGGGGGGAGAAAATAAATGAAAAAGAAAAAGGAATTAGGAATTTTTATAAAAGAAACAATTCCTCGCTTAAATGGGTCGTCCAAACAGGCTTTTCCAGGCCCCATTTTTATCCCGTTAACTCGTCCGTACGAGCTCCGAAATATTCCCGAAAAATGTCCAAAAATTCCGGAAAATTCATTTATTAATAATCGTCATTTTTTCCGGTATTTTACAGTTTGTTCCTATCCATCTTAGTCGTGAGCTACTGTTTATAATTTATAAAGAACCGATAACATGATTTTCTGTGTGTGACACCACACACCATGTTATCTACAATATAAATTAATTGAACAACTACACTTAGCATATAAATATAGACATTTTTGACCAATGTGATTCTTTATTTCAAAATAAATGTTTACAAAAGATAGGTTTTTAGTATATACTCTAACAAGAGAGATGGTGAGATGACGTGCATCCGAACCACAAATTAATTTTCAATTCGATTTGTGCCTTGAATGCTTAGAAAATGGTAATTGAAAAATGTGGTTGCCAGGTAGCCAGAGGGGTAATCTGGGAATTGAATTTGTTAAATTACGCCCTTTGGTAAATATCAACTTACAATGCGTCTTTTAATAAATACAATATCTAAGCAACGTCCTTTGGTAAATTGTCGAAAAAATAACGTTTGGAAAAAATAATTTGAAATGATAGAAAGCACAATTAAAAAAAAATAATAAAATAACATTTGAAACAAAACAACGTTTGAAAAGAAATAAAAAAACTAAAAAACTAATTAAATCACATTAAAAAATTATTAATTATTTTTTACTATCATCCATCAATTCTTAAAAACTTCAGTTAGGCCACTAGAGCATAGACATTGATTCATAATATCTCTATCGTAATAATTAGAGATCGAGGAACTGATAATTTAGAATTTATCCTATTATATTAAAAAAAAAAAAACTAGGTTACATTTATTGAACCAAATTAAAAGTTTCTAAAATAAAAAACCTGGCCACATTGTGGCCAGGTTTTTGACACGGTTTCAAAAAGAAAAATCTCAAAAAAAAAAAAAAAATACTATTGAAGATATCCTTAACTCAATTTTAATTCTTTGTTTCTCGTTAAAATTGTGACTAATAATATATTGCCATCTCAGCATAATTGCTACGTGTCAGAATGCAATTGGCTGATAAGCACTAACTGACGTGGTCAAGCGTTGCTTTCTCTTCTCTTTTTCTACAACGTTTGCAGTTCGACGCCAAGCCCATTGCGATCGCCGGGCAGAGAGGGAGAGAGGGAGAGAGGCTCCTCGTCGTCGCCCACTGCTCTGGAGAGCGGCCGCGATCGGGTCGCCGTGGCTCAGCCTGAGGAAAAAGGGCTCACCCGCCGCAGAACCCGTTCGCCTTCGAAGCCCCCCTCTTCGCCTCCGCCTCCCTCTTGGCACGACCACCAAGACCTCCCTTTCTGGCAACAGAATTGGTTCTTGTTCCTGCTCCTCGTCATGGCCTTCTCCTTCTTTGCCCTCGCCGTCTTCCTCTACTTCGGCCTCGAGCTTCCAGAAGGATCCCCTGCACCCGCTGCCGCCGCCGTCGAAGAAGGCGTCGAGGTTGGTGGATCTACTCCGAAACCCTAGATTGCTTCCCGGGTTCCGAGGCAATTTTTAATTTTTAATTTCATTTTTTTTATAGATAACCTACGGTAGCGTTATTAAGTTGATGCACGAGAAGACTAAGTTTCGGCTGCACTCGCACGATGTGCCATATGGGTCGGGGAGTGGGCAGCAATCGGTCACTGGATTCGCCAACGTGGATGACTCGAATAGCTATTGGGTATGGTTAAGTTTAGAATTGTTGGTGATATTACTCCATTGTCTTCTCCTTGCATACTAGATTCTTAATAATAATGCTATTGTTGTGTGTGATCTGCATATAGTCATGATCAACTCACACATGCAGATTGTGTTTGAAGCATGAAAATTCAAAATTTTGGTTCATTGAAGTATTGAACTATAGGTGAATGACTCTCTGAGTCGATCCTGCATCATTCACCAGACATAATATATTATTGACAGAGTAGAAAGGATTAAATGATATTATACTTCCTAATCCATATAGAGAAAGCTTAATAACAAGAAAAATTCATGTAGGCTAACCTTGGGCCGTAAATAGTTGAGAATCATGGATTTTTATTGCCTCTATGCTTCCGAATTGGGTATGAAGCTTTGTTTGGAAAGAAAAAAGAAACATATCATATCTACCATTTATTTTTTGTTTGCTATCTCAACTTAAATAAGTATTTGGAAGCATATGGAATATCTCAACCTTTTTGTATGCATTAGAGGATTAGCAGTAGTAATCCAAAACTTCCATATGGTCTTGTCCCTATTTCTATGTGATCTAATGTACAATAATGGTCTAGTATTTTTTCTCTCTTCATGCTAGTTTGGCACTATTTGCTATTTGCCATTTTATTTTATTGCCTTTTTAAAATACGTTATCATTACTTGTACAATGGTTCAATGCCATATTAAATAAAAATTGTCAATTGCTTTTTGATTGATCACAAGGATTGTGCTGTATTTAACTAGAATAATAAAGACCGGTTATTTGGTTCCATTCACTAGTCAGTTGCATGTTTGGTAGACATTCAAATGTGAACTAGCATTGCCCTGATTAAATTATCTGATTGCTAATCTCAAAATTTCCTAGCATGATATATGGTAAGAAGAGGAAGACTAAAAAAGACTTGGTTAACACTAATAAAATAAGATAAAATTGATTAATTTTAGATGATGATATGGTAAGGGATAGAGCCCAATGACGTAAAAGAATCCATATGCTGACCTCACCTAGTGGGATAAAGTTTGTTTGTTGTTGTTGTGATATATGGTATTATGGTTATTAATGCAGATTGTCAAGTCTCAACCTGATTCATCTGCCAAACAAGGCGATATAATACCTCATGGAACTATCATTAGATTACAGCATATGAGAACACGAAAATGGCTGCATAGTCATCTGCATGCTTCACCAATAACAGGAAATTTGGAGGTCAGTATCACTTATGATGGTCCATGTTGATTGCTAGCACGAACTTGCCATTGATTTTCTGTTTTGGCCTCTGATTTTCTATGGTTCCATTGATTCATTATTCACACACATACAAACATTTGATGTGAAAATAATCCTGCTTTCTTCATGCATCTTGTTAATTGAGGCACATCTAATAATCCTGCTTTCTTCATGCATCTTGTTAATTGAGGCACATCCAAAATTGTTTAGAACAGCTACCACGAGTTTGTCTATATAAGTAAATAAAACACTTCACGTTTTTTTGGCTTTGGATTTTTTGAATTCGGCGCAATCAATTAATTTCTGGATTTCTATTGTATTTGCATATGCACAAAACTAAATTCAATCATAGAATTTGTGGATTGGACAGTTTTATGTATGATTTTCTTTGGTGCATCATTTATTGATGAAGAGCTGGGCAGAACTTGTACTTTGGTGGACAGATTTTGTGGCTTTAGGTTTTCTGCTTATGGATTAGCAATTAACTGAAATGCAAATCTAGGAGATCCAGCTAGGATGATTAGGAAATACCATAATCAATAGGATCAGAAATGGATAACGCTTATCAAAGGACCAAAATATGATTAATAATAACATCATGATCAATCAATTGAAATAGCAGCAAAGGTGCTTGCAGTAAATCTTTTAGTTTCGTGACTAGAAATACCACATAGAAAGCTTGGCATCGTCCTCATCACCATCCTGTATTGAGCCACTTCAACAATAGATCCGGTTTTCAAAGAGTTTAGAGTTCCTTCCAGATGAGTCAAAGATCATTTACTTGCACTCACTGTGCTGAATTGTCATACGAATCCAAGTAACAGCACAATACATAGATATCTGTCAATCTGTAGTTTCCGTTGAATTGATTATTTTTTAAATTTTTTCTGAATACGTTAAAATTGTTGTAATTAATGGGTTCTACCTTTCAAGCTAGCTCCAGATGCCTTGTGTAGGTTACATGCCATCCAAGTGCACCCTTTCTTCTCCTGATCTTGATAGTGCTATTAGCTCGAACAACAAACTTGAAACTTCCTTTTAGTTATATCCTAAGTTTGGGGAAGACAAATTGTCGCCTGACTGTATAAGAATTTCTCAGGATATTATTCCCTCCAACATTGGCGAAAACAGCATCACAGACACTGATTCACCAATTTTCTTCACTTCTTGGCTTTTGCACACAAAATAAATTGTCGGTGTTGATCTTATTTACCCAATTGTGATCATTTTCCTTTTTCTATTGATCTCTACTATAGGTGAGTTGCTTTGGAGGAGACGACAGCTCTGACACCGGAGACTTTTGGCGGTTAGAATAGCTTCATATCTATTCCTTTTCACAGATCAATGCATCTTTTGGATTACGTTCCTTACCTAAATCACTACTTTCATCTTTTAGTTTGGAGATTGTGGGAAATGGGAAGACATGGAGACAAGATCAGCGGATAAGGCTGCAACATGTCGATACAGTCAGTTACTTACACAGTCATGACAAGAAATATACTCGCATAGCTGGAGGACAACAAGAGGTAATTGATTGTGACACCAACCTCATTTCAACTAAAATGTAGACGTGCTAGTGTCATTACTGATCAACTTATATTTTTGCCATGCCTTCAGGTTTGTGGAGTTCGCGATAAGCGACCTGATAATGTTTGGTTAGCAGCAGAGGGTGTCTTTCTTCCAATCAATTCGAGCAAGTGAAAATTTCAAATTCTCGATCAGTATAAAACATCAGTTACTCCTGTCTTTAGCTATTTATGTTGAAAAAAGGTTATGTTAATTGTGAGTTCTTAGTATGCAGACCTGAACCATCATCTATTTATCATTCATCTCAATCTATCGGATTTTACTTGTGGTTAATGTGTTTAGAATCATCCAGTCCATCTTTGCTCTACCGAACTCGTTAGGGTTACCCGAAAGAGATTGTTTCTTTGCGATCGAATTAGAAGACCACCTCCTAAATGTCTCCTCCTCGATGGAGAAGGCTCTTCTCCTCCTTGGGCAAGTCCACTGTTACTCTACTAGTCCTATAAAACGATTAGGATGTAGGATCATGAGTATACTCTAATAGATAATCCTTTGGGATAAGTTTTATATATATATAATGAAAATACTATTGGATCCAGCATTATTGTAGAAGTTATTTGATAATTACTACAATGTATTTAAAATGAGTTTATGATAGGATTTATATCGTATAAAAACTATCAAGTGTATGTTATAATGTCTAGAAGTTATTTCATAGTTGCTACAATATAATTAGAGCGAGTTTATAGTTTATGATTATGGATGCTACAATAATTATCTAATAGTCTATATTATATGTATATTTTAAAGTGATTTGGATAAAATTTAAATAATTTTAATTAAGTTAGTAAATAATATCTTGATATAAAGTTATGATTGTCGCAGCGAAGTTCATCAGTGAAAACTCGTCGCGATTGAGTTGGCACCTTGTGTGGCCCCGTAACTAAGTCAGGGCTTCGACTCCTCCTTGAAAGAGAGAGAGAAGAAAAAGGAGGAGTTAGGGCTATAGAAGAGAGTGGGAAGAAGAAGTTAAGGCAGGGGAGGGAGACACACAAATGAAACAAAAAAACGTGAACGATGAAAAAAAAAACTCACTGTTTTTTTTTTAATGGATGGCTTCGCTCCTCTCTTCGAGAATGGGAGGGAAGAAGCGACTCGCTCCTCACTATGAGAAAGAGAAAGGAGAATGCGAGACTGTGGCCAGAGAAGTTAGGGCACGAAGGCGACAGGCTTCACTCCTCTCTTCGAGAATAGGAGGGAAGAAGCGGCTCAGGGCTCAGGAGCTTCGAGAAAGAGGAAGGAGGAGGAGGAGGAGAGTTAGGGCACGGAAGGAGAATTGTGAAAGAGGAAGGAGGAGGAGGAGGAGAGTTAGGGCATGGGTCATAAAAGATGAAGCCATGTCGGCGGTTTTTTTGTGTGAGGTGGACGTGGCCACGCAAGGTGCCACTCAATCGCGATGAGTTTTCACTAAGGAGCTTCGCTGCGAGAATCATAACTAAGTTAACTCAACTTTTATAAGGTATAAATCTAAAATCTGAAATTTAAATTTACCTAAACATATTATAGTAACTATAACTACGTTTGGTTGGGTGTAATATAATCGAGCTTGTAATATAATCAAATTTGTAATGTAATGTAATGTAATGTAATCTTGATTACACTACTATATTTGGTAATATAATGTATGTTGATCCTGTCCGAAAGCTGAATCAATGGACGCTGGGCACGTGGCGCTCTCCAACTGCTGACGTAGATCCCTGGCCGTCCACACGGACTTCCGGCGAACCTGCAAGCAAGTCGGGCCGGGAAGGGGTTCCCGGCGACGACCCTCCGACGCTCAAGTCAGGCAAAGCTCAACAAGAAAGTGGCTCCGAGAATCGTAGAATGCGTACCTCCGACGAAGGATGAGGGCCTTTATATAGGGAAGTGGAGAAGCGAGTGCACACATACAGAGGTGTACACGTGTCCTCAGCCCATACCCCAGAAAGGGCCTGTCAGTGAGCTTACCTGACCCCATACTGCTACAGTCCAAGCATGTCTTCGATGGGACAGCGGAACCCCCTGTTGTAAGATTTGGAGTATGGCCTAAACGTAGAGCTTGCCCGCTGTCAGAAAAAGATGTCCCTTGTCCTTTTCCCCTTGCTTCCGGCCGGGCGTCCGGCCGGCCCGCCTCCGGGCGTCCGGCCGGCTAGCCTCTGCCTTACGTCCGGTCGGGCACATATAGTGGTCTACTTGGAAGATTCTCGGTGATGTGCTTTGTGGAGACTGTTAGCAGTATGCTACCTCATGTTTCGGCCGAGCGTGCCCTCCGCTCGGCCCTACGATCCTGTACCATGAGCGTCGGGGCCCAGCTTCCTGCTGGGGCGCCTTTTGCCATCAGTTAGACACCGGTCAGCCGGCCGGGCGTTCGACCCACCCATCTCCGGTCGGCCACCTGGCCCTTTGACTTCCACGTGGCATTGACTCCCCAGAACGGGGGTCCCCTGTTCTTACCGCCGGATCACTTGCCTCCCCTTCAAGTCTAGTCGAAGGAGGCGATTAGTCCGACTGACTGGACTGCGAGTCTAGCCGGGCGACGCCTTCATGCCATTATCCTCCGCTCGGCCAACCACAGGGATGGCCTTAAGGTTAGTCAACAGCAACATTCCTTGGACCTCCTCGTAATCTGCGCCAATCTTCGACATTAAGGCTGAGCATGCGCTCATTAAATGCTTCGAATGGCTGAATGCCACGTGGCGCACTGTCGTCATCGTACGGCGGCGGCGGCGTGGTGCTTTGATGGGATCAAAGCGGTTCGAAATGGACGGTGCGATGCACGCTTTGATTCCCGTGACCTGGATCCAACGGTGGAGGCCGCCCGGCCTCCGCCCTATAAAATCTTCGTTTTCTCCTCCGTCGCCTTACTCCTTCCTTTGCGAGCTCCCGGTTAACCCTCGCGTTCTGAAGCTCCGGCGATCGTATTCTTCTGCTTCCGTCGATCTCAGGTGTTCTTCCTTCGATCCTCCTTTTTCTCGTAGGAGTCTCTTTTCTTTCTCGTTTCCGGTGCTCTCTTTGCATTTCTTTCCCCAGTTTTCACTTCCAGGGTACTCTTTTCGCTTGCTGTCGTCTTTCTTCTGCCTTTTTGATTTCTCTCGCTCGGACCATGACTAGTTCTTCTCATCCTGAAGACCAGTCTCTCGGCCCATGGTACACTACCATGCAGTCACGATTCGACCAGCGTGACTTTGATGTTCTGACAGATAATTTTGAAATCCCCGCTGACTTTGAACTTCTTTTAGCCGGTCCCTCCGCTCGGCCACATAGGCCGCCGCGCGGAGCTTTCTGTGTGTTCCGCGACCAGTTTACTGCCGGTCTGCGTTTCCCTGTACATCCTTTCATTATAGATGTTTGTAACTTTTTCGGCGTTCCGCTCGGCAGTCTAGTACCCAACACTTTTCGCCTTCTCTGTGGGGTTGTTGTTTTGTTCAAAATCCACAACATCCCGCTCCGACCGGACATCTTTTTTTATTTTTATTACCCCAAGCAGTCCGAGCCGGGCACCTTCATGTTCAAGCTCGGCCCGGCCTAGTCTTCTTTAACAAACTGCCTTCTTCCAATAAACATTGGAAGGAGTATTTTTCTATATTCGTATGCCCGATCAGGCCAATTTCCGGACCAAGTGGCAGGTTGACATACCCCCCACTCCCGAGCTGAAGAAGTTCAAGACCCGCCCGGACTACCTCCATGCTGCAAATATGCTAGCCGGTCTGCGACTTGACATCAATAAGCTTCTTCACGAAGGAGTGATGTACATCTTCGGTACGGACTCCTCTTCCGAGCAGCTTCGGTAAGAATTTAACTTGGGCATATGCTTTGATTGCTAACTGATTTCTCTTCTTTCCTTTGCAGCGGACATCGTCATGGAGTCGGTAATGGCCGGCATTCTGAAGAGAAAGGTGGCGGCGCTCGAAGCCGCGGCAACCAAAGAAATGGAAGCGCTTGGTATCCAGCCGGTCGGCTCACATGAAGAAGAGAGCGGGACACATGCCGGGGAGTCGGCCGCTCAGGCTTCTCTCCCCGAGCCAGCGGTTGGAGCAACCATCAGCCAAGAGCCTTCCGCTCGGGGTGACGACTTAGCTCCGAAAGAAGAGCAGCCTCTCCCCAAAAGGCGACGAGTGGAGACTCCCGTCCGTTCGGCCACGTCTGCTGTTCAACCTGCCGCCCGAGCCACTGCAAGTGCTCGCGGAAAAGCTCCGGAGGTCGAAGCCATTTCGTCCGATCGGACTCCTTCGGAATGGGACGACCCGGTGGCCCCTATTGAGGCTGTTCCAGTCAGCACCCTTCCGCCCTCTCAACAAGTCAGGCGTTCAACCATCCACTCTCAGTTTTCGGCGGCGACCTCTAATCCTCCGACGCTCGGGCACGCATCGCGCTCATCCCCCTTCGAAATTTGGCCAATAGTCATATGCAGCAGGCCACAGGGGTAAGTTTATTTTCTCCGAATTTTGTATGCATTCCTTCCGATCGGCCAATAACAACTTCTTTTGTCAGAGATGGGTGGAGGAGATTGTTGTCTCCAACCGCTTGGCCTTAGTAGATGAAGAACTAAGGCAACTGAAGGCGGTAGTCGGTCCGTCCGGCCCTCAAGACCCTTCATATTCTGAGCTGCAAAAGGAGCTGAAGAAAGCTCAAGATCTGTTGGCGGCCGAGCAGAAGAAGACGGTCGATCAGGCCCACGCCCTGGCCGAGTCCGAGCGACAAGTCAAGTCGCTCGACACAAAAATAACCCTGGCTACCACTCGAAAAAACACGGTCATCTCCGATCTGGAGAAAAAGAACGTGGAGGCTCGGGGCCTGGAGCTGAAGGTAAAGGAGCTGATGGAGCAGCTTGATAGAGAGAAGGCGGGTCGCTCGGCCGACGTGGAAAAGCTTCAAAATCTGAATGAGGCCCTTACTGCCTCCCAGGCGGCTCTCAAAGAATATCAAGAGGCCGAGCCGAGTCGGGTCGCTGCCCTAAGACAGAGCTACATCCGCTCGCCTGAATTCTCGGAGAAAATCTGCGAGCGGATGTACACAGCCTTCGACTTGGTTATAACCGCCGCCACCACGTATTTGAAGTCTAAAGGTCTTCTTCCGGAGTCCACTACTATTCCGGTCGGCGATCAAGTGGCGCTCCTGGACAACATCCCCAAGGACCTTTATGATTACATTGAGTAGACGTCTGTATATGTAGTTAGGCCGCTAGGCCAAAAAATGATCCTTTTTTGTACTTAGGCCGCTCGGCCTAAAGTTTTAATTTTAATGCAATGTTTTCCCTTCGCGTACTTTGTCCTTTTGCACTTTGTCCTTTTGCTAGTTAATATGTGTGTTGTCCGCTCGCCTATTATCACACCTCTGACATTCGAAAGGGATTTTTATGAAGTACTTGGCGTTGCCCTTCCGCTCGGCTAAATATGTAATATTTCGAATGCGTGACATTCCGCTTTGATAGCAGAGATCGCTCGCTAGAAGCCGATAAGTACCTTTGGGCTCTGAGCCGAGCGGAACGTAGAGTCGGTCGAACGATATTGATGGCAAGTTTCTCGGACACTTGCAGTCCTTTTTTATGGCCTTCTTCCGCTCGGAATATTTATAGACGCCGGCTCGTCTCTCGATATTTAACGTCGGAGCTCGACGGTTTTCCGCTCGGAGGGTTTAAAGACGCCGGCTCGTCTCTCGATATTTAACGTCGGAGCTCGACGGTCTTCTGCTCGGAGGGTTTATAGACGCCGGCTCGTCTCTCGATATTTAACGTCGGAGCTCGACGGTCTTCCGCTCGGACGTTTATAGACGCCGGCTCGTCTCTCGATATTTAACGTCGGAGCTCGACGGCCTTTTTCAAGGCTAACTTCAATACAGCCGGTCGGCGAAGATATTTGCCATCTTTATAATCTTGCTTCCTGCATTACAAGGACATAGGCGACCGAAATGTGTATAAATTTACATTTAGCGCACCTTTCCCCCAGCTCGGATATCGTACCCCCGGCCGAACGGCTCGGGGTCTTCTTCGTCGAGCGCTTGGCTCGGATATTATACCCCCGGCCGAACGGCTCGGAGGGTTTATAGACGCCACTCGTCTCGATTTTAACATCGGAGCTCGGCGGTCTTCCGCCGGAGGGTTTATAGACGCCTCGTCTCTCGATATTTAACGTCGGAGCTCGACGGTCTTCCGCTCGGAGGGTTTATAGACGCCGGCTCGTCTCTCGATTTTTAACGTCGGAGCTCGACGGTCTTCCGCTAAGAGGGTTTATAGACGCCGGCTCATCTCTCGATTTTTAACGTCGAAGCTCGACGGTCTTCCGCTCGGAGGGTTTATAGACGTCGGCTCGTCTCTCGATTTTTAACGTCGGAGCTCGACGGTCTTCCGCTCGTAGGGTTTATAGACGTCGGCTCGTCTCTGGATTTTTAACGTCGGAGCTCGACGGTCTTCCACTCGGAGGGTTTATAGACGTCGGCTCGTCTCTCGATATTTAACGTCGGAGCTCGACGGTCTTCCGCTCGGAGGGTTTATAGACGCCGGCTCATCTCTCGATTTTTAACGTCGGAGCTCGACGGTCTTCCGCTCGGAGGTTTATAGACGCCGTCTCGATTTTAACGTCCGAGCTCGGCGGTCTTCCGCTCGGAGGGTTTATAGATCCGGCTCGTCTCGATATTTAACGTCGGAGCTCGACGGTCTTCCGCCGGAGGGTTTATAGACGCCGGCTCGTCTCGATATTTAACCCGGAGCTCGGCGGTCTTCCGCTCGGAGGGTTTATAGGCCACTCGTCTCTCGATATTTAACGTCGGAGCTCGACGGTCTTCCGCTCGGAGGGTTTAAAGACGCCAGCTAGTCTCTCGATATTTAACGTCGGAGCTCGACGATCTTCCGCTCGGAGGGTTTATAGACGCCGGCTCGTCTCTCGATATTTAACGTCGGAGCTCGACGGTCTTCCACTCGGAGGGTTTAAAGATGCCGGCTCGTCTCTCGATTTTTAACGTCGGAGCTCGACGGTCTTCCGCTCGGAGGGTTTAAAGACGTCGGCTCGTCTCTCGATATTTAACGTCGGAGCTCGACGGTCTTCCGCTCGGAGGGTTTAAAGACGTCGGCTCGTCTCTCGATATTTAACGTTGGAGCTCGACGACCTTTTAAGGCTAACTTTGAAGCGGCCGTTCGGCGAAGCTATTTGCCCTTTAATCATTTTTGCTTCCTGCATTACAAGTACATAGGCGGCCCCAAAATTTATACAAAAATGAGTTACATCAGTGCACCTTTCACCAAGCTCGATAAGGTTGGAGATGATTCGCGCTCCATGGCCTATCCAGTTGCCGCCCATCTTCATCCTCCAAATAATAAGCGCCCGAGCGGAGCTTTTCGATGATTTTGAAAGGGCCCGCCCAAGGAGCTTCTAGCTTGTCGACGTCTCCGACCGGCTTTACTTTCTTCCTGATAAGATCGCCGACCTGGAATGATCTGGGGATTACGCGCCGGTTGTAGTTTTGCTTCATCCGTTGCCGGTACGGCATCAGTCGGACGGACGCCTTGGCTCGCTCTTCTTCGACCAAATCCAGCTCCATGTTCCTCCGCTCGACGTTGTCATCATTATAGTTCTGGATCCGGGCGGACTCAACGCCGACTTCAACAGGAATCACCGCTTCGCCGCCGTACACCAGATGGAAAGGCGTAACGCCCGTTCCTTCCTTTGGGGTCGTTCGGATGGCCCACAGGACACCTGGCACCTCATCCACCCAACTTCCTCCCAGATGGTCGAGCCGAGCGCGCAAAATGCGAAGAATTTCCCGATTGACTACTTCGGCTTGACCATTGCTTTGGGGGTATGCCACGGACGTGAAATGTTGCTCAATGTCATAGCTCTTGCACCAATCTTCGAGCAACTTTCCTGTGAATTGCCGCCCGTTGTCTGAAACAAGTCGACGGGGGATGCCGAACCGGCAGATGATATGTTGCCAGATAAATTTCTTGACCATCTGCTCGGTGATCTTAGCTAGCGGCTCGGCCTCCACCCACTTGGAAAAATAATCAACCGCCACCAACAAAAATTTTCGCTGTCCGATCGCCATAGGAGACAGACCCACAATATCCATTCCCCATTGATCGAACGGACAAGACACGGTAGCTGCCTTCATTTCTTCCGCCGGTCGATGAGAGAAATTATGATACCTTTGGCAAGAAAGGCACATCGCGACGGTTCGAGCAGCGTCTGCTTGTAAAGTTGGCCAGAAGTATCCGGCCAGCAGGATTTTTTTAGCCAGCGATCATCCGCCCGGATGCCCTCCGCAGGATCCTTGATGCACTTCTTGGAGGATGTACGCCGCGTCCTCCGAGCTCACGCATTTCAACAGTGGGCGAGAGAAAGCCTTTTTGAATAATTGATCCCCAATGAGTGTGAACCGACCGGCTCTCCTCCTTAATAGCTGGGCCTCATCTCGATCGGACGGTGTAGCACTCGAGCGGAGAAACTCCATGATGGGTGTCCGTCAGTCGCTCGGAAACGAGAGGCCCTCCATCCGGTCGACGTGAGCCACCAGCGAAACTTGTTCAATTGGCTGTTGGATGGCGACCGGTGTTATTGAGCTTACGAGCTTGGCTAACTCATTGGCCGCTTGGTTTTTCGCTCGGGGTATCTTCTGGATAATGACTTCTCTGAAATTGGCTTTGAGCTTTTCGAAGGCTTCAGCGTAAAGTTTGAGCCGAGCGTTGTTAATCTAAAAAGTACCAGAAAGTTGCTGAGCGGCCAACTGAGAATCTGAATGTATAGTTACCTGTCCGGCTCCCACATGTCGGGCTGCCTGTAAACCAGCTATAAGGGCCTCATATTCCGCCTCATTGTTTGTAGCTTTGTAATCTAGCCGGACGGATAAATGCATCCTTTCTCCTTGAGGGGAGAGTAGCAGTATTCCAACTCCGCTCCCGAGCCGAGTAGATGATCCGTCTACAAATATCTTCCACATAGCTTCGGGTTCTGGCCTTTGTACTTCGGTGACAAAGTCTGCCAAGGACTACGCCTTTATTGTCGAACGGGGCTGGTATTGAATATCAAATTCACTCAACTCCGTTGTCCATTTGATGAGCCGCCCGGACGCTTCTGGATTCAACAGCACTCTTCCCAGCGGGCTGTTCGTCCGGACGATGATAGTATGGGCCAAGAAATAGGGACGGAGGTGCCGAGCGGCGAGGACCAAGGCGAAAGCCCGTTTCTCGAGCCCAGTGTAGCGAGATTCAGCATCTTTTAAAATATGACTCAGAAAATATACAGGCTCTTCTCCGCTCGCCCTTACTAGTGCCGAGCCGACAGCTTGCTCGGTTGAAGACAAGTAGATACAAAGTGGCTCACCCGCAGTTGGCTTGGCTAGTACCGGAAGAGAATTTAGATATGTCTTCAGATCTTCGAACGCCCGATCGCATTCTTCGTCCCAGTGAAACTTGGTGGCTTTGCACAAGATTTTGAAAAAAGGCAAGCTCCGATCGGCAGTTTTGGAGATAAATCTGGACAGAGCAGTTATCCGATCGGTCAAGCACTACACTTCCCTCAGATTTCTTGGAGGCGGCCTATCTTGTAAGGCTTTCACTTTGCTAGGATTTGCTTCGATCCCCCGCTCGGTCACTATGTAACCCAAGAAACGCCCTCCTTTTGCTCCGAACAGACACTTCTGTGGGTTTAACTTAACGCCATATTTCCGCATCGTTCGGAAAGTCTCCTCCATATCTTTAAAGAGATCGGCCGCTCGGACGGACTTGATGAGAATGTCGTCCACGTATACTTCCAGATATCGCCCGATCTGCTCCTTGAACACTTTATTCATCAGACGTTGATATGTGGCTCCCGCGTTCTTCAATCCGAACGGCATCACATTATAACAATAGGTGTCGTCGGCTGTAACGAAGCTGACTTTTTCTTGATCTTCACGGGCGAGCGACACTTGATGATAGCCTTGGTAAGCGTCGAGCATACATATCAGCTCGCAGCCAGCTGTGGAGTCCACCAGTTGATCGATCCGAGGCAGAGGTTAAAGTCTTTCGGGCAAGCTTTGTTGAGATCCTGAAAATCTATGCACACTCTCCACTTGTTGCCCGTCTTGGAGACTAATATTACGTTCGCCAGCCAGCTCGGGAACTGAACCTCGCGTATATGGCCGGCCTCCAGGAGTTTCTCCACCTCCGCTCGGATTATGACATTCTGTTCGGCGCTGAAATCCCTCTTTCTCTGCTTCACTGGCCGAGCGTCCGGTAGGACATGGAGCTCATGCTGCGCTATACTTGGTGAAATTCCAAGCAACTCATTCGTCGACCAGACGAAGACATCATGGTTTTTCTGGAGGCATTGGATCACCTCCTCCTTCTGGCTCGCCTCCAGATCAGACGCGATTAACGTCGTGGCCTCCAATCGGGTCGGGTGAATCTGCACTTCCTCTTTTTCTTCATAAATCAAAGAGGGTGGTTTTTCAGTGATAGCGTTCACTTCGATCCAGGGCGTCTTCCGAGCGGCATTGGCTTCTGCTCGGACCATCTCGACGTAGCATCGCCGAGCTGCCAATTGATCCCCTCGTACTTCTCCCACTTTATCCTTGACGGGGAACTTGATCTTCTGGTGGAAAGTGGAAACGGCCACTCGAAATTCACTGAGAGCCGGTCGTCCCAATATGACGTTGTATGCCGACGGAGAGTCCACCATGACGAAGTTTGCAATACGCGTCCTTCTGAGCGGCTCCTCTCCCAGCGATATGGCCAGCCGAATCTGTCCGACCGGCTGAACTTCATTGCCCGTAAACCCGTAAACCCGTAAAGGGGGGTTGTCATGGGCAGCAGCTCGGCTCGATCAATTTGCAGTTGATCGAATGCCTTTTTGAATATGATATTGACCGAGCTTCCTGTGTCAATAAAAACGCGGTGAATAGTGTAATTGGCTATTACCGCTTTAATGAGAAGGCGTCGTCGTGGGGAACTTCAACCCCTTCCAAGTCCCTGGGCTCGAAACTAATTTCGGGCCCGCTCGCCCGTTCCTGGCTGCAGCCGACCGCATGGATCTGGAGCTGCCGGACGCTCGCCTTCCTTGCTCGGTTGGAATCTCCTCCGGTCGGAATCTCCTCCGGTCGGACCACCAGCTATGATGTTGATCTCGCCTCGGGAAGTAGTACTTCTATTTTCTTCTTCCCGAGCGGACGGTCGGGGCCGTTCTCTAGACATCCGGAGATTCTCCCACCTCGGAGAGCGATGCCGCTCGGGAGTCTGTTGTTGTCGCCTGTCAGCTATCGTCCGATCGGCTTCACGAGACCTCTGTCGCCTGTCGGCTGATGGCGACCGACGACCGCCGCCTCTGGGAACGGGGTGGGCGATTAGAGGAAGACTACGACAATCCCTGGTGTTATGTGTGTCCGTCCGGTGGAAGGAGCAGAACATTGGGGTCCATCTCTTCTTTGGCTTGGGCCGCGCGGCAGCTACCTCTTGCACGTGAGACCTAGCATGGGGGGAGCGGATTGCTTCGGCCCTTGGTCCTCTGGGTGGCTGATGAGCAGCATGCGGCTTCCGTTCAGCAGGAGGAGCCCGCTCGGTTGGAGTTTCTTTTTTCCGGGCCGCTTGGGCTTCCTCCACGTTGATGTATTCGTTGGCCCGGTGTAGCATGTGGTCGTAGTCTCGGGGCGGCTTCCGAATGAGTGATCGGAAGAAATCCCCATCCACAAGGCCTTGTGTGAAGGCATTCATCATGGTCTCTGAGGTGGCCGTTGGAATGTCCATGGCCACTTTGTTGAACCGCTGGATGTACGCTCGGAGCGATTCGCGGGCTTCCTGTTTGATGGCAAACAGACTAACACTGGTTTTTTGATAGCGTCGACTGCTTGCGAAGTGGTGGAGGAAGGTCGTACGGAAGTCTCTGAAGCTTGTGATAGATCCGTCCGGCAACCTCTGAAACCACCGTTGAGTCGATCCAGAGAGGGTGGTGAGGAAAACTCGACACTTCACCCCATCTGTGTATTGATGCAGGGTTGCAGTGTTATCAAATTTACCCAAATGATCATCCGGGTCGGTGGTTGCATTGTATTCGCCGATCGTCGGAGGCACATAGTGCTTGGGCAGAGGGTCTCGTAGAATAGCCTCTGAAAATTGGCGGTTGATCCGCTCGGGCGATGCGTCCGCTCGGGGGGCTTTCCCTTTTCTGCTATCTCGTCTTGGCATTTCAGCCGAAGATGATCCCCGATCTCGATTAGTTGTTGGGGCTTCAGGAGTGCGGAATAGGGCCCGATGGAATGCAACGGTGGCCTGAGGTGCTTCCGCTCGGCCGCCTGATACTGATGTTGCTTGCTGCTCTGCCCGCTCAGCTTGTGACTTTTGTTTTTGTTCCACAAGCTTAGCGGCCCTCGACTCGATTAGAGCGTCGAGTTCCTCCGTGGAAAGCGTCACCGTGTGCTGTCGTCCAGCTTCGTCCATTGCTTCCGATCGGATGTAGGAGTGTTCCCACAGACGGCGCCAAATTCATCCTGTCCGAAAGCTGAATCAACGGACGCTGGGTACGTGGCGCTCTCCAACTGCTGACGTAGATCCCTGGCCGCCCCCATGGACTTCCGGCGAACCTGCAAGCAAGTCGGGCCGGGAAGGGGTTCCCGGCGACGACCCTCCGACGCTCAAGTCAGACAAAGCTCAACAAGAAAGTGGCTCCGAGAATCATAGAATGCGTACCTCCGACGAAGGATGAGCGCCTTTATATAAGGCAGTGGAGAAGCGAGTGCACACATACAGAGGTGTACACGTGTCCTCAGCCCATACCCCAGTAAGGGTCTGTCAGTGAGCTTACCTGACCCCATACTGCTACAGTCCAAGCATGTCTTCGATGGGACAGCGGAACCCCTTGTCCTTTTCCCCTTGCTTCCGGCCGGGCGTCCGGCCGGCCCGCCTCCGGGCGTCCGGCCGGCTAGCCTCTGCCTTACGTCCGGTCGGACACATATAGTGGTCTACTTGGAAGATTCTCGGTGATGTGCTTTGTGGAGACTGTTAGCAATATGCTACCTCATGTTTCGGCCGAGCGTGCCCTCCGCTTGGCCCTACGATCCTGTACCATGAGCGTCGGGGCTCAGCTTCCTGCTGGGGCGCCTTTTGCCATTAGTTAGACACCGATCAGCCGACCGGACGTTCGACCCACCCATCTCCGGTCGGCCACCTGACCCTTTGACTTCCACGTGGCGTTGACTCTCCAGAACGGGGTCCCCTGTTCTTACCGCCGGATCATATGTAATTTTTTATTAAAGGGTAATTATATTCTTTTGTTTGATATCTATTATTTTTTATAAGGAATGTAATTCGTATTATTATAAAATGATAAAAATATCTTACGACTTCTACAGACGACCGCTGCACCTCTGTCGGAGCTTGCGATCGTCGGCGACCGACAATGGCTGTAGCGATCGGCGCTCGACTGGCGAGACTGACTAGGGTATATTCAACATTCAAATTTTGATTAAATAGTGACCTCGTAATACAATCGGATTACATAGTATTTGTTTTGTAATCCAAATTATAAAACTTCACTATCTTTTGTAATCGAGATTAAGATTACATCCTATCAAATATAGTCTTAGTAATTTTTGTCATAGAGTTGCATCAACGTGTATTTTTAGGATAAAATTATGCAAGAGAGCTTATTTGATTTTTTTTTTTTTTTTTTTAAGAAAAGGGACTTGGTTTATAATTTATAAAATCTAGAATGTCTTTTAATATTTTTTTTTTCTCAAAACTATATAATATGGAATCAAGAAGGTTCCAAAGTCCTTATCCATTAATGAAAGGCAATGTATCGTATATGTTATTTTTTATTTTTTTTTATTTTAGTAATTTAGATATTCAGTTTGAAGGACTTATTAATTTTAAAAATGAACAATCGAATCTCATAAAAATTTAGAAGCTCATCTAGACCGTTAATATTTTTAAATCTATTTTTAACTAAAAAAAAATCTCTAGTAATATATCGCAATTAAAATTTAAATATCAAATTTCTTGATTATCTGTTGAAAGAATTTATCATCGCACCAATCAACTCCGGTCGCTGCTCCTTAGCATATTTGACGTTGCTTATGCCATTTCGGCGAGTAAGATGGAAAGGCTTCTCAATTTAAAAAGTTTTAATGCTTTGGATTTATTATTTTCATTCCAATCCACCTGAAAAAAAAACATGGATTCAGGTTGAGAATTTTTGGATTTAGGTCGGATTTGAGTTGGAAAATTTTTGAAAATTTTCAGATAAGATTTGTATTAACCCGGATTGACTTGAGTTGATATGAGTTTAGAGTTTAGTAAATTTTTTAGACTAAATTAAAATATTTTTATATATATTAATATTAGTATAATAATAATAATAGAGTATAAATATAAAAGTGAAACATTATACGAGAAATAATTTAAAAAATATATATATGCAAATCGTTTTGAATGATTTATTTAGGTCGGGTTCGGATTCATCCTATTTAGATTCGTATTTAGGATTTCGATTTATATTCAGGATTGAAATTTTTTTAAAAAATATTTTTTCAATCCGACCCAAACTTTATGATTAATCACACAATAACACCTTTTTCATAATTTTTTAAAAACAATTTTGATAATATTTTTAAAAAATTAATTATTATTATTTAATAATGATCGAATTCTTATTATTTAGTTCATTTTTTTCTTATCGACCATCCAAATGAATTGTGCAAACAAATAATTCAAAATCCATTTGAAAAAAAGAGAGAAGGTCCGTCCGCACAAGATAATTAATCCAATTACATAGAAAATTTTCATTGATCATTATTATAAATCAAGAAGTATTCACGATGAACAATCTAGAAATTCAATATCTCTTAGTTGTAAGGATGACAATGGAATGGAACAGGAACAGATTTACGTAACATCCTCATCTCCATCCCCGTCTCCGAATTTCATACCTGTCTCCATCTCCACTTTTTTGGATTCGAGAAATCCCCGAATTCGAATCATCTGGGATCAAATCCCTATTCCTGCCCCATCTCCACTTTCATTTTTAAATTAATGTTATATTATTATTATTTTACTATTAATATTAATATCAGTATTAATAATAATTTTATTATTAATATTTTAAATTTTTTTAATATTTATATTATTATCAATATTATTATTAATATTTTTAAAATTATTATTATTATTTTGGGGACAGATTCGGAGATAAAGATAGGAATAATATTCTCATACCCATCCTGACATGTCTCATCCAAAAAAAATCTTTAAATCCGTCCCCATCCTTAAATATATAGAGTATCTCAATTCTCATTTTAGATTTTTTTTCTACGAGACTCTGAACTTATGGAAAAAATTACCATCCCTACTTAATTGGGTATTTGATTGAGAGGAAAAATTTCGGTAAAATATGTTATAATTAAGATTTAAACTGTGCATATTTGGATTATAATTAAATACTTTTCGCACATGACCCCGGAGATAGTTCGGATCCTCTGTCCCCATTTACCTCTCTCCCCGTGTCTCATTGTCGATCGGACGGATCAGATTAAATCTCAAGGTATCATTGTACATCACAAGGATATACATATATTTTAAAGATGTCATGATATCTTAAAATTTAATCTGATCCATCTGATCAATAATAAGACCGATAGAGAAAATAAAGACAGAAGATCCAAACTACCCCGAGACCATTTTAATTCAAACTCCATTCGAAATCGGAGTCCCGACTCACTATTTACCTCGGCCCTAGGGCAATACTTTTAATTTCTTTTTAAGCACGTGTATGTGGCCCATCTATGTTCCCCACGAGCGACACACGTGCCTTAAACAACCGGTTGGTCACTTCATGATGAAAGACAAACCCCATCTAAAATCACTCCTTTTGTTTACCATTTCTCATCTAAAATAATTTAAATAAGGAATAAGTTAAAAAAATCAATAAATTTTTTATAATTATTTTATAGAATAGCCACCCTAATTCTAGTATTAAATTTTCTTTTTTAATAATTTTTTGTGATCTTATTATTCCACTCATAATTATTAATTATATTATCTTATGAAAAAGAAGTTTAAAATTTTAAGATATTTTTCAGAAAAAGGTAAATTTCACTGGGAAAATTGATTTTTTAAAATTTAGTATTTTTCTATAAAATCAAGTTAGTTATTACAATTAACTAACTTTCAACAAATAAACGGGTGGACACTTCAAATTTCGGTGTATGAATATCAACAGCTAAAGCAAGCTCGCGATGAAGAGCCACGTCATCCTCGAGGCAGCGCAGAAGAAAGGGACGTCTCAGTCAGTTCGCTGAATCCCAGATCTCCATTTCCATTTTTCTAATCCAAGAACGTCTTTTTCCTCCTAAAAATCTCGTTTTTGGACGTAGATTACTCGCAAAACTTCATCTTTCGCTCGTTTTTCGTCGATTTGCACAGCGACGAGGGGTTAAAATAATCGGAACAGGAGGGAAAAAGGCGGTAGCGATTCCTTGAAGCTGCAGCAAAATCCACGCTCTGTATCCGAATCCACTCTCCCTCTGCTGCAAAGATAAGTTTTTGGTCCTTTTGGATGAGTATTTCAACCTTTGCCCCATCTTCTCCGCAGTGGAAGAAAGAAAACTGGCGTGAGCTCTACCCTTTAGCCTAGGGTTTTTTGGCCTTCCTGTTTGGTTCGGCACATCGGCGTTTCCGTTTGATTCGGCTGGATTTTAACTATGGCGCTGTTTAGGAAGCTCTTTCACCGAAAGCCACCGGATGGGCTGCTGGAGATTTCCGAGAGGGTTTACGGTATGCTTTTGATGCCATCAAACCCCTTTTCTTATAGCAATGCTGCAAATTGAAGTGGATATCGAAAATAATCTGATACATGTTTGTGCGATTTACTGCATTTGGTGTTTCTTTACTAGAGATTAAATCGTTTTGCTATCTGCATTTGGTTGATTCTAGGTCTGTAAATGTATAGAATGTTCATGAACAATTAGATACTTGATTTAATAAGAACTCGTTATGTTCATTGAGAAGCAAGTTTGGATACTAGTGAACTTGGATTTTAATGTTCATACCCAAAGCTTGTAAATAATTGATTACAAACTTATTGTTAACTTGTATAAAACTTGATTATGATCATATTTTTTAGTTTTATATGCTAATATATTAAAATATAATGTCCATCTTAAATATTTTATAATTTTATATCACCTATAATCTATTAAAAATGAGAAACTAATATACTTCATTTATTGGATCAACAAATTATAAGGACAATTGAGCTCAGTAAAAGCTCAAGATTGACTTAAACTCAATAAAACTTCTATCGAACAAACTTGAATAAGCTTGATATGAAAAATGCACAAGCTCGGCTCATCTTGGCTGCCTAGCTAGTTATGTCTGACAAGCTTGTATGTTTGCTTGAATGCTTTATTGAAAATAACTTCAATCTGTCCATTTGCAGAAACTTGTCTAATTTCAACAGGGATAGTATCTCAAAATTCCCAATTCATTTTTTTTTTTTCAAATATCTTCCACTCCAAGTTTGGACGACCTATATTTGGGGTATAACTTCAACTTCAGATGTTAGCTTCAGAATCTAATCTTAGGCAAAAGTAACTTGTTTGTGAATAATAAACACTTTTGAATGAACCTAACCTCAAATAGACTAGCTACATCTGTTCAATTTCTGTTGGAAGAAATTAGCTTCTGTTTAATGATTGCAGTGTTTGATTGTTGCTTCGCAACTGATGTCTCCAAGGAAGATGAGTATAGGTTCTACATTGGAAGCATTGTGGCGCAACTTCAGGAACAATTCCTAGACACCTCTTTTATGGTGTTTAACTTCCGGGAGGGAGATAGCCAAAGTCAGATTTCCAGTATATTATCAGAGTATGAAATGACTGTGATGGACTATCCACGGCAATACGAAGGATGCCCATTGCTCTCCATGGAAATGATTCACCATTTCTTGAGGTCAAGTGAAAGTTGGCTCTCATTGTCTCGACAGAATGTCTTGTTGATGCATTGTGAGCTAGGTGGTTGGCCAGTTCTAGCATTTATGTTGGCTGCACTTCTAGTTTATCACAAACGGTATGCAGGAGAATGGAGGACGTTAGACATGATTTACAAGAAAGCCCCTCATGAGCTGATGCACTTGCTATTACCTTTAAATCCACTGCCCTCCCAACTGAGATACTTGCACTATATCTCGAGAAGAAATACTGACTCAGAATGGCCTCCTCTTGATCGGGGTCTTACTTTGGACTGTGTTATTCTTAGGTTTATTCCAGATTTTTATGGAACAGGTGGATGCAGGCCATTATTCCAAATATATGGGCAGGATCCCTTTCTTGCTGCCGATCGGGCTCCAAAAGTGCTATTCTCAACACCCAAAAAGAGCAAGTTAGTCCGCTTCTACAAACAGGTAATTTCTACAATTCAATGGACATGTGGCCTTTTTCAATCGAGTGATTTATAAGACCTGTTTTAGCATTCTGCTTATTTCTGCTCATGCAGGAAGATTGTGAACTTGTTAAAATTGATATACATTGTCATATTCAAGGAGATGTGGTGATAGAGTGCATCGGTTTGGAGGACGATCTAGAACACGAGGAGATGATGTTTAGAGTGATGTTCAATACTGCCTTTATTAGGTCTAACATTTTGATGCTAGATCGTGATGCGGTAGATATCTTGTGGGATGTCAAAGATCGGTTTCCAAAGAATTTCAGAGTTGAGGTCTGCTTTGCCTCATATCGTTTGATGAGTTGGTCCAAATTTATGCTTGCAATAATTTTGTTTTCTGTTTTTTTTTTTGTGTGTGAGCAGGTTCTCCTTTCAGAGATGGATACATCTAATTCACCTCCATCTTTGGAGTCAATGAATGTCCAGAAAAAGGGGGAGTTTCCGGTTGAAACATTTTCTGAAGTGAAGGAAACATTTAACAATATGAATTGGCTGGAATCAAAACCAGATACTGCGTCAGAAGTTCTTCAGCAGATTGGTTCTTCAAAGGCTCTTCAAGATAAGTTGGATGCAGTTTCTCCACCGAAATCTGGGAATGATGTCATTCTAACAGAATTAGGTCCAGATGTGCTGTGTGAGGATGCCCTTTCTAGTGAAACCACAAGTGCAAGGTTATTATCCTCTTTCCCTAAGAGGTATTCTGTTCCACTCCACAAAATTTCTGATTCAAATGCAAAGAACAATGTTGAAATGCATGGCCTCCAGATTCCAAAGAAACTTCCTTCTCAGATTAAAATAATATCCCAAAGAATTCCGGTATCTCGGTCAACTCCTGCTTTTTCTTCTAATTCTATTCCAGGCTCTCATCCAACTGTTTCAAGGTATCATAGTGCATCATCAGATCTTGGAATCATGGCTCTGCTCAATGACCATACTTCTGATAGCTCTGAAGTTGCTCACACAACAAAGTTTGCTTCAGCACTCGCAAGCATTTCAGCTTCTGGATCTACCATTTCCTCTGATTCACGACAACTCCGATCATCATCATTATTAACGACTTCAGCAAGCTGTGCAAAAGAAGGTTCACTGTCACCACAACGACTGTCATCAGCACCACAATCAACAATTTCAGCTAGCTGTTCAACAAAAGCCTCACTAGCACCTACCCATTGCCCTCCACCTCAACCACTTAGAGTAACTTCGTCGGAATCTTGTCCTGTTCCTCCTCCACCCCCACCAAAAGTGACTTCACTTGCTCGTCTACCTATCCCTTCTTCTCCTCCACGTCCACCACTGCTAACAAAAGTGACCTCACTTGTTCACACACCTGTCCCTTCTCCACCACCACCACCTCTTAATCGTGTGCATGCTAGAAAAACTGAAGCTTGCGTCGGTCACAAACCACCATTTAAAAGCTCTAGCTTAGAAGTGCCACCATCACCTGCTTGGAAGATATCAGAGTCACATGCTTCTGTTCTTTCTATTCCTTCTCACCATAGACATTCTGTTCAATCACTAACATCAATTCCTTCTCCACCTCCTCCTCCTTTGAAAGGCACATCATCGTACCCTTCCTTTTCAACCTTGAAAAAAACTGCTGCTTCATCAGTTGCACATCAGGTAGCCTCAGCGATCATAGCAAGTAAGACACCACCCAACCCCCCTCCACCACCTTTGATTACCTTGTTGAGTCCTAATACCGACATTTTGCCACTGAGAAAAGGAATTGATACTTCTTCTGTTCCTTCTCCACCACCTCCTCCATGCCCTATCTCAGCAATTGCAATGTCAGCACTACCTCGACCACCTCACACATTATCAAACAATTCTGGTGGTTTTGCTACCAAAATATCAGCTCCATCTGTACCACTTCCTCCTGCACCTCCAAATTCCTTGCAGAGCCTTACTATTCCTAACTCTTCTGCAGCTAATGGAATTAACTTTGACGCAATACCTCCCCCTCCCCCTAGTGGCATCAGTGCTCCTTCATTAGAGGGGAAGGGACGGCTCCCTGCTAGAACTCCTAATTTCAGAAATTTGCAGCCTAGCCAGTCTTCATCAAAAAAGTGTAACTTGAAGCCATTGCATTGGATTAAAGTAGCACGAGCAGCACAAGGAAGCCTATGGGCTGAGTCACTAAACACAGATGAATTTTCTAAGTGCGGTTGTCCTTTCTTATCTTTCGACATCTTTACTTCTTTGAAATCTATCTCATACTAGCTTTTTGGCTGTGCTAGGTCACCAGAGTTTGATATGTCTGAATTGGAGAGTCTTTTTTCAGCAGCACTGCCAACACCTGATGCTCGAGGTGCAAGTTCCAGGGGTGGGCGTTCCACTGGCCCAAAATCTGACAAAGTTCATCTGGTAAATGAATGCTTCTTAATCTGACAAAGTTCATACCCAATTATAAGTAGCATAGTATGATTAATGAGCACAGATAAAGTTCTACGCTCAATCTACACGATTTTTAAATTCTACACTCAATCTACACGATTTTAAAATTCTACACCTATTTAAAATCATTTTATTTTGTGGAAAACAAAACTGGAATTTTTTTCTTATTGTTTCACATTTTAATAGAATGTGATTCCGTTTAGAATTGTATTTCAAATTAGAAATTTTAAATTGGAAGTCTGAGATTAGGAAGTTTAGATTTTATGATTTTGAAAGTTTTAAATTTATATTTTGAAATAGTCCAAACTCCGAACAAAAAGTAGAAAATTCATATTGTAGAAATTGATGTCAAAGAAAAGTAGCCGTCTTTATTGATGAATCCAAAAAAAAGAGTTGTTAGAAAATAATGAGTACAAAGTCTTATATAGTGAATTATCAGAAAACCTAAACCCTAAATTAAAATGGTAAAAGACTAAATTGCCCTCAAGGCTATAAACAAATAAATAGTTCGAAAGCATGAAAAATATAAATATAAAATATGTAAAACTCACAGTGATCTCTAGTAGATCTTGATCTTCCTTTGTCGTCGAAAAAACGATCACGAACCACTTGTCGTCGGAAGAACGATCACGAACAAATCGGAAAGTTCTTCATGGTTCACAAACCAAATCCCATGCCTCGGATGTTCTTCTTCTCTGCAAGACACATAGTCTCTACAGAATTCTGACAGCACTTCTGATGTGCTTCGGTTCCATCTGCGTACACAACGCAGCAACCTTTCTTGATGCATGCACCCCTCTTGCTCTCTTTTCCTCATTGCACCAATTGCCTTGGACGCTTTTTTATAGAGGAAGATGACTCTTCATCTTCCTCTACCTCCATTAATGGAGGAATGAGAAAGGCTTGGAAGGTGAAGGGGAAGAGGCACCCTTTCACCTTCTTAACACCAACACAAAATGCCCTTTGAAGGCTTCTCGATACTTTTAATGTACTAGTGTACCTTTGTTGATAAGTCATACTTGCTGAATCTGTATTGTGTTTGTACACCTTTGCACTGCAAGCAAACACAACTTCTAATTGTTGTTATTTTTGAATAAATAATGTTTGATATATGTAATTATGAACAAGATATAAGCGATAAGTCATAGACAACCCATCTTTGAAACACACTTTTGTATTCTTTTATGCCTATAGCATTCTCGCATAGATGAGCATGTGAAGTGCTTTGAATGTGGTAAATACTAGCTTTAATATCTTTTACATGTGCTTGCAGATTGATCTCAGACGGGCTAATAATTGTGAAATCATGCTTACCAAGGTTAAGATGCCATTAAATGATTTAATGGTAAGTAGGTGACTGATGGTTGATTGTTTCAGTGGTGTTATTTCAAAACAACACATGACACTTATCTTTTTCATGAAATCTTACTATCATGTTGTCACTTTTGTATAATGGTGTAGCTTGCCAATTTGTTTTGATATTTTACTTTCAGTAAATCATCAGGTAATTGTCTAGGTGAGAGACAAGTTGACAATTGTTGGTCAATTAATATGAATGATAATGGGAACAAAATCTTAGCTTGGTGTATTTTAAAAGCAATTTCTGATAGATACTTTAGAATCATCCTAAGGCATGAGCTTGCTGCTGAACATTTCTTTCCATTAATTTCTGGAAGCCATTTATTGATGATCCTACACATTATCATCTTTTTTACAGAGTTCGGTTCTCGCCCTTGATGATTCTGTTTTAGATGCTGACCAGCTGGATAACCTCATAAAGTTTTGCCCTACAAAGGAGGAAATGGAACTACTCAAGGTACTATCTAAATCTGTTCATTTTTGACGGTTTTGGCATTCGCAGGTTTCTTTGTTATTGCTAGCTCTTCTAGTTTTGACATTTTTTTCTTCTATTACTTCAAGTTGTCGTTACTTTTTTCCTATAATTTCAGGGTTACGATGGAGACAGAGAAAATTTAGGGAAATGTGAGCAGGTTAGTGTGCTCACCTGCTGCTGTTTATCCATTTAGTTTTCGGTAGAAGATAACATGCCCTTTCTGGACATAACTATTTGTCAAACTAATACAATCCATGTATTGTTCCATACCAACACATACAATCGACTGATCAGTCACTAGTCAACCTTAAGTTTCCCTTAGATTTCTCTACAAGTACCCTTTTGACTGGTGGAAATGATGTGTGAGGTTATATATCGAATAATATAATTCTTTAACAGCTGTTGGAGAGCATATCTTCTTGATATAGGATGGGATGCACAGTTTCTTGCTCGCCTTTGACGGTGAAATAAATTTTCTACTGTATCATTCGAAAGGGTTGTCGAGATTTAAATCTTGGTTTACTGCAGAAGATGACTAAATTGATGTCGTATTAAGTTCTATTTTTCTTCTGTGTCGTAGATGACTAAATTGATATTGTATTGAGTTTTGTTTGAACTTTGTGTTTAAGGCAGTTTTGATTTGTGTGCTTACCATTCTCCTGATTTTGAAAAGTATTTCTTGGAGCTGATGAAAGTCCCTCGAGTGGAATCTAAGTTAAGAGTCTTCTCGTTTAAAATCCAGTTTCGCTCCCTGGTTCGTAATCACCTGCTTTGTTTATTTTGGATGAACTTTACCATGAGGCTTGGGATAAGTTTCTTGAAACTCTTCTTATAGGTTGCTGATCTTAAAGGCAACCTGAACATCGTCAATTCTGCTTCACAAGAGGTAAATCACCTTTCGTTTTGTTTTTTTTTTTTTTTTTCAGTTTACTTATCGCGGGACTAACCTAGTTTATGATTGCTCACTTTAATTTTCAGATCAGAAGTTCTGTTAAGTTGAAAAGAATCATGCAGACAATTCTGTGTTTGGGAAATGCATTAAACCAAGGAACCGCCAGGGGTGAGTCAAACTCGTGGAACATGGTTCTTTCGATTCCTTTGGATATCAATATCTTGATTCTTAACCTTCAATCTATCACAAGGTCATTGTTTCGCTTTGATTCTCACCAAGAACCCTCCTTAGCTAACCAAAATTACAGATAAAATAGATCAAAACGCAAGTGTCCTTCCCTGGCGTCTAACGAAAAAAATTGACAGTGACTGCTTCCCTGACATTTTGTAGTAGGAAACTTGTGTTTGATCCAACTTTTCTCCAGTGACTCCTGAGTGGAGGTCTTTCAAACTATGTAGAAAGATTAGTCCGAGTCAATTGGACAAGAATTCCATGGAGAACTTATGTTCAGGTGGATTCAGGATATTCATCAAATACATTCTCTCATTTTGCAGGTTCTGCAGTTGGATTCAGATTGGATAGCCTTCTCAAACTGACAGATACACGAGCACGTAACAACAAGATGACGCTTATGCATTATCTGTGCAAGGTACCTCATAGTCGTAAACTCGTAGCTATAGATATGCACATAAGCTAACCAATGCAACTGATGTCTTTAAACTTTGGGAAAAAGCTTTTGGATTAGTCGTATACAAGAATCGTGTTGGTTTTGTTTGGTGATAGAATGCCGTAGTAAATTTATGTTTTCATACAGAGTTGAAGCTTCAAACTTGAATTCTCGCTATTTACGATTAAGTTAAATATATGGCTATTTACGATTCAGAATGCATGGTCGCAGGTTCTTAAAGAGAAGCTACCTGAACTTCTTGACTTTCCAAAAAATCTTGTTAGCTTGGAAGCTGCAGCAAAGGTATGTATGATTACTCGATTTCTGAAGTTGTTTATGATGCAACATTTAGAACCTAACTCAATGTATCGGTATGTGTTTTGCAGATGCAGTTGAAGATTTTGGCCGAAGAAATGCAAGCGATAAACAAAGGCCTTGAGAAGGTCGAACAGGAACTAACAGCATCTGAACACGATGGTCATGTTTCGCAAGGTTTCCGTGAGGTAATCATCCATGTCGTATAGCTACTTCACTCTATTGCTCAACGATATGAAACTCGGAAGAACATTGATTGTTTTCTTATCGCCTAAACTCTTTTTTGTTAGACGCTGAAGGAGTTTTTGGTTTGTGCCGAAGCAGAAGTTAGAGCCTTAATTTCTCTTTATTCGAATGTGGTATGCGATGTTATTGTTTACTATGTTTCGCAATCTGAAAACTCATGATTTGCTTCACAGTTTTTTCTTTTAAAACTCATGCAGGGTAGGAATGCTGATGCATTAGCTCTTTACTTCGGAGAAGATCCTGCACGGTGTCCATTCGAGCAAGGTGACTAATACCCCGTTTTTGCTAACTCAAGTTTGTTTTTCCGTTCTCAACCAAAGAAGTTTCAGATATTGATTAGCAAATGTGATTGCTTTTTCCGTATATCGATCATTTCTGTGCAGTTGTCTCGACGCTTCTCAACTTTGTTAAAATGTTCACGCGTGCCCACGAAGAGAACTGCAAACGACTAGAGTTGGAGAAGAAAAAGGCACAGAAAGAAGAAGTCGAGAAGCCAAAGATGTCTAATTCGAAGAAAGAGCAGATGCGAAATAGTTGGTGCTTTCACCATTAGATCGCGCGAAATTCCTCTTCACCTGAGGATGATCGAAGGACAGGATTCCTATATAGAACATGACAAAGGAAACTATCTCAGTTCTACAAACTGAGTATGCAGTACATGGAGCTATCCTTGCGGCTGAAATCGTAAGTGATTTATCGTGTGCTAAGCTCGTTTAAATTGTGATGCACTTGACCCAACTCTCGGTTTCCTCTTGCAGCTTCGCTACGCAAAGGAAGAGCAGATCAGAATGCTTTGTCGGGCCGCCATGTACAGATTGCTAACCCAAACCTATCTGAGTTATGGTCACTTCAACAGGTTTTTGTTTGTCAAATATGATGATATACAATTTTCTCGCATCTTGTTTCACAAGTGATGATATAACAAATAAGTTTTGATATGTACTCTTCTAACAATGTGAGCAATGAACACTAAATATATGAATACATACGAGGATAAACCCTAAATGCGCATCGTATGATCGGTATCCCTTCTATTGACACAATCAAGAGACGGATGGTAGTTTCAAATATCGATTTAAGTAACAAATATTACAAACAAGACTTTTTAAAAATTTTCATTGTGAATAACAAGTAGGCGCATTGATGTACATCGATATAAAGGTCAACTTCGACAAACACACCATGCTGTAACATTCTTGCGAAACTCTCACTTGCAAGTTTGGATTCACAAAGAATGATCCACAAGAGCAATGACAACAACAAAGCAGATGGGAATGGGATAAATTCTACTGGTTTTTGTTTCAAGATGTTTCGACCAATCTGACATTGCGTGGAAGCATAAATTCAGCATAGACAGGATAATGAGACGACGGGTAGAAGCCATCGATGTTGTTGTTCACAACCTCACAAGTTGCTGGCACCAACGAACGTCCTCGAAACAGAATCCAGTCGACGTGCAAATCTTGAGTCTGGCGATCCCAACATAAACATAGAGCTCTGAATACCAGCTTTAGGAATTCTACTGCACCTTGCTTGTCGCCTGCAGTACGGTAATGTGTTTGAACTAGCAATTGTTGAAGAAAACTCTTTCTTCATAATTTTTTTTCACTAAGAGGCAGCTTATTGCTCCAGGAGCTGACCTAATACTTACAGATTCTATCAAATGCAAGCAACGTGCGAAAATAGAGGAAATATCGAGTGTAAAGTTACCTTTGAACCCGTGATATGTGCGTATTAGGGACACATTTTTCCGAGCCCTAGCATTTGGCCAAGCATCTCTCATATCGCCGACAACTCCATGCTCTCTGCAATGATATCGAAAACAATACGCTAATGAGAGCTTGAGCAATTTTAAAAACACATTTGTTTCTTTAACTGTCATAATCTTGCATGCAAGAGCAAATTAGCAGAAGAAATGCACCATAAACCTTCAGTTTGCAAAATAAAATTAAAAAGAAAGAAAAACAATGCATTTCCTACATATGTAGATATTGCTAAAAATTAATGAAATGTCAGTTATGAAGTTCGTGGTGTAACATTCAACAGGGAAATTACGATAGAAGTTGTCAATGGTGTAAAAGATGGCTAAACAAGTAGAATGTTTACGGGTCAGTAATGAATATTTCTACTGAAGATCATCCACTCGATCATTTTGAAAAGTTGCAACCGATTTAAGATACTTGAATATTTAGTTTTCTCTGTGATTTACCTGGATCTTCCTAGCAAAAAACGCCCCGTAGTTGATTCCTTTTGACTGTTAAATCCTCCACAATAAATGACAGGCAAGTTTGGCGGCAAAGAGGCTATGTGCTGCCATGTGAGTAAAGCACTTCTTCTACGTGCACGTGGACTGAATTCGTCGAGGTTGGTATTAACAATCTGGAAACTGAATCCTGGTGGTTCTACTCTCTTAAGTTGAAATGTGTGTGAATCGAGTCAAAGAAACAAATAGCAAATAACATTTAGAGTCTACAAAAAAAAAAAAAAATCTACTATTCAAACTTGTTTGGTAAGAACAAATATGCTAGGATATAGCCCATGTAGCAATGGATGGCACTGTAGCTCCCCACGATATGCTTCCTGGAACAGAAGGTGATTCCGACAACCAGAATGTACCGCCTTCAAGAAGCTCAACCTTCATGAATTCAAAGAGATTGTACACAAATACATGACAATCGAAAGTTAGAGAATATAATAGTCTGTGAAGAGTTTTGTAGAAAAAGATAATGAAAGTTTTAGTACCTTCTCCTTGTCATAGAAGATTGTACAATACTCATCTGTGGTATCTTGAGATCCTTTCCTTGAAATACCAAATTGTTCGTATGCTGGAGATTGATAGAGATTAGTCAGATAGTTGGAAAAGGATTGTTGCTACAAACCGATCTCGGATTCAAAAATGTGTGATCAAATAGCAGAAATTTTCCAGCAATTGTTAGGCTGCATTCGGTAGAATGGTGAAGAATTGTGAAAATTTAGTTCTATCTTAGAAAACCATGGGGGTGAACAAGATTTCTCAAGGAAAACCTTTTTTCTCAGAAATACCTCTGTCGTTCATCATTCTGAAAATGAAATATTTTATCAGTCATTCAAGACCTTGGCACACTGTCTTTCCCTTACGAAATACCTTTTTATCCGCCTATTCTGTCCATTGTTTCTTCACTGCTAACCCTTAACATGAAACTAAACTTTCAAAACGTTATACTGCACAGCTTTCATTGGAAGGCTTATGACAGACCATTCATTTATTCGAGCATGATGGTCGTGCATTTGTCCACATTGCCAATTCACTGTGGCAAAAAATATTTGAATATAGATAGACAAACAAATGAAGTAAAAAAAAAAGTGCATATGCTCACACCATGATTCACTACGAACAAATGGAATAAAAAAAAATGGATTTCTCATGCCACACCAGTTCACACAAGAACATAGAAAAGAGAACAATTGAAATATGGGAAATATGGGAATGGTGCTACTACAAAGAAGCAGCTTCTGAGTTAAAACCACATATAACTCATTTTATGAAAGCAAGATGATGAGAAAGAACATGTCCACTGCAGCAGTGAATGTTCTTAGGCATCACAACACATACAAAAAGTAATAGGGCATTCGATAGAAGATTACTATGAAAGCACAATACGGCATCAAATGAACTACAATTCATAATCACATAAAAGTATATTTTGGCACAACAATCTGATACTGACAATTTAGCAGTAAGGTGATTACCAGGTAAACACTGCTGAAAATATTCCAGCTGCCACTTTAAGCCTACAATACAATCAACATAGTAAAAAAAACAGTTCAGAAAATCTTCACTGAAAAGGAAAGAGATCAACACTTAGATCTGCAGATATCTGCAAAGAACTCACCTTGCTGAGTGCAAAGAATGGTCGGGGAGTAGTTAGTGATCACACTAACGCAAAGATCCTTCCGCTTCTCCCACGAATTAGGGCTATCGCTCGGAAGATCCCCTTCGTGGAGATTAAAGGTCATAACCGAGATCGACACACTCATCTCTCTCCCTGGCCTATCTGCCTACTCCCAATTCCGAGATTCTAACCGAAGAAAAGGGGAAGAAAACAGTGGTCCAAAAAGCAAAACCAGCAGCATAGATTCCAACTAAATGAGCTCGGAAACACGGATCACATCAAAGATGGCATCTTTGGAACCTTACACGATCAGAAATCACAACTTTGCTGGAAAGATCGATCCTTGGAAGCAAAAGAGGAGAGGGATTAGGGAATCGGAGCGGAGAGGGGAGGCGACGCTGGAGAAGAGACCAAATCACGAAGAGAGTTTTGTTGTGTCGGCGCTGGAGAACGGGAACAGATCTGAACCGTCCAGCTGTGCTGATGAGGGACGGCGTCACCGTCCGTCCCGATGACTATGAGTCAAATGTAGAGGACGTTCTATCCTCCGTGGACCGGTAAATTGGACCGAGTTAATTGGCGGTTCATTTCCTTGCCTTATTGAACCGTTCGGTCTGGTTCGACTGATGAAGTCAGAAATTAAAAGAGCAACTGCCGGCCGGCCAACAGATCACAACTGACCTAGCACGAATCTCGGCGCATCGATGGAGCGCTACAAAAGCACACGAGATCGAGCGGCGGCTCGTTTCTTGTCCTCTCTCTCGGCGGCGAAAAGTACTAGAGAATAATGGGCGGCGGCGGTGGCGGAGAATCGACGGAGAGCGCCGTCGTTCCAAGGGCGTCCCTGGACGCCGTCGGAGATACCTTAGCGGCCGTCGACGAGCTTCAGTCTCATCTCCGCCAGGCTCTCGCTCTAGCCGACCCCGACGTCCTCGCAGAGCTCCCCCCTCTCCACCGCGCCCGCGCCTTTCTCGTCCTCGCGCGGGCTGCCTCCACTCTCGTCCAAGGTGTCCCGGTCTCCCTTTCACCCTTCCAGTTCTCTGCTTTCGTTTCTTCCTAATAATTCGTCTGAAAATTTTGTCTCCTTTTTTTGCTTTTATTTCGAATCGGGCAGTGAGATTGAGGTGCGACGGAATTCGATCAGACCAACATCCCATTGAGAAAGAGCTGGTACGCTCTTCCCACGTTCGCCTCATTTATAAGAGAGATCTGAGTAAGAGAAGTTGTTCTTGATGATTTTAATGGCGGTATGGTCTTTATCTCCAGGATAGGTTAACCTTGTATCAAGAGAAACTAGGACGTTATGACGACTGGAGTAATGGTATCCAAGATTGTTCTGATGTTTTCGTGACGAATTTCCATTTTTAACTTGTTTAATTTGCTTGACTCATTGCCTACGTCTTTTGTTTCTTCTGATTCCTGTGGTAGCACCTTTGCGGCCTTCAGCTCGGTTGAATTCCCAAGCGGCCACGCGTTTTATAGGTCATTCACTACCTGACCTGACTCCCGGTATGCATTTTCATTTCAGTTGCCTCTGTGGATCATTGCATTGTTTTAGGATATTGGACTCAGATGGAAGAATTATTCATGTTCAGAACAGAGGAAAAATCTGCAAGATCTCAGTCGAGGGACTTTTGTCAGGAGGCCACCTTACCACAATAGGGCAAAAAAGAAGCATAAACCGAATAAACAATCTGCCCGTGCTGCTGCGCAGGAGTTTCTTGAGAAAGCAGCACGAGAGCTGCTTTTTGCTTGTGAGCCTGGTGTGAAGGGGCCCTTGCAAGTTACAGCTGACCAGGATGATGATTAGATTGGTCAACATTTGCTTACGAGGTATTATAGTAAGTTCAAATTCACCCAATGATATGCTCTTCTCTAAGAACAGCTGTAGTATGCTATATGTATTTCATCTTCTACTATATCATTTGATTTTGTTATGAGCAAGTCGTGATTGTATATTCATAAGCTGTATTCTATGTTTGTCACTTGCTTTCAAAATACAGTAACTGTTAGTGAACTAGATTTTGCTCTCTTTTGGTTATTTAGTCTGTAGGAATTGCCTTTCAATTTGAATACTTCAACTAACATGGAAGTAGATTCCATATGTTCAACTTATATCATAGATACCAGATTTTTTCTGGCCCTGCGACAAATTAGTTTGATTTGTATTGTTCAAACTCTTTCAGAGATATGTATGGTTCAAGCACCTGAGCAATTAATCAAGGTGACAATTTGAATTTCGAAGGTAAGTTAAGATTTTAACTAAAGGAACATTTATGCTTTAGGTATCAAATATCCCTCTTTCAAACTGCACACACCGCTTGTCTAATCAGATTAAGTTATATTTGCTGCTATACAGTTGTAGATAAAACTAGTGCTGTCTTAGTTTGTGGTTGCACCCCGACAGAAGTGGTGGTGGAATACTGCTTGTATTTCTCAGTTGCCAAAGGGCCTATAAATACGAGACTATACACAGTATACGGAATCATATCAATGTGAATGTACTAGTATGGAAACTAACTAATGGGAATAACATCTACATAATAAAGGAGAGAAGATAATACCTCCTCTATGGTATCTGGGATTATCCATCCATGTCTGGAATATGGGATGATTCCTGTGGCTGCTGGAATCAATGGCTAACTTACGCGACCGTAGGTACTCTTCTTATATTGAGGGGCTTCATTCCAACTCATTTGATAATATTTTAGAAGAAGGGGAGCCTTGGCGCAATAGTAAATTGCTGTCGTGCGATCTTACTGCTATGTGATCTAGAGGCCACGGGTTCAAGTCTCAAAAATAGTCTCTTGCAAAACAGGGTAAGGTTGTGTGCAAGTGATCCTTTCCTGGATCTCTCATTGGTGGGAGCTTCATGCACTAGGTTGTTCCTTTTTTATTTGATAATATTTTAGAAGAACTATAAAATCTTCATCCAGAAGGCCTATTACAGAAGTCAGTCACTAAACATTAAAGTTGTTTGCTCTTCAATTTGAAGCTAAAGTGCTTTGCTTTATCATAGACAATCGGGCAACTAAGAAATAGATGTGTCATATTACATCAAATAAGCTAGAAATTGAGCAATATAAGATCATTAAATAAGATTATTGATCCATATATTAAGGGGAAGAGGGAATATGTCAAAAAAAATCTAGATGTTTATTTCAGGCATTAGATCTAAATCAAAACTATTATCCCCACTTGACATAATTAATTTATATATGTCTGTGTGTTTTCTGATCAGCAATAATATAATTTGTTTGGTTTCAGAGTCAATTGGCTTACTTGTCGGTCAGGTTCTCTTGCCCAGCCTACCTGCCTGGTTTGGTCGGTCACTCATCTTGCCCGACCTACCTCGACCTGGCCCATGTTCAATAGCATTGTTATTTGAATAATGAAATACCTATTCCATATAAATAAAATTCACCATTACTCAACAACCACATGAGTTTTCTTTCAGCTTGTTTTACAATTGATTGGAATGCTTCGTTTGATTATTCTCTCTTCTTAGTAAAAAACCTTATCTTTCCTCAAGGTCTTCTAACACTATTTCACTCTTGGAACAGGAGAGAATCCACCTACCTTGTGCCAGTCCTCACTGTTGTTTCAGCAACTGGGTGGAAGTGGTGATCAGTGGCCTCCCATGATAAGCTTAAGCAAACATCTATGGAGCAATGTGATTCTTTTTCTCAGATGTATTTATTGTGTTTGTCTTACCTCATTAAGTGAAATTCAAGTAATATTGATATGTTTTTTGTAGCCTTAACAGTGGTCTCAGTATTGTTCCCGCCGCCATCGCCACCGTCCGTTGGCAGTTGGTTGTAGTATATTTTTTATCATTTTATAATACTATGAATTATATTTTTTATAAAAAATAATAGATATTAAATAAAAGAATATAAATTACATATAAATCTTTTACTAAACATAATAATGTAATATTAATTATATTATATTACAAAGTTTATTATGTTACAAGTAGTTTGATTATATTTCATGGTTGCAAACTGAATTGCATGGTAGAATGACACTGCTAATAAGAGTTCACTTGTTGAAAAAGGTCGTCGCCATGGAGATGCAATTTTATTGGGTGAGGGATTTATTTTTTAATGATTCAAGTGCTCGAATTTCATTCGACAAATATTCTGGTTCATCATTTTGATAATTTTGAGCATAATTTATGTACATTTAGAAGGGGACTTCGAGGCCTCTATGAGCATAGTCGAGTTATTTCTCAAGTAGGACTTGTCATTAGAAAAGTATAATTCGATTCTCGACAGAAATGTCTCGATTAAGAGTGTATGGAGTCGTCTTATAGGGATTGTAAAATGTTAAGATATGGCTTTATCTTTTACCTCCCGGAGTTTTAGAATTTTATTTTATCATATAGGTACATTACTATATGGAAATATTCTTTATAGTTTTAGGAGGTAAGTCTACTATGTTCAGAAAAAACAAACACAAGGTTAAAAACATAAACCTAAAACTATAGGAGACATTTTTAAAAAATGTCTACAAAACTATGTGGGTCGAAATAAAAATTTCCCTAGTAATGAATTCCTGTCATCTTCCATCATCTCATGGCGAGCTACCATGGTAGAGTCAGACAGCAGCAGACACGCAAATTGCTTCCTCTCCATCCCCTCGCTCTCTCTCCCATGTTTCTATCCCTTTTTTTCTTTTCTTTATTTTTTCTTTTATTTAATTTTATTTTTTAATTAATTTTATTTATTATTTTTTCATTAATACTTGTATTTTTTTAAATTTTATTTAGTTTTATTTTTTTAATTAATTTTATTTATTATTTTTTCATTAATAATTATATATATTTTTAAATTTTATTTCATTTTTATTTAGTTTTATTTTTAAATTAATTTTATTTATTTTTTAAAAAATTTATTTAATTTTATTTTTAATCAATTTTGTTTATTATTTTTTATCAAATTTTTTATTTTATATAATTTTTAATATATGTCAAAATCTTTCTCTTTCTTTAAATTACTTTTCTAATTTGATACTTAAATTATCTTCATCCAACACTTGATACATGTCAGAACATTCTCTCCCTTTAAATCATCCCTTCAACCATTTTTTATTTTATATAATTTTTAGCATATGTCAGAATCTCTTACTTTTTTTAAATTACCTTCCTAATTCGATACTTAAATTATCCTCATCTAACTCTTGACACATGTCAAAACCTTCTCTTCCTTTAAATCATCTCCCCCTCCGACTCTTGACATATAACACATGTCAGAATCTCTCACCATCCTTAAAGTACCCATCCTCTAACCCTTTAAATTACTCCTCTTCAACACTTGACATATGTCAGAACCTCCCCTCCTTTTAAATTACCCCTTCCATCCTTTAACATATGTCAAAATCTCTCATCCCTTTAAATTACCCCTATCCAACCCTTAACACATGTCAAAATCTCTCATCACTTTAAATTACCACCCTTTCAACCCTTGACACATGTCAAAATCTTTCATCCCTTTAAATTACCTCACTTCCAACTCTTAACAAATGTCAGAACTTCTCACTTTCTTTAAATTACTCATCCTCCAATCCTTGACACATGTCAAAACACTGCTCTCCCTTTAAATTACCTCCTCCAACCCTTGACACATGTCAGAACCTCCCCTCCCCTTAAATTACTCACCCTTCAACTCTTGACACATGTCAGAACTCCCCCCCCTTAAATTACTCACCCTTCAACTCTTGAGACATGTCAAAACCTCTCACACTTCATTTTTAATCACTCTTCAGTCACACCTCCCTCCACTGCTACCTCCCTCTCAGCCTCTCCTTCTCTCTTCCTAAAACATAGTTATCTTCTTAGCCATTACTTTTCGTAATTCATAGAAGGAAACTATAGATGACTATTTAGGTTTATTTTCAGATAGTTAGTTAATTGAAAATGATGTTCCTAGTAGAGAGACTATCTCCAACAATATTCGCGATTATACAGTCGAATTTACCATATATCAGGTTAGTTATTATCATTATTTTATATATATTTGTTATTTATTTTATAAGTAGAGAAATTATATTAAGATTGGATAATGTCATACTTATACATGTTTGTTATATTTTTTATATAGATATTTAAAAGTAGATAAGATATGATAAATTGGGTAAAGACAGTTGGTCTGAAAAATAGTATTATAGTGGTATTAAAAATTCTACTAATTTAAAAAGTGGCAAGCTATCAAAGTGTCATTTTATGTGTGAAAAAAGTGGAAAGTACAAACCGCCACGATATATAGTTGATGGACAATCCTTAAAAAGAAATACCGAGACTAAAAAATGTAAATGTCCATTTGAGCTGCGAGGTATACCAATACCTCCAGATGGTGTGATGTGGGGTTTAATGGTTGTTTGTGGTTTTCATAATCCTCAATTAGCATAATATATTGATGGTCATGAGTGTCCGAGTAGGTTAAAATCAATAGAGAAAGAATTTGTGCTCGACATGGCCAACAACATCACACCTCGTGAAATTCTTAGTATTTTAAAGGAAAGAGACTCGTCAAACACTACAGGGATCAAAAGCATTTACAATGTCATTTTTACAAATAAATCTGCTAAACGGGATGACCTAAATTTTATTCAGTATGTCTTAGACCAATTAATCAAGAAATAATATATCCATGATTACTGTACAAATCCAGACACCAACGAAATCACATATATTCTTTGGATTCATCCAAAAAGTCTAGAGCTATCTGTCAACTTTTCGTCTATATTGATCATTAATGCACATACAAGACCAATGAGTACTGAATACCACTATTGGAGGTTGTGGGTATCACATCCACAATGTGAACTTACTCACTTATGTTCGCATATCTTGGTAATGAGATGACAGAGCAACTGACATGAGCATTAAGTACCTTAAAAGAAGTGGATGGTTGAAAAGAAGACATCATTGCCATTGGTGTTTGTTTCAGATTGGGATTTGACACTTATTAATGTTATTGAAACATGTTTTCTCAATGCACATCACATCCTTTATATTTGACACATAAACCAGTGCGTAATGAAGAAATGCACCCCTATGCTTGGTTTGGAGTGACAATATTTTTATGCATCATGACACTCATTAATTCTTACTAGCATAAGTGGGATGTCATGCACAAGGAGTATCAACGATTCGAGGGTGTTCTAAATTACCTTTGGGATATATGGTTACACCCTTACAAAGAGCGGTTTGCTTCAGCATGGGTTGATACATGTATGCACCTTGGGAGCAATTCAAATCAAAGATATAGTCACCTTATAACTTTATTATTTAAATTTTGTTCATTATTGTACTATTTCAATTCTTTTCAGTGTTAAAACACAATGCATTTTTTTATTATAGGACAGAGTCTGCATATGCGAGACCAAAGTTATATTTAAGAGATACCATGTCATCCCTACAGACATCTTTTGAAAAAATACACAAGATGTTGAGAATTCAGTTCAGGGATATTAAGAAATCGTTCGAGAGATCTCTCAACATTTCATGCCATCAACATTTACATGATGGCATTTTCAGTCAAATAAGATATCGGATTTTATTAGAGGCAATGAAGTTGATTTCTGGTCAACTAAAATGCATTGAGAAAGCATCTCACCAGCTAGTCGCCAGATGCAACTGTTCTATCAAAATTGTATATGGATTGTCATGCAAGCATGATCTTGCACATTACCGTTACTTTTCCATTCCAATTCTGCTTCAGAGTATCAACGCTCATTGGAGGAGATTGTCGATGGACGTACATCAGTTTAATGACGAGGGAACACAACCTAACAAAACATTCCACGTTGTTGAGATATTAGATGGGATGAATCCACATATGTGAGAGCATATGATAGACAAGTTTTTCGATATGATAGATCCATCTCAAACTACAGTTCGAGCTCCTTCATACAACACAGAACATAGAGGTCGACCTACGAGTAGAGATGAGCAAAGTGAATGTCGCATACCTTCTTTTATAGATGCATTAACTTCAGGATCTAGGGTTTCTCAACCGACTGCAACATCTCGAGAGAGAGGAAGACGTGAAAGAGGATCGAAGGTTCGCAATACTCAAACGACCCATGATCATTCTCCAATTCCACTCATCTATGATACTTATATTGAGAAATTACCTCTGTCTCTGCAACGTTATATTTCTCACATTGTTGATGTTCAACCTGATGGTCATTGTGGATTCAGGACAATAGCTACACTAATTGGGTAAAGTGAAGAAGGTTGGTTTCAAGTACGATTCAAGCTTATAGAAGAGATTTAACAAAATAAAGATCTATTTGATCAACTTTATCTAGATCGAAATTTGGGAGTTGTCTTTACTCACTTACCATTAAGAACTCCTCCAGTTCCAAACCAAGAGCGTCGAGAAATAGCTATTGTTTATATTGGCAATTACTTCGTACAAGTTTTCTTACATCCTTATTACCCTGTACCACTCATTCCAATGTGGTGGTGGCAACATTCATTGTATGAAGCTAAAGGATGAGTCACTCGTTATAGGACACGTGCTCATTTATGCAGGGGCGTAGCTACATGGGGCCCAGGGGGTGCGACCGCCCCCTCTGAAATTTTGGGGGAAAAAAATTAATACAACGATTTTTTTAAAAAAAGGATTTAGTTATAAATTCTAAAAAATTCAGGATTTTTTCATAAAATGTTCAATTAAAACAAAAAAAATCCAAACTTTTTTTTCTCTCTCCCATTGCCCGTACTTTTTTCCCCTCTCCCTTCATGTGTTTTCTTCCTCCTAATCTCCTCTCCTTTTTTCTCTCTTGTGGTCTTTTTTCTCTCATAATCCCCTTATTATTCTTTCCCTAATTTTAATTTTACCCTCAAAATTCTTTTGTCGTACATTGATGTTGTTGTCATCCACGTTGCTATCGTCGTTATCACCAGCACTGTTGTCATTTGCTGCAGCGCTGCCATCGTCGCTTTGTCGACGCTCCACAACAAATGCATTTTGATTGAGGCAAAGTTTTCTTGCTTTATCTCTTTTGATTACGAATTTAAGTGTTGGAAAAACATATAGTGTTAATTTTTCATATATGTATAATTTATTTTCTAGTTAAGTATGTCAAATATTTATAGATATTGAGATCTTCTATGCATTTAATGTTTGATTTGTTTATGAAGATGATCAATTTCATTGACGATCATTCAAAATTTGATCAATTAAATAATATCATTGATTATTTCTCATCATATAATTCACTACAAGAAAACCTGCAATTAACGATAGAATTTAATTTTCATCACTAATTAGCGACTGAAATAAATTATTGTTAGTAATTTAAAGACAAAAATTAAATTTCATTATCAATTCCATCTCTATACTTATTTAACCTCTTTAATTAGCTACGAAAACTTAATTCCCTCGCTATTTTAGCAACAAAATAAGTTTTCGTCTCTATTTTAGCAACTCAATTAAGTTTCTGTCACTAATTAACTTTCTAATTAAGATTTTTATTCTCGATTTTTCTTCCCAGAGCCCTAAAATCTTCCTCTGTGATCGACCTTCTCTCCTATCTCTGACATGCTCCTCTCCTCTCCTCTTCGATCTCTAGCACTGGCATACATCTCATCGGTATGCACGATCTTCTCCCGTTCCCTCTCCTCTCTTAGTGACTGCTTGGCGGTGGCCTCACAGCGAGGTCTCGCTTTGGCCATAGCCTCACAATGATGTCTTTCCTTTGTTGCGGCCTTACAGTGAGGTAGGGAGGTTGGGCTTGACCTTAGTAGTATGCCATGATCAACTTGAATTCGTCCCTCCTGAATGCAAATTCTAACTACACCACTGCATTTATGGTACGAAGTAATAGGTACACCACCATCAAACGCGTCAGGAGCAAAATTTGGAGGCAATATTGATTAAAATTTTTATTTTTATATATTTTTATTTTTTTGTATTATTATATGTACTCTTCATTTGAAAAAATATATTTGTTCCTAAGTTATGAATGTGTTCACTATTAATTGTTAATATTTTTTTTTAGTTTTAAATATATAATTTTTATTTTAATTCATATTTTTATCCTTTTTAAAATTTTTATAAATAATAACTTCTAAAATTTATAACTAAAAATAAACAAAAGATTATAAAACATATAAAAAAAATTATGTAAAAAAATAAAAGTGATAAAAAAAATTGATAAAAATTAATTAATAAAAAAATAATAAATTGGAAAAAATATAAATATTATGAAAAAATAAATAAAATTAAATAAAAAATAAAATTATATAAAATTGGAAAAAAAAATAAAGTATTGCTTAAAAAATAATTATTTTTAAATAAAATTAAATGGAAATTAAAAAAAAATAGTAGTGGCATTTGGAGAGAGAGAGAGAGAGAGAGAGAGAGAGAGAGAGAGAGAGAAGGTGGTGAATTCCTGTTATCTTCCATCATCTCATGGCAAGCTACCATGGCAGAGTCAGACAGCAGCAGGCACCTGCAACATCACAGGACGGCCCCTCTTCTCCTCCCCTCCCCTCCCCTCCCCTCGCTGTCAACCATTGCAGAAAAGACCATCAAAAAGCATCTCCACCCTCCAAGAAGGAAAGATCCAAAGGCAAGGACCAGGAAGGTAGATGCGTGATCAAGTGGAGGAAAACCAAACCAAAAGCCACGAGGTGAGGTGAGGTGAGGTGAGGTGAGAAATAGGAAGGAAGAAGGGAAGAAAAGGCAGGCAGGTGCCCTCATGGCATATGGATCACCCAACCCAGCTTCGGCTTCACCTCTCTATTTCTCAGATCCAATACTTCTCCGCAGAGGCAGGCAGATGTTGCCAGATTTGCCCCTCAGCGGACCAGAAAAGTCTTCAGCCAGCGGGAAAACTCTTCGTCCTTTCCTCAATTTTTACTTATCAGATCCGCACCTCGGTTTCGCCATCGTGCCCTAAGGCGGTAGGTTTTCGCATCTGGTGAGGGACGCCTTCTGCGGTTTCCCGGCTCTTCTGCCTCCCAAGGTGAGATCTCGGGATCCGGCCTCTGCGGCGATGAAGCGGGGCGAGAAGTTGGCCGTGCAGTCTTCTCCGGCGGCCAAGGCGCGGTTCAGGCACCAGAGTCTCTTGCAGGATTATGAGGATCTGGTAAAGGTGAGATCTTTGAATTTCCCCTCTTGTTCATCTTCCGATTTTTCCTAGAAATTTTGCTGCCTGGGCTGCGAATCTGAGATTTGGCAAGAGTCTTTCTTTCCCTTTTCTTTTGTCAGAGATCTAGGATTCTTCGTATTCTGGCAGAAAATTCTTGGATTTCTGGCGATCCAAAACCAAAACTTTCTACTACATATTACTTTCTTTACTCTATTGAATCTGTTGATTTGTTTTTTAGACAAAGTTTATGATGAGTTTCTTCACATAATTCTTGATGTTCTTATCTTTAGAATTTGCTTTCTCAGATATGTGTTTGAGATTATTCAAGATCTATCATCAAATTTTCCATTTTGTGTATGGAGAATGCTTCTACTAGTTTAGGTATCTCAAAAAACACAACTTAAACATCCTATAATGCTTCTTGAACATGTTTGAAGCTACAAAATTGTGGAAATTTGTATTATGCATAATTAGATTCTAGTTTTGTGTATAATACAATACTATATATGTTCATGCAAGATCCTAACCATGAAAATGAACCTTTTATTTATTGCAAGATGATAATTGAAGTTAGAGATCTTACTAAAAGTTGGAATTCTTTTGCTTCTGGAATAGGCTTTGAATAAGCTAGAACACCATAGAAGTTAGAGATCCTGGCATAGTATCTCGTTTCTCATATGAGATCTCTCAGAATTTTGTGATATAAAGGCACTCTTATGATCCTAACCATGGAAATGAAATTCCATTAGGGCATAAGAATTGATGTTCTTTAGCAAAGTTGGAATTCTTTTATTATTATTATTATTAGCAATTGGTTTTGAATAAGCTGGAACATCATTAAGCTTGTGACTCTTCTACACTTGCTCGTTCCAGCATAGTTTTAGTGTCTTGTTTTTGATATGGAATCTCACTGAAATTTATGATGTTAAGGTACTCTGTGATAACATACCACATATGTTCATACTTTATGATCCTAACCATAGAAATGAAATTTCAACTCTATATCGAATAAGTTCTTATGCAAAGTTGGATTCCTTTCCCATCAGGAATTGGTTTCAAAAAGTCGGAAGACTTAATCTTGTGATTCTTTTTATACATACTTGATTCTGGCATAGCATCTGGTTTCTGACATGAAACTTTATGACATTAGAAGTGCTAATTGGTTTAGAATATGCTGGAACACTTTTGATCTTGCAACTCTTCAACACATACTCCGATTCCCACATGGCGTTTTATTTCCAACACTAAATCTCACAGAAATTTCTTACAGGAAACTGACGCAAAGAGAAAGAACCTGCACATAGCGAAGCAGAAGAAACTCAAACTTCATGCTGAAGTCAAGTTAGCACCTCTTTCTTCTGATTATTCACAGCAAGATAAATTATGCGTTCTTTAGGTTTATGAGCTCAATCACCCATAGTTTCAAGAAGGTTTACCCTTTCAGTAAACCCTTGTCTTATCTGCAATGCTGTAGATTCTTGCAAAAACGATACAAAACTCTATCGCAGAATCGATCTGGAACAGTGCAGTTTAGGCTGAAAACGAAACCAAAGAGTCGGTTCTTTGTTGCTCAACCTTCGAATTCAAATGCTTCTCATCAGCTCCCTGCTAAAGATCAAAGTTCAAAATTAAGAGATGATGCTTCTCCAAGCACTTCAGCAATCATAGATTTGAACCAGGTCTCTTTGCCGGTAACTATAGAAGCCTCACAATGGTTCTTATTTTTGAAATTGACGTTGTTGTACCTAAGCCGAACGTTTCTAATGGCAGATTGGTGAAGACATGGACAAGTATCAGTTTGATGCAGAGCCTTCAAAGGTCGAAGCTAACGATATCAAGCTCTCTATTTGTCGAGATGTTGGCCATGCATCATCAAACCAGGTGGGGAAAAGAAAGATTACATGGCAAGATCAGGTAGCTTTGACAGTGTAGACATTCTCGTGTGGCATAAAAGTTGGAAAATATGGGTCTCCCGCTAATTTCATTCCTGTTCTATTGATATGTTTCTCGTAAAGGAAACCTAGAGGTAATTTACTCTTATACATGAGACCTTTTAGAATTTGTAAATGAGGTTCTTGCCGTTGCTCGTGTAGGTTTGGATGAGCTTGGTGAATCAATCATAACGACTAATAAGCAATTCTTTATCACTATGCCCCATTTACGCCCGCAATGGAGTTGTGTGATTACCGAAGAGGATCTAACACCTATTTACTCTAATAGAGACGGGGGTGATCAAACCTCCTTAATTTGCCCCAATGGAGACCATGTTGAGCCTCCTCTTTGTGACTAAGTGGATCTTGGAGTCGGTCCAAAGCTAGGTGGATGTAGCCATGGAAAGAGAAAACTCCTTTGCATGTTTGGGTTAGACAACAATCACATGAAATAAGGATGAGGGATGACGGGCAACATTCCGATAAGTGGTAGTCAAGTGAGCAACAACGACGGCATGTGGAGTTCAAACAGGTGAAATTGAGGGCATTAGAGAAGGCTATAAGAAGGCAACACGAACGCTAATAATGTCACATGAGGTTGAGCCCTCTCTCTTCGAGTGGGTCCAAAGCTAGGTGGATGTCGCCATGGAAGGAAAAAACTCCTTTCAATACTTGGGTTAGATGACAATCACATGAAATAAGGATGAACGATGATGAGTAACATCCCAATAAGTGGTAGTCAAGAGAGCAACAATGATGACATGTGGAGCTCAAACAAATGCAATTGAGGGCATTCGACAAGGCTAACCGTACACAAACGATAACAATGTCACACAAGGTTGAGCCCCCTCTTTGTGACTAATCGTATCTTCGAGTCAGTCCAAAGCTAGTGGATGTAGCCATGGAAGGAAAAAACTTCTTTGCAGGCTTGGATTAGAGTATCCACATCAATTATCTTATTTAAAAATTTTAATAAAGTGAATTATTTATTTTAAATTTTAAATATAGTAATAAGAAAATTGATATGGATGCTTTTAGATGACATCAAGACGAGGGATTATGAGTATCTCAATCAGGGCCATCTCAACCATTCTTGAGGCTCTAGCCGGAAAAAAGAATTTAATATTTTTTTAAATAAATATTATTATAAATATTTAATTTTATTAGTTATAGCAAAATATGAAATTTGCCACCCTAGCAGCCCAACATGACCGATCCTACGACCATCTGTAAGGAGGTAAATCAGGAAGCTACAGTTGGCCATTACGGGGAGAGCATTTTTCTTGACTTTACCGACATTCGACACCTTGTCCATTGTAACAATATCTACCCCGTATTAGTCAACTTAATCATGTCCTGGGGGCGACATTTAATTCTGTTAGTAAGATTTAAAAAGACATTTTCATATACTGTCAATGATTATTTATACAATTAGAAGCAGTGACTAATTATGTCACATAACAATAAAAAATTAGTAATACACTTTTTTATTATTAGTAAAATTTTAAAAATAAAAAAAATTTATGTTATCTAATTTAAAAATAGTAATAAATTATTGTAATACTATTAATATACATTTTAATTATATGTTTTTTTAAAAAAAATCAATCATTTTTAACTTCGAGAAAGGAAGTCTCGACACAATAGTAAAATTATTGTGTGACTTAGAGGAAATGGATTCGGGTACTAGATATAGTTACTACGTATAATAGACTCTTCCTTAGAATCCCTCATTGATGGGAGCTTCGTGATTTAACTTTGATAAATTAGTAATAAAATTTATTTATCCAAAAATACTTAGCTAGAAAATATTGATGGTGAATTATTAAAAAAATGAAAGAAAAATAAAATTTAAGAAAGAAATAATACTACATTATTGAATATATTTTTTACTTTCAAAAATATTTTTATCAAAAAAAAATATATATCAATTAAGGGTAACCAATAAATATTTTGATTAATAAATTAAATTTTTATCTTTAAAAAAAAATTAAAATTACTAATTAAATTTTAATAAAAAAATAAAAATAAATTACCAATTAAATCTAATTTTAATAGTAAAAAATTAAAATTATCAATTAAATCTAACACAAGTAAAAAAAATAAAAATGATCCAAATTTAATCTAAAAAAAATTAATTTTTTTTTTTGACTAAATATAGTTTAGCTAGTAAAAAAAATTAAAATTACCGATAAAAATAAATCTCGACTAAAATTTATTTTAACTATAATTTTAAATATTTAATATACATATCCATATGTTTTTAAATTAATATTCATATTTAATTTATATAGGTATATATATATATATATATAAAATTTGTGGGTCCCAATATAATAGGGGCCCTAGGCATAGACCTTAATAACCTATGACTTTAACCGGCCCTGATCCCAATAAGTAGTAGTCAAGTGAGTAACAATGACAACATGTGGAGTTCAAATAAGTGGAATTTAGGGCATTCGACAAGGCTATATATAAAGGTAATACGAACGATAACAATGTCATATGAAATTCTAAGAGTGTTCACATCAGTTACCTTTATTTAAAGATTTTACTTTAAATTTTAAATTAGATAGCTAAAAAATCTTTGTATCTCTATTCATTTCTTAAATTTAACATTTATGAACAATATTTCTTTAAATTAAAAAAATAAATTTCATTCCCGAAATATTATAAAGGAAAAAAAATTAATATATTATATAAAAAAATTAGATATTTAAATTTAATAAAATATTTTTTTTCATATTAAATTATATATTTTAGATTATAAAATTGATACCTCTAGTTAAACGTCTCCAACTAAAGGACATAATGTAGAAATACTCTTCGACTATCTTTCCCTTGATTCACGCATGGCTATGACTACTTATGTCGTGGTCCCGTCGTCAACACGTTATAAAAGAAAAAAAAAAATCGACCATTCGAGCTCGAGCCAAACCAAAATGTACAAGGAACTAAATTTTAATAAGATTTATATTTCATAAAATTCGTGTTTCTCGTTGGCTTTATTGGAGATTTTTGAATCATCAACCTCTCCTTGAAATTAAAATAATCCAAATAATAATTACTTATAAAATAATTCATGACATAAATGTCTGATGACCTGGGTGGCAATGACCTGGTATAGCCCATTATTGTAGCCGTGGACCAATAATTTTCCACCACGTTGATAACCTCTTCTACCACGGCTACAAAACTATAATAAAATAAATAATAAAATAGACGGATAATGTGACAGAGCGACACGTACCGTACTCATCCATGTGGTCTCGTTCCTTATCCAGCTATTTACTTTATTGCATCGTTGGTTGGTCGCAGCCTCGACACGTGGCTTCAAAATTAAATCACAATGACGTGATATCCGTGATAGCAAAAGCTAATTATGCTAAGTCTACATGTCGTTGACTGTTTATCCCTCCCCAAATATTTTTAGATTATATAAAAATAAATAATTATGAGTCAATTTATAATCAATCGTAAAATAATTAAAGGATAGAAAGAATTTTTTTCTATAAAGTTAGAGTGTATTTTTGGAAAAAAACAGAATTAAAAGTATTATTTTTTAATAAAAGATAAATGAAGTATTTAATCAAAAGTCAAAACAATAATCATTCAACATTTAATTTCAAACTCAAATGGCAAAACATGTGAACCACAAGCATTAAGAAAACAAATTAATAAATTAAAATTAGTTCAAAACATCCGTTAAAAAATATTTTTTGATTTTTTTAAAAATAATTAAGACTCCATCAAAAATGGCCTTTGGCTTCAACTTTCCTTCGCTTGGCTTTTGGAAGTAACAAATATACGGATACGATGGACTGATCATCCACCGTCATCGTTATCGAGCCGCTTATTTCTTCTTCTCCTTCTTCCCTCTCACTTTCCACACCACCTTCGCTTCTCTCCCATGGCGAACGCCGCAGGCGCGTCGGAAGAGGAGCTGCCTCGTGCTTCGTCGGCGGACGAGGAGGTGGTAGAAGAGGAGCAGGTCGGGACCGTAAATGAGCGGCTTTTGGATTACCGTTCGCTCAATCTCCGGCGCCACGCACCCAACAACACCTCCCAAGTCGCAATCGTCGGCTCCAACCTCTGTCCCATCGAGAGCCTCGATTACGAGTGATGACTCTGTTTCGTTTTTGTTTTTTTTGCTTAATCTGATCTTTTGGTGTGTAAAGATGGGATCTTACGGTACCTTTGCATTGGATGGCGCCTCAGATTGGTCGAGAACGACCTCTTCAACCAGGACTGGAGGAGCCGAAGCCGGTCGGCTATACTGCGGTATGTCTTCCTCAAGTGGACCTTCTGCCTCTTTATCGGCTGCGTCGCTGGCGCGATTGGGTTCTTCAACAACCTCGCTGTGGAGAACATCGCCGGCCTCAAGTTTGTCGCCGTTTCCAACTTGATGCTCGCCAATAAGTAAGCCACAGTAGAGATCTTCCCATATCTGGTCCATTGCGTTAAATCTGCCCCCTTTTCTAGCTAATTCGTTGATTGTGTCGATTTCAAGGTATTGGACTGCGTTCGCGGTGTTTGCTGGTTCCAATTTGGCCCTTTTGATGTTTGCGACGGTGATTACGGCTTTTGTTTCAACTGCAGCAGGCGGTTCGGGGATACCAGAGGTGAAGGCTTACTTGAATGGCGTGGATGCTCCTGATATCTTCTCTCTGCGCACCCTTGCTGTAAAGGTCAGATTGGATCCATCTTTTGACAATCTTCTCGTGGGAGATTTGATTTCTCTCCTCATTTTGTTTGAATGGAAAGTTAAGATCGATCTTGCCAGTTTGAAGTTGAAAGTATAATCAAAGCTAAGGATTATACTAGGAAACCATAGATTCATAGTCCTTATTCCTTTTAGATCCATCCATGCTCTGTTACTATATACTTTCAGGGATATCTTAAGGAAGATCTTTCAATCTATTGTTTATGGCGAATAGATAGAATTTAAAGCTAATGGCAAGATGATTCAAAGTATTTCAATCTATTTCTTACAACTTAGTCAGCTAATTCTACTGCTTGTGTTCATCAATGTCTATATCTGCCCTCTTCAACTTTATCATACTTTTAGTTGACTTCATTGAACTTCCATGCTGTTCATGTGGTTCAAGTTGGCATATCTTTTAACTTTTTGAGTAACTATGGTCTTCATTCTTGTGATTCATGAATGCTGATTAATGATTTGTATTGTAGATTGTAGGTTTGATCACTGCTGTGTCATCCTCTCTCCATGTGGGCAAGGCAGGCCCAATGGTTCACATTGGTGCATGCATCGGGGCTATAGTTGGACAGGGTGGGTCGCGGAAGTATGGCATGAATTGGAGATGGCTACGTTACTTCAAGAACGATAGAGATAGGCGTGACCTTGTTACTTGCGGTGCTGCCGCTGGCATTGCTGCTGCTTTTCGCGCTCCGGTTGGTGGAGTTCTCTTTGCGCTCGATCATTGTGTTCATGGTAGTCTCAGATGCTATATGTCTAACTTCATTTGCTTCTTAGACATTGAAGGATCACTCGCTAAAACATTAGACTTTTTTTTTAATCCTTTTAGATCATTTAAAAAGGTTTCATTCTCAGCAGTTAAATTTTTAGTAAGAGTAGAAGTTTTCATCTATGTTTCTTGACAGAAATATACTGTTTTTCATCTGAGATGCTAATTTTGTACTAGCATCTCCACATAATTCAGATATTCATTTCATGTTACAGGTGGAGAAGTGCACTACTCTGGAGAGCTTTCTTCACAACTGCTGTAGTTGCAGTCACACTCCGTGCTCTGGTTGATGTTTGCGAAAGAGGAAATTGCGGTTTATTTGGAAAGGGTGGGCTTATAATGTACGACGTAACTGCAGATAATATTACCTATCATCTAGCTGACTTACCTCCAGTGATCCTCCTCGGGGGAATTGGGGGAATATTAGGAAGTCTATATAACTTTCTCATGCTCAAGGTCCTTCATATATTCAGCCAAGTTAACGAGTATGCATTATTTTTCGGCTCTATTATGTTTTGGATGATGTTTCTCTACTTGCATTTGATATATTTTTTTGTTCAAAAGATGACATTCTAAACTCGGAACCTTGTGTTTTACCAGGAAAGGATGCACCTACAAATTGCTTCTTGCTGCTACTGTGTCGATATTTACATCTTGTTGTCTGTTTGGGTTACCGTGGCTGGCACCTTGTAGCCCTTGTGTGAAGGCAGACTGCCCCTCTATAGGCCGCTCTGGCAGCTTTTCAAATTTCCAGTGCCTTCCGAACCAGTACAACGATCTAGCCAGCTTGTTTTTCAACACCAATGACGACACAATCAGAAAACTTTTCAGTAACGGATCAAATGATGATTTCCACAAGTCGTCCATCATGGTATCCTTCATCACCTCATATGTTCTAGGCATCATAAGTTATGGTGTAGCTGCACCTTTCGGCCTTTTTGTGCCTGTTATCTTGACCGGAGCGACCTATGGGCGTGTTATTGGAATGCTAATGGGCTCGAACACGAGTCTCGATCATGGTCTCTTTGCTGTCCTTGGTGCTGCCTCTTTTCTTGGAGGAACAATGCGGATGACCGTGTCTGTGTGCGTCATTATTCTAGAGTTAACCAACAATCTTTTGCTACTTCCCTTGGTTATGTTGGTTCTCCTGATATCGAAATCTGTTGCCGACTCTTTCAATCCGAACATCTACGATCTGATTCTGAAATTGAAGGGTCTTCCTTATCTCGAAGACCATGTGGAACCGTACATGAGGCAGCTCACTGTAAGTGATGTTGTCGCAGGTCCTCTACGAACCTTTAACGGTGTAGAAAAGGTCGGCTCCATAGTTCATATACTGAAGACGACTGGCCATCATGCATTCCCTGTGATAGATGAACCGCCATTTTCTTCTCCTCCCGTGCTGTATGGTCTGATCCTCCGCGGGCATCTTCTGAGTTTGTTGAGGAAGAAGTATTTTCAGCCGACATGTTCACTCGCCGGTTCTAATCATGCTTCGAAGAAATTTGTAGCTGATGACTTCGCAAAGCGTGGATCAGGAAAACAAGATAGCATTGACAATATAGAGCTGACTGCTGAAGAGATGGAGATGTTTATAGATTTGCATCCATTTATAAACACTTCGCCTTACACAGTTGTTGAGACGATGTCACTCGCGAAAGCTCTCCTTCTTTTTCGAGAAGTCGGCTTGAGGCACCTATTGATTGTTCCCAAGTCAGCCAATGTAAGAAACTTAAAGCCTAAACTTATTCTTCAATCGAATTTTGTTTTTGTTCAAGCAAAAGGATTTCACTTATAATTTCATGATAAACAATTTGTGATCCTCAATTCACTTTCTTCACCTTTCAAGTGAAGGTATATTTGCTCTCTGATGAAGTAACTTGGTGTGACTTTGAATGCAGAGGGCGCCGGTGGTCGGTATATTGACGAGGCATGATTTCATGCCCGAGCACATCTTGGGTCTGCATCCATACCTAACGAAGAGCAGATGGAAGAGATTGCGGTTTCGGACATCGATTTTTACTAAGTTTTTCAGGGCTCCTTCCATATAGTTTTGCTCATAGCTTCTATGATCGATGTGTGAAGGATTTTGATTTTTCTTCTACGGCATGTAATAACCGAGAACTAAAAGTTTGTGTTTTTTCCATTATTCTTCTTGCGGAAGCTTGTAAGATTTGTATCAAGTTCACTTTTGTTACGAAATTTGATTGAAAAAAATGCCTCTCCTCCTAGGTTTTGTTAGGTGTGACTGAAAGGGGCCTTTACATGATTAGGATTTGAAGGTCCCTTTGTGCCATATTTGTCTCTACATTAGTATTAGCTTAATTATTTCATCGAACTTATTAACTACGTGTCATGCCCCAGAGGAGTTCATGTCAGAGGAAATTTCGACAGCATCTCCTTTATACGGGTGACAATCTGAACCATTTCTACAGACACAATATACTTCAGCCACAGGCGGCTAGAATATACACACAACCACGCAATTTATATGCAGCCTACTCGGCTGATACAATAAAAAAATACAACCACGCAGTTATATGTAAATCTAACAGTCTATTCGGTTGTACCAAAACCAAACACAGCGGAAGTACAATGGACAACCCATACAAACTAAAAACGAAGACTGTTAGCTAGCAGACTGACATAACAAAATAAAACAACACTCCAGAAACAAAATCGGAGCACAAAGCTAAATACACTGATACATAAAACCAATAGAACTTAAATGGGAACAGCAAGTCTTCTGATGTGACGTGGGAACCGGCGGGCAGGATACTCCAAGCGACTCCATAAACAACCTGGTACTTGAAAAGATAGTGTCCACGGGGGTGAGTTCAACAACTCAGCAGATACCTAGTTGACATGTATAGTAAACTATAACAAATAATAATAACTATGGAGTACATCCTCCTATACAAAAGTTGGAAATGCACAATAGAAAAGGGCTGAAGAGAACTGTACTCATGAGGGCCTCCTATCTCAGGTCGTCAGACCGAGAGTATCATAAATCCTGTATGCATGTCAAACATATGCATCCATCCAAATGCAGCATATAAGTGCAGCAACCACAATCAGTAAATGCATCAATGCATATGATGTCAATGACATGGTCACCCCTGACGCCAGTCAACCATCTCACACATGATGGTGAGACCGAGTGGGTAAGTCTGTGACAATCGTGCACTCTGCTGTCACTGCTCCTGATTAGTGACCGAGTGAACGGGATGCTGTCGGAGTACACCTATCCTCCTACCTCAAACATAGTGAGGGAGCGCAATGCTCTCATCTCCCGGTACACGATGATGGAGAGGGATCCCGACGTGCTACCACGCTGCAGTCACACTACCCATGAGCGTCCCAACGGAGCACCACCGAGCAAAACTGACGTGCTACCACGCTGTGTCACGCTACCCATGAGAGGACCAGCGGAGCACCGACAGAGATGAAACTGGCGATGTGCTCAACAATAATGGAGCAGATTATCGCACAACATGCAATCATACGAATGGTGCATGACACTAAGCATAGCAAAATCCTAAACAACATAGCAATATTCAAATATATATATATAATGTGTACCATAGGACAATGAACCAAATCAAAGGTACACAGATCAGATAAGGTATACGAACCTAGATCATGAACATAATAAACACATGGTTGTGGCACTACCCCTATAAGCATGTATAATCAGGTAGGTACTAACATGAAGTACATAATAAGTAAATAAAACAAGCATGTAACAGGTATCGGGTGGTGACCAATCGAAGCAAAAACGAACATAATCATTACTAAAGGTTATAACCTACTAAACATATCAACATGACATTAATCAAAGATAAGTCAAGGTACCCGCCTCCAATAAAAAGGTCTAATCCGACGTTGAGATGCTCGTCTCGCGCCAAAGTCCTGTGTCACCAATATAAATATATTTTGTTTAGCTAACTTAAATGTACAGCTAAATAAAATCCTTAAGGCTAAATTAGGATAAAACCCTAATCAATCTAACCATCTAGTAATCCAATTTATCCCTAATTCAATACATATACATAGGTTAACATTAGTTATTAACCTATCTATCAATCATCAACAACAAGATCAAAACCCTATACCTTACCTCAATTTACAGTCGTTCTTGCTACTGGTGAAGGGTTGTTTGCTGCTGAATTTCAAGGTAAGCAGCTGCTCCAATCCTGAGGAACCTACTGTCAAAATTTCTAGCCACAACTACCTGGAATTACTGATCCCTAAATCAAAATACCCAAAAATCAGCACTTGTCGTGATCCAAGAGGTTCAAGTGCTACTGATTGAATCTGTAACCCAATCTCAAATCGAAAGAGTACTACAACCAGTGATCTAATACACAGAAACAACAAAGATAAGTTGCTCACCTCACTGCTGTCTTGTTTGGATCCGACAGCAAGAAGAAATCTAGGGCATGACATCTAGGGCACAAGGTCGACGATGGCGCTGGGTCGGACATGGTGGCCGGTGACAGTGCTAGTAGGCGCGACAAGGTCGTCGGGGTTGGCGACCTAGAGCAGAGGGGAGGTGCTAAACATTGTGGCTCATGGCGAGAAAGAAGACTAGGGCACGACGGTCGGCGCTAAATTAAAATTAAACTAAAACTAATACTTTTATTAATTAACTCAACCAATTACTCCGAAATTTAAGTTGATTAACCAAATAAGTTTTAAATTATTGAATTGAGTCGGTAACAAATTATTTCATTTAACTTGAAAGTTAATTTTAACTTAATTAGCTTAATCCAAGGTTAATTTTTTAAGAATAATTGATTAGTGATTAATTTAAATAATTTTATTTTAATCAAACTTAATAAATAGTTACAATAGGTATATAGAATTATATTTGCTGAACGTAACTATTACCAACATCAAATTCCCTAGGCACTTAGGTAAAACTCCTTGTTACTAACAAGAATAATCAGGATATGTCATATTAAAAGGAGCAAAGGTTGAAAATTCTTTCAAATAGTTTAAAAGTAATTTAGCATTCTTAAAAAAATTTTGATCTGAAAACCCTTATGAATATTTTAAAAGTATTTTAAAACCTTTTAAATTTTATTTGAAAAATAATTAAATGGTTCTAAAATGATTATGCTGGATTCCTTTAAAAAGTTTTGCAAAAGCTTGAGAAAATTATTTTGAAAGATATATGTTTGAAAATTACTTTAAAATTATTTTGAAAGATATTTTTTAAAAAAATACTTCAAAAATCGCTTTCAAAAACTTACTCCTCCACTTTTTAAATATCTATTTTGAAACTGAATAAAATTAATCTTTCAAATTTTTTTTTGAAAATTACTTTGACAATATTTGAAAACTTTTTTCCTTTTGAAAAATCATTGTTTTAAAATTACTTACTTTGAACAATGCTTATAAATTTTTAATTACATGATCATCTTAATGAAATACTAAATTGTTAAACTATGTTTGAAAAGTTTATTTTCAAAACATTTGTTTCGAAATGTTTTTGAAAACTTTGTTTGTTTTTAAAATTTTGTTTGCTTTCAAATTTGAACATTGTGTTACCAAAAGCGTTTCGAAAAAAAAAAAAAACTTGTTTCAAAACATTATTTTGAAACCATACTTAAAAATTTATTTCAAACTGTAACTGAAAAATTTATTTATCTTGCTAAAACTATAAATGAAAATTTGTTTGCAAATCTATTTATTTTGCTCATATTTTATTTCAGCTATACAAAAATTTCTAAAATTTTGTTGAAAATTAGTTGCAACTTTTGCTACATTTTTTTTAATATTTTGAAAATCAAGTTGCCAACTTTTATTGGAATTTTTGTTAACAACTTTTTCGAAAATTAGCTTCAAATTAGTTAATAGGACAACTACTTGAGTATGTGTTTTATTTAAAACATCATAATTGTTCTGGTATGCCCATGGTTGCATTTACTTATGTTTGATGCATTACATTTTTTTTATATATATGCCAAAGGTAAAGTATAGTAGATTAGGTTAGAAAAATTAACTTACTTTACTCAAATTTAAACTTAATTTGCACTATATGTTTACTGCTTATTTGCATTTATTTTTCATAACTTTAACTTAGGTTGTCGTTACATAAAAAAAAAAAAAGAAAATTGTTGCTGCAGATTACACTAATGATCAGATTTTGATGTATGATAAATAGATTAAAGTTAGTGTCACACCTCAGAGGAGCCCTTGTCTGACAAGCAGACAACATCTCCCCTATAACAGTGACAAATGAAATCTGGATACATAGTTACTCGACCTACAACCCATACGACTAGAAATAAAACACAACCACGTAGTTTAATATGCAATCCACACGGCTGGATCAAGAATCACGCAGTTGTATATACAACTCACACGACTAGAATAAAAAACAAAATAATAAAAAGTGTACACGGTTGTTACAAAAACACAGCGGAAGTCATAGGAAAGCCACACAATCTAAAATGATACAATGCGTGCCGACACGGCTTAAACATAACAAAATACCAAAAATGGTAAAGTGGTCACATGGCTAAACATCAATTACAATGATAATACCATAAGGAAAATATGCAAGAAAATAAAAGTGAAGTAAAGACCGTCTTCTAATGTGACGTGGGACTTGTTGGGATCTAGCGCGTCAAAGACGCGGAAACGCAGCAGAAAAATAACTACTAGATCCTCTTATACATCAGATCCATGCGAAGGGAAGAAACAATTTCTATTCGTAATCTATACTAAGCTACATGATAGAATTATACCTTTGTTGCATGTCATTCGCAATCCCGATAGCAACCTCTTCTTGTTTAGATGCAGATCGCAGCGCGTTCAAGCATCCGCACCTCTACGGTATCCACACGAACAAGTCTTTCCTTCGTTTGTCTCACAAACTGAACAAGATGGAGAAGAAAAACACACAAGGTTGTGCTAGCAACCTCAATGGTGTGTTCGGCCAAGATAGGGAAGGAGGAAGAAGGAGAATGCCAAGGGTCTCTTCACATTCACATCTAATGAAAATCACTTCCAAAATGATTTATATAACCATCCCATGGTATACCAAGAGTCTCCACCCTTTCATCTTCTAATCAAATGGCTCAAAATCATCCATTCAATCCAATGGTTGAATTTTGACCATTCAACTTCCTTTATGAACTCAAGTTCACCCAATGAGTCTAACCCATTGATTCCCATGCAATTGAAGTCAATCCAACAATTGGATCCCTTTGAGTCTAACTCAATGAGTCAAATTCGGATTACACTTAATCCATTGATTCATCACATGAATCCATCTCTATATCAACTTGTTCTTAGTGGGTGACCCTATAGGCTCTCGTAACGTTGGCAATGCACCCAAATCAACATTTGTGATACATAAACAATGAGTGTCATCTAGCAAGGCATCATTGCTACCCAAGTGACGAGAAACTCGAGATCCGACCTAACCTGTCCGTGGCTATCATCATGTATGACTTGATCCCTCTATCCTTGATATCTAGATTGATCAATGAGGCATAGACCGTGTCATCCTCTTATCAATCTTTGTGTTTCTTGATCTCCAAGTAGACACACTCAATCAAATAAGCTCAATATCTCATATTGACTCATTTGCGCATGGTCATGCTTTCTTATGTCCTACTAATCAAGGGACCCACAGATATCGCTTCCGTCATATGGAAGGGATAGATCTCATCTACATCCCTCCGCATAATTCATTGCATACCCAGTGATTGACTTTATGGTCCACCCTTTTACAGGTGATGTTTAACGATACCAAAGTACACAACTCCTTATGTAGGGAACCGTAGTGACTTCAGGTCTAAAGACTATTCATACCAATAGTCACATGAGAATGTTTATGACACTCATACGACGATCCATGAAACATTCTCATGGCGGGGCATTCAGTATATATTCTCTAATATATACTCATATGTGTCAACCTGATATCTCATATCCATGACTTGTGAGATCAAGTCATCCGTTGACCTACATGCTAGTTTTAATGCATTAATATTATCCTTGTATATTAATGCTCGACTAAGAATAGTTAAGAGTAATGTTATCTACAATATCTCACTATCAATTCAACCAATTGATATATTGTAGATAAAAACATATTGTTAGAGTGTATACTAAAAATCTAGCTTTTGTAAACATTTATTTTTGAAATAAAAGAATCACATTGGTCAAATGTCTACATTTTATTTGTTAAGTGTAGTTGTTCAATTAATTTATATTGTAAATAACATGGTGTGTGGTGTCACACACAGAAGATTATGTTATCAGTTCTTTATAAATTATAAACAGTTACTCACGACTAAGATGGAAAGGAACAAACCATTGGAATAGTCGTAGTGTAATTAAGTATTAGTTTATCTTGACTAATAAATTACACTAGTACACTCTAAGTGTATTGAGTAGGACCATTTTAGGTAAGTTCTTTTTATACTGACTTAATAAAAGAACTAGACCTTAGTTATTATGGAAGTGTGTGCTCTTAATCCTGATATAATAACAAGCATATATATTTAGTATTTATTTCTTTAACTTATCAAAGGGTGAGATTTAGCTTGATGAATCAATATGCCCGATAAGTTGGGAAATGATATTACTTATAGTGTGTGTTGTTGATTATAGAAGGAAACTGTGTCCTAGTAATCTAGGTTGAGAATGTTCCCAAGAGGAACTCATAAGGATTGTCATGTAAAACCCTGCAGGTGAACTTAGTCCGACATGACAATGAGGTTGAGTGGTACTACTCTTAGACTTAGATATTAATTAAGTGAGTTGTCAGTAACTTACTTAATTAGTGGGCATTCATTATCTTAAACACAGGGAGACTAACACACTCATGATAAGGAGTCCATAATGTAATTTTGGATTGGTGCGATAATGCAATAATAACTCTTTAGTGGAATGAGTTATTATTGATGAACTTGAGTTGTGTGTTCGAGGCGAACACGGGATACTCAAGTTCATCGGAAGGCCAGAACCAATTTCTCCTCTAGGTCCCTGTCGTAGCCTCATTAATGCCTCAAGTCCATTCATACAAAAAACCCATCTTGGTGTCCAAGAAGGGACCGGCCCATGGCTTGGTGACCAAGCCAAAGGGGCCGACCATATTCTCCTTGAGGTGGCCGGCCATATACCTCTTTAAGGGGGCCGATCACATATTTTAAATAAGGAGGGATGTTTTGAATTTTTAAAATCTTCTTTTTGTAGATATCTACAAGTTTTAAAAGAGAGTTTTTAAAATATAAAACTTTCCTTATTTGAATTAGGCCACATGGTTTAAAAGAAATTTAAAACTTTTAAAACTAGTTTTAAAACTTTCCTTTTTAAACCATCCTCATGGTTTTAAGAAAAAAGGAAGAGAAGTTTTAAATTTGAAAATTTTCTAACCATGTTAAAAGAGAAAATTTTAGAAGAGAAGTTTTAAATTTTAAAACTTGATTTTAATTTTTAAAATTTTCCTTTTTAACATTCACTTTAGGAAATTAAAAGAGAGCTTGTAAAATTTTATAAGAGTTTTGCTTTGCTTATAAAATTTTTACAAAGGTTATTTCTTTCCTTATTATTGTGGTCGACCACCCTTGCTTGGTGCCCAAGCAAGGGGTACGCCAATCAAGACAATCAAACCATGTTTGATGATTGAATCAATCAAGAGGAAAGAAAAGGAAAAATAAAAAGGGAAAAGGAAAAACAAGAGGAAGATTTTAATTTTTGTAAAAAGTCTTCTCTTATTTGCCTTGGGCAAGTAATATAAAAGAAGGGGAGGGGAGGCCTCATGAGATAACAATTCTTATTCTCTTGTTAGTGATCCTCTTGTGGCCGACCCTCTCTCCCTCTCTTTTCCATTTGCTCTCTTTTGCTCCTTGGTGGTGGTGGTGGCCGAAACATAGAGAAGAAGGAGAAGCTCTTTGGGTGGTGTTCATCTTGGAGGTTCATTGCCCATACGACGTCCAAGGCGAGGCGAGGAATACGGCAGAAGATCTTGAGATCATTAGCATACAAAGAGAAGGTATAACTAGTAATTATCTTCTGCATCATGCTAGTTATTTTTCTTTGTATGAAATCCAAATACAAGAGACATTAGATTCTAGTTTTTCGAATTTGTTATTCGAGTTTGTGTTTTTTTTGTTTTTCAAATTTGTGATTCGATTGTTCCTTTTAGTTAAACCTAGAGTTATATAAGGAAATTAAATATTAGCTTTCCTTAAAAGGCTTTGTCTAGAAGTGGTGGTTGCTCCCATATCTAAGAAGGCCTAGTGTCTTGCCATATTTAACTTGGAAGCCAATTTTGGAAATTAATATTTAATTGAATTTATAACATAGGTGGATTTGGATCAATAGTGTTAAGTTTCGCTTGCGATCCAAGTCTAAACCATTAAGAACAGATAAGTTAAATTTGGAATCAATAATGTTAAGTTCCATTTGTGATTCCTAATTTAACTTCTAAAGAACACAATAGGTTATTTAGGAAAGGTTCAACACTTGTACAAAATTTTTGTACAGTGGAACCGATATGATCTTCCTAGGATTAACTAACACCTATTACCCAAGGGCATTATTATATTTATTCAATCGGCACTCAACTGAAATAAATATAATAACCACCTTTGCCTTTTATTAATAATGATATATGATACAAAATGAGCCCTTTACAATCATCTCATAATTGGTACTAGAGCTAATACTAACAGGATTGACAAATAAGATACTCCAAGCGACTCCATAATCATCTACCTGCTATCTGAAAAACATAAAAGTGCAAATGGGGTGGTGAGTGCGGGTGACTCAATGGGTAATAGACAAGATAGTGCATGGTATATATAAAACATGAGATTAAAGTATACAGTCTTAGTAAGGAAATAAGAATATGATCATATATGACATAATTAATGCACATAACAAAAACTGACATAATAAATACACATAACCATATTTGACATAATAAATGCACATAACCCTATCTAACATAATAAATGCACATGACCAATCAGAAACCGACATATATGGTATAATGATCAGTAAACTCACTAGGGATCAACAACAGATCTGCTCGTAACACCTGAGCAATATAACCGTCAGCATATACATGTATGATAAATGAACATGTATGAAGCATGATAATCATATGCAACAATCATATTCCAAGCAAATGCAACAATTACAAGTAAATGTAGATATATCTCCAAAAGATGCACTGTACATCATATGCAAAATGCACGTGGATACACCATGGTCACTCTTGCCCACCCCTCAAGACACCAAAATGCTTGTGTGGCCGAGAGGCCGGGACAATGACAACTGTACTACCCTCCAAATACCACTATAGAGCGATCAAGATAGATAATTCGCTAAGTAGTTTTCTAACTACATAACATCGAGATCCCTAACTGCTCATAACGTCGAATATCACTATCCCTGAGTGGCCGAGTAGTACGACAAAATAAGTGACAACTATTCCAGCTACCACTACTCATGAGTGGTCAAATGTACAACGCTAAAAATGACTGACAACTCTCTCAATCACAGAGGGAGACTTAATTGTTAGTATGCATATAGTGCAATGATGGATATAATGTAAATAATTATAATACTGATACGATCATCATCAATGCAACATCCCAATCATCATAAATACCTCCAGTACAATGATCTATCTAACATCTATATCTATAGGTATAGGTAGATTTAACTGGTCTCTACAAAACAACAAATACAATAAGTAGCAACACCAGACACGCACACACCATACACGTGTACACCCTAAAACATAAGTATAATCAACATGATATCGCTAATATCACACCAAATACATATGATCACTAACATAGGTATTATTGACATAATTCCTCCAATAGTACATATCAAACACGTGCACACATAATATAAGTAAAATCAACATGATTCCTCCAATAGTAAACACCGGACATGTGTGTGTTAGGATGTATACTAAAAGCCTAGCTTCTTGTATGAACATTTATATTTTGAAATGAGAATCACTTTGGTCAAATGTTGCATTTATATTTATATGTTAATGCAGTTGTCCATTTAATTTATATTGTAGATAACATGGTGTGTGGTGTCACACAGAAGATCATGTTATCAGTTCCATATAAATTATAAATAGTAGCTCACAACCAAGATGGATTGGGACAAACCATTAGAATGGTTGTAGTGTAATTTGGTATTAGTTTATCTTGACTATAAAATTACACTAGTACACTATGTGTGTATTGAGCAGGACCATTTGAGGTTGTTCTTTTTATACTAACTGTATAAAAGAACAAAACCTCTATTATTATGGATGTGTGTATTCTTAATCCCGATATAATAACAAACACATATACTTAGTATTTATTTCTTTAATTTATCAAAGGGTGAGATTTATTCAGTTAAATCAATAGGCCCGATAAGTTGAGAAATAATATTATTTATATAGTGTGTTGTTGATTATAAAAGAAAATTATGTCCTAGTAATCTAGGTTAATGATGTCCCCTTAAGGAGCTCATAAGGATTATCATGTAAACCCTGCAAGTGGACTTAGTCCGACATGATAATAAGATTGAGTGGTACTACTCTTGGAGCTAGATGTTAATTAAGTGAGTTGTCAGTAACTCATTTAATTAACGGACATACGATATCTTAAACACAGGGAGACTAACGCACTCATGATAAGTAGAAGCTCATATTGTAATATGGGATTGGTACGATAGTTCAATAATAACTTTTTAGTGGTATGAGTTATTATTGATGAACTTGAGTTGGGTGTTCGGGTCGAACACAGGAAGCTCAAGTCCATCAGGAGACCAAAATCAATTCCTTCTCTCAGTCCCTGTTGTAGCCTCTATAAAGCCTCGCATTCACCCGTTTTGGTTTTGCTTCCTACCCAAGAAAGGGGTCGGCCACATCCTTGCTTGGTGCCCAAGCAAGGGGCCGACCAAACCAAAAGAAAAGAAAAAGAAAAGAAAGAAAAAAAGGGGAGATATTTTCTCAACAGAATTAGAAATTTTTCTAAAAAGAATTACGTTGATTCTTTCTTAGAAATTTTCTAAAAAGAATTATATTAATTCTTTCCGAAGAAATTTTTCTAAAAAGAATTATATTAATTCTTTCCTAGAGATTTTTCTAAAAAGAATTATGTTGATTCTTTCTTAGAAATTTTCTAAAAATAATTATACTAATTCTTTCTTAAGAAATTTTTTTAAAAAGAATTATGTTAATTCTTTTCTAGAGATTTTTTCTAAACAAAAATTTATTACTTTTTCTCCTTTTTTATCTGGGGCAATGGGTTATAAAAGGAGAAGAAGTTGTGTCACAAAAATCAACAATTCAATTAAGAAGTGATAAGTTTTTCTCCACAACTAAAAACTCTCTCCTTTCCCTTAAGGTCGACGCCTCATTTTTTTCTTTTCTTTCCTCTAGGGTCGGCACCCCACTTCTTTTCTTCTTCCCTTTTCTTCCCTCTAGGGTCGGCGTCCCATCTTCTCTTGGTGGTCAGAGCTTAGAGGAAAAGAAAATGATCATGAAGAGATGAAGCATCTTGGTGGTCGGCGATTTGGAGGAGAAGAAGAAGAAGGAGGTGTTCCTTTCTTTGCATCCTTTGGTGGTAGGCGGCTTGGAAATAAAAAGGGTTCGAGTGTTTTTGTCTTGGTAGATCGTCGCCCACACGACGTCCAAGAAGAGGAGAGGAATACGGTAGAAGATCAAGAGGTCTTTGTCTACGAAGAAAAGTACAACTAGTTATTTATTCTGCAGCACAACTAGTTTTGTTTTCTTTGTATGGATCCTGAAATACCAACACAAGAGGCTAGTGATTTCGTGTTTTCATTTTTGTGCCTGTAGTTAAACCTAAGGTTACTGTGAGAAGTTTAAATATTCAATTTATTTGAAAGGCTTTGTCAAGGAAGTGGTGGATGATCCCATAACCAAAAAGGCCTAATGTCTCGCCAACGACCTGGAAGACAATCCTTGAAATAGATATTTAATCAACTTCTGTAATATGGTTTAACTTCAGAAGAACACAAGGGTTGAACTTGGAGTAAAAATGTTAAGTTTCGTTTCCAATCCAAGTTTAACTTTGAAGAACGAACTTGGAGTAAAAATGTTAAGTTTCGTTTCCAATCCAAGTTTAACTTCTGAAGAGCAGATGGGTTGCTAGGAAAATTTCTGTGCTTGTATAAATTTTTTTTACAAGGGAAACAAAACGGAATTCCAAGTAGCGCCCTTCAGTGTGCACACATAACATACAAATGAATAGTCAATGTGGTAACTCCTACAGCACATACTAATCATGTGTACACTCAACATCATATGCATAATCAGCATATTAATTCAGTTAACAAGACATCCCTACAATACATACTCTACATGTGTATACACAACAGAATATAGATATCCAAAGTCAAAATTATATATGAAATAACTAGATCATCTCTAAGGTCAAGCAGATAAGTATCAAGTAGGATAACAACAAAATAGATTTAAGATAAAGTAATTTAATCCATCAATCAAAACAACCATGCACTAAGTTCAAAGAACTAAAGAGGCTAAGGAAGAAATACCCACCTTTATCTATAGATCATTCCAACCATCTTCAAGTCTAAGAGATCACATCTAGCTTCAATCCTACCAATATAAGATACGAGACAAAACTAAGGATCTAAAATCAATATATCAACCTATTAATTAATTAATTAGTTGACTTCTTAATTAATCCTTAATCTGACTAATCATGGATCTGTATAACACTTCAATCCTCATTAATGATTACCCTCCATTCAACCAAAAATATTTATTTCAATAACAATCGATCCACATGATAATCAAATCACAAACCCAAATCCACTCAAGCAACAAATCACAACTAAATAGAATTAGGACACCCTAACCATTCCACAACTATAATCAAATCTAGTTCATATACACAATTACCTCCACAACTTACCCAAATCTGATTGCCTAGTTATTAACCCATGGCTGGAGAACTTGTTGCCACTGACCTTCAAATCTAATCAACTCCAAGTACAAATGCTACACTCAAATTGTCTGCTAGAGGCAATTGGTTACCTCAAGGGTGGCAGCAGGCAGTAAGGCACCGCCGAAAATTAGTGGAGGGAGGCTTCCGACGAAAGGAATAGTGTGGCGATGAGCAGCCATACAAGGAGCATCGATGCATTTCCCGATGGCAGCAACTCTGCTCAGATCTATAGGCAATAGGGTAGTGTAACCCTAGTCCCATTATGTCATTCCTTCCTTCAAGCACCAACGGTGGTCGGTGTAGTGCTCAGCTGAGGCAGAGGAGATGGAATGAGAGCGTCGGCCTATGTGTTGGACTCAAGGCGTCGGATGCAATAGGGATGTTTGGCCAGTCCCACAAAGGCAACCAAGAAAGGGGCGTCAGCGTCTCGCAGTCGAGGCAGCGTAGCAATCGAGCAGAGTGGCACGGTGAGAGAGAGACTCGGTGACTGAAATCGGGAGATGAAGAATGGATGGCCAAGTATAATATTCATGGCCCTGGCTACCAAGACTACTCCAGTGAAGGGTGGCGTGGCACGGATGATAATCGGCACAAGGAGGAGGTTGCACAATCAGGATCTGGGGAGAGGGCAGAGAGCTCGAGGGAAAAAAAAAGGAAGAAATCGGGAGAAAAAACTTAGGTAAGTATATTTATACTTAGGTATTAATTAAATTAACTTAGGTTAAATGATTTCAGCTTTAGATTAATTAATACACTCAACTCCCAATTTAATTGGAATATCTAAATAGACTTTCTCCTACCCAATAAATTAATCCCCTTAAAATGTGTCATACGAACTCCGTTTAAATCCCCAAAAAATTCTAAAAATTCTCAAAAAAAAATCCAATAAAAGTATTTCTTCAATAATTTTATTATTTAATTTACCGTATCTTACAGTTGGATGTGTTGTTTGTCTAAACATTTTACCAAGTGTGCAGGACTTGATAAGTCTAAAAGATCGAAACACCAGGTTGGAATTCAACTAGATTGATAGCTAACACGAAGTTCAGATTGGTTGAGATCTAGTAGAAGAAAGTTCAGTTGGGTTGACAACTAGTCTAAAGTCTAGATTGGTTGAAATCAAGCAAGAGGAAGTCCAATTGGGTTAACAACTAGATGAAGTCCAGATTGGTCGAAATCGGGTAAGAAGCCTTAGTGGGTCAAGAGACTTGACATCAAGAAAGTCTATAAATGATAAGTGAGGTAAGTCACTAGAGGAGAGAGATCTACTGAAGACGAGTCCTGCCAGGACTATAGGCGCGGTCTAGCTTAGAGCCATTTGGGAAGTTTAAGCTTAGAGCCATTTCTATAAATCTGCAAGATAAGTTAGATATTTATAAAAATACTTCTGTAAACATATTAAACAATTTATATTTAATTAATTCAGAAAATCTAAAAAAAAAATCTCTTAGCCCTCCAAATATTCTCTCAGTCGTGTATTTTCACTCGGTGCTTTTCCCATGATAGCAATCGGGTACTTTCTCAGTTCACCAAAAACAACCAATGTTTGGTTGTGTACGTGTTCTACCATTGTATCTTGGGAAATAGACGTCCATCAATAGACCTCAAAGAACAGTCGGAGGAGGAAAAATCTGTTTTAAGAAAAATACTTGAAAGCATACCTCAGCATCTTCTTTCCTACACTCGGACTCGGGAATCTACACTCAGGAGTAGGGAGCTTGCAACTCAAATTCTATGGTTGGGAGTCTGCACTCAAACTATGTAAACGAGAGCCTGCAGTCAGAAGTTGGGAGTTTACACTCGAACTCTAAAGTCAGGAGTCTGCACTAGGAAGTTGGGAGCCTGTAACTCAGACTCTACAGTCTGAAGTCTGTACTTGGGAGTCAGGATTCTGCACTTGGACTCTGCACTCGAGAGTCTGCACTTTGACATACAAGGTAACCCAATTTTCCAGCCAACTCAGTCATCTTAAGTAGCTCTTTCTTCCCTACTTGGCAACCTAAGATTATCATCTCAAGTAAACTCAATAGATAAGTTTGATTTGATATGTAATTTCAGTCCAGACTACTTCCCCTCTCTCTCTCCAATAAGATTATCTAACAATATTCAATTTGAGAGCCTAAGGGTGGGCTAATAATGTACAACTCATAACTATAAATGATCTTGCGTGAGAGTGTAACTGTCAACTTGTCGGTGGGGTGTTGTTGATGTTGACTTTTTAAGAGATTGTAACCTAGGGTCAGCGATGAGGAACACAGTGCACAGTTACGTCAACTCTGACTCCCACTAAGTCGGAAGAATGGACCCTTATTACGAAGCCACAAGTGCACAACTACGTCATCAGTAATAAAAATATCAATCCCATAAGGACTGTTAATTAAGTACTAGTTAACTTCGCACGGTGAATTATCTAGAGAATCAAAGGTTAGTTCATGAACGCTAGAAGAGAGGTTGAGAAGAGAGAAGAAAAGGTTTAGAGGAAGAGGAGGAAAGAGAGAATAGAGAGAAGGAGCGTAAGTGAGTGGCATGTGATAGATTCTAGGATTTTGATTTTGTTATGATGCTAGTTAATGTCTCTATGCATTATTCATCTACCTAACTTCATGTTTACACTTGTATAGGGATTCTAATTAAAGCCTAGCATAACCCCCGTGTAGGTTGCACCAGAGAATCTACCTAAGTTCTGACGTCATTAAGTAAAAAGATAACTCTAGAAAGTCCGGTTAAGAGGGAATCTCTGTCACTAAGACCCCCCCTCCCCCCAGTTATACATTCCCAGAGTTATCTAATGTACTTTCTAATGGTATCACTAGAGTATCAACTCCAATTAAAATGTCATAACAATGATTAGTCTCTATGTTAAGATCTTTTTACTTTAGAAAGTGGGTAAGTATCGATGTCCTCTGTCACTAAGGACATAATGTGTCCGATTGAATGGGTATTCTCTGTCACTAAAGATCCCCCGGTTGTCTAGTCTAGTAGCAAGCTTAACATAGAGATATCGTCACATCTACATGAATTGATCTCACACACATTTCGTCAAATACATACAAGGCACAACACACATAGAACATGATATAAACACTTCAACTCAATACATTGCAAGAGAATACAACCAAAAGATGATGAAAATAGCAAACTATAACTCAATACATAGAAATAGAGAGAGGAGAGTGCTTATCATTGAAGCATGGCATCCTTGGAGGTATTCTCTTGCTACGAAGGTAGACGGATCGATGAAGATGGACGATCTCGAGTTCCCCCAAGGGGAGAACCCTTCTCTAAGGAATGGGGGCAAGCCACAAGCCAAAGATTCCTGAAAAGGAGAGAAAAATCCATAAAGAGTAGATCTCTGACAAAGAAGTGAAACTATGATATTATAATGAAATAGGGTACAATAAACATAGATTATTCTCTTGAAATACAAATAGATGTGTGTCAAAATATGTATAAAAATGTATATAATCTATACACATCAATCCTGTGGACCCGGATGATACTGTATATGTGACGCAGGCGAGACGACATATGCATAACCCCTTGTCAAGGGTGAAGTTGATACCGTAGCCGAAAGGATCTCGACTCCGACTATATCCGAGTAGGAACAGTTTGGACTCTGAAAAGACAGACAATACGAATTATGCTCGACCCCTTAATAAGGGAGAGGTTGATACTGTAGCCGAAAGGATCTCAACCTTGACTATGTCCAAATTGAATGAGTTTTGGCCTTGAAAAGGACACAAACGATATGGTATATGCTCGGCCCCTTAATAAGGGTGAGGTTGATACCGTGGCTAAAAGGATCTTGACCCAAATTATGTCCGAGTCGGAAGAGTTTTGACCCTAAAAAGGACGCGACGATATGGTATATACTCTACGCCTAGACAAATGTGAGGTTATTATAGCAGGCAAAAGGACCTCGACCCCGACTATATCTGAGTTGGAGGAGTTTAAGCATTGAAAGGGACGTGGACGATACAATATATAATTGACCCCTTGACAAGGGAGGTTGATACCGTAGTCAAAAGCATCTCGACCCTGACTATATTTGAGTCAGGGGAGTTTGGGTCCTGAAAAGGACACAAGCGATATGGTATATGCTCGACTTCTTGACAAGGGTAAGGTTGATACCACAATTGAAAGGACTTCGACTCCGACTATATTCGAATTGGAAGAGTCTAGACCCTGAAAAGGACATTGCCCAGGAGACACCTTTCCTCTTGGAGGACTTCAACAGAGAGATTCCTCATAGATTCTAAAGATTCCTCCCTCATCATGGCAGTATTGGCCAGGATATGGCAAGCCTCTTTAGGGGCTTCCCCTAGTTAAGTTGACCTTTGCTGCAATATTGGTGAGGCCTCCATGGGTCGAGACGGTTGTTCATATGGGGGGTGTAAGTCTGATTAGTGTTGTCGATTGAGGCTGCCCTTGAAGGATCGCTTGCACGGTGGCTGCCACTAGTTTGTTGAACTCTTCCGTCATCATGGTGATGATATTCGATTTGTCACTATCTCCCGCATTGGATCTTTCAATGTCATCTATCTTTACAGCGTCTTAGTTCAGTTCCATAGACGGAGCCAATTTTGATCCTGTCTGAGAGCATGATGGTCAACTTACCGGTGGGTGTTGCTGATGTTGAATGCTTAGGAGATTGTGAGTTGGGGTCAGCGATGAGGAACAGACAAAGAATGAATTAGAATGACGGCCAAGAAGGTTCCCGACGTAGCCACTTCGACGCATAAGTTAGTTTTTTGGGGGGGGGGGGGGGGGGGGGGAGGATTGAATGCAGAAGATTAGGGTGTTTTGTGTTTGTTGCGTGTCCCTTACTCATAAGGATTGGTTAGCTTTTATAGGGTTGAGATTGTTTGCCACGTTCTCCCTTATTCTTGGCAAACGTTACCATGTTCACCCAAAATAAATGGCTATTACACCTCATTTATTTTGAAATAAGTAATATACATTTTCGCCATAACGCCCGATTTATCCATGTGCGTTGCCCACGCTTTTTAATGACTTGATGCTTTAATCCTAATTAGCTTTCCCTTTGAAATGGACTAGTAGACCCGTAGCCAGGAGTTGGGCAACTCAGAGTCAGGAGTTGGATATATACGACGTCCCTTTCCCCTTTGAAATAGACTAGTAGCCCCATAGTCGGAGTTGGGCGACTTGGAGTTGAGAGTCGGTGTCAAGAGTCAGGCAACTCGGAGTCGGGAGTCAAGATACAACATCCCTTTTCCCTCTGAAATGGACTAGTAGTCACATAGTTGGGAGTTAGATGATTCGGAGTTGAGAGTCAATGTTGAGAGTTATGCGACTCGGACTCTCGGAGTCAGGAGTCGAGATACGACATCCCTTTCACCTCTGAAATGGACCAGTAAACCCATGATCAGAAGTCGGATGACTCAGAGTTGAGTTGACAGTAGAGTTGGATTCAGTGCCTTGTAGCATAACCTTTTGAATTTTGCCACCTAGGTAAAATTAGAGACTTTTCATCCACTTGATCTTTGACAACTTCTTCTGTGTCAACCCTCATATCCTAGATGATAATATTATTACCTATCATCTAGCTGATCTCTTAATTCTAGTGATCCTCCTGCACTATAAAAAAAAATTAATAATGGTTTATTGATGAATTTTTAAGATGCAATATTTTTCTGATGGGAAAAGACTATAAGATTTTAGCATAGATTATTTAGTTGAATGTACTTTACATTAAAATATAAAAAATAATAAGAAAGAAAGGTCGGAGATGAATTGATAACAAAAACAAAAAAATATTCAATTCGAGAGCCTGAGGTGGAATATTACCTATCATCTGGCTGATCACTTTACTCCAGTGATCCTCCTTAATGGAAGGCAGGGGCGAAGCCACGTGTTATTCTGATGAGGAGTTGCAGCGCAAATTTGTAACGGGACATTCTTTCTCTGTGCATTTCATTTTTATTTTATTTTAGATCAACCGGGTTCATTCTACTACTGTGTCAATATTTAGATCTTGTTGTCTGTCTGGGTTACCATGGCTGGCACCTTGTAACCCTTGTTGGACATTGTAGACATTACAAAAGATTTGTAACGTTATGTTGAGAAGATAATTGGTTCATCTGTCAATGTTTATTGCGATTAAGGGTTATCAAAGCATCGGTTACAAATCGATACATTCTTCTTATATATTTATGCGTCTAAGAACAATCAAGAGTGTGCATCGAAGAGATGATGATGGGTAAAGGAGCAAAGGAGAACATACTATCAAGATTTGATTTGTGATCTTGCGAAGAACTTTTCGATCACATCGCTCTTCCTACAACAAGCAAGAGAAACTTATCGAGATTTAGCTCGTCGTCTTTAAAATCATTTCGGAAGATCATTGGAAATGTTTACTGTTATTTACATATTTATTCTATATTTCATACTATTAGATCTAATAGCCCTTTGTTTAAAGGACGACTGTGCCTCTATGGGCTGCTCCGACAGCTTTCAGAATTTTCAGTGCCCTTCGGCCTTCGAACCAGTACAATGATCTGGCCAGCTTGTAACTGTTAAGTAACGAATCATCCATAAGTCGGCGATCATGGTGTCCTTCATTTATTATTTATCATGAGGTGTTGTCACAGTAATATTACAATTTATTATTATTATTATAGGGTAAGAGTTTGAATTTCAATAAAATTGAAGAATAAAATACTCCTCCACATTGGTCAACTAGAGCTTCCCGATTTAACTTCTCACAAATGGACGTGGAGCCGATCGTATTAGACCGCTAGGGTGACGGATTCCACCTTTTTTTGCTACCATGATAAACAATTTATTTCCCGTTTTGCCACATGATAAACAATTTGTTATCCTCAATTCATTTCCTTCACCTTTCAAGTGAAGATATTTACTCTATGACGAGCCAAAAACTAGTCGTGTCGTCTCAACAATTTAGGATTGATTATCACTATAAAAAAAAAACACTAGTGTTGGAGTGATTTTTTGTTACTTTCAAAATAGTTTTCAACCACTCTTATATTTTTACCATTGGTTTGAAAATTGCTCCTCTTGTTACCGTCCTCGTATCATACAGAAACGGTTTTCATAACCGTTGGTAAAAGTTAGAAAACCGCTCCTATTATTCTTTACAAGTATAGATTTAAACTGATCTTATAAACCACTTCTATAACTATATTTTCCAGGTCAATGGGTTGAGTACCCGTTAACCCTATTTGTATTTTTTCTTTTAACTTTTAAATGTTGGGATCAAGTTTTTTATAATAGATGTATAGATATTTGGCGAAATTTGTTCTTTATTTTCCATCATTCTTTATTTGGGAGATTGTAAGACTTGTATCAAACTCACTTTAATTAGTTACAAAATTTGATTGAAAAAATGCCTCCCTTCCTAGGTTTTGTTAGGGTTTGAAGGTCCCTTTGTGCCATATTTGTCTCTCTACATTAGTATTAACTTAATTATTCCATCGAACTTATTAATACAACGAATCAAGCGATCTAACTATTCTTCTTGGCACGCAACTAAAGGATACTGGACTCCTGGCATGTCCGCTGCGAGCGCTTCCCAATTTACCCTGGTGGTCGGTAGAAAACTTTCATAGGACCAGATCGGTCACTCGAAGCTCGATGTTATCAGCCTGATTAATCTTTTTTTTTTTTGGCACGCACTTGTTCATTCAATTCCAACTCTCATTCCCTCATTTCCTTGACGATTATAGTTACTCATTTAGTTAGCTCCTCCTCCAAAAGGAAAAAAAAAAAAGATTGGATGTTTCATTGCATCATAGATCCTTCCAGACCTTCAAAAGCTATATATCAGCTAATCACAAAGCACATGGAGGATTTAACCCACTATAATTCTGATGTTAGGGATCGGACCGGATAATGATTATCTTGTGGGCTAATGAGAAGGGAGATTTAAGGAAAATTTAAGAAGAGAAATCAAAGAAACAAAAAGAAATTCATTGTTTACCAAAAAAATTCCTCAAACAGCTAAACAGGTTATTTATATAGACTACAGACCAAAAAACCAAAATAAGAAAAAAAAACACTAATACATAGACTCTAAGACCCAAATAAGGAAAGAAACACTAATGAATGGACTTCAATTCCCATCGGGTAAAGAAAGGAACAAGTTTGGCAAAAAAATATATATATACATCGTAATAAAAATCCTAACATGAAGAATTTAGCAAAATAAGATGCTTAATTAGAGTCTAATCCTATTCCATAAATATCAAATATACCAAAAATACCCTGAATACTATAAAAATAAAATTTATTAAAAAATAGTAAAAACATGTTCGAATGCTCGGATGAAGGCCTAAATAATAATTTTTAGGCCCAAACTTGGCTGTTACAAATTCTCCGATAATAAACTTAGATTTTCTACACTCATGAATGCTGGTAAAGTATGATTCTAAGTCTAAACTCAAAAGTTATCACTCTTTAAATTCTAAAGAATTATATTGGATTAGGTTGGTCCTACATCAAATTCTTGAGTCAGCGCCAACTATGATAAACAAAGCGAGCCAAAACCTATTGTGTCGATATACAATAAAATCAAACTATAAAAACCTTAATTAAACCATCACACCTATACTTATAATAATTAACATAAGTATTTTAAGATTAAGAAATTATCTCAAAGCTATTAATAATTAATTTTTTCATTTTATTTTAAACAAATGAGTTTACGAAGGACAACTACTTCAAATGAGTTCAAGTGTTCAAATTTCATCTTACTAATCTTGAAATTAATAGACGATCTTCTTGAAAATTTGATTCATTCACCTTTAAAAATCGACCTTTGGAAAATATTTTTAATCTTTATTAATTAGAATTCCAACTTCTACACCCGTGAAGGCTTCCCTTCCCTTCCTTGCTAAGATCCAACAAGGTCTATTCATAAAACATATACAACACACAAAAAGACATTCTTTCCTTTAATTTCTCCTTGGACGGCTGCAAGTCCGCTGGTGCAAATCGAGTTCATCAGTCACGGGACGTTGTCCTCAATGAAGTACTCTCCAGTCTCGATCAAATGCCCCACAATCCATTCACTTTATTTCAACAACTCTCGCAAAAAAAAATTAAAATAAACAAATAAAAAAGAACAATCACACGCACAACAGTGTGTATATATATATATATAAATATGCTTCCAATGGCAACAAATTGTGAAGAATTGATTGCTGAAATGAACACTTAGTTTATTAATTCCCACACACTCGATGAGATCACCATAACACACTCACTCACGGACTCACAGCCACTCTCACACTCACACTACTGATCAAGCCAACAATATAATGCGAAGAAACAATGCAGGCATTCCTAGCTTAATGATCATTAATTAATTAAGAAGTACTACACTACTCTAATGATGAGGAGGAGGAGGATCAATGGATATGTGGGATTAGGGTTAGGGTTGTGGGAGGGGGGCTAGAGGGAGCAGGTGTAGCCGGGCGGCGGGGCTTTGCCGCAGGTGAGGAGGAGCTGGAGGGCGAGGGGGAGGTAGATGTTGATGTTGAGGAGCTTGAGCTTGATGGTGGTGCAGAGGCAGACGGCGGCCTCCAGCTCCACCAGCCCCTGCAGCAGCGGGCAGCACTGGTTGGCCACCGGGTCGCCGAGGCCGATGTGGACCAGGCCGCCGAGCAGGTCCACGCACGCCCCGATCTTGAGGCTGTCCGCCGGGCAGCTCGCCGGGGGCGGGTTCGCAGGTGGAAGCAAGGGCGGCGGCGGTGGGCAAGGTGTTCTTCCGCCTACCGGAGGCGGTTGGATCACCGGGGGACCGGTTATCGGTGGGTATCCGATCACCGGTGGCACCGTGACTGGTGGATTTCCTATCACCGGAGGCACCGTCACGGGTGGATTTCCGATCACCGGTGGGACAGTGATGGGTGGTTTTCCTATCACCGGAGGCACCGTGACAGGTGGTTTTCCGATCACCGGAGGGATGGTGATGGGTGGTTTTCCGATGGGAGGGTGGACATAGGGCGGTTTTCCGATGACCGGGGGTTTGGTTTTGGGGGGCTTATGGGGGTGTCTAGGAGGCTTCGGATATTTAGGTTTGGAGGAGGGAGGGCAAGTAGCGGCGCCGTCGGAGGTGAGGGGGAGGAGAAGGGAGGAGACAAGGAGCATGGAGCCGATGAAGACGACTCGAGAGTTAGAGGAAGCCATGGCGATGAGGCCTCTTGGACTCACCCACTCACTCCTTTTGAAGAGAGAGTGAGTGTGCATGTGCTTAAATAAGAGTTGAAAGGGTTCACGTGAAGAATATTAGACATGCAATTAGGGTTAGGGTTTAGGGTGTGGGGGCGTATGGATAGCTACTGACGGTCTCACTCACATTCATATCGTGCATATCCCATTCCGACTTTTCCACGAGGCAATGTCGAAAGGCAATACTCATGGATTGTCACGGCAAGAAAAGAAAGTTCATCTGGAAAAAAAAAAAAAGTTGATAATCCTATTATTTTGATTGGTAATATGAATTATATATCTGTCAAAAAAATTTTGTCAGGACTTGGCCGGTAATTTATGATCGGTAAATATCATTACCCGGTTATTATTTTAGCCATTATTAGGGTATTCTCGGTGCTTGATATGTGAATGAGGGTGATCACATGGCTAGCTAGATATATAGCTAACTAAGTTGTAATGAAGACATGATTTTCCTAATTGTCCTTTTTTCATCCCTAATCATATACTTAACTACATAGGAAAAGACAAAGTAAGACTTTAACACACACCATTTGATCGGATGCACATCGACACGAAATATAAAAGGTTGGAGATGAATCGATAACATAAACAAACAAATATTCGAATTCGAGAGAGATGGCATAGAACTAATTAGAGACGGAATTATGTTTCCGTCTCTAATTAGAGACGGAATTATGTTTCCGTCTCTAATCAAAGACAGAAGAGACTGTATTTTGTTGTAGTGTAAGGCCAAGGCCCTCTTCACTTGAAATCTAATTAAGATCTCTATCTATGCAATTGTATTATTGTTGTGCACGAATCTTAAAGCAATGCGATTAAAAAATAACATTTGATTAACATATACAAATTAATATACTTATATTATAAATTGTTGGACAGTGTTACATAATCATTTTTTGCTACAATTATATTATAAATTATCTTATAGTTTTATATTTCTCAAACCAAGCCTTCACGATTGGATCGAAATAGATGAGTTTGCGATTGGATCGAAATAGATGAGTCCTTTGCGTAAAAAAAAACATGTTCGCTTGTGAGATCTTAAGAAAAAGACATTTCCATGACTGACCTAGACAGTGTGGCACATGTACTTGAATAGCTCTTGTAGTTTTGTGCAACCAAATCATGAACCACAGCTAAGCATATTTTCGCTATCTCTATAAAGGACTCGGGGGGCCGCTTTAGTACCACTAGCTATGACCGAACCGATTACTATAAAAATTCGCTATGCAAAACGGAAGCATATAAGTTTTATCGCTCAATCGATGAATCGTATCACTAACGAGTTAAGTATCCATTGTAGTGTAAAATAGAATAGATTCAATTTGAGTACAATTAGAAATTTAGAATGTTCATTGTCAATATGAATAAATAATATTTTAAAAAATAAATATGCAACACCGTGAAATTATTGGAGTGGGGCCGTTTACTGCGGCGGAGCATTGGAAGGATGGGGAAGGGGAGAAGGACGGAGAATGAGGAGTCCGTGAAGGGGTGGCTTGTGGCTGCTGTCCGGTGCAGGCTTTCTGTGCGGATTGATTCGGCGCATAGGCACATGGCGACCCGTGACTTGTCATTTGTCCTCTTCTTTCTTTCTTTTCTTCCTGTTCTTTCTCTCTTTTGTTTTTGGATGTGCATGCGGAGACACGCATGCATGATGCTTCATGCGGCCATGTAATCTCTCACGTGAGCGGATATCACCGACTCTGAATGGATTGCGTGGTGGGGCCCTCTATTTCTGTGGGCGGCCAATGGTGAGATCAGTCATCGCGTGCCGTACTGGTTAGATTATATATTATATAATAATATTAATATATTATATAATAATATAATATATTAAAATTATAAAATTAGGATTGATCCGAGTTAAGAGTAAAATGGGTCGGACTGACTAGGGCTGTAAACAAGTCGAGTTGAGTCGAGTCGAGTTTTAGGGTATTCAAGTTTGTTTGATAAGATAATCGAGCCGAGTCGAGCCGAACTTAAAATGAACCAAGCTTTTGAAATGAGTGTTCAAGCTTGGCTTGGTTTATTTTTTATGAGCTTGAGCTTGTTTGAAACTTGGCTTGAACTTGGTTCGTTTAGATGTTATCAAGCTCTCAATTCAAGCTTGCCTTGAGCTTGGTTCAAGCTTGGCTTGAGCTTGGTTCGTTTAGATGTTATCAAGCTCTCAATTCAAGCTTATTTGATTATTTGAAACTTTTAATTGTTTGATTGGTTATTAAGCTTGATAATTTAAATTTATTTATTTATTTTATTTTATTTTATTATTTATTTAGCATATTGAAAAAAATTTTATTAATAAATATTGTTCGTGAACATTGTTCACGAGTGTTATTCACGAACGTTAACAAGCTGAACACATATGTGTTGAAGCTTGTTTGTTTAGCTTAACGAGCTGTTCAAGCTTGTTTGTTTAATTAATCTAATGTATATTGAACGAACATAAACAAGTTCTTACCAAGTCGAACACCAAACTTATTCACGAACGCTTGATTCATTTACAACCTTAGGACTGGCTACCCGTGATTCGGTTTGGACGGGCAGGGTTAGGTCAAGAGGTGAACCAAGCACGGCCAAGGCGAGCGGGGGTGAACCATCCACAGCCGGCTTCGCATAGTTTTATGCCCTGGTTACTTCAAAGTATGAATGAGAAAAAGAATAAGAATTGAGATATGTGCATAAGTATTTGAAGTAATAGGATTAAATTAAATTATGTCGGTGGAATAGATTTTGAAAGACATTGAAATCACATGGAATGATATAAGAGGCATTCACAAGGGGCATCTTTTTCAATTCACGACAATGACACCATCAAAATTCTCTAGTATGCACAAACCACATTGCGTCTTCAGGACTTATTCGTTACTCACTTGATGCCATCATCCTCGAGTAATAGTGTGGTTTGCACTACAATTTCTTGAAGTAAGATGATCGGAGCGAAATTGTAGGGGAGTTGATGGAGTAGAGGAGGAAGATGGAGGAGGAAACGTCAAAGTTTGTTGGGTGATAGCGAAATGAGATGAAAGGAATATTGAGAGGGAGAACGAAAAAAATGTTAAACCAGTTGTGAATAAGGAAGAAGGAAAAGGACAATGGAGTCCTCCCTTCCCGCACCTGCTTTGTGTGTTCCTCTCCTTCATCTACACATTATATCCATCTGAAATCGGTGAAAACTAGAATATCAATGAGTAGACTTCAAAATTGACTGGAAGAAAACCTTTAAGAAGAAATAACTAGGAGCACCTACAAACTCACAAAATTGGAGGGAAAAAGGAAGCATTAGCAAATAGGTCAAGAGAGTTCATGGCACAGTCATTCTGATGCTCAAATCAGTAAGATGAAAAAGATACACAAAGGATGAACAGTAGAAAAAAAAGAAAATAAGGTACTCGCATGATACAATGTCCCTTTATAGGTAAGGGTGAGGCTCCTTATATAATACCTCTCTCATGTCTCTTACCACAATCTTTCTCATTAATAAAGCATTCCATCTTAATCAAGAATATGTCAAATCGGGATATTTTTATTGTATTGATTAGTTCCATCACCCCTATCCAGTTTCATACTATTGCACGTGCATCTGACATCCCACGCACAACAATTATTACGTTTAGATCATCTCCAATCGGTACCCTTTTACATCATTTTGGTGTAAAACGGACACCAAATTAAATCTCCATCAATGGAGACCCCAAAATTTACACTAAAATGGTGCAAGTACGGCTTTTTAAAATATAATATATTATAATATTAAATTTATATTTAAAATATTCTTAAATATTATAAATTAATATTATTTAATTTAATTTAATTTATTATGTAAATTTTATATAAATTGTCTATGATTGTATATTATCTTTAAATATTAAATGTTAGTATGTTTATTAAATTATTTCTAACAAAATTACAAGATACTAATTTTAATTTTCTTTAACTAAAAACATAATATCATAAAAATTAGTTATTATGTACAATAAAATTTTTAATTTTAATAGTAACTATTATCGTAATAAAAATATTTAACAAATTAATATGTATGTTGAATAATAAATTATAAGATGGAAAAATAGAATATTCTAAAGAATATTTCTTTTAATGTAGGAAATGATGTGTATTGGTTGGAGTTGGAAAAATTGTTAATGCTCAAAGGACACCAAATTGATGTTGAAAGTGCACTAAAATAGGTTTTATGGTTGGAGATGGTCTTAGACCCGTCAACCTTAGAGTCTATTGGGCTTTCGGGGACGAGCAGGCCCGACCCAGAGGTCGGGCGGTCCTGGGCGTCTGCCCAGGGCCCAATGTTTTGGGGGGCCCTAAATTTTGTAGATAAATATATGTATATATATTTATTTATTTAGGAATTAGGTTAACTTTTACTTTGCTTTTCATCCGTCGGCTGCTGCTCCACGAAATTCATTGTCGGTTGCTGCTCCTTTGGCGAAATCGCCCCGTTCTGCACCTCTCTCACCTCTGCCGACTGCCGCTCTACGTCTCCTACTTTCCTTCACCTCCGCCGGCTGACGGCTGCTGCTCTGGCGAATCGCTCCGCTATACTGCACTCTGCATGGCTCACGACTGCACCTCTCTCTCTGACTCTCTCACCTCTAGTCTCTCACCTCTGTCAGTGAGTCTCTCAGAAGCATATTATACACTTCATTTTACCTATTGATTTCTCTATCTTAATCTCCTTTTTCTTGCTCGTATTCAGGCTGGATGTTGGTGATGGAAGAGAAATAAACTTGGAAAAATGCCCAAGAAGCAAGCTTCAGAACTAGTGTATTAAATATCTTGGACTGGTATGTGCCTTAAGCTCACTTAAGTCATAGGTCATAGCCTATGACTTAATTAGTTAATTGTTCATAGAATAGGAATTTTTTGTTAATTAATTAATTGTAAATTTGGAATTTAATGTTGACTTAATTGTTAAATTAATAAATAGGTGGTTTACTACAGTCTACCGTGTCCGAGGCGAGGTGCTTAAGCTGCTAAGTGCTAAGCCTACAATTCTACAAATAATTTCAATCCAGGTGCTATTATTCCTTTTATACTCAGACTAAGTTGATTTAAATTATATCTTTTTAATTGTGATTTTGTGAATTATAATATATTGCCTAAAAAACATATTTCTGGATGTGAAAAAAATAAAAAAATAAAAAAAAGACTAGAACAATTAACTGAATCACAAAGATGTGCTCTTAATAAATTCTTTGTTAAAAGTACAAGTTCTAATGAAAATATAGAAATTTTAAATAAGGATAATATAGATGAGTCTAAAGAAATACATGATGTTAGCGAGGAGTCTAATGAAATTCATGATGTTAATGATGAATTTAATGAAATTCATGATGTTAATGATGAATCTAATGAAATTCATGATGTTAATGAAGATAGAGATAATTTAAGAGAGCATGAAAATGTTACTAATGTAGTAGATAATGAGAATAATAATATTGATAAACAATTTATTCATCCACTTGATATATATAACCCAAGAAATTGGGATAATCTTGATAATAATGCATGTGATATTTTAGTTGAAAAGGGGCCTATAAGAGAAATAAATCTCACATTTCCTTTTGATCACTACTCTAGACATTTTTCAAGTACTTATTATTTTAAAAAGTTAAGTAATGGAGAGGAAAGAGACCAAAAGTGGTTGGTATACAGTATAAAGTTTATTGCTTTTGTTGTAAGTTATTTAAATCTGAAAACAATAGAAGTTCTTTAGCAAATGATGGGTTTAGAGATCGGAAACATATCAATGAACGACTTAAAGAACATGAAAATTCTATTGAACATATAACTAATATGAACTCTTGGAAGGAATTAAGAATGAGATTAGATAAAAATGAAACAATTGATAAAGATCTACAACGAGAAATCTCTAAAGAAACAGAGCATTGGAGACAAGTTCTTACAAGAATATTAGCAATTGTAAAATGTCTTTCTAAACGTTGTTTGGCTTTTCGGGGATCTAATGAGAAACTATATCAAGAAAGTAATGGAAACATTTTAGGGTTGATTGAAATGATTGCTGAATTTGACGTTGTAATGCAAGATCATATTAGACGCATTCAAAATAATGAAATTCATCATCATTATCTTGGTCATAAAATTCAGAATGAGTTGATTTCTCTTTTAGCCGATAATGTTAGAAGTATTATCATTAAGAAAATTAAGGAGGCAAAATATTTTTTCAATAATTCTTGATTGTACTCCGGATATTAGTCATCAAGAACAAATGACTTTCATAGTACGATGTGTTAATATGTCATCTAGTAATGTGAAAATAGAAGAATATTTTTTAGAGTTTCTAAAAGTTAATGATACATCTGGTTTTGGACTTTTTAATGAATTAAAAAATATATTAAAATCACTTGATCTTAGTATTGAAAATATTAGAGGTCAAGGTTCGATAATGGTTCTAATATGAAAGGAAAACACCAAGGAGTTCAAAAGAGGTTGCGTGAAATAAACCCAAGAGCGTTATACATGTCATGTGCTTGTCATAGTCTTAATTTGACTCTTATTGATATGGCACATTCTTGTGTTAAAGTCGTTTCTTTTTTTGGAGTAGTTCAATGCATATATACATTGTTTTCAAGTTCTCCTAAAAGATGGAAAGTTTTACTTGATAATGTGAAAGGATTAACTGTCAAATCTTTTTCAAACACACGTTGGAAAAGTCGTATTAAAAGTGTTCAAGCTATTAGGTTTCAAGCTCTTGAAGTGCGAAGTGCTTTATTAGAGTTATATGACATTTGTGATGATGCAAAGTCTAAGAGTGAAGCTGAAAGTATAGTTAACTCAATTGAAAGTTTTGAATTTTTACTTGGTATGGTTATTTGGTATGATATTTTATTTGCTATAAACATGATAAGTAAGAAGTTACAATCAAAATCTATATGCATTGATTCTGTTATGAAACAATTAGATGGTATAATATCATATTTTGAAAAATATAGGAATGATGGTTTTGCAACAAGTTTGACTATTGTTAAAAGTCTTGCATCTGATATGAATATAGAACCAATATTTTCAATGAAACATCGTATTTTTAGAAAAAAAATAATTTGATGAGAAAGAAGATTATGAAATTTCACTATCACCTGAAGAATCTTTTAGAATTGATTATTTTGTGATTATTGTAGATATGATAAATTTTTCTTTGAAAAGTAGATTTGATGAAATGAAAATATTTGAAAATATATTTGGTTTTTTGTTTGATTCGAAAACATTAAAATCATTGGATAATGATGAGTTGAGAAAATGTTGTGTTAATCTGACATCCACTTTTACGCATGATAATTCATTAGATGTTGAGTTAGATGATTTGTTTACAGAATTAAAAATAGTACAACTAACTTTACCAAATGAGATAATGTCGGCAGTTGATATTCTTAATTTTGTAAAAAATATAGATTGTTATCCAAATATTGTAATTGCTTATAGAATATTGTTGACTATGCCTGTTACCGTAGGATCAGCTGAAAGAAGTTTCTCAAAATTAAAATTACTGAAAACATACATGAGATCAATGATGTTGTAAGAGAGATTGAATGGATTACTAATTTTATCTATTGAAAAAGAGATTTTAGAAAATCTTGAAATTAATAATATTATAGATGATTTTGCATCTAGAAAAGTTAGAAGAAGTCATTGTAAATAAATTTTACTTTATTAAACAAAATTAGGGTCTATTTTATCGTTTTGCCCGGGGCCTCCTGAACCTGAATGTTAGGACCGGGGCTGGGGATAAGCCCTTACAAGAGGAATCTTAGTGGGGCCTAATGGGCTAATACAAGGTATGGGAGCCCGACCCAAGGTTTTGAGTGAGTCGGTTGAAAGATGTGTCTATTCATCCATGAGGATTTGAGGAGAACTACACTCCTACTGTCAGATGAATCCCATCAGGAAATGCTCTCGGTAGGCCAATTAAGTCGAAGGAAGCATGATTCTTATGAATCAAGAGAAATCGATCGAAAGAACATTCTTGAGCTGGCTAAGGGTGTTTCCTCATAGAATGTCAACCCTTCGAGTGGGGAGAATCCGACCGACCAATTGAATCAAGCCCAATTAAGGAAGATAGAGCCGATCGACAACAAGTCTTTTAGGTGACGTTTGGTTTAGAGGTTTGGAAATGAGGGAATAGATTCATTCTCAAATTTTATGTTTGGTTGATGGAAATGAAATCAAGATTTTGGAATGAAATCCAAAAATTTGGGTATGGATGAAATTCACTCTCTCCCTTGGGTTTTGATGGAATGGGAATGAGAATTAAGTTTTAGACGAAAATACCCTTAATATATTTGTTCAATTTTTCTTTCATTTCACTCTCTCCTTGTTCATTCTCATTATACTTTCTCTCTCCACATTCTATCATCACACTTTCTATCTCAACATATTTTCTCTCTCCTCATTCTCATTCGTCGCATATTCTCTAGCATTTTCTCTATGTATTCTCTCTCATCATACACTCTCTCTCATTATTTTCTCTCTCTTCATTCTCTCCTAATTTTTTCATCATATTTTATCTCTCATCATACTTTCTCTTTCCTCAATCTCTCTTACCATACTCTCTCTCCATATTTTCTCTCATCACACTTTCCCTCTCTTCCATCATACTCTCTCTCCTCATTTTCTCTCATCACACCTTCCCTCTCTTCATTTTTTACCATTACACTTTCTCTCTCATCATATTTTCTCACCATACTTTCTCTCCTCAATCTCTCATTTTCTCTCATCACATTTTCTCTCTCTTCATTTTTTCCCATCACTCTTTCTCTCTCAACACACTTTCTCTCTCATCATACTTTTTCTCTTCTCAATCTCTCCTATCACGCTCTCTCTCCTCATTTTTTCTCATAACTTTTTCTCTCTCATCATACTTTCTCTCTCATCACACTTTCTTTCTCATCATATGTTTCTCTCACATTCAACTTTCTTTCTCATCTAATTTTTTCTCTTATTTTCCTCTAAAGGTAAAAAAGAAAATTTAGGTTCATTTTGATTGAAAATATTCAACTAACCAAACATTATTTTTAAGAATGATACTAAATCTCAAACTCATTTCCATTATATAATATTATGATACTCATTCTAATTCCAATTCTTAGGAGAGAACCAAACACCACCTTAATCTTTCAGAATGTAAAATCCTATCGATTTCCCACAGTCACATTCATTGATCATCCCATCAGCAAAAATGCTTGACCATTGGAGGCTTTTCAATATCATCCGTATCAAGCTAACTGATTTGTCGATAAACAAATTAGATAAGAAATTTCACTAATACCTGATGTAGTGTACGAGAGTTCAAATCTAAATAACTACAATTTAATCTTCAATAAAATGAAAAATAATAATTTTATATCCAGATGATGATAAATAATAATAATAATAATAGATAATTACTATAATAATAATAATAATAATAATAATAATAATAATATATCAAGAGAATGTACTAGAAGCACTATATCAAAGGCGGACGACTGATTTCTTTCGAATTCTCATTGCAAAGCGGCCGGCGAGATCGCTCTTTGTCGGGGAAATGGAAGGCGTGGACGCCGACCTCAACGCCTGGAGTTTCCTAGCTGTGGCTCGCCAGCTCGTCGTCACGGTGAGTTCCCTAAACATACCTCTATTTTTTTTTGTTTCTTGAATCTCATCGTCGAATCGAATACGTATTTTGCCCATTAGGAAATTGTGAGTTGTTTAAAGCTGACATCGCTGATCTGGTATTGTTCGTCGATCGGTGCTCATGGTAAAGGGGAATTAGGGGTTTTTGATCTTCTTCATCTAATTTCTTAAATCACCGCCTTTCGGAATTTGCGGCTTTGCTCGCCTGTTTCGGGCGATTTGGTGGTGAAATTAATAGGATTCTTTGACCTACACCACATTTACTTTGTTTTCCTTGCATACGATAGTGTTTTCGCTTCTGATGAAGGAGGCGGGGGATTCAAGGTTTTCAGATTAATATGCGCTTCTGTTTGTTTGAATCGTTAAACCAACATTTTCAGCTTTCCCTTTGCAGTTTCTTGATCTTCTTTGGGTGGATATGGAATTAGAATCCCTATTCATTTTGTTGTGTTTCTACACTAGCAGCTTCAGTTATAATTTTGCTGGAGTCTGGTGGATCCATAATTGGGAGACAATATGCGTGCTAAAATGCTCTGAATGAATTTGTTCATGTCATTTCATTGGCTCATTAAATAAAAAAAAAAATACATAAATTACTGTCGAATTGCCCAGCTCTGTGTTCTTTGGGGCTTCAGCCTTGGCTTAGAACCATGTATCCCACTCAGATTGGCCTTGGTCTAGATTTATAAGGTACAACAAAGGTACTTTTTTTTCTTTGAATTGGGGTGATTTTCTTAATATCTGAATACTTTTGTGTTTGTGCACACAAACTTTGATTGTTTAACCACTTATTCTTAAAATTGTTAACCACTTTTTCTTTGACTAGTTTGAGAACATTGCCAGCCTTCTGGGCCTTATCATTAATTATCTTTTACAAACTTCTTGTCCATTTTGTTTGACCACTTGTCTGCAGTAATAGTCCCTTTTTGGAGTCCTGATGTGTGTTTCACTTATTAGGAATTTTTTTTTCCTCTTGATTGCTTACATTGGTAAGATCAGAATACTAAACCTCCTGCTATGATACTTATCCCCCAAGCTTAAGTAGTTAGAAAATGTTTCCCCATTGTAATCAAATTGAGACCTCAAGTTTGGCCGATACTGACTGAGAACTCCGTCCAAGACCTCTAATTTGGCTAAGACCTTCTAGTCGAGACCTCCAGTCTAGTTACCTTCGATCTGGCTGAGACCTCTTGGTCGAGACCTCCAGTCTGGCTGAAACCCCTGGCCGAGACCTCCAAGCTAACTAAGACCTCATGGCTAAGACCTCCAATCTAGCCTATGGCTGAGACCTCCTGATTGAGTCCTCTAGTATGGCTGAGACCTGCTGCTCTCCTAGAACAAGGACTTTTCCTAGACTTCTTTTGGTGGTTCTACAAACTTAAAGCTGCTCATTTGTTTTTTTTTTAGCAGCATCAGCTATGTTTTCTCTCAATTGCTTACATTGGTAAGATCAGAATACCAGACATCCTGTTTCACTACTTATCCCCCAAGCTTAAGTTGTCAGTAAAAAGTCCCCAGGGCGTAGCACAGATGGGGAGTGCATGGTTCTGTGGCTGAAAGGTCCAGGGGTCGATCCCTGGGGTGTCACTGCCTGGGGTTAACGTCTCCGCTATGCACTTTCCACCTGTGTACCTGCATTTACCTCCCTCCATATCCGTGGGACCGACTCTAGGGGGCGCTGATATGGCGGTTTCACATTTTTTTTTTTTAAGTTGTCAGTAAAAAGGTTTCACTCCATACTTCTGTATCCTTAAGAGGTGTTTTGCTACTTCTTGTGGGACAAAGATTGGTTACCTGTCCAAGAGTGGTTAGCTTATACAAGTATGGTTTATATTGATTATGATAATATTCGTTTTGCCTGGATAATTGCAAAAATTAAATGCCACGGATAAGAAACTTGTGATGATCTTTTGGGTGGCTTGGAGAGCTTTGTTTGTTTGTTATTTTTTTTTAAAAAAATAAAATTAACACTATTCATTATCATTAGGTGTTCTTTTGAGAGTATAAAACCAACCAGAAAAGGAACTTTAGAATGGTTTGTTTTGTCAAACAAGTTTGAATTAATTAATGTCAAAAATTCGAGGAGTAGAGAGTCCAAAGACATTGGGAAAAAGAACAACAGATCTAGATTGTAGATGAATTGAAGAATCCAAAAGACATTGGGAAAAAGAACAACAGGTATAGATTAACAGGTATAGATTATAAATGAATTGAATATTCATAAACAAATTTAATATTTGATTTGATAAGAATTTATTTATGTTCATTTAATATAAGATCACACGAATAATATTTACACATCATATATATTAATAAAAATTTTATTATTAGAGAACATCGCACGACTTTGTTTGATTTGTTTACAGCCGTCAACAGGATGCTTAGGATTTAGGAATGTTGGTGACCTTTCTACTGAAGTTTCCCGTTGCATGAGGCTGCCCATTTATGAAAGCTTGGAAACTTTGCGTCGCCTGAGTTGAATTTGGACGATACGAGTCGAAGCCATTTTTCTCAATCAAACTAAACTGGAGTCGGTCAATTAGATGGATGCGATTAGAAAAATTGCCGGCGCCTACTTATTCCCTAAAACGATGTTAGAGGCTACTAAAAGAAGGATTAACAAAATACTAAACTCTAAATATTAAATCCTAAATTCTAAATCATATATATATAATTGTTCTGTTACAACTTCGTTCTTGTGGATTCGCATATATATATATATATATATATATATATATATATATATATAAATTAATTAATTGTTCTGTTGCAGCTACGTTCATGTGTATTCGCATATATATATATATATATATATATATATATATATATATATATATATATATATATATATATATAATTAATTAATTATTCATAGATTGCTTCTTGTAGTCTGCATCTATATTATAGAGATCCTTAGATTTTTAAAAAAAAATTTTAATGGGATCGTCCCAATTCTTTATTTCTTTATTATTATTTTTATTTATTTTAGATATATTTATGGTTTATGATTTTAAAATTTAGGAATTAGTTTATAATGAATTTGAATTTAAAAAAAAATTCTTTACAGTTTAGACTTCTTTTAATAGGAGTTTCTATTTATGTTTAAACTTTCTTCTTGGTTATATCGTTCAAGATTAAACATTTTAATACTAATAGAGTATAGTGTTCTTCTTTAAAAAACAAATTGATATATATATATATATATATATATAAGCGATACTTTGTGCATGATCGTGAGCAAAATTTGACGTGGTCAAAATTTATTTTTTTTATTTCTCTTTCATCTACATGCAATAACTTTTCTCTCTCATCTACATTCTCATTTACATGCAACAACTATAAAATTCTCATTTTTCTCTCATCTGATTGCATACAACAATCAGTGTTACTAATTTTTAAAGACGATATAGCTACTACAACGTTGTAGTAATTACTACACAATCTCTCTCATCTGATTGCATACAACAATCAGTGTTCAAAAATCTTTCAATTTTGACTGCGTCAAATAGTCCACGTTAGATTTCGCTCACGATCGCGCACAAAGTGTCGCTTAGCATATCAAATTAATCTATATATATATATATATATATATATATATATATATATATATATATATATATATATAAACTGCAGGTGATTCCACAATTCTATAACAAGCGATCTGCAACAATTCTCTTTATATATATATATATATATATATATATATATATATATTTGGTGTTCATCTTGTGAGCACCATCTATGGCGGAGCCAAATGAGATGTGGTACCCAAGCTATAGCCCGGGAATGAATGGCAATCAAAAAAGAAAAAAGTTTAATTTTCCTATGGAAAAAAAGGAAAAACAGAAAGAATAATAGTGGAAGGTAATCCGGGCATCTGTGTCGATATAACCCACAACTCAAGTAGATCATCCGGACTAACTCTGCCAGTAAGCACCATAAAATAAGATAACATTCTTATATCTGTGTATATCTATAAGAGTGATTCGGATATTCGGAATCACTTTGAATAGGATAAGATGTATATATATATATATATATCCTACTCACTCAGGTGGCGTCTGTAGTCCGAGCGGCCGGAGAGAAATAGAAATGTCAGATTAAGTTTATCAATCTAAAAGACACTGCAAAACAAAAAAACATTAATATAAAGCTGCGATGAATTTGTTGATCCTCTCTTAAACTTAAAAGTTATTTATTTTTTGTTTAAACCAAACGGCATTTATTCTATGAAAATTTAACGAAAATGGAATAATTAATTTAATCAGCCAAATCCAAATATACCACGCGACCGAGTAAATTGTTGTCGAAAAGATTAAACAAAGCTTTACTCTTAAAAAAAAAAATCTAGTATTCATTATTTATTTCGATTAAATGTTGAACCGGACTTTATTATTAATGTGAAGTCGAAACGTAACATTTAAATTTTATTACGCTTAATATCACACCGAACAATTATTTATAGCCAATTTAAAAATTAAATTTTTACCATGTGTCTTATTTTTAATCATTAAACATCATTTTTTTTATTTAGTATTGATATCTTGTTTATAATTAATTCTTAGATTGGACGATATAAATTTAAAAATATTTTTATGGAGACTAAGTCATTGATTTTAAAAATTAAATCATTTTAAAAAATAAAATATGTTCAACAAGATTGAAACATCCATAAAATTTGCAACTTTTATTTAAAAATAAAAAAAATATTTTAAAAAACACACATATGTCTCGATTTAAAATTATCAAAAATTAAAAATGTTAATACATTGATAAAATCGAGGACTTCACCATTTCTTAATTTCTCATTTTTAAATACTATAATTTAAAATAGTTAGTTCATGAACTTTTTTTTAAAAAAAAATTGAAAAGTGAAAAAACAAATTCATGAACTTTAAAAATAAAATAAAATCAAATGTATACATTAATTATTTTTTATTAGGATATACATGCTAACTTTACTACTGTCACATACATACACATAACTTTCTCATTTTTTTAAAAAAATATTATATTAATTATTTTAGTAAATTATATTTTCTTATCTATTATCTTCAATTTAAGATTTATAATTATCTTCCATTCTTATTTTATTGATAATCCATGTAACTTCTTTAGAAAAATTAAAAAATATTCTGTCATTGTCCTATTATCCTGGAATTAAATAGCGTATCTTTCAAACATAGAACTCACATAAATTGGACTTGGTTAAGGGTATATCAGATCCATGCAGTATTATAACACAAAGACCACACGCGAGAACTCTATTAACAAGCTAATGTAACAACCTCTTTCTTATAAAAAAATTATTTTAATTTTTTATATTAAATATTAAACAAAAAAGAATAAATAATACACTCGATCTTAGCAAAAAAAATCTATAAATAATAGACTCGAGAACTCCAATAGTAAGTTATAATAGACTCTCCCTCATATATATAAAAATTAATTTAATATCACACTTGTTCTTTGTCAAAAAGCTAAAAAATTATATTTTATAATGTCGTCGATCTAAGATATTTATAAAAATTTCTCCGCTCATAGTATTGTCAATGATGTAGAATTATAGAGAACCATGATATTACATATTCCCTAATTAATTAATGAAAAAAAATTTCAATAATACATCACAACTGAATCTCGAACTCTAGATCCCTAAATAATTAAAAAAAAATATTAACATAATTTAATTGTGAATTTTATCAATTAATTGAGAGTTAGTAAAGAATATAAATTTTTAATAAAATATTATTATTATTATTATTATATTTTAGTGATATCAATTGCATACTAATTTTAGTAATGATCAATCTAATTTTACGAAAAATTTTCTTTGATCATTAAAATAAATTGAAAAATACTCAAACGATTCATCAACCCAGCATTCTTAGTTCAACCACTATTTTAAAAAAATCTATTAATTCATAGAGATTAAAACTCAATCCTGAATGCTTGAAAAATTAAGGTGGGGTGCTGCTGCATCATTGTCCCTAGGGCCATGAGACAACCATTTTATATCATATCAGTGAATCAATGTAATGGGTCTGGCGGTAATATATACAAGCTTTATAAATTAGCATAAGCACCATAAGTTCAAGAATAAACTTATTTTCAAATTAATTTATGGTCAAAAGTTTAAAAAATTACGAGTTTTTCCCCTTCTGAATTCAACATGATTTAAGATCTATAAATTAATTAACACCTTGAAACTAGATTTGAGCAAGTCTAACATAAATAATCCGCGATAGACTTTAAAATACACCTTTAAAATAATAGAAATAACAAACGAATAACAATCTAAATGGAAATTAGTATTTGAGCAACAAATTAAAACGATAAAAAGTAAAACAAAAATTATAATTTCAAGATTTAAGAAACAATAACAAAGTATAAGCGTCTACATAAAATTTTCTCAAATAGAAAATCTAGATTATATTTGTTTAAATTTCGAAGGACGAGATTTAGTTAAGCTAGAAACACTGCCCAGATAATAACATGGATCAGGAAAGCCTAATGCAAAATTAGTGTAAAATGGTTAAGTAATAGTTTAATCGTGTTCCATTCAAAGTTCTTCAGTTCAAACCATGCAGAGGTCACCTAATTAGTATAATGGCGGCAAGCAAGTTAAACTTGAAAGATTTGAGTTCAAATCCGGATAATGAAGAGGGCATTGGTTACCTTTGCGCATCGCAGAATTCCCAAAAGGTGAATTCAAATAGTCAGTGTTCGTCTGAGTTCATCGAGCGTCCAGTTGTCGAACAATATGCAAAACCCAGAAACAAAAGCAAGATGTGACATTGAACTTCGACTGTTCCATCTCGCAATGGTGTGGTGGTCATCTTGGCTGATAAAAACTGAGCAATTGCCTAACAGAAAGATGAGAAGAGTCAATCAACCATAGTAATAAGTGCCTACATTAGAAACTAAAATCTCGGCATATTAACAAACTTGAATTGGCATTGAATGGGTGATGAAGTCACAAACAACATACTCGAAGTGTCATTAGAGTAAGACGGCACCCATGATAGAAGGTTGAAAAGAAATCAGTTTCAACAGGTATTTAAATGGAATATAGAATATTGATGTAGATTTTTTAAAAGTGAAAATTAAATTCAAGCAAGATAGAAGGTTGTTTCAAATAATATAAAGCCAACATTTGATGCTCGCCTAAAAAGGAAGTGTTAGTCTCCATATTTTTATTCACATCCGAGTATCCATCATCATATCTTCAATCACTGGTCTCCACTTTTCAGTACCCATGATCCTTTGCTAGAATCGCAAAGTTCGCGTATTACCTGCAAATAATTGAACATCATAAGGAAAATTGGCAAGATAATATGCAAGACTACATATATGATATAAATTCCATAAAACCCACAGCAGAAGGAAAAGAGTGATGATGACTAACTTCACTATTTTAAAAACCATTCACTCTAGATTCTGTTATGTTTCTAGTTCAAGTTAAGCATCCAAGCACAGTTTGTCGTCTTTTGGGCACCTCTACACCTAGATAAGAGGAAAGCGAAAGAAAAAATAGAAGCATGCCCTGAAACTGAAACAAATCATTCTACATGAAAAAACATAAATGCCTCTAAATATCAACAAAAAAAAAAAGTAGTTTGCATCTTCCTGAGCTATCATTTTGTTTTGTTTCAGATTGCATCCTCTGCTAAGTTGAGGTCATCAATTTCTTCTTCTACCTTTAGAAGGCATTACTAGGTTATGTTCATTTTTTGAACTCCAAATTGGACGATATTCCAGCTTAAATATGTTAAAGCTTTAGTTTGTTGAATTAACAATATAACAAGTTTATGACAAAAACGAACCATGATACAGTGCATAAAAGAAGGGCCCGGTAAAGTCAAGGGTCAGAAGTCAAAAGGACGTGGCAGTCAGAAGTCAAGGAAACATGACAGTCAGAAGTCAAGGGAATGTGGAGTTAAGAAGATGTGGCAATCAACAATCAAGGAAAAGGAGTTGAACCGCCTCACGTCATCAGCCGCAGAATTCCCGGTCGGTCATAGTCAGGGCAGACCCAGATCTGATACATAAGACGGAGGTTGAACTAGTTCCTGACCTGCCCCCGACTGATTAGACCTCCCCAGCTCGGGCTGCATGAATGATCTTGGTACTTTTACTTATACAACTCCCGATCGGCTCTTCAATGGTCAAACTATAAAGGATGGATTTCTCGCCATAGTGTCAAATAAAGCCTGGTCAGTTCACTACAGCTCATTCTCCTCATCAAAGCCCAATCCCGGCAGTACAGCTAAGTGGTCATCCCGAGCTGTCTGTAGCTGAACCCGGACAGGACGAAAAGCGCTAAGCGACAACAATGTCAGGGAATCGTAACCTCCTGTCAGAGAATAACTCATACGTCAGTGAATATTCCAGTGGTCTGCTATCATCTGCGAATGGAACTTTCCTTCCACCAATAGGAGGCCACCATACCTCCTCTCTCATCCGACAGGCCCTAACACCCGACATTCTCTGATAACATGCAGGCTCTGAAGGTACGCAGCATCTTATAAAAAGGAAGGTCCTCTTCCTTAGCCAAGTACGCGCACATTTACACTCGTCTTCTACAGTTCTTTTTTCCTTCGTACACTGTTCTTTTGGGGAAAAAGTACCTGACTTGAGTGTCGGAGGGCCTACGCTGGGGACTTTTTTCTTGGTTTCTGGTCTCTAACACTCCGTGTACTTGTCTGAGTGTGCGCAGAGCCTAAGTACCGCCGGTTTCGTCACCACTATCCCTGAGTTCCACGTGGGGATTCATTTTTCCGGTCCACATACGCTAGGTGTGTCAAAGTCGCCTCTCCGTCAACACCAACATCATCTCAACCGGCCTTCGTCTGACTCAAATTCCGAACGAAATCAAACCATGGGTCTCAATTATTTGAATATATGCTAGATGAATCTTATCTCCCCATTTAACTTACATAAAGTTATCTCGGAAATATCCAAAAGATATAAATCACATTTGATAAAATGCAATAGTTTCTCCAGGCTCCTCCTAGCTAGGGCTGTAAACAAGCCGACCCGAGCCGAGCTTTGGGGTGCTCAAGCTTGTTTGATAAGATAACCGAGCCGAGTCGAGCTTAAAATGAACCAAGCTTTTGAAATGAGTGTTCAAGCTTGGCTTGGTTTATTTTTTATGAGCTTGAGCATGTTTGAAGCTTGGCTTAAGCTTGGTTCGTTTAGATGTTATCAAGCTCTCAATTCAAGCTTAGCTTGAGCTTGGTTCGAGCTTGGCATGAGCTTGGTTTGAACTTGGTTCGTTTAGATGTTATCAAGCTCTCAATTCAAGCTTGTTTGATTGTTTGAAACTTTTAATTGTTTGATTGGTTATTAACATTGATAATTTAAATTTATTTATTTATCTATTTTATTTTATTGTTTATTTATCATATTGAAAAGAGTTTTATTAATAAATATGGTTCGTGAATATTGTTCAAGAACATTGGTCACGAACGTTGTTCACGAACATTAACGAGCTAAACACATATGTGTTCAAAATCGTTTGTTTAGCTTAACGAGATGTTCAAGCTTGTTTATTTAATTAATCTTATGTATATTGAACGAACATAAACAAGCTCTTACCAAGCCGAACACCAAACTTGTTCACGAACGTTTGGTTCATTTACAGCCCTACTCCTAGCCCACATTCCAATTGATTCAACTTGACCAACTACTAAAGCTGTTAGTACTTGGTTCTTTTGGAAAATGTTCATACCATTTAACCATATTTTATAGAGGTACACTCAATTTCTTCCAGATAAAATTACCTTTATGGTAACTTCATCTAAGTTAGATTTTTTTTTTTTTTTGAGCAACCATTGTTAGTCTGAGTATTTTTGGTTGTGTACTGCAATCCTATAAATTTTTTCTTTTAATCCTAAGAAGCGACAAACACACAACACTCCAAAAACTTCTCCAAAATTTTAGTCACTATTTATCCTATCTTCACCAATATTTCATTGTTGAATAAGAAGCATCCAACATCTTACATCCAAGGATTACCCATCCATTTAATTTGATTATTCCCTCATTTCTTTAGTAACAGTTGAAATTGCATTTCATATTCTGTCTCAGTTCTGCTTAATTTTAAAAAAAATAGTTTCTCTTTAAAATTCAAGCTTTGAACTTATCCTATATATTCTCATAAATTAATATAATTAGTTACAATAAGAAAGCATACCAGAGTCTACTCTGACATAAACCTACATTATACATGTCTTTTCTTCTCTAAAATCCTTTATAACAACTATTTAATAATTACCACAAACTTTTTCTAACTCGAAAGAAAAATACGTGAAAATCCTTTTTCATTATATTTCTCCATTAACTTCTTCCCATTAATATTATCGACTTTTCATTCCAGTTGATGGATAAGTTCCAACTTTAAAGTGCCATCCAAGTAATATGCATGAATAATCATGAACAGATTGATCAATAAAAAATCAGCCTAAACATCAGAAAAATAATCTAGGATAATCACCAATTTAGAACAATGATCATATGTAGGGAAGTGATAGCTCACTCTAAATAACCCAGTAAATCGGTCTAACCAAATATGACTTAGAATTTATCACTCCATTTTCAAAAAAAAAAATGTTGAAACTACTGACCTGATTATAGTCAGAATCAGTAATATCCTTCTGGAGACGAGTTTTAGCAGCTATGCGTATCTCCTGCTTATTGAGTTTTGCATTAGGTTCTTTGCCCCTGAAAAGATCAATGACAACATCTCTGCCACAAGAAACATGTCTAATATTAGTGCAATTTTGGGAAAATGTAAATAAAAGCAATATAACAAGGCTTGCAAAGTGCATAACCTTAATCGATGGAAATCCGAACTTCCAGAAGATTTCAGAATATATACACCATGTACATCCACCGCGATTTGACTCACAATAGCTTGGAGCTCAGTTACAGGGGCAGATGCACCATTAGTAGCAGCATTGATGATCGCTCTAGTTCTAGGGTCTTCTCTTGGACGAGAGGAGTTACTGATTGCCAAGCCCCTTAATCCATTGATAACTGAGTTCATACTGCAAGCACATAAATTCAAATCATACAACCATAAAATGCATATATGTAAAGTAGTCAAATGCTTAAAGTAACAACCATGCCTGACTATGAATGCTGGAAATAATCTTGCAACTGACAAACTACTGAACCTGGAATATCGGCAAGGTATTTACCTACGAATTTTTTGATCCTGGAAAATTTTCAAGAGAATCTTTGGAAGATGCTCAAGTGTCTCAGTTGACAGTGTCGACATTGCTGTATTCACTGGCTTATCTTTGCCTCCACGCGCACCATCGACCACTTTAGCTCTTTTTCCACTTGGAGTAGGGGCATGCATCCTTTCACCGAAAGATTTAATAATATTATTCCATCTTACCAACCAAGCTTTTTCCTGTTCATCCACTATTTCTGGGTTGTTTCTAATAAAGATAAAATCAGTAGACTCTTTGAACTTCCAGTGCTTGAGGATGCGCCTTTCAATAGCCAATGGAACAAGTATAGATTTTAGACCATCGTAATTTATCATCCTCAATTTGTCTGTTGGAATTATGGGATTCATACTGAATAGATAAAGAAGATAGTCTCTATACAGAGCAGCTTCGCCTTCATGCAACAAGGAGCTCTTTGTAATCCACAATCCTTGAACCAAATCTGCATAATGCAGCAGCACTTTCAGAACATCTTCTTTTGAGTTATCTGGAGCAAGATCCATGAGTGCATTAAAATTATTCACCTGAGAAACCTGCATGTATAGGCAGAGTATGACAAATTAATGAAAGGTATTATCAGAATAATCATTAAGAGAAAACCTTTGAAGCATGGCAACTCTTCTCTATTATGACCTAGCTAATATATCATGAAATGAAACAGACCTCTCCACAAATATCTAGAAGATGTGCAAATTGACTCTTTGTAAAATGCACAGTAACAAGAGCCTCATGCATCAGGATGCCGGTATTATGACCAAGTGAATCTCATACAGAAAAATAATGAAATATATCAGGCGAGGGGAGTAGAATGCACAGTAGCAAGAGCCTCATGCATCAAGATGCTGGTATTATGACCAAGTGAATCTCATACAGAAAAATAATGAAATATATCAGGCAAGGGGAGTAGCTATGATACTTAACTAAAGACAGAAGTCTGATGATCAAATAGTACACAATGGTGATAGGTATTCAGTGACAATTGACGCATAGGTAATACAGGAAGCTTTATTTTAGTTATTTGGTGTGTTTCTAGTGTTTGTAAGCCTTTTAGATTATATGAATAATTTATTGAACTGAACAAGGCAGTCTAACAGTAAGAACAATTTATCCTGGTTCCACTTCCCTATCTCCTCACTTCTCTCATCTCCTGATAGAGTAAACTGATCCCAGTCTTTTCCCCTTTCTCCTATTTTATCTTCCTAGGAATGACATGCAGGAGGCAGGTGGTTTATGCAAAACTTATCAAATCCAAAAACGATATGAAAGATGTTTGCTTTCTTCTTAGAAATGCAGAACCAGATAAAATTTAAGGACAAAATGAGATTAAACCTCAGAAAGCCATTTCTTCAACCGCTCTTCCAAGGGGAGTGAGAGCAAGAACCTATAGACACATGAAGAGTCAGTTTTTTTGCAGTTGCAATATCAACAATAAGAAATCATGTTTTCAAGAAGCATTCAGTTCAACTGGCTATGGCTGACAGGGGTGAAATACAAGGTGGGATAAAATGAGGTTTTAGTAATTTTCAAGTAATGCAGATATAAAATCGAGAATGTAGGTTATGTGATTGACATGGAACACAGCAAAAGAATTCCCAAGTCAACAAGAACTTGTAGAAAAAGCATATATATATATATATATATATAAGGTTGAATAACTCAACTTCCTTCTTTTTTTCTTTTTTTTTTTTTTTTTTTTTTTTTGAGAGTGAGAGAATACAGAAAAGATCAGCTCATAGTAGAAGGAAGTTCCTAGAATGTCATTGTTGTTATTGGAGAGTTGAAGATTTGATATCTGGAATTTTGATATCTGAACAAAACAACACATTTCCGTATTGTGCCGAGCGTGCTGATGTACGGTACCAATTGTGAATTGGAGGTGGAGAAAGGAAGAAGAGGAAAAGATAATTATATTCATAATAGCAAACTTTACAATACCATTCCATACCTTCTAGCTGGACTTTTAATCCATCCAAAATGGTAAAATTTTGACACAATGTTGTGTGGACAAAAACTAAAAAAAAAATATCAAATTTTATTTAAATTCATCTTGACGAATATTGCATCATGCTAAGGGATGTCGAGTGTTTGCATAATCAACACACATGACATAGGAGAGATCACATATACCATTATCAAGATGATATGTTTCTACCATAGCACCTGACATAGTACAAGACTTCAACATATGGGATAGTTACTAGTTATTAGCACTTTAGTTTACAAATAAAAAAAAATTATTGTCTTGGAGTAAAATGAAATTAAGCTTACTAACAGGTTTGGTAGATAAGATGTTCAAATTATAATCCGTGTTTTAAAATGGAGCTAGAAAAGAACCAAAGCAAAGAATATTTTCCTAGAAATGAAAGGTGCATGGCAACTCTTTGTTTGATCAATCATAATATCATCAAAGAAGGCTCCAACTGCAATATGTGTAAAAGACCAATGTATCTCACCCCTTGACCATGTAGTTGAGATTAACAAGGTTCAAAGTGCATCAAGTTATATGGAATAAAGAACAATGCATATCTGCATGGGTTTTGAAATATTTATTACAGTTAAACCATCAAACACCTCAGTGTGAATGAATGGAACTGATATACAAAAAGAGCAATAGTGAAAAAATGTAGTCCAAAGAAAAGGTAAAACCTATTCCTTATTCTGCGAATTGAAGACACAAGCAAAAGATCATAGCTGGAAACCTTACCTTAATGAAGAAACTTTTGTTGTCTTACTGTTTGTTGATGTTCCAGGGTACAATAAGTCGGCGTAATTAGATCTAAAGCATTAATTCAATATGATAAAAGTCAGGAATCTAAATCACATATATGAAAAGGTTTGGAGTATTAATGAGAAGGAAATAACATAAAAAAAAAAATCAAGTTGGGTAGTTCTCTAGTTTGAGGTCTCACGGTTTCATCATAAAAGGAATTTGACGATGATCTTCTGAAATCATTTTCTGATGGTATCTTTCTGTAAGGTGGCTATCAATTGGATGATATTCTAGTGACACCCATGGCTGTAGACAGAGCAATGAAATCGGTTTAACATCACAAAACACATTCTAGCAATTCAGCAGCAAGAAGTTCACAATAAGAACCACCATCCAATACAGGTAAGCAGGTAAAGCTATCAGAGAATCTATTTCTTCAAAGAATTCAATGGAAAACACAAGGCAGATTTACTAGGAAGTCACTTCAACTCTGAAAACTGTTAAGCATGGTTTCAGATTTCATTCAGTGCCAATTGGAGTGGGAAGAATGTTTTGTTCCATCTGCCGACCAGCACATAGAACACCTAGCACCGCGCAACTCCTCGGTTGAGTCTTCCATGAACACCAAATTAGTGCAAGGTTATGAGGAGAGGAGAAGAAAGGTAAACCTAAGCATACTTCAAGTTCGACAAGTGACATAGATGTCCCACATCAGCAGAGAAGTTGGTGGTCAGAGGGGATTTCATGGGTTTCCAAGGCCAATATGATAAAAGTAGGCTGACAAGGGTCCAACACGGCGTAGTCTTCTAAAAATCGGCCTAAACGGTCGCCTAGGCGCTAGGCGCTAATCAGCCTCACCGAAAATATGCTAGCCGGCCGACCTAGACGGCTTTGGCGCCTAGGCGGGATTAGACTGCCCTAGGTACCGACTAATCGGTCGAATCGTCTATACACTACAGAAATAGTGCAAGGTTTTCAAGAATTTTTTATTAGTTTGGACTTTTAAACTTAAAGCCCAATTTAAAACAAAACTGAAATGTAACCTCAAGTTTGTGTCCGACGATGATATTGAGTTTGTGTCCAATGAAGAACAAGTTGTTGAAAATTATAGAGAAGGAAAAGTGGAATAAATTTGTGATATTTTATTAGTTGTGTAATTTTGAACTTATTTTAAATTTGATTTATTGTGTTCGAGTTATAGAATGTGATTTATTATGTAATTTATGTTGATACCATGGAATCCGCCTAGTGGCCTAATCCCCACCTAGGCGGCCTAGGCATTGGTCTGGCCCGACTAGCACCTAGCAAATTTTAGAACCTGTCAGGGCAGGGTGACAAGTTTTAATGATCACAATTTCGAGATTAATAATGGAAGGAACAACGAAAAAAATTTAAGAATATATATATATATATACACACACACGCACAAACTATGATATATGTTATAGTATGTACATATGGATATTGAAAATATGTATATTACTATATTGTCACGATACTAGCACCACATGATACAATACCAAAACTATCTCGTTTCGATTAGTGATTGAAACTACGATACAGTTTGAAATTTTAAGCCTTGTTAAGCCATAATCTAATGGGGAAACAAAATGCATCTTTGATGCATCTAAACAATAGGTAGTTGTTCCTAGAGAGAAAACGAAGGGATCTTTTAACTCCATGTAGCACACTATAGCATCCTATGGAAATATTCATTGATGCTGTGTGAAAAAATAATGATAAAAATACAAAACATATATTAGCTTTGGCTTGTTGACTTCACACGTCTCTTCATATTATAAATCACCCTTTATTCCACCTCTCTAATCCGTTTGTTGGATAACATTGCATGCTTCATTAACAAAGAAGATAATTGAGAACTTAAAATGGAATTCCAAAGCAGAAAATTTAGTTACTTCAATGATGAATCACAACCTATGTAAGTGGTTCCTTCCATATACAAGATTGAGAACTTTGATTGAAATTATGCTTGAATTATCATATCTAAGCTTGAAATTAATCAATTTTAATTGAACAAACAAACAATTTAAGAGACAAGAATCAAACATAGAAAACTAATCAAATGAGTAGTGAGGTACAAGGAGCTTCCAACCTCATCATTTTCTCCTTTATTTAAACTGGCATGGCCAAACCTTTCCTGATCAGAAGAAGAAAAAAAAATGAAAAATGAAAATTTCAGTACAACACTATTTAAATATTAAAAATTAAAACCAGCCCAAGTCATAGATTCTTGATGTTCTAAAGAGAGTATGTATATGTTTGAGAAATTAATATAAATAGGGAAAGCCCTATGTACACAAAGTGGTTAACCTATCATCATATGCAATATAATATTTCCTTTAGAGGAGATGTTGTCCCTCATCCTTTGACCATCTCACCCCTCTTATCATTGTGTCAGCGCAAAAGGCCTTCATTACCGCTATTGCCAACGCAGGAAAAGAGGAATTTGGGGCTCCACTGCAAGTCCTCACTCCAACATAGTATGGCCTCGTGCGCACAATGTTGTCATCTAGTACATTGTCACCTTACGATTGCATGCGACAAGAATCAATTGTGCATGGTAGATGCCTCAGCAAACTTGTTTAATTCCAGCTTCAGCTGCACAACACCTCATGCGACCAACGAGCAGTAGATGATTCTAACCAAGTCTAAACAAGTTCTCTAGCGAATGAAAAAGGATTCAAAGAAGAAGAATAAGCGAACATGGAAAGAGAGAAGATGAATGTATGTACAAGTGTATAACTGTGCAAGAATTTTCTGGGAAAAGATCAAAAAGTCTTCAAATGAAAATGCCATAAACATATCTATAACCCAGGGGACAATATATTATAAAAGAGCTTTTTCAGAGGAAGTGTTTTTTTTTTTTTCAGGAGCAGGGGAGTTAGCATACAAAATTCACCTGCTTGATGGATAACCCAGGTGAATCAACAGCATTGGTGTCAGATTTTGTACTTGATTCGGCAGTCTGCGCATTTTCTTTCATCTCAGGATTTAAGTGTGTCATTGACGGACGAAGTTGGACAACTGCATGGACAGGATTTAAGTGTAACTGCAAGTAATGAGATTAAGAAAAATAAGTTTCTCTTGGACAAAATCTAGGTCATTGATGCAGAAAGTCAAACAGAACACAACATATACACCATCGACTAAAAACTCAAAAGTAACCAAAAATAAGAAATAATATGAGAGATCTAAGCAACACTATCCATTGACTATGACAACGAAACCCATGATTAAAGTTTTGTTTCTTTGAGAAAGTAAAGTAACAAGGAGAAAAAAAAAGCATTTCCTTTGAAGTAACCAGGGTATGAAAAGGCAATAGAGGAAAATTTTTCTCCCCTCAAAATTGATCCATCTAGAGAAAAAATTATAAATGCAGAGAGACACCTTGTCTCCCCTCACTGTCAGCTTGGCCTCTGCCCTAAACTATGAGCCAGTCTGTTGCATCTCCAATCTATGACTTTGGAAGAAGATGAACATGTTATAGCATATATATATATATATATATCACCTATAGAAAAACTATTCTTCTTTTCCTTTCATTTTCTATCTCTATCTCACCTCTTTTCTTTCTCCTGTTCCCATACTCCTTCAAGGAAACAAAGATTAACTCATTTTGCTTCAATTTACCAGGTAAATAAATTGAACCTATAACTCTAAAAGAGAGATTGCATCCTTTTGTTCATCATTAAAGCCCTTGCTCAAAGAAGTTAAATTTTTAGTGCTAAATAGTGACCAGGCTATGAGCTTATCAGTGAAAGCGGGTATTTGTGTAAAAAGATTGTTCTAAGATTAATACTCATGTAGAGTAGTAATCTATTTGAAGCAAATTAGACAAAGATATTGTATAAAGATAGTTGATCGTTTTGATCAGGTGGAATGCAAATGAGTAAAATTTTGCTTTCTTTATGGCACATCTAACATCAATCTTTAAACACTAAAGGAAAATGATATGTAATTTGTAGTTATAGACCCTGTAATAAGATAAGATAAATGCGCTAATCATACAAGCCGAAGCAAAGTTTCAAAATTTATAGTTAAATTCCCATTATAACCTTTATGTATTCTTTAAGCAAATATCTAGTACTTGACACATCAAAGTATCAAACCCATCTGCTAGTGATATGTAATTTGCAAGGCCATCTGATATATAATTTCCAAGGGCATCTAGAATACTCATATCATAAAACACATCCATGTTGACTAAAACAAAGCTTAAATGAAATTTTAAGTTTGTTAGGATGAATAGAAAATCTGGTAATTTGCAAAAATCAATTTTCATTTTTCTCAAAGCAAAATGTGAACTTTGTTCCAATTTAAGCAAAAGAAGGTACCTGGTTTCCATCCAAAATCCCAATAGCATAACTAGCTAATGAAGGTGTCAGTGATGAAGACAAAATCTGGAAAAGTTCAATTTAACTGTCAGGTTGAAGAAAAGCTGACTTTGCAATACAATTAACCTTCATTTATTACTTAAGTTTATAAAATTAGCTATCTAGCAATTATTTGAAATGCTCTGAAATGTCAGTAAGTTTGATGCCAATGAACTCAGAGGTGAAACAAAACCAGGTAGGAAAGGAAGATATGTTGAAGCATAAAATATTAGGATAAGTGAAAATGAAAAACAAATAAATAAAGCCAATCCATTAAAAATATAACCCAGTCCATAAAACTAGGGTTGTAAATGCATAAAACGTCTATGAACCAACTTAATGAGAGCTTTTTTATATTAATTTACATATATAAAGAATGGTAAAAAAGAAGATTTTTGTGAATTTAACCTTAATGTTCATGGAATGAGGAATGCCAATGAATAGATTTGTTTAAAAGCTTGTCTAAGGCTCATTTGTGATCTTCTATATTTAGCCACGTTATCCAAACATATAAAGCATGCAATAACTGTGTATATGCAATTATGTAGATATATATATAGGGATGGCAATGAATGGGATAACACACTTAATTAATTAAATACCTACATCTCCATGAAACAATATGTTACATGTGAGGACTAAGAGAAAACACTAACAAAATAAAATCTGCAATTATACAATATGTTACATGTGAAGACTAAGAGAAAACACCAATCAAAGCAAAATTTAATGAATCTAAAGCATAATGGCCATTGACGATTAAAAGTCAGACTACAGTAATGTTTGCCATAGATTCAGCTACATTCTCAGCAGTGTAAATGACTTTTATTATGAGTATCCAGCAATAAGAAAGAGTAGAAATAGAAGGTCACATAGTTCTCCACCTGCTTCTCTAACCTTAGGGGACCAGAAACATCTTGGTCATAGTTCTCACTATCAATATCCAGACTCAAATCTATCTCAATCTTTGATTTTGTTGGCTTCACTCTAACCTGAAACAACAAAAAATAGTCAAAGAAAGGTTATAATAATGCAAAATAAACATATAGAAAGATCTGAATAAATGTATACAACAATCCCAACAAAAAAAAAACCTAAAAAAGGAAACTACACTTGAAACTGAATCTACTGAACATACCTTTTCACATCTTTCATTCAATTCGTATGGTCTCCAAGAAGGTCTAAGTACATACTGCAAAATATATAGCTGAAAAAGAAAATGTTTATAAATGAATCGTATATTAAATATGATTGAAAGTAGTGTTCATTTGAGACAACTGAAATCCATATGAAACTACGTACAGTTGATAACAACATCAAGATTGTATTGTTTTTCCCTCGTCACTGAGACTACCTAGCCCTGAATATCTTAAGAGACAATGCTAATGCTTATTTAGGTCCTCATTGAAAAAAATAAATTCTTTGTTTCTATTTATGTTGGGTAGAGAGGGGGAGCGTGCAGAATAGCAGAGGCAGCAATCAGCGGCAAGAGAGGCAAAGAACTAAAATGAAAAAAAAAAAAAAAACATATTTCCAATAAGCTTATTTGTTTGGACTGCTTAAAATATCAAGGAGAAGAAGTTCTAGCTTGCAAAAGTTGGGATTTCCCAACTCAATAAAGAACTGACAGATAAGTATAACCATGAAGGTAGAAAAGTTAATTTCCTAATCACGGGTAAGGACCAGAATGAACAGCATTTCATTCCATTCCATTCCCCCAAATACTAAAACTGCGGTCCAATTTCCTGAAATCTCATTTTTGACAAGACATTACAATCTCTTTTTAGGTTCCAGACAATGCACACAACACCAAGCCAAAATGACAGTGACGGCACCTATTCCTTGAGACTTAATCAGCAAACTTGCAACAATGGACTTCCAAACTTAAGATAGTAAATAAGGAAAGACTTACATAGGAATCCACATCGAGAGGAGCTGGAGAACAGAATACGTCAATCTCCCGAACCACGGGATCCTCCTCTTCCACTTCCTCCTCGAAACCTCCATCGACGTCCATCGCACAGCTCGCTGCGACCTCAGCGTCCGGTCGGGATGACGAGGGACCTTGAGACGAAGAGCCAAGTCCAGGATCCTCCTTGACGGGGTCTGGGGCGGGAGGGCCGGTGTCGGGGTCGGGCTTAACCCGGTTTGGGGGCTCGATCTTGACCTTGCCCTTCATCTTCGGCTGGAAGCGGGCGGAGCGCGCGGGGCGCTGGGATGCACCGCGGTCGAGGTTGAGATCGAGGGCCATGTCGAGGTCCGACGCGGCTCCGGCGGAGGGATCGATGCCGTCGTCGCCTCCGTCCATGTCTCTCTCGCCTCTCCTCTCCTCCTCGAAGGCGCCTTGCGTTGTGTGAGCTCCAAACGGTTATCGAAGGAGCTCGAAGTTAAACCCTCGCTATTGCAGAAGAGGTGCCGGTGAACCGGCGACTAGAGGTGTAAATGAGCCTCGTGAGCTCAGATTCGTTAAGATAAATCAAGTTCAAGTTTCGTAATATTCGATTCGTTAACTTATGAACATATTCATTAAACTCATAAATCAATTTTTAAATAAAAAATAATAATAATTTTAATATTAAATATATAAATTTTACATTTTATTTATGAAAAATATATATAAATATATTAAATTTATTTATTAGAATAAAATTATAAATGTTAACAAGAATATTATAATTTTTAAAAAATATATAATTTAGTTTTTAATGAATATTTAAATTTATAATTTATATTTATTAAACTCGTTTAGAAGCCATGAATATATTAAATAAAGATCGAGCTTGACTCGATTATAAATGAACCAAATTCAAATATCCAAGAGTTCGACTCGGCTTGGCTCGATTACACCTCTATCGATGACTGGATCAACGCAAGCCGGTCAAGCCAAACTAATTGACCTGGATCCGACCGAACCATGTCAAATTTTGGAGTCGCAACCAAACCCTATCGGTATCTCAAGATAAAAGGAAGTTTTGGAAAAGTAAATTCCAAACAAGAAAAAATAAATAAAAGAGTAAGTTGTAAGTAAAGAAAATATTTAAGAAATGAATTATGAGGCAGTGAGAAGTCTAAACTAAAGATAATTCTATCAAAAAGTGAAAGTTTCTTTAAATTCATGAAGCCTAATTAATGTTTAACATAAAATTTGAAACTCATATGGTATCTAATTGAAAATATATATATATATATATATAGTAAAGCAGCAACAGCAAAACAGCAAGAACAATACTGAGTAGTAAAGGAAAGGTATGGGAGAAACCTTTTGATTGATCATGGCAAATGCCTTGGGAAGTGTGGTACCAATATTGGAGAGGACCCTTCTTCTAGTTGTTGAAGATATCCGCTGAGCATTGAGATTGTAGTAAAAGTAGGAGTATTGATTATTTTAGGATGGTCTTATATTTTTTAAAAGGAGACAAATTATGACGGAATATTTACTATACTACTTTGCACGAGAAAAGTTAATCATCCAGGAGATATTTAGTACCTATTAGAAATTAATTTCAAGACCTATTGTAACAATCATATATACAGATACCAACTGCATTAATTGTGTCAATATATAGGACGCTAACCCTTGAGATTGAGCTTTTGCCTAATAGTAGCTCCTACGAAGAGGTTTCGTCTCAAGTGTTGATGGTCGCTCTTTATTAGTCAGGCAAAGTGACATATAAGAGTGTTAAAATGGACCTCTTGAAGTGATCCCGAATGAATTTATATAAGGGATATAGGTCAAAAGTAATCAAATCAAGGAAAAAATAATGGTTAATCAGAGAGCACAACTAGACTATAGTTGTAACAATGATAATAAAAGATAATTACGTTTATCTTAGACATCTCTCGTAGCTCATCCTAGGTTGATGTGGCAATTCACAGGAGGTAGTGTCACGTGGCGTCAAGAAGTCAACATACCAAATGATGTGGTAGTTAAAATCAATGACAGATACCTTACTTGGGTAATGATCAAACTAACCGAGTGTGAGTAATTTATTCACTAGAAAAGCTTTTAGTGGTTATAAACCTTACTAAGTGGGTCTAGCATAGAGCTATCGTTCGGCGCTCTGATACCCATTTTAGGTTTTAGAAACCGAGTAATAGTGTGATAATAGCAGGCATCTTAATAGCTCGGGAGGCTAATCCCGAGTCATCTCTTGGGATACTCGTTGCACTAATTCTGTACGTTGTTGTGACCTCTATTAAATGCTTAAACACCGCTTATTTTCAGTATTCATTTATAATGAGATTGTAGATATGTGAAGAAGGGGAACAGATGGAAGAGTCAAAATGTTAATCGCGTGCATTCATTATGTCCTCTTCAATCATAGTCTCATTTAAAGTTTGGAGGTGAAATATCTCTTATAATTAAGGAATCAAGTATTGGCTCATTACTCTTCTATAATAAATACATATGACCTCATTAATGAGGAAGAGGAATGGTTGAAAAAAGGAATGTATAAAAGGATTGATCCTGTCCGAACCAGAAGTCAACAGACGCTGGGCACGTGACGCTCCAAGGCTCGCCGATGTAGGTCTCCAACTAGTGTCGAGATGCTCCGGCTATCCTGCACAGAAGTCGAGCCGGGAAGGGGATTCCCAGCGACGACCCTCCGACGCTCAAGTCAGGTAAATCACGATGAACAAGGTGGCTCCAGAAGTCTCAGAGTACATACCAGAATCCCTTGTCGATGAAACCTGAGGTTCTTTATATAGAGCTGTGAAAGGTTTGGGCACGCGTACCAAGGTGCATAAGTGTCCCCTGTCCTATCCTAGGTATGCGGCTGTCAGAAAGCTTACCTGTCCTTTCCTAGGTACGCGGCTGTCAGAAAGTTTACCTGACCCATAGCATGCCCTCGATGGGACAGCAGAATCCCCTGTCACAAGATTTGGAGCATGACACACACGTGAAACCTACAGGTTGTCAGAGAAAGAAATCCTCTGGCCCTTTCCTTTGCTCCAAACTTGTAGTCCGAGCGGAAAGATACCTAAACATCCGACCGGACATCCGCAGTGGTTTACTTGTGCTTTGTGGAGACTCAAAAGGTCAGCTCGGTCCATGACCTTTTTAACTGAGCGTCGGAACCCCGATTTGACAGGGTGCCTACCAACTATAAGTGCAAACCGGCCGGACCCTTCCGGGTACTCGATTCCATCGGCCGGCCGGCAGTCCAGTCGGACCGGCCATCTATGGCCGTCCGTCCGGTCGGACCACACTCTCCTCTGGGTGGGCGGCTGTTCCGGTGACTTCCACTTGGCGTTGACTTTGCAAGAGAAAGGGGGGGCCCGATTGGAAACCAAAAATAAGAAATAAGAAATAATATGAGAGATGTAAGCAACGCTTTCCATCGAGTATGACAACGAAACCCATGATTAAAGTTTTGTTTCTTTGAGAAAGTAAAATAACAAGGAGAGAAAAAAGCATTTCCTTTGAACGAACCAGGGTATGAAAAGGAACTAGAAGAAAATTTTTCTCCCCTCAAAATTTATCCATCTAGAGAAAAAATTATAAATGCAGAGAGACATCTTGTCTCCCCTCACCGTCAGCTTGGCCTCTGCCCTAAACTATGAGCCTGTCTGTTGCATCTCCAATCTATGACTTTGGAACAAGATGAACATGTTATAGCATATATATATATATATATATATATATATATATATATATATATATATATCACCTATAGAAAAACTATTCTTCTCTTCCTTTCATTTTCTATCTCTATCTCACCTATTTTCTTTCTCCTGTTCCCATACTCCTTCGAGGAAACAAAGATTAAGTCATTTTGCTTCAATTTATCAGGTAAATAAATTGAACCTATAACTCTAAAAGAGAGATTGCATCCTTTTGTTCATCATTCAAGTCCTTGCTCAAAGAAGTTAAATTTTTAGTACTAAATAGTAACCAGGCTATGAGCTTATCAGTGAAAGCGGGTAGTTGTGTAAAAAGATTGTTCTAAGATTAATACTCATGTAGAGTAGTAATCTATTTGAAGCAAATTAGACAAAGATATTGTATAAAGATAGTTGATCGTTTTGATCAGGTGGAATGCAAATGAGTAAAATTTTGCTTTCTTTATAGCACATCTAACATCAATCTTTAAACACTTAAGGAAAATGATATGTAATTTGTAGTTATAGACCCTGTAATAAGATAAGATAAATGCGCTAATCATACAAGCCCAAGCAAAGTTTCAAAATTTATAGTTAAATTCCCATTATAACCTTTATGTATTCTTTAAGCAAATATCTAGTACTTAACAAATCAAAGTATCAAACCCATCTGCTAGTGATATGTAATTTGCAAGGCCATCTGATATATAATTTCCAAGGGCATCTAGAATACTCATATCATAAAACACATCCATGTTGACTAAAACAAAGCTTAAATGAAATTTTAAGTTTGTTAGGATGAATAGACAATCTGGTAATTTGCATAAATCAATTTTCATTTTTCTCAAAGAAAAATGTGAACTTTGTTCCAATTTAAGCAAAAGAAGGTACCTGGTTTCCATCCAAAATCCCAATAGCATAACTAGCTAATGAAGGTGTCAGTGATGAAGACAAAATCTGGAAAAGTTCAATTTAACTGTCAGGTTGAAGAAAAGCTGACTTTGCAAAACAATTAACCTTCATTTATTACTTAAGTTTATAAAATTAGCTATCTAGCAATTATTTGAAATGCTCTGAAATGCCACTAAGTTTGATGCCAATGAACTCAAAGGTGAAACAAAACCAGGTAGGAAAATAAGATATGTTGAAGCATAAAATATTAGGATAAGTGAAAATGAAAAACAAATAAATAAAGCCAAACCATTAAAAATATAACCCAGTCCATAAAACTAGGGTTGTAAATGCATAAAACGTCTATGAACCAACTTAATGAGAGCTTTTTTATATTAATTTACGTATATAAAGAATGGAAAAAAAGAAGATTTTTGTGAATTCAACCTTAATGTTCATGGAATGAGGAATGCCAATGAATAGTTTATGAATAGATTTGTTTAAAAGCTTGTCTAAGACTCATTTGTGATCTTCTATATTTAGCCACGTTATCCAAACATATAAAGCATACAATAACTATGTATATGCAATTATGTAGGTATATATAGGGATGGCAATGAATGGGATAACACACTTAATTAATTAAATACCTACATCTCCGTGAAACAATATGTTACATGTGAGGGCTAAGAGAAAACACCAACAAAGTAAAATCTGCAATTATACAATATGTTACATGTGAAGACTAAGAGAAAACACCAATCAAAGCAAAATTTAATGAATCTAAAGCATAATGGCCATTGACGATTAAAAGTCAGACTACAGTAATGTTTGCCATAGATTCAGCTACATTCTCAGCAGTGTAAATGACTTTTATTATGAGTATCAGCAATAAGAAACAGTAGAAATAGAAGGTCACATAGTTCTCCACCTGCTTCTCTAACCTACGGGGACCAGAAACATCTTGGTCATAGTTCTCACTATCAACATCCAGACTCAAATCTATCTCAATCTTTGATTTTGTTGGCTTCACTCGAACCTGAAACAACAAAAAATAGTCAAAGAAAGGTTATAATAATGCAAAATAAACATATAGAAAGATCTGAATAAATGTATACAACAATCTCAACAAAAAAAAACTAAAAAGGGAAACTACACTTGAAACTGAATCTACTGAACATACCTTTTCACATCTTTCATTCAATTCGTATGGTCTCCAAGAAGGTCTATGTACATACTGCAAAATATATAGCTGAAAAAGAAAATGTTTATAAATGAATCGTATATTAAATATGATTGAAAGTAGTGTTCATTTGAGACAACTGAAATCCATATGAAACTACGTGCAGTTGATAACAACATCAAGATTGTATTGCTTGTCCCTCGTCACTGAGACTACATAGTCCTGACTATCTTAAGAGACAATGCTGATGCTTATTTAGGTCCTCATTGAAAAAAATAAATTCTTTGTTACTATCTATGTTGGGTAGAGTAGCAGAGGCAGCAATCAGCAGCAAGAGAGGCAAAGAAAGTATAACTATGAAGGTAGAAAAGTTAATTTCCTAATCACGGGTAAGGACCAGAATGAACAGCATTTCATTCCATTCCATTCCATTCCCCCAAATACTAAAACTGCGGTCCAATTTCCTGAAATCTCATTTTTGACAAGACATTACAATCTCTTTTTAGGTTCCAGACAATGCACACAACACCAAGCCAAAATGACAGTGACGGCACCTATGCCTTGAGACTTAATCAGAAAATTTGCAACAATGGACTTCCAAACTTAAGATAGTAGACAAGGAAAGACTTACATAGGAATCCACATCGAGAGGAGCTGGAGAATAGAATACGTCAATCTCGCGAACCACAGGATCCTCCTCTTCCACTTCCTCCTCGAAACCTCCATCGACGTCCATCGCACAGCTCGCTGCGACCTCAGCGTCCGGTCGGGATGACGAGGGACCTTGAGACGAAGAGCCAAGTCCAGGATCCTCCTTGACGGGGTCTGGGGCAGGAGGGCCGGTGTCGGGGTCGGGCTTAACCCGGGTTGGGGGCTCGATCTTGACTTTGCCCTTCATCTTCGGCTGGAAGCGGGCGGAGCGAGAGCGGCACTGGGATGCACCGCGGTCGAGGTCGAGATCGAGGGCCATGTCGAGGTCCGACGCGGCTCCGGCGGAGGGATCGATGCCGTCGTCGCCTCCGTCCATGTCTCTCTCGCCTCTCCTCTCCTCCTCGAAGGCGCCTTGCGTTGTGTGAGTTCCAAACGGTTATCGAAGGCGCTCGAAGTTAAACCCTCGCGATTGCAGAAGAGTGGCCGGTGAACCGACGACTGGATCAACGCAAGCCGGTCGAGCCAAACTAATTGACCCGGATCCGACCGAACCATGTCAAATTTTGGAGTCGCAACCAAACCCGATCGGTAACAAAGGATCTCTAGATAAAAGGAAGTTTTGGAAAAATAAATTCCAAACAAGAAAAAAAAATAAAAGAGTAAATTCTAAGTAAAGAAAATATTTAAGAAATGAATTATTAGGCAGTGAGAAGTCTAAACTAAAGATAATTCTATCCAAAAGTGAAAGTTTCTTTAAATTCATGAAGCCTAATAAACGTTTAACATAAAATTTGAAACTCATATTGTATCTAATTGAAAAAAGAACTATATAGTAAATTTGGCAATCCAAGAATCTATTTAATGCCTTCTGAAACTTGACCTATTTTATTGATAACCTCATTGACCTACCTCCACTGCCTTGCTTTAGCTTGTTTGTTTCTTTCTTCTTCTGAAACTTGACCTATTTTATTGATACCAAGAAATAATGGTGTGAGATCAAAACAAGCAGGAACAGTGCTGAGTAGTAAAGAGAAGGTATGGGAAAAACCTTTTGATTGATCATGGCAAATGCCTTGGGAAGTGTGGTACCAATATTGGAGAGGGTCCTTCTTCTAGTTGTTAGTGTTGTTGAAGATATCCGCTAAGCATTGAGATTGTAGTAAAAGTTGGAGTAATGATTCTTTTAGGGTGGTCTTATATTTTTTTTAAAAGGAGATAAATTATGATGAAATATTTACTATATTATAGTAGCTCTTTGCATGAGAAAAGTTAAACATCCAATGAGACATTTAGTACATGTTAGAAATTAATTTCAAGATCTATTGTAATAATTATACATAGAGATATCAATTGCATTAACTGTATCATCATATAGGACGCTAACCATTGAGATTGAACTTTAGCTTAATAGTAGCTCCTATGAAGAGAGTTCGTCTCAAGTGTTGGCTACTCTTTATTAGTCAAGCAAGGTGACATATAAGATTGATAAAATGGACCTCTTGAAGTGAATTGATGCAGGAGCGTCCATTGTTTTCGTTCGGATGCAGGAGCGTTCCCACAGACGGCGCCAAATTGATCCTGTCCGAAAGCTGAATCAACGGACGCTGGGCACGTGGCGCTTTCCGGTTACTGACGTGGGTCTTCGGCCGCTGGTGTGAACTTCCGGCGATCCTGCAAAGAAGTCGGGCCGGGAAGGGGTTCCCGGCGACGACCCTCCGACGCTCACGTCAGGCAACGAATGGCAAGAAGGTGGCTCCAAGGATTTCAGATTGCATACCTCCGATGAAGTTTGATGGTGTTTATATAGAGCCATGAGAGCTTAGTGCACACAACCCGAGGTGTACACGTGTCATACCCCATACCGCAGCATGGGCTTGCAAGAAGAGCATGTTTGTCTCCATGCCGCTACAGTCTGAGCGTTTGATTGATGGGACAGCAGAATAATCGATCGTACCATACTGCGTATGGTTTAGTCTTCGAACATGTCTGTTGTCAGCAACAGGGGTTACTGAGATGACGTCCACACTGTCCCCTACTCTTTGACTTCCTCTTCTAGGATCGACCATCCAGCCGAGGCGCTCGTCTTTTGTCCGAGGTAAGTGGTTACCCGTACGGGAAGACTGAGGGTCGTCGTTCTTCCGCTCGGCCCTTCGTTCCTGGTCAATCGAGCGCCAGAACCCCGACTCCTGCCGAGGCGCCTGTTGCCATTGGTTACTTACCGGTCGGCCGGGCGGGAGGTCGGCCCCTCCTTCTCCGGTCGGCCGATCGGTCCGCCCTTCTCCGGTCAGCCACCTAACCCTTTGACCACCACGTGGCGTTGATCCCTCAAAATGGAGGTCCCCTGTTCTAACCGCCGAATCACTTGCCTCCCCCTCAAGTCTAGTCGAAGGAGGCAATTAGTCCGACTGACTGGACCACGAGTCTAGCCGGGCGGCACCTTCGTGCCCTTATCCTCCGCTCGGCCTACCACATGGATGGCCTTGAAGATTATTCCACAGCAACATCTCTTTAACCTCCTCGTACTCTACGCCAATCTTCGACATTAAGGTTGAGCATGCGCACATTAAATGCTTCAAATGGCGGAATGCCACGTGGCACACCGTCGTCATCGTACGGCGGCGGCAACGTGGTGCTTTGACGGGATCGAGGCGGTTCGAAATGGACGGCGCGATGCGCGCTTCGATTACCGTGACCTGGATCCAACAGTGGAGGTCGTCCGGCCTTTACCCTATAAAGCCTTCGTTTTCTCTTCCGTCGCCTCACTCCTCCTTTCGCGTGCCCCTGGTTGCCTCTCGCATTTTATAGCTCCGGCGATCGTGTCTCCTGTTTCCGGCGATCCCCAGTGTTCTTCCTTCGATCCTCCTTTTTCTTGTAAGGCTCTCCCCCTTTCTTTCCTATTTCCGGTGCTTTCTTTACATTTCTCTCCCCAGTTTTCACCTCCGGGTACTGTTCCGGTGCCTTCTCTTTGTTTTTGTCCCGTCATCTTTTTTGGTTTCATTCGCTCGGACCATGGCTAGTTCTTCTCATTCCGAAGACCAGTCTCTCGGCCTATGGTACACTACTATGCAGTTACGCTTCGACCAGCGTGACTTTGATATTCTGACCGATAATTTTGACATCCCCGCTGATTTTGAACTTCTTTTAGCTGGTCCCTCCGCTCGACCGCACAGGCTGCCGCGCGGAGCTTCTGTGTCTTCCGTGACCAGTTTACTACCGGTCTGCGTTTCCCTGTACATCCCTTCATTCTAGATGTTTGTAATTTTTTCGGTGTTCCGCTAGGCAGTCTAGTACCCAACACCTTTCGTCTTCTCTGTGGTGTAGTTGTTTTGTTCAAGATCCACAACATCCCTCTCCGACCGGAGGTATTTTTTTATTTCTATTACCCCAAGCAGTCCGAGCCGGGCACCTTCATGTTCCAAGCTCGGCCCGGGCTAGTCTTCTTTAACAAACTGTCTTCTTCCAATAAACATTGGAAGGAGTATTTTTTCTATATTCGTATGCCCGATCAGGCAAATTTCCGGACCAAGTGGCAGGTCGACCTACCCCCCACTCCTGAGCTGAAGAAGTACAAGACCCGACCGGAGTACCTTCATGCTGCAAATATGCTAGCCGGTCTACGTCTTGACATCAATAAGCTTCTTCACGAAGGAGTGATGTACATCTTCGGCCTGAGTCCAATACGGACCCCTCTTCCGACCGGCTTCGGTAAGAATTTAACTTGGGTGTATGCTTTAATTGCTAACTGATTTCTCTTTTTTCCTTTGCAGCGAACATCGTCATGGAGTCGGTAATGGCCGGCATCTTGAAGAGGAAGGCGGCGGCCAAAGAAATGGAAGCGCTTGGTATCCAGCCGGTCGGATCGCATGAAGGAGAAAGCGGGACTCAGGCTGAGTCGGTCGCTCAGGCTTCTCAACAGAACGTAGCCAGCGGAGCCACCCCCAGCGGAGGACCAACTGTCCCTGAGGAAGGTTCCGCTCGGGAGGAGGAACAACCTCTACAAAAGAGACGTCGAGTGGAGACTCCCCTGCGGTCGGCTACCTCCGCGGTCCAACCATCCGAGCGGGTTACTGCGACAGCTCGGGGCAAGGCGCCAGAGGTCGAAGCCATTTCGTCCGACCGGACGCCTTCTGAATGGGACGAGCCGGCTGCTCCAATTGAGGCTACTCCGGTCAGCACCCTTCCGCCCGCTCATCCAGTCAGGCATTCAACCATCCACTCTCAGTTTTCGACGCCGGCCTCTGACCCTTTACCGGATGCCGGTCGGACGACCCCAGGTCATGGCCGAACAATACGAGTCACTCTTCATCTTCCCACTGAAGAGTTGCTGTCAGAGGCCGACCAACCGACAACGCCCGAGCATACCATCACTCTGAAAGGCCCACAACCTGAGATGTGGGCCGACGCTCGGGCACGCGTCGCGCTCATCCCCCTTCGAAATTTGGCCAATAGTCATATGCAGCAGGCCACTGGGTAAGTTTATTTTCTTGAGTTTTGTATGTATTCCTTCCGATCGGCCAATAACAACTTCTTTTGTCAGAGATGGGTGGAAGAGATTGTTGCCTCCAACCGCTTGGCCTTAGAAGATGAAGAACTAAGGCAACTGAAGGCGGCAGTCGGTCCGTCCTGCCCTCAAGGCCCTTCATATTCTGAGCTGCAAAAGGAGCTGAAGAAAGCTCAAAATCTGCTAGCGGCCGAGCAGAAGAAGACAGCCGACCAGGCTCACCATCTGGCTGAGTTCGAGCGGCAAGTCAAGTCGCTCGACCAAAAATTTACCCTGGCCACCACTCGGAAGAATACGGCCATCTCCGACTTGGAGAAGAAGAACGTGGAGGCTCGGGGCCTGGAACTGAAGGTAAAAGAGCTGATGGAGTAGCTCGACAGAGAGAAGGCGGGCCGCTCGGCCGACGTGGAAAAGCTTCAACATCTGAATAAGGCCCTTACTGGCTCCCAGGCGGCTCTCAAAGAATGTCAGGAGGCCAAGCCGAGTCGGGTCGCTGCCCTAAGACAGAGCTACATCCGCTCACCTGAATTCTCGGAGAAAATTTGCGAGCGGATGTACACAGCCTTCGACTTGGCTATAACCACCACCACCACGTATCTGAAGTCTAAAGGTCTTCTTCCGAAGTCCACTACTATTCCAGCCGGCAATCAAGTGGCGCTCCTGGACAACATCCCCAAGGACCTTTATGATTACATTGAATAGATGCTTGTATATGTAGTAGGCCGCTAGGCCAAAAAATGATCCCTTTTTGTACTTAGGCCGCCCGACCTAAAGTTTAATTTTAATGTAATGTTTTCCTTTCGCGTACTTTATCCTTTTGCTAGTTAATATGTGTGTTGTCCGCTCGCCTATTATCACACCTCTGGCATTCGAAGGGGATTTTTGCGAAGTACTTGGCGCTGTCCTTCCGCTCGGCTAAATATTTCGAATGCGTAACCTTCCGCTTTGATGGCAGAGATCTCTCGCTAGAAGCCGACAAGTACCTTTGGGCTTTGAGCCGAGCGGGACGTAGAGTCGGTCGAACGATATTGACGGCGAGATTCTCGGACTCTTGCAGTCCTTTTTTTATTGCCTTCTTTCGCTCGGAGGGTTTATAGACGCCGACTCGTCTCTCGATATTTAACGTCGGAGCTCGACGGTCTTCCGCTCGGAGGGTTTATAGACGTCGGCTCGTCTCTCAATATTTAACGTCGGAGCTCGACGGTCTTCCGCTCGGAGGGTTTATAGACGCCGGCTCGTCTCTCGATATTTAACGTCGGAGCTCGACGGTCTTCCGCTCGGAGGATTTATAGGGCTCGTCTCTCGATATTTAACGTTGGAGCTCGGCGGTCTTCCGCCGGAGGGTTTATAGACGCCGCCTCTCGATATTTAACGCCGGAGCTCGACGGTCTTCCGCCGGAGGGTTTATAGACGCCGCCTCGTCTCTCGATATTTAACGGCTCGACGGTCTTCCGCTCGGAGGGTTTATAGACGCCGACTCGTCTCGATATTTAACGTCGGAGCTCGACGGTCTTCCGCCGGAGGATTTATAGGCCGGCTCGTCTCTCGATATTTAACGTCGGAGCTCGACGGTCTTCCGCTCGGAGGGTTTATAGACGCCGGCTCGTCTCTCGATATTTAACGTCGGAGCTCGACGGTCTTCCGCTCGGAGGATTTATAGACGCCGGCTCGTCTCTCGATATTTAACGTCGGAGCTCGACGATCTTCCGCTCGGAGGATTTATAGACGCAAGCTCGTCTCTCGATATTTAACGTCGGAGCTCGATGGCCTTCCGCTCGGAGGGTTTATAGACGTCGGCTCGTCTCTCGATATTTAACGTCGGAGCTCGACGGTCTTCCGCTCGGAGGGTTTATAGACGCCGGCTCGTCTCTCGATATTTAAATTTAACGTTGGAGCTCGACGGCTTTAAAGGCTAATCTTTAACACAGCCGCTCGGCGAACACATTAGTCATCCTTTAATTCATTTTTGCTTCCTGCATTACAAGGACATGGGCGACTAGAATATACACAAAAATGAGTTACATCAGTGCACCTTTCACCCAGCTCGATAAGGCTGGAGATGATTTGCGCTCCAAGGTCGGTCCAGCTGTCGCCCGTCTTCATCCTCCAAATAGTAAACGCCCGAGCGGAGCTTTTCAATGATTTTGAAGGGGCCCGCCCAAGGAGCTTCTAGCTTGCCAACGTCGCCGACCGGCTTCACATTCTTCCAGACAAGATCGCCGACCTGGAATGATCTGGGGATTACGCGCCGATTGTAATTCTGCTTCATTCTTTGACGGTACGCCATCAGCCGGACGGACGCCTTGGCTCTTTCTTCTTCGACCAAATCCAACTCCATGTTCCTCCGCTCGGCGTTGTCCTCATCATAATTCTGGATCCGAGCGGACTCGACGCCAACTTCGACAGGAATAACCGCTTCACCTCCGTACACCAGATGGAAAGGCGTGACGCCCGTTCCTTCCTTTGGGGTAAGAGTGTCAAAAATGAACCCGACCCGACGACCCAACCCGAATCGACCCGAAAAAAATCGAGTTCGGGTTGGGCATTTTCGGGTTCGGGTTGGAGGGTTGGAGAGTAAAAGAGTCTCGGGTTGGGTCGGGTTGGGTTCGGGTTGACCCGGGTTGACCCGGGTTGACTTAAATATAGGGTTTTATGGGGGTTTTTTGGGGTTAAATCAAATTTTATTTTAAAAATTTAGATATTTTTATGTATATTAATATCATGTTTGTATGATAATGATGGAATATTGAGATAAAAGTGAAGAATTATAGGGAAAATAGCCCAAAAAAGTCGTTTTGAATCGGATTTTCGGGTTATATGGGTCGGGTTCGGGTTGATCGGGTTGGTCGGGTTCGGGTTCGGGTTGAGGTGTTTTGGGTTGAACTCGGGTTCGGGTCGGGTTCGGGTTGGGTTAAAAAAAGAAAAACCTCAACCCGACCCAACCCGACCCGACCCACCCGAATTGACACCCCTACTTTGGGGTCGTTCGGATGGCCCACAGGACGCCCGGCACCTCATCCACCCAACTTCCACCTTGATGGTCGAGCCGAGCGCACAAAATGCAAAGGATTTCTCGATTGGCTACTTCGGCTTGACCATTACTTTGGGGATATGCCACGGACGTGAAGTGTTGCTCGATGCCGTAGCTTTTGCACCAATCTTCGAGCAACTTTCCTGCGAATTGCCGCCCATTATCGGAGACCAGCCGGCGGGGGATGTCGAACCGACAGATGATGTTCCGCCAGATAAACTTCTTGACCATCTGCTCGGTAATCTTGGCTAGCGGCTCGGCTTCCACCCATTTGGAAAAATAATCTACAGCCACCAGTAGAAATTTCCGCTGACTGGTCGTCATAGGGAATGGACCCACAATATCCATTCCCCATTGGTCGAACGGACAGGACACAGTAACTGCTTTCATTTCTTCCGCCAGTCGGTGAGAGAAATTGTGATACCTTTGACAAGAAAGACACGTTGCGACGGTCCGAGCGGCGTCTCCTTGTAGGGTTGGCCAGAAGTATCCGGCCAGTAGTATCTTTTTAGCCAGTGACCGCCCGCCCGGATGTCCTCCACATGATCCTTGGTGCACTTCTTGAAGGATGTACGCCGCGTCTTCCGAGCTCACGCATTTCAACAGTGGGCGGGAGAAAGCCTTCTTGTATAATTGATCCCCAATGAGTGTGAACCGACCGGCTCTCCTCCTTAGTAGCTGGGCTTCATCCCGATCGTACAGTGTGACACCCGAGCGGAGAAACTCCATGATGGGTGTCCGCAGTCGCTCGGAAACGTGAGACCCTCCATCCGGTCGATGTTCGCCACCAAGGATACTTGTTCAATTGGCTGCTGGATGGCGACCGGCGTTATTGAGCTCGCGAGTTTGGCTAACTCATCGGCCGCTTGATTTTCCGCTCTGGGTATCTTCTGGACAATGACTTCTCTAAAATTGGCTTTAAGCTTCTCAAAAGCTTCAACGTAGAGCTTGAGCCGAGCGTTGTTAATTTCAAAGGTGTCAGAGAGCTGCTGCGCGGCCAACTGCGAATCCGAATGAAGCGTTACCCGACCGGCTCCCACATGCCGAGCTGCCTGCAAGCCGGCTATGAGGGCTTCATACTCTGCTTTATTGTTTATGGCTTTATAATCCAGCCGGACGGATAAGTGCATCTTTTCTTCTTGGGGAGAGAGCAGCAGTACTCCAATCCCGCTTCCGAGCCGAGTGGACGATCCGTCCACATATACTCTCCACATAGCTTCTGGCTCGGGATTCTGCACCTTAGTCACAAAGTCTGCCAAGGATTGTGCTTTAATTGCCGAGCGGGGTTGATATTGAATGTCGAATTCACTCAACTCCGTTGTCCACTTAATAAGCCGTCCGGACGCTTCTGGATTCAATAATACTCGTCCGAGCGGGCTATTTGTTTTGACAATGATGGTATGTGCCAAGAAGTAGGGACGAAGACGCCGAGCGGCGAGGACCAGAGCGAAGGCTAACTTCTCGAGTCCAGTGTAGTGAGATTCAGCATCTTTTAAAATATGACTCAGAAAATATACAGGCTCTTCTCCGCTCACCCTCACTAATGCCGAGCCGACTGCTTGCTCATTTGAAGATAAATAGATACAAAGAGGCTCACCTACGGCTGGCTTGGCTAGCATAGGCAGAGAATTCAGATATGTCTTCAGTTCTTCGAACGCCCAATCGCACTCGTCGTCCCAGTGAAATTTAGTGGCCTTGCGCAATATTTTGAAAAAGGGCAGGCTCCGATCGGCGGTTTTGGAAATGAATCTGGACAGAGCCGTTATCCGACCGGTCAAACGCTGCACTTCCCTCAGATTTCTTGGAGGCAGCATATCTTTTAGAGCTTTCACCTTGCTGGGATTTGCTTCGATACCCCGCTCGGTCACTATGTAACCCAAGAAACGCCCTCCTTTTGCTCCGAACAGGCACTTCTGGGGTTTAGCTTGACTCCATATTTCCGTAGCGTTCGGAAAGTTTCCTCCATGTCTTCGAAGAGATCGGCCGCTCAGACGGACTTGATAAGAATGTCGTCCACGTATACTTCCAGATTTCGCCCGATCTGCTCCATGAACACTTTGTTCATCAGCCGCTGATATGTAGCTCCCGCGTTCTTTAGTCCGAACGGCATCACATTGTAGCAGTAGGTGCCGTCGGCTGTAACAAAGCTGACTTTTTCTTGATCTTCCGGGGCGAGCGGCACTTGATGATATCCTTGGTAAGCGTCAAGCATACATATCTGCTCACAGCCTGCGGTGGAGTCCACCAGCTGATCGATCCGCGGCAGAGGATAAAAATCTTTCGGGCAAGCTTTGTTGAGATCCTGAAAATCTTTGCACACTCTCCACTTGTTGCCCGGCTTGGAGACTAACACTACGTTCGCCAGCCAGCTCGGGAACTGAACCTCGCGTATATGGCCGGCCTCCAAAAGCTTCTCAACTTCCGCCCGGATGATGACATTCTGTTCGGCGCTGAAATCCCTTTTTCTCTGCTTCACCGGCCGAGCGTCCGGTCGGACATGTAGCTCGTGCTGCGCTATGCTAGGCGAGATTCCGGGCAGCTCGTGCGTCGACCAGACGAAGACATCACAGTTTTTTCGGAGGCATTTGATTACTTCCTGTTTCTGGCCTGCCTCCAGGTCGGACGCAACGAACGTTGTGGCCTCCGCTCGGGTCGGGTGAATCTGCACTTCCTCTTTTTCTTCATAAACTAGAGAGGGAGGCTTTTCAGTTATAGCGTTCACCTCGATCCGTGGCGACTTCCGAGCGGAATTGGCTTCTGCTCGGACCATCTCGTCGTAGCATCGCCGAGCTACTAGCTGGTCTCCCCGTACTTCTCCCACTTTGTCCTCGACTGGGAACTTGATCTTTTGGTGGAAGGTGGAGACGGCCGCTCGGAACTCGCTGAGCGCCGGTCGTCCCAAAATGACATTGTATGATGAGGGAGAGTCCACCACCACGAAGTTTGTTATCCGCGTCATCCTGAGCGGCTCTTCTCCCAGTGAGATAGCCAGCCGGATTTGTCCGACCGGCAGGACTTTATTGCCCGTAAACCCGTAGAGGGGGGTTGTCATGGGCAGCAGCTCGGCGCGGTCAATTTGTAGTTGATCGAACGCCTTTTTGAATGTTATGTTGACCGAGCTTCCTGTGTCAATAAAAACGCGGTGAATAGTGTAGTTGGCTATTACCGCTTTGATAAGCAGAGCGTCGTCGTGGGGCACTTCAACTCCTTCCAAGTCCCCGAGCCCGAAACTGATTTCCGGTCCACTCGCCCGCTCTCGGCTGCAGCCGACTGCATGAATCTGGAGCTGCCGGACGCTCGCCTTTCTTGCTCGGTTGGAGTCTCCTCCGGTCGGCCCACCAGTTATGATGTTGATCTCGCCTCGGGAAGTATTGCTTCTATTTTCTTCTTCCCGAGCGGACGGTCGGGGACGTTCCCTAGACATCCGGAGATTCTCCCGCCTCGGAGAGCGATGCCGCTCGGGAGTCTGTTGTTGTCGTCTGTCAGCTACCATCCGATCAGCTTCACTAGGCCTCTGCCGCCTGTCGGCTAATGGCGACCGACGACCGCCGCCTCTGGGAACGGGGTGGGCGATTAAAGGAAGACTGCGGCAATCCCTGGTGTTATGTGTGTCCGTCCGGTGGAAGGAGCAGAACATTGGGGTCCATCTCTTCTTTGTCCTGGGCCGCTCGGCTGCTACTTCTTGGACATGAAGTCTTGGATGAGCACGAATTGCTTCGGCCCGTGGTCCTCTGGGTGGCTGATGAGCAGCGTGAGGCTTCCGTTCCGGGCCGCTTGCGCTTCCTCCACGTTGATGTATTCATTGGCCCGATGCACCATGTGGTCGTAGTCTCGAGGCAGCTTCCGAATGAGTGACCGGAAGAAATCCCCATCCACGAGGCCTTATGTGAAGGCATTCATCATGATCTCCAAGGTGGCCGTTGGAATGTCCATGGCCACTCTGTTGAACTGCTGGATGTAAACTCGGAGCGATTCACGGGCTTCCTGTTTGATGGCAAACAGACTAACACTGGTTTTTTGATAGCGCCGACTGCTTGCGAAGTGGTGGAGGAAGGCCGTTCGGAAGTCTTTGAAGCTTGTGATAGATCCGTCCGGCAACCTCCGAAACCACCGTTGAGCCGATCCGGAGAGGGTGGTGAGGAAAACTCGACACTTCACCCCATCTGTGTACTGATGCAGGGTTGCAGTGTTATCAAATTTACCCAAATGATCATCCGGGTCGCTGGTTCCATTGTACTCGCCGATCGTCGGAGGCACATAGTGTTTGGGCAGAGGGTCTCGTAGAATTATGAGTGTCAAAAATGAACCCGACCCGACGACCCGACGACCCAACCCGAATCGACCCGAAAAAAATCGGGTTCGGGTCGGGTTCGGGTTGGAGAGTAAAAGAGTCTCGGGTTGGGTCGGGTTGGGTTCGGGTTGACCCGGGTTGACCCGGGTTGACTTAAATATAGGGTTTTGTGGGGTTTTTTGGGGTTAAATCAAATTTTATTTTAAAAATTTAGATCTTTTTTATGTATATTAATATCATGTTTGTATGATAATGATGGAATATTGAGATAAAAGTGAAGAATTATAGGGAAAATAGCCCAAAAAAGTCGTTTTGAATCGGATTTTCGGGTTATAAGGGTCGGGTTCGGGTTCGGGTTGAGGTGTTTTGGGTTGAACTCGGGTTCGGGTCGGGTTCGGGTTGGGTTAAAAAAAAAAAAAAAAAACTCAACCCGACCCAACCCGACCCGACCCACCCGAATTGACACCCCTACGTAGAATAGCCTCTGAAAATTGGCGGTTGATCCGCTCGGGCGATGCATCCGCTCGGGGGGCTTTCCCTTTTCTGCTATCTCGTCTTGGCATTTCATCCGAAGATGATCCCCGATCTCGATTAGTTGCTGCGGCTTCAGAAGTGCGGAATAGAGCTCGATGGAATGGAACCGTGGCCGGTGGTGCTTCCGCTCGGCCACCTGATGCTGATGTGGCTTGCTGCTCAGGCCGCTCGGCTGGTGCCTTGTGTTTTTGTTCCACAAGCTTAGCGGCCCTCAACTCGATCAGAGCATCAAGTTCCTCCGTGGAAAGCGTCACCGTGTGCTGTCGTCCAGCCTCGTCCATTGTTTCCGTTCGGATGCAGGAGCGTTCCCACAGACGGCGCCAAATTGATCCTGTCCAAAAGCTGAATCAACGGACGCTGGGCACGTGGCGCTTTCCGGTTGCTGACGTGGGTCTTCGGCCGCTGGTGTGAACTTCCGGCGATCCTGCAAAGAAGTCGGGCCGGGAAGGGGTTCCCGGCGACGACCCTCCGACGCTCAAGTCAGGCAACGAATGGCAAGAAGGTGGCTCCAAGGATTTCAGATTGCATACCTCCGATGAAGTTTGATGGTGTTTATATAGAGCCATGAGAGCTTGGTGCACACAACCCGAGGTGTACACGTGTCATACCCCATACCGCAGCATGGGCTTGCCAGAAGAGCATGTTTGTCTCCATGCCGCTACAGTCTGAGCGTTTGATTGATGGGACAGCAGAATAATCGATCGTACCATACTGCATATGGTTTAGTCTTCGAACATGCTTGTTGTCAGCAACAGGGATTACTGAGATGACGTCCACACTGTCCCCTACTCTTTGACTTCCTCTTCTAGGATCGACCATTCAGCCGCTCGGCCAGCGCGCTCGTCTTTAGTCCGAGGTAGGTGGTTACCCGTACGGGAAGACTGAGGGTCGTCGTTCTTCCGCTCGGCCCTTCGTTCCTGGTCAATCGAGCGCCAGAACCTCGACTCCTGCCGAGGCGCCTGTTGCCATTGGTTACTTACCGGTCGGCCGGGCGGGAGGTTGGCCCCTCCTTCTCCGGTCGGCCGACCGGTCCGCCCTTCTCCGGTCGGCCACCTGGCCCTTTGACCACCACGTGGCGTTGATCCCTCAAAATGGGGGTCCCCTGTTCTAACCGCCGGATCAATTTTCTTTAAATTGAACATAACTTTTTTCCTACTTAATATAATTTATTCTAAATTCAACACCATTTAAATAAAATATAGTATATTTTCTATCCAATTGAGTATCATTTAAAGAAAATCTAGTATATTTTCCATCTAATTGAAGTGGAAAAAGAGTCGTGCTTAATTTAATAGAAAATATATTGAATTTTAATTTAATGTGTTGAATTTAAGAAAAATTATATTCATTTTTAGACTTTTTATACCTGAAAATATCAGAGATGATTAGGTAAATTAGTATCTATTATATTTGACTAGGGAGTGGGAATAAAGATTTTAGTGAATAGACGAATACGCTCGTCCCCAGCGCTCCCGTCAATTCGTCCCAAAGTCAACACGGAGCAGGTAAATCACGGATAGCTACTAGCCTTTGGAATAGTGACTAGTACATAAAGGAGACATTTATCTTGACTTTATCGAAATTCAAATCTCATATCTCATATCTCATAGTAGCAACATTTTATATGCTAATCATTAGTCATTCGAAGAGCCCTAATGATAACTGCATGTAAATTTCCTCATAAAATAGCCCTAATAAAATTCGTACAATCATTGTAAAGTAAAATTCTATCGATCCTGACCGTTCCTATTCCGACTCCAGACTGTAGAATATCCTACGGTCCGAATAAAGATTCTGTAAACTATGAGATACCACAAGCGAGACTAAATGCACCTGGACACGGTACAAGACATGTTTAGGCTTCCCATGCGAAGAAGTACTTAGAAAATGGTACGGGCAGTGTTGAGCATGGTTTTCTTAGTATTGTTTGTATACTTTCTCTTGTTTAAGCATCAAGGAGAAATAGTTTGCTTTACGGGGAATGAGGTCAATATTTTATTTATTTATTTATTTATGCCAAATAATTATTTATTCTTCCAAGTAATTTGTACAATTTCTCACTTATCTTTGATTTTTTTATTTATTTTTATCAGGACCATTTCATTTTTGTCCTTTTAAATACACCGACTTTATATATGTATAATTACTGATGTCAAAGTAATATATAATGCTAGATTGAGTATAATATGAATAATTATAGAGTATAATATGAATAATATGTATAATTATAAGATTGTACTAAGTTATGTATGGTTCATAACTAGTGGCTTAGTTAAGATTTTTATTCAGGAAGAATAAAGTGACGGAGTCGACGAATGATGGTGGTGATACTAACAACAAATAACGATGTCGATTAAGCGAAAGAAATCAATTAAGTAAATTTCACTTTAATTAAAAGATTTTTTTTTTATGGAGCATCGACGAAGTGACGACGTTAGCCAAGTGAAGACAACGACCATGCAACAAATGACAGTGACGATGGTAGTAATCGATGTCCAACGATAGCGACTTGGGCTATAATGGCAACGACATGTCGCGAAAGATTTTGTGGGTAAAATTAGAGTTAGAAAAAATAATATGAAAGAAATTATAGGAAGAAAAAAATGAAAAGAGGAAAATAAAAGTTCGGATTAGAGGAGGAAGAAGAAAAATAGATAAAGAAAAAAAATTAATTTGGGAAAAAAGGAAAATGAATTAGGTTGAAAGCGTTTTAATTAATTTTTTTTTACTAGAAAGACGAGAAAATTTCAAAATTTATGATTATACATTTTTTTATTTTTTTCTCACCGCATTAATATTTTTCTTGAATTTCAAGGGATGCAGTTGCACCCCCTAGCCTTATAGAATTACGCCTCTGTTCACAACCTATGAGTCATGAATCATATCGTGTTATCTTACTTGTTAATCTAGTCTATGGATTGAGCTAGGGCTGTAAACAAGCCGAGCGGAGCGGAGCTGAGCTTTAGAGTGTTCAAGTTTGTTTGATAAAGTAACCAAGCCAAGCCAAGCCGAGCTTAAAATGAGCCAAACTTTTGAAATGAGGGTTCAAGCTTGGCTTGGTTTATTTTTTATGAGCTTGAACTTGTTTAAAGCTTGGCTTGAGCTTGATTCATTTAGATGTTATCAAGCTCTCAATTTAAGCTTGACTTGAGCTTGGTTCGAGCTTGGCATGAGCTTTGTTCAAGCTTGGTTTATTTAGATGTTATCAAGTTCTCAATTCAAGTTTGTTTGAAAGTTTTAGTTGTTTGATTTATTATTAAACTTGATAATTTAAATTTATTTTATTGTTTATTTAGCATATTGAAAATAATTTTATTAATGAATATGGTTCGTGAACATTGTTCATAAACGTTGTTCACGAACTTGTTCACGAATATTATTCACGAACGTTAACGAATTGAACACATATGTATTCAAGTTTGTTTATTTAACTTAACGAGCTGTTCAAGCTTGTTTGTTTAATTAATCTTATGTATATTGAACGAACATAAACAAATTCTTACTAAGCCGAACACCAAACTTATTCACGAACATTTAGTTCATTTACAGTCCTAGATTGAGCCACCCCATATAATTTAACCTACGAACTAAGTTGAGTTCAATATAGTATAATTTAGTTGTATCAAAAATGAATTCCATCTGTTAATCCAAATCTCATATTAGAATTGGAAGTTTTTGGATTTAGATTGAATTCGGATCAGAAGTTTTTGGATTGATTTAAGTTTGAATTGATCCATATTTAAAATTTAAGGATTTTTATTAAATTAAATTTTATTTTAAAAATTAAGATATTTTATATAAATAAATAAATGATAAAATATTAATATAAAAGTAAATAATTATAGAATAATAATAAAAAAGTATTTTTGGGATTATTTAAGTTCAGATTTAGAATTTTCAATTTGGATTCGATGGTTAAATTTTATTTTTATAATATTTTTGTTTGAATTCATCGAACTGACACCTCTAACATAATCCAACACCTATCTTGGCGATAAGAACTATTTTATAATTTTATAATTATTAATACTAATATTAATAGTAAATATTTTAAAAATCGATTTTTGAATAGTATAAATTATATTTAAAATTTATAAAAGTCATACATTTAATATAAAAATATATAATTTTAAAGAATGAAAAAAATTAATGATTAAAAAAGGAGCAGGTGATGACGTGGCGAAACCCCATGTCTCCGCCAATTACAAGCTTTCGCCTTCGCGTTTTATTTCTTGATCTTTCGCTTCCTCCGCAGCACTCGAAGAAGAAGAAGACGAAGAGAACAACAATGGCGGAGAGAAGCTCCAACTCCCTCCGATATCTTCCTTTTTCTTGTTGTTCATTCAGTTTCTTGTGAGAAGAGTCCAAGATTTTCTCTTCCTGTTCCTCGGAGGAGGAAAAGATGGGATTTTTACCTCTTTTTGATCGGTTGTTCTGCGGAGAAGCGAGCTCGGAGGTGGAAGGCGGCGGAGGGGAGGAAATGCCGCCGATGATGGTCTCCGTAGGCGAGGAATATTGGGCGGAGGCGCTGTCTTCTCTGACAGCCAAGGAAGCAGAGTCCTCGCCCTGTCTCATCGCCGGCGGCTGCAGCGATTCCCACCTCCGGGCGGCGAGGGAGGAGGCAGCCGAGTGGATCGTCCGCGCCGCCTCTTTCCAAGGCTTTTCGGCGCTCACGGCGCTCCTCGCGGTGACCTACTTCGACCGGTGCTTCCTCTCCGAGGCCGGCGGCGGAGGCGGCGAGCTGCTGCGGCTCCACGGTGATAAGCCCTGGATGGGGCGCCTCGCCACTGTGGCGTGCCTCTCCCTGGCGGCGAAAGTGGAGGAGACCCGCGTCCCCCTGCTGCTCGATCTCCAGGCGCCTCCACCGCCGGAGGAAGCCGGATACTTGTTCGAACCGAAGACCGTTCAACGAATGGAGCTCCTGGTTCTCGACGCCCTCGGCTGGCGGATGAATTCCATAACCGCTCTATCCTACGTTCACCACCTTCTTGCCGCCGCCAGCTGCGGCGGCGGAGGCGGCAGCGCTGCCGTCCGTAAACTAGCAAGGAGATCGGAAACGGCCCTTCTTGTCGTAGTCACCGGTGAGCAATTCAGATGACAAATTTAATGGAAAAGTAGCTAAAAATTTAATAAACAAAAATATTTAAAATGTATTTTAATATTGATAAAGCTAATCGATTTCTCCGTCTGCTTCACAAAGACTGGAGATGGGTTCGACATCCAGCGTCGGTGTGGGCGGCGGCGGCGCTGCTCCACGCGACGGAGTGGCCGGAAATCCACCGCCGCCGCCTCGTTTCCCTCCTCAGAGCCCCAAAGGTTGGATCTTTTCGCCACTCTCATATCTCCTCCATTTCTGTGATCTCCCCTGCTCATCGCTGCAACACTCCGCAGGTAGCCACGGAAGAATGCCGCCAGCTAATGGCCGCCGCCATGAACGGCCGCAAGCGCAAGCACCAATCCAGCTCCAGCGAGATGGTCGGCTCCTGCTTCAGCGCCGGCGAGTGCTCGTCGGGTTCATGGCCGCCATGGGCTTCCCCTGTCGAGGCTCCTCCTCCGAACAAGAAGCTCAATGGCGGCGTTAATGGAGATCAGAGAAACTACTAAATTTTTTTCATCTCTTAGAATCAACCGATCGAGGAAGAGCTTGTTCTATCAGATTCTCATCGAAATGCACTGCTTTGCTATTTTTGCCCCCATATTTTATCTATCTTTACACTTTTACCCATCATAGTTCAAAGTATTTTATTTTGCTCTATAGTTCTCAAAACAAAAACAAAGGAAAAAGTTATTCAATAAAAAAATTTAAAATACTTTTATAGATTTACATTTTTAATAAACATATCAAATATCTTCTAAAATACATATTACACTACCATTAAACTACATGAAAATAAGGTACATTAAGGAGCAATTCTATATAAAAAATATAAAATACTTAAAAATTATCAAAAATAAATAAAGATTATGACTTGCAATATTAAGGTCAAGATTATAGTGAGCAAATGTAATATTTTAACTTGGAGAAGATAAAATGGAAGGCTGGGAAAAGTGTGAAGGGTAAAAATTAAATTATCTTAAATTTTGGGGTGAAAATGAAAGGACAGAAGAAAAGAGAGACAGCTTCAAGCCTTCAACAACTACACAACAACATTGACAACTTTGTTTCCTTGTCTGCAAATGGAAAATGTTGAAAATAAATAAACAAATAAATAATGAGAGATTTTGTTTGACCTTGAGATGCTCAAGTGTGGACTTTTGTGATTGAACTGTTTTTAATTAATTTAAGAGGAAAATTTCAATTCACCCCTAAAAGTTATGCACAGTTAAAGGCTGAAATTATTCCCATTGAGATTCAGAGTATCACATCAGTGGAGTTTATAGACATTAGTTTTGAATTATGAGGGATGAATCGATGATTTCAATAATTTTGAGAGGCTAAAGTGAAATGTTGTCTTTATAATTTATTAATCAGAAGCTTAGTCCACAAGTCTTTCTTCCCATGTGAGCTAGTGCTGAAACTTTGAATGATGTACTACTCCTTATTACTTGTTTCAAAGCATAAATCTAATCTTTTTAAAAAAACAAATAAACTTATTTTAGATAAAATATACTTGGTTTAAGTAAAAGAACTTGTTCTAGTGTACGACAGGTAATAACTTACACCCCAAATCCAAATGTTTCTCCACGAACTACCCTAAGATATGTGGAAGGATGACAAATTACAGTACCGAACGACCTCTTAGAAACTTATTTCCTAAAAGAATAGATCCATGAATTCGAAACTTACTTCTATCATCTTAATACCATTCGACTACATATGTGGGGGTAAAGAAAAAAGAGAGAAAAAATATATCCTTGGATGAAGTCTTAATTTTTTTTTAATGAGCACTAGGTATCCAGCTTCCACCGATTAATTCTAAATAACAAAAGTTTTTACAATATTCTTAAGCCAATCGTCCACTAAAAAAAATTGAAATATTTTTCCCTTAACATTCTGACAATTAAATTGATAATTAAATGAAATGATTAATTGAATGTCTGAAATTAAATGCTGGATGAGTGTGGGACCAAACAGTCTTTACTGCTTGTCTTCAATGATTTTGTTATCACCTACAACTACACTCTGACAGCACTACATATCAGTCGATTGTAAAAGCACAAAAATGTGAGAGCATTCAATTACAATTATTGTAAAAGGAAGGAGGAAAAATAAATAAATTTCATTTTCTTCATAAATACTTTAATACTTTTGTTTTCTGAAAATCATTCCCCCCTTTATTTATGACACAAGTACTTTATTACAGAAGTGGTCTTTTGTGTACTATACTTTTTTCTTTTTCTTTGAATGAGATGAACAAACATAAACTTTAAACACTCGTTATCCTTTTTCACTCAACCCTAAAAATCTGAAAGTGACAGCTTTGAATGTTTTGTTTAAGGCTTAGGGGAACGTTTGATTGAATCTTCTTTTCAGATTTAGAAAAGATTTGGGGGTTTCATTGTCATGCGCATTTGAGATTTTAGTTGGATTTGGGGTTAAGGGGGTTTAGGGTTTAATAAGTTTAATCCATCGTAATTAATAGATCAAGATAGTTAGTCGTGTTACATTTCATCGAGCCTTAAGATAACATAAATAGATTCAGACTTAAGGATACCCATAACTTGTGATACTCTAAGAGTGCATATTCTAAGAGTGTGTTTGGTTAAAATTTATCCTTGATAATCTTGATTATCTATCCAAAGTTATCAACAAAAATCCTATTTGATTTAGATAATCGATGATTCCCAAATATGTTCCATGTTTGACTCGTCAACAAAAGGAGCATGTAATTGAAATCGAAAAACTGAAATTTTTCTTAATTCCAGAGTTAATAAAAACTTTTTACCCAAAATACCCTTGAATAAAAAAATGTGATAAAAAAGAAATATATAAAAATATATAAAAAATAAAATAAAAAACATTAAAAATGTAAAACAACATTAAAAATTTAAAAATAGAAAAATATATAAAAATAATAAAAAAGGAAAAAAAATAGAAAAACATAAAAAAATAAAAAAATAGAAAAAACATTCAAAATAATAAAAAATAGGGGAAAAATTTAAAAAACATAAAAAATAGAAAAAATAGAAAAAACGTTTAAAATTTAAAAAAAACATAAAAAATTAAAAACATATATATATAAATAGAAAAATTAGAAAAAATTAAAAAACATAAAAAATAGAAAAAAAATGTAAAATTTTTTAAAAATTAAAAAATAAAAAACGTAAAATTTTTTTAAAATTTTAAAATAAATAAATAAAACTTTAAAAAAAATTTTAAAAATACAAAAAAATAAAGAAAAATGTGAAAAAGAAAAAAACATAAAGTTTAAAAGATATACATGGTTAGTTTTGTAACTAAGGGTAATATAGTAAAATATTAAATTAGGTTATTCATTAAAACCTTCGTGTAAATAAATTTTGTTGCATTAAATAAGTTGAACCAAATAACATTTGGTTATGTTTTATTCTCCATAATTTTGGTCACATAATCAAAGTTATACATGATAACTTGAACCAAACGCACCCTAAAAATGTCTATATAAATCTCCAAGTGAATCTTTTGCGATCTTGTGTAGGTATTAGTGGTTCGTTAGGCAAAGCAAAGGTCGACTGAAGAAAATTAAGATATTTTAAGAACACATTAGATGTTAAAATTACCTAGATTAGGAATATAGAAATGACCATAGCTTGCTAAAACCTAAATTTCGACAATTAAAGTGAAATTTTATATAGATAAATGAAGAAGAATAACTTTATGTTTCATGTCTTACCATCTCTTATATTTCAATATTTGTCACCATAAAGAGTTTATGAAATGATTGATGAGCATAATAGTGACTCAAATATATAAAACTAACACTAAATGAGAGATCAATAAATAAATAAATAAATGGAACCCTATTAAAATTTTACTGAAATCTAGACCAACTTTGAATAAATCAATTGGTACACAATTATCCAGGGAAAACAATGACAATCTTTGAGTCCTCATCATGATCATCAAGTTAGTGTTAACTACAAGTTTCAAACATAATTACCTAATAATACTTAAATCAGATGATTGAAACTTAAAGAACAAGATAATGCGCAGATAAAGCCCTTTCACAGCTAGTAGAAAAATGGAGAAAATACCTAGCATTGCCGAGGAAGGACAGGAGAATGAAGAATACATCTATATTGACTGAATTCCGAGGTGCGAAGTCAGTTCATTCATATCGGATGCTTCGTCTTGTAAGCGCACCGCGTCCAGCTTCTGCTTGAGGACGTCAATTGCGTTGATGAGCATTTGTGAAGCCTTGATGGCACCTGTTGATTCAATGGTGAATATGAAGCTGTCTTCTTTGGCATAAATCTCGACAAGGCCTGGTTTCCCCATAGCTTCAGATTTCTTGAGGACTTCATCGTCGTATGTATAAGCCTCTGAGTCAATAACTACAACCTGATATTGAGAAAAACAATATCAGAATGGAAAGCAGATTCCATATGTATATACTAATAGAAGGCTAAGGAAGGATCGTCTTTGAAGGACCCTTATTATGAATCAGTTTCTCCATGGTATGGGAATCGCAAGGACACTTGGACATGAACAATCGACCAAAGAAGAATGTGCGACATGACGTGATGTTATTATATCATAAGTTGGTCGACTAAAATCGGGTGGTTCATTATGCCTAATAAACTACTATGACCTACATGATTCATCGTGGAAGACTCACTTGGAGATGTTAAAATATATTGTCAACTGAGAGAATCAGGGAAACATCAAAGAAAACCAGTCAAATTACCATTAGAGCATTACAAGATATAGGGATCCTTACTTGCAAACTCGGGCATATCGAATTATGATACCTTAAGGCACAATACATCACACAATAATGCCACATCTCGTTCTCTCAAAGTGGATTGGCATGTCCACGAGGTGAGTATTTTTGAACCAAGATTGTGTTTATGGATAATGAGGGTAAATCACAAAGTTACCTGCAACTTAACCAAACCAACAATAATTAACTTTAGTAAATCATCTTTTGTCACTAGTTCCTTCATTGAAAAGCCATCTTAAAGTTTATCCATCAACTTTAAGTCTAACATTCGAGGACTGTCACTCCAAATTCCAAAATTGAAAAACCCTCTTATTGAAGAGGAACGCTTACCAGTTTGATCAATGAATAGACTTGCAGAACACATATAATTTGAGCAAGAGGCAAAAATTTGTGCGTGTAATTTCTTTGGTACAATCTTTTTATTCCTTAACACTACAAAGTATAAAGCCACAGGTATTAAACCATTCTTTTTTTACCAAAATCAACATGTTTTCAAAGCAAAAGCAGGAAATGAAACTAATACCAAATCCACCTTTGTAGGAATCCCTTACCCATAGAATTTTCAGCAATGAAATTTTAACACCAAAGGAGTGAAAAAAAAATTGGCTATGATGAGAACCAAAATGGACAGTTTATTAAACACAATTATGTAATGAAGCCAAGCTGGTGACTTTAGATAACAATGGATTATCCTATATATATTTATGTTCAGTTTAGAACTCCCAACAAGGCTGTAACTCGTGGCAACTTGCTCGGCAAAAGGACATTGTCAATCTCACAATTATAATTATATGATATTCCTATTGCTATTCAGTCTAAATGGTGCTGTGGTGGAGCCATAACTCACTCTAACATAGCATGGATTCAAAATGGTTTGACTTTTCGAGTAAAAGTTGTTGGAACCTACAACCTATATATTCTTTTTACATTTTGAGTGATACCAGGAAATACTGTTAGAAGAGTGTAGCATTCTTGTAACTGGTACGAAACCAAATGTTAAAATATCCAGCCCAATTGAGTGATCCTATTGTGCAAGATCATAATGAGAATAAAATTGTTTTTTAAATTGTTATCAAGGAAATTTAAATCAGAACACGAGCTTCATTAATTCATGAATTATGGATCTCTTTAAAGACAGGATCACCCTTAACTAGTAAAAAGAGTAAGATTGCCTATAAATCTGGCAATTTGGGGGAAGAGTCAAACCAAGACCACACTGGGTCTATCATACCCCGCCTTACTTTACATTGCAATAGGTTGTTTCCGTGACTCGAACCCGTGACCACATGGTCACATTGCAACAACTTTACTTTTGTACAAAGGCTCCCCTTCTACTCTTGAATTCATATACTTTCACAAATTCAAGAGTAGATATGAACTTGTGTTTCAAAGATTACAAAGAGTAATACAAATGTCAAATATGTGAAAAAATTCTTGGAGGAACAAACATAAAGTAAAGCAAATTTGTGGAGCTAACAATAGAACAAACCTGTTGAGTATTTGGATCAATGCCAAAAACTTTTGTAGGACTGCTCTCAACCCAGCTTCGTTTCTCTTCAAGCGTCAATGTTTCCATCAATTCCTCATTTATATGGATCTGTGGCTCATACATAAATGTAACAGTTGCAGCAGGTGACCATTTAGCGTGATCCTTACCAATCCCTTTTCTAGCAATAGCCCTAAGTCTTAGTTCTTGCCCACGGCGTAATTTCACAATGAGTATACCCCTAGTATAAAATTGACAACCATAAGGCATGTAAGTTAACAACAAGATAACATGATCTTCTAGCACATACATGAGCAACAATGTAGAAGTGACATATAGATATTCAAAGGAACATAATCAACAATACCACCATTTAGAAGTTGAAAAGAACCTAATTTTGTATATAAATGACATTGATATATGGCATACATAAGTTTCCTTGTATTATTATGTCCCAAAACTCCACTATATCGATTAGAAACACTGTATTTATGTATTTAGCTCCCTGGAAAATTGAGAAGATAATTTGGCTCCATAGACACAAATACAAACATCTGACTATAGCAAAATTTATAGACAACCTAGAGAGTAAGAGTCAAGCTAGATGGAATAGGATTGCAACTCTAAGTCTTTGTCACATATACAATGTCCAGAAACTATGAATATATTAAAATCATCGAGAAATCCACAAGAAAACCAGAAAATGCACCAATTTCAGACACAAGAGGAAACATTAGATAAGAAGACAAAGAGCCCATCTTGATTAAATAAATGTCATTCTTGCCATAGGCTACATGCTTCACATCTGACATTGAAGACTATCAAAGGTCCACTAAATCATAGAAGCTTTCTGCCAAGGATAGGGAGGATAATAACATTATATAGTAACTAAATTTCATGAAAGAAATTAATGACATTAAAACAGAAGGCCAACTTTTTTATGCCAACAACTTCAACAATGCCCAAAAGTGTCACTCCTAAACGTTGTACAGGGATCAATCGAAACTTCTAGCAGAAAGCACTTAGTAGCTAAAAGGAGCATGGCTAATTAACAACTTAAGGGATTCATATAATTACAGTAATGAGAAAATTTCAAATGACATGCTCTAGTGAAAAATACTAGAATCAAAATAACATGAATAATGAATTGCAAAGTCAAAGTGGTAATTCAAGAAGATTGAGAGCCAGTTGTCTAGGGTTCTGTTGATGCACTCTGCTGACCTACTTGGTATAATCAACAAGAATATCTATCTGTGCTACTAGTAAAAAAGCAAGCCAACCATTCAATTGAAAACAACTTTATCTGTCCAATAGAGTGTGAGCTAACCTAGATCCTTTATAACATATAAACAACTAGCATCACTGTCACAGGAACGTATATTTCGATTGTTAATACTATATCAAAATCGTACAAATGCCGACTAAGAGTAGCAACAAATAAAATACATGGGAAAACAAACAGCATATCAGCAGATAGCATGCCTAACTAGCAGAAGATTCAAAATCTTCAAAGATAAGGGTTGCAAGTGTTAAGGCGAAATATCAATGATCCTAGTTCAGTTACTGATCCCAACCTTCATTTGTTTGACTCTTAATAGAAACCTTTAAAAGGAATTACTTGGGGATCTAATAAGAAATGGTTGAGGGAACAGAGTTATGGCTACAAGACTGAGGTCAGGGAAGCGCATGGCTTGGGATAATGATCAAACCTAGCATTAGGCACCAATCGAAATTGCTCTAGTCATTCCTAGGGTTTTAGGCTTAACCATGATGAATTGAATTCAGGTTACGGGTTTAGAATGTCATCTATCAAGGAGCAATAGAAGGGGATAAGAAGAGGAAAATGACTACTTTTGCTCGGGGGATTCGTAGCCGCCGGGATCGGCTGACATAGCGCTCGCGATCGCCACATCGACAGGGCAGACGCGGGGATTGGTGCTCTGGAGGTCGGCGCTGGTGACGTCCATCGTCTGGTCAGAGTCGCACCGGACGCTGAGGAAGAACTCGACGGAGCAGAACTCGCACTGGCCGTCCCCGTCGCAGGCGTCGCAGTCACGGGAAAAGCGCATCGTCATGGCGTCGTCGCTGGTGAGAGGGATGAGGCCGAGGCGGTGGGCGAGGAACTCGTCGTTGAGGACAGAGGAGTTGGACTCGATCTCAACGAGGTCGATGGCGACGGTGGGCACCTCGGCGATCATGACGCGGCGGAGGGCGTTGGCGATGCTGACGTCGGTGTCCCGCAGCTCGAACTTGAGGTAGTCGTCCTTCATCTCGCGTATCCGCACCTTCGGAAACCGCTGATAGGACGTCCGCGAAGCCCCGCCGCCCAACATCTTCTCGCTCGCCATCGCCTCGCTCTCCGGAACTCCCTTTCGGCCGCCTCTACTAACAAATTTACAGGGCGGCAGTAAATCACGAGAAAATTTCGTTTTAACCCTTTAAAGCTTTTGCACCGCTCGCAAAGATGATGAGACAATTTCGTTTTAACCCTCTGATTTGTATATGTTTTAAATATTTCTTTATTGAAATTAATATCTTAGAATTGATAAAAATCAAAAGAAGTATAATTTTTTAATCTAAATATCTAAATTTTCGATGGAACTAGTCCGGAAGTGAATGGTCCGATTTCACAGACAAACATTAGGTAAATTTCATAAGAAGTAAATCGTAGCATGTCATCCAATATCATAAGTGATTCAAACTCTAGGGTTATCTTATTTTATTTTTTTAAGTTGGTATCAGGATTCAATTTATATTAATTAATTTTGAAGTATGTTTGATTTGAATTATCTTGATAATTTTAATTATCCAAATGTTATCAATAAAAAATTTTATTTGATTTAGATAATTATTGATTTTCAAGTAATATTTTATATTCAACATGTCAGTAAAAGGGAAATATAATTCAAAATCTAAAAATGTTAGATTTTTGGATTAACGAATTTTTTTTTATCTAAAATATTCTTGGATAAGAGAAAAATATGATAAATAAAAAAATTCTAAAGAAAAAAATAAAAAAAAATAAAAAATAATAATAAATGTAAAAAATAAAAAAATCATTAAAAAAATAAAAAAATGTAAAAAAAATAGAAAAAGTAACAAAAAAATTTTAAAAAAACGTTGAAAAATTTAAAAATACATAAAAACATAAAAATATAAAAAATACATATAAAATTAAAAAAAAACGTAAAAAATTAGACAAAAAGTTTAAAAAATAAATAAAAAAAAAAAAATAAAAAACATTAAAAACATTAAAAATAAAATAAAAACATAAAACAAAGGGGGGAAAAGAAAAAATAATAAAAAACATATAAAAATTTTAAAAAAAAATGAAAAAGAGAAAGTAATGTAGGATGGATTTTGTAAATAAGGATAATATAATAAAATATTAAAATAAGTTATTCATTAAAATTTTTAAATAAATAAATTTTTTATATTAACTAAGTTAAATCAAAAAATATTTTAATTATATTTTATTTTTTATAACAATAATTATTAATTATTATTTATATAACCAAAATTATCATATATATATGATAATTTGAATCAAAATATATCCTTAGAATCTGTTTAGCTTTATGAAAATCATAGAGGGCACCCGGTAAATCAAAAAATACTCAGAATAAACGATTCAACATTATTAAACCAATCATCCATTAAAAAAGTTATCTTTTATTTTATTAAAAATAGAATTCGATCCTTAGAGGTATGAAAAAGGGAGAATTGCTGGTGAGTAATCTTTATTTCAAGATCATTGTAGTTTCTAAAATTACTAAAAGTCCTTGTTTTAAAAATTATGCTTATGTTTTTATATGAAATACTAAAGTTATTAAGAAAATTTAAAATATTATTTCAATTCTAATTATTTAAATCAAATATGTACATTGTTGAAATAGTTTAAGTGCATGCCAAAAAAAAATATTGATACGGTCCATAATGATAGGATCTGGAAGTCAAAAGTCAAGAGAACATGACAATGAGAAGTCAAGGGGATGTGGCAGTCAGAAGTCAAGAGGACGTAACGATCAGAAGTCAAGAGGACGTGATAGTCAATATACGGAGTGGGACCACCCGATGTCATTCGACGTATCAAGCCAGGGCAGGGTCAACCGGTCAGGAAATCAGGTCTGCAGTAGGAAGTGTGATCAGGGCGAAGCCTGACCTGGCTTTACTGGTCAGGTTTTCTCAAGCTAGCCTGCGTAAACAGACTTGTCATTCTTAATCGAGTCTGAAACATAAAAGCCAGAAGAGAGGGACTTCGATCGCACCCTTCCATCCATCAAATATGTTCATCAGCACTTAGCGGACCAACCCGAGTTGGCGCGACAACAGATCAGCGAATCGTAACCACCTGTCAGAGAATATCTGTTGAATGTCAGGAAATATTCTAGTAATTGGGGTCATCTGCAAGGAGAACCTTCCTCCAGTCTATAGGAGAAGGTCATGTGTCCCCCACCACTCGATAAGTCCTGACACACGACACCCTCTAACAAGGGTCAATCTTCAAAGATATGCACGGTCATATAAAAAGGGACGCACTCTCATTTGCGTAGGTACGCTCACCCCGCACACTTGTCTTCTACTTTTCTTCTTCGTACACTGTTCATCTAGAAAAAAAATACCCGACCTGAGCGCCGGAGGGTCTGTTTCAGGGATTTTTTCTCTAATTTTTGACTTCTTACGTTCCGTGTACTTGTCTAAGTGTGTGCAGAGTTCTAGTACCGCCGACTTAGACCCAGCAGTCCTTGAGGGCCACACGGAGATTCGTCCGCTGAAGCCCGCAATATTACAATCTTCTCCCCGTCAATGCCCATGATACTTCATCCAATCTTCAGACTTCATCCGGCTCAGATTCGGGACAACATCAAATATATTTAAAAATTCTAATTTTTTTTTTAAATAATCAGAAGCAAAAAAAAGGGAGTGCGAGCGCTAATCGATTATGGTTTGGGTTTCGGTTTTAAACCCAATTAATAGATCTTGACCGTCGATCAAACTTGGTGTCCGAATTGGATGGTCAAGATTGTTTTAACGACCTGGCACGCTACTGCACTGAAAAGTCAAAATGAACAATTTGTAAATTCTAGGGGCAAGTTGATATTTTTCAAAGATATTAAGGTGAATTAAAAATTTAGATAAACTTTGAGGGGGCAAAGTAAAACTTTCTCACCAGCCAAGCGTTATAGGGCAGGAGGCCACCACTCTGACTGCGCTCCGTTGGCATCTGCTCCGCCTCCCAAATCGCCGGCTTCTTCCTGCCGAGGCTCCTCCAGGTTCGTCCCTCTACTTTCATTTCACCCCGTTGCAGTGATCTGTTCCTTTGGTTGATGTCGGCGTCGTTGGATCTATTCGGTACCTAGATCTTCCAATTTATGGTATTTCTCGGTGGACTTTTCTTTCTGAATCTAAAGATTAAGTTTATTACTGGCGTCGGCTCCATATTTTTCTCGATCGATGCTGGATTTTTTTACTTTAGGCAGGATTTAGGTTTTGGTCATTCGGTTATCGTAGTAGACGACTCTTGCTTGTGCTTGCAGAATTCCCCTATTAGGAAAAGTTGGAGCGCGGTTCCAGGCTTATGATTCTCATTGGATGCTTTGATATTTTGTTGTTAAGCTTCGTAGAAAACTCCCTTTTTATAAAAGGGAAACAAAGCGTCCTAATTTGATATTTTTATCTATAGTTGTTCTCAAAATATTTTTTTTTATGTGGTTTGTGGATTCCACGTTACAGTCGCCTATATGCTTAGTTTGATCAGTTAATTAATAAATCTGAACTCAAATTACAATTGATTGCTCTGTGAATTGTATGCCAAATTGATATTTTTTATCTGTAGTCGTTCTCAAAATCATATCTTTTTGTGCTGTTTGGGGATTCCACTTTGCACTCGCCTATATGCTTATTTTGATCAGTGAATTAATAAGTCTGAACTCAAATTACAATCATTTGCGCTGTGGATTGTATGCCACTGACAGTTGTATTACTTTCTTAATTGTGTGAAATTGCCTTTGTGAACGGTGTTTCTCTCCTGTCTGTTACCTTTCTGATTACATCTTTCTCAGAACTTATCGCAAACTACTCAATGGCTGCTGGACGAGGCATTGGCCAACTCTTGAGAAAGCACCTTCAGTTTCAGTCAGCAGTAAATATTTATCACTTTCCCCATTTTTACAGCATTCGCTCCTCTCACTCTGTTAGAAACATATCATAGGTTACTAGTCCATTTCTCTTGGACAGCCATATCATGCTTTACTTGCCTCAATGCATATACATCACATCTAAGTGAATGGTTTGTGTTCGATTCATGTAAAGACACTATTTGTTCTTTAGTTCTTGTGTGTCTAAACATGCTTTTAGGGTATTAAAATGCTTCAAAACAAGGTTTGCTTCTTCATCCTCGTCCTCTCTAGTCACATGTAAGTTCCCACACTCAGGAATTTGTACAAAAACAAGGATTTTCACACTATCCTTTATTTTTTTTTTTAAACCTCAATAAGTGATATAAATTATGCCATCCTCAATAAATGTTTTGTTCCTTAAATTGAGTACAATACATTGAGGATTACTAACAAATCTATGGTTATGTCTGCGGATTCCTGCTCTGGTGTCATCGCAAAAGCAGGAAGAGGCTATTGTATCAGCTGGCATGAAATCGTTGAAAGCTTTTGCGTTACTTGGAGTTGGGATTACTGGTGCTTTAAGCTTTGCATCCTTGGCATCTGCTGATGAAGCTGAGCATGGTTTACCGCCTTCAAATTATCCATGGCCTCACAAGGGCATCCTGAGTTCATATGATCATGCATCGTAAGTAAAACAGTGTTCGCATTTTGTTTTTCTGGTTTCCTGAAAACTGAAACTTTATTTGTTACAAAATGTTTTTCTTTAAAACGGTTTATAATTTCTGTATTCTTATTCCATGCTTGGGATTTTGCAACTGTCGCCTGTGCACGTTATTGTTGATAATCATTTATGATCGTCTTTTAATGATAATGCGTACTTATTCAGTTTAAGACTGGTTTGAAAACTTACTTGATATGCACAGAATTCGGCGGGGCCACCAAGTTTATCAACAAGTATGTGCTTCTTGCCATTCTATGTCTCTGATCTCATATAGAGATCTTGTTGGCGTGGCATACACTGAAGAGGAGACCAAAGCAATGGCTGCTGAAATTGAGGTCGTTGATGGCCCCAATGATGAAGGGGAAATGTTCACTCGTCCTGGCAAATTAAGCGATCGGTTTCCTCAGCCATATGCAAATGAACAAGCAGCAAGGTTTGCAAACGGAGGGGCATATCCTCCAGATTTGAGCCTGATTACGAAGGTACTACCTCTCCTTGTCTATCTCAGTTACTTGTCACTCATGTTTTCTTCGACAAGCTTGACTTTCTGTCCCTTTTTCCTAGGCCCGACACAATGGACAGAACTATGCGTTTGCTCTTCTCACTGGCTATCGTGATCCTCCTGCTGGTGTTTCGGTAATTGAAGCAATTATATGTGATCTTTAACCTTTTTCATATCTGCAAATATAATTTACAGTTTATTGAACTCGTAGCAGTATAATTTCTCAATGATAGCATTTTTTATATTCTTTTGTTCACAACTTCCTCCAAAAAAAAATTTCTTCATTACAATGAAAACAAGGCCTTGTTTCTTTGAAAAGTCCATATATTGAAAAGATAGACAACATCGAATGTAGTTCATGATTGTCCACTAGGCAAAATTGAACTCAATATTAACTTCAAATTTCATAAGCTAGGGAATTGCTTTCGCCTGTGCAATCTCGATGCGTTTTTAAGAAGATTCAAAGCAATCGCTCGCTAAGTCTTATGTTTCTTATTGATGTGATTACAGATTCGTGAGGGGCTCCACTACAATCCATATTTCCCTGGTGGTGCAATAGCCATGCCGAAAATGCTTATCGATGGTGCTGTCGAGTATGAGGATGGTACTCCTGCAACTGAATCCCAGGTAATTGAACTGAGGATGTGTGTTTGTATTCATAAACTGTGTTTGGTCGGATACTAATTTCTCAAATGCCACTATTGCTCCAGATGGGTAAGGATGTTGTAACATTTTTATCTTGGGCAGCCGAGCCTGAGATGGAGGAGAGGAAACTGGTAAACTCCAGCCTTTTCGTGCTTATTTTACCAAGATTCGCTTCGTGACTAATTGTTGTGCTTTGTGTTTTGGTAGATGGGATTCAAATGGATTTTTGTACTCTCGCTTGCACTTCTCCAGGCTGCATACTACCGGCGGTTGAAGTGGTCAGTTTTCAAGTCGCGCAAGTTGGTCGTAGATGCTGTCAACTGATGCTTTTATTTCTTCACGGGAAAGACCACCGGAATAACGACATTGGATGATGTACATTGTCAGATTGATCTAAAGCAATTTTTGGTTCATTCTCCATGCCGGAGAAGTATGTTCTTCTCAGACTTTATTTTTTGGATTGTCAAGGTTTGGAATGGCGGTCGACGGATGGTTTGTTAGTTATTTTCGAACACCAGATGATATGATTCTGTTGTTTGTGTTGCTTTTGCATAAATAATCAGCATAATGTTTTAACATTTTTGTGATGTTCTTGGAACATTTAACTTTTAAACAAATATCTGAATAGCACACTTCTTTATTCCAGGTAGGTTATATGGATATTTCTACATTATTTGGTTTTATGAGGTTTATGGTTTATTTTATTATTATTTATATTTATATACATTTTATTTTATTTTATTATTATTAATTAAATCTTTTTAGGTTTTTATTGTGGATATTTGTCATACTTGCAAATTATCGGAAATATTTATTAATTATTTAAGTTAGAATTGTAAATTAATCAAATCTTTACTATGAACTTATTTCTAATTGTTTAATACATATAAGATTATTTCTAATTATTTAATACACATAAGATTGATTAAATGAATAAATTTAAATAATTTATTCTTATATTAAATGAATAAATTTAAATAATTTATTAAATTAAACAAGTACATTTGAACACCTACATTCCAATTGGTGCTATTCATGAATAATATTATTAATAAAATTTATATCAAACGGAAAAATATCAAAATGAATAAATAATTTTATTTATCAAGTTTAATAATTAATCAGACAAGTTTAAACTGTAAAAATTTTTAAATAAATTTAAATTTAGAATTTAATAACATCTAAATGATTCAAGTTTAAGTAAACAAGTTTAAACAATAATTTTAATGATTTGATATTCGAATCAGCTTGATTCAATTATTTTATCAAACCAGTTTGAACATTATAAAAATTAACTCTAACTTAGCTAATTTATCACTCTAATTTAAATATAAATTCGTATCATTTTAAGTATCTTTCAGAGTTTTTCATTTTCTCTTCTATTCAAATTATATCATTTATATATATATATATATATATATATATATATATATATATATGTTAACTAACATAATCATTGTCTAATGTACCATTTTATAATCTAATTTTATAGTCAAAGTTACAATTAATAGTCATAATCTTGCAACATAACTACAATGAATGATTACAGTCAATCAGTACAATTAGACGCAAAATTATGGTCGATCGGCGATGGATGATAGTTAAATTTATTTTAAAAAAAACCTATTAATAAAAATAAGCAAGACTTTTTTTTAGATATTTTTAAAAATTAAATGCATCCTTTCATAAAAAATCATGTTTTTTTTTATAATATGTTCCAACTTCATTCAATTTATGTTAGAGGTAGATAATCTTCTCTTTAGTTATCTATAGAGTAAATTCATAAATTGACCATTAAAGGTAGATAATCCTCTCTTTAGTTATCTATAGAGTAAATTCATAAATTGACTGTAGTTTACTTTCTTTCACATAATTTAAAAACGGACTATGAAGAACATATGGAATTAGTGTAATCATCTTTTGCTACAATTTACAAAGTAAATTCAAAATAAAACTTACATTATTTAAAAATTGATATTAAGTATTCAACTTATGTCAACTAATTCTAAGGGTGACAAATCCGGTTTCATAGAAATTTCTCACTAACAAAAGGTAAATTGAGAAACGCTCACACCCAGTTTTCTTAGATCAACCGTTCATTAAAACAAATTTATACATTAATTCATCAAAATTAAAATTTGATCTTACAATTCTAAAAAACTGAGGAGACGTCTTACTACTATGCCATTGCTTAGAGGGCATTGTTATATTGCTTATTCGTATCCATAAATGATTGTCATCGATATAAATAAAGTTACATAAGAAGATCTTCCCTGTTATTGATGCTTAGAATTACAATTATTCTTCTGACTTGTACCTGCAATTCAATAATAATAATTATTATGTGAAAATAATGCAAAAGGTAATTTGAATCTCATTAGCAATGTACTTGTATATAATCAATTAGTGTTGAAAATGAATGATAAATAAAAGTAGATCTCAATTGAATGCCAAACACTATGTAAATTTTCTCAATTGAATGTCATGTTATCACTTACCATGAATATTATAAAACCAATTGCAAGTAGAAGAATTCACATTTGTGTGAAAAATAATCATCAACTTCAAAGGGCTTGTTATTTGTCGAAAGGAAGACTAAAGTTTCCCCCATAGTACTCGCTAATAGAAGCCTGTTGTAAATTTTTTTTTAAAAAAAAGAAGATAGAATTAAAATTCTTGTGTTTGATTTTGTCGACATTTGAAGAAAATCTCATGTGGTTCTTTAGAAGGATGCACAATTTGTAATAACATATTCTGAGCATGAGGAAAGAACATGAAAGACAAGAGAACAATCGATTCAAATTATTCTTAGACATGATGGAGTGAGATCTGGATGTAAACAATCTTTAACTACTAGAAATTAGATGACTCGTCGAAATGAGCCAAGTGGTGCTAGTTTGAATTCTTATCAAACTTAACACCGAACGAGCATAAACAAACTCTTATCCGTTTATGTATGGCTTGTTATCATTTACAGCCCTAAGGAAGTGTATTTGAGCAAAGGAAAAAAGATCATATTTTGGCATGTATGTTAAAAGGATAATTCTTTTAGAATTTATACCTGAAGAGTAGGAAGGATCAGGTCATACACTTGAAATAGGAACTTGAAATCTGTTGCAAACCTAAATGACCAAATTTATCATAATTAGTGAACCAAAAAGTTAACTATTGTACCAAAAAAGTGAGCGAAACATTGATATTCGAAGAAACAAGAGGCTGAGAGGAACTTCTAAAGGATGGTGCAAAATTCTATCTACGGAGGCAAAATTAAGTGACTAGTAGGCAAACGCGTGGATGATTCAAGTGAATATTCAAATGACAAATGCATTACAATTATGAACTTCGATATGTCAAAACACAGGAAAAATATTGAACTTATGAAAAAGGAAATTGCAGAAGAAGAGAATAATGTTGATCTTAGAAAAATATATATGCTACTAAATATAAAGGTGCACCTTCTTAAAATCCGAGAGCAAACATACAACTCTTCGATATCTGATTCAATCTTCAGCTTAATATATTGCTTGAAAAGCTCAACCAAGCTGCAAATCATTTCCTCTGATTCCATTGAACTTAAGTCAGAAAATGAAGGTAGAAAAGGACTCAAGGACTGGAGTGTCAGAGAAAGAAGGCCATTTGTATCAGATCTGGCAAACTGTGTTGCCATAATGTTCAAGACGAAACAATTACTATGTTGGAACTTCTCAACCCAACTTGGAGGAGTTCCTATCCACATAGACATATTAGAATTTCCAGGATTTTCATCTGGGTTAGAGGGCATATCCTTCTCACTAGTGCTGGGGTCATTTCCAGGATAATGATGGGTTCTGTGTGGAGGCAGTGATGCAAGAATATCAGCCTTCAATTCTTTAGGTAGCTGATCAAGCACGGAGTAATCTAACTGACTAAGAGACTGAGGTATCATATCTAAATGATTATCATCATGAGCATCTGCGTGTAAATCATCTGGCCTCGAATAAGATGCCGTACAAGTCTGAATTTGTTGGAAGTTGTCCTCGTTTGCTCCCTAGAGATGCGGATATTACTAACATGAGCATAAATATAGCCAATATTAAAAGAGGATCAACAAAAACTTAAACACAGAGAATCTAAGATAAATGACATTATTTATCTTTGGAACTTGCTCTGCTACCAAATTTTTAGAGATCCAGTAAACTTTATCTAGCAGAAGATGATTAAAATCTACTCTTGTACAACAAAAATTTCAAATAGGAGTTACTATTAAGATAAAGAGCAGATTCTCTGACCTGATGGCAAGCTAAACTCAATAAGAGGAAGAAACATATAGACAGGTTGCCAATGCCAAATACAGAAGGAATTAATAAAAAAAAACAGAAGTATAGTGTGTGAGCTGTCTCTACAAAAGTAGTTTTATTGGCATCAACGAACCAATGTTGAATACTTGCTTGCAAAAAAAATGAGAACATGTAGTAGAATAAAAATATGAATGCAACAAGAAAGATGAGAAAGACAATCAACGACGTAACAGGTTGATATAAATAGTATTTATTTGAAAAATTGGTTTGTAAGTCAGAGACTTCTAGCCAACAGTTTCATCCAATTCTAGATGAACCTAGCTTGTTTATTCAACATACAATTTAGAAAAGACTTAATAGCATTTCCAAGCAAGGACAAACTCAGTAGAATCAGTAACACAGCTAACATAACCATATAGAGTGTTAGATGGATTGCTGAGTGGACAGATGTTTACATAAATTAAAACATTCATGTATTGTAAACCGTGTTATAAATCTAAAAAATCAAAGGAACATGAATACCAATAAAAATATAACAGATAAATAGATACATGTATGTTGAATGTTAGTAGATGAAAACATTTTACCTCCTGCTGCTGATTGCAAGGTCCATTGTATGGATTATCTAATTGTTCCTTCAGCTTTACTTTGTTCACACATGCAAAACTCTGTCCCATCTCTATTCCCTTATGCTTTTCTTTCATATCATTAATACTTGGTGCTTCATATTCCACCTCACAAAACTTTTCCGTTCCATTAAACATAGCTTCTCTATATGTTGAGCATTCACCTTGCTCATCAACTATCAACTGATTCATTTTTTCATTCTTTAGTAACAACGGCCTTCTGGTAGATAGTGAACTAAGAGCTATAGTGGTTTTTTCATCCCTCCGATTTGACACGCTCTTAGAAGTAAAAAAGGAAGACAGCTTTTGTTGCTTATGAGTCCCATTCTCAAGCTCATTTAACTGGTAAGGAACCCCTAAGCAAAATAAGAAAAAAGGCTAAATAAATGAGAAATACATTTCATTTAGCATCAAATAAAATCAATTTTGTTGGTATTTCCAACACGTATGCTAAATATTTCTCAACTATCATTTATGAGGAACCTCACAAGGCCTTGAAGTTAACCAATACTAATCAATTGTGAGAAAATGGAAGTAGAAACATATTCTTGTGATAACATCATCGTCATCATCAAATCATGTTCATTTCAACTATGGGATCTGCTACATGAATGTGTATCCCTCCATCAAGCTTCAAGCAAGATTGTGTCATTGGATTTTGATTGGCGAGGCATTAATTCATTTCATGTGTCATTAATTTAAATACAAGAAATTATGCTAATTGCAAATGCTTTGCTCAAAGCTGAAGATCATATTCCACAAAGCTACCATCTAAAGGGTAAAAAAAAAAAAAACTTCTTTAGCAAAAGGTTGTAGGGTTGTTGCCAAATATCATATGAATGCTAAAATTTTAGGAAACGATAAAAAGGAAAATCATGAGTAAAGACATTTACAGCTCAAAAGCTTATTAGCCGCCACAGATTCAATCACCCAAGCAGGTTTTACAACTGGAAGCCCTCGACTGAATGCCCTGAACCATCAAAAGATTACCATAATCAATTAAAGAATTACTTTAACAAACACATCAGATAGATACCGTGATGCTCCAAGGTGACCTGAAGTTCCTCATTTTGCTGTCAGGCAGATGGCTGCAAATGATATGCGTTACAGAGCGCCTCGAGAAGTAATTCTCGTACCGACCACCATGAATCATCATACAAGCTCTGAGATCCTACAGGAATCCATCCAAGAACACACTATCACAACTAAATCGACAGATCTACTGATAAAATTTCATTAAAAAAAAAACGTAAACAGAAATTAATGGCATACCTGACTGGAAGGGATCGTGAATCCGTCAACGAAGATCGAGATACCAAAGAAAATGCCCTTCCCGCTTCCGAGCCGGCCACGGAAGACCGCACTAGCATCGAATTGCTCCCGAAGCTTTTGGCTTTTCACCGCCATGTAGCTGCGATGGAAGGAGAGCTGGAAAGATGAGGAGCGAGCGAGGACGAGGAATAGATGACGAACCTGAAAGGAGAGCCGCGTGCCTTCCGGGGTGTGCGAAAGGGGGTTTCTTAGCACCGCGACGACCGAATTCTCTAGGGTTCCTGGTCCGTGCGGGATCGGATCTGGTCGCTGTCCATGGAGATAGCGAAGATCTTGACGTCGCCATTCCGAAGGGTAAGGAGGAGTAGGCAGTGGTGGTGGTGGAGGAGGAGGAGGCCAGGCGGCGGTGTTACTGATGGGGAAATGGGCGCCGCCGGATTTGAATCTTAAACGAGCACAGCGTACGGGGGAAGAAAGACGTTGCTGACGCATTCTAGTGGATGTTTTTTAGAAAAGGTAAACTTTGTGAGGTGAAGTGAACCCTTTTATAGGTCTTAATTGACAATAATGGAAACTAAATGGGCCAAATCGCAAGTTTTCCATGCACATTAACAGGTGCAAAATTTTCTAGATCAGAAGAGGTTCTGTCCATTCATTGGATGGGTGGATTGGACCTCACCTGTTAAACAAGTAGGATCCAGCTCATCTAACCAATGAATGAGCAAGGGATCAGGAGTGGTCTAGGGATTCGAGACCAGAGGATCCCTGCCCTGTAGTCCAGATCTTCTAGTAACCTAGTTAAAAAAATGACCAGGATGACCGCTTCTAATTATGATCGAAATCATATTCAGATTGTGATCCTTTTTTAGGTTCATTGTCCTCGAGTTATAGTTTGAGTCTCTGACCATCGAAAGGCTGCCCCTGTTTGACGGCAGGGTGCCTGGTTACTTGTCCATTGTCGACGGTCTCCGAGTGATCTCTGGCCATCCATCCTAACTTAAATTATAATCTAGAGAGACGATGAACCCAATCGTCAGCTGATTGGACACCACATGTTGCGTCCGGCCGGCTGATAACTGGCCATCCATCTTAAAATCGAGGCCAAAGCAGCACGGAAAGCTCCACGATTAGAGGTAAACGCTATTACCGAGAAACCTCCTACCTTGATATATGAAGAAAAAGAGGAGGCACAGATCCACCTCAGTCGGCTGGAAGCCACGACTCTCGTGGCTACCGACTTAGAGGAGAAGCAAAAGACGAAATTGATCCTCTGCCTTAAGAAAAATCATGGCATATTCGCATGGTTGACACATGAACTGCCCGACATCTCCCCAAGCGTGGTCCATCACGAGTTGCACGTCCGACCGGACGCTCGGCCGATCAAACAAAGAAAATGGGACTTTAACGGCGAGCAGAACATAATCATCCGGGCGGAAATAGAAAAATTGTTGGAGGTCGACCACATCAGGGAAGTCCAATTCCCAAGCTAGATCGCTAACGTCGTCCTCGTCTCCAAGCGGGGCAACAAATGACGAGTCTGCATCGACTTTCGTGATCTGAACAAAGCGTTCCCGAAGGACTTCTACCCGCTACTTTGGATCGACCAGATGGTGGATTCCGCTGCGGGATGCGAGCTGGTTAGTAATTAACCCTAAGAGCCAATCATGAGATGATTAGGCCTTTTGATTACTAATTAAGTTAGACTCAAATGAACTCACTCATTGGACTGAGTCCAATCCGAATTAGACACATTGAATTAATCGGTTAGACTCAATGAGTTAGACTTATTGGGTTATTAGATTAATGGTTAATCCAATATAATAAATTCAACCCATTAAGAGGAATACAAAGAGACAAAAATCCTTGGTATTCATTAGATGAATATAAATAGGTTTTTGTCATTTATTTTTCATAAGATGAATAAGATGAGAATGTGAAAAGAAATGGTGACTCTTGATCTCCCCTCTTCTTCCTCCTCCTTCCTTCTTAGCTGATTCTTGGAGTTTTGGATGAATCATTCTTCTTGCTAGCACAAGAAGATGGTTCTTCTCCAAAGGCTTCGTTCATGCGACAAACGAAGGATATGCTCGTGTGGATACCATAGAGGTGCGGACGCTTGAACGCGTTGAGATCTGGATCCAAAGAAAAGGTTGCTGTCAGGATTGCGAATGGCACGCAACAAAGGTATAATCCTATCATGTAACTTAGTATAGATTGTTTGTATGCAATGTTTTTCCCTTCGCATGGATATGCTGGATAAGAGGATCTAGTTAATTTCCACTGCGCTTTCACGTGTTTAGCATGCAAGATCCCAACAATCTACATGTTGGATGCCTATCAGGTGTAGGACCGTTGGGCCGGCTAGGAGAGGGTTGTTGGATAGTCCTGTAAATACAAAAAGCAAACAACAACCTTTCTCGAACTCTTTAAGCTAACACTTGTATATATAAAGTAAGCCGATAAATTGGGGTTCAAACACCAGGGTTATCATCAAGTGTTGCTCGCCCGCGAAGATCAAGAAAAGGTCAGTTTCATTATGACCGACGAAACATACTACTATAACATCATGTCGTTCAGGCTCAAGAACGTCGGTGCCACTTATCAAAGACTGATGAACAAAGTGTTCTGACGGCAGATCGACCATAACATAGAGGTATACGTGGATGACATACTGATAAAATCCCTCCGAACTGCTGATCTATGTGCAGATATTGAGGAGACCTGCCAGACACTTAGGACTCATGGGATATAGCTAATCCGGGCAAGTGTCTGTTCGGCGTAAAGAGCGGATGCTTGTTAAGTTACATGCCACCAAGTGGGGCATTGAGGCAAACCCAAGCAAAGTAAAAGCACCGCAAGACATGCCACCACCTCGAAATTTGAAGGAAGCTCAGCGTCTCACCAGTCGGATCATGGCGCTATCCAGATTCATCTCTAAGTTATCCAATCGGAGCCTACCATTCCTCAAAATACTACGCCAAATGACAAAATTTCAATGAGACGCGGAGTGCGATTGGGCGTTCGAAGAGCTCAAAGAATATTTCAACTCCCTCCCTATCCTAGCTAAGCCATGTGTCGGCGAACCACTCCGAATCTACTTGTCATCTACAGAGTATGCGATCGGTTCGACATTGGTTAGGCAGAATGGCGAAGAATAACCAGTATACTTTTTAAGTCACATATTAAAAGATATTAAGTCCCACTACACTGGTCTTGAGAAGTTAGCTTACGCTTTAGTGCTCACCACGTGAAGGCTTCGCCCGTACTTCCTTGCTCACTCGATAATCGTGATGATCAACAGTCCCTTGGGAAGAGTCCTTCTCAATCTTGAGGCGTCCGACCAGTTGATCAAATGGACGACATAGCTTAGTGAATTCGACATCCAGTATCAACCCCGTACATCTATCAAGGCACAATCATTGGCAGATTTTGTTACCGAAGTCCAAAGCCCCGAGAAAGAGGTCGTTTGGAGGATATACGTGGATGATTCTGTGGGACCGTTAGAGTCGATAGAGGGAGGGGGTGAATATCGATTCGAAAAAGACGAGTATAAACGCAGCGGAAAAATAAAATAGACACAGATGTTTTTACTTCGTTCGGAGCCTGTGACGACTCCTACTCGAAGGCCCGTGGTCCTTGACCACTTTCGTTGGGCAATCACTAACAAGTCGAAATATGATTACAGAATGAGTACAGGAAATGCAAGTGAAAATAAAGCAATACCGACAAGGAAATTAAATAAAAATCGAAGTAGCACTTTGTCGGAACTTTGTTGGCGTCGCACTGAACGTCGAGCAGCAAGACCGGCAGTAGAAGAGTTCTCAGCTTAAATTCCATTCCCCTGAAGCTCCTGTCTGGGGCTTCTTTTATATGTTGTTCCAGGCGCCTGGATCCCTTCCGGGCGCCTGGAATGTGACGTAGCTGCACAAACCATGATGCTCCATGTGGCGATGACTCGGCTGGATAGAATTCGCCTTCCGGGTGCCCGGATCCCTTCCGGGCGCCCGGATCCCTTCCGGACGCCCGGATCCCTTCCGGACGCCAGGACCTCCGGGCGCCCGGATCCCCTCCGGGCGCCCGGACCACCTTGTTTCAGAAAACTCCCTTTTCCTGCAAAACAAAGTTAGTCCGAGGCAAATATGTATCCTGTAAAACAGATTGTTAGCACAGTTAAAGTTCAACAGATGGATAAAAAGAGTATGACTTAGATTCCGTCTTTCCGAGACCGGAATCTAGTCACGATCTCGACTTAGACATTCGAAATGGATCTAAGCCGGATCGACGCCTAATGTTCCCTTCCCGGGAACGCGTCCTCGCAGTCACTCCCCTCCTGTGACTTACCTCACTTACCTGCCAGACGTCCAGTCAGCCCGTCGACCCGTCTGGACTTCTCGCCAAGCGTCCGGTCAGCCCGTCGACCCGCTTGGACTTCTCGCCAGCTATCCAGTCAGCCCGTCGACCTAGCTGGACTTCTTGCCAAGCGTCCGGTCAGCCCGTCGACCCGCTTGGACTTCTCGCCAGCTATCCGGTCAGCCCGTCGACCTAGCTGGACTTCGTGCCAGACATCCGGTCAGCCCGTCGACCTGTCTGGGCTTCTCCTGCACACTTGATCAAAGTGTCAGACAATAACAAACTAACTTAACCTGATTTGTCATTCATCAAAACCTGGGTTAAATCGTTAGTGCTAACCGCACCAACAGATTCGCCCACTCGGCAGGGGAGCGGCATCAGCGTATTGCTCATCTCACCACAAGAAGACTGGATGCAACTGTCCATTTGGCTGGACTACAAAGACACCAATAATGAAACAGAGTATGAGACACTAATTGCTGGCTTACAGGCCGCTCGGCATATAGGAGCTGGCAAGGTCCTCATCCACTCGAACTCTCAGCTGACCTCGCAACAGCTAACCGGGGCGTTCGGGATAAGTAACGCCCGACTCAAGCTTTACGCTGAAGCCTTCGAAAAGCTAAAAGCCAATTTCCGGGAGGTCGTCATACAGAAGATCTCTCGATCAGAAAATCAAGCTGCAGACGAGCTAGCCAAGCTTGCCAGTTCACTATTGTTGATCGTCATAGCGCAACCAATCGAGCAGGTATCTTTGGTGGCTCATATTGACCGAATGGTGGGGCTCGTCTTCCCAAATGATTGGAGGACAACTTTGATAGAATTCTTATGTACGGGGGCTACGCCGCCCGATTAGGAAGAGGCCCGCCTGTTGAGGAAAATAGTTGGGCTGTTCACCTTGATCGGAGATCAGTTGTACAAGAAGGCCTTGTCCAGGCCTCTACTCAAGTGCGTGGGGTTAGAGGACGCTGCCTACATACTACAAGAAGTGCATCAAGGATCCTGTGGAGGGCATCCGGGCGGCCGCTCATTAGCGAGGAAAATTCCGCTGGCTGGATATTTTTAGCCGACCCTCCAGAAGGATATCACTCGGATGGTGGCCACGTGCTTGTCCTGCCAGAAGTACCACAACCTCTCGCACTGGCCAATATAGGAAATGAAGGTTTCCACTGTATCATGTCCGTTCGACCAATGTGGCATGGACATCGTAGGACCATTCCCCATGGCGACCGGTCAGTGGAACTTCTTGCTCGTTGAGGTGGACTACTTCTCCAAATGGGTCGAGGTCGAGCCCCTAGCCAAAATTACTGAGCAGATAGTCATTAAGTTCATATGGCAGAATATCATCTGTTGGTTCGGCATCCCTCCCCGGCTCATCTCAGACAATGGAAGACAATTCGCCGATCGGATGCTCAGGGAGTGGTGCGAGGGATATGACATCCAGTAGGCCTTCACTTCCGTGGCCTATCCGCAGAGTAATGGGCAAGCTGAAGTCACCAATCGGGAGATCCTTCAAATCCTTCGTACTCGGCTCGACCACATCGGAGGTAGTTGGGTTGATGAGCTCCCAAGTGTGCTATGGGCTATCCGCATGACCCAAAAGGAAGGCACAGGCATGCCCCCTTTCACCTGGTATACGACGGTGAAGCGGTCGTCCTGATGAAGGAAACATCGAACGAAGGTAAATGGAGCTCGACTTGGTGGACGAAGCACGAGCAAAAGCAGCCATTCGCCTGACAGCCTACCGGCAACGTATGAGGCAGAATTATAATCGGTGGGTGATCCCGAGATCCTTCTAGGTCGGTGACCTCGTCTGGAAGAAAGTGAAGTCAGTCGGCGATGTCGCTAAGCTCGAGGCACCATGGGCGGGACCATTTAAGGTCGTGCAAAAGTTTCGTTCGGGTGCCTATTATTTAGAGGACGAAGAGGGGAGGCAGCTCGAGAGGCCTTGGAGCGCGAACCATCTGCAACCCTACAGGGTTGGATGAGAGGTCCGTAAGTGAATCCTGTATTTTGTGGCTACTGAGTGGTTGCCGAGTGCAGGGAAAAGTTTAAATAAAAAAGCAAAGGCCTCTTTTAAGTGTGTTACCATCAACGATCGAGCGATGACCTAAAATCCAGGTACAAGTATAAACAAATCATCGAGCGACGACGTAAAACATTTGTCTCCCCTAAGGGTCAAGCGACGACCTTAAACCCTCATCTCCATCAACCGTCGAGCGGCGACGTTAAACTCGAGTCCCCAATAAATCGTCGAGCGGTAACATTAAACGCTTGCCTACATCAGCGGTCGAGCGGCGACCTTAAATCCTCGTCTCCAACAATGGTCGAACAGTGACCTTAAACCCTCGTCTCCATCGACGGTCGAGCGGCGACCTTAAACCCTCGTCTCCATCGATGGACGAGCGGCGACCTTAAACCCTCGTCTCCACCAATCGTCGAGCGGCGACGTTAAATGCGAGTCTTCGTCAAATCGTCGAGCAACGACGTTAAATGCGGGCCTGCTTCGAATCACGACGAGGTTGTATCCGAAGCTTCATCAACTAGACAAGCGGCAACGACAGACCCAAGACTACGCAGGCGGTCGAATGGCTGACTGCAGATAAGGGTTGCCCAAAAGCCCCAAAAGGGCAAATGAAGGGCATGTTCGAGAAAACGCTCCAGAATACTTCAGTCCCAGTGACTTGGAAAGAAATGTGAATCGAGTGGACGCTGTTGGTGCAACATCCCTCAGGTCAAGGTTGACCTGGTTGACCAAGCTTGAGTCTTGGTTTGAGTTTCGATGTTTGACAATGCAAGGTTGATTGAAGAAGAGTCAAGTAGGTCAAGGTTGACCGGATACTTGACTGGGAAGTCCTAGTGAGTAAAGCTAGGCAGGAGGAAAATCCTGGTGAGTGAAGCCAGGTGAAAGACCTAGTGAGTGAAGCTAGGCAATTGGGAAGTCCTAGTGAGTGAAGCTAGGCAGGAGGAAAATCCTGGTGAGTGAAGCCAGGTGAAAGACCTAGTGAGTGAAGCTAGGCAATTGGAAAAGTCCTGGTGAGTGAAGCCAGGCAAGAGAAATCCAGATGGGTCAAGGTTGACCAGACATCTGGTGAGAGTCCAAGTAGGTCAAAGGGATTGACCGGATACTTGGCACGAGGAAGAAAAGTCCAAGTAGGTCTTAGGGAGTGACCGGATACTTGGCAAGAAGAGAAAAGTCCAAGTGGGTCAAAGGGATTGACCAGACACTTGATGAGAGAGTCCTAGCTGGTCAAGGGTGACCGGATGCTAGGTCTTATGTACCAACAAGTCATGGTTGACTAGATGTTGGTTTAGGGGGCTTTGGACTTGGTTTTGGGCAAAAACTAAGGTTTGGATTGATCCGTGGATTGATCCAGCAGGTTTGGATTGATCCGTGGATTAATCCAGCAGGTTTGGATTGATCCGTAGATCGATCCAGCAGATCTGGATCGATCGGTGGATCGATCCGGAAGATTGGATCGATCCGCCGATCGATCCGGTGAGTCCCCGAGAGCCCCTGGATCGATCCGTGGATCGATCAGAAGTCAATCGATCGGTGGATCGATTGGGGCCTGGAGAATGGCCGGATCGATCCGTGGATCAATCCAGGCATGTTTCCAGAGCACAGAGGCGCTCTGGATCGATCCGTGGATCGATCCAAAGCCTCCCCGATCGATCGGGAGCAATCCAATCGATTGGGATTTGACCGTTGGCGTCATTTATAGCTGTTGGCGTGCGATTCCTTCGGCATCTCTTCACCGATTCAACTCAGATCTTCACCAGCTCCTCCACAGCTTTTCTCAAGCTCGAGATCGCCAGTTCTTGAAGGTTCTTGGAGGCTCTTCCAAGTCAAGAGGCGGATCAAAGCAAGAAGAAGAAACTAGGGTTAGGGTTTTTGTACTCATTGTAAGCTTGTAAGCTTGTATTTCTTGTATCCCTTCCCTCTCTTCTTGTATTGAGTCTTGTAGGGCTTCTCCGCCCTTGGTAGTTACCATAAAGGAGAGGTTTATTTAGTGGAGGGTGTGTGTGTTGGTGTAGATCCTTGAATTAGTCACCTCTTGTGAGGTGGATACCAAGTAAACCAACCGTGTTAGCGTTGTGTGATTGTTTCTTTGTATTTCCGCTGCACATCTTTGAAGAAACAAGCACCGCCGAGCACCGAGCGAACGCGACGAGCTATTCACCCCCCCCCCCCTCTAGCTACTTTTGGTCCTAACAAGTGGTATCAGAGCGAGTCCGCTCTTCACCGGAATCATCGCCGGAAGGGTCAAGCATAACAAGAAAAGCTAGAGGGTGAAGAAGTTGGAGCAAATTCTTCAAGTTCAAGACTTTATCAAGCTCAACTTCAAGATGCAATTCCAAGATGGACTTGGATTTGACACAAGGGTGGCTCCACCATACACTTCTACGAGTTTCGATTCTTGGAAATCAAGAATCGAAAATTTTCTTATGATGGAGATAGAGCAATGGTTTGCTCTAATGGAAGGCTTCAAGGCTCCAAGAAACTCAAAGGGTAAAGTTCTCAAGAGGAGCAAGTGGAGCCAAGAGCAAGTCCAAAGGTGCGAGGCCAATGACAAAGTGACCAAGCTCTTGGTCAATTTATTGCCAAACACCATCCTTTGCAAAATTGGAGAATTTGAAGATGCAAAGGAATTATGGAGCAAATTGGCCAAGCTTCATGAAGAGATCCCCTCCACTGTACAAGAGCAAGAAGAATCCAGAGAGGGTGACTCTTTGGAGCAAGACCAAAAGGAGGACTCCGAGGTTGAGAGATACTCAACCTCCGAAGAAGAGGAAATCCAAGAAGTTTCATCCTCAAGGGAATGCAACGAATGGAACAAGGAGGGAGCATACTCCTTGTTTCATATTCAAGATGATGAAGCCTCCACTTCTAGGATTGAGGGGGAGCAATCCTTGGTGACGCCGGATCAAGAAGAAGGAGAAGCTTCTACATCCGGGTCGAGAGAAGAAGAGGAGGAAGAAGCCTCTACCTCCACAAGTCAAGAAAAATCAAATGGAGGAGAATCAAGGTCCGATCTAGAGGAAGCTTCTACCTCCGGATCCAAAGGAAAAGATGTCATCCCTACAAGCAAAGGTATAAATATTTTAATTAATAATAAAAATCATATTATATGCTTTGAATGTAGGGAACATGGACACTACAAGAGCAAGTGCTCCAAATTGGCCAAGAAAAAGGGCCAAATGGCACAAAAAGACAAAGAGAAGCTCAAGGAGACCATCCCCGGAATAAAAAGGAGTAAGGAGCACATTGTGTGCTTCCTGTGCAACCAAAAGGGGCATTACCGAAGTCAATGCCCCAAGGGGAAGAAGATGGTCAAGGCTCAAGGAGGAATTAGTCAAGGAGAAGCCTCCAAGGTAAAGAAGAAGGTAACATTTATTGAGCCTACCCCGTTACATTATGGTAAAAAGCATGATAGTTCAAATTTTTATCATTTTAATGCAATTTACCATAAGAATAGAAAGCATGAGGGCTTTAAGGAAAAGCATGTGGCTCTACATGCCAAAACTACCCAACCTAAGGTTAGGAAGGTAAATGGACACTTGGGCGGGAACACTAAGGATAATAGATACATGCCCAAGAACAAAAATGCTCATGGACCAAAACCTAAGAATTTAATGATAGAAAATCAAGTCTTGAGGTCAAGACTTGATAAAATGGAAAAGACCCTAAAGAGGATGGAAAATATCCTACAAGGGCAAAATGAGAAATACCTAGGGCTAGAAAAATCAAAGCCATCCAATGGTCATAGAGGGTTGGGATACAAACCAAAGGCTAAGAAGGATGTGCCCTCGTCCCATAGAGTTCCATATAGTTATGGAACAAACCCTAGGTCCAGTGGTCAAGCCAAGAATACTAGGGAAGTTATCCCTAAGAGTATTTTTGCGAAAAATGTGACTAAGACTTCTAAGAAGTCTAAGAAAGTCACTAACAAGGTCACAAGGGAGGCTATCCCTAGAGTTGACCTAGAAAATGTGACCAAGGCTTCTAAGAAGCCCAACAAGGTCACTAGGAAGGTATCTAGGGAAGTTATCCCTAGTGAGTACCTAGAGTATCCAAGGAGCACCAATAGGTGTTGGGTTCCTAGGAGCATTTTCTCTACCCCATAGATGGGTTAGAGAGTGTCAACTCCGATTAGAAGGGTAGTTAACCCAACTTTGAGGAAATTGACACTCAAGGAGCATTTTCAAAGTTTTTGTTAACCTTTGAAAATAAATTGGAATTATCGTTTACTCCTTGAAAGAGTAAAATGTGCCTAATGGTGGAAGAATTGATTTTAATCTTAAATGGCACATATTGGGAAATTCATAAGAACCACCAAGTTGGGATTTTGGTATGTTCTTCGGAAATTTAAGGCAATCCGGGCTTAAAGTTAAAAGTGCCACTCTTGTGGAAAAATGAAATATGCCAACATTTGAGGATATGCTTAATTTCGACTGGCAAAAATTAATCAAGGGAATTAGAAATGCCAATTTAGGCTTTGACATTTTCTTGAAGCACTTTAGGGCAATCTAGGTTTAAGTTGTAAGTTTGGCTAAGGTTTTAAGGATACTTAGATAGTTAATCTGGTATATTTTATTTATGCTAAATCTTGCCATGATTGTTTGCCCATCATATGCCATGACATCATGTCTATTTTTGCATTCATGTTTTATTATGAAAAATCCAAAAATATCATGTCATGTCATACATACATCATGTAGTTATAGGAATCTTTCTTTTGAAAGTTATTTTCTTTTGATGTATGCCATAACATTATCATGCATTAAGTTTAATTCCTTGTAATTAAGGACAAATGGCATTTAACAACACTTATTAACAAGTGACATCCTAGGTGGGTGTCTAATATCTCCAAAATGCCTAGATAGATATGCATGATCCCTAGATTAGGGCAAAACCAAAATCTACATCTCACAAAGACCTATAAGATGACTTGTATGTGTTTTTAGTACACATTAGATACAAGTGAGATGTTAGGATGATGAACAAAACTCAAGATGTTGATTTAGTGCATTCTTTTGAGTTTTAGGTTCATCAAAACACATAGTTATGTGTTTTCCCATCATTGGGAAAGCTAATGTACAAGTCATGTGCATTATGCCCAAGGAACATGATGGGATATTGGTTTTGAAAATATTTTTAAAATGCTTTTGGAAAACCTTGGTGAAGGATATCTTTTGATAGTAATCACCATTGAATAGTTAGACACAAACTTGAAGAAAGCACTAAAGTTTTTACAAGTTTTCAAGTTTGTATCAATCTTTGAAAATATGAAGTATTTTCATAGAAAACTATTTTTCCATGATTAAGTATGCCCTAAATAATGTCTACACGAAATTTCATGATTTTTGGATTTTTGTAGAATTTTCTAGGGGTCTCTGAAGTTGACTGAAATGGAATTTCAGCAACTATCAGAACTTTGATCGATCCATGGATCGATTGGAGTGCCTGAATCGATCAGTGGATCGATTCAGAAGGCAATTCTCGCGAGCAGAAGCTCGCTGGATCGATCAGCCGATCGATCCACACATCTTGAATCGATCAGTGGATCGATTCAAATAGGTTGAATCAATTGGAACCCAACTCCAATCGATCCAGGACGCTGATTTTGGCTGGGAAGGCCTGATTTCAGCATCTTTGAACCTTGTTTAGTCAATGTAACCATTCCAAACCCCTCAAAATATATTTGTATACATAAAAAGGGTGTTTTCGTGTTGAAAACAAGGATGGAATGGTTAAAGAAGACTTCATTGAAGTTTAGTTTGAGGTTTGTTTCAAAGTTTGAATATTTGAACCTCAAAACTTCAAAGTTTGGGTTTCCTAAAGGTTTAGGGATTCCAAGTCATTATTGGTGCAGTGACAGAAGTTACCACCATGTCTTTAGGGGGAGGGACTATTTAAAGACATGAAAATTATTTTTCATGAACCTTGGAAGGTGGTCAACCTTCCGTTAAGAACATGCTCAAGGTTGAGCGTTTGAACTTTAATGGGGAGTGGATATCCTCATTGTTCAAGTGGCTTCAAGTGGATAATGCTCAAGGATGGGCATTTGCCTACATTGGGGGAGAATGTAGAGTTAAGGTTAATGAAGGGTATGGGACATTCATTATCGTGTTGGTCACAACGAGTGAAGTTGTGAACAACGATAAGCAACTCTTCAGGGGGAGAGTTTTCAACAATGGGGCATTTGTTGAAGAGTGCCAAAAATTGAGGCATGGTTTGATGTGTGCCAATAGGGGGAGAATGAAAGGAGTAAGTTAGGCTTTCATTACCTAGAGGGAGTTTGCCCTCTTAGGGGGAGAATGAAGGGCTTAACTTATGTATTCATTACCTAGTGGCATGAAGAAGGTTTAGGCTATGGGATTAGCCTAACTTACATGTGGTATTGTAAGTGATAGTGTTGGTATTGTCAAACATCAAAAAGGGGGAGATTGTTGGTGCAACATCCCTCAGGTCAAGGTTGACCTGGTTGACCAAGCTTGAGTCTTGGTTTGGGTTTCGATGTTTGACAATGCAAGGTTGATTGAAGAAGAGTCAAGTAGGTCAAGGTTGACTGAATACTTGACTGAAAGTCCTGGTGAGTGAAACCAGGCAGAAGGAAGTCCTGGTGAGTGAAGCTAGGCAGGAGGAAAGTCCTAGTGAGTGAAGCTAGGCAATTGGGAAGTCCTAGTGAGTGAAGCTAGGCAGGAGGAAAATCCTGGTGAGTGAAGCCAGGTGAAAGACCTAGTGAGTGAAGCTAGGCAATTGGAAAAGTCCTGGTGAGTGAAGCCAGGCAAGAGAAATCCAGATGGGTCAAGGTTGACCAGACATCTGGTGAGAGTCCAAGTAGGTCAAAGGGATTGACCGGATACTTGGCACGAGGAAGAAAAGTCCAAGTAGGTCTTAGGGAGTGACCGGATACTTGGCAAGAAGAGAAAAGTCCAAGTGGGTCAAAGGGATTGACCAGACACTTGGTGAGAGAGTCCTAGCTGGTCAAGGGTGACCGGATGCTAGGTCTTATGTACCAACAAGTCATGGTTGACTAGATGTTGGTTTAGGGGGCTTTGGACTTGGTTTTGGGCAAAAACCAAGGTTTGGATTGATCCGTGGACAGGTTTGGATTGATCCGTGGATCGATCCAGCAGATCTGGATCGATTAGTGGATCGATCCAGAAGATTTGGATCGATCCGCCGATCGATCCGGTGAGTCCCCGCGAACAGAACCCCTCTGGATCGATCCGTGGATCGATTGGGACGCTGCTGCTTCGCACGATAAGCGCTGGATCGATCCGTGGATCGATCCAGGCATGTTTCCAGAGCACAGAGGCGCTCTTGATCGATCCGTGGATCGATCCAAAGCCTCCCCGATCGATTGGGAGCAATCCAATCGATTGGGATTCGACCGTTGGCGTCGTTTATAGCTGTTGGCGTGCGATTCCTTCGGCATCTCTTCACCGATTCAACTCAGATCTTCACCAGCTCCTCCACAGCTTTTCTCAAGCTCGAGATCGCCAGTTCTTGAAGGTTCTTGGAGGCTCTTCCAAGTCAAGAGGCGGATCAAAGCAAGAAGAAGAAACTAGGGTTAGGGTTTTTGTACTCATTGTAAGCTTGTAAGCTTGTATTTCTTGTATCCCTTCCCTCTCTTCTTGTATTGAGTCTTGTAGGGCTTCTCCGCCCTTGGTAGTTACCATAAAGGAGAGGTTTATTTAGTGGAGGGTGTGTGTGTTGGTGTAGATCCTTGGATTAGTCACCTCTTGTGAGGTGGATACCAAGTAAACCAACCGTGTTAGCGTTGTGTGATTGTTTCTTTGTATTTCCGCTGCACATCTTTGAAGAAACAAGCACCGCCGAGCACCGAGCGAACGCGACGAGCTATTCACCCCCCCTTCCCTCTAGCTACTTTTGGTCCTAACAGACGCGTATAAAAATCATGGCCAAACGGAAGAATTATGAGGCTACAATATGGTTAGAGGAAGAACGACATGCGAAAATAATAAGAAAAAGTCACGCCAAACGACGGAACATGCATTAATACTTATAAAAGCTTATAGAGGAGATTTCAAAAGATTGAGTTCTCAACCTCACCCTAAGTAGTCTAACACTTCGTCTGGCAGAGTGACGATAAGCTTATCCTGACTTATGACTTTGCTCGTCACAGCGGTCCGCAAGTGGCCCCCCTCGTGAAGCTGGCCGATCGTCCCTTTGATCGCCAAGTTAAATAGGCGAAGGGCTTAATCGGTGAACCTGTCATAGAACGCATTCGAACGGAGGTAGGCTTGCTTCATGGTTCAAACCTGCTCCCTTCGACGTCCTGGTAGATCTGCAATACCACGCGGGAGCCCTCCAACTCGTCCTTGGCGACGGCTAACACGGCATCCCGGGAGGTCACCTGGTCTCGGAGGGACTTCTCCTCGGTCGAGCGGCTGTTCCGCTCTACCACTAAAAAGTTCTCGCCCTCCTTAAGCTTCTAAGCAAGCTTCCGGGCCTCTTGGGTCTTCAACTCCATATCATTGATGGCCCGCTGCTTCCTGGCGGTGGTCGACTCTATCTTCTTATCGAAGGTGGCGACTTGTTTCTTGTATTGAGCCAACATCACCCCTGGTCGACAAACTTTTTCCGCTCGGCCTCCAGGAGCTTGTTACCTTTCTCCAGATCGACCTTCAGCTTCTCGACCTCGGAGAGGGATGACCCTTCGGAGGAAGAGGCGCCGCTCGAGACCTTGAGTTTCCTAAATTCATCCTCCAAATAAGTCAGCCTGTAGCACATGGCCAATCTCTCCACCCAGTACTATAGGTAAACAAAAGAAGGTTAGAGTCGAACGGAGGTAAGCCATGAATTTATAGAAAGAACTTACTCCGGTGGCCATTTGGGTATGGCTGTTAGCCAAGGCGCCTGGAGGAACCATCATCGCTCGAGCCCGGGCATCCTGCTAGACTTCGACGAGCTACCCCCGAATGAGAATCTGGTGCTCAGGGGTCCGGGATTGGGCGCTCGGCTCGTTGTAGTCCTCAGTTGACAGGTGGAGGATCGTCGTGATAGAGCGTCGACCGCTCAGAGCCAAGTAGGAGGAGGTCGCTGTGCCAGAAGCCGGTAGGATCCCGGACCGTTGAACTGCTACAGGCTTTGGTGGTGGCAAAATGAAGGCAACAGGTGATGCAGCCACGACACCTAGCGGCAGCTCGGCTAAGGAAGGCGCCCGGTCGGACGAGGAAGCCTCCACAGTTTCAAGGAGAGTGGCTGGAATCGAGGTTTCGACCCTCTCAACTAGTTACGCTCCCGAGGCAGTAGAACGCGGAGATGGCTTCGCTCGGCGCCTCTTGCGCCGGGTCAACGACACGTCGAAGGAGGTTGATCTAGAGTGTTCCTCAGCAGGAATGATTTGGCGCTACTACGTTTGAGGCTGGGAGCTCGGGGTAGCTCCCTTGTTCGGCGCATGGCTGGCCGCACCTTCGCCTACTTCTACGGGCATCCCCTCGCTCAGCCCGAGTGGGTCTTCACGAGAGCCAACTGGTTGTCGACCTCGGCTCGCCAGCCCTTCGGCAGCCACCACCTCGATTGCGGCGTCCGAAAGCTTCGCTTTGCCGGCCATCCATGCTCGCATCATGACTCCGGCTGCAAAAGAGAAAGAAAGATCAGTTAGCATCAAAGGGAAAGGCTGGTCGGCAGCCCGGTACGGATCAGACTCAGGCCAAAAATGTACAATACACCCTCTAGCAATAGCTTGTTAATGTGATATTTCTGATCGGCCAGCATGGAAGTCGCATGGAGATAGTCCGAGCGGCTCTTATATCCCTTCAGATCGGGCAGAGGCGCCAGTTCAAGTTGTCAACGGGTCGCGAACTCTGGTCGCTTGGGGAGGTGCATGAAAAAGAAGTATTCTTTTCAATATTTATTAGAGGTCGACATTTTGTCAAAGAAAACTAAGCCGACCCGAGACTGGAAGAGGAAGGCCCCGACTCGGATTGCTTAGGGTAATAGAAGTAATGAAACATTCGAGGAGTAAGAGGGATGTCGTGCAGCCGGAACAAGACAGTGACGCTGCACAGCAAACGGAAAGAGTTTGGTACGAGTTGGGGAAGGAAGATGCGAAAGTATTTACAAATGACGACAATATGACGACAATAAAGGATAGATGGGGAATCGCAGACGGGCGACAAAGTGATCTCTGAACAGATAGATAGTGTCGGTTGGAAGATTATTGGGTCGATCAGACGGAAAAGGTAAAACGATCTCGTGCCCAGGGGGAGTTCAAAGGTATTTCTCAGAGCCTCCGCGTCATCCGCATCGAACCGGGACTCCATGGCGGTGTACCAGAGTCCGAGAACGACAGCGGACGGTTGCGAAGAGCTCGCCATTACGATAGAAAGCAAAAACAGCGGAAGAAATGCAATCGAAATAGATAAAAGACCACCGAAAAGCCACCGGAACAAAGCAAAACAGAGGCAGAGGAGAGAGCTTACTGAAAAAGGAAGAGATCTCTAGGAGAGAAACGCAGGTGGTCGCCGGAGCGAAGTGGTCAGAGGAGCAGCGATCGCCGGAAACACAAAGGAAGACGCAAGTGCGGGCGAGAAGCTGACGTTGCGGGTTTATAAACGCTATACTCGGCCGACCGGAGCCGTCCGATCTAGGTCGTGAAAATCTATGCGAAGATCTAACTGTTGAATTTAAACCGCCAAACGTCGCCATCAATACCTGTCACATTAGGTGTGTGATGGCTGCGGGCGTGACACGTGGCAAGCTACCATGGGTCGGCAATTAAGGTTGGCATGGGAACTTGCTCCGCCTTAATGATAGGAGATTTGCACGCTTCTCGAGAAATCAGGGTGACGTCCGGCCAGCCTGCGTTCACCTGAGATAGATGTAAGAAAAAGCCTACAAGTGTAAGCCTTTGCTTGTCCGATCGGATCAAAGGAGCATGCTTATGACCGAGCGATCAACTTCAAAAGGACGATCGGCGAGGGTCAGGCCTAGCCTGATCAGCCCCCATAGAAAGGAAGGCCGATCGGGATGGAATCTGTTCACGCAATAGTCCAGTCAGTCGGACAATGACCTCCTTCGACTAGACTTGAAAGGGAGGTATGTGTGATGCGGTGATAAGTGTTGGGACCGATTATGTAGCTAGAGGGGGGGGGGGGGTGAATAGCTCAGCGCGATCCTCGTGCTCTTCGTTGCTTGTTTCTTCAATAATATGCAGCGGAAATACAAAGAAACAACACACACAATGCTAACTCAAGGATTTACTTGATATCCACCTCACAAGATGTGACTAGTCCAAGGATCCACACACTCACGCACCCTCCACTAGTAAAAACACTCCTTTATGGTAACTACCAAAGACGGAGAAGCCCTACAATACACTCAATACAACAAGAAAATAAGAGAAGACAAATACAATAAATCTCTTACAAGATATGCAAAGAAAACTCTAACCCTAGCTTCTTTCTCTTGTTGTAGTCACGCCTCTTGACTTGGATATCTCTCCAAGATCTTTCAAGAACTAGCGGTGAGAGTGGAAAACGCTGTGGAGAAGCTGCTGTGAAGATCGGGAGTGAACAGTGTGAGCTCTGCCGAGAGAACAGCTCACCAGCGGCTTTAATCGACACCAACGGTCGGATCCCAATCGATTGGATAACTCCCAATCGATTGGGGAGGCTTTGGATCGATCGGCTGATCGATCCAGAGCGTCTCTGTGCTCTCGGGAAATGCCTGGATCGATCGGCTGATCTATCCAGGGCTTATCGCGCAGAATCGCAACTCCCAATCGATCCACTGATCGATTGGGGGCTCTGGATCGATCGACCGATCGATCCAGAGCTGCTCCGTTCGCGTGACACTTCTTCCCAATCAATCCACTGATCAATTGGAAGAATGCTTGTCGTGGTGACTCGCCCAATCGATCAGCTGATCGATTGGGCATGAGCCAATCGATCGGCTGATCGATCCAGCTCATGGTTTTTGCCCAAAGCCAAGTCTAAAGTCCCCTAAACCAACATTCGGTCAACCATGACCTGTTGGTACAGCATGCCTAGCATCCGGCCATCCTTGACCTGCTAGGACTCCCTCACCAAGTGTCCAGTCAATCCTTTTGACTCACTTGGACTTATCTTCACCAGATGTCCGATAAACCTTGATCCACCTGAATTTCCTGTGACAAGTATCCTGTCAATACCTTTGACCTACTTGAACTTCCCAACACCAGATGTCCGATCATCATTGATCCATATGGATTTTCCTTGCCTGGCTTCACTCACTAGGACTTCCCTTCTGCCTACCTTCACTCACTAGGGCTTCACTCACTAGGACTTCATGTCTGCCTGGCTTCACTCACCAGGACTTTCACCTGACTTCACTCACCAGAATTTTTCTTCTGCCTAGCTTCACTCACTAGGACTTTCACCTGACTTCACTCACCAGGATTTTTCTTCTACCTAGCTTCACTCACTAGGACTTTCACTTGGCTTCACTCACCAAGATTTTTCTTCTGTCTAGCTTCACTCACTAGGACTTTCACCTGGCTTCACTCACCAGGATTTCTCTTCTGCCTAGCTTCACTCACTAGGAGTTTCACCTGGCTTTACTCACCAGGATTTTTCTTCTGTCTAGCTTCACTCACTAGGAGTTTCACCTGGTTTCACTCACCAGGATTTTTCTTCTGCCTAGCTTCACTCGCTAGGACTTTCACCTGGCTTCACTCACCAGGATTTCTCTTCTGCCAGACTTCAGTCACCAGGACTTTCACCTAGCTTCACTCACTAGGATTTTCCAGTCAAGTATCCAGTCAACCTTGACCTACTTGACTCTCCTTCACAATCTCCCCACATGAACAATTGCACCTGTAATCTTCATGTGTTGTCTATATGTATTGTCAAACATCGAAATCCAAACATCAAGACTCGAGCTTGACTCAATTCAAGCTCAGTCAACTTGGTCAACCTTGACCTGGGGAATATTGCACCAACAATAAGGAGGGGCCCATCTTGGGAAAGGTCATCGTCACAATAAAGGTCAAAGTCAAGGCGGTCAACACCCCCTATCACAGGCCGAGCAAGCGAGTGGTTCGCCCGACTGAGATATGAAAGGTCCGATCTGACATCATCACTAGCTCGGCCGCCAGTTGAGCTAAGACGCTCAAGATAGGAATGAACGGCAGGTGTCTACAGAAGCAAGCCAAGCGGCTACCCCGCTCGACCTTACATCAATACTCAGATTAGTAGAGTGGAGTCATAGCCGAGCAGACCACGCATAAACAACGCTAACTCAGTCGAGCGGCTACCTGCTCGGCCAAGGTGCACGCATAGCAACTAGACAGTGGAAGTATTGGCCGAGCGACTACCTCGCTCGGCCAAGTAGTAGATTCATCAGTCAGACAATGAAGATTCAAGCCGAGCAGTCATCCCACTCGACCCATCAACTGACGACATTAGGGCAGGGAACTCTTAGCCGAGCGACCATCCCGTTTGGCTGAGCAACATACACCGCGGGATATCCTTCAACATCCTTTTGGGAGTTAGTGTCGCCGACGGGTGGCATGGTTAGGCAGAAAATCGTACGGCGGAAACTTCCACTGTCATTTCAGAGATATGCTCGACCCGTTAAGATACTGTGTCAGAGACATTTTATTGACATATCTCTTCAGGGAAAGCTTGGGATTGCGTGATCACTTTAAGAAGCGTGCACACACGCTACAGGAGCCCTATATAAAGGGGGTCCAGGCATCGGCGGAGGTATGCTTCTCTCGCGATCTCTACAGTTGCGCTACAGTTCTCTTACTTCTTGCTTCACCAGAGACTGACTTGAGTGTCGGAGGATTATCGCCGAGATCCCTTCCTTAGCTCGGCACTGACGCTGTTTGTGTTGCAGGTAGGAGCAAAGTTCCTCGGAGGTCAACAAAAGTGTCACATCCCCTGCATTCATCTCCCTGACTTTTGGACAGGATCAATATTAATATTTAGATTCGAGTTCGAAAAATAAGCTTGTCAATTTAAATAACTTGAACTCGAGCCTAATTTAAAATAAAATTTGAGTGATTCGAATGGTTCAAATCTTCAATAAGCCCATTCGAATTATAATTACTTAAATTTGAATTAGGTTGGAATTATTCACCTTAATATATTTAAACTAAAATTATCTTAAAATAATTAAAATTTCATTCGAATTGGCTCGTGAACCAAAAGCATAGTATAGATTCAAATTCAGCTTAAAAAATATTCGAATTTAGCTCGGAAAGTTCGAAAAATTCACTAACCGACTCGATTCATTTGCACCAGGCAGGCCTCCTAAACTTCTCCCTCTCTCCAAGTTTAGGCTGTTTAGCATTCTACCAGAGAAGCATGGCCAATGCTGGCACGGTCCCCGCCCTCCCCTTCGTTAAATACCTCCCTCCTCCGCTTCCGCCTCTCTTGGAGCCCTTGAGCGTTCATCCTCCGCTTGGTTCCGCACCAGACGCGAAGCATTTCCCCGGTTATTGTCTCTTCATGGCGGTGAGTCCATTTCTTTCCCCAATTGAGCGTGTGATTTCCTCATTTGTGTTTCCTGGGAAGTGTTCGTGCTTTAATCGCTGCAAGATCGTCCTTTTGGCTTTTTGATTCCGTCGCTTCTGGTTTTCGGCCGCTAAAAGTTGATTTTCGATTGCTTCGAGATCGATTTTCGTTCGTGATGCCGTATGCTTCTGCCGTTTGGGGTTCTTATTTTCACTGATACAAGATGTGTTTTGTGATCCATGATTCCGCCATTTGGCATGTTGATCGGATTGCTTTCTGATAAAGTTTACACTTTTCTTTTTAGGGTTCGGTTTGCATTCTCTGTGTTTTAGTTTTCCCCTTTGTTCTATAATCTTTGACATTTCTCAACTTAAGCTGCAAATTTCTATTGCATTGCTTAGAATCAATTTCTGAAAGAAAACAATCTAATTCCAAAAGGAAAGTGAATTCTCAAGAACTACGGTCTCACATATTGTTTTTGGATCGATTGAATCAGGATTTCGGTTTCTTAGAAAAAATAAGTAAATTCACTCTGCGTACCTACAAATAAATAAATAAATAATCTAGCAAAACACAAGAAGGGTTGGTACAGAAATGCTATAACTCTTTGTGAGATCGGGGACTAAAATTTTCGACAACCAGAATTTGAGTTCCAAAACTTCTATGTTTCCTCATGAATGAATTCATTGTTACTATGGAATTGGAATTCCATTTTTTATGTGTCCTAAGATTTTAGTTTGCAACATAATATCCTGTGTATTCCTTGAGTAGCATTTGCAATATTTATGATATGAGCATCTAGGTGGCAGTAATTGGTTCGCATTAGCTTGTACATATGTACGTTTATGATCAACTTCCATTTTTTACGACATAGGCATCAGGAGTTGCCTGAGAGAACTTGCATTTATGTTTTTGGGGTTGAAATCAAATAATAAATTCCCTTGGTTAGAAAATATTGTGTATACTTTTGTGTTATGTCTATGAGAGATAATCTTATGGTGTCATTGGGCCATATAGTGATTTGCCTATATTTTCATGCAAAGCATGTGGTAAAACATTGGAATTAGTTTGTTAATTTGTTTAATTAGCATGGTATTTTGTTCTTTGTTTTTCAGTTTCTCATGGTATGTATCCACTTATAAAAATTCCTCTAATGATGTTTTAATCTTACAGAATAGAACTAATCTAATAGTTGAAATAGGTTTTACCGATTCTAGATCATGTTCCCCAGTTATTAACTGTTGTTTTCTTCTGTTCTTTATTTCGCAGCAGGGGGCCATGTGCCACGCTTTGGTGATTGGAACCAAAATGCTGCCTACACAACAAACTTTGATACGGCACGCAAGGAGAAAGCTTCTGGTACTACCATTCTCAGTCCATATGATCCAGAGCGAATGATAGAGCTCCACAAACCTGGAGACCTGGCTGTAGAGCCTCAATATCCAAAAGAAGGCCAGCACAGGGACAAACATAGGGAGTTTGGTGGGCGGAATCACGAGCTAAAAGCAAATGATGACAGGGAGGAAAAGAAATGCAAAGGTAGAAAACAACGAGACCATAGGAGTGTAGGTGAAGCTGGATACTCACCTTCTCAGTCCCCCGTCGTGCAGAGAAGAAAAGTAACTGCTCAACAAGGAGGAACTGTAAGAACAATTTTCTTTCTCAAGTATCGCAAAGCAGAGAACAACTAAGCTAAAGTATTCGGTTTCATATGTCGAAGTTAAATCATGATAGTTTCATTTAGAATTTGCTTTCGCTGTTGCTTTCTCATAAGATTATGTTGCTACAAAGAACTTGACATTATATTTATGGCAAAGTCAAGAATGGAACCATAAGAAAGGCGAAGAACCTATTCGCAAGGAAGCTAGGAATTACGTAAGAGAATAACAAAGCAAGAAAGTAATGATTTATGGTGTGCTCAAATCTCAGTCACATATGAGGCCTCTGCACTCAGCAAACACAAGCCAGAATGCGAGCTTTCTGTTCGTTTGAAGTGACCTTATTAGTTTGATCGAGAAAGACTTATCTCGATTGAGGTGGATCCAATTCATCCGAAGTTGAACTATTTTCTAACTATTTATAACTGCCCTCCTAGCCATATCTCCAACCTATAATTGTCTTATTGGTCATCGTGCCAATTGATTGTTACTAACTCTAATTATGTATCTTTATTCCTCATGTCATCCATCTTGCGGTTTCTATTAATAAGCAATTGTTCCAATATCGATCATTGTCGAAGAACTTTATAATTTTTTCTGTTCTTATTTTGACAGGGTCGCCAAAGAGCCACCGCATTACCAAAATTCGGAGAATGGGATGCAGCAGATCCTAATTTGGCCGCTGGATACACTGTCATCTTCAACAAAGTTAAAGAAGACAAGAAGGCGGCAGCTGCAAGTACCATTCCGGCATTTACTCCTCAACCTGTGTTTCCGCCGAGCCACAGGTCTTACCACCAGAAAGATCATTCCTTTTGGAGTTGGGTAAGTTCTAAATTGTGCTGAAATTTTGTTTGTGATGTCATTGAACTATAATTTGTCATTTTACCAACAAAAAAAGCTTTGATCTTAACTTTGAAGCATCTCAAGTAGAACACTTTGAAACCCTATTGTGGCTCTAAATCATCGTAACCCGATTTGCAAATCAGCTTGCAGTGCATTATGTTTCATTTTTCATAGTGCCAACGGAGTTTGCAAATCAGCTTCACATTGCCTGGTTTTCAGAAATTCTAAGTCGAACTTTTTAATTTGCATTGTGACAAATCTCATATTTAGCTTTGGATCAAACACTTCAAGTTTCAAATATGTATCTTTTCCTCCTAAGTTTTGTTGCTAGCTGATTCGTAAATTTGCTTATGGTACCTTTTAGCTGAACAAACAAACTCAGTTAGACAAATGCTATCAAATTTACAGAGGTCGTGTCGAATTCTTGCCTTTTTTTTTTTAACTTCTCATTGGTTTCGCAGATGTTTCCATGCCTACATTCAAGCCTCGGAAACAGATCAAATGAATTCCCAAATAAGGCAGTCTCTCATCCAATGTGAATGTTCCCGCAGAAAGATTTCTTGCTACGAATGGAACTCCCAGAAGGACGAAAACATTAGAAAGATTTCTTGCTATGTATGTATTACAATCCATTCAACCAAGCTACTGGTTGATGCATTTGTTCGATATGTTCAATATGTTACTACTATATTTGGGGGTCGAATGCTTTGAGAGGCTCAAAACAGATGAAAGATCTTACCAAAATTTCAATGTAATCTTTGTATTTGGGTTGTACTTTGTTCATTTAGTAAAAGTTATTGCTGGTGCCTTGAGGTTGTGCCCATGCTACACCATTCGATACACACAGAGATGAAACAAAGAGTATGGTTGCGTTGAGATCGTGCTTGAGAGTCATGCGAGCGTTTCTTAATTTCTCCGAGTGGTGTGGAAAATTTTCGAAGAACTAAATTGGTTATTTTGTAAGTAAGTATACATTGGATATCTAATACATTGTTCTCGGGGTCATGGTATTATGGTAGGATATTCAGGTTATTATTCAGATATCCACGGTTCGTATCCCAACTACGATGTATTTGTAGGAATTTTTTCTCCAAATAAGAGGTGTAACCAAAGGATGCTAGATTTCTGGATTGATTATCGCGTGTGCTTTCTGATTTATTCTAATGATCGGTAGAAAAATTTCGTAAAATCGGATCGGTCATTCAGATATTGTCAATGAGAGTAACTGGGATTTAAAAATTTGGGTACGATAATGCTAAGAAATTATTCTAACCATTAATACAAGGAAAGAAATAAAACAAATTAAAGCTGAATTTTTAATTTATACGTAATTAAAGAAAAGAAATTAAAAATTTTTAAAAATAGAAAATATTCAAGATTGATGAGTCATCTATAATAAATGAAAGGTTTGTTTATTATTATTTGTTAATTAATATATTCTATTTTATAATAAATAAAGAGTAATTATAATCCTTATTAAATTAGTTTATTTTTTATTTAGAATATTTATTTTTATATTAAGTTTTTCATTTTAATTAATTTTAAATTAATACAATTTTTAATTTGACTTCTTTGCAAAGTTATTTCCTTAGTTGCTATATCAATTACATTCCTAATTTTTTTTAGGATATATGAACATAGCGTGATTTTGAGAATATTAGAGGCTAAACTGTAAATTAGGAACTTGTTGGAGTAAAATGGGAAAAAGTGTTTCTCCCTAATATGATATATAGTAAGTACATCTCGCCATAGCTTTGCCCGCACTGGCTTTGGTTTACTTGGGAGGACGAGATATCCAACCGAGGCGGAATGAGGAGATTAGAGGGCAAGGTCGCGATCGTCACGGCCTCCACCCAAGGGATCGGCTTCGCCATCGCCGAGCGCCTGGGCCTCGAGGGCGCCGCCGTCGTCGTCTCCTCCCGGAAGCAGGTCCGCTTCGCCCCAAGTTGTACGGCTTCAATTTCTTTGTATTTGGTAATTTATTGTTTAGCAATCGATCGGCGTTTCCTCGTTTGGGAGAACAGAATAACGTCGATGAGGCGGTGGAGAAGCTTCGGTCGAAGGGAATCGAGGTGATAGGGGCAGTCTGTCATGTGTCGAATCCGCAGCACCGGAAGGATCTCGTGGAGAAGACCGTTCAGGTGAGCGCTTTTTTGCTTGAGTAGAGAGTGATGTTCCTGTTGAGATCTGATTTGGGGTCGATATCCTGCGAAAGGAAATACCCTCTTTTTTTTTTTTTCCTTTTTTGGATTCTGTGAGGATTTTGGTTTGTGAATAAGGCGAATTCGACTTTTGGATTTTGGTATGCAATGCTTAATGAGTGTTCCTGCATCTCCTTGCTGGTGAATTCTGATTGAGATATCTCAAACTAGTTCATGGTGATCAAACCGGTCTTAAGGGATCTGATCATGGGGTTTGCTGTCTCAAGCGATCTAACTAGATTGGATTTTTTTTCCATTTTCCTGATTTCCACCTTCAACCAAACTGGATTGGCCTCTGATTCTTAGTTAAAATGGTTGAACCCTAGTACAGAAGATTAATAGAAAGCTTCAGTTGCAACAAAGGTAGTAAATTGAGATAAAGTAGAGAAGAAACTTGATCACCGTTGTGGTGTTGTATTAATTCTCCCAGAACCTTGTTAGACAACATTCCAGTTAATAGAAACTAGTAGTGGAATTGAAACTTTAATTGCCAGTTTTTCCTTGCTCATGGTACACGAGAGGATAAAACTATATCTGCATCGATAGCCTGATCCTTTAAATTTGATCACTTGACTGGCAACAAGCAATAACCACCTTATGGTCTAGCCACCTTCAAAAACTGACTTGGCCTGCTACAGAAACCATTGAGTTAGTAGCTGGTCTGCATCCCTAATTGACGACTTATTTCCATTTGTTGTGATGCAGAACTTTTTGATTGCCACTTCTCATTCTTCCTCATTTACTTGAACTGACTTTGATGTAAGATACTAATCAAGACATACCATCATGATGAAGCTGAATCTTCAAATAAACTAAAGAGGTTACAGAACATATTTAGATTGCACCACAAGAGAATGTCTCTTTCCTGATTGAATCAATGATGTATCTAGTTGACCTCCTGCAGGTTTAAGCAACAAACTCAGACTGAAACTTTTTTTTTGCTTTGTTGATCCATTGTATTAAGTTAAAATTTAGTACACCTATTTTTCTTATGTATCCCCCATAGAGGATGCAGAAAAAGAAGATTCTGAGATTTCAATGCTGGTTCAGTTGTAACCATTTTACAAAAAAGATATCATTAATTCATTTTTTGTCTATCCTGTTAAGAGTCGATGGGAATGAAGACATGCATTAAATTGCATACTTGAACGGAACACTTGGATTTGAGTGACCAAATGACTACAATGTCAATTCCTTGACTTGTGTTAATATAATAGTTTGGAGAATGTTGAAGTTTTGTTTATTATCCCTTTCTTCTGTAAGTCTTCTGCTCAGGGACTTTCCGTCATCTTGTATGACATTAGTATTTGACACAGATCTGACAGATGTTATCTCTGATACTCTTGTAGAAATATGGTCACATAGATATAGTCGTGTCAAATGCTGCTGCTAATCCATCAGTTGATGGGATACTGTATACCAAAGAGTCAACTCTCGATAAGCTTTGGGACATCAATGTGAAATCTTCCATCCTTATCCTCCAGGTAGTTTGCATCTTGTTCTTGCTTCACTGTCTTGTTTGCGTATATTAACTTTGTTCCTCTTTCAGGCTGCCGCATCTTACTTGCAGAAAGGATCTTCTGTTATCCTTATATCGTCAATTGCAGGTTACCACCCGCAGGCTTCCATGGCCATGTATGGTGTTACAAAGACTGCCCTTCTTGGACTCACTAAGGCACTTCTCTCTTTCTTATTGTTGTATCATATGGATCATATTCCTTAGAATATCATGGTGCATCGATACGACATTTCATAGATTAGACAATTTTACATTACCAGTCTTGCATTAAAGTGAATTTCGACATTTCTATTCTACATGTAGCTGAAAATAGCAATAGACATTGTTAGATTTAGTAGTAGTAGTTTGTGATACATCATATGACAGTCGTCTAAATTTCTTGTAGGCCCTTGCTTCCGAAATGAGCCCGGATACCCGTGTCAACTGTATAGCTCCTGGATTCGTCCCTACGCATTTTGCTAATTTCATTACAAATAATGACGCTATGGTGAGCATTCTCTTCTTTTGTTCAAGGGCACTAGTGATTCCTACTAGTCATTTATCATGCACCCCCGAAGTCTATTCAATGTATTTTGCTTTAGATCGAGGTCACTGTTGGTAGGGCGACATATATAAGGTAGGCATAAAAGAGAGGGGTTGTGCATCTCACCGGTTCAAATGTAGCCTCTGCAAGAGGGACAAAGAGAAAGTGAGATGTCTCAGGTGCGATGGGGAGGTTTAGAAATGACAATGAAAGTAATACATGTTGCCTTCTTTGCGTCGTCATCCCTTTAGCTGAACACACCAAGTGGTATGCCGAAGGAACAAAATGTCGATGCACTTGAATATATAGTACAAATACATGAAATATTTTTCCCTAATGACTTCAGCCTCGGGATCAAGTAGTTTCATACTCCAAAGTTTTCTCACACCATTCTTTTCATCTCTCATCTTTTGCATAGATGACCAGCAGGTTCCTTTTGCTTAAATGCAGAGAAAAACTATCGAGGATCAAACTTTGCTGAAGAGGCTCGGAACTACAGAAGACATGGCTTCCGTTGCCGCCTTCCTTGCTTCGGATGACTCATCCTACATCACCGGAGAAACACTTGTGGTCGCGGGAGGAATGCCTTCCAGACTATAATCCCTCCCCCAATTCTATGAAACCCTTGTGATGGCGATTCACTGGTAGATAACTTTACATTTACTGAATCAACCATTTCCAAAGTCTACGAAGTTACTGAGGCCTCATTTCATTTGATTTGTAGAACTAAAAAAATTTAGACTTATTTAGGCTATTGAAGCTAGATGAATTGTGTTTATGGTTGTTTTCAGTAAATGATAAAAATATGAAATAAATGATTATGCAAGGGCTTTTTCTTTTCTATGATAATTATTGATAAATTTATTAAGCATTTTGCCTTCCTTTTCAAAAATTTGGCCAAAACATTTTTAAAAGGCCTTTAATTTTGAGTTTTTTTTTTGTTACTTAGTTCTCTTCATTAAAAAGGCCTCTAATTTTGGTTATTTATATAGAACAGGGCCGTGGAGGTGCCCTGTGACCACCAAATCTAGGAGGTGGCTCAACTGGTCAAATTAGAGGGGCGTCTGAGACGAGTATAATTATCTTTTTACTCCAATGATTCAGTATAGAAATTTATAGTGGCATCGATTTACTGATTATAAAAAATAATCTTCGATAAGATTCTAAATCTATTCGTGGATTATTTTATCGTCCATCTAAACTCTGAGACAACAAAGTTTCCATCTTCTCTCACAAAAACCTTAGCCGGTAAGCACGAACTCAAAAACAACAACCAACAATCAGTCAGGAACCCTGCACCGACAAATTGGCAGCCGCGAACCCCACAAGAGCCTGCAGAATAGCTGCGAATTGCAACTGTCGCGGCCGCAAATTGCAGATTCCGCGAGCTCATGGCTAAGCCGCAAACCACTTGCAGTCTAACTGCAATAAAAGAAACAAATATGAACACAACTCATCAACCATTTCTTGACTCTAAAAAAGATCCAACTCAACTCATCTTCCTTCAAATATGAACACAAGAAGCGAACAAAGCCTACAACCACATTTTTAATTAACAAGAACAAGTCAAACACTCTACAAGCAAGTTGAAGATTAAGACCATGTGGAATTATTGATGCAACTAGATTAATACCATCTAAATCACAATCTCAAATATTCTTAATCACACAACTTTCCAACCCACTCAATTTGAGAGCCCTAGAAGGCAAAGGCAAGAAAAAAGAAGGAAAAAAGAGATGAAAAATACCTTCACCAGCATGTTTTCAACACCCACTAGATCTCGTTGTTGTGGATCTGCAAAAGCCAAAGCAGACGAATCGAACCGTCAAATACGTGCTTCAAACAAGATCAATGAAGTCGATAATTTGGTCCAACCACTGCATCAACTTTCCTTCACAAATTGGGAAGGTGAGACTTGCACAACACCTAAAGTTGATATGGCCACAATGAATGCATCACAAGTTGAGGGTTGCTTTCTGTGGCTGGAAAGGGGGATAGAAAGAACTTGCAATGCATGTGTTCACATGGTTAACATTAAACATCCCGCGACCCAAATTAATAGACATCATACGAAAGGTTACAAAATAATCGAGATCAATTACAATAACATTTATGCAAGAATAATTTAGCCAAAACAATGAGATTCCCAAATTTGAGTAAAATCGTTCGGTAGGCAATAATAACATTAATGCTGCAAGCATTTGAGACAAAGCAAAAGCAAAGCAAATGACTTCTACTTAGAATGGGGAAAGAAACCAGACAAAAATTGCTAGAGAACAAGGGGAAGTTGAAGAACAGTGGCATCAGCTAGATTAAATGTTAACCGTGTCGGGCAAGCATATTGTGGCCGATCAATGCCAACACCAAATGACAAAAGAGAAAGAGCCAAATCATGCTTGAGAGTTTAAAAATGCATAATGTCACAAGAGGCGAATAGATCCCGCCAACGTCAAAAGTAAAGTGGATTTCAGCAGCCTTAATTTAAATCAAAGTTATATAATGCAAATTGTCTATAGGAGTTGAATTTGTCTACCACAATAACATTCAACAACATACAGAAATGACTGCCTACTAACTTACAAAACTGTAAGAACATAATAAAGAAACTAAAAGCTGGATACCTTGAGTAAGAACATAATGTTAATAACATAACAGTCGTTTCAGGAAAAGTTGGTTCAGAAATCTAACAAATAAGCATAAATTTGGTAAAAGGAAAAACAGATCATCAACAGGAGAAAGAAAACCTGTAGGTAGCTGAATTCCAAGAGCATAAACATGGAGGTGAGTGGCTTAATAGCCGCAAAGACCAGTAACTTGAATATGTAAACAACATTAAGCTGTGCAAACTGCCTTGTAGTTAGAAAACCTCACTTTAGCACAATGCCAATGCAAGCACAAAGAACATCACAACAAAGATTAAACAAGAAAAGAATGAAGATACAGATCCGTGCACTCTGTAGATCTGTTTACACTCAAGTGGGATTGAAATCAACAATGGTAAAGGGAGATTACCCATAAACTTTGATCAGGATAAAACCTTGTAGCTTCCCATGAAATTCTTATCAATAGGTCCTGTTAGAGAGGCAGGCATCAAATAAGGAATAAAAGGTTGAAATTTTGGATAAGAACAATTTAAGCTTGATACTTCTTTAGTTTCTATATCCATTTTGACAAATTGGGTAGAGAACTGTTCGTGCATTGAACAAAAGGCAAAAGAGTAACAAACTAAGAGAAACCTCAAATATGTTCTTACACAATTTGATCCATGAATTATACTCATCGTCATATAGCTTTCAAAACTTAAATTCAACCCCGTACATGTAGATCGAAGTATAAAAAGACAGGGTTCGAATGTTTTCGTGGGGAGAAATCAGAAGAACTCAGGAGAGAAGGGAAAAACCAGTTTTTTTTTTTTTCTGAATTTGTTCTCTTCTCTCGGCCGAGAGAACGCTCATCAGAGGCGGAGAACCGTGTCCTGGATATCATCATCTGGATACGGAAGGTTAAGATCAAATGGCAGTGGCTGCGGCCAGGAAGATATGATCATGTCGTCGTCGTCATCGACGACGGAAGAAGAGGATCCGCAGTCACTGTGGCAGTCACCGTCGCCGTTTAGAGGACGCGGGGGCGCCGGGGGGTTGGCCTGCCGCCTTTGCTCTGGCTGCCGCAGACGGATCGGCACAGAAGAAGACGGCAGCCTCGGACCGCTGGACGACTCCACGGTGCTGCTGTGGCTGCTAGAAACCGGCCGCTGAGATGGCTGTGACGGGTGCTGCAAGGAGAAATGAGCGGAAGCCGCGGCGGCGACGGAAGGATGAGTTGGTAAGGACGATGGCTGCAATGGGAAATTAGTCTTGGCCTTAGGTCCTCGGAGGGCGACAGCCGCCGCGTCGTAGGCGCGTGCGGCGTCCTCGGCGGAGTCGAAGGTGCCGAGCCAGATCCGCGTCTTCTTCCACGGGTCACGGATCTCCGCCGCGAAACGCCCCCAGGGCCGCTTCCGAACGCCACGGAACCGCATCTCCGCCGCCGCCGCCAAAGCAGTTGCCTCCGCCGCCGCCGTCAGCTTCGAGGACTGCGCACGGCCCTTCCTCATCGCCAGCACCACAATCGTAGAAAACAAAACCGATACAAAAGGGGGAGAAAAAAACTATTCTTATCCTCTCCGATTTCAGATGCTTAGGAACCGATAATCCCCGCAAGAAGGGATGTGCAGTAGATGACACACGCTCAGCGGTCAGAAGGCGAGTCTGGAACGAATCATCACCATCTTCTCCGGCGAGAACTCGAACGACCACCGTCTCGGCGTCGTCGTCTCTTCGCCGGTCCTTCTCTTTTATCGACTGCGGTGATAGCACATTTTGCGCAGCATGAAATGACGAAAATACCCCTCAATTATTTATTTTTCTGGAAAAAAATGAAGAAAAAAAACTTGTATGTCGTTGGCGCCACATCCTCATACGTGACCCGTTCCGTACCTTTTCTTTAATTCGTCCTAACGCGGGGCCTGTTTCCCCGGGTCGGGTTCGGAAAACCGAGTGCGATCAGACCGGTTTGGACAAGACCGAAGCGCTTCTTCGTTTTTTCCTTTCCTCCCTAAAAGAAATTATTTTTAAAAAAAAGTTATGGGAAATCGTGTAATTTATTATGGCAAGTTGCGGTCGAAGCTGGCGTGGGCCGTGTCCGGCCAGACCGGACCGAGCTGGACCGGCCAATCAAGTCTCGTTTTTTTTATGGCAATAAATAAAGTTTTTGGATAAATTAAAAAATTAATTTAGTGGGACGGGTTTCTGGTGAGAGGAGCGTGGAATTGAAATCGGCCTATAAATAAATGAAATAAAATGTAAATATAAATGAAATAAAAAATGAAAATGGAAATGAAATGAAGATGGAGTTGGTTTTGGGGACCATCATTCGTCGCGTCTCAATCCGTCGAATTCCATCCGTCCATCGGTCTGCGGCAGGCGGCTGACACTGAACCATTTTTTTTTTAAATAAAACAATTCTTGATTTCCGATTCAATATATCGCGTTTATCCATTAAATCTAATCAATTTAAAACGATTAAATCATTTTTTTAATAAGCCGAATTAAATTTTATCATCGAAATTAAACAATCAAAATCAATATAAAATCGATTAATTACTGAATAAATTGAGATTGTGCTTGAGGTATGACTCCCGGCCCAACGACAAGCTCACGGTTGGCTGTGAGTTTATTGGTGTTGTTGGTCCCCGATTTTGTTTACTTTGAGAGTTCGAAGGAGGATGAAAATTAGTTCCTTCTAATTTTGGATAAATAAAAATATGAAGTATCAAATAAATAGAGAAAGTTATTTGCATTCTAGTACAAATTATTACGGGTGTAAATGAGCCAAGTCGCTCGTGAGCTATTCGAAACTCGATTCGATAAAAGCTCGTTTGAGCTCGTTTAATGAGGCTTGTTAAGATAAACAATTAAACAAACCAACCTCAAACTTCACAATATTCGGCTCGTTAGCTCGTGAACATATTCGTTAAGCTCATGAATCAACTTTTAAATAAAAAAATAATCGTTTTGATATTGAATTTATATATTTTATACTCTACTTATGAAAAACATAAACAAATATATTAAATTTATTTATTAGAATAAAATTATAAATTTTACCAAGAATATTATAATTTTTTAAAAATATATAATTTAGTTTTTAATGAATATTTAAATTTATAATTTATATTTATTAAGCTCGTTTAGGCTCGATAAAAGCTCGAATAAGCTCGTGAGATATGAATATATTCGTTAAATAAAGCTCGAGCTCGGCTCGATTATAAACGAGTCAAAATCAAACATCCAAGAGTTCGACTCAGCTCGGCTCGATTACACCCCTACAAGCTACCCTTTTTTAATCGAGATTGGATTTTTTTTATTTCACTTTTTTAGATTAAGGAATGGTCCATGATGCAACTATAGCCGGATTACGACCGTGATTCAATCATAATTAGTTATAATTTTTTTCTAGGTTCACATTTCTATCCAAATTATACTTTTGAGTTAGGGTGGGCGGCCAAAGGTCACCGGCGATGGATGGGTGGTCGTCCGATCCAAACTACAACCTGAATGAAAAAATAAATTCAAAAAAGAAACACAAATAATTACAACTGAATCACAATAATAACCTGATCACAATTATATTATGGATCATAATGGACCAAAGGATCTTCTCTCCTTTTACTCCATCTTTTGAAATAAATAAAGTATTAGCATTTGACAACAGTCAAGTCTACTAATTAGATGGCCCTCACTTGCAAATCTCATCGCTAACATGACCTAACTTAGATGGACTCATCTGACAAATTAAACCATGGTTCTTATTACAAATTAGTCTATTGGACTAGTTTAGCTCCGTCAATTAGATCTACTTTACTCGATCGACCTAACCAATTGAGGTGGATAGTCACGAGGTCATTATTAAGGGTTTATAATGAAGTTCAAATTCATGTATATATTGTTGACATTTAGAAGTGTTCATGCTGTGAGGGGCAACCACGTGGGGCTTCTCGTCCTTCCTTTTTTTAATTATTAAAAAAATTAAAATATATATAAAAAAATAAAATCAACGAAGAAGTGGCTCTATAACGATAGAGCCATTTTTTTCGTTCGAGTGAAAAACCTCCCTCTCATTATGGGAGGGAGGTTTCTCCCTCATGACACGTCGAAGGAGCTCCCACTGTGGATGCTCTTAGGATGATTCAACTATCAACTTGTATATCATTACCATATTAAAATTTTTAATATAAAAAAATTCATAATGATACATTTTATATATGATATTAATTTTATATCGTAAAATTTCAATATTAGGTATATTAAAAATTTTGATATAAATCCATAGATAATTTTAGTACGATATTATATTTTATCTAATAAAATTGATATATTTTAATAAATTTCGATACGACAATATATCAAATTTTTTAATATTTATTTCCTCTACTAAATTGCCATATCTGCTGCTCCTTCACACGGGATAGCTAAATCAATTAGAGAGAAATTAAATGGTTTAAAATCAAATAAAGAGGATAATCAAAGGATAACTAAATATATCGAGAATGTGAAAGAAAGTTCTAGTAAAATCAAATGCCAATTCGACAACCTCATATTCTTCATCTCTCTCACACCACCCAATTGGGTTAAAATTATTTTTTAAATAATAATAAATATTTTTTTTAAAAAAAAAGAGAGGAAAATATTAGAAGAGACAAATATACACGTGTCCATGAGGCAGTGGCCGCTGGGATTGCTTGGACTCCTATAAATCGTACGGGAGCGACCGCCCACGGCAGGGTTGTGTAAAACCGTCGTCTTCCTCGTGTTGTACGCAGCGCCATGGCAGGCACTTCCGCGTCTTGGAATTCCTTAGCCGTCAACGCGCCTCCGGCGGTGTTCTCCTCTCCCGCCGGCCGCGGTCGCCGCTCGTCCTTTGCGCTTTCCTCCCCCCGCCTCCTCAACTCCGCCAAATCGACGAGCGGGCGGAGGCGCCAGTACCTCTCCTCCCCGGCCCCCTTCCTCCCCCGGGCTGTCGCAGACGACGACGAGTGGGGGAAGGAGAGAAGCGAGGATCCGGAGGGATCGGGGGTAGCTGTGGTGGAACCCCCGGAGGCGACGGAGCCGGACGAGACGGCCGAACTCAAGAAGAAGCTGATCGATCTGCTCTCTGGCACCGACAGGGGATTGAAGGCGTCGAGCGAGACGAGGGCGGAGGTCGTGGAGCTCATCACCCAGCTCGAGGCCAAGAACCCCACGCCCGCCCCCACCGATGCCCTCTCCCTCCTCAACGGCAAGTGGATCCTCGCGTAAGATTCGATCTCCTTCCATCCCGATCCCTCGATTTTTTTTCACTAGAAACTTCTTCTCGATTAGCTAAACCTAGCGGAGTTCGGACGCAGCTATACGTCGTTCTCGCAATTGTTTCCACTTTTGGGATCGGGGAGGCTGCAGCGGCTGGTGAAGGTGGATGAGATTTCTCAGACCATCGATTCGGAGAGCTTTACGGTGGTGAACTCGGTGAAGTTTGCAGGGCCTCTGGCCACCACTTCTCTCACCACTAATGCCAAATTTGAAATCCGGAGTCCCAAAAGAGTGCAGGTATAATCTTGGATGCCCTAATTGACACTGTTTCATGTCTTACAATCCACTGATTCATCATCATTCATCATCTTAATTCCCTTCGTCTAAAGCAACTAAATTCGATCTGCTTCTTAGGCTAGTGAACTTTTCTAGTTTCTACTCAGTGATATATAGCTAAAAGATCAATCGAAGAGTGACGAGTAGACATTGAAATGAACACTTGTGTGACAACTTGCAATTCAGGTCTCTGGTTCTGTCTCCGAAGTGTTCTTTGCGTTTAGAAATGTTATTGCAATGTGTTTCTTTTCCATCTCAATGCAGCTTCGAGTTGTTGTGGTCCTGTTCATGTAAGAGTGAAGAGTAGATATTGAAATGAGCTTGTGTGACTACTTGCAATTCAGTTTAAGGGACACGGTAGTCCTAGATAGAGAGCTTCTCATCAGGTCTCTGGTTCTTTGTCTCTGAATCTCTGAAGTGTTCTTTGCATTTAGAAATGTTGTTGCAATCTGTTTCTTTTCCATCTCAATGCAGCTTCAAGTTCCAAATAACACACAGAAGATCTACATAGAGTTGTGATCTCTTATCTTTTATCGCAATGCAGAGACAGGATTTCAGCTATCTAATCTTCTGATATATACTCTTGAATTCGACAATTTCAGATTAAGTTTGAGGAAGGCATAGTAGGAACCCCGCAGCTGACCGACGACATCGTTGTACCAGACAAGGTGGAGTTCCTAGGGCAAAACATTGATCTATCTCCGTTTAAGGGAGTCATAACTTCCCTCCAGGATGCGGCATCTTCAGTCGTAAAGACCATTGCCGGACGACCTCCACTTAAGATCCCGATCAACAACACCAATGCACAGTCCTGGCTGCTCACCACCTATCTCGACGAGGAGCTCAGAATCTCAAGAGGTGATGGGGGCAGCGTCTTCGTGCTTCTCAAGGAAGGTAGCCCTCTCCTGAACTGAGGAGGACTTCATGTTGGTTTGTTTAGCTAACGTGTAGTGGTACACTAGTTGAAATGTATACATCATCTAGGGTTGCATAGTTGTTATAGATGATAAATGTCAATGAACTATTTACTTTTTATTTAATACACAATAAATGGGAGCCGGATTACATGTGGTGTGCATTTGTCTAGTGATTAGATACAGGAAAAATGTTTCAAAAGGGGAGATATAATTGACAAGTCCTCAATTATTGCCGCGAAACAAGGAAAAAATAAATAAAATTGTCACCAAACCATTAATGATTCAATATGAGTGTTCGATGCCGTGTATGACTCAAGAACTTTTAAAATTTATCACGATACAAAAATGTGCTAGGATCGGATCAATCATCCGTTTGAAAAAACAAAAAAAATCTCATTTAGCTATATAAGATACAAAATATTTAATTGAAAAAATATGAACAAAAATCAAATAGGAGACAAATGAGCGCTCCATTTAGGATTAAAGTCAAATCAGCGCCCCTTTTAAAATGACGTATCCAAAATACTAATATATTAAAATAATATACAAATATACATCTAACATTTTATATCTAAATATGTAAAAGGGCGTAAAAGGATGCTCATCCGAGGGATATATCCAAATACTAATATATTAGAGATTTGTTCCGTTTTGAATGACATCAACTATTACAATAATAGGGTACTCATTCGAGGGAGCATAGGAAAAAGAAAAATTTCATCAAGGGTTGATGTCCATCATACCGATCGGTACAGATAATGAATTATCACACTGTCGAGCCACCGATTTACTATCTGTCTTTGTATATATGATTTGAACAGACGTAAATGCAGCATAATCTTTTGATCCAAGCAGCATAAACTCAGGAGAGTGGTTGGTTCGATCGGACGTGGAAGTCACCAAAAACTTTACTGGTACAGTCAGTCGGACTTGTAACCTCCTTCGACTACACTTGAGGGAGAGACGTGTACAACGATAGAGGGGGACCCACCCGGTATGGCTCAACTGCTAAGTTAGAAGTCAAAGTCAAGGTGGCCAACGCCAAGATTTCAAAAGACTCGTGTATGGTGGTCGAGCGGACCAACCGTCTAGCTCAGACAATAAATGTCCAGGCATGCCAACTGTCTAGCTCGGGTAATATGGTAAAACAGCCAGACGCTCAGTGTGGAGCAACATGACGCTAAGGAGACTGGAGAGCTTGTCCGAGCGAGGAGGGCATGCTACTATACAGTCACCGCAAGGAAGAGCAGTCAAGGTCGACATAGCGGAGGGATCCTAGTCGAGCGGCTACCTCGCTCGGCTAAAAGTGAGACCCTTGTTATCTCTCTGAAGCCGACAGAGAGGAGGAATCCCGACCGATTAGCTATCCCACTTGGCCAATCAGCGGGATCATTATCATATTTCTCGATATCCTTCTGAGAGATAGTACTGCTAACACGAGGCATGGTCGACAACTAGATTATACGACAAAAATTTCTACTGTCTTGTTATGGATATGCATGCCCTGATAAGGAATAATATCAGAGGTATTTTCTTGACAAATCCTTTCATAGGACACATTGGAGAACGTGTCTACACCTCGAGGAGCGTGTATATTGCTACCAGAACTCTATATAAAGAGGGATCCAAGCACCGGCAGAGGCACACTTGATTAATGTTTGCGCTAGCGTTACTGTTACTCCGCTTTCTTCTACACTTTCGGTGAATGACTTGAGTATCAGAGGACCAACGCCGGGGACTCCTTCCCTGGCTCAACACTAACATTACTTTTTTTACAGAACAAGATGCGGTCTTTAGTCAGTCAGCACATCAACCACATCCTTAGCTTTCTACCTTCTCATCATATGTAAAAACTAACATTTAACTTCTACAACATGGATAAATTAATTACTAACTTCTATGATATTTAAAATCTAGTTGCTAGCTTCTACACTAGTAACTTTATAATATTTTAAGTTTATTTTTTAAAATGATAAATTAATTAAAATAACATTTTAATAAACAAATCAAAGGATAGGGACTGATAATGAAGCGTATAACTTCTGTACATAGAAATTAGCGGTAGCTTCTACAACCACACAAAAATAATAAAATCATGAGAGATATGGCTTATTTAGAAAAAAAAAATGTTAATATGATGTTTCTAATTATTAAGGTGCCCTTTTGATTTTTGTTTTTAAAAAAATTAAAATAAACTAAGAAAATAATACTACCTGCAAATAAATCCATCTGGATTCCACATGGCACACTCCTCAATCCTCGTGCCATAGTAGTTGAGGTTTTTATTTTTTTTTGGAGCTCCTCCCGCCTCAGACGCTGTAGCCGACCGCGCTTCTCCTCGAGATCGATCGATTCCGAATCCCAATCCAAACTAATATTAAACCAACGTTCGGTCTCCATCTCCAAACTCGTGATCCATGGCCGTGTCCAACTAGATCGATCTCGCCTGGAATAGCTCGGGCGAAATGGAGGGTGGTGGCCGGCGTAAATGGAACCGCCTGCGGCGGCAGATCGCGCTCATGGGCTGCTGCGCCAGCGACTGGGGCTTCCGCGCCACCGAGGGCGGCCGCGATCTCCCGATCGATCCAGATCAGACGGAAGCGGCCGGGGAAGTGGATCTGGCCACGGCGCTAGCGGTGGAGCGGCGACGGCGACACCGCGCGGTGATGGAGAGAGAACGGGCCTCGGGCGGGAGGGAGGAGGGGGATCAGGCGCGGGCGCCGACGCTGATGAAATTGTTGGAGGAAGAGGAGAGGGGCGATGGGGAAGGCTCCAGCGGCAGCGATAGGTGGTGCTGCTGCTGCGTGTGTATGGGACGGCGGAATGGAGCAGCGTTCATCCCCTGCGGCCACACCTTCTGCCGGGCGTGTGCTCGGGAGATGCGGGCGGCGAGAGGCGCCTGCCCTCTCTGCAACCGTCCGATCGCCGACGTCCTTGACATCTTCTGAACCGACGGCCGCCCACCCAATTTATTTCATTTTTTTTTTGCCAACAGCCCTCTCAAATGTTCCAAAATCATTTTACTCCTCTGCCATTAGTACCAAAATGTTTTATATATTTATTTACAAGTATATTTGTGATTATATACAAAATAGCAAAAGAATGGGCTCCTTTGTGTATGCGTGTGACAGAGAGATGGGAGAATTATTATATTAGCGATGAAAAACCTGAATAAAGAAGACAGGGAGTGATTTTAATTTTAAATCCGATTAAATAATCAGACAATGATCTAATAAAATTCTATCCATATCAGAGAATATATATATATATATAATTTTTTTAATCTAAAATCAATTAACTATTTTTTGTTAGTATTTAATATATTTTTTTATTAAATATGATTAAATTAAATGTTTAATAAGTTTTTTCAATTATATTTTTTAAAATGATACAAATTGGATGGAATGAATGATATTAGAACCTGTGATGGATATAAGTATGAAATGAATATCCGATTTCTTGATGGATATAAGAATGAAAATTAAAAACATGATGGATAAATATAATAAAAGCAATGATATGTAGAGAAAAGTTCTGTCCATCATTTTCATTTTTATTCGCCCCATCACTTTATCTATCTCTGAGATTTTTCCCTCTTCATATCATTTTTCATATAATAAATGATATGAAATCGACTTATTGCCATCCAAAAAGCTATGGTTTAGTGAAGAGGGTCAAGGCAAAATAGGCATGCAGTGTTACCAGGGTTGGCGAGAGTAGAGCTTCGACAAGGAAAATGTCGTCCCTACTCACGTCGTGGAGATTGTGTAGAGAGATAATTCAAGTGATAGGTAAACACACAATAGAATAGTAATTCAAGTGTTGTGTAGAGATAATTCCAGTGGTAAGTGTGTTGAACAAGAAGGGCCTGAAATAACTGTAATGATAATGTAGTTTTCGGTAACAAATTTAAACGATAAAAATGGAGTCTAACCGAACTAGGACGCCAACCTTGGTTCCGAGGTTTCAGCAATGCTTGTACAATTGGAGTGTTCTCGATGAGGTTCAGCAATCCTGGCAAGGTATATACAACAGAAATTTGAATGTAAGCTGGCCAAAATAAATGCTCAAAAAGTCGATGCTATTAAAATAGAGGGGGAAAAAGCTTCAGATATCACCAGAAATTAGTAGAAATAAACAGATATGTGAAGAGGCATGAATTCTGAACTATCAGGTTTAGCTTTGAGTGAGCATAGTCATATACTATCTACAATTCTCAATTTTTTAAAAAAATAAATAATTTCAATGTACTCATCTACTTTTCCTCATCTCACGCTCCTTCGATCAGATGAGGATTTCTCGTGAAAAAAGAAGATGAGATACGTGTTGATGACCGAGTAAAGAAGTAAACTAAATTTTTTTTTTTCCTGAAACAAGAAGTGGGCTAAAGTTTTTTTCTTATATATCGGATATGGGATATCGGATAGGGTATTAATAGGATTTTACCACATCTACCTCCACACCCTAATCCAAAAATACCCATACCCGATTATTATAATGGGGTCTAAAAATTCTTGACATACCCTCCATTCGGATAAGATATCGGATTCCACATCGGATTCAGAGAAAATTGACATCCCCACCAATAATACAAATGAAAGCAATATTAGATGCATTTCAGTTGCATTAAAGTAATTTTACCACTATCTCAATTATTTATGCTCCCACCTTAAAGGAAAATGATAAAAAAAAACATGAAGAAAATTTGAGTAAAAAGGGTCATTTCATATACTTTGTGATAAATATCTGGGCAACTTTTAGCAATGTAGTATGTTGCTTTAAACACAAGAGATAATAATCTCCCACAATCTTGTATGACCAAAATGTTATTTGACCGTTTTTAATAGTTTTACAAGTAAATATTGCATCACTACAGTATTCTGTTTATTTTCAAATCTGTAGCATCTGACTAAAAGTTGTGTGCTCTAAAGTATATATTAAACAAAACTTCATTAAACCATAAAGACTGCATCTACTTATAAGGCTGGGAGATAACTGTGATTAGTAGGTTCATTTAGTAATCTAAGGATCTCTCTGTCAGTTAAGAGAAGGATCTATTTTAGTTTAAAAGTCTTTAGGGACTACATACCTCATTGACCAGAGCAGCAGAAACTTGCTCCATTAAAAAGTCAAAAATACCACAGCTGCCAATAAGATGATTCCAAGAATGCAAAGTTAGACCTCTGCGCAAGATAAACAGATATATGAAATTCCATTTCACTGATCGATAACCAAGTCCTACAAATGTTAATTTTCCAGCATATGTTTATCCTCATCCTTTGAATTTGATTCAGATGCTTCACTGTTTGAAATTGTAATTTTCTTCTCATCGCACTGTGCTTCAGTTTCATTGGATGCGTGTTTCTTAAGAACTGTGGATATGTCCCCTTCAGAAGCCCCTGCTAGCTTGAATCTTTCGGTAGCAGCATCAAGATTCTTTTTCCAGTTGCCAAAACCAAGCTTAAACTCAACTTGGGAACGCTCAAAGAGCATGTTTCCCCAAAACAGGTGTATTTGAGATCTCATTGCCGCTGCCTGCTCTGCAGTCTCCTCAGCTGATAACTCCCCGTGACCATCTGCAGCTCTTTGTTTTTTTCTCTTCTTCAACAACTCCTCCTCCTTGCTTTTTCCAAGGTCTTTAAGCTCATTTATTCTCTGCTGTTCCACCTTCTCCCACATATCAGTAGCAGCCTTCATCTTTTCCTCTGCGCCATCAAATAGTCTGATTGTTTCTGAAGAATCCCAAGTTGATAGATCAAGCTTCTTAGCCAATGCAAAAGACCAATGGAGCTTTGCTGTTTCAAACTCTTGCTGCCCCAAAGCAAGCAAACCTTCAAAAAAATCAGGCTTGATTTTAAGAGCTTCTTCATACTTCTTACCAGCAAGAGCATATCGCTCACTGACCCAGTCATAAGCAGTTTGAAGCTGTGTAGCCAAAACATCTTCGGGTGCAGACTCATCCAAAGGGATGCGTTTCCTTGCAGCACACATGTGCACATTCCCCCAGTTGAAGAAGGCTAGGGCTGCCACTTCCTGAAACTTAGATGCAGCTAAGTCAAACAGGCATTGAGCTTCCTCTCCTGTCACTGTCTCCTCAAGTGCCTCAGAGCACAACTCCATTCCAAGCTCATGCAAGTCTAAATGTGCTTCAGCATCAATCCCAATTTGATTCCTAAACAGTTGAGCAAATTCAAACAACCAATCATCGATATCAACTTCCTTACACTCAGGATGATCACATCCCTTGTGTAGCACTCCAACCTTATCTTTTGCAACTTCTTTTGCTTCCAGACCTGTCTTTATGACCTCATTGCTCATTGCTTCTTCAATGGAATCCCCATTCACAGAATCTGAAACACTCTGGTCAATGTTCATTCCTTCCTCCTCCAGAAGGTTCTCATCTTCAGGAACCTGAGGTTCTTGCTCAGGGTTCACCTCCACAATGTGCAACCGCAACAATTGTAGTTTATCGTCCTTATCAACTCCAGAACCTGCCTTTACTTCATTCTTATTGATCTCATCAACAAAGGATTCTGCCAATCTTAACTCTGCAGTGCTGGTCACAGTTATAAGATCTCCATCAGCATCCTTGTACTTTATCAGCACAGATTTGGATGAAGGAAATCTGTTAGTCACGATATCCCTTAGAATCTTGAAGGTGCAAGTTGCAGGCATTTGGGCAAGTCTGATATCATGGTCATACACGAGCTTCAATGGCCTCCAACGGATAGACTCTGCTTTTAAAGTCTTCTTTTTGACACTATGCTGTGAACTGCCTCTAGGTGACACAATTTGTGATGATTGGGAAGGGGTCTCACCATTAGGAAGCGTAGAGGGAACCAGCCGAAGGGGCTGGGATTTCGTCTGGGGGCCGTTAGGAAGAGATGATGAGCTCGGGAGATGATGGTTTTGAGAAGGAACTGCTGGCTTACTGGCAGTGGGTGAAGACTGCGTGGGCGTGGATGCCTTTTTGGGGCGGGCAGGAAGGCAAGGGCCGAGACCAGAAACGGGAATACCAACCTGAACAACGGAGGCGCCTAGGGCTGCGGGAGAGGGTCGGCTTCCGGGATCGACGGCGGAAGGGGAAGTCGGAGCAGCAGCACGGAGGCGGCGAGCGAGATCGAGGGCGTCGGGGTGGGAGGAATCCTGCGCGAGCAGCGCGTGGACATCCTGGAGGGCGAGGTCGTACCTGCGGAGGGCCTCGAGGGCTCTGGCGCGGCGGAGGAGCGCACGCTGGAATCCCGGCTGAGCTTGCAGCGCCAGCGAACACTCCGCCGCGACGGCCTCGTGGTCGACGGGCCGCATCTGCATAAGGCAGGCGGCACGGTTGCTGTGGAAGATAGCGCGGTCCGGGTGGCCGCGGGGGGTGAGCTTGAGCGCCATCTCGTACTGCCCCAGCGCGCCTCCATAGTCCTTCTCCTGGAAGAGCCGGTTGCCCTCTTCCTTGAGTTCGTGGGCACGCTTCAAGAGGACGGACACGTCCACCTCCACAACACCATTACTCGGAGTCGCCTGCGGAGGCTTCGACGGCGGCGTCGCAGCGGCGGTAGTGGCACCCGCTGCGGCGGGCGCAGGAGCCTGGGATGCGTTCTTCTTCCGGCGGCCGGACTTCCCCATCCCGACGATTGAGTAACTAGGTTTTCGAGGCGGATGAGATCGCAGTTGGAATTTGGGGACGACGATGAAGCAGAAGACGGGGACCTTTTTCACGTTGTCTTCTGGGTGCGTATTTATAGCAGCAGAAACCCTATCACTGGAAGTCCAAAGGTGATCGAGGAGATGGAGACGGAGATAATGAAGCCTGGAAGAGACAGGATCATTCTAGAAATCCAATTGGCCCGATCCCGGGCCTCGCCCTGGACCGGCCCAAGTGACTTGGCTTAAGGAAAATTAAGCCAATATTCTGCTTAAAAATATAAATAGATAGTAATAATAATTAATCCACCACACTGTATTTAAATACCCTCCTAATCATTATCTTAAGGTTAGACAGGATGTAGAAATGAGCCTTATCATTCCGGCACATAAAAATATCCGATTGGGTATGAGAAGGCACTTGTGATTATCTATTCAAACGATCAATTTTTTTCAAATCCTCTATCCATTAAAAAAAAAATTTCTGTATAATCCATCGTAGCTAAATCTCTGACCTTGAAAATTTTAAAATCCATATTTAAAACCACTACATTATAGCCCTAAGGCAACTATAAGCTTTCGTAACAACACGTAAGAGTTATTAGGAGCTAAAAATATCTACATCAATTACCCTATTTAAAGATTTTATCATAAATTTTAAATAAATAGTTAAAAAACTTTTATATCAGCTAATCCATCCATTCCTTAAATTATGTAATTATGAACAATACTTTTATAAATTTAGAGAATAAATTTCATTTACTAAATGTTATTAGAGAAAAAAATAGAAAAATTGATATATGATATATTGAAAATTAGATATCCAAATTTAATAAAACAATTTTTTAATCTTAAATTATACATTATAATTCAAAATTTTAAATGACTAAGAATCCTATCGAACCTCTATATATATATATATAGTTATTACAATATTTATAATTAAATTGTGACATTCATTTACTATGTTCATACGACTCCAATTGAACTATTACCCATACTTTAACTGTATGTATCTAACCAGGGAACCAGAAGGATTCACCATTTGAGGAGGGTGCCTACATCTTGCATACTTTATCATCAGTGCATATTTCACCCTTGATCCAAACAAAATTAAGATACATCAGAATCAGAATTAGTAAATGAACTAGTAAATATTTAAACAAAGAGAAGATAAAATCATCATTTCTAATATATTCATTATCAACTATTTATCAACTAAATTTATTATAAATAAATGATTTCCTTGAAACTGCCTACTTTCATTCATTTAAAAAAATCATTTTCATTTCTTATGTAACTTTATACTTAGTAAAAGAATATTAAAAGTTAAATTGAGTAAGAGCAAGTACAATTTTCATTTGAAAATAGCACACTAACAAAAGTGCATATTTTAATAAAACAATTTACATCTAGTAAATAACAAAGAGTTTTAGAAGTAACATCTAGTAAATCAAGATGAAGAGGGAAATAGTTGATGGTTCTCGAAGATCAATGTTTTATTTAGTTGGGCGAAACAAGAGAGAAAAGAAAGGGCATGGAACAAAATGATTTATTTCTCTTGTTTACTTGGAAAGAAACAGAGGGGAAGAAAATTTCTAACTTTGTCTATTTCCTTTTATTTTGGTTCTACGCAAATCTAATAAAATTTACACATCTCATAACTCAAAATCCTCTCCCTTCAATTCCATCTAAGTAAACAAGACAAGTAAAGTTGGGTAAAACTAAGAAACAATTCATTTCCTCTCTCCTTTTTACTCAAAATAAATTATTCCCCTTTCTCTCTGGTCATGTTCTTAAGTTTTATACATTGGTACAAATATATGAAGTTTGATGTCTGGCTTTGAAGAAATTGTTAGTGATATCAAAATGGTGAAGGAACATTCATAAAATGTGCACAATAAATCTAGAAGAGTAGGATTTTTCCAAATCCTTCAGCAGAGTGGCAATAAGTTTCCACAAACACCTAAAGCCCAAGAGAAGATCTTAAGCAACAAATTATTGCAATTAAACAAATCCAAACACTTGAGATCATCTATGGAGTTTGGATTGCATTTGGAATGAAGGCCAAGACAGGCAGGTACTGACATTTAGGAGACTATCAAATTAATGACTCTTGAACCAAATTTTGCCTCTTAGTTAATGATAGAATTAATAAGTTCTTAAGAATGATGACAGTAACTGATTAATGAACAAAGGCATCTATTTAGATATTCAGATTTCTAAATTATGCTGTCAATTGTACTTAACTGCATTTTTCCTCCTCAATTCCATAATGTCTTCCAATGGAGGACGCCCTATGAAAAGGGTAAACATTATACGCTGTTAACCGAAAGAGGATCCACAAACTTCTAAGTACAAATAAATAATCAGGAATCGAGCAGGGAAGTTTAATAAAGCAAAATTACTTTTCTCAGACTTATCTTATGGAATTCATGTTCATCATCAAGTTGTTTATTCCAACTACTTAGGGTCTGCTTCATGGATTTTATCCCTGCATTGAGTTCTAAACCAAGCTATATCACTTGTAATATTCAGATCAATTAAATCGCTTTTCAATAAATTAACTAGAATCCTTTTGGTCTGGCTCTATCCTTACACTTTCCCTTCTGCTCAATTCAACTCAATTCCTTCTTTTATCATCTATTGGAAATACACTTACAAATGTTCTTTTCATTCTTTTTATAGGACAAACCGTGCACATTTATCTCACAATCCTCATCTCTACTAAATTAATTTTTTTGCAATTTTATTTCTTAACAAAACATGGTGATCCTAAAGTAGAGCAGTTCATACCAAAATTGTGTAAGACTTTTCATTTAGACTAAAGAGCATCCAAAGGTCACTGAAGAATCTACAAGCACATCTAGCTTTCAACTACCCATTATTTATTCCATTAATACTATCTTGATCAATATCTCATTGTAGAATAATATATTCAAGATATCTTAAAACTCCTGCTACAAATTTATTTTTATCAATCTTATTTGCTTTCTTAGTTCTTTTCTTATTGTTGGAATTATATTTCATATATTCATGTAGCATGCATGTTCTATTCTACCCATTTTTTTTCCTTATGTTGGTATTAAAACTGAATGCCCAAATCACCAGAAAAACAAAGCATGTTTTAAGAAAACATGCATAATGTGGACAACACAATCAGGGATAATAATTATCAAAATTTGCATTTCAAATAAATGAAACTTTCAACAGCTGTCGAGCTATTTCACTATATGAGTATACAAAAAATGTAGCTTTCACCATGAATTCAATTTTATTAGATTTGTCATTGTTTTATTGCTTCAGATACAACTGAAGCAGTGTGGAGTTCTACTGTTAACATTGATTAAGCAAATTGTTAAAGCCTAAGAGGGAACCCAATACAATTCAAAATGACAAGGCATTTAGCCGAGCAGCCTCTTGGTATTTAAGTATAATTCTGAGAACCTTATTTTGAGAACCTATCAAAAATAGTTAGACGTGAAGGTCTGGTTTGTAGTAGTGAGAATAAGAAGATACACACTGATGTGAAGGAAATGGCATGTTTAAGTCAATAAGTACCTGTAATTTCCAGACGGTACTTTGCCCAAACACTGTAGATTGCATTTGCTATAGTAGCCATCTGTATCATTTACTGTCATATCAGAAAAGATCGCCTTGTTTATGCTCAGAAACCTATAAAATAGATTGTCTGAATCTAGCATCATCCTTCTAGTTCTTATAGTTTAATGACTTTTCAGTAGATAGAGGCTCAAGTGCAGCGGTAACTTAATCTATTTTATCAAAGATTTCTGAATAATGGAGACTGCAACATGAGGTACTCGAGTCAACACTGAAAACATATACAACTAATAATTAACTAAAGAATTAACATGGATAATATCAATAGTATAGCAAATAAAACTGTCCTAGATATGAAAATTATCTTCCCATATCTCATCCTTCAAGTCCATCTCCAAAAGTAAAAGGAGAGCAAAGGTGAAGAGAGTACCAACACTTGTTACTTACTATATGAATATAAGATTTTCTTCCCATGAGTTACCCTTCAATTCCGTTTGTTGATCATGAAGAGTAGATAAAATACTAAAAAGAGGGGAGGAAAAGGAAAGGGGAGAAGAGAAGAGAAGATGCACCAACTGAAGCACAAGCAATATCAAAGAGGTCAAAGAGGAGTGATGCTGGAGTAGAAGAAACCAAGATACATCTATATTTTGTTTCAGTTTCAATTGTGTCAATTCAAATCCAACTCCATTGGTAAACTACTATAGATATATTTGTAGATGTGAAGAAATCAATTCCAATGCTTAATATCTAGGAGCATTATTTAGTTTAAATTTTAGAAAATTATTAAATTAATCTCACCATTGTGCTACAAGAAGCAATGCTCAAATTATATTCATTTAGTATCAAGAAGGTATAATCACTTGTAATATTTATGTAACTTATTTCTTTTAAACTTTAATTCAATTGATCATAATTTTTATAGGTTTATATTTGGAGGTAATTAAGCAAAGTGAAAAGAGATTATCATATAAAAACATTTGAGTTGATCTCAGAAGACTCTGAAGCATACTAAAGTAAGCCAAGTGTTGGCATGACACAATACTAAAACTGTACCCTTCAGGCCACAGTCTTCGGCAACTATTGGTATTTTAAACCTTGAAAATATAAATCATTTTTAGGTAGGAAATTAGTTTTATGAAAAAAAAATCCATAGTAAAAGTCACTATGAAGCATCACTATCTTATGAACTTTCAAGTAAGGTTGACTTTGAATTTCAGCACAACTTACTGGCTTATATTTTGTAATGGCATAAACCCATCCTAGGCCAACCTCCTCATACAATCTTCGAAATGCCTGTGAAAGAACTTTGATTTAGAAAATAACCTATTACAATGGACGTTAGATGCAAAGTTTAAGCAGCAGATGACCAGATAACTAAAAAAGGCAACTAATTTTCTTTCCATTTCCATTATTCATCTCTATTTTCCACTTCTTTGGCAGAAAATGTTCTTCTAATCTGTCCAGAATATTTATTCTACGACAATGTGCCAAAACATTCAAGGTTGAGCAATGAGTTCAATGTAATCAAAAGTGAATGCTTGTATGTTTGTTATCAAGGAGCTTCGTTCATATCCCTATATCAAATTTCTGGATCTATTGCTAGAAAGTAGAAAACAAGACCAATGAGAAGTGTTCTTCAAAATTATAAGATATTAATGTATTCACTGGTTTCAGTTGCATCTATATAAACTATTAATGAACTGAATATGATACCAACTAGCACAGATGAAGAAAACTTAATTTTCCCACATAGTAGGTCTTCTCTAATATCATTAGCATTTATCAAGAACTCTTAACTAAGTTTATTGAAACATCACAATCATATTTAAAGAATCAAGCAGGAATTAGACACTATTCGATTTTGCATTGGAACCATTTTCTCTCATTTCCCAATAAGTTCTAAAAAAGTTGGAACGGCAAATTAGCATAACCAAAATTGTTAGTATCAAAGATACTAAGGCCTTGTTTGGCTGAGCAAATTTACTAATTTCTTTTTGTTTCTTAGGAAATAGAATTTAAAAGCTGAAAAGGATAAATAAAATAAATATTTAAAATTGACTTTTTTGACACATAAATTTATTAGAAGTAAATGATGTGATAAATATTTATTTTTTATTTTCTATAATTATATTTTATTTTATGAAAACAACAAATTGAAAATAGAAATTTTCAATTTAAACAGGATATTAGTTTTCTTATGCATTATGCTTTCCCTAATACCATTAGGATTTATCATGAAATCTCAGCTTAGTTTAATGAAGTAGCACAGCCGTTTATATTTAAAGAATAAAATGGAAATGAATGAAACTGACAGACATTTTATTGGAACCATTTTTCTCTATGCACTTCCCATGAAGTTCTGACAAAGTTGGAATGGCTAATCAACATACCCAAACTCGGTAGGTGATTTAGGCACCCCAACTATGATTCTCATGTTTCATAAGAATAACATAATTAGATTTGAAAACAGGTAAAAGCTCAATCTATCTTAATTTTTCCACATATTAGGTCAGCATCTACGAAACCAATTGATCCACACCCACTTTACTACAAGAGTTGCTAGGATTCATTATGATTATCCAAATTGATTATAATATTAGAATAATGGGAATTCTTAATCTGATAATTCAAACATCATATATTATACTGAAAAGGCCACTTATCTCAGACAGTTAAAAAGAAGTTCAAAATGTTGGACCCCGTGGTAGTTTTGATGTGATCAACCAAGTTAGTTAGGTCCTGCTGTGTTTGATCCCTGTGTCTGAGTGTGCAGGAGCTTAGGAGCACAAGAAGTCGAGCGGAAGACGCAGCTAGCGAGAAGGACGGCACGGGAAGGGAGCCGACGGGCTCGGTGCGTCCGAAGGACGAGAGAGTTGCGGAAGAGTACTCCGGTGGGCGTGAAGAGCGTGCGTGGCGTTCGAGGGACGTTAAGCCGGGACGGAAGGCTGCTCGAGGAGAAGGCCGGGAATTGGGTTCGGGTGAGCCCTATTCCGGTTGGCCGTAATCACCCAAAAGAACGGAGCTTCGGAAGCCAAAGCGAAGAAGAAAAGGAGTCAAAAGAGGCTGGAAATTACTGTAGCAGAAAGTTACTGTAGCAGAAGTTACTGTAGCTTGAAGGCGCCTTAAACAAGCTTGAAGGCGCCTTCAAGCCTGTTCAAGGCGCCTTCAACAGTCTGTTTTGACCGTTTGCGCTGCGGATAAAGTTTTATCCGCTGACCGAGCTGGAGGCGCCTTAAACCTTGTTGGAGGCGCCTTGGACCCTCGGGATAGATTTTCCAGAAGCTATAAAAAGACCCCTGGAGCTAGGAATTCAAGAACAACTCAAGCATTCAATCTATAGTGTTTCCTAGCAATAGTTCTGAGCTTTTGAAAGTGTAAAAGGCTTCTCCGCCTTCGGCAAAGGAGAGTTTCTTTTAGTGCTCTTTTACTGCCCTGGATTAATAACCTTCTTGGTTGTAACCAGGTTAATTCTTCTGTGTCTTTCTTTTACTGTTTTATTATTTTGTTAACTATTGCACTAACTGAGTTGAAAGCGAGGAGGGTATAGTTTAATTCTTGTTTTCAGCAATTCACCCCCCTCTTGTCGGCGCTCCGCTGAACCAACACAAAATTCATTATGATTTAGTATTGGATGCTACTGCTAATCTGAAATTTTAGAAGCTGTAAATTACAAATACTTTCCACCAGAACCTACAAATGAATACCAATTGAGTTGTTGTATAATTTTCCAGTAGGGTGAGTATAACATACTTCAACATCTGTAACCACCATGCCATCAGATTGAATTGCATGGATTCTTCCCATCACCTTCACAAAAAAGAAAAAAAACAGAACATATTTAGAGTCTTCAGTAGACTTAGTATAGACTAATCATAATCATGAATTAGGGCATCCAAATCCCTCTACAATGAATTGTGTGATCACAGTTTTTTTTAATTTTACAACTACTTTTAATCCATTTTTCAGGAATATGAATTAGAACAAATATATATAGATGTAGAATTTCACCAATTTAACCTAGTGGGAAAAATTGTTGTGTAAAGAAATTCCCATATTTTTAGATGATTAGTCATCAGTGCTACGGTGTTACCTTTGCAGCTAGGAAGGATAAATAACATTGACTCATCTCATGTATATTAGAGTTAGATGTTTGACAACCATGGAGAAAAGAGCAACAAACTAAAATAAAAGTAAAATAGAATCCGTCTTATTTACCATTGGTTTACTGACTATAGAAGAACATTATTATCTTGGCAACCATGAACTGCAATAAGTTACAAATACTCAAATCATGCAATTTGGTTAGACTTTAGATTATGTGAGAAAATAAGAAGAAAAGTGATATCCAAGTCAACTGCCAGAATTCTAAGATTACTAAATAGATAAGAAAGATTCTCTAAGTGATCCCATTCTTATATTTAATTGTTTTCATTCTCAAATGATACAGCTTTGATCAGTACATACAGTTTATCATGAACATGATAATTACCACATACAGTTTTGTAATCGAGACCCTGGTTCTCCTGAGGGGAGTAATCTTTGGAGCTTATGTCAACAAATTTGATAGCACCATATGACTTGTTCCTTTCTCTTAGAAAGTTTACCTGGACAGCAAAGTAAATGGAGAATATATATGTCAGGACTACTCAACCTCACTTCAACAATGTACTTACAGTACAGTTACAACTTAACTACTACTGGTTAAGACTTCATCTAATTCTAGATCATTCCCACATAGTTGCTTCTATGAAGTTGGTCTTCATACCATTTTAAAGGAAAATGAATCTATGTCCTTAGGCCCCGTACTAAATTACTAATTAAAAAGATCATCATATATGATGATAGCATTGAACATTCTATTTTCTTATATAGACAAAACTAGTCAAGTAAATCACGCACAATATATACGAGAAGGAGAAGTGAAAATGCCTAAGTAGATGGGTCAGTTGACCACCAACACAACTAATATACTCCTTGCTTGATATCATGATATGATACAATGCTGTTATCTAATTTATTTATTTATTTTCAATTCACCACATTTAACAGAAGATAGCTTTTCTCCTCAAAAAACAAAAGAAAGTTTCTGTGAAATAGTAGTTTAACAGCTCCAATCAAGTTATAATTCACTACGAACAAAAGGTCACCATAGTATTTGTCACCAAAGAAAAATTGACCTCGCGCATACAAAGAGGACAATCTCCATCGTAAAGCATTTTGATCTTCCATGCGTTTGATGTTCCATCACTCTGATCCTCCTTTACTTGAGTAGTGGATTCCAACTTGGCCTCGGAATGAACCCGAAATCTGAAAACTAAATGGAACAACCAAGTTCTGTAAATGTATTCTTCACTCTTCGGTAAATAGGGGGGCGAAAATCTCCAGATTTGATTTCTGAGGTTCAGAATGAATTAAAACTGAATCTTCTCATCGTGTACAACAAGAAGCTCAACGAATACAAGCTCCGATGATGAATAATTTACAGCGTAAAACAAGACCGAGTAAAGTAACATCTCGATGAGTGTATTTATCGAGTTAATATCATCGGAAAGAAGGGATCGGGGAGAGAGAAGACAATATTACCTCGATTCGAAGGGAAAGGAGAGATCGTGGTTCTTCGCAACGGGGAGAAGGAGACGGAAGGAGATGAAGAAATCGGAGCCCGGAAAGCAGAGCGAGCAAGCGCGGCACGAGAAGCCATGACGATTCGTCGCGAATCGCTCGGGCGGAGAAATTTCTGGAGGAAATAAAGGATTTTTTTTTAAGGGAAAGAATTCGTGTCGCCACGTACACCATAGGGCATAGGAGGCCAGGAAGTTTTCTTTTATTTAATTAATTGTGGTGATTTATTTTATTCCACTATTTAAAAAAATTAATTTTATCATTTTTATCTTAAATTATTCAATATCTTTTTATAGGATTATAAATTAACCGAATGTTTATGAATAAAATTCATCTTTAGTTTAATAACATCAAATCAATTAAATAAATAAATTTAAATAATTTATTAAACTAAATAAATAAACATGAATATATATATGCTCAATTCATTAATATTTATAAATAATATTTATAAACAATATTCATCAATCATATTTATTAATAAAATTATTATTAATATACTAAATTAATAAAAAAACATATTTACAACGAAGAAACAAATCAAATTATCAAACTTAATAATTATTTAAAGTTCGATAACATCTAAATAAATCAAGCTTAAGTCAAATTTGGATTGAGAGGTCAATAATATTTAAACGAGCAAAATTTAAACTAAGTTCAAGTTGATAAAAAAATAAACTAAATTAAACTTCAATAATTATTTTAAAGACTTAGTACATTTTAGCTCCTATTTAATTCAATTACTTTATCAAACAAGTTAGCTCAGCGGGTTTACAACCCTAACTTTTGAGATGTAAAGGCTTTCTTTAGAATTGAGCTCAAGTGTTTAAGATTTTTTATAAGAAAGCTTAAAATCTCATCTTGAATAATTAATTAGTACATAATAAAACCTTCAGAATGAGATGATTGACTGAAAAAATATTCAAATGATAAATAGGAAATATTGACTTCTGAGATAAATAATTTTTCACTCAAAAATAAATAAATAAAGATATTGACTTCTGGATTTGATTTAATCAAAAGCTAGTATATACGTGCAAAATGCTGCATAAAGCGCCAAAAAGGAAAGAAGTTTTTATGAGAGGAATAAATAATATCGCTTCACTTCAAGGTTTGCTTTCTTCATTGAAGAACAACTTTTAGCTCTTTCCTATCGGCACCAAATGCCTGCACAAAGCAGAAATCCAAAAAGAATGAAGTGGTTATCGAAATTTAACGATAAAGAGATCGTATCGAAAGATTCAAGGCACAGCGACAATGAGAGCACACTGACTATAAGGGTTTCAAATGGAGATGCTGAACAAGTTGGGACCCGAGTCTCCCGTTCGGATCTTCTATCCTTAAATTTTTTTTGTCCCCGTGTCCCCTATTGATCGGACGAATCAGATTACATTTCAAGGCATCATGACATCCTTGAGATGTAATTTGGTCCGTCCGATCAGCAAGGGGACACAAGGACAAAGAAATTTAAGGACAAAGGATCCGAACTCCCGAGTCTCCGACCCCTACTGGCTTATTACGGTGTGGCCAGAACACGGTCCAAGCATGTATCCAGCCATGCTCAACGTCCGAGCTAAGTTCTACTACATCTAAAATAGTTTAGCAAACAATAATACTAATACTACTAACATACTCTTAAAACATTTAATTTCTTTATTTTTTTCAATTTGAATGAGAAAACCTATCAAAGTAATCTGAGCATGGCTCATCCCAAGGCTTGTACTAGGCCTAGAATTTGAAATGATATAGGTTAGATAAGTCATATCTAACTCTACCAATTCAAAGTCATGACTCATGTTCGGCCTCATACTCAGCACGGGCCATTCGAAGCCATATGGCAGACTAAAGCAGATCGGAGAATCAACATTATCACTAACAAGTATTTTATATATATATATATATATATATATATATATATATATATATATATATATATATATATATATATATATATATATATATATATTTCTTTATAATATATCTAAAATTTAAAATAAATTTATTAGTGCAGTTTACAGTAACGGTTTAACTCATATTTTATGAATAACAAATAAGTTAAGTTAGGTATTATTATGATCTAACCATCTTACCAAATGTGCAGGAAATTAATTAGATAAGTCAACGGGTTGACCAGATATCTGGTACAAAGTCTAGATAGGTTAACGGGCCGATCGGATATCTGGTAAGAAGTTTAATTAGTTAGGTCAATGGGCCGACCAGATAGCTGGTGCGAAATTTAGATAAGTCGACGGGTCGATCGAATAGCTGGTGCGAAATCCAAATAGATCGACGGGCTGACCGGATAGCTGATGCGAAATCCAGATAGGTCGATGACCTGATCGGATATCTAGTACAAAGTCCAAATATGTCAACGAACCGACCGGATATCTGGCAAAAAGTTCAACTAGGTCAACGAGCCAACCGGATAGCTGGTGCGAAGTTCAGCTAGGTCGACAGACCGACCGGATAGTTGGTGCGAAATTCAAATAGGTCGACGAGCTGACCAGATATCTGGCAAGGAAGTCTAGTTGGGTCTACGGACCAGACAACTGGCAAGTTGGTAAGTTAAGGTAAGTCATTGGAGGAGAGTGACCTTGTGAGGGCGTGTCCTGGTTGAGGAACAGTAGGCGTCGATCCAGGTTAGGTCAATTTCGGATCCCTAATATGAGACCTTGACTAGTTCCTAGTCCTGGGAGGGCAGGAACTAATTCATATTGCTCATTATTATTGTACTAATATTTGTCTTGTAGGTCATTATTTTATTTATTGGACTAACGTAGTTTTGCAGGACAAAGGAGTAAAATTATCTTCAGATGAACAGTGTCCGAAGGTGCCTTCAAGCTTGATGGAAGACAACTTCTTACTATTCATAGAAGGCGCCTTTCGCAGGATGAAATTTGGACTTTGTCATGGATAAGTGTTGGGCTATTTAGGATCGAGTTTTTTTAGGTCAAAGGTGCCTTCAATAACTATGAAAGACGCCTTCCATGCTCTTTATAAGTTTATTCACTCAAAACTTCAATATAGAACACACATACGAGCTACTACGCATTCGATTAAGCATTCGATTGCTTTTGCTTCCTACTGTTACTCTAGAAAGTCTATCTACCTTCAAGCTACGCTTCCGGGACGTTCGAATTATCTCCGGCAAATCGACAGCAACACACCGAGCTCTCTATTTTGTTGGTAACATTTTTATTAGTGTTGCATTCTTAATTCTACTACTTTAAAAGAGAAGTGTAGGCTATTACATTGTCCCTATTCTTGTACTCGATTATCTCTTTCGGTGGTACCGGAAGAGACCTTCAGTGGATTGCCCGTCGATAAGTCTTTGGGACCTAGGTCTTGAGTAGGAGTCGTCGAAAACTCCGAACTAAGTAAACTGATTGTGTTCTCTCTGTTTCATTTTTGTTCATCTATTTTCTTTTTCAACTATGCATACTCGTGATTTTAAACCCAAGAAAATAAGTTTTTTAAAAAACACATGATTCACCCCCCTCCCCCCCCCCTCCCACACACACACACATGCGTCTCGATCTAACAAGTAGTATCAGAGCAGATTTTGCTCTGATTTGGTACAACCACCAATCAAGCCAGGGGAATCATTTTAAGATTTCTTTATTTTTCGCATTCTATTTGAATTGATAAAACTTTACCTATTCAGATAATTTTTTCATTCGGTTTTAACTTGAGATTGGTGTAACACCTCTCAAATTCTTCTATATTATATATATATATCAAACTCTGCTAATCCAAGACCAAGTCTTGGTACCTTCTTTAGTTTATCCTTTTAGCACTCGAATAACACAACTTGAAAGATATAACACCATACATCCCCCACTCTTCAACAGGGATGCCTTCCCATACTGTTAGAAGCGGATAGAGGTGTACCTTAAAACTGACTACGACCAATGGTTTAGCGTCACCAAAGGATACAAGACGCCCGTCGATAACGCCAGAATTCCAATGGACCCGGAGAATTGGAATATGGAAATGAAGAAAAAGGCTCAGATTGATTTCAAATCCCTCAACACCATCCAGTGTGAGTTAACCAAGAAGGAGCTGAACTGCGTCGGCCTACACGAAAATGCCAAATAACTATGGGACAAGCTCATAGAATTACATGAGGGAACCAACAACGCAAAGGTAATAACAAAGAGAGATTTATACTTGAATAAATTATTTAATATAAAAATGCAGGAATGTGAGATTGCCAATCAGCTGCACACGAAGATAAAAATATCCTCAACAGACTTCACACAATTGGCTGCTAGATGAAGGATCGGGATCTAATCAGGTATGTTCTAAACGTATTTCCTCTAAATGCACTGTGGGCATCTATCGTGGATGCCCATAAGATTTTGAGGAATTTGTCCAAATTAAAATTAGACAAACTCTTTTGTGAATTAGAGCTACACGAACAGGCTAACGCCAAACCGAAAAAGGTATTGGCTCTTATTGCAGGAATGTCGAAAGAAAAATCCAGGACCAAGCCGGAACCTGAAATCGAGTCTAACCGAAACTCAAAAGATGAAGAATACCTAGTGAACTTGGTAAGGAAGATGTTCACCAAGAGAAAGAAGAACTTCACCAACAAGGACCTACAGAAAATCAACTCCTCCTCTAACTCAAATAGCAAGAACGTGACATGCTTTGGATGCAACAAGAAGGGGCACTACAAGACCAACTGCCCGAGTCTTAAGAAGAAGAAAGCCTTGAAGGTGACTTAGGACGAATCGTCAAGGGAAGACTCAGACGGCGAAGAATTGAAGCACTCCAACTACCTCGCACTGATAGTGTACGAACCAGAATCGGAGGGTAAATCGGAAGACGGGTCCGAACCCGAGTAGAGCCACGAGTCCGCACTTGTTTCCGAAGGTTTGAATGATGTATATTTTGATTTAAGTAAAAAAAATTTTAAATCATTTCATGTTTAAATAAGAAATTAACTACTTCTGAAAATGAAATAATTGAACTAATCCAAGAAAATAAAATACTTAAAGAACAATTAAAATTGGATCCAACAGTTAAACCAATTCAACCTAAAATTCCAACTCAAGTTGCAAAACTTGAAGAGGACAATCTCAGGTTGAAAAGCAAAGTAGTCAAACTAAAAGAGTTATTGGAAAAATTTACAACTAGATCCAAGTACCTTGACATGATGCTTGGATCACAAAGAGCTATGTACAATAAGTCTGACCTCAGATATAAGTCCAATTCAACCAACAAAACCTTTATTTCTTTAGTTAACCAACAAGGACCTACAGAAAATCAACTCCTCCTCTAACTCAAATAGCAAGAACGTGACATGCTTTGGATGCAACAAGAAGGGGCACTACAAGACCAACTGCCCGAGTCTTAAGAAGAAGAAAGCCTTGAAGGTGACTTAGGACGAATCGTCAAGGGAAGACTCAGACAGCGAAGAATTGAAGCACTCCAACTACCTCGCACTGATAGTGTACGAACCAGAATCGGAGGGTAAATCGGAAGACGGGTCCGAACCCGAGTAGAGCCACGAGTCCGCACTTGTTTCCGAAGGTTTGAATGATGTATATTTTGATTTAAGTAAAAAAATTTTTAAATCATTTCATGTTTAAATAAGAAATTAACTACTTCTGAAAATGAAATAATTGAACTAATCCAAGAAAATAAAATACTTAAAGAACAATTAAAATTGGATCCAACAGTTAAACCAATTCAACCTAAAATTCCAACTCAAGTTGCAAAACTTGAAGAGGACAATCTCAGGTTGAAAAGCAAAGTAGTCAAACTAAAAGAGTTATTGGAAAAATTTACAACTAGATCCAAGTACCTTGACATGATGCTTGGATCACAAAGAGCTATGTACAATAAGTCTGACCTCAGATATAAGTCCAATTCAACCAACAAAACCTTTATTTCTTTAGTTAACCAAAATAAAAAAAAAATCAAATTAAGGCCTAGGTTCCAAAAGCGTGTCTAACCACACAAGTAGAACTTAATCAATATTATATACCTAAAGATAAAATTTATTACATAAATCAAAATAAATTAAATAACTCTCCCTTAAATTCTAAAATTAAATCTTCAAAAATAAATACAAATCAAAAGAAAAACCTTAAGTTAATTAAACTTAACTTAAATGAATACAACATAAACACAAGTTATAACCCAGTATACTACAACTATAAAATAAATTGACATAAACCCAAAGTTAAATCTAAATGTTCAATAATTCAGGGGAGGCTCTAAATTAGTTGGCACCTCCAAAAATCAATAACTTACCTAGATGGGTAATTAGGACTAGTCTAAATAGGGACAAAAGTTTTACTTAATCAACGATACTGATGAAATTTTTGGATGATAGTAGGTTAGAGAAACTCTGTCTATGTGTGTCTAAGAAGATATGACTTCGACCTGGTGTATCTAGCTTAGTGGAACTAATTGAAGCTACCCCTTACGGATCCTAACTAGTTAGACCAAAATTTTGTACTATGTTCAGTGGATAGGACTATTTGGAAAACCTCGAAGACATGATTACTCTAATGATTTTGTAAGGAAATATGTTGCTAAACACGCAAACACGTAGCGGAAAAACATATTTCCTTCAGAAGATTCATGTGAAGGGAAAGAGAAATTCCTACATATACTAAGTTTTCTAACATAGCATAAGAGATTATACTTTTGTAGCGTTCTCACGGACTCCCGACAGCTCAGATCACAACACAATCTCGCGTTCGTGCCTCTACGATATCCACACGAACAAGCGTTCGTTTGTCTCACAAACTTACAAAAGGAGAAAAGGTTGTGCTAGCAACCTTGAAAGTGGATTTCAGCCAAGAGGAGAGGAGCAAGGAGAATGAAGAGAATTCATACTCAGAAATGAAGAACAAAAAGCTTAAGTATTTTCATCCAATGAAAATACTTAATTAGCATTAATAGCCTTAATGAGCATTTACACTTCATTAAGGACCAAACTTGTAACTCCTCATTTCAAATGAGTGTAACTCTTCATTTCAAATTCAATTTCAAAAATTGAATGAAATGAATAATTGAATTTCAAAATTCAATAATTATCTTCATTAAATCTCACTTGAGTCTAACTCAAGTCTCCTCACTTGAGTCTAACTCAAGTCTGCAATTTAAATTCAATGAATCACTATCTCATTAATTCAAATTAACTCCTTGAGTCATAATTTGAATTGGACTTAATGTAACAATTAGATCCAATTGAGTCCAACTTAATAAGTCCAATTCGGATTAGACTTAATCCAATGATTCATCATATGAACCCATCTCCAAATCTACTTGTTCTTTGTGTGTGACCCAATATGTTCTCGTAACGTTGGCAATGTACCCAAATCAATATTTAGATACATAAGCAATGAGTGACATCTAGCAAGACATCATTGCTACCCAAGTGACGAGAAGGTCAAGATCCGACCTAACCTGTCCGTGGCTATTATCTTGTATGACTTTGTCCCTCTATCCTTGATATCTAGGTTGATCAATGAGGCATAGACCATGTCATCCTCTTATCAACCTTTGTGTTTCTTGATCTCTAAGTAGACACACTCAATCAAATAAGCTCAATATCTCATATTGACTCATTTGTGTATGATCATGCTTTCTTATGTCCTACTAATCAAGAGGTCCACAGATATCGCTTCCGTCATATGGAAGGGATAGATCCCATCTACATCACTCAGATCCCTCCACATAATTCATTGCATACCCAGTGATCGACTTATTGTCCACCTTGTTACAGGTGACGTTTGCCGATACCAGAGTACACAACTCCTTATGTAGGGAACCGTAGCGACTTCAGGTCTAAGGACTATTCATACCAATAGTCACATGAGAATATTTATGACACTCATATAACGATCTATGAAACATTCTCATGGCGGGTCATTCAGTATATATTATCTAATATATACTCATATGTCAAACTGATATCTCATATCCATGACTTGTGAGATCAAGTCATATGTTGACCTACATGCTAGTCTCAACGCATTAATATTGTCCTTGTATATTAATGCTCGACTAGGAACAGTTAAGAGTAGTGTTCTCTACAATATCTCGCTATCAATTCAACCAATTGATATATTGTAGATAAGAATCTACTACCTAAGGACATTATTATACTTATTCAATTGGTACTGAACTGAAATAAATATAATAACCAACTTTGCTTTTTATTAATAATGATATATGATACAAAATGAGTCCTTTACAATCATCTCATAATTGATATTAGGGCTAATACTAACAGTCCAAGTGACTCACCATAACCCAGAAGTTTATCCAAAGAATACCTATTTGGTGAGCCCAAAACTAAACTTGAATCTAACACAATGTTAAACTAAATCTTGAAATTAAACCTAACTCATTTTACAAAATTATAGGATTCCCTGATTGAAAACGTAAATCGGGTGAGATAAATAAGGACGTTAAATTAAAAATTTTAACTTAAATTAAAATTAAAACTTAAATTTAAAAAAAAAATAGGCCTACCTAAGACGCCTCTAGGTCAACCCAAACCTAAAATAAAAAATTAAACTTAAACTTAAATTAAAAATTTAAACTTAAACTAAAATTAAAACTTAAATTAAACATTAAACTTAAAATTTAAAATTAAACTTAAACTTAAAATGTAATTTAATAATTAAACTTAAACCTAAATTTTAAAATTAAACTTAAACCTAAAATTAAAAATTAAACTTAAAATTTAAAATTAAAATTAAACCTAAAAATTAAAATTAAACCTTAAAAAAATACCTACCAAAGGGTGCCTCCAGGTCAGAAGAGTGGGAAAAATCTCGCCTTAACCGACCGAAGGCGCCTTCCGAAGCACATGGAAGGCGCCTTTGAGCTGGATTTTTCCATTGAACAGAGCGTTGCTCTGTTTACGATTTCAGAAGTGACAAGGCGCCTTCCAGCCACTTTCTCCCGCGATTCTTCATCCCCAAATCTCAAAATGCCTCCTAGGTATACCTCAACTTAGTCTATCTCGTCAATACTTAGTTCATATGTGTTTTCTTTGTCAATTTATGCTTATATGCTTGTATAAAATTAGGAAAAGACAACATGTTGCCCCTAGGCCCAGTAATACTCCATCTACTATTTCTAGATTCCCCACTGAGTAACTTAGGTTATCTTTTTTACAACATACATATGTTACCTTAAAATCTAGGTTTCTGAGTAAGACTTTCTTTATCCAGTACTGTGCATTGATCATAGAGATTATTGATTACTATGAATTAGATAGACTAGTTTACTGTAGCCATGCAGTAAATCTAGATCTGTGTGCACAGTTTTATAACAATCTAATAAAGATTGATGATCTGATCTATTCTACTAGATTTGGAGGAAAGAACTTTCACTTTTCCTCCACCTTATTATATAATAGCTTAGGACTTAGGAGATCTGCATGCACATTTTTGTGCTACCCTAGTAGGGATCTTCCATTTGGCGAGCCCTACTCTCATACTACATTAGATACTATCTATATGTATTTTTTGGGGGAGGAGAGACTATTTACAGTTACTAACTTTAGGTTACTCTCTTTTAGGGTCCATGACTATATCTTATATTGAGTCTTGACTACCTGCATTTTGCTGATTACAACTCATGATGTTGCGATGATGCAGGCGTCTCATTCATTTTTTCTGTATGCACTATGCCAGTGCCTTGACATTGATATTGCATTACACATATTTCACAATGTCATTTATGCATCTAGTCTCATCACTAGACGTTAGGTTCATATATCCTATTGTCACATCTTAACATACATATTTTCGACCATAGGAGTAGATATGACCCAGGGTACGTCTAGTTCTCTTAGTGCATATAATGAGATTGTTAGCATCAGCTAGCTTTAGTGCATATAGACATCACTGCTCAGCATGGGCGGATCCACAAGGGGAGGGCAGCATCGGCGGTCTCCCCCCTTGTCGGCGGTGCAACCCCTAGTATTATGAGGTTTCACTGGTGAAGATGGAGGATACCGCCCCTTGTTCCTTGTAAAAATTGATTGCGCTCAGCTCAGATCATGATCACCTCTCTATGTTTAAATTCCTGGATCCACCATTGTTGCTCAGGAGATTCTAGCTTGGAGAGCTAGGCCACAGCTAGCCATACCAGTCGAGGCCGAAGATGATTTTCCAGCTGAGGGAGAGGAGTGGCCAGCGTTTACGGCTGAGGAGCTCTTGGGATATCCTTCGACTTTGACCCAACCCTCGACCTTGACCTAGTCCTCAACATCACTATCCATCGAGGATCGACTCGCTCGATTTGAGGAGTCCTCCGCACAGCTTCGGAAGTCAGTCTCGGTTGGATTCAGCACACTTCAGGGGAAGATGATCACCAGATTTACTTCTCTTCGAGATGACATGACCACTAGATTTGAGCAAATTCTTCAGGCTCTGCGAGCACCTAAGCGACCCCTACCACTGCCACCTGCTGACGATGATCAAACTTGATCATGTTATATACACTATTATGCATTGTATATAGTACTTACTATCTTAGTTAGTTTTTTCCCTTTAGTCTATTTGTTAAACTAGGAATGCGTTTAATAGACTAGGACCACTATTTTTAAAATTATTTTTCAAATAATTTACAAATTCTATGGTACCATTTTTCTTACATTTTTCTCAAAGTTTCCTTATTTTTAGAATTTTCAAAATCAATTTTAACCTTAGTCTAGATCAAATGCATAGAAGAGCATGTTCCTATAGATTTAGGACTTGAGCATCTCACCAACACATTAAAGTTACCTTATTTGTGTATTGTCAAACTTAGAAAGGGGTGAGATGCATATGCAGGTTGTTTGGACTTAAGATACTTATATTAATGCATCAGCATAAGTCTGGGCATTAAAAGCTAAATTTATAGTGATTAGGTTAAATAATTCAGTTTAATCAAACACTAACTGGATAAAAAGACTTAACCTGACTAACCAAGTGAACACTGCTAGCTTATGCTAGTCAGTTAGTAACTAACAGTTAGATAGTTAAGGACAATTTTTAGATGATCAGATTATTTTTTAATATCAAGTTTAGGGGGAGAATATTTAAAAATGTCTTTCAAAATAATTTTTAAACATACTTTGAATAGATGTTTTCAAAAACATATTTTCCAAAAAATCTTTTTCAAAATGATTTCTTTAAAAATTATTCTTAGCACATTTTGAAAAATCACATGTCTTGAAAAATTCTAATCATATGTTTTAAAATTTATTTTGAAAACTGACTGCTTCAATTTTGTAAACTGCTTTTAAAAGTTTCATTTTTTCAAAACCTAGTTGTTTGAAAATTTCATTCCTTAAAAGTATTTCTTGAAAATTTTTCATTTTTGCAAACCCTAGTCATTTGAAATTTTCATTCTTTAAAAATATTCCTTAAAATTTTTTGAAAAAGTTTCATTTTTGCAAACCCTAATTGTTTGAAAATTTCATTCGTTAAAAGTATTCCTTGAAAATTTTTGAAAAAGTTTTATTTTTGCAAACCCTAGTCATTTGAAAATTTCATTCTTTAAAAGTATTCCTTGAAATTTTTTGAAAAAGTTTCATTTTTGCAAACCCTAGTCGTTTGAAAATTTCATTATTTAAAAGTATTCCTTGAAATTTTTTGAAAAAATTTTATTTTTGCAAACCCTAGTCATTTAAAAATTTCATTCTTTAAAAGTATTCCTTGAAAATTTTTGAAAAAGTTTCATTCTTATAAAACTTATTTTGAATTTTCCTTAGAACTTTTCATGTTTAAAGCATTTTCAAATTTTTTTCTAAAACTTTCTTGTCCAAAGTATTTTGAAAAGCCAGTACACATTGAAATTTTTTTTTAAAAGTTTCTTAATAGCTATCTGTGTAAAAGTTTAAAATTCTTTAAACTCTCCCGATAACTTTGAAATTTTATTATTACTAAAATTTCACTACTTTTTCAATCAGGTTGAACAAGTTTTAACAAGTGTTTTTTGCATTGTCTTATTTACTCTTGTTTTTTATGAATGCCAAAGGGGGAGAGAGGGCTAGGGATTAGGTTAGCAAACAAAAGAAAAATCAGAATAACTTAAACCCTACAAATGATCAAGACAATAAAAATAATTTACTCATGTTTTATTTTATGCTTATTTTGCATATTTTTCCTAACTTAACCTAAGTTGTCATTGCATCAAAAAAGGAGAGATTGTTGATGCAGTTTGCACTAACGGTCTAACTCAGGTTTTGATGAAAGACAAGTAATATAATCATCTTACTAAGTGTGTAGGAGATTAATAAGATAGGTTAACGGGCCGATCGGATATCTGGTACGAAGTCCAGATAGGTCAACGGGTCGACCGGATAGCTGGTGCGAAGTTCAGCTAGGTCGACGGGTCGATCGGATAGCTGGTGCAAGGTGCGAAGTTTAGCTAGGTTGACGAGCCGATCAGATAGCTGGTGTGAAATTCAGATAGATCAACAAGCTGCCCGGATATCTGGCAAGGAAGTCTAATTCTAATGGATAGCTGGTGCGAAATCCAGATCATTCAACAAGCAAATCTAATGGATATCTCAGATCTGACAAACCTGTCAGACACCAGAAATCTCTTCACGTGTGCGATAAGTGCTCCAAGGATCTGACATCAATGACCATGGTACATCTATGTGTTCATCCCAAGAATATGTGGGATGAAAGAACAACGAAAAGAAAAAAGGTAAGTGCCATTATGAAACAAAATTTTCATATTTCTCTCATAGTTTCAAATATAATAGTTGTTTTCATTGAACTTGAGATGCAAAGGTATACTTCAAAATTTAATAGCTAAGAATAAAAGATGTAATAGATGATTGAACAACACACGGGGAGAGTTAACTGTATACGTTATAGGAATAAAAGCATGGTGTCAACTTTGTAAAGCAAAGCCAAAGAGAGATCAACTCACGACGGATGAGATCCTCTAAACCACCTTTCTTGATTTGCTCCTGGACTAGAAAAGATAGATTGGTGGGAGGTAATAGTCCCCACATGTTAAACAGGCGGGGGCCATTACCTCCCATCAATGCAAATGCTGGATCAGGGAATGGTCCAATATTTACGGACCAGAGGATCCCTTCCTAACTCAAGAGCCCAAGTTTCATCCCTATTGAAGAACAAACTAAAAAATGTGCTAACAGAATATAGTTATATGAGTATGAAAAAATTATACATTAGTTATTCATTCTAAGATTAAAAAAACTACTGGAGATATTTCCAATTCGCAATTTCAAGATTCTCTGAAGGTATGACTAATTTTTCCAGTTGAAAATCTGAATGAAAGATTGATCAAGAAAGATGATACTCACAATAGGTCCATTTTGCAGAGCATACTCCTTTGCAAAATTGGTAACTTGCTTGACAGCCAGAACATCCATTCCATCAATCTATTCAGATAAGCATTACATTAGGGGTAAGAAAACCTAATACCATATCTATTCCATCAACTTTAAGCTTTCATGCTTGATCCTGTCTCGAATCAGGAAAGATGACGCACTAGTTATGTGGAGTCGATATTGATCGTGAGGAGACTTCAAGCAATAAGGACTTGACACTGCTATCGAATCTGTGTACCATAAAGAAGAATTAGAGGCAAAAAATGTCAGTCAGGCCAGGGAGTGGTCTCGGTGCAAACACTGCGATACTTAAGTCAAGCAAATGGTGGTAGAGAAGATGAACAATAACAAAGAAAAAATGAACTTTGATAGCGCAGCTTGGCGTACCTGCACTTGTAACTGGAGGTCCCCTTATATAGTACTATTTTTTCTTTCTACATGAATCTCAATGCATTACAAAAATAAAATCAATCATTATGGTTTTTTGATACCTTTACTAGAATATGTCCGTAATTCCTGTGCTTTGTAGGGTAAAAGTTTCTTGTATACAGCCGGCAAGGAGAATATTCTCCTCTTTGACAATGGTTATACAAGATGCCAAAAAGAAATATTGGGATGTTAAGCTGATAGGTCCCCACTATGCTTTGTTGATAGGCCAATCGAATCCTCTCCAACGTCTAGTCAGACTATATACTTGAGCGAGATTGGATTGAATAGATGTTGACCATTATGAGGACTTGGCCTCCTTAATGACTCAACGCCCGCTCGTGCAAGTAGCCCGAGCCGGGCGGACTTGGCGATCCGTTCGCACAAGATGTCTGATCGGATGGTTGGTTTGGCCGAGCCATATGATTATGCCGCTTTGATTTGAACTGAACTAGGTCGCGACTCGGGATTCCGTCAAGCCGGCCGGGCAAACTTGGGGATCTAATCAGACAAGAGAGAAGATTACTTGCGCCGATAGATGGATACCCCTTATGTATTGTTGTTTTCTCTCTACTCCAATATCAATCGTTTCTAAAATAGGACTAACTATTCTGACAACTTCCCTGAAAGGCTGAAATAGACCACCCATCCTGCATTTTACAAGGTAGAAGATTCTATCGTACAAATTGCATAAAGCATATTGTAGGGGATTGGTGGTCGGCTAGAAGGGGGGTTGAATGGACGATGCCCCCAAATCGATTGCTTCCTACGTATTCGTTAGTGCGCAAGCGGAAATACAATAACAAATACTAATACGAATACAAATATAAACAAGAAAGAAATACAAACCGCTAACACGTTCATTTACGTGATTCGGAGATAACTTGCTCCTACTCCACGGCTGTCCGTAAGGTGGATGATCTCTCAATCCGTCGGTGGATTAGTCCCCGGAAGCTCCGGCTAGCTCAAACCTCCTTGTGGGTAGAGAAACCTCACCACAACACTCACCAAGAACACTTGGACACAAGGGAAACCTTGAGCACTTAGTGACTACTAATTAGGCTTTAACCAAGTCTAATTTTGTCACCTTGGCCAGCCATCCCAAGCTCCTTTTTATAGAGCTTGGAAGAAATCAGCAAGTTGATTTGCTCGTTACCAGTCGACTGGTCCTTGCACTAGTCGACTGGTGCCAACCTAACGACATGCCAATGACTATCTACCAGTCGACTGGTCCCAGGACCAGTCGATTGATCCCAGCCATTTCGGGCACAGAGAGCTTCTGTGCTCACCACCAGTCAACTGATCCCAGTACCAATCGACTGGTACAACCCTATACCTAGGGTTTCCATCCCGAGTACATTTCTCTCAGCACTCGGACCCTCACGACTCACTTGACTCTTCTTTGCAGCTTTGACCTCTTGCCTTCAAGCATACTTCCTTTGGCTCTCGTCCCTCTGATGCATCCAAGCTTGCGGCTCGTCCCCAATGTCATCCTTCGCGTATGCCTCGAAGTTGCTTCCCTCGGTCCTTGTCCTTGCTGCCTTGTCCACGATCCCTCAGATGTATGCAAGCTCGCGGCTCGTCCCCAATGCCATGCTTCACCGGACCCGAAGCCATCAACCTGAGTCACATGTGTATCCTGCAATCCTGCACAACTCAAGTACACATATCAAATACAATGGTGAACATAACTTAAACGCTTTGCCCAAACACCAAAACACATGGTCGCACGGACCATTGGGATTGCTCCAACATATATTCCCTTGATTCTCTAACAACGGTTATACAAAACGCCAAAAAGGAATATTAAATCGTTGGATGATAGATCATTAATATGTTTTGATGGTTGGTCGATTGAGTCCTCTCTAATGTTCGATCGGACCTTGTTCTCGAAAGGGGTCGGGTCGGCTAAAGAATGCTGACCATCTTGAAGAATCGACCTTTTTATGGACTTGACCTCCTCAAGGACTCGACATCCTTAAGGACTCGGCATCTGCTTGAACAAGGAGTCCGGTCGAGTCGAGAGGACTCGATTCTAAATTGAACTAGGACGACTTGAGATTCCATCAATGAGGACTCGATATCCTTGAAAACTCAGCATTCGCTTGGACAAGGAGTTCGATGTGTAGGTCCCCTGGATGCCAGCTAAAGGGGATAGCCCTGCATAAGTAGACTCAAACCTTTCTTGATGTTTCAAACTAAATTAAGAAAACACTTGTTTAATAACAAAAAGTAAAAGCATAAACTAAAGACAGAGGCAAGAGAATTTACTAGGTTTGCAATAAGAAGATTGTGAATCCTAGATAAATGAAGTTCACTCAAATATCTTTTGGGCGGAGTAGCCTCTTTACAACGTTAACAGTTTACAAAAGTAGTAGAACAGAAAGAAATCGTTTACAAGTGTTATTCTTCAACTACTAAAATTAGGGTTGTATTTATAACATTGATCCGGACGGTTGGAAGCGTTTCGGGTGTCTGGGTGGATAAAATTTTATCCACGACACAACGGATCGCGACAAATCGACAAAAGATAAGTTTTTTGACCCTAGCGCCTGGACCAGAGTCGAGTGCCCGAACTGGGTTGAACCAGCCCTCGACCAGGGCGTGCACCCGGGGTACCCTGGCTACCCCGGGTGATCCGAGCGCCTGGACCAGGTCCGAACACCCGGAGCAGAGTCAACTTCCAATTGACTTTCTATCCAAGTCTTTCGCTTCGGTTTCACTTGTTTGGCTATCCAAAATAAGGCTCACCCGAACCCATTTTCTGGCTTGATCTCGAGCAACTTTTCGCTTTGACTTCTCATCCCTCGGAAACGCCACACGCCTCCTTCTCATCCGCCAGCATACTCTTCTACAACACCTCGTACCTCGGACGCGCCAAACCCATCGACTCTCTCCCGTGCAGTCCTTCTTGCTAGCTACGTCTTTCGCTCGACTTATTGTGCTCCTAAGTTCCTGCACACTTAAATACAAAGCATTAAAAGATAATATGACCTAACTCTGACTTGGTTGATCATATCAAAACTATCACGAGATACTTATAATCTTCCTCTTTTTGATGTGAACAACCCAAGTTAAGTTAGGGAACAGGACATTTGAAATAAATGAATATACAAGTTTAAAACATTAGATTTGTAATATTTTGAAAAAAAATGTATCTCCCCCTTAAACTTAACTTCTAACTCTCTCCCTTTAATCACATTAAAAATAGAAGATTTACTAAAATAAATTGAAATTAAAGTCTAAGGAATGCACAAAATAGTAACTAAGACTTGGAAAAAAAATTAAAATTTATTCTCAAAATTCTAATTATTGTGATTAAAAAATAATTTTCAACAAAAATAAATTGAAAAATTATTTTAGTTATTGAAAAATTTTGAGAATTTTTATAAGTGTTAAACAGATATATCTAAAGTAGTAATAAAATTTTCATTATTTAAAAGTAAAATCAATTTAAGTAGTAATAAAATATTTACTATAGAAAGATAAATTTTTCTTTTAAAATGTTTAAAAATATATTTGAGGTTCAAAAAATCTTGAGAAATTTTATGTGACTGTAGTAGAGTAAGTATTTTTGCAAAAAAAATAAATTTTCTAAAATTAAATATTCAATAATTCTTAATATTAAAAATTATGATTTGGATAAATAATTTATAGAAAATTAAATATTAGTTAAAATATTTTGAAAATATTTTTTTGGATAGAGAATATTATAAGTTTTTAACTGAAAAATAAATTTTATAAAAATAACTCTATTTTTTTTAAAATTGAAAACTATAATATTTGAAAAATAAAACCTATAAAAAATAATACAAAGGTAAAACAATTTAAAATTTTTTCTACATATAGGAAATAAGATCCTCTTTTTCGAAAAAATAATAACTAATTAATTTTGAATAGAACTTATATGAAGCAATTTATTTTAGCACAATATGCAATTAAAAGATAAATAGTAAGCCAAATTAAAATTAGGAATATGCACAAATTAAACTAAGCATGACTTTGGAACTCAATATAGGTTCCTTCCTACTGGATTGATCAAGTATTTTCTAGGGATATATGCCTTTGTCACTTTTCTGATTTGACCCTTATGAAATCTATAATACCAATTTAATCCTTGAAAATATCTAAAATTTGAGCATGCAGTATTTTTTAAAATTTCTATTTGATTATTTAGATTTGCATTTTCAGTTTTCAATTTTTCAAGATACTCTATTAAGCAAGATTTTGCTAAGATCCTTTTTATTTTTAAGTTTTCCTTTTTCAAATTTTCATTTTTAGTTTTTAATTTCTACATTGATTTAGTCATTGATTTAATATCGAAATATAGTTGATCATGAGGTAAGAGGCATACCTCACTTACCATATCAGATCTGAAGCTTGATTCACCTCCTGCTTCGTTGTATTCATCTGATGTAGCTCCCCCTTCATCGATGCTGGCTTCTGAGGTATTTTGTTCTTCGTGGCTAACCATTAGTGATAGTCTAGTGTACGCTTCTATTTCTGACTTGGATGATGAGCTTTTGTTCCAAGTGGCCTTGAGATTCTTGTGCTTGCTTTGCTTGGGCCTCTTGTCCCTTTCCTTTTTGAGTTCTAGGCAGTCCTTTGTGTATCATTCTTTTTGACACTGGTAACATCGAACCTTCTTTCTATTTCTTGGATTTTTTCTATTCTGCATTTCTATAAATTTGTTAGATCTAAATTTTTTTCTAAATTTCCTACCATGTAAGATTCTTAGTCTCCTTCCAGATCTGAGTGTGACTCGGGTTCATCCTTTTTGGTGGCTTTTAGTGTCTAGTTTGATTCTTTTATTGTATCTACACATCTGGTTTCATGTAATTCTAAAGTTGAAAAGAGTTCATCTAGGGTACTTACCTCTAGGTTCTTCGAGATGTAGTAGGCGTCGATTATTGAGGTCCATTTTGGAGTCCTGAGAAAAGCGTTGAGTGCGTAGCGTACCGAGTCCCTGTTGGATACCGTTTCGCTGAGGTTGACTAGTTCGATGATCAACTCCTTGATCTTCGAGTGTAGTTAGACTACCTTCTCGTCTTTTTCTAGACGGATGTTCGTTAGCTTGTTCTGAAGAATGTCCCGTCATGCAAGCTTCGCTTTAGATGTTTCTTCGTGGAGTTCTGGGAACTTCTCCCAGAGGTCTTTTGCCAATGTGTAGTTTCCGATGCGATTTACTTCTTGAGGCAGTAATGCACTTAATAAGTGATATTCCGCTCTACTGTTGACTACGAAATCGCTTTACTTCTTCTTCGTCAGAGGTACTTTTCTTTCTCTACGCCTTGCTGGTCTTTGGGAACTATAAAATTGTACTTAATTATTAAAAGAATTTCAAAGTCAATTCTTAGGAATACTTCCATTCGCCGCTTTTAGTGTACGAACTTCCCCTCAAATTTTGGTGGAATGAGGCTTGGTCCGACCATTAATTTTGCTTTGGTCAGCAGTTAGTCCTTCTAAAGTGTCCTTGCTCTGATACTGATTGCAAGTCCCCTGGCGGGCGGCTAGAGGAGGGGGGGGGTTCGTTTTCAGTGTACGAACTTCCCCTCAAATTTTGGTGGAATGAGGTTTGGTCCGACCATTAATTTTGCTTTGGTCAGCAGTTAGTCCTTCTAAAGTGTCCTTGCTCTGATACTGATTGCAAGTCCCCTGGCGGCCGGCTAGAGGAGGGGGGGGGGGTGAATAACCACCCTGCACAAGTAAACTCAAATATTTCTCGACGTTTCAAACTTAATTAAGAAAATACTTGTTTAATAACAAAAAGTAAAAGCATAAACTAAAAACAGAGGCAAGAGAATTTACTAGGTTTACAATTAGAGGATTGTTGATCCTAGACAAATGAAGTTCACTCAAATCTTCTTTGGGTAGAGTAACCTCTTTACAACGTTGACAACTTACAAAAGTAGTAGAACAAAAAGAAGTTGTTTACAAGTGTTGTTCTTCAACTACTGAAATCAGGACTATATTTATAACGTTGATCCGGGCGCTTGGAAGGATTCCGGGTACCTGAGGGTGGATAAAATTTTATCCATGATGCAACGGATCACGACAGTTGGGCAAAAAATAAGTTTTCTGGTCCGGGCGCCTATACCAGATCCGGGTGCTTAGACCAGGCTGAACCAACCCTCGACTAGGACGCACATCAAGGCGCCCTAGCTGCCCCGGGTGATCTAGGCGCCCGGAGTCTGGGCGCCGGAAATAGCTCCGAACGTTCGGAGTAGAGTCAACTTTCAGTTGACTTTCTGTCTGAGTCTTCCGCTTTAGTTCTGCTCGCTTGGGTGATTTCGACCATCCGAAACAGGTCTCACTCGAACCTATTTTCTGGCATTCTCGAGTAATTTTCCGCTCTGGCTTCTCATCTCTCAGAAATGCTACACGCTTTCTTCTCGTCCGCCAGCGTACTTTTCCTGAGCATCTCGTCCCTAGGACGTACCAAACAATCGATTATCTCTCGTGCCGTCCTTCTCGCTTGCTGTGTCTTTTGCTCGACTTCCTATGCTCCTAAGTTCCTGCACACTTAGAGACAAGACATCAAAAGATAACAGGACCTAATTCTGACTTGGTCTATCACATCAAAACTACCATGGGGTATTTACACAATAAAGTCGAGAGGACTCGATTATGAATTGAACTAAGATGGCGTGGGATTCCATTGATGAGGACTTGACATCCTTGAGGGCTCGACATCCGCTCGGACAAGGAGTTCGGTCGAGCTAAGAGGACTTAGAAGTTAACTAAGATGGCTCGGGATTCCATTGAGTCGGGAGGACTTGGGATCCGATTGGACAAGAGGTCCAATCTGCTAAATTATTCAACAGAGCCATACGACCGTGCTATCCCCAAGTGTTGACTCCTCATTAACTTTGACCGCTACATCAGCCAGCTTTCTTGACTTCGACCTCAACCTCGGGGGCCCTACCTTATTCTTTGTTTTAAGAAGGAATAAAGTCACTTCAGATTCTTGTACAGAAGCAATTCTGAGCAAAGAAAATTCTTCTTCGTACACAAGAAAGCAAGATAGTTCTTCTCATTCAATCCCTCATTTCTTTCTCTTTTTTTTGTCGTCAATTTTCATTCAACGGATATCTATGACAGTTGATCCTGTCCGAACGCTGAATCAACGGACGCTGGGCACGTGGTACTCTCCGAATTGCTGGCGTAGATCTCCGACTGGTCGTACGGACCTCCGGCGAACCTGCAAGGAAGTCGGGCCGGGAGGGGGTTCCCGGCGACGACCCTCCGATGCTCAAGTCAGGCAAGTGGACAACAAAGAGGTGGCTCCGAATATCAGAGAATGCGTACTTTCGGCGAAGTGTGAGGCCCCTTATATAGAGCTGTGAAGAGGCTCACACACACATACCGAGGCGAATACGTGTCCTCTAACCATACCTCAGTATGGGCTTGTCAGAAGAGCTTACCTGACACCATACTGCTACAGTCCGAGCACATCTCTGATGGGACATCGGAACCCTCTGTCGTAAGATCCTGCGTATGGCCTGGTCGTTGAACATACCCGCTGTCAGAAGGTGTTCCCTTGTCCTTTTGTCTCTTCTTACCCCATTCCGAGCGTCCGGCCGGTCGGCAGTCGCCTCACGTCCGGTCGGTCGTATGTGCTGGTCCGCTCGGGAGATTCTCGGTCGTGTGCTCTGTGGAGACTGTTCGCAGTATTACTGCTTTATGCCATCGGCCGAGTGGGCTACCCGCTCGGCCATACAACCCTGTTCAACATGAGCGTCGGAACCCCGACTCCCCACCGGAGTGTCTTTGCTTCCGTTCGGAACGTTCGGCCGGTCGCCCCAATCTTTATCCGCTTGGCAAAACCCCTGATTGACCTTTTACCTTTGAACCTCCACGTGGCGTTGACTCTGCTTAAAGGGGGGTCGCCCCTCCTCACTGTCGGATCACTTGCCTCCCCTTCAAATCTAGTCGAAGGAGGCGATTAGTCCGACTGACTGGACCATCAGTTGCTCCGAGCGGCGTCCATATGAAACTACCCTCCGCTCGGACACAAAGGGGGCAACTAAAACGCCAGTCAACGCCAACCCTCCTCGGTATCTTTTCGAAGTTTTCGCCAATCTCCATCATTAAGGTTGAGCATGCGCTCTGTGCCTCGTTAAGGCGCTCCTTAAATGCTCCCCCGTGATGGAATGCCACGTGGCCTTGCTAACGTCATCGTACGGCGGCGGCGTCGAGGGTGATGAGACCGAGGCGGTTCGAAATGGACGGCGCGATGCGTGCTCCGATTCTCACGACCTGGATCCGACGGTGGAGGCCGCTCGGGTTCCACCCTATAAAGGCTTCTCTTCTTTCCTTCGCCTCACTTCTGCTGTCGCATGCTTACCGTTAATTCTCGCGTTCTAGATTTCCGGCGATCTTGCTCTTCTGTTTTCGGCGATCTCCGGTGCGCTTCCCTCGATCCTCCTCTTCGTTGTAAGGTTCTCCTTCTTTCTCTCTTTGGTTCTTATGTTTTCTTTGCATTTCTCTCTCGAGTTTCGATCCTCGGGGCATCGTTTCATTTGCTGTCTTCTTTCTCCTATCCTCTACCTTTCTTCGCCTTTTTTAGTTTCGTCCGCTCGGCCAATGGCTAGCTCCTCCCAACCTCTAGACCAATCCCTCGGCCCATGGTATACTACCATGGAGTCGCGCTTCGATCAGCGCGACGCCGATATTTTGATGGATAATTTTGACATCCCATCTGACTTCGAAATTATCTTACCCACTCCCTCCGCTCGGCCACACAAACCGCCGCGCGGAGCCTTCTGTGTTTTCCGCGACCAGTTCACAGCCGGTTTGCGATTTCCCATTCATCCCTTCATCGTTGAAGTCTGTAATTTTTTCGGCATTCTGCTCGGAAGCCTAGTCCCCAACACTTTCTGCCTTTTATGCGACGTCGTCGTCTTGTTCAAAATCCACCACATCCCCCTCCGACCAGAGGTTTTCTATTATTTTTATTACCCTAAACAGTCCGAGCTGGGCACATATATGTTCCAGGCTCGGCCCGGTTTAGTTTTCTTCAATAAACTTCCTTCTTCTAATAAGCATTGGAAAGAATTCTACTTCTACCTTCGTATGCCCGAGCGGACACCCTTCCTAACGAAGTGGCAGATTGGACCACCAACCTCACCAGAGCTCAAAAGGTTCAAAACCCGACCGGACTATCTTCATGCCGCCAACATGCTGGTCGGTCTGAGGTTTGACATCAACAAATTCCTGCATGAAGGGGTGATGTATATATTCGGTCTGAGTCCGATCAGGACCCCCCTTCCGAGCGGCTTCGGTAAGAATTTTACTTTGTACATTCGTTTTAATTGCTAACTGATTTTCTCTGTTTTCCTTTGCAACAAACATTGTCATGGAGTCGGTGATGGCTGGAATTTTGAAGAGGAAGGCGGCGGCGGCCAAAGAAATGGAGGCGCTCGGCATCTAGCCGGTCGGCTCTAATGAGGGGGAGAGCGAGACAAATGCTGGGGAGTCGGCTGCTCAGGCTTCTCTCCCAGAGCCAGCGGCTGGCGCAACTGCTAGTCGAGAGCCTTCCGTTCGGGATGAAGGCTCGGCTCAGGAGGAGGAGCGCCCCTTCGTCAAAAACGACGCCGCACGGAGACACCGCTCCGCTGGGCTACATCTGCGGTTCATCCATCCGAGCGGGCCACCACCGCTTCTCGAGGCAAAGCGCCAGAGGTGGAGGCGATTTCGTCCGATCAGACGCCCTCCCAACTAGACGCGTCTGCGGACCCCCTTGAGGCCGTTCCGATCAACGCCCTTCCACCCGCTCCCCGCCAGGTCCAACGTTCAACACTTTTGTCCCAGTTTTCGGCGCCGGCCTCTGATCCTTCCCCGGCTTCCGCCCAGACAACGCCCGGTCGACGCCGCACCATCCGGGTTTCCCTGCATCTCCTCACCGAGGAATTAATGCCCGAAGCCGATCGGCCAATAACGCCCGAGCACCTGATCACAATGAAAGGGCCCTTAGCTGAAATGTGGGCCGATGCTCGAGCACGCGTCGCAATGATTCCCCTCAGTAATCTGGCCAACAGCCACATACAACAGGCCACGGGGGTAAGTTTGTTTTCTAGTCCTTTACGCATTCTCTCCGACCGGCTTCTAACAACTTTGCTCGTGACAGAGATGGGTGGAGGAGATTGCCGTTTGCAATCGTCTGGCGATGGTGGATGCAGAATTAAAGAGGCTGAAGGCTCCGGGCGGCCCTTCCGGCTCACAAGGTCCATCATATGCCGAGCTGCAAAAAGAGCTCAAAAAGACCCAAGATTTACTGGAGGCCGAACGGAAGAAGTCGGCCGACGAGGCGCACAATCTAGCCGAACTTGATCGCTTGAACAAATCACTGGATCGCAAGATAAGCCTGGCCACCGAGCGGAAGAAAACGGCTATCTCCGATCTGGAGAAGAAGAACGTAGAGGCTCGGGGGCTGGAGCAAAAAGTTAAAGAGCTGATGGACCAACTGGCCAACGAGAAGACTGGCCGCTCGGATGAGGTGACGAAACTCGAGGCTATTTTACAAGAACACCAAGTAGCCGCCGATGCTTCCCGAGCGTCACTTAAAGAATATCAAGAGGTCGAGCCAAGCCGGGTCGCCGCCCTGAGACAAAATTACATCCGTTCGGCCGAATTTTCGGAGAAAGTTTGCGAGCGGATGTACATGGCCTTTGAACTTGCCATGAATGCCACGACAGAATATTTGAAGTCCAAAGGGCAACTTCCCGATTCCGCTGTTATCCCCGCTCAGGACCAGGCAACACTCCTCAACAACATCCCGAAGGATCTCTACGAGTATTTAGAATAGAAGTTTGCCTGTTATTCGGCCGCTCGGCTAAAAACTATCACTTTTTGTAATTCGACCGTTCGGCCATAATTTTTCTAATGATATGCTACCCCCTTGTCTGCTTTTTTCTTTTGCTAAGCAATATGAGTGTTGTCCGCTTGGCTCTTATCACACCTCTCTTGTGTTCGAAAGGGATTTTTACGAAGTATTTTGCATAGTTTTTCCACTCGGCTTAATATATCATGTCTCGACAAAAGAGGTTGTTCCCTGGACGTTGATGAAGTACTTTTGGGTACTTGGCCGATCGACTAAACGACTCAGCAGCGAAACCTATTGCATTCGTCCAGTCGGAGGGTTTATAGTCGCCGGCTCGACTCTCGATATTTAACATCGGAGCTCGACGGTCTTCCGCTCGGAGGGTTTATAGTCGCCGGCTCGACTCTCGATTTTTAACGTCGGAGCTCGACGGTCTTCCGCTCGGAGGATTTATATCGCTCGACTCTCGATTTTTAACGTCGAGCTCGACGGTCTTCCGCCGGAGGGTTTATAGTCGCGGCTCGACTCTCGATATTTAACGTCGGAGCTCGGCGGTCTTCCGCTCGGAGGGTTTATAGTCGCCTCGACGATATTTAACGTCGGAGCTCGACGGTCTTCTGCTCGGAGGGTTTATAGTCGTCGGCTCGACTCTCGATTTTTAACGTCGGAGCTCGACGGTCTTCCGCTCGAAGGTTTATAGTCGCCGGCTTGACTCTCGATTTTTAACATCGGAGCTCGACGATCTTCCGGTCGGAGGGTTTATAGTCGCCGGCTCGACTCTCGATTTTTAACGTCGGAGCTCGACGGTCTTCCGTTCGGAGGGTTTATAGTCGCCGGCTCGACTCTCGATTTTTAACGTCGGAGCTCGACGGTCTTCCGCTCGAAGGGTTTATAGTAGCCGACTCGACTCTCGATTTTTAACGTCGGAGCTCGACGGTCTTCTCTCGGAGGGTTTATAGTCGCCGGCTCGACTCTCGATATTTAACGTCGGAGCTCGACGGTCTTCCGCTCGGAGGGTTTATAGTCGCCGGCTCGACTCTCGATTTTTAACGTCGGAGCTCGACGGTCTTCCGCTCGGAGGGTTTATAGTCGCCGGCTCGACTCTCGATATTTAACGTCGGAGCTCGACGGTCTTCCTCTCGGAGGGTTTATAGTCGCCGGCTCGACTCTCGATATTTAACGTCGGAGCTCGACGGTCTTCCGCTCGGAGGGTTTATAGTCGCCGGCTCGACTCTCGATTTTTAACGTCGGAGCTCGACGACCTTTAAGGCTAATTTCAACACCGCCGCTCGGCGAAGATATTTGCCATCTTTTATCATTTTGCTTCCTGTATTACAAAGATATGGACGACCAAAACATATATAAAATTACATTTAGCGCACCTCTCACCCAGCTCGGTACGGCTGGAGATGATTCGCGCTCCATGGTCGGTCCAGCCGCCGTCCGTCTTGATCCTCCAAATAATAAGCACTCGAGCGGAGCTTCTCGATGACTTTGAAGGGGCCCGCCCAAGGAGCCTCCAGCTTGCCAACGTCGCCGACCGGCTTTACTTTCTTCCAGACAAGGTCGCCAACTTGGAATGCTTTAGGGATCACGCGCCGGTTGTAGTTCTGCTTCATTCTTTTCCGGTACACCATCAACCGGACGGACGCTTTGGCATGCTCTTCATCGATCAAGTCCAACTCCATGTTCCTCTGCTCGGCATTATCATCGTCATAATTCTGGATCCGAACGGACTCGACGCTGAATTCGATCAGAATAACCGCTTCGCCGCCGTACACAAAATGGAATGGCGTGACGCCCGTTCCCTCCTTTGGGGTCGTGCGGATAGCCCATAAAACGCCTGGCAGCTCGTCCGCCCAGCTTCCTCCCATGTGTTCAAGTATAGCCCGAAGAATTCTAAGGATTTCTCTGTTGGTTACTTCCGCTTGGCCGTTGCTTTGGGGATACGCCACGGACGTAAAATGTTGTTCAATGCCATAACTTTTGCACCAGTCTTCGAGCTGCTTCCCGGTGAACTGTCGTTCGTTATCTGATACGAGCCGGCGAGGGATGCCGAACCGATAGATTATATGTTGCCAGATAAACTTCTTGACCATCTGCTCGGTGATCTTGGCTAGTGGCTCGACCTCCACCCATTTGGAAAAATAGTCGACCGCCACCAATAGAAACTTCCGCTGACCGGTCGCCATAGGAAACAAACCCACTATGTCCATTCCCCACTAATCGAACGGACATGCTATTGTAGATGCCTTCATTTCCTCAGCCGGTTGATGGGAGACATTGTGATACTTCTGGCAGGAAAGGCACGTCACGACGGTCCGAGCGGCGTCTGCTTGCAGGGTTAGCCAGAAGTATCCGGCCAGCAGGATCTTCTTAGCTAGCGATCGTCCGCCCGGATGCCCTCCGCACGATCCTTGATGCACTTCTTGGAGGATGTACGCCGTGTCTTCCGAGCTCACACATTTCAAAAGTGGGCGGGAGAAAGCCTTCTTGTAAAGTTGGTCTCCAATGAGTGTGAACCGACCGGCTCTCCTCCTTAATAGCTGGGCTACTTCCCGATCGGATGGTGTTGCCCCCGACCGAAGAAACTCCATGATGGCTGTCCTCCAATCACTCGAAAACTCGAGGCCCTCCATCCGGTCGACGTGTGCCACCAAAGATATTTGTTCAATTGGCTGCTGGATGACGACCGGTGATATTGAACTTGCAAGGTTGGCTAACTCATCTGTTGCCTGGTTTTCCGCTCGAGGTATCTTCTGGATAATGACTTCTCTGAAGTTGGCCTTAAGCTTTTCGAAGGCTTCAGTTTAGAGTTTGAGTCGAGCGTTGTTAATCTCAAAAGTGCCAGAGAGCTGCTGAGCGGCCAACTGAGAATCTGAATGCAGCGTCACCCGACCGGCCCCCACATGCCGGGCGGCCTGCAAGCCGGCTATAAGGGCCTCATACTCTGCTTCGTTATTAGTAGCTCTGTAATTCAGCCAGACGGATAAGTGCATCCTTTCTTCTTAGGGAGAGAGTAATAGCACACCAATCCCGCTCCCGAGCCGAGTGGATGATCCGTCCACAAATATTTTCCACATAGCTTCGGGCTCTGGCCTTTGCACTTCGGTGATAAAATCTGCCAAGGACTGCGCCTTTACTGCCGAGCGGGGTTGGTACTGAATGTCAAATTCGCTCAACTCCGTTGTCCATTTGATGAGCCGTCCGTACGCTTCTAGATTCAACAGCACTCCTCCCAATGGACTATTCGTCCGGACGATGATTATATGTGCCAAGAAATAAAGACAAAGTCTCCGAGCGGCGAGGACCAAAGCAAAAGCCAGTTTCTCGAGCCCAGTGTAGCGAGATTCAACGTCTTTTAATATATGGCTCAAGAAGTACACATGTTGTTCTTCTCCGCTCGTCCTTACTAATGCCGAGCCTACGGCCTGCTCGGTTGAAGATAAGTAAATACAGAGCGGTTCACCCACAGCTGGCTTGGCTAGCACAGGCAGAGAGTTCAGGTATGTCTTAAGCTCTTCGAACGCCCGATCGCAATCTTCATCCCAATGAAACTTAGTAGCCTTGCGCAAGATTTTGAAAAACGGGAGACTCCGATCGGCCATCTTCGAGATGAATCTGGACAATGCTGTTATTTGACCGGTCAAGCGTTGTACTTCCCTCAGATTTCTTGGGGACGGCATATCATGTAGTGCTTTCACCTTACTGGGATTTGCCTCGATGCCCCGCTCGGTCACTATATAGCCCAAGAAACGCCCGCCTTTTGCCCCGAACAGACACTTCTGAGGGTTCAGCGTAACTCCATACTTCCTCAGCGTTCGGAAGGTCTCCTCCATGTCTTTAAAAAGATCGGCCGATCAGACGGACTTGATGAGAAAATCTACGTACACTTCCAAATTTCGCCCGATCTGCTCCTTGAACACTTTGTTCATCAAGCGTTGGTAAGTTGCTCCCGCGTTCTTCAGTCCGAACGGCATCACATTGTAGCAGTTAGTGCCGTCGGCTGTAACAAAGCTGACCTTCTCTTGATCTTCTCGGGTGAGCGGCACTTGATGGTAGCCCTGATAGGCATCGAGCATGCATATCAACTCGCAGCCGGCTGTGGAGTCCACCAGTTGATCGATCCGGGGTAGAGGATAAAAATCCTTTGTGCATGCTTTGTTGAGATCCCGGAAATCGATGCAAACTCTCCACTTGTTGCCCGGCTTAGAGACTAGTACTACATTCGCCAGCCAGCTCGGGAACTGGACCTCACGTATGTGGCCGACCTCCAGGAGCTTCTCAACCTCCGCTCGGATGATGACATTTTGTTCGACGCTGAAGTCCCTCTTCCTTTGCTTCACCGGCTGAGCGTCCGGTCGGACGTGGAGCTCGTGCTGCGCTATACTTGGCGAAATCCCGGGCAGCTCATGTGTTGACCAAACGAAGACATCACAATTTTTCTGGAGACATTTGATTATTTCCTTTTTCTGGCTTGCCTCTAGATCGGCCGCAATGAATGTGGTGGCCTCCGATCGGGTTGGGTGAATCTGCACTTCCTCTTTTTCTTCATAAACCAAAGAGGGTGGTTTTTCGGTTATGGCGTTTACCTCGATCCGGGGCGCCTTCCGAGCGGAATTGGCTTCAGCTCGGACCATCTCGACGTAGCATCACCGAGCTGCCAGCTGGTCTCCACGCACTTCTCCGACTTTATCTTCCACTGGGAACTTGATTTTCTGGTGGAAGGTGGAGACGGCCGCTCGGAACTCACTATGCGCCGGTCGCCCCAAGATAACGTTGTATGCTGAGGGAGAGTCGACCATGACGAAGTTTGCTGTCCGCGTCCTTCTGAGCAGCTCTTCTCCCAGCGAGATAGCCAGTCGGACCTGTCCAACCGGCAAAATTTCATTGCCCGTAAACCCGTAGAGGGGGTTGTCATGGGCAGCAGCTCGGCTCGATCTATTTGCAGTTGGTCGAAGGCCTTCTTGAATATAATATTGACCGAGCTTCCTGTATCGATAAAAACGTGGTGAATAGTATAGTTAGCTATTACCGCTTTGATGAGGAGAGTGTCGTCATGTGGCACTTCGACTCCCTCCAAGTCCCTGGGTCCGAAACTGATTTCGGGACCGCTCGCCCGTTCTTGGCTGCAGTCGACCGCATGGATCTGAAGCTGTCTGACGCTCGCCTTCCTTGCTCTGTTGGAATCGCCTCCGATCGGCCCCCCAGCGATGATGTTGATTTCGCCTCGGGAAGTGTTGCTTCTATTTTCTTCTTCCCAAGCGGACGGCCTAGGTTACTCCCTAGACCTCCGGGGGTTGTCCTCACACCTCGGAGTATGATGCCGCTCGGGAGTCTGTCTCTGCCGCCTGTCGGATATCATTCGATCGGCTTCACGAGGGCGCTGTCGCCTGTCGGATGATGGCGATCGACGGTGGCCACCCCGGGGCACAGGGTGGGCGATCAAGGGAAGGCTTCGACAATCTCTTGTATTATGCGTGTCTGTCCGGTGGAATGAGCAAAACATTGGGGTCCATACCTTCTTTTTAGGTTTGGGTCGCTCGGCAGATACTTCTTGAATGGTGTGGGATCTTGCATGTTGCTGGGGGCGGGTTGCTTCAGTTCGCGGTCCTCTGGGCGGCTGATGAGCAGTGTGCGGCTTCCGCTCGGCAATGGGCGCCCGCTCGGTTGGAGCTTCCTTCCTTCAGGCCGCTTGGGCTTCCTCTACATTGATGTATTCATTGGCCCAGTGTAACATATGATCGTAATCTCGGGGCGACTTCCGAATGAGCGAGCGGAAGAAGTCCTCGTCCACGAGGCCTTGCGTGAACGCATTCATCATCGTTTCTGAGGTGGCCGTTGGAATGTCCATGGCCACCTGGTTGAATCGTCGTATATAAGCTCTGAGCGGCTCTCTGGGCTCTTGCTTGATGGCGAATAAGCTGACACTAGTCTTCTGGTAGCGCCGACTGCTTGTAAAATGGTGGAGGAAGGCCGTGCGGAACTCCTTGAAACTTGTGATGGATCCGTCCGGCAACCTCTGAAACCACCATTGCGCCGATCCCGAGAGGGTGGTAAAGAACACTCGGCACTTTACTCCATCTGTGTATTGATGAAGGGTGGCTGTGTTGTCGAACTTACCCAGGTGATCGTCCGGGTTGGTGGTTCCATTGTATCACCGATCGCCGGGGGCACATAGTGCTTTGGCAGAGGGTCTCGCAAGATGACCTCCGAAAACTGACGGTTGATCCGCTCGGGGGAGGCGTCCGCTCGGGGGGCCTTGCCTTTTCTGTTGTCTCGTATTGGCACTTCATCTGATGAAGATCCTCGATCACGATTGACTGTTGCGGCTTCAGGAGGCGTGCGGAATAGGGCCCAATGAAATGGAACCGTGGCATGCGGTGCTTCCGCTCGGGCCCCTGATGCTGATGTCGTTTGCTGCTCAATCTGCTCGGCTTGCGACTTCTGCCTTTGTTGATCCACAAGCTTAGCTGCTCTTGTTTCGATCAGAGCGTCGAGCTCCTCTGTGGAGAGCATCACCGAGTGCGGTCGTCCAGTTTCGTCCATTGCTTCCGCTCGGATGCAGGTGCGTTCCTACAGACGGCGCCAAATTGATCCTGTCCGAACGCTGAATCAACGGACACTGGGCACGTGGTGCTCTCCGAATTGCTGGCGTAGATCTCCGACTGGTCGTACGGACCTCCGGCGAACCTGCAAGGAAGTCGGGCCGGGAGGGGGTTCCCGGCGACGACCCTCCGACGCTCAAGTCAGGCAAGTGGACAACAAAGAGGTGGCTCCGAATATCAGAGAATGCGTACCTTCGGCGAAGTGTGAGGCCCCTTATATAGAGCTGTGAAGAGGCTCACGCACACATACCAAGGCGAATACGTGTCCTCTAACCATACCTCAGTATGGGTTTGTCAGAAGAGCTTACCTGACACCATACTGCTACAGTCTGAGCACATCTCTGATGGGACAGCGGAATCCTCTGTCGTAAGATCCTGCGTATGGCCTGGTCGTTGAACATACCCGCTGTCAGAAGGTGTTCCCTTGTCCTTTTGTCTCTTCTTACCCCATTCCGAGCGTCCGGCCGGTCGGCAGTCCCCTCACGTCCGGCCGGTCGTATGTGCTGGTCCGCTCGGGAGATTCCCGGTCGTGTGCTCTGTGGAGACTGTTCGCAGTATTACTACTTTATGCCATCGACCGAGCGGGCTACCCGCTCGGCCATACAACCCTGTTCAACATGAGCGTCGGAACCCCGACTCCCCGCCGGGGTGTCTTTGCTTCCGTTCGGAACGTTCGGTCGGTCGCCCCAATCTTTATCCGATCGGCAAAACCCCTGATTGACCTTTTACCTTTGAACCTCCATGTGGCGTTGACTCTGCTTAAAGGGGGGTCGCCCCTCCTCACTGTCGGATCAACAGTGTTCAGTTATACACTTAGTTCGCCACATCAACCTATGCTAGGTTGTGTCATGGTCTCACCATTTTATCCTTGGAAATAGTCATTCAAGTGTGACCTCTTAGCACCGTTGGATGGGGCAAATATATTTTATGGAGACTGCTTCGATGTAGGACTCGACGTCTCTATTCCTCGAGCGACGCTCCTCACGTAACTCAAACTCAGGCTCCGGGTTTGTTCAACGTCTATCTCGAGCTTTCAGCATAGCTTTATCCTCGGACTTGGGTAGCTTCAGACAACGTTGGATATCGACCTACTTAGCCAAGCCGTTAGCCTGAGATTATCAGTTAAAACTATCTTGACAAATAAGTAACTACTGTCCTTCCGATAGATTGCAACATTTTCAATCGGGATGGACGAGGCTGACACATATTGGAGCCAGATCTTCTGGTTCATAAAAAAGTGGATCAGGGGATGGACCACATGCAATTGCGGTCGTATCGTGGCCGCGATCGAACCGCAATTGATTGTGATCCCCCAGGTTCACTGTCCCCTCAGGTTATAGTTTGAGTCAAGGTAGATGGTCGAAGGTCACCCAAAGGCTGCTCCTCGCTCGACGCCAGGCTATCTGGCCATTTGCCTACTGCCAACGACCTCCGATCACCCGTCCCAATTCAAACTATAACCTGGAGGGAACGTAAACCCAAAGAGAAATCATAACTAATTACAGCCGGATTGCAGCCACAATCCAACTAATTACAAGTGATTTATTCTCTGATCCACTTTTTTTTCCCTGAAACAAAGGATTTATACTTTATATGTTGAGTTTGTTACATCTCACCAACTTGTGTCGTCATCTGAACCGAATGCATCTATTAATTAATAAATTATAATTTTATTAATTAACTCTCAATTAATTTGAAATAATTTTTAAGACTACAGAGGTCAAACTGAAGTATATCAAGGATGACAATTGAGAAAGGGCTAAAATGGATTTAACACTGCTAATTTTTATTCTATAAATAACCTATCGATGGTTTTCAAATGGGTGGCGGGATGGCGGCGCGTTCACCGAAGGGCGGAGAAGGCAAGGAGTTCTTTGCCGGATCCGCACAAACCCTGTCAAATCTGCTTCGTGTCTCTTCTTCATCGATGAAATTAGTTCTCGCTGACCGTGTCCATTATCGCATCAGGTCGATCTTTCGTTGAATCTCGCAATTTCCCTCTTTGCTTGCAATGTAAAAGCTGGAGCTCGACGATTGAAAAAGGTTCTCTGGATGTTTTTAGGGTTTCGAACATTTCTTGGCTTCCGTGTGAGATCGATGATCTTTGGCTGTATGGAGGAGCAGCGTGGCGACAAGCTTCCATAGCTCACTTTCTACCTCTGTCACATCATTCTCCTTCCAGGTGGGCTAGAGGTGTGCACGATGCGTTAACATCATCGTCAAAAGTATGATCTCTTCCTTTGTCATGACTTTACCTTGCCCATCGATGCTTCAGTTAGTAGGGTAGAAAGGCCCAATTAGTTGGCATGCTAAGTCAATCTTTATTGCAATGCTTTGTTCATTTTTTATGGTCAGATGATTCGATAATCTTTATATCACTTAAATGTGTGGTATTTTCTATGTCCGATGTAGGGAATCCATGGCTGACGGAATAAGGGAAGTTGTTTGTTCCTCCATGACTGATGGTAATGGAGAAAAACTCACTTAAAGCTTCCATTAATCTGAATCTTCCTAATAGTTCGATATACTGACTAGTCCTTGCTATGCTACACTTAATGAGTCATAGGCATCAGATAAACATGTGCTTGAAATTCATATCTTGCCTACTAGATCTCAGGAATTCACAGATACAATAAATAAATGTAAAGTATGGCATTTAAATTTCAGATACCGTCAATGTAGCCTTTATAATTAAAAAATATAGTAAGTAAATGATAAATGATCACTCACCGACAATGTGATTAATCCTTTTAGTGCAAATTATAGTAGTTTCAGGTGGGAATATGCATGGTTTAGCGAGCTCGGGTATCATTGGATCCCTCAAACCAGGCTATATGAACTTTGATCTCCTTCAACTTTCCTTGAACTGAAAGAATTCACCTTTGATGAATAAAGGTCAACCTGTTGCTCAAATACCACCTTTCAGGATTATTCCACCAACAAACAAGAAAGAACACATTGCTCTAGCAGGTGATCTAATAATCTAGTCATTAAGCATTTGTTCATTGGTTGCAATGTTGAAATGACAAGGTGATTTGGTGATATTTATTTTCATCGGTCTCAACATGATCGTAAAAAGGTAGGTGGTGCTCCTTGTTGAAGATAAGACCAACATCCACCTCAGGTAGCCCCAAAATATGGGCATTGAAGTTCATCTTATTGAGGACAATATGACTGAGCTACTTGCATTTAAATTTCATTATCCATAATGATCTCTCTTGGCTCCCACGTTTACAAGTGATGTATGTTAGTTCTATGAACCTTCAATATTCGATGACTTATAATGTTCGTTGTGTAATGATTGCCTCATTTAGGAAAGGTCATAAGTTTAAAATGTGGTGGCAAGAATCTCACCATGACACAAGGGTCACTACTCAACACGACATGACCTAGAGCAATAATGGTCAACATTGTAGTGATAATGTTATGTTCGAACATGTAAGTATTGGGTTTTTCATGATGGATGGAAATCATGATAGGGCCAGAGCTGACCCACAGAACAGGTACAATAATATACCAAATATAGTTTTGATAATGGACATTGGAGAGTGTACTCTGCACCTCTAGATTTTTAAGATGCTGATGCCATTCATTCAGACCTTCGCCCACATAACTTTGTAGGGGTTGGGTGAGATTACTGATGGCGCATGGTCTGTGAAATTACTTTAATGTTTTTGCTTGCATCAATTTATGACTTTGTACTGATTGCCAGTGCATATAGCATACCTGTGGAAACTTTATTGTTGCCCTCATCAATTACTTTTGGGGCCTGATAGACAGATTTAGACCTGGAAACCCATTATTGTATACTGGCAATCAGTTACTGATTCCCCATGTGTGATTCAGTTACCGAAGTAATTACTGAACCACCAATAGAAGTATCTCAACATGATATTTTGTTATTGTCGCAGAGGGTTTGCCAAATATGCGGGATCAGATTTATTCACTTAATTGAATTTGCTTGTAAATCTTATGATGGATGACAAGCAAAGGTGTTCCAAACCTTTTTTTTTTTTTAAAAAAAAACAGAATTGTATGCAACTGTTATTATGATTAACAGCCTAACAAATCAGAGACACAGTAGATTGTGCGCAACTTTGGGCACCTATTGTTCATGTTTAATATGAAGACTCCAATAGGGAATCTTGTTGCTTTGGTGCTCTCAAGCCTGTATCAGATATCTTAAATCTCATTGTCTTTGTACGTAGCAAATGTAGACATATTGACATACGAGTTTTGATTCAAATCTATCGCCTTGTTGGTTGTGAGGTAATATAATCTAGGATTTGAGAAGTAAGTCATGAAGTATGTCATATTGCTTTAAGTTTCATTCGTGCTGTCTTTTTTACTCTTCATATTTAACCTCAAAACTCCAGTAAGGAATCATGCTGTTGCTTGGGAGCTCTGGAGCTTATAGCAGATATCTTCAATCTCTGTATCCTAGGTATTAAGTGTTGGCGTATTGACTCGTTAGTATCGATCTGAATTTACTTCTCGCCTTGTGATTTTTTATTTAATAGAATCGAAGATTTGAGAACCCAGGCCTGGAGTATCTGATATTGCCTGCCTCAGCCATCTATAGGTAAGACTCGGTATTTTATACTTGCTAGAATTTGATTCTTTCATGCTGAATTATTTCAAAAATTACTATTTTTTCCTTCATGTTGCTTATTGTTCGTTTGTGAATACTTTTATCCCTTGTCAATTTGCTTAAGAAAAAACATATTTCATGTCATTTCCATGTAAATTTCTAATAGTGAGGGTTCAGAGAGTGATGGGGTGTGTGTGTGTTTTTTTTTTTTTCATTTTCCTCTGATGAGAAGCATCTGTATATGTTTGCGTATCAAGCTGAATAACTGACATGATAGGACAAGTCAAACTCCCAAAGGTTGGCCTAGTTGTACATGCATGAATATTATGGGGGCAAGTAAACTGAGAGAGCTTGATTGAAGCAAATGCAACACTGATTGAATATAGATCCAAGTGAATTTAGGGATCTAGGTGACTAGACATCTAAGTAAATAGAGCGAATACTTTAGTATTATAAAGATATTTGTTTTATGACCGATAGTTTCTTATAAATTAAGAATCAAATTAAGGATTTTTTAAATTGTTTATTGCCATTTTTTATTATTACTCAAATATAGTATTCTATAAAACAAGCATTTTCCTGTCTGTAGCTGTTTAAAAACTGTACTGGCTTACTGATTCAAATCGTAAAGTTGTTTGAGTGAAAACCAGTCATGAAAATTGGATAAAAATTGAATCGGAGTTGTGAACCATTGGTTCAGTAGTTGAATCAATGGATCCAATTACATATTAAATAAAAAATCAAACTAATTATTAGGAATATAATTAAAGTCTCACATTAGAAAGTCATGAAACAATTTATAGATTTTAAAAGGAATAAAAATATTTTATTGGTATGAGATTTTTTTGGTAGAATTCAAAAATAACACTATAGGAGTTTAGACTAGGATAATATTATATCAATTTGTTATTAGAACCATGGTAGAACCGTTGAAAACCCTGATGATGGTAAGGACCAGAGAACTGATCAGTTTCTAAAATTTTGACTGATTTTATTTGTTCTCTTCAAAAATTCTCAAAATACTAATTTATCTACTCTAGCATTCCACAATTAAGGAGATAAAGATTTCACTTTTGTCCATACTGATATTAAATTTTAGTGAATTAGATATATTTATTTTGGCCAATGTATAAATGTGTTATATGAGCGGCCTGACATGGGCAGAGATTGATTCTTGGACTGTGACCTCAAACAAGGTTCTATTCCTGACATGCATCGCGACTTTTTCTTGGAGCAATCTTAAGATGAGTGATCAATAGAGGAGTTTCTCACCTCCAGTTAAAATCCACTAAGCAACAAAATCTTATCGCTAATTGTATGGGATATTATCTAAAGTGGATAATATCTTGATATTGATATGATATTGTCGAGTATAAGATATGTTTCCTAATGACATTAAAATAAGACCATGTTGGGTGTGTGATTCGAAGATTAATCAAGTGGAGGCTGTTGAGAATGTTGTGATGCAGCTTGATACGGTATCTTAGGAGATACGGTATCTTAGGAAGGATCCAAAGGTGATTTGAGGTCAAGAGTCAGGATGATGTGACAGTCAAAGTTAAGATAAAATGATGGTCAGAGTTAGGATACATGTGGCCAAACGAATCACCTCTCCTGGGCAAGACTCGTCTACTCTCCCGATCAACTCCAGTGCCAGTCGGACACCTAGGACTCATCTCTCAGTACTCATGGGTATGACTCCCAGTCTACTCTCTCGGTCGGCCCATCACAGGTCGGACACTCAGGGCTCAACTCATGATACTCATGGGCATGATTCTCAATCTACTCTCTCAGTCAATCTCAGTATCGGTCGAACACCTAGGGCTCAACTCTTATTACTCATGGGCATGACACCCAGTCGACTCTCTCGGTTGGGCCTAACACCGGTCCGATACTTAGGGTTCAGCTCTCAGCACTCATGGGCATGACTCCCAATCTACTCTCTCGATCGGCCTTAGAGCCGGTCGAACACCCAAGGCTCAATTTTGCATGGGCATAACTTTCAGCCTATTCTCGGTCAGCTCCAGTGTCAGTCAGACACCCAGGGCTTAGCTCTCAGTACTCATGGGTATGGCTCCCAGTGTACTCTCCTGGTCAACCCCAGTGTTGATTGGATACCTAGGGCTTAGTTCTCAATACTCATGGGCATGACTCTCATTCTAATCTCAGTCGACCCTAGCATTGGTCGGATACTCAGAGCTCATCTCCCCCAGTTCTCAGTACTCATGGGTATGACTCCCAGTCTATCCTCTAGTGCCGACTGGACACCCAGGGCTCATCTCCCCTTGTTTCTCAATATTCATAGGCATGACTCCAAGTCTACTCCCAGTCGGCCATAGCATCAGTTGGATATCGAGGGCTCAGCTTCTCATAGGCACGACTCCCGGTTGGCCTTTGAGTCGGTCGGACCATCGCCAGGAAACAACCTTGTCAAAGAATAATAACCACCTGTTAGAGAATAATGACTATTTATTAGTGAATATTCTGATACTCGTTTACATACATATCACAGAACCTTCTTCTATCCAATGGAAGTCCGTCATATATCCTTTGTTATCCAACATACCCTGACATTAGACATTTTCTGATGCCTCATTATGACAAAAGTTATGAGAAGCAGTATAAAAAGGCAGTCCTCTCCGTTGGTTAGATCCGTGCATACATACACATCTACTACAGTTTTACTATTTATATGCTTCTTGCACTTTTTAGCTCTGTCCCGGTTCTGACTTGAGCGTTGCACTACCTGTGTCAGGAACCCTTTTCTTGGTTCTGGTCTTAACGCTCCCATGCGAATTGTCTGTGGTGTGCGCAAGTCCGTGGATATTATCTTCGATCGTCTTTTCCTACTCCGCTCGAAGACCTAAAGCTTGCGACGTATCTTTGGGTCCCAGATCCTAGTCCTCTTGCCATCAACTCTCTTGCCCTTACCATTGGCCTCCCATATGATTTAGTTTTCGAATGGGATCATAAGATGAGATCATAGCTTAATGAGGACGGAGAGTGATCCTAGAGTAATTATAGAATGTGTAATCATTCGGTCGTTATTTTGGAGTCGAATTTTATCATACATAAAATCATATGGGATCTATATTCTATAGTATGAGAGGTTAGCTAAAGTGGATAATGTATTAATGTTGCTAACTATTATAAAAAATACAATCCTTATAATTAAAATTTATTAATTATGTAATTGAGCTGGTTAATAACATTCGGTCCAATCAGTTTTTTTTAATCCATCTGTTCAGGTTTTACCGATTATTTCTAAAAGTAAACGAACTTTCCCCTATTTATCTACCCAGTAAATATAATTTAGAGCATAATTTATGTACACTTCGAAATTGACCTTTGCACTATTCGTTCGAACTCTCTTTTTTCTTCTAAATGTTTTACCACACCCGTGGGGGCTTGGTTCAAGGAGTTAGCTAGTCCTGCAAGTGATCAATTACTTCACTCGTTCAAGTCGTCAATCATAATACTCTTAAAACTTTTAGATGTTGATTTTCCATCTAATTTTGATAAGGTCAAATGTCTTGGATCGTCAAATTATCTGTCAATGAATAAATTTACATGCACATTTTTTGAAGATCGTTGGTGAAAGAGATGAGGGACCTGAAAGACATTCCAAAAATAAGTTAAATTGGCGTCGAAAAGATCTCGACCAACCACTTTGACGCTCAATTTTGGGTTTTCTTAAGATAATTATTGGACCGATCTTGGAAGAAGATGAAGGAGAAAACCTGATGGAGTTGTATAGAGTTTAAAATCTTTTATCCTTACCTTTTTCTAGGGTTTATATAATTATCAGAACACCATTATCTCGTTAGACATTATGTTACATACACAATCATCCTCATATGAGTCAATGGAGAACCAGATCGACTATCATTAGTTATCTTCCCATTCACCAAATGTCACATGTTTGAAGGAGGGTATCTATAGGACCAACTCCTTAACCGTCTCTGCATTCATCTGGTACCACATGTTCTAGAATATTTGTGGGCCTCATACAAGGATGGACAAGGGAATGAGGTCGATGGAGAGTGACCTTGAGAATAAACAAAGTCGAGATCCGATTGCTGAGGCATGGAGGGTATTGATGATCGCTTGGTCAGATGTGATACCGACATATGAGATTGAGGAATGGAGAGTGTCAGTGACTAAGACCAAGCCAGATGTGATGCTAGGATATGAGAACGAGGCGTGGAAGACGTCGACAATTGAGGCCGAGCCAGATGTGATGTCGGGATCTAAGACTGAGGCATGGAAGACGTTGACAATTGAGGCCGAGCCAGATGTGATGTCGGGATCTAAGACTGAGGCATGGAGGGTGTCAACGGCTGTGGTCGAGCTAAGGATGCTAGGATATGAGATCGAGATATGGAGTATGTCGGGGGAGATGCCTAGATTTGAGTCTGGCGTGGAGGGTGTTGGTGACTTAAGTTGAGCAAGATGTAATGTCGAAATATGAGATTGAGGTGTGGAGGGTGTTGGCAGCTGAGGTCGAGCCAGATGTAATGTGAGGATATGAGATTGAGGTATGGAGGATGTCTGTAACTGAGGTCAAGCTAGGATGTCAGGATTTGAGACTAAGATACGGAGGATGTTGGGAGAGATGTCTGGATCCGAGGCTGAGACATGGAGGTGTGTCGGCAATTGAGCATGAGACCAAGAAAGCATTAGGATTCAGAGTCGAGACAAAAGCGATATTGGTGATTGAGACGGAGCTAGTGGTTGAGACTGGGTGGGTGTTGTGATTTATATTTGATAAGACACCTTTGAAATGAGTGTGTTGAACGAGTTTTATTATACCTGAATCCTTTTTAAATTGAGTTTGATCTTTGTGAATTAAGTCTACCTCATCTTGATTTTGATTGACAGATTATCTTAGTATGACTTTTGATCTTAGTATGCTAGAGGAAGGAAGCCCGGACCCAGAGATCCAGGTGGAGCTTTATTCAGATACTCGTATTCTTCGAAGGGGTGAATATTCGCCAAGGTGGAGATTGTTGACGGGTGACTCATATTTGGATGAGGTCAATACGATGAATGTTATGGAAAAAAAATCTGTTAAAATTTTTCGTAATAAAATTCTGTTACAATTTTCCATAATAGAATTCTGTTGCGATTTTTCATAACAACAACAAACACAAGAATAATTAGATGTGATTCTTTTGTGTAGAGAAAGTTATAATAAAGTTTCGGCCGTTTTGTGGAGTACGCAGGCCGCCGAACTACAGTAATTCTTTTTCTTTCTCTTCTTCTCCTTCCTCGTGTTTGCTCTCCTTTTGTGTGTCTTTGTCTTGTTGCTCCGCGCGATATCTTTTCTCTCTTTCTCTTCTTCCGCGTTAGAGGTTGAGAGGTGTTGCTCCCTTCTTTACACAACAACCGACATATGAGATTGAGGTATGGAGAGTGTCAGTGACTAAGACCAAGCCACTTTGACGCTAAATTTTGGGTTTTCTTAAGGTAATTATTGGACCGATCTTGGAAGATGGAGAAGGAGAAAACCTGATGGAGTTGTATAGAGTTTAGAATCCTTTATCCTTACCTTTTCTAGGGTTTATATAATTGTCAGAACAACATTTTCTCGTTAGACATTATGTTACATACTCCATCATCCTCATATGAGTCAATGGAGAACCAGATCGACCGTCATTAGTTATCTTCCCATTCACCAAATGTCACATATTTGAAGGAGGGCATCTATGAGACCAACTCCTTAACCGTCTCTCCATTCATATGGTACCACGTGTTCTAGAATATTTGTGGGCCTCATACAAGGATGGACAAGGGAATGAGGTCGATGGAGAGTGGCCTTGAGAATAAATAAAATCGAGATCCGATTGCTGAGGCATGGAGGGTATTGACGACTGTCTGGTCAGATGTGATACCGACATATGAGATTGAGGCATGGAGAGTGTCAGTGACTAAGACCAAGCCAGATGTGATGCTAGGATATGAGAACAAGGCATGGAAGATGTTGACCATTTAGGCCGAGCCAGATGTGATGTCGGGATCTAAGACTGAGGCATGGAGGGTGTCGACGGCTGAGGTCGAGCTAAGGATGCTAGGATATGAGATCGAGATATGGAGTATGTCGGGGGAGATGCCTGGATCTGAGGCTGGCGTGGAGGGTATTGGTAACTTAAGTTGAACAAGATGTAATGTCGAGATATGAGATTGAGGTGTGGAGGGTGTTGGCAGCTGAGGTCGAGCCAGATGTAATGTGGGGATATGAGATTGAGGCATGGAGAATGTCGATAATTGAGGTTGAGCCAGGATGTCAGGATCTGAGATCAAGACACGGAGGCTGTCCGAGGAGATGTCTAGATCCGAGGCTGAGACATAGAGGTATGTCGACAATTGAGCATGAGACCAGGCAAGCATTAGGATTCAGAGTCGAGACAAAAGTGATATTGGCGATTGAGACAGAGTTAGTGGTTGAGAGTGAGTGGGTGTTGTGATTTATATTTGATAAGACTTGAACCTTTGAAATGAGTGCGTCGAACGAGTTTTATTATACCTGAATCCTTTTTAAATTGAGTTTGATCTTTGTGAATTAAGTCTACCTCATCTTGATATTGACTGACAGATTATATTAGTATGACTTTTGATCGCATAAATACGTAGGGGCCGTGTGATTTCGCCACATCAATAACTATACCTCTTCTGCTGCTGAGTGCACACCAAGAGGCAGTTTGTCTCCTATCCACTGATTGCAACCTTCCACTGCCCCCAACACTCGCCTCCGAATCCTCAATTATTAAGGAGGATTATGGATCATCCCAGTTCCTGTTATAAAGCGAAAGCACCTTGATCTCACAGATGCCCAACTCCAACTTCCCCTGGTCCCTGCCTTCATTCTCATCACCTACTTCTCTACCTTTTCTTTTTCTAATTTGGACGGACGGCTGTGGCTGGAGCAACTAGTGCTCCTCATTGATGATCCTTCTCTTCACCTCTCCACTCGCCCATGCCTACCTTTTTTTTTCCCTCTTCCTTACTGTGCTTTCTTTCCCAAATCCCATGGCCAACAACTTTTGTTGGGTCGGTTTCAGCTGTCAACGTAGGAGATCGACCTGGAAAGTATCTCTCTCACTCCAAGCCAAACCTCCTTCCTCGCGTGCTCTTGTGTAAATGACTTGTCCAGCATGTTGCGGGAGCGATTCTTCCTCTTGAACATGCGTCCCTGTCTTCTTTTTTTCCCCCGCTGCTTCCTCACCCCCATTGCCCCTGTTCAGTCTCCTGTGTTGGCGCATTATCACAGAGGTCCTCTTTAGGTATGATCGTATAAAAGGACGTCTTGTGACTCATGTTCATGCAGGAATAATCATAAGATAAAAAGTTGTACAATGTATTTTAGGAAATCTGCTCTTTCTTCTTCTATTTTCTTGCTTCCTCGTGTCATCGCACCTACTCAGACTCCTGTTCTGGCGCAGTAGCGCCACCCTTCCATAGTTCCATTCCTGGCCTTCAGCTATAGACTATAGTTTTCAGTCAGATGCATTACTATGTCCGAATCGTAGTGGTGTGGAATGTGAGAGAGATTACTGATTACATTCCTTGGGAAGCATAGAGGAATCTTGAACAGCAGATGGGCAACTTGCCATCATTTTCTAGCTCATAAATTGACCTCCACTTTGCTCTTGCTCTATATACCTGAAGATGACAACACGCGTGTAATAATTTGACCGGTTTAAGTGTCTAATAGTTTCTAACATTCATAGAGTATTCATATCTAAGGTCATGGCATTGACTAACTCAACCGACGAGCCTAACTAATCTTACTTGAGCTCAACTAGTTAAATTGGCTAAGTCTCCTCAATTTGATTGACTCGTGCATTCCACTCTTCCACCCTATTGATTTGCTTCCGATTACTTTAATTAGTTTATTTAATGCCTTTAGCTGGATAGACAATGAACTACTTATTCTGTAATAAAATATTAGAAGATTGTTTTTTATAATTGGGAATCATAATTTGGTAGGCATTAATATTTTATTATCATTTTTATCAACTAAATATAAAACTTGGATTCAACATCAATTTAATGTGTATGTAATTTCATAAACAAAGAATGAACTGCTCTAGAAGCCAATTTTTTTAAAATTTTGGAATAACGTATAGTATAAATTTAGACAACTTCAAATCACTTCAAATTAAAATTATTATATTTATGAAAATCTTCTTAATATATTTATATTCTTATATCTAAATTTATCATTTCAAATTAAAATAAATGTAGTTCTAAAAATTTTCTTAATAATTTTATATCTTTATATCTTAATTCAAAGTAAAAATTTAAAGATATATTTTTAATTTAATTCACTATTATCAAATTTAGATCCATCAATATAAATACATTAAGAAGGTTTTGATGAGTATATTAATTTTGATTTAAAATGTTTCGGAGATGATAGTCCTAGAGAAAGAGAAAAGATTTTTCAAAAAATATAGTACTTGATTTAGATAATACTAAAATTTACGGTTTAGTAAAATATTATTGCGGAGGATACATTACTCGACATCTTTTGACATCGAATATTCCTTGCCGCTTCATTATTGAGGAGGTTATAAGAGATAATATAAAAAGGAGAGATCTTCTCCGTTGGCGAGGTGCGTGACATTATGGTTTACTATGTCTAATCACACACTCGTATCTACTATTCATCTTCTCCACTTTTTGTTCAGCCATCGTACTGACTTGAGTATCGGAGGACCTACATTAGGGACTTTCTCTAGTTCTCGCCCTAATGTTTTGTTTAATCTTTCTGTTGGATACGATTTTCCAAACCAAAATTTTGGTACCATCGTGTTGGTTAGTCCTAGGAAAATCGTACCGGTTCCACTGTACAAAAATTTTGTACAAGTGTCGAACCTTTCCTTAAATAACCTATTGTGTTCTTTAGAAGTTAGGAATCGCAGACGGAACTTAACATCATTGATTCCAAATTTAACTTATCTGTTTTTAATGGTTTAGATTTGGATCGCAAGCGGAACTTAGCACTATTGATCCAAATTCACCTATGTTATTAATTCCATTAAATATTAATTTCCAAAATTGATTTCCAAGACTGCATGACGAGGCATATGACCTTCTTGGATATGAGAGCAACCACCACCGCCTAGACAAAGTCTTTTAAGAAAAGCTAATATTTAATTTCCTTAAATAACTCTAGGTTTAACCAAAAAGAATAATCGAATCACAAATTCGAAAAATAAAACAAAAAAAACACAAATTCGAAACAAATCCGAAAACTCTAGAATCATATGCCTCTTGTGTTTGGTATTTCTAAAAATAACTATACAAAGAAAAACTAGTATGATGTGGAAAACAATTACTAGTTATACCTTTCTTTGTAAGCAAATAACCTCTTGATCTTCTACCGTATTCCTCTTCTTATCCCGGACGTTGTTGTTGGGACCAAATATGTAGCTAAGGGGGGAGGGGGGTGGTGAATAGCTCGTCGCGTGCTCGTGGTCGACATTGCTTGTTTCTTCAAAGATGTGCAGCGGAAATATACAAGAAACAACACACACCACGCTAACAAGTAGATTTACTTGGTATCCACTTCCAAAGGAGGTGACTAGTCCAAGGATCCACACACTCACACACACCTCCACTAATAAACACTCCTTTTCGATAACTACCGAAGGTGGAGAAGCCCTACAAGTTCACACTACAAGAAGAAAGGGAAAGGATACACAAATACAAGCAAAAGCTTACAATGAGTATAGAAAACCCTAACCCTAGCTTTCTTCCTCTTGCTGTAGATCCGCCTCTTGACTTGGAAAAACCTCCAAGAGCTTCAAGAACTGGCGGCGAGAATCCTGTGGAGAAGCTCTGTGATTGCTGGTGAAGATCGGGAGAAGTGGCCGAGAGTTCTGCCGAAGGAATCGCACGCCTGCAGCCTTTATCCGCGCCAACGGTCGGATCCCGATCGATCGGATTGCTCCCAATCGATCGGGGAAGCTTTGGATCGATCGGTCGATCGATGCAGAGCGCCTCTGTGCTCTGCGGGAAATGCCTGGATCGATCGGCTGATCGATCCAGGGCTTATCCCGCAGAATCGCAACCCCCAATTGATCCACATATCGATTGGGGGCTCTGGATCGATCGGCCGATCGATCCAGAGGTGTTCTGTGCAATCGCACACTTCTCCCAATCGTTCCACTGATCTATTGGGAGGAGACTTGTCGCGAAGACTCGCCGAATCGATCCACTGATCGATTGGGCATGAGCCAATCGATCGGCTGATCGATCCAGCTCATGATTTCTCCCAAAATCAAGTCTAAAGCCTTCTAAACCAACATCCGGTCAACCATGACGTGTTGGTCCATCATGCCTAGCATCCGGTCACCCTTGACCTGCTAGGACTCGCTCACCAAGTGTCCGGTCAATCCCTTTGACCCACTTGGACTTTCCTCCTCGTGCTAAGTATCTAGTCAATCCCTTTGACCTACTTGGTTTTTCCTCCTCGTACCAAGTATCCGGTCAATCCCTTTGACCTACTTGGTCTTTCCAACACCAGATGTCTGATCAACCTTGATCCATCTGGATTTCTTCGTGCCTGGCTTCACTCACCAGGGCTTTCCCAGTTGTCTGGCTTCACTCACCAGGACTTCCTTCTGCCTATCTTCACTCACTAGGTCTTTCACCCGACTTTACTCACAAGGATTTCCTTCTGCCTAGCTTCACTCACTAGGTCTTTCACCTGGCTTCACTCACCAGGATTTTCTTCTGCCTAGCTTGTAAAATACCGGAAAATAGGCGAATATTAATAAGGGATTTTTCTGGAATTTTTGGAAATTTTTCAGGAATTTTTCGGAGCTCGTACGAACGAGTTAACGGGGGAAAAAAAAATCTGTTTAGGCTACCCTATTTAAGCGAGGAGAAGATTATATTTATATAATCTTTTTCCTTTTATTTTCTTATTCCTTTTTATTTACATTTGTCGCCGTTTTTCTTCTTTGCCGAGCCGTGCCCGCGCGCCCTCTTTTCTCCCCGACGCCGCCGATCTCGTCCGAGCCCTAACCGCCGGGCCGGCGGTTTTCCTCCTCTCCTCCTACTTCATCCTCCCTTCCACTTCTTCTTCTTCTCCCTCCGGCGACGCCGCACGAGCACAATCGAACCGGACTATCTCCTTGCCCTAATCTGCCGCCGGCTGAGTTCCTGCTACCTTTTTCCTCTAGCCGACGACAGCCACTTGAGTAGCGCCGGCCACCCCCGATCGCCGGCACTCGAGTACCACTGTTTGGGTTCTTATGTGCCCTAGCTTCTGCCGCCGACGACTGCCGAGTCCTTCCCTGTGCCCTAGCCGACACTTGCTCCCGAGCCACTTCGACCACCCCGACTGTTGACCGAGCAGCACCGCTGTAAATCCTTTCCGGCACCTCTATCCTTCCGAGCAGTGCCGAGCTTGGATATTCTTCTCTGTTATTGATCAATCCTTCTTTGTGGTGGATCAACAAGCACAACTATGAGTTAGGTAAGGGTTTTTGTTAAGGTCAACAGTGATATGGATTTAGGTATACTACTATAAGGTTTTCTACTAAGTTGGATTTGGAATTTGTTTTCCAATTGGCAGCGAACGGTCCGAAGTTGCTGGATTCCGGTCTTTCCGTTGTGAATCGGATCAGTTGCCATCACAGACGACTGAAGGAGAGTTAGAGGTGAGGATTATGGTTTTGATATTTGTGGTAGATTATTGCTAGTTGAGTTAGTAATAATTAATAATTTAGGTTCGGAAGTTATGTAATGGTGTAATTGGGGTTAATGAAACTAACCATAAATTTAGGTTAGGAATTTGTTTAGCTATTTGTTTATAATTAAATTAGCTAAACTGTGCGATTTAACACAGGACTTTGATTCGAGACGAGCATCTCGGAGTCAGACTGGACCATTTCTTATTGGAGGCGGGTACTTTGACTTATGTCTTTTGATATGCATAATAAAGTGTTTAACATATAGCAATGATTGTGTTATCCTTTTGATTCGGTTGGTCACTACATGATCTGTTACATGTTGTTTGTTTATTTATTATGCACTGCATGTTATTATTGACCTGACCATACATGCTTTCGGTAGTGACCCAACCATGTGATACATCATGTTTAGGACCTAGGGTTTATATGATACCCTATCTGTTTATGTACCTTCCATCTGATACATTGACTTGTGGTACACCTTTTATTTATGTATGGATCTTGCTATGCTATTCATGAGATTGCCATGCTTAGTATCATGCATCATGTTTGCATGCTGTGCGATTGTCGGCTTCACTTTGGTTGAGCTCATCGCCAGTTACATGTACTGCACACACCACCCATGGATTAGTTGTATATCTGACTGGTGTGTGGCGGTTCTGCTGTTTGGCTAGGACTCAGCGTGGTAGCCGGCATCGGTTCCGTCTGTTTGGCTCCGTTGGCATTTAGGGTAGCAGAGGGCAGATGGTGGACTTTGTTTGGCTCCGTTGGTCGGCGCGTGGTAGCCGGCAGAGATATCCTCCCGTCATTGTGTACCGGAGACGAGAGCATTGAGCTCCCCATTTATGATTTGGGGCAGGAGCAGGAGTACTCCGACAACATTCCGTCCACTCGATCACTCGTCGAGAGCGGTGATGTCCGAGTGCACGGTCCATACTCATTTATTGCATTTTATTGTTGTGATTCTTGCACTTATGTTGCATTTGTATGGATGCATTTGATTGACATGCATACTGGATTATGATTTCGATCTGACGACTTGTTACCTTTGTACCTTGATCCGGTTAGTACAATTATCTCCCGATTTCGTTTCAATTGCATTTATTCCTTCTCGTATTCGGGAGACTGTACGCATGATTTTTCATTATTTATTTTATTATGCATATCAGTTGTACTGCTGAGTGTTGGACTCACCCGCCTCCATTGTTGATTATTTTCAGGTTGAGGCTCTGGCCCCCCATCAGCACGTAGAGCCAGTTCTCTGCTGGTTTGAGTCTTATTGATATTTTGGCTTTTTCCATATAGAACGTTGTCTTATTCTGGTTTTGGATCTTTATTTATGGAATGTGTATGGATTATTTTTGTTTGATGAACTCTTGATGTGATTTTTGGATTCTATTCTACTACGTACCTGCCTGGACGGCAGAAGAGGTAAGTTCGTTGGATTTGAGCTTTACGAGTGTAGTGGAGTAGGGTGGATTTCGAGTCAGAGTCCTATTGTTATTGATTACTACTATTAACTGCGTGATTGTGACAGCCAGAGGCTGAATATCTTTATAAACTGCGTGGTGTTTGTTTTTATTTTTGTTATCATTCCAGCCGCCTGTGGCTGATGTATATGTGATATGTAGGAAGTTTCATATTGTCCGTCGTACAGGGGAGATGCTGCCGAAATTTCTTCGGACAGAGACTCCTCTGGGGCGTGACATAGCTTCACTCACTAGGTCTTTCACCTGGCTTCACTCATCAGGATTTCCAACTGGCTAGCTTCACTCACTAGGTCTTTCACTTGGCTTCACTCACCAGGTTTTTCAGTCAAGTATCCAGTCAACCTTGACCTACTTGACTCTCCATCACAATCTCCCCACATGAACAATTGCACTTGCAATCTTCATGTGTTGTCTACATGTATTGTCAAACATTGAAACCCAAACATCATAACTCGAGCTTGACTCAATTCAAGCTCAGTCAACACGGTCAACCTTGACCTGGGGAATATTGCATCAACAGTTGTGTGGGCAACGATCTACCGAGATGAGAATCCACCTAAGCCACCTTCTTCTCCAAGCAAGATTCGGCCACCACAATTCTCCAAGAGAAGTAGAGGTCCGGTCACCGCCACCAAGCTCCAAGGGATGCTAGAAACAAAACCTCCTTTCTCTCCTTCTTCTCCTAGCTCGAATCGGCCATCAACAAGAGCTTCAAGAGAAGATGAAACCGGCCACTAAAGAAGAAGAGAAGAGGAGAGGGAAAACCTTTAGGGCCGACCACACCAAGGAAGAAAAAAGAGGAAGAAAAAGAATAGAGTCGTTGTCATGAAAGCACATCTACCCCCTCTTTTATAATCCTTGGTCTTGGCAAATAAGGAAACTTAAATAAAAAACTTCCTTAATTCTTTTGCCATGAAAAGGAAAATTTATTTAATTAAAAATAATTTCTTCTTCTTAATTGTAATGGCCGACCACATCTAATTTTCCATCAAGGAAAGTTTTTGTTCACAAGAATTAAATTTCCTAATTTGTTTCTAGAAATTTATAAAAAATTTCTCCAATAATTGTTCCCTTCATGGTGGTTTGTAAAAAGGAAATTTTTAAAAAAACTTTCTGTTAAACATGTGGATGATTTTCAAAAAGGAAAGTTATCTATAAAAATTAAAATCTTCTTTCAATCTACAAATAAGGAAAGATATCAAATCTTTTCTTAATCTTTTGTAGAAACTTATAAAAAAAATATTTAATTTTTAAATTCTCTTTTAAATCATGAACATGGTTAAAAGGAAAGTTTTCTCAAAATTAAAATCTATCTTTTAATCTACAAATAAGGAAAGATTTCAAATCTTTACTTAATCTTTTGTAGAAAGTTTTAAATTTCAAACTCTCTTTTAAAACCATGATATCCACATAAGAAATAATTTTAATAAAAATCTCTTTTTAATATGATGTGGCCGGTCACACCAAGCTTGGGTTCAAGCTAGGGCCGGCCATACCAACTCAACTCATCCTATTTACTTGGCCGACCCAAGTTTATGTTCCAAGCTTGCTTGTCTGGCCCCAATAGGATGGGTATAAAGGTGGGCAAGAAGTGGGTATGTAATGAATATAAATTTCTATATACAAGAGGCTACGATAGGGACCGAAAAGAGGAATTGGTTTTGGTCTCCCGATGAAATTAAGCTTCCCGTGTTCACCTCGAACACACAACTTAACTTCATCAATAATAATTCATACCACTAAAGAATTATTATTGAACTACCGCACCAATCCCAAATTACATTTTGGCTCCTTATTATGAGTGTGTTAGTCTCCCTGTGTTTAAGATGTCGAATGCCCACTAATTAAATGAGTTACTAACAACCCACTTAATTAACATCTTAGTCCAAGAGTAGTACCACTCAACCTCATCATCATGTCGGACTAAGTCCACCTGCAGGGTTTAACATGACAATCCTTATGAGCTCCTCTTGGGGATATTATCAACCTGATTACTAGGACACAGTTTCCTTCTATAATCAACAACACACACTATAAGTAATATCATTTCCCAACTTATCGGGCTTATTGATTTATCGAGCTAAATCTTACCCTTTGATAAGTCAAAGAAATAAATACTAAATATATGTGTTTGCTATTATATTAGGATTAAGAGCACACACTTCCATAATAGCTAAGGTCTAGTTCTTTTATCAAGTCAGTATAAAAAGAACTTACTTAAAATGGTCCTACTCAATACACTTAGAGTGTACTAGTGTAATTTATTAGTCAAGATAAACTAATACCTAATTACACTACAACTATTTCAATGGTTTGTTCCTTTCCATTTTAGTCGTGAGTAACTGTTTTATAATTTATAAAGAACTGATAACATGATCTTCTGTGTATGACACCACACACCATATTATCTATAATATAAATTAATTTAACAACTACACTTAACAAATAAATGTAGGTATTTGACCATTGTGATTCTTATTTCTAAATAAATGTTTATACATAAGCTAGGCTTTTAGTATACACTCTAACACATCGACCGTTGAAAGCCAAGTTTGATTTCAAAATCGAAATCTACGTTTGGTGTAGATAAATCTGGACTATTAATTTGCTCAAAATCGATTACGGGTGAATGAGAAATTAATTGTTCAAAGATGTGCTCAAATTAAGATTAAGAAAAAAGATGGGGTTTTAATCCCACATCGTTAACCGGCGAGAGCCAACATTTCCTTGTATGTGTTGTTGTGTTAATGTTGTTAATAAAAAAGCACAGGTGCTTTCTACCCTTAGGGGAGCAGGTGTGAGGTGCTTGCCACCCGCCATGCGCGCAATGGGCGCTTTGTTGGCGCACTTTGCACTTCGCATTATAGCGAGGAGCTTTAATTTATGCTCCACGTGGTGGTGATGTGACATGGTCGGGTGGCGCCACGTGGCGGTGACGTGACATGTCGGATGATGAGGCAGTGCTTATGTGGCACGTGACTGTGTAGAGAGCAATGACTGGATTGGGCGAACAGATAGTGACCATAGGATCAAAGATGAGGACAGATCGCAAGTAGATACGATCTGGAGCGTCGGATTTTAATCTGACGTTGAAGGGGAAGGCTTGATCTCAAGCGTCGGATTAATTGTTGTAATCTGACGGCTGAGATCAAGATGAGATCTGAAGAGTTATAACTCTTCAGATCAAAGGACGAGATCATATCAGAATCTGAAGAGTTATATCTCTTCAGATCTGATGGTTGAGATTAAAAGCCATCTGAAGAGTTATATCTCTTCAGATCTAATGGCTGAGATCAAAAGACCTTTAAAGGGTTATACCCTTTCAAAATGAACGATCCAAATCAGTCTAAACCAAGTGTTACTTACCTCTTTACCCAATATAAATAGATCCCTCTCATTCTTGGAAATCATTCATTCAAAAAGCATTTGCATTCAAATCATTATTCCATCTCTTGCATAACAAGAGTCCGAAAAGCCTACGAGAAGGTTCATCGGTCTCGAAATTTGAAGTGCTACTATTTCGGGACATCATCGTTGTATCTTGGGAACGAATTACTGCTATCTGTGAGCACCATAGCGGAGCAATATCGTTTTATGGAGATAGTGTCGAACAGTAGCCTCGACGATAACTCAGTTTATTTCCTCCCGGCAGCAATCTTTCGGAAGTGCTGACAATTGACTAAAATCGACTATGTCAAATACCGAGGAGCAAATCCAGAGGTTCGAGGACCTCACAATCGTAAAACGATATCGACTAACTAATTTGGTCGGGATTAACAACGTACCAACCGCCATCCCTCACGCTGAGAAGCTGGAGAAATTCAATTAAGCCGACTTCAAAAGATGACAACAGAAGATGTTTTACTTAACCACGTTGAACCTTGTACAGTTTCTACGTGAAGACCCGCCAGCCGCTACGGAAGATAATTCCGGTAGTAAGGCTGCTCCCGATACGTGATCACATGGCGACTTCCTGTGCCGCAATTACGTTCTTAACGCGCTAGACAATGCGTTATATAACGTATATTGCATGATAGAGACGACCAAATCTCTGTGGGAATCGCTAGAGAAATACAAAACCGAAAACATTGGACTGAAGAAATTCATCGTCGGCCGGTTTTTGGATTTCAAAATGGTGGATTCCAAAAGCATCACGTCTCAAGTCCAAGACATGCAATTGATAATGCATGATCTGGACGTTGAAGAAATGTCGCTGAACAAGTCATTCAAGGTTGCTGCGGTAATCGAGAAACTCCCTCCGTCATGGAAGGATTTCAAAAAATTATCGAAAGCACAAGCAAAAGGAGATATGACTTGAAGATCTTATCCTGCGGTTGCGGATAGAGTAGGATAATCGAAAATTATCCGATTTTAGAGGAACGAAGTGAGCAGTCGATGAGATGTCCAACCTGACGGAACCAAAAGCCAAGAAGCCGAAACAACTGAAACACAAAGCTCAAGGCAAGAAGTTCAAGGGCACGTAAGTCAGGACACATGTCCAAGGACTATAGACACCCGAAGAAGACAACCAAGAGTCAGAAGAATGTTGCGAACCAGGTCGCAACTTCTGCTGACATAGATCTCAGCACCATGGATCTCACTGCGGTCGTGTTGGAAGCCAACATGGTGGACAACCCGAAGCAGTGGTGGATTGATACTGGAGCAACCCGCCACGCCTGTTCTGACAAAGCGATGTTCTCCAAGTACACCCCGATAAGTGGAAGAAAGCTCTATATGAGAAAATCCATGACGCCCCCGATTGTTGGACTCGGAAAAGTAGTTCTAAAAATGACATCTGGGAATGAGCTAACTCATTGATGTGCTCCATGTTCTCGACATCAGGAAGAACTTAGTTTCTGGATTGGTACTTGTTAAAGCCGGATTCAAACTAGTGTTCCAGTCCAACAACTTTGTACTTACGAAGAACGGTGTCTTTGTAGGAAAGGGGTATTTGGAACAAAGTTTGTTCAAGATAGTTGTAACGACTGTACACCGTGATTTTGATGGTAATAAAATAAAAGCTTCCAGCTATGTTATTGAGTGTTTCAATTTATGGCATGATCGGCTTGGGCATGTCAATAATAATACTCTGAAACGTCTCGTCAAACTAAATTTATTACCAAACATCGATGTTGATAAAACACACAAATGTGAAGTGTGCGTGGAAGCAAAAATGACGAGACTACCTTTTCATTCAGTGAAAAGGTCGACGACTCCTCTAGAATTAGTACATAGTGATCTATGTGACTTAAAATTCATGCAAACTAGAGGAGGTAAAAAGTATTTCATTACTTTTATCGATGACTGCACGAGGTTTTGTTATGTTTTTCTTTTAAAAAAGTAAAGACGAAGCCCTAGAAGCTTTCAGAATTTATAAAATGGAAGTTGAGAATCAACTTGATAAACAAATTAAAATAATTTGTAGCGATAGAGGTGAAAAATATGGTGCACCGTTTGATGAATTTTGTTTAGAATCTGGAATTATCCATCAGAGAACGACGCCTTACTCACCTCAATCGAATGGTGTTGTCGAACGGAAAAATCGGACACTAAAGGAGATGATGAATGCTTTGTTGATAAATTCAGGCTTACCCCAAAACTTGTGGGGGGAAACCATTTTATCAGCAAATCACATTCTCAACAAAATCTCTCACAAGAAAAATGATAAAACACCATATGAATTATGGAAAGGCCGCGAGCCATCGTATAAATACTTGAAAGTGTGGGGGTGCTTAGCAAAGGTCGAAGTACCTATGCCAAAGCAAGTTAAGATCAGACCTAAAACGTTCGATGCGATATTTGTCGGATATGCCCAAAACAGTAGTGCATATCATTTCATAGCTCATAAGTCAGACATTCCTAATATTCATGTGGGTACAACCATAGAATCTCGGAATGCAATATTCTTTGAAGACGTGTTCCCAAATAAGAAGGGAAACGTTCAAAGTAATGACAACGGAAGTTCTAACAAAAATGATGTTCCAGAACTTAGTTGTCAGAAAAGGGTTATTAACAATCAAAGCGAATAGCCACGTCGGAGCAAACGGGATAGAGTTAAGAAATCGTTCGGGCCGGATTTCATGACATTTATGTCGGAAATGGACCCAAGAACATTAAGCGAAGCTCTCTCTAATCCCGACGCTCCACTGTGGAAGGAAGTTGTCAATAATGAAATCGAGTCCATCATGAATAACCATACTTGGGAATTAGTAGACCTTCCTTCTGGTACTAAGCCATTAGGTTGTAAATGGATACTAAAACGCAAGTATAAAGCTAATGGATCGATTGACAAGTATAAGACCACACTTATAGCCAAAGGGTACAAGCAAAAGGAAGGCCTTGATTACTTTGATACCTACTCATCGGTGACAAGGATTATGTCCATACGAGTGCTGATAGCCATTGCATCATTGTATGACCTTGAAATACACCAAATGGATGTTAAGACTGCGTTCTTAAATGGTGAGTTGGAAGAAGAAATTTACATGGAGCAACCCGAGGGGTTCGTAGCTCCTAGAAATGAGGGAAAGGTGTGTCAACTTGTTAAGTTGTTGTATGGACTTAAACAAGTGCCAAAACAATGGTACGAAAAATTTGACAAAATAATGTTGTCAAACGAATTCAGAATAAATGAATGTGACAAATGCATTTATGTCAAAAGCACACTTGAAAATTATGTAATCGTCTGTCTATATGTAGACGACATGCTCATAATGGGAAATAATCATGATGTAATCATGAGTACTAAGAAAATGTTGACCAATGATTTCGATATGAAAGATATACGTAGTCTAGCAGATGTCATATTGAGAATTAAAATTCTCAGGACATCCGATGGGATAATTTTAACACAATCCCATTAGTAGAGTCAGTATTGAAAAGATTCAATACATACGATCTCTCTACTGTAAAAACTCCTATGAATCTAAGTTAACACTTAGCGAAAAAACATGGTGAGCCCATATCGCAATTAGAATATTCTCGGATAATTGGTAGTTTGATGTATCTCACAAACTGCACACGTTCGAATATTGCTTGTGTGGTCAACAAACTGAGTCATTTTACGAGCAATCCAAACGACACCCATTGGAAAACACTGATGCGAGTTTATAGATATTTAAAATAGAATGAGATTAAAAATCTACAATTAAAAACGACTGTAGCGGTAACCCAACCTTGTTGACTGGAGATCCCAAGATCTTGGTTCAATGGGACAACGAAGTTATAGAAGTTGTGTAACAGCACAAGAGAAATGATTATCTCTACTATCCCAATCTTAGGATGATTTGGTGTTGTTCTACCACATGTAGTGAGGATAAGCTTATGCTTTTAATGACTTCTATACCTTATAAAGGTGGAGTATGGTGGGATACTCTTGATAGAAGTATCACCTATGTGAGTGTGAAGACAGGCCGCTTCAATGAAACACTCATAAATCCAAGATGGTGTCCATGGCCGTAACGACACCAACCATGAAAACCAAAAGTGGGTGTGATAAGTATTTGTGTGTGTGTTATTGTCTTAGTATACACTAATAGCTAAGCAGTTCAAGATAGACCTGACCACAGTTCCGAATCGACGGTTCGATGGTTCGGAATCGCCGGTTCGACGGTTCCAGGCAGGTCGACCCTTAACCTTAACCGCCCAAGACGATTACGGTTCACGGTTCAGAATCGCCGATTCACGGCTCGCCACTGTTCAAGATTAATATGCTAAAAAAATTAAAAATTAAAAATTAAACATTAAACATTAAACATTAAACATTAAAAATTAAAAATTAGAAATTAAAATTTATTGAAAAAAGGACTTGCACTTATTTAAGTTGCCTACGTATCTCTTTAGGGGAATCAAAGCCCACGTAGTTCTTTTACATTTTTATCCTTTTAAATTTTCATTCACTTCTATTTCTTGTTCCTGTCGTATTTGTTCCTTCAGTATCAAAATCTTCAACTTTGTCATCTGAAAGTTGTATTCCTTGGATTCTTTTCTCCGCTCTGGTCCAATCGTCCAGTAATGCTTGGGCTTCCAATGAGTCGGGAGACAAAGTTGATCGTCGTCCATCTAATATGTTGCCGCTGACACTGAACGTCTGCTCCACAGCAACAGTTGACACTGGATAAGCTAAAATTTCTTTTGCGATCACGGAGAGAACGAGAAAGCTTTGAGTCTTCTGTGGCCATCACTTTAAGATATCGAAGTTTTCGCTATATGCTTCATTAAAATCAAAAGAAGTCGTAAAATAATTCTCAAGTTCCTGTGTGGAACTTGAAGATCCTCGTGGACGTTTTGTCCGTTCTTTTAATAAGAGTTGTGCTTTTGTAAGTTTTAAATTACTACTAGTAGTTTGTTGTATTTCAGAAATATTAATTTGTGTTCCATATTTTGCATAATATTGATTATAAATATCATATAAATAAATTTTAGCATTATATATAATATTAACTGGATCAGGGGAAGAAAAATCTTTAATTGGAATTAAAGCGTCATAATATAAAGTTAACATTTCTTGTAAAACTTCTAATTTAAATCTAGGATCTAAAACAAATGCAATTAAATAAATTTCAGGAATTAAATAAAAATATTTTTCCCATTTAGTTTTCATAGCTAAGATGCAAGAGATAAAGATTCATTATTAATATGTTCATTTAAAAATAATACTATACTAGAAAAATTTTCTAAAACTAATTGAGCTGTGGGATAATAAACACTGGAAAGTTGTTCGGTTGCATCATTAAATACTTTTAAAATTTAACAAATACTACTACAAATATTCCATTGTTGTAAAAATAAATATATATTAGTATTATTGTTTTGTGCAAAAAATGAACATAATAATTCTTTATATTGAAATGAATCTTGTAATAATTGGTATGTTGAATTCCAATGTGTTGGTACATCACGTGGAAATTTTTTAGGTCTCATTCCATTAATTTTACAAAACCTACCTCATTGTTTCATTATAGATGGATGATACCATAAATAAGAAATTGCAATTCTAATTGGTTTAATATAACTTTCTAAAATTTTTAAACCATCTTGAACACATAAATTTAAAACATGACATACACAACGAATATGAAAAAATAAACCTCCAATAATAGGTTGACAAACAAAGTTTAGATCATCTATACAAGCGGTATTGGAACTAGCATTATCTAATGATATTGAAAATATTTTATGAGTTAAACCTTATTCTTCTAAAATTAAACATAATAATTGTGCGATGTTATGAGCATTATGTGATTCATCAAAAACTCTATAAGCTAATAATCTTTTTTGGAGGTTCCAAGAGTTATCGATCCAATGGCAAGTCACATCCATATACGAATGTTTTTGCCAATGATCACTCCAAATATCGGAACATAAAGAAACTTTATTATCTAATTTACTAAATCCATCAATTAAATTTTTTTCCCCTTGTTTTACTAATTTTTTAATTGTACGAGTAAGTGTAGTCCTAGGAACACGTTTAGCACATGGATTAAGAGATTCTTTACAAAAATTTTCAAATGTGCATTTAGATCCAAAACTAAAAGAAAGATGTTCTACGAAAATAAATTTAGCTAATGATTCTCTTAATTTATTATCCGAATATAAAAATAAACCGGAATCAGTATTATCGCTAGTTGAAGAAAATTTTGATAATTGTGTTTGAGAACGGTCGAGTCCATATTCCGTCGGGTGCTTCGTTTCTACATGTCGTTTCAACGACCCATAGCCGCCGCCAGCTTGGAATTTGTAGGAAGCATTGCAGTGCTTACATTTTGCACGCATTTCTCCCGACGGAAGAGTGATATTCTCAAAATGTTTAGTGAAAATAGAAGACTTTAGAGGAGGAAGTTCCCGAACCTTAGAAGTAATTGCATCGGTACTTCCTTGTGTTTCGGGTGTCTGATTCGGAAGATGCTCGATCTCATCATCGGTGGATTGAATGTTTAGGTCCTCCTCCCGCGGATTCATTATTTGCTTTCCCTTCCGAGCTCGAGATGATGCACCTCCGCGGCCTCCTTCCATTGTAATTGAAAATTGGAAACGAAAGCGTGTAGAGATTAGAGAATACGAAAATGAGATTAAGAGTAGAGAAGATGTGTGTGACAAATGATGAAATGAGCTCTTTATTTATAGAGTTTTGATAGTAACGGACACTAAATCATAACCATTGATCAAAAAACGATAAAAAATGTGCTCAAATTAATATTAAGGAAAAAGATGGGGTTTTAGTCCCACATCGTTAACCGGCAAGAGCCAGCGTTTCCTTATATGTGTTACTGTGTTAATGTTGTTAATACAAAAGCACATGTGCTCTCTACTCTTGGGCGAGCAGGTGCTACGCGCGCAATGGATGCTTTGTTGGCGCACTTTGCGTCATTGCGAGGAGCTTTAATTTATGCTCCATGTGGCAGTGGCGTGGCATGGTCGGGTGACGCCACGTGGCGGTGATGTGGCATGTCAAGTGACGAGGCAGTGCCTATGTGGCACGTGCCTGTGTAGAGAGCAATGATTGGATTGGGCGAACAGATGGTGACCGTAGGATCAAAGATGAGGACAAATCGCAAGTAGATGCGATATGGAGCGTCAGATTCTAATATGACATTGAAGGGGAAGGCTAGATCTGAAGCGTCGAATTAAATGTTATAATCTGAGATCAAGATGAGATTTGAAGAGTTATAACTCTTCAGATCAAGGGACGAGATCATATCAAAATATGAAGAGTTATATCTCTTCAGATCTGATGGTTGAGATTAAAAGTCATCTGAAGAGTTATATCTCTTCAGATTTGATGGCTGAGATCAAAAGACCTTTAAAGGGTTATACCCTTTTAAAATGAACGATCCAGATCAGTCCAAACCAAGGGTTACTTACCTCTTCACCCAATATAAATAGATCCATCTCCTTCTTGGAAATCATTCATTCAAAAAGCATTTGCATTCAAATCATTATTCCATCTCTTGCATAAGAAGAGTCCAAAAAGCCTACGAGAAGGTTCGTCGGTCTCGAAATTTGAAGTGCTACTATTTCGAGACGTCATCGTTGTATCTTGGGAACGAATTGCTGCTATCCGTGAGTACCGTAGCGGAGTAATATCGTTTTACAGAGATAGTGTCGAACACTAGCCTCGACGACAACTCAGTTTGCTTCCTCCCGGTAGCAATCTCTCAGAAATCCCGCCAGTCGAATAAAATCGACTATGTCAAATACCGAGAAGCAAATCTAGAGATTCGAGGACCTCACACTTTCAGGTGTGTATAGAAAGAAGTCGAAAGGAGTATCATGCGTCATCATATTGTTGTTTAAAGAGAGCACTAACACAGTAATTGCACCAAAATAGCAAGCATGCAATAAACAGGTAAATAGATGAGTAAGTTTAAGAAGTTGGTATCTTCGGTTGAAGCGTCGGCGTGCCGATTGTCTTTAGAGAATCTATTGCCGCTCACGGTGCAGAGACTTTCCGGTAAAATTCTCCCAAGATCCGACAACCGCTCGCGTCGTCCGTAGGTGTACTCCAAGACGAACGTCGCACTCGGATTCAACCTCAGATCGCGGAACACCAAGCCTCAGAACAGGGAAAAACTAAACTCTCAGTGAGGAGGAGAAAGCATAGATAGATAGAGAAGGAGGAGAAAGCAGACTGCTTTGTTTTTTTTTAGTGTGAGGAACGATGAACAGAGGCACAACATTTATTCACGCTGAAGCATTGCTTTGCCAGCGAACCGGGCAGGTGCGCTTCCTCACGCGCGGGCAGGTGCGTTGCTTCCTTACGCGCGGGCAGGACCAAACCAGAGACTGGCAAAAACAAACCAGGCTGCTTGCAAGCACGAGGTCCACGAGCTGGGGATTTGCACCGCCCCTGCGCGCGATGATCGCGTGCGTCGCGCCCGGTTTATGGATTTCCGGGTCGAACCCCCTGAAACCACCTGATTTGGGCTCGACCCTCGCATGCGTGTAGGTCCCCTTAACTTTGCTAAGCAAGCATGAAAGGACTCCATATATAAGGCCTTCCAACCTTTCTTTGCTCAGCAATGTGGGATTAAATGCATACATCTATGCATTACAAAAAAACAAGAAATAGTTTGAATTAAAACAAAATAATCCCCCACTAATTCAAATTATTTTGGTCGAAAACACAGATATGTTTTGAGGCTTGGTTGCAATGAGCTTTTAGTGAAAATACCTTCCGATTTGAATTTTCACCTAAGTACACCAATCTTATTCACATAGGTTTGAAGAGAACTCGGCCTTGATCTTAAACCTTTTATATGTGAAAATCAATTGATAACAACTAATCACGGGCGACGGTTGAATCCTTCTAGGTTGGTGCATTACGGTCATGCCACCGAATCTTGTTTCATAAGTGCTAAGGAGAGTTGCTTAGACTCCCCATAGTTCGGCCCCACAGTTACACTTACATAAGTGAGTTCTCCAAGAATGTACTGCGAGCATCCTGTCATTAAGACCTTGAACTCATTAAGAGCTCCTAAGCTCATCCTTACTAGCTGTCAAGCATCTATCTAGGGAAGAGACTATGAGATTACATCTCAATCAATTTGATGCTTACGGTTCACCCTTGTAACTTGTTTATACCACATTGAACCTACTTCTTGGGATCTCCAATCAGATAGATTGGGTTGCCGCTATAGATGAAACCAGGATAGGCCTCAGTCCCATTCCCTTACTGGATCTCTTGATTTTTCGCATAATCAAGTCCTTTAGTGAGTGGATCAGCAATATTGTCTTTTGAACTTACAAAGTCCAATGACACCACTCCAAGAGACACTAACTCACGAATAGACTTTAATCTTATTCGTATATGTCTCTTCTGTTTCTGGTTATACTTGGAGCTTCTAATTTGAGCTATTGTTGTTTGATTATCACAGTGTACTGAAATAGAAAGTATTGGCTTCATCATCAAGGGAATTTCAGAAAGAAGACCCTTAAGCCAATCAGCTTCAGTTACTGTGGTATCCAAAGCACACAATTCTACCTCAGATGTAGAACGGGTTATAATCGTCATCTGTTTAACAGACCTCCAAGCAACTGCACCGCCTCCAAGTGTAAAGACATAACCAGTAACGCCTTTATACTCAGCAGTGTCAGCTATCCAACTAGCATCATTATATCCCTCCAGGACTGCAGAGAATCTCCCATACCACAAGCCCAAGGATATAGTACATTTTAGGTATCTGAGTACTCTGTCTAATGCATCCCAATGCGTTCTGTCCGGACAGCTGGTAAACCTGCTCAATTTCGTTATAACAAAAGAAATATCAGGTCTAGAACAATTTGTTAAATACATTAGACTACCTATTATTTGTGAGTATCTTAATTGAGACACTACCACACCACTCTTATTCTTGTGGAGAGTTTTTGAAGGATCATAGGGTGTGACGACAGATTTAACTTGGCTATAGCCATATTTCTCTAATACTCTCTCAACATAGAGTGACTGAGAAATTGCTATTCCTTCAATTGAACGAGTCAACTTCAGTTCTAAAATCATGTCAGCACAACCCATATCCTTCATATCAAACTTACCACTTAAGAGGACCTTAGTCTCATTAATAATAGAAAGGTTAGAAAAAAAAAGTGGAATATCATCTACATATAAACATAAGATAATATAATTATCACCTTTCATTTTAGCATACACACATTTATCAGAGTCATTCATTTCAAAACCAAATGATAGCATAGCTCTATCAAATTTTTCGTGCCACTGCTTTGGGGCTTGCTTCAAACCATAAAGAAATTTGACTAACCTACAGACTTTATTCTCATTTTCAGAGACTACATGTCCCTCAGGCTGATCCATATATATCTCTTCTTCAAGATCTCCATTAAGGAATGCCGTTTTGACATCCATTTGATGGATCTCAAGATGATATATGGATGCCAATGCTATTAACACTCTGATTGTAGTAATTCTGGTAACAGAAGAATAAGTGTCAAAATAGTCAATCACTTCTTTCTGTTTGAATCCCTTAGCAACTAGACGGGCTTTGAATTTATCTACTGACCCATCAGGTTTTAGTTTTCTCTTAAACACCCATTTACATCCTATAGTGGTACACTCAGGAGGTAAATCTACCAACTCCCAAGTGGCATTAGAGATAATAGAGTCTATTTCACTTTTAATGGCCTTTTTCCAGTGTTTAGCTTCAGGAGAAACCATAGCATCTCTTTATGTCACAGGGTCACCTTCTATATTATAGGTGATAAAATCCTAGCCTAAATCCGTAGACACACGTTGCCTCTTGCTCCTTCTTGGTTCTGTATACTCACTAGATTCATCTAGTCTAGAGTGACTTGAGGAAGGTGTATCTACTACGGATAATGGAACCTCTGCGGCAGTAGGATTATCTCTAGTAGGAATACCAGATATAGACTGAGGTGTTCTCGTCTTCATAGGAAATATATCCTCAAAAAATGTAGCATCGCGAAGTTCTACAATAGTATTTGCATCTATTCCAGAAATTTCAGATTTAATAATCAGAAACCTATATGCAATACTATTTTGAGCATAACCCAAGAAGATACCATCTACGGTCTTTGAACCAAGTTTTTTCCTTTTGTGTTCAGGTACTAGTACCTTTGCAAGGCACCCCCACACTTTAAGGTATTTCAAACTTGTCCTCCGGCCTTTCCAAAGCTCATATGAGCTTTTATCCCTTGATCTTATGGGGACTCTATTTAACACATGACATGCAGTGTATAGAGCCCCCCCCACATGAAGTTGGGTAACCCAGAACTGCCTAACATGGAATTAATCATGTCTTCAAGGGTTCGATTTTTTCGTTCTGCTATACCGTTGGATTGAGGACTATATGGAGCAGTTACCTCGTGAATTATACCTGCATCTTGACAAAATTTTTGAAACAGGTTCGAGGTAAACTCTCCACCCCTATCAGACCTTAACCTCTTAATAGATTTATTTGTTTGATTCTCAGGTTCAGATTTAAAAATCATAAATTTATGTAAAGCTTCATCCTTAGTTTTTAGCAAATAAACATAACAATAACGAGAGTGATCATCAATGAAGGTAATGAAATACCGTTTATGGTCTCTCGTTATTACACCGTTAAACTCACAACAGTCAATATGAATCAATTCTAAAATATCAGAATTTCTATCAACTGATTTGAAGGGTTTACGGGGTTGTTTATATTGCACACAAACTTCACATTTTTTCTTATCATTTATAGCATGCTTAGGAATCATGTCTAAATTCATCATCCTTTTTACGGTATTAAAATTGACATGTCCTAATCTGTCATGCTATATATCATAAGACTAAATGTTATATGAACAACCAATATCAGTAGATTTATTTAAGGTAGCATTTTCTACATTGAGTTTAAATAAACCTTTATTAAGGTAACCTTTTCCAATAAAGATTCCTAAATGTAATATTACAACTTTATTACATTTAAAGTTCAACTCATAACTATCGCGGACTAATTTTGACCCGCTAATCAAATTCCGACGGACCGCTGGAACATGATGCACCTCATGCAGTGACAGGACTTTTCCAGAGGTGAACCTCAGGTCAACTTGTCCTATCCCAAACACCCTGGCTGCAGAATGGTTCCCCATGGTCACGGAAGTTCCTTCAATTACCTGATAAGTAAGGAAGGTAGAGTGATCAGCACAACAGTGCACATTAACACCTGTATCAACTAACCATTCATTGGGTTGATAGATCAAGTTTAGTTCAGGTTTGAAGGTAACAAATCTATTGCTGGTGCCGTCACTAGCAATCACAACATTTGCTTGTGCCTTTGTGTTGGACATATTGCTCTGGTTTTTCTTCTTATGGTAGAATTTGGCATAATGTCCAACTTGTCCACATGCCCAGCACGGCTTGGTTTCATTTTTCTTTTAAATCTTTGGTTTGGGTTTCATCTTGTTCTTCATTTTCTGATTTTTGAATTTTTTCTTGTCAGATGAGACTACTACGTTTGCCTTTGGAATAAAATCCATAGACATTCTTTTATCATCATCTTTATGTTGCTTCCGATGTTCTTTTTCGATATTTAAGGCAATCATCAAATCTTCTAGAGAGATTTTATCTCTCCTATGTTTAAGAGTCATGCCAAAATCTTCCCAACTCGGAGGCAATTTTTTGATGATAGACAAGACCTGAAATTTTTCAGGTAATGACATATCTCCTTAAGCAAGGCCATGATTTTGAACTTGGAATTCATGTGTCTGCTCAACCACAGATTTGCCTTCAACCATTTTGAAGTTTAGAAATTTTGCCACAGTATACTTTTCTAAACCAGAATCTTTGGAGTTGTATTTTTTATCCAAAGATTTCCACAGCTCTTTAGCCGAAGATGTTGAGCAGTATACATCAAATAGTGCGTCTGAGAGGGCAGACAGGATTCTCCCATGGCAGAGGTAATCCCTTTGCTTAAACCTCTGTAAGGTAGCACTATAGGTAGGTTCCTCTTCATCAGGTGAAGGAGGATCCGTTTCTATAACGGAGAATAGCCCTAGTGTAGTAAGCTAAAATTTCATCCGTTGTTGCCAACGTCTGAAGTTTTGTCTTAAAAATCTTTCGGGTTTGGCGCTAGCCTCATCAGACCCCATTACCCTATCATTCATCATGTCTATTGATGCTTACAATAGATTTTCTAAAATTGTTGTTTAAAGAGAGCACTAACACAGTAATTGCACCAAAATAGCAAGCATGCAATAAACATGTAAATAGATGAGTAAGGTTAAGAAATTGGTATCTCCGGTTGAAGCGTCGGCGTGCCGACTTTCTTTAGAAAATCTATTGCCGCCCACGGTGCAGAGGTTCTCCGACAAAATTCTCTCAAGATCCGACAACCGCTCGCGTCGTCTGTAGGTGCACTCCAAGACGAACGTCGCACTCGGATTCAACCTCAGATCGCGGAACACCAAGCCTCAGAACAGGGAAAAACTAAACTCTCAGTGAGGAGGAGAAAGCATAGACATATAGAGAAGGAGGAGAAAGCAGACTGCTTTGTTTTTTTTTTAGTGTGAGGAACGATGAACGGAGGCACAACATTTATTCACGCGGAAGCATTGCTTTGCCAGCGAACCGTGCAGGTGCGCTTCCTCACGCGCGGGCAGGTGCGCTGCTTCCTTACGCGCGGGCAGGACCAAACCAGAGACTGGCAAAAACAAACCAGGCCGCCTGCAAGCGCGAGGCCCACGAGCTGGGGATTTGTACCCCCCGCGCGCGATGATCGCGTGCGTCACGCCTGATTTATGGATTTCCAGCTCAAACCCCCCGAAACCACCTGATTTGTGCTCGGCCCGCGCATGCGTGTAGGTCCCCTTAACTTTGCTAAGTAAGCATGGAAGGGCTCCATATATAAGTCCTTCCAACCTTTCTTTGCTTAGCAATGTAAAACTAAATGTATACATCTATGCATTGCAAAAAATAAGAAATAATTTAAATTAAAACTCAACACATATCTCTCTAACAAAGTCATCTCTCAATCAATAATAAAATCATTTATTCAGTACATCATTTCCACCGTTTTCAGATACGATTCACTATTATTTTTAATTCGGATAGAATCATCAACTTCTCCCTTAAAATTAAATAATAAAAGGCCGACACCTGCCTATACAGATATTTTTTTAGCTGCAATGAACTCACCATTTGCATTTCTGATAACGAAGTAGCCGGCGTTTTCCTGAGCAGCTCCATCTCACATGTCATTGTTTAATGCCAAATCAAACACGTTATGATTAAGTTATCTTCCACGCGGCTTGTATCACGTATACTTAGGCAGCTGAGCCGCAAAAACTGCTACCAATTTATTGCTGGAAAAAAAATATTTGTCAATGCCTTCCTTTCTTGCACTCCAACGCCTCTAAAATCACAAGGGAAAAAATATGTCAACTGACTAAGTTACAAATACTGGTCAAACTTTGTACTGTGGTCAGGGGTTTCTTTTCCTCCATTTTAACAAACCATTGACTTGTTCCTCTATTTTATAGCAAACCGTGAGCATGCATGCATCTCCACTTTCATGCTGATGATCAACAGTGCAATTTAAAACTTTCTTAATTGTGTAGGGTTTGGTCGAAAGGTTCTTGAGGGAACAATAGAGCAGCAAGGGGTCCTAATGCTACCGGCCCCCTACAAAGCAAGAGGTCCCTACTGTTTGCGGGTGAGTTTTCTCCGTCATTGTTGTCACTGACAAGGAAACAAGTAGGGAAAAGTCCTGCGGCTGCCGACTTATTAGGAGGGTAGCTAATATAATTAATTATATATATTTTATGGGGAATCAGATACTGACAATTAATAAATTTATAATAATTTAAAAGGAAATAAAGTTTTAAACAATCGCCCATATGATATGCCCGGGCATATGGGGTAGGGGTATTGATTTTACTTGGAAATAGTGATGGAGATCTTTCCAGATTCCATCAATTAAATAATAATTCTCGTGTTTCTGGTCAATAAGATTAAGTCATTCCAAATCACGTTTTAATTACTCGTCTTTTTTTTAGTTTTTAGAATATTGCTTTGGGGTATATTATCAAAAGATCTGTAATATTCAAGGATTTCATGCCCTCTAAAGTAGAATTGTTTGTTATATAATACTTCAAATAATACGTATCATAATGTGTGATTTGTGAGCTAGGTGATTATGAAAATGGATTGAGTATAGTGGGTTGAGAGAGTCTAGACGAACCAATTGAGTTAGGTCAAGAGTAGTCCCTCATATAATTAAGACAATGGGACCGGCCCATAGACTTTCTGCACCTTCCCTAGGGATCCTATACGAGGGAAATGAAACCAAGGAAAGCTACCAAGTCCAATTAATCTATCCTACAAGTAGGATCCATATTAAAATTTGCTCAATTGTCCATCCTACCTCCTCTACATTTTCAACATAGAACTCTAGACATGTCCAATGGGATTGGCCACCTAAGTGACTCCTGTTTGCAATTTTTGATTCAAATTGTCGCTGTTCATTTGCTCGATACCAACTTCAAAATACCAAACTAGCTGGTTCTCGCATGCTTGCACTTTGTGACGACATCTAATGAGACTTCGACAGTTAACTCAGACAGAAATGAGCCTTATCAAGTCTCTCTCTTCCTTTTATCTGCACATGCCCTGATTCCAATCCGTTTGCCTGTCTCCATCCCAGCTAGCGATAAATCCCACCAAAACTAGGATTTGTTAGCTCCCCTCCGGCGCAGATGCTGCTCTCTTAATTTTTGTTTTGCACGCCCGTGACCACTTTTTTTTTTTTTTTTTTAATGTATATGGCAGTCGTCATTAATGACGATATCACAGGGGAGGGAGGGAGGTCCCCATGACAATCTTCACTTCCATCTTCTTTCCCTCATTCCCCAGCCTTTACTTTATTCTATCGTAATCCTTCCTGTATCTTTTTCTTTTTATCTGTTTGCTCTCTTAATATGTAACCACCAGCTAATTAGCTATTAACAAATAAATTGATTCAACTTGTTAAATTAATTAATGGAGATCGATAAAGACCTGAAAAAACAGTTCTTCCTTGATTCTCGTCCCCTTTCCCAGCAACAAATCGAGAGCTATAAAGGGAACACCTCTGTCCTTAATGGCGTCTATATATGCCGCTTAAAACCTCAGCAGACTTCATTCCGGTTCTTAAGAAGTGAGTGATCACGATGGGAAAAGTTGAGGGAGATGAGACGAGTAATGTAGGAAAGGAGCCGAAGCAGAGTCAGTCTTCTTCTTCTTCTTTCTCCTTTTGGTCTATATTCAGGCATGCAGACCGGGTGGACAAGCTACTGATGACGCTGGGTTTCGTCGGCGCCGTCGGTGACGGCGTCTCGATGCCTCTCATGCTTCTCTTGACTAGTAAGATCTTCAATAACTTGGGAGGCGGTTCCACAGACTCCTCTGATTTTACCCACTCCATTAACAAGGTATGAAACAGCCATGTTCATGTTTCTAGTGTTTTCATGGCCTCTCATCACGTGCTTCATGTTTTAGAATGCAGTCAACATGGTGTATTTGGCCTGTGGAAGCTTCGTCGTCTCGTTCTTGGGTACAAAGATTCAGTTCCTCTTTTTGTTTTGATTCTCGGATACAATTGGTAGTAGATTTAATGATGATTGTTGTGGCGGCAGAGGGTTACTGCTGGACTAGGACAGGGGAGCGGCAGGCGTCGCGGATGCGCGCCCGGTACCTTAGCGCTGTTCTCAGACAGGATATCGAGTACTTCGACCTCAACGCCGGCACCGGAAGTGAAGTCATCACCGGCGTTTCCAGCGATAGTCTCGTCATCCAAGATTGCCTCAGTGAGAAGGTCAGATCTTATACCTTCCTACTCTGCTGCTCTTCTTGATTGACGGGTGGTGGTGAGATATTTGATTTGTTGCAGGTGCCTAACTTTATCATGAACGGCGCCACCTTCATCGGCAGCTATGTTGTGGGGTTCTTCATGATGTGGCGGTTGGCGCTGATAGCGTCGCCCACAGCGGTGTTGCTCATCATCCCCGGCCTCATGTACGGTCGCATCCTCATGGAGCTCGCTCGGAAGATTCGTGGAGAGTACCAGAAGGCCGGCACAGTGGTGGAGCAGTGTATGTCCTCCATCCGCACCGTTTACTCCTCTGTGGCAGAGGAGCGCACCATGGCCAAGTTCTCCACCGCGCTCGACAATTCCGTCGAGCTTGGCCTCCGTCAGGGTCTCGCAAAGGGCCTGGCTATTGGAAGCAACGGCATCACCTTTGTCATCTGGGCCTTCATGGTCTGGTATGGAAGCCGCCTTGTCATGTACCACGGTGGCAAGGGTGGCACTGTCTTCGCCGTCGGCGCCTCGATCATCGTCGGGGGCCTGTAATTCCCACAACATCATCATCATTTTTCTTACTTCTTTCTCTTCTCCTTTCCTCTCCCCTCACAAAATTCATTGGGACAGGTCACTCGGCTCGGGGCTATCCAACGTGAAGTACTTCTCGGAGGCAAGCTCCGCCGGCGAGCGAATCATGACGGTGATCCACCGAGTACCAAAAATTGACTCCGACAGCTCGAAGGGAGAAGCTCTAGAGAACGTGTCCGGGGACGTGGAATTCAGAAATGTGGAGTTCGCATACCCCTCGCGGCCGGACAACTACATATTCAGGGACTTCAACCTCAAAGTCCCGGCAGGAAGGACGGTGGCTCTGGTGGGCAGCAGCGGGTCAGGAAAATCGACGGTGATCGCACTGCTGGAGCGGTTCTACGATCCACTCGCCGGCGGGATTCTGATAGACGGGATAGACATCCGGAGGCTGCAGCTCAAGTGGCTAAGGTCGCAGTTGGGACTGGTGAGCCAAGAGCCTGCTCTGTTTGCAACCTCCATTAAAGAGAACATATTATTTGGGAAGGAGGGCGCCACCATGGAGGAGGTGGTGGCCGCCGCAGAGGCAGCCAATGCCCACAGTTTCATCTCGCAACTTCCCCAGGGGTACGACACTAAGGTAACTTAATTTCATCATTTCCACGACTTCACTTTTACTTTTCACTAAAAAGGTTGAATAGTTATAACTTGAAGTATCGTAAAAGAGGCCAGGAAAATTTAATATGAGTCTTTTCCACATGTTACTTAACTATTAATGAATCCAATTCAATTTCCTACTTAGAAACACTAATAATGATGATGATTGCTTGGGATTAAGGAGTTCCACTGCAATTGATTCCCATCCCAACTTCTCAGTATAATACTAAATACTTCAAGGTCAACCACACAGAGTGCAAAGCATTCAATTCTACCAAAGAATTCTACAAGACACTTTCTTCTCTTCTCTGTTCATCATCAATCATGATTAGTGACAAGCATTGTACTCTTTCCAAGGATCTATTCTTTCAGTCCAATCTATCATCTCTATACCTATTTATGGGAACGGCTCCACTGAATATGTCAAGCCACTAAAATCTTCCACGTACATGGTTTCTCAAAATGCTGGGCCCTTTGAGTGCGAGAGAGCTCATGAGTGCCATGCTATGCACAAGGGGCCACCACCCCATTGCACATGAGGTGGGAAGAGATAGATCACTGTCAATTTCAGTTACTTTGAGCTGTGTTCCATCAAGTTCTTAATAACTAAGGCTTCTATCAGTGTTTAATTCAGAGATTGTTTTCTAGTGTTTCTTCCTGTTCTGTGAATTATAGTGAAAGAAATTGTGGTTTTTTTTGTTTGTTTTGGCGTGTGCAGGTGGGAGAGAGAGGAGCTCAGATGTCCGGCGGGCAGAAGCAGAGAATCGCCATCGCCAGGGCGGTGCTGAAGTCGCCCAAGATCCTCCTGCTCGACGAGGCCACCAGCGCCCTTGACTCCGAGTCGGAGCGGATCGTCCAAGAGGCCCTCGACCTCGCCTCCGTCGGCCGCACCGCCATCGTCATCGCCCACCGTCTCTCCACCATCCGCCACGCCGATGTCATCGCAGTCGTGCAGGACGGCAGCGTCACGGAGATCGGCTCCCATGACGACCTCATCGACCGCCCCGACGGCCTCTACTCCTCCCTCGTCCGCCTCCAGCGTACCACCGCCCACCTCCGTGAAGGTGAGACCAGCTCCGGAGCTGCGCAATTGGGCAGCAGCAGTAGTATGAGCCGCCGCTTCTCCGCCGCCAGCCGCACAAGCTCCGGCCGCTCCGTTGCGTCGGTATCACCGGAAGATGACGCCGACGAGAGCCCTGGGAAGCCGAAGCCTCCAGTGCCGTCCTTCCGGCGGCTGCTGCAGCTGAACGCGCCGGAGTGGCGTCAGGCGCTGCTGGGCTGCGCCAGCGCCACTGTGTTCGGCGCAATCCAGCCTCTGTATTCCTACGCGCTCGGCAGCATGATCTCTGTTTTCTTCCTCACAGACCACGATGAGATCAAGAACAAGACGAGGACCTACGCGTTCCTCTTCATTGCCCTTTCCTTGCTCTCCTTCTTCATCAACATCGGGCAGCACTACAACTTCGGCGCCATGGGCGAGTACCTCACCAAGCGTGTCCGCCAGCGGATGCTGTCCCAGATCCTCACTTTCGAGGTTGGCTGGTTCGACCAGGACGAGAACTCCACCGGCGCCGTCTGCGCGCGCCTCGCCAACGAGGCCAACGTCGTCCGCTCCCTCGTCGGCGACCGGATGGCCCTCATCATCCAGACCGTCTCCGCCGTCGTCATCGCATGCACCATGGGGCTCGTCCTTGCCTGGAGACTGGCGCTCGTCATGATCGCCGTCCAGCCCATCATCATCCTCTGCTTCTACGCCCGCCGCGTCCTCCTCAAGAACCTCTCCTCCAAGGCCATCAAGAGCCAAACCGAAAGCAGCAAGCTCGCCGCGGACGCCGTCGCTAATCTCCGCACCATCACCGCCTTCTCCTCCCAAGAACGCATTTTGCGCATGTTCGAGGAGGCGCAAGCCGGGCCCCGCCGGGAGTGCGTCCGGCAGTCGTGGTTCGCCGGCGCGGGGCTGGCTTTCTCCCAGAGCCTCATGACTTGCACATGGGCTCTTGATTTCTGGTACGGAGGCAAGCTGATCGCCGACGGATTCATCTCCGCCAAGGCTTTATTCGAGACTTTCATGATCCTCGTCTCCACCGGCCGCGTCATCGCTGACGCCGGCAGTATGACCACCGACCTCGCCAAGGGTGCCGACGCCGTCGCCTCTGTTTTCGCGGTGCTAGACCGTGTCACAGCCATCGAGCCTAACGACCCAGACGGCCACTGTCCCGAGCGGCTCACCGGCGACATCGAGATCCGTGGGGTTGACTTCGCCTATCCGGCACGTCCCGACGTAGTCATCTTCCGAGGCTTCTCGCTCTGCATCGAGGCCGGAAAATCGACGGCTCTCGTGGGGCAAAGCGGCTCCGGGAAGTCCACGGTCATAGGCCTGATCGAGCGGTTCTACGACCCGCTCAGGGGGACGGTCAAGATCGACGGCAGGGCCGTCAAGTCGTACAACCTCCGGGCGCTAAGGAAGCACATCGGCATGGTGGGACAAGAGCCGACGCTGTTCGCCGGGAGCATCCGGGAGAACATCGCCTACGGGAGTGACGGAGAAATAGCGCCGGCGGAGATCGAGGCGGCGGCGCGGGCGGCGAACGCACACGAGTTCATCAGCGCGCTGAAGGAAGGGTACGAGACGCAGTGCGGCGACCGGGGGTTGCAGCTCTCCGGCGGGCAGAAGCAGCGGATAGCCATCGCGCGCGCGATCCTGAAGGACCCAGCGATCTTGCTACTGGACGAGGCGACGAGCGCGCTGGACAGCCAGTCGGAGAAGGCGGTGCAGTCGGCTCTGGAGCGGCTGATGGTGGGTCGGACCAGCGTGGTGGTGGCGCACCGCCTCAGCACCATCCGCCACTGCCACCTCATCGCCGTGCTCGACCAGGGCGCCGTCGTCGAGAAAGGAACCCACGCCTCCCTCATCTCCAAGGGGCCCGGTGGGGCCTACTTCGGACTCACCGCCCTGCAAAGTGGCGGCGCCGCCTCGACGTGATCGGATTTTATTTTCGAAACCTAATATATATATCGAATTATCAATAATATAAATGAAACTTCATCATGTTGGTAAGAAGACATTCTCTCGTGTTCGCCGTTTCCGTCACTTCATTCTTAATAGCTATTAGCACAGATAGTTAAGATCATAATTTGTAGAATCACGATCTTACGCAGGATCGATTTAGGATCAAGATCGGATCGGTCAGGATCGGATCGTAGAATCGTACGATTCTACCAAAAACTCTTAAAATTTTATCATACATGATTAATAATTAGAAAAAATACCTAAAAAACTCATTTACATATAAATAAATAACTAATTATATATATATATGCAATTATTTACACTCAACACATCAAATTACATTACTACATGTACAAATTTAAATTAACTTGTAATTCAACTATCATTCTCACATAGTAATAATATTTATATTTTCATATCATAAAATGAAAGAATATAAAATATCTATTAACACAATAATATTAACACATACAATGTCAAAAATATTTCCTTGATTTATAAGATAATTCAATTTAAATGTCAACAAAGCATATAATGTATATAACAGAAGTTATTGAATCCTTTGATTCAAATATGAATGCCGGAAATAATCTTCTAAATACTGGTTAATGTCACACAATACTAGACAATAGACATCCAAAAATTTATTATTTTGAGAAAAATAAATGACAGAATATTATTGATAAAAAAAACTAACTCAAAAATAATTAAACATATATTTAAATAATTTAAAACTCTAATAAGATGAAAAAAAATAATGGTTAAGGAGAAACTTTGAAATTTATTAAAGATCTCTGAACGAGCTTTAATTTGATATATTATAGGCCCCGTGGTTCAATCCGAGTCAAAAGTTATGATCTCTCAAAGTTTCCACCGATCCTGCTCCGATTCTGCTCCGATCCTGCTCCGATTCTACCGATTCTGCTCCCATCCTACCGATCCTATCGATCCTACTGCAAAAACGATTCTGCACGATCCTGGATCGATTTTGGGTTTCCGGATCGTAGGATCGTACGATCCTATGATCCGGATCGCATTTTGCAAACTATGGTTAAGACATAATAGTGTTGATAATAATTTTTAATCATCGTATTATTCTAAGGATTTAAAATGAAACTTTATATCCAATAGTTTAGATTTTTTATAGATTTTAGAAGTATTTAAATTCAGACATTCTACTGTTATGCTGATTAATCCGCAAAATGATCAATTTAGTGTCATAAAAAATTTCATCTCATTAAAGTAGATAAAAAAAATGTACAGATATACGATTGTTGCATATTTACAACTTCTTTGTAGCAAGGAGTCAATAGTATATATCAAACGTGGTGATGATATATATATTAGTTATACTTTAATGAATACTAAACCAATTAATCGTTTACCGTAAAATATTTTAACAATTATGTAATATTTTTTTGAAATTTTATATACTTTTTAAAAATAGATAAGTTATGGTTTTAATTATTATGACAATAGGTTTTTAAAATTTGTTTAGTGATTCAATTTTGAGATTTTAACACTTTAGAATAAGGGTTTTAAGATTTTTTTTTATATATAATTCTAATAATTAGGGCAATCCTTTTATTTTGCTCTATTCTTTTTTGTTTGGTCGATTATTCTATGGGTTTAAACTTAGTTGACTAACTTTGCTAACCCTCCCAACTTAAGTGCCAAATTTAATTTATTAAGTCACTAATTTTTCCACCCATTCAATTGCCTAATCTACCGTTTGATCGATTCATTCGACAGCTACGCTCGACTCTTTCAACTTGACTAATTCGATTGGCTCACACATGCCCGCGCTACTTAACTCAATCAATTTAATTGATGAGCTTGAGCTATTTAGTATGGTTGCTCCATCTAAGTTGTTAGCCTATGAGTACAATTATTTATATGTTGTTTAAACAATATAATAGATATGAAATATTTTTTTAAAAAATAAATAAATAGAGTTGAGCATATTACACTTGATTGAGTTCAAATTATCTGTCCGGATCCATCTACATGTTAGTCGGATCATAAAAATGGAATACATACTAGTACTAAAAACAAAGAGGGCATCAAACTTTACACAATGAATGAATGCGATTTTATGTTATTTATAATTCTTTTTATTATTTACATTTTTTGATATGATTGAATGGTTGGATTTATGTTATTTATAATTCTTTTTATTATTTAAATTTTTTGATATGATTGAATGGTTGGAGACAATTAAATGGAAACCTTTCCACCACCCATTGCAATAGGGAAGAGTCCTTTAAATCTCCACCAAAGTTGCATCAAACTAAAAATAAAGGTGGCAAGGTTCTTGTCAAAGGTACAATAACAACTTAAAGCAAGGGGAGAAAACTATTTGGTGCATCTTTTGTTGGGGCCTAATTATGTAGCTTTGCATATTGTTCTAAAAGCATAGGCCATCATTTGGCATAAAATGCCTTATTATTTGGCAAAAACTAGGGTGTCCATGGCGAAATGATTGCTATGCCTTCTAAAGTTATGTTTTTGCAAATGAATCAACCGATGAATTAATGGTCGGTCGCCCGTTCGAAGTTGAAACTTTGTTAGTGTCGCCAATATCAATAGCGAGATAAGTTTTAGAGTCCACTAGACATTCCTTTCTCGGAGAGGTATTATTCAATCTTCCACTCGAGGAATGATGAGGACAAACATACACGATGCAAGTGGATCGGATCGATAGCTTCTTTACCATTTGAATTCTCGAAGAAGCTATTGAGACGATCGATTCAATGTAGGTTATGATTAATTAGATGGGTCATGTTTTCAAGTTTGGAGAATGAAATGAAGAGGAGTATAAAATCATTTTTAGTTGTGTTTATTTGAAGGGATTAAAAATGATGTGAGAAAATTATTTTAATTATCTTTATATATTTCTTCAAAATTAGAGGGGAAAATGATAATAAATAATATGTTTCTAGTAATTTATCCCAATTTGGTTGATTCGATTCGAGAGGTAGAAGCATTCAACTAGTTTTGACCTAATTTAGGAATATACTTACCTTAGACTATGATGAAGTATAGTTATAGTTAGAAGTCTAATGATATTTCAAAGAAAGCCTCGAGGGAACATAGTGGGAGCGCAAAGGCAAAAGAATCTTAGACTACATAGAACGATAGTTGGAGTCCAATAAAATCTTATAGCTTCGAGGGAGCAAAGTGGGGATGGAGTGGGGGCATAAAGGCAAGCTGACCAAAGAGGAGCAATAGGTGGATCGATAGCGTAAGTGGATCTCTTTCGCGACAAGATGGAGCTCACTTGGGAGAGGAACCAACAAGTTGAAAAATAACTCTTTTATATATATATATATATATATATATATATATATACATACGAAAATATTATCCTACAGTATGAATGATGCGGTTGCGTGTGACTTGGCTGACCTGGACATGCCACACCAAAGAGAAAACACGTTAAAGAAAAAAAAAATGAAATATAGTTCCGCGAGTTCTAGTTTCGCCATCGCAAACGTTGATCGCTATTCTCCCTCGCGCCTCTCGTCAATCGCCACTAATCTTCACTAGACGACGACGGATCGTCCCCCGCTAGATCCAGATCGGATTCAGGCCGGATCACGACCAAAATCCGATCGTTTCATGGCCAAAATCGATTGCAACACTGGTGATGTAGCGCTATCGATTCTGGTCACAATTTGATAGAAATCTAACAGCGATTGCACCGGAACCCCCTAGGGTTCATATCCCCTTAGGTGTAGTTTCGATTTGGGCAGTCGACCGGAGGTCGTTGGTTGTGGGTGAGCAACGATTGGGCGACAAGCAAAAGGCCTACGGGCAAGTGACAGTCGATGGTTCTAGAACTCGCGGCGAGGTCGGCGAAGAAGACGAGAAGGAGCATTTTTTTATAAAAGAAAATACATGAAATTTCCATGAGGGATGCACCACACCAAACCACATTTAGAGAACCACAGACTAAATACACACTCTCTTATCTCTCTCTATATATAATTGATATAAAATTTTCTACTCACCATCAGAATAAATTAAAAAACATTCGCAATAGTCGACTCATCAATCCAGCATTATCAAGCCAACACAGCCAACAGCCAACCGCCGAGAAAAACAACTCTCATTCTCAAAAGAAGTCGTTTCACCCTAAAATGCCCCAATTATCCATTAACAATATAACATTATATATATAAGTTTTGCAAAACATATACAAGAGAGTTAAATCTCATTTCGTCCCTCTTGTTTACTAAAAATGATCAGAAGATATAAAACAACAGACACTATAACAAAGTTGAATGGTCAGAATAGTGTTAAGAAGTGTGTTTCCACATTATTGACATGGAACAAGGATGAAAAATAACATAAGTAATAAGATAAATAACTAATACACCTCTGATTCTTAATCTATGATCCCAGTTCACTCGCCTAGTTTCCTCCTCTTAAAACTCAATTTCCTGGTATAAACAATGCCGAGACAATGACAGTGGATATGCGCAAGACAATACTCAGCCGAATGGAGAATAGTTCTTGAGGATTTGTTGTCACAGATGATTTGATCATTGGAGTATCCTCGTGGCTTCATCACCAGCGCCTCTCTGATAAGGAGATTAACTAGAAGAAGAGAATACAAGTTAAGTGAAACAAGAAAATCATGATATTTATCATTAATAATAATCATAATAATAATAATAAAAAGGAGCAGCTATATATTTTATCTTCAATTGCATAGTGTCACTCGCCATCAGAGCTATGGATTTCACTCTGCTCAATACAGGCAAAATCTATCATTCTACCTGCTGATCAGTACATATTCTGCTAGTTCTGCGAGCTGTGGCTGCGAGCTAGAATCGAATCGATGAGAACTGCAACTCCATGTCCTTTTCTAGTTCTGAAAGTAGAAAGTGCGAGATAGGAAAAATTCAATAAGGTGTCACCCTCCTTTTTTATTTGGTCTCATGGCTGCTTTTCCACATCAGTGGCACCGGAAGTATGTGTCAACCAGTGTTTTAAATCGCGTAGCGTTGGTTCATAGCGTTTTTGTCTTGTCATTGCGTAGCGTAAATAGCGTAGCGTATAGCGCAAGCTTTTCGTGCACGTCAATGTTTAAATTTTAAAAAATTTCCCATAAAGAGTACCTTTACCTTTTGATTCACCACTACCAGAACATCCAATTGAATTTCCCCCTACACTTCCAACTTTTGATGATTGCGTACTCATACTTTGGGGACCTTCACCGATCTCTCGTAACAATTCAGTTTGTTTACTTTTAGATGCTCTAATTTTGTCAAGTGATTCTCTAATTTCTTTCTTAATATCATCCGGAACACTAACACAAGGTGCAACCCCTTTATGAGTTTGAGTTAAATGTTCCTTCAAGCGAGTAATCCCTCCATTCGATATATGATGACAAAATTTGCACCGAACAGCTTTTTCCCCTTCATTTTGATAACAATACTTCCAACCAATATCTTTTTTATCTTTTTTTGATAAATTCGTAGACATTGCAAATTCTAACTAGACAATCAAAATCCTAGAAAAACAAAAGAAAAAAATCAGAATAAATAATTAATTAATTAGAAACAAATCAGCAAAAAAAAAAAAAAAAATCAATCCAGGGCATCTGGATCGATCATTGCATCGATCCAAGGAATTGGATCGATCCAGCGATCGATCCAGGGTCGAACAGAAAGGATCTGGATCGATCCAGCGACCGATCCAGATCCTTTCTGTTCGAACAAAAAGGATCTGGATCGGTCGCTGGATCGATCCAGACCCTGGATCGGTCGCTGGATCGATCTAGATCCTTCCAGGGTCGAACAGAAAGGATCTGGATCGGTCGCTGGATCGATCCAGATCCTTTCTGTTCGACCCTGGATCGATCGCTGGATCGATCCAGATGCCCGACTTCTGGAAATCGCGAAATCGTTTTTGCTCCTTCGAGAAAAAAAACGAGAAGGAAAACCTAAACGAAGAAAATGAAAGGAAGGAGAAAAGCTTACCTCCAATCGCTGTCCCTCGCCACCACTCACAGGTCACTGCTCGCCGCTCGCTGCTCGCCGATCGCCGCCTGTCGCCTCTGCAGTCTGCCCTACCTTCGCCTCTGCCACAGTCACGATTCGACTCACCTTTGCCCTAGCTATTGGTAAGCAATTTGTAATTTTAGCGCCCGCTATAGGGCGCTAGGGCATGATAGCGCACGCTATGTGCGCTATCGACGCTTTTGTCCTGAATAGCGTGGGCTATTCGGGACAATTGCGATTCAGCGAACGCTCTGCAGCATTCGCTGGTCGTAGCGCGCTATTCGCCGCTATTGAATACACTGGTGTCAACACAGGCGAAACAACTTGATAGTGTTTCATTCCAATGGCTTGGAACGAAATATGAACCTTGCTTTCCATATGACATATAGTATGACAAAACAGCTATATCTATCAAGCTTAGTTGTTAAGAAGCTTCACAGTAGTCACATTTTCCTTGCTCTTTCCTTCACCATTCAACCATGTGAAACACTACTTATCAACTAAGTGTGCAAATACAAGTTCTATTTTTCTAAGTTATCCCTTAGGCATCATGTATTTCACAGAGATCATACGGGCTAATTACTAAACACGTTCAGGCCAACATATTTGCTTGCTTCACACTGGTAGATGAAGACTATACGTCATATAAAACTCTCTTTTTACGCGATAACCATATTCGTAACTCTACATGAATTTAGTACTCTAATAATGCATTGTCATACTGCTGCAGGTCTCACTAGTTTGCAGCGAGTCATACACTGCAACAAACCGCCCATACTAATTACAAGAACCAGGTAGAAGATATAGTCTTGGAGAATGCAGAAATGCATTGATTGTACAAGCTGTATTGCGTGCCACAATTCTTATATTAGAGTTCTTGAAATCAATATGTACCTGGAAAAAGGCTAAGTCATCCTTTCTCATGTAAGAAAAACTAAAAATATATATATAAAAAATAGCTATTTTCATTTTTAAGTATATTTAGGATAATTTAATTAATTCTACAATGATGTCTGTACACCATGGAAAAAAGTATTAGAAACAGTTATTGTACAATTGTCCTAGTTTTATTAGATTCCTTCAGTTAAATAGTCATGTAGAGTTGAAGATCAAATTAATTTATAGCTGACTACATATATTTTACATCAATAATCAAGCAAATTTTATCAAATTGTTCCCCCCTTATCCTCACTTCTCTTTTATACTCTCCTAAGGAGGGCCCGGTGCACGAAACTCTCGCCAATGCGAGATCTCAGGGAAGGATCTATCCTACGCAGTCTTACCCTGCTTTGCAAGAGACTGTTCTCACCTTCTCTTTTATCCTATCATCACCTGTAACAGTAGTACTCCATCCTTGGTGTTCCCAACCATCCGAGAATTTTGAAACTTGCGACAAACTCTCTCAGTAAGTAACTGAATGGTTGAGTCTAATGCTGCAGATTATTTGGTATACTCCTTTTTTACTTCATCCTTCTTTTCATTTAAAACATGATTATGTGACGTTGCTTCTCCACCTAGGTTGTAAAGTAAGCACTCTTGCTCCTTTACACTAGTAGTAAGTATTCTTGCTCCTTTACACTAGGGATTGAAGCAATTCCTAAGTGTGCCCCAGAGCACATCATTATTTGCAATACATGTGATTCGAAATTTCACAAAACAGAAATGGATCATTTACTAACCTGACGAGCAACTTGTGCTAGCCTCCTACTGTCTCTGGTTGACTCCATTATCTTGTCTGGTTTCTCATGCAAGGCACTTTCTTTATCTGCTTTTCTCAATTTCTTATTTCCTTCTAAATAAATATCTTTGTTCTTGTTATCTGGAGATCCCCTCTTTCTGGTCCTCTTAAAAGTATATTTTACAATTCTGTCATTTCCAACTTCAGCAGGTAGCCTACTTGATTTGCAAGGTTCTTCATCTTTAGAACAAAAATCAGTGGAGGGAGTATCAATCTTTTGATCGTTTCCTTTTAATACTAAAGTATCTGAATACCCAGTTATTGTATGATCTGGTGTCTTCAACATTGTTTCGCACTCAATGGCATCCTCCTTAATGGCTCCATCTAAAGGATAGCCTTCTTCACAGTCATGTGTGGTTAGTGCAACTTGATCGTTTTCAATGCTTACTTGACCAGCATTTGAACTGTTGACATTATGCAGTTTCATACTTCGCCTGGTCATTATTCTGCCGGTGTTCAAAATTGCAGGGATTACATGATCGGGGAACTCATTCAACTTCATATTTCTGTCTACAGAAGTTATTTTATTTTCGACAGAAGCCTCATCTGAACATGTAGTATCTGCATTTCTTTGCCCCTGCCTTTCACAAGTCATGGGCATGCCAGTTTTTCCAGCAATTTTAGTATTACTAATGTCTGGTTGTTCATGATCTTCAGTTTCATGAGAAGTACTGCAGCTTTTTGTGAGGAGCTTTCTAGCTCTTCTTCTTCTTGGAGAACGCCAACCGGAAAACTTACCTTTCTGGTTGATTTTGGATTTGTTTCCTTGTTGTGCTTCTTCTGATGGAGAACGCCAACTGGAAAACTTACCTTTCTGGTTGATTTCAGATTTGTTTCCTTGTTGTGCTTCTTCTGAATCAAGTGATTTTGCAACCTCTATTAGCATTTCGGCTGCCAGGATTGGGTCTCCAAGCCAGTATTTTTCATCTAGTTCATTCTCACATATTGCAGCTTCTTGCTTTACATTAGAGTTCAGGGCATGTCTTTCAGCAGGCAGATCTCTATCAGTCAATACATTTCGTTCCAATGCACGTATCCGCTGAGTACAACCGTTCCTAAAAGGCTCTGGCTCCTTGTTTCTCAATATCAAGGACACTAAATCAGGAGTGCCAGTAGAATCATCAGATGCAGTTGAATCTTTTGTAGGCTCCTTTTGGTTTGAATATTTAGCATAGGTGCTATGAGGTACAGTTTCCTGACTCGATGCAGCTACAATTAAGATAAAAGTTAGAGAACACACAGCTACAAAACTGAGGCCAGGTTGCCAAATCAGAGATATATTACCTTCATCAGGGTTATTTGTCTGCGAAATGATGCGATCATCTGTGTCTTTACCTTGTAGAGACTCACTTTTATCACTCTTCTGATTCTCCAGTTCAGAACTAACTTTCTGCAGTTTAGAATTTAGACGACGAATTGTATGGTTCGCCTCACGGAGCTGAACTTCAAGCTCTCGAATTCTTGTTGCTTGTGATAAGTTTACTGATTCTGTCTCTTTAATCTGAATACACATTTAAATTGATACTTCAGCAAGATATGCTAACAAGTTCAACTTTAACCTGCCTTATCAAATTCGAAAGAGGGACAAAATTGTTATAGCCAAATCACAAATAGTTGGGAAAAACGTGGCTACGATGATGATGACAAATTACAAAACAAAATAGTTTAAAGAAACCAAATTCAACAGTATTAGCTTCAAGAAAAACACTCGTAATATTTCTACTAAGATTGAAAAAAAAGTGTCACATTGTCTCCAATCAAACCTTTCTGGCAATGTAGTTTTTGTATGAAACTACAATTTTAGTAGCAACAAAATATTGCTTCATATCAAACTTCAGTAGCAAATTATGGTTAGGGTAGTCACTCAAAAGCACAAAATGGTTTGCAGATATACCATCAGAGCATAAGTTATTATAGTAACACATCAACACTTTACAAAAATGTGCCAAAAATACATTAGAATTCTTCATCAACAATAGAAGACAACTGATAAGAACACAGACTTTGCATTTGTACAATTACATTACATCTAATTGAAAAAGAACAAGTGCTTATTAGAGCATATTATGTGGCCTTCAGAGAGTTTAAATCTACCTTGACATGATGACTCTGTCTTATCACGCATGGTTAATATAATCATTGTCTCTTTCATTACACTTTCAAGGTCGAAAATGTGAAGGAGAGATCCCTTGGGAACGTTTGTGCCAAGATTGCAAAAGGCGTTTTCAAGTGGCTGACAATCGACCCACTACATGGCACTCAGACAACAAGCAAAAAAATGACTAAGAGATTATTATTTTGTTCCATGTTGAACTGCCATCATCAATCCAATGCTTTCTTCAACTGACATATAAATATAAATAAATTGACATTCGGCTTTCATGTATAGTAGACATGAATTATCAAAAATAACATCTAGATATGCTACGAAAAGACTTTTTTGCTTGAGCAGAACAAAAGCCCTAAAATGCAATCAAACAACAAATAAAACAGCATACTTTCTTACAACAATAATTTACAGAAATGCAGTCTCATTCTCTTAATTTATGCTCAGATCTTTCATGTAAAACGAGACTGGATTTAGACTAAAAAATGACCAGACATATGCATTTGAGTGTAGAATCAATCTGAACTATGTAAACAAATGACACTTACAAGTGTTTTCAAGAATATATATAGACTCCAATGTAGTCTTATTTGTCGGTTGACAGTGTACGATTTATGAGTCTTCAGATAAATAAAAAAGGCATATTCAGACAACAATAGAACATTTTGCTATCAATGACAAAGAATACTGCTCGAACAGCAGTTGGATCAGCATTTTTTAAAAGTTAATCTGGAATCAGAAGAAAGAACAGTTGAATAGTTCTTTCATGAATAAACCCTACTTGCAGGGGGCTAACAAGGAGGTTAGGCAGCTTGTAACATCCTTCCAACCAAAACGTAGCAATCCAAATAACAACAACTAATTTCACCGGACGCAATAGATTAGAACAAACAATGGAAGATCTCGAAGGGAAAAAGATTCCAGCTTTCGCACAAAATTAAATAAAAAAAATAAAAATTGGGGTTAGATCGTGCAAGCACTAACTGCAGGTAAACAAAAACAATTACCCTAGAGTCCATGAGAGCCTTGAGTCGAAGAATTAGGGCAACAGAATCTTCCTTGACGAGCGACGAGCTCTGCTTCCACTGTAGCGTCCGGCGCTCCGCCGCCAAAATCCTGATGGCCGACTCCTTCGCTGTGTTCAGGATGACGTCCGCGTACGCCCTCTTGAGCGCCGCCATTCTCTGATTACGATGTAAGAAAGCAAGAAACACGCACCGTCAGAGGCGATGAAAGGAACGAACAAGATGACACCTAAACTTCGAGAAAAAGACGGGAACCGCGAGCGGAGCGAGAAAGAATACGAGCGATGAAGTGAAGGATGAGAAAGCGAAGGATCAGGATGCTTTCCGGTCCTTCCCATTACCTCGGCGTCGCCGGCCATGGCGGAGAGAAAGGGGGGTGGTTGGCGGTTGAGACGAGCGGCGGAAGGGAAAGGAAAAACAAAGGGAAAAAAGAGGAAGCGGAAGTGGTTTCGTTAGCTCATGTTTTTGTCGCAGTAAAAAACAGTCAATGCCATTTCGTTAATCCTCAGGGTTTTTTTTGTTAATTTTCCCGCCGTTCTGTTCGCCCTATTGCCGATTGGCTGCTTCCTCGAGTTGGTTGACTCATTTACTAATATACCCTTCTTGTCACTATTTTATATATTTTTTTTATAATTTTAACCCTTTATTTTGACAAAATCATGTCCATTCACGGAATTTTTATTGTGCAGAAATAAAAAGAATGAACCATTAAAATTAATTTAATTTTTATTTAATTTAATAAAAAAATGCTTATATAGAAACTTTTTAATAGTTTGATCATATTATTTAATTTTGATTAAAAGTATTTTAAAAATATTAAAATCACTATAAAAATTTAAATTATTTTAAATGGCTACTATAATAATTGTAACAACTAGCTAATAATTATTAAAATGGTATTATTTTTTTAATCTAAATATTTAATTTTTGAAACGGATTAATTTTGAAGCAATCAATTTAGCACATAGAAATTTTCACCGACCACTAACATAAATCACAAATGTATTCAAAGTATCAATATTCTTAACATTATCATCTTATCATATAAAATTCCCAGCCGTTGCATTGACAGCTTATTATATTGTTGTGGCTTATTACTAGAGTTGTCAGACGGGTCAATTCATGACGGGACGGATTGGTTCGTGACGGGCCGATCATTTGATAGGACAGAGCGGGCCGATCCGTCAATTTGACGGGTTAGAAAATTTCCAACCTAACCCAATCTAAGATGTATTGAGGGTTTGACGGACTAACCCGCGAACCCATCAATTTTTTTTTTAAAAATAAAAAAATTATTTCATATCTTCAACATTTTACTTCGGAAGGGTTTCATCAATCAAATGTATAAATATGTATTTTAAATATAAATAGACATAAATTAGTACTTATGTTGGATGGAAAATATTATTTTTATTTCAAAATTATAATAAAAAAAGATAATAAATTAACATAAAATTGAAATTACATATGTTTCTCAATCCGCCGACCAACCCAACTGCCCTTTGCGGACCAACCCGCGTGGGTCACGGGCCTAGGCGGATCGGCCCACGGTGGGCTTAGATTAATAAAATTCCAACCCAACCCACTTAAATTATTTGACGAGATGGATCAATCCGACGGGCCCAATCAAAATTGATAGTTATACTTACTACAATATTGTTATGATGATTTTGATATTTTAAAATAATTTTAATTAAAAGTTTTTTATATAAAAATATTTTATATATAAATTTTTGAGCGAGTTAAGACCGCTACTATGTAGTTATTATAATAGCCCTAGAATAAAAAAAATTAAAAAACTTTTTGACTAATTAGTTAATTGCGTCTTGATTTTTTATTTTCTAAAACATTATTATTAGATTATTCTCTTTTATTATTTCCAAAATTTACCTCTTATTTTTTAAAAAATTATTATAATACATGTTACTAAATATTTATTTAATTTTACTACACTACTACTTCTACATAATTAAATATTAAATACAACTTTGTTTTTATCATAATTATTTGGCACACTCTCTCTCGTATATGACTTACAGTCTTTTATGTTATTCAAGAAACTCTTTTCTCAAATAGAAGTTTTAAAATGATCATTTGTATTGTTATATGATTCCCTAATAGTTATTTTTATTATATCTTAAAACGCATATATTATTTATGTTAGTATAATCATGTTTTAAATTTTAAAATGATCATTTGTATTATTATATGATTATTTAATAGTTAGTTTTATTAGCTCTTAAAATACCTATATTATTTATATTAATATAATCATGTTTTAAAATGTTAGTTCGATCTTATTATTTTGATGTGTTTAATAAAAATTAAGTTAGATTTTATAAGTGACATATATATATTTGAAAGATAATCCAGTCTAAATATAATTGAAGTAGAGTCATATTCTATCCCCGCGAGATGGATAGATAATCATTATATGAACGTTGCTATCAAAAAGTTTATAGCTAGGTCAATTTCTAACATTGAAATACTACCTTCTCTTATGTAATAATCAATGTTCAAAAGGCAAAAAAAAAAAACACTTATGATTTATATCTTTACAAATGAATGTGGAATCGATTATGTGGGGCGCCCAGTTGGTGTTGGTAGCCTTGCTTATAATAGTGCTGCCACATCCTCATGGAGCTCGCCCATAAGATGGCAGAGTAGTGCATGTCCTCCATCCGCACCATCTACTCTTTTGTTGCGGAGAAGCGCACATGGCCAAGTTCTCTACTATGCTTGACAACTCTATTAAGCTCGACCTCTGCCAAGGCCTCAAAACGACCTGGCCATTTGTAGCAACGGAATCATCACATTCGTCTATTGGGAGATTATTAGTGCAATCATCCTCGAGTTAAGGTTGACCAGTTTGAGTAAATTCGAACCTGAGTTTCGATGTTTGAACAATATGTGATGAATAGGTCACGTAGGTAAAGGTTGATCGGATACTGGATAATATGTCAAGAAGAGGTCAAGACTGACCACATATTTGACAATATGGGAGAGAGAGGTCAAGTAGGTCATAGAGAACCGGATACTTGACTGGGTAAAATCCTAACTAGATGTTAGGCAAGGCAAGACCTAACTCGAGGGTTAGGCAAAGATAAAGTTCTAATTGGATGTTAGGTAAGGTAAAGTCCTAACTCAATGGTTAGGCAAAGGAAAGTCCAAGTGCATCATGGAGGACCGCACATTAGCAAAGGGAAGTCTTAACTACGGTTAGGCAAAGGAAAGTCCAAGTGGATCAAGGAGGACCGCACGTTGGCAAAGGGAAGTCCTAACTGCGGTTAGATAAAGGAAAATCCAAGTGGGTCAAGATAGATTACACATTAGCAAGGGAAAGTCCTAAAAGAGGTTAGGCAAGAAGAAAATCTAAGTGGATCAAGCATGACCGCACTTGGTGATCAAAATTCTAACAAAAAATTGGCACGAGATGGAAAGTTTAAGTGGGGCAAAGGTTGACTGAATACTTGATAAAGAAGTCTCAATGGGTCACGGTTGACCAGATGTTGGGAAATTGAACCCTAGACTTGGATTAAGAAAGTTAGAGTTGAGTAATCGATTGACCTTAAGTTAATCGATTAGGCAATCGATTAGAGCTTAATTCGTAAGAGCACAGAAGGTGTCAGAATCGATTGGACAATCAATTCCATCATCTCTAATCGATTGATTCAATTGATTAGGAAGTGCTGAATCAATTAGGAAGAAAGCTAAATATATTGGGAGCTTTGCAAAGAAAATTTGCGAGAACAAAAGCTAAATTGATTGGCCTAATTGATTCAGACATTGTCAATCAATTGGGCAGCAATTTATCACAAAGTGGTGGAATCGATTGGGGCAATCGATTATGACATCCCTAATTAATTAGGGAAATTGATTAAGAGCTAATTCATGAAAACACAAAGAGTTGGGGAATTGATTGGCCAATCGTTCAGCCCAAACCAATTGATTAGGGAAATTGATTGAGAGAAGTAGAAAAGAGTCGTTGCATGGTTTGGATGGCCAAATTTAATCCGATCTGACACAATAATCGATTGGGGGTAAGGTCAATCGATTAAGAGCCTTAAATCAGCATGATATAAAGGATTTCATGAAGATTCAAATTACTTATTCTCCACTATTCTCTGTCAATTCTTAGACAATTCAGGGTGAAGTACTATTGCATTTCTAAGTCAACAAGAGCCAGTCCAAAGCAACAAAAGATCAAGAGCAAGGTTCTGCATTGTTGTATTACTTTCCTTGTTCTTGTTGTATCTTTGTTGTATCTATCGTTGTATTTCTCATGTTGAGATTGTACGAGGCTTCTCCACCTCCTAGAAGGAGGTTTTCATAGTGCATCTGTGAGTGAGGAGAGAAGACACTTGGATTAGTCACCTCAAGGAGATTAATGCCAAGTAAAATCAAGGGTATTAGTATTACTTTGAGTTTCTGCTGCAAATCATCATTGACGAACTGATTGAAGCTAATCACTCCCCCTCTAGCTCATAAAGTGTACTAGTATCGTCATCGTGGCCTTCATTATCTGATACGATCGTGGCCTCATCATGTATCACGACATCAAGGGTGGCACTTGTTGGTGCAATTGATCTCTAGGGTTTTGATGTTTGTTTGATAATATGTTTAATAAAGTCTAGTCAGGTCAAGGTTAACTGGATAACTAGCAAACGGAAAAGTCCAAGTGGTCAGAGGACGGGAGGCTTGGTAGGCGTGAGAAGTGTTGGTGCAAAACAAAGGAATCCCTTAGGATTTAAGTAGTTAATATACTTTTTGATATATGCCAAAGGGAGAGAAGAAGGGTTTAAGTTAGAAACCCTAATTGCATTAGACTTGATAAATTGGGTTATATACTTAGCCTAACTTAAACATATTATGAAACATTTAAATGGGAGAGATTGTTAGTGCAATCGACCTCTAAGATTTTGGTCATTGTTTGACAATATGTTTGATAGAACTTAGTCATGGTTGACCTTGTCAGGTGTGTAGTCTACTAAATGATTGCAAGAGTAATGAGAAGTCTCAGAGGAGTAAACTCCAAGCAAAGTGGAAAGCCCTAGTGAGTGAAACTAGGTAGTGGAAAATCATAGTGAGTAAAACTGGGTCCTACTGAGTGAAAGTCCTAGTGAATAAAGTCAAACAGTAAAAGTCCTAGTGAGTAAAACTAGGTTCTATTGAGTGAAGCTAGATGGTGAAAGTCCTGGTGAGTGAAGTTAGACAGTGAAAGTCCTAGTGAATGAAACTAGGCCATAGTGAGTGAAGCTAGGAGAATGTCTTAAAGGAGTGAACTCCAAGCAAGTTTGACCGAAAGATTTTTGATCGACCGCGCGGGGTCGACTAGACTAACAGATTTTAGTAAACCCTAAGCATAGTTTTACCAATACTGTTTCACATTACTATTGTTGTTGTGCTAATTTAATATTACAAAAAAAAACTTAGTGGATCAGGCGATCAAACACTTGGCAGAGAAAATCCAAACAAATCTGGAGGACTAAATGTTTGGCAGGTAAGTTGAGGTAAGCTCCTGGAGTGAGTGCAATGAGGTTGTGTCCCAGTAGGGACAAACCTTAGGAGATGAGTCAATTGAAGAAACCAACTGAGGTTTATAAGTTGAGATCAAGATAGTCCTTACTGTCTTCATATTGCATATTGTATCTATTCTAACTCTATTTTGAAATAAAAATATTATGCTATTGTACTAACACTGTTTTACAAAAATTAATGTTCCATCGACGGAACAAGAGTATTTAGTCAACGGATCAAAGATAGATCAGAGCAACGAGATTCGATTAGGACAAAAAGGGGAACATTCAGTTCTATTAATGGATCAAGGGGACCAGTCGATGAATTAGCTTATTTCCAAATTTAATGGAGATTCGAATGAAAGCAGAGAAGGTAAAAAGTTATTTAGTCGATGGAACAGAGTTGATCAATCGATGGAACTATTGGATTGATACGCACGTGAAAGGAGGGTGAATCATGTGGTTTTCAAAAACTTGCTTTATCATGTTTAAAATCACGAGTGTGAACGCAGTGGAAAGTAAATAAGAAATCAAAAACAAAAACCACAATAAAACATAGTCAGTTTACTTGGTTCGGAGCATTCGGCGACTCCTACTCTTAGACCCAGGTTCCGTGAGCCTATCGATGGGTAATCCACTAAAAACCTCTTCCGGTACCTTCAGAAGAGGGAAGAGCTAATAGTTAGTTTAGCTCTTAAAATACATATATTATTTATATTAGTATAATCATGTTTTAAAATGTTAGTTCGATCTTATTATTTTGATGTGTTTAATAAAAATTAAGTTAGATTTTATAAGTGACATATATATTTGAAAGATAATCCAGTCTAAATATAATTGAAGTAGAGTCCTATTCTATCCTCGCAGGATGGACAGATAATCATTGTATGAACGTTGCTACCAATAAGTTTATAGGTCAATTCCTAACATTGAAATACTATCTTCCCTTATGTAATAGTCAATGTTCAAAAGGTAAAAAAAATATATATATATCACTTATGATTTACATCTCTATAAATGAATGTGAGATCGATTATGTGGGACGCCTAGGTGGTGTTGGTAGCGTCACTTATAATGGTGCTGCCACATCCTCATGGAGCTCATCCATAAGATGGCGGAGTATTACATGTCCTCCATCCGCACCATCTACTCTTTTGTTGCGGAAAAGCACACCATGGCCAAGTTTTCTACCATGCTTGATGACTCTGTTGGTTGCTACTCGGAAAACCTAGAGGTTCCACTGTACAAAAATTTTGTACAAAGGTCTGAACCTTTTCCTAACTTTCATGTGTTCTTTTAAATTAAATTTTGGATCGCCTGCGGAACTTAACACGTTTGATCCAAAACTTAATCTATTTGTTCTTTTAGGTTTTGACTTGGATCTCCTGCGGAACTTAACACGTTCGACCCAAGTCACCTTAAGTTATTAATTCCATTAAATATTAATTTCCATAATTGGTTCCCAGTACTGACGTGGCGAGGCACATGACCTTCTTGGATATGGGAGCAACCACCACCGACTAGACAAAACCTTTTATGGAAAGCTAATATTTAATTTCCTAAAATAGCTTTAGGTTAACCGAAAAGAACAATCAAATCACAAGGAAAAGAAAAACAAAAGAACACTATATCGAAAACAAATTCGAAACTCTAGAACCGTATGCCTCTTGTATTTAGTATTATTTCCAAAAATAACTAGTATGATGCGGAAAGAAAAAATACTAGTTATACCTTTTAGAAAAACCTCTTGATCTTCTACCGTATTCCTCTTCTAACCTCGGACGTTGTGTGGGCAACGATCTTCCGAGATGAGAAACCACCAAAGCACCTTCTCCTTTCTTCAAATTTCGGCCAAGCACAAAGCTTCCAAAAGATGAAAATCTTTTCCACCAACCAAGCTCCAAGGGATGTAGGCTTTCTCTCCTTCTTCCTCAAGCTAGATCCGGCCACTAATTAAAACTCCATAAGCATGAAGAGGTTCGGCCACAAAGAGAAGAAGAAGAGAAGAAGGAAGGGCCGGCCACACCACCAAGGAAAAGAGGAAGAAAAATAGAATAGAGTCGTTAGCATTGAAGCCTCCTCTACCCCCTCTTTTATAATCCTTGGTCTTGGCAAATAAGGAAATTTTAATAAAAAACTTCCTTAATTCTTTTTCCATTGAAAATGAAAATTTATTTAATTAAAAATAATTTTCTTTCTCAATTTTATTTGGCCGGCCATATAAAAGCTACAAACAAGGAGAGTTTTAATTAATTAAAACTTCCTAATTTGTCTCCAGAAATTTATAAAAAATTTCTCCAATAATTTTTATCCCTTCATGATTGGTTTATAAAAAGGAAATTTAATAAATTAAAATCTTTCTTTTAAACATGTGGATAAAAAGAAAGTTATCTTTAAAAATTAAAATCTCTTTTAATCTACAAATAAGGAAAGATATCAAATCTTTTCTTAATCTTTTGTAGAAACTTATAAAAGAGAATATTTAATTTTAAACTCTCTTTTAAATCATGAACATGGTTAAAAAGGAAAGTTTTCTTAAAATTTAAAATCCACCTTTTAATCAACAAATAAGGAAAGATTTCAAATTTTAAACTCTCTTTTAAACATGTAGATGATTTACAAATAAGGAAAGTTTTTACCAAAAATTAAAACCATCCTTTTAATCTACAAATAAGGAAAGAGATTAATCTCTTCTCTTAATCTTTTGTAGAAAGCTAAAAAAGAAAATTTTTAATTTTTAAACTCTCTTTTTAAAACCTTGATATCCACATAAGAAATAATTTTAATAAAAATCCCTTTTAATATTCTAGTGGCCGACCACCTAAGCTTGGGACCCAAGCTTTGGCCGGCCACCTACATGGCTCATCTACTTGGTCTTGGCCGGCCCTAGCTTGGGTTCCAAGCTAGCTTGGCCGGCCCCATTAGATGGGTAAGAAGGTGGGTATGCGGTGGATATAAATCTCTATATACTAGAGGCTACGATAGGGACCGAGAGGAGGAATTGGTTTTGGTCTCCCGATGAAATTAAGCATCCCATGTTCGCCCCGAACACACAACTTAATTTCATCAATAATAATTCATTCCACTAAAGAACTATTATTGAACTACCGCACCAATCCCAAATTACATTTTGGGCTCCTTCTTATTATGAGTGTGTTAGTCTCCCTGTGTTTAAGATAACAAATGTCCACTAATTAAGTAAGTTACTGATAACTCACTTAATTAATATCTAGATCCAAGAGTAGTACCACTCAACTTCATCGTCATGTCGGACTAAGTCCACCTGCAGGGTTTAACATGACAATCCTTATGAGCTCCTCTTGGGGACATTCTCAACCTAGATCACTAGGACACATTTTCCTTCTATAATCAACAACACACACTATAAGTGATATCATTTCCCAACTTATCGGGCTTATTGATTCATCGAACTAAATCTCACCCATTGATAAATTAAAGAAATAAATATCAAATATATGTGCTTGTTATTATATTAGGATTAAGAGCACACACTTCCATAATAACTGAGGTCTTTGTTTCTTTATAAAGTCAGTATAAAAGAAACGACCTCTAATGGTCCTACTCAATACACTCTAAGTGTACTAGTGTAATTATATAGTTAAGATAAACTAATACCTAATTACACTACGACCTTCCAATGGTTTGTTCCTTTCCATTATGGTCGTGAACTACTGTTTATAATTTATAAGGTACTGATAACATGATCCTCTGTGTGTGACACCACACACCATGTTATCTACAATATAAATTAATTGAACAACTACATTTATCATAAATGTAGACATTTGACCAATGTGATTCTTATTTCTAGATAAATGTTTATACCAAAAGCTAGGCTTTTAGTATACACTCTAACAGACTCCGTCAAGCTCGACCTCCGCTAAGGCCTCAAAGTGGCCTGGCTATTGGTAGCAACGGAATCATCGCCTTCATCTATTGGGAGATTATTGGTGCAATCACTCTTGAGTTAAGGTTGACCAGTTTGACTAAGCTTGAGTAGATTCGAACTTGAGTTTCGATGTTTGAATAATGTGTAATGAAGAGATCATGTAGGTATAGCTTGATTGAATACTGGATAATATGTGAAGAATAGGTCAAGGTTGACCACATATTTGACAATATGGGAGAGAGAGGTCAAGTAGGTCATGGAGAATCAGATACTTGACTGGGTAAAATCCTAACTGGAGGTTAGGCAATGTAAAGACCTAACTTGAGGGTTAGGTAAGGATAAAGTTCTAACTGGATGTTAAGTAAGGTAAAGTCCTAACTCAATGGTTAAGAAAAGGAAAGTCCAAATGAATCATGGAGGACTACATGTTAGCAAAGGGAAGTCCTAACTACAATTAGGCAATGGAAAGTCCAAGTGGGTCAAGGAGGACTGCACGTTCGCAAAGGGAAGTCCTAATTAAAGGAAAGTCCAAGTGGGTCAAGGTGGACTGCACATTGACAAGGGAAAGTCCTAAAAGAGGTTAGACAAGAAAAAAAATCAAGTGGGTCAAGCAAGGCCGCACTTGATGATTAAAAGTCTAACAAAAAATTGACACAAGATGGAAAGTTCAAGTGGGCCAAAGATTAACTAGATACTTGGTAAAGAAGTTTCAATGGGTCATAATTGAACGGATGTTGAAAAATGGAACCCTTGACTTGGATTAAGCAAGTTAGGGTTGTGAAATTGATTGACCTTAATTTAATCAATTAGGTAATCAATTAAGGCTTAATTCGTAAGAACACAGAAGGTGTCAGAATCGATTGGGCAATCAATTCCATCATCTCTAATCGATTGATTAGGAAGTGCTGAATCGATTGGGAAGAAAGCTCAATATATTGGGAGCTTCGCAAAGGAAATTTATGAGAACAAAAGCTAAATTGATTGGCCCAATTGATTCAGACATTGCCAATCGATTGGGCAGCAGTTTGAAGCAAAGTGGTAGAATCGATTGGGGCAATCGATTTTGGCATCCCTAATTAATTAAGGCAATCGATTAAGAGCTAATTCGCAAAAACACAAAGAGTTAGGAAATTTATGGGCCAATCGATCAACCCAAACCAATTGATTAGGGCAATCGATTGAGAGAAACATAAAAGAGTCGTTGCATGGTTTGGATGGTTAGATTTGATCTGATCTGACATGATAATTGATTAAGATAAGGACAATCGATTAGGAGCCTTAAATTAGTGTGATATAAAGGATTTCGTGAAGATTCAAATTACTGGACGATTCAGGGTGAAGTGCTGCTGCATTTTTGAGCTAACAAGAGGCAGTCCAGAGCAACAAAATATCAAGAACAAGGTTTCTCATTGTTGTATTACTTTCCTTATTCTTGTTGTATCTTTGTTGTATCTATCGTTGTATTTCTCATGTTGAGATTGTACGAGGCTTCTTCACCTCCTGGAAGGAGGTTTTCATAGTGCATCTGTGAGTGAGGAGAGCAAGCCCTTGGATTAGTCACTTCAAGGAGGTTGATACCAAGTAAAATCAAGGGTGTTAGCATTACTTCAAGTTTTTGCTGTAAATCATCATTAAGGAATTGATTGGAGCAAATCACTCCCCCTCTAGCTCCTAAAGTGTCCTAATATCGTCATCGTGGCCTTCATTATCTGATACGACTGTCGTCTGGTCATGTATCACGACATTAAGGGTGACACCTGTTAGTGTAATTGACTTTTAGGGTTTTGATGTTTGGTTGACAATATGTTTAATGGAGTCTAGTCAGGTCAAGGTTGACTGGATAACTAGTAAATGGAAAAGTTCAAGTGGTCAAAATGACGGGAGGCTTGGTAGGCGTGAGAAGTGTTGGTGCAAAACAAAGGAATCCCTTAGGATTTAAGTAGTTAATATACTTTTTGATGTATGTCAAAGGGAGAGAAGAAGGGTTTAAGTTAGAAACCCTAATTGCATTAGACTTGATAAATTGGGTTATATACTTAGCCTAACTTAAACATATTATGAAACATTAAAATGGGAGAGATTGTTAGTGCAAGCAACCTCTATGATTTTGATATTTGTTTGATAGTATGTTTAATAGAACTTGGTCATGGTTGACCTTGTCAGGTGTGTAGTCTACCGAATGATTACAAGGGTAATGAGAAGTCTTAGAGAAGTGAACTCCAAGAAAAGTGGAAAGCCCTAGTGAGTGAATCTAGGTAGTGGAAAGTCATAGTGAGTGAAACTAAGTCCTAGTAAATGAAGCTAGGTGGTGAAAGAGTGAAGCCAAACAGTAAAAGTCCTAGTGAGTAAAACTAGGCTATAGTGAGTGAAGCAGGTAGTGAAAGTCCTAGTGAATGAAACTAGGTAGTGAAAGTCCTAGTGAGTGGAACTAGACCCTAGTGAGTGAAGCTAATAGAATGTCTTGAAGGAGTGAACTCCAAGTAAGTTTGATTGAAAGGTTTATGGTCAATCACACGGGGTTGACTAGACTAGCAGATTTTGGTTAACCCTAAGCATAGTTTTACCAATACTATTTTGTTAGTTAGAGTTCTAGAGCCAATCATTTGATGATTGTATTATGGACTTGTTGTATCATATTCTTATATAAATAAAGACATTTGTTTTGGTTATTATACTTACTTGTATTGGTGCCAAATAAACTAAGTATAATAGCGTCCTTGAGTAGAAGGTTCTTACCTATATCAATCGATAGGTTGAATCGATAGTGAGATGATATAGGGAACACTACTCTTAATCATTCCTAGTCGAGTATTAACATTCAGAGACAATGTTAATGCAATAAGACTAGCATGTAGGTCAACTCGATGACTTGATCTCACAAGTTATGGATATAGAGATATCAAGTTGACACATGGGTATGCATTGGAGAATGTATACTGAATGACCCACCATGAGAAAGTATCATGGATCGTTATATGAGTGTCATATACTTTCTCATGTGGCTATTAGTATGACTACTAGTCCTTAGACCTGAAGTCACCATGGATCCCTACATAAGGAGTTATGTACTTTGGTTTCGTCAAACGTCACCCGTAACTGGGTGGACTATAAATACGATTACTAGGTATGTAACAAATTATGCGGAGGAATGTGAGTGATGTAGATGGGATATATCCCTCCTATATGACGGGAGTGACATCGATATTCTTGATAGAGTGAGACCACGAAGTGCATGACCATGCCCAAATGAGTCAATATGAGATATTGAGCTCATTTGATTTAGTGAGTCTACTTGGAGTTCAAGATTTAGATTGGTCAGAGGATGACACGGTGTATGCTGTTGGGGGATCGGACGACCGGCTTGAAGGGGGGTTGGATAGACGGCACCCCCAAATCTTTGCTTCCTACACTTGTTAGCTTGCGCAGCGGAAATACAAAACAAACAAGCTAAACTAAAGACAAGAATAAGAAAGGATGCAAACCGCTAACAAGCGCGTTTACGTGGTTCGGAGATAACTTGCTCCTACTCCACGGCTGTCCGTAAGGTGGACGATCCCTCAATCCGTCGGTGGATTAATCCCTGGAAACTCCGGCTAGCACAATCCTCCTTGTCGGTGGAGAAACCTCGCCACAACTCGATCAAGAGCACTTGGATTGCTAGGGCACTAGTTGACTACTAATTAGAGGTTACCCACCACTAATTTCGTCAACCTAAACCAAGCTCCCAAGGCTTGGTTATATAGGCCACGGGTTGGAAAACCCCACCTACCAGTCGACTGTTAAAACATGCAGTCGACTGTCCTCTGTGGAAATTCGACCGTTACATCCCAACGGCTCGATTTCACACTAACCGAGTGAACAGAGACATCCTGTTCGCTGCCAGTCGACTGCCCCAGTCGACTGCACCAGTCGACTGCTAAAACAAGCAATCGACTGCTACAGTACTGCTACAGTAGCGCTACAGTACTGCTACAGTAGAACCCTAAAACTAGGATTTTACTCCGAGTACAATCTCCCATGCACTCGTACCCTCACCCTTATGACTCACTTGATGCTTCTTTGCAGCCTTGACATCTTGCCTTCAAGCTTACTTCCTTTGGCTCTCGTCCCTCGGATGCATTCAAGCCCTCGTCTCGTCCCCAATGTCATCCTTCGCGTATGCCTCGAAGTCGCTTCCCTCAGCCCTTGTCCTCGCTGCCTTGTCCACGGTCCCTCGGATGCTCCATCCTTCACCAGACCCGAAGCTATCAACCTGAGTCACATGTATATCCTGCATACCTGCACACTCACATACACATATCAAATAACAAGGGTGAACCTAACTTAAACCCTTTGCCCAAACACCAAAACACATGGTCCCGCGGACCATTGGGATTGCTCCAATAATCTCCCCCTTTTTGGTGTTTGGCAATACGTTTAAGTTAGGAAAAACATATAGCAAATAAACATGCTAAAACAAATAGACTTACGTTGCCAAGGCTACACACTTGGACTTACACTGCCGAATGGACTTACGTTGCCAAGGTTACACACTTGGCAACCGCCGTAACAATGCATCATGCATTTGAACCTATCCCAAGGCTCCCCCTACACCTACGCTCCCCATGAGCTAGGATTTTTACAATGGGCTTTTTAAGAACCTATCCCAAGGCTCCCCCTACGCAAAGGCACGTTCAGGTTTTCCCAACTAAACCTTACTTCTCCCCCTTTGTCTAACATCCAAAAAGTCCTCAAACAATATCCCAATTGTTGAAAAGTTGTCATTCTAATTGACCCTAAACTCGTGTGTTTATCCCCCATGGATTTCATACACTTGTATGAGTTGACTTGGTCAAAATTCAGTGCTGAAGACAATTTCAGACTGGTATCAGTCGACTGCAAGAAGTACCAGTCGACTGGTCACCACTAGCTGAGCGAACAGAATGGTTTTGTTTCCAGCCAGTCGACTGGCACAGTTTTTCAGCCTTTTTCAACATTTCTGACCCAATTTCATAAATGCACCAATAATTCCACAGACCTCCAAAAATCTCCAAATTTTGTGGAGAGGTCTGTTTTACCCATGTCTACTTGGGAAAAATACATTCAAAAATGTATCTATCACCAATCCAAAGATTGACACAAAACTCAAAACTAGCTAAATGGTTCAATTTAACATTGACCTAAAGTCCTAGTTTTGGCTTCCTCTTGATGTATTTTCCCATGTCAACCCACAATGCATCCCTAGCATTGATTTATATGGCATCTATACATCCAAAACTAATTATCATGCTATATGACCCCAATGTCATATTTCTAAGCATGAAACAAAACTAAATTGTGCCAAAACCCTAGGTTTGAGACTCAAGTCCGTCTCCAAACCACTTGGCACATCCCATGACCCCTCTAGACTCCCAAGTACAGCCCACCTGAGATCCATTGGCCATGGGTCCCAATTTGACTCTTAGAACTCCCCCTAGAGCCCTTAACCTTAGCCACCTCCCTAGGTGACTCATCCACAATGACTAGGCCACATTGGTTCACCTCCGGTGACACTTGGCCTACAAACCTAACTTTCTTAACCTTGGACACTTTGTCCTTGGTTAATTTATCCTTACCTTTAAATGGCTTTCCCTTGCCATAGTCATATGCCACCCTAGCATAAGACTTTCCCTTAGCATTGAGCCACTAGATCGGTATCCCAAACCCGATCTATCATTGTTGGGTCTTTGGGTACCCAACACCATACCTAAACCCTTAGATCCAACATTGAATCTTTCTAGGGTTTTCTCCAATTTATCAAGCTTTTCCTTCAAAGCTTGATTTTCCCTCTCTAAGTTCCTAAACCTAGAGTCAACATGTCCACCATGGACATTCCTAGACCTACCCTTTCTAGGCATGTGTCTCCCCTTATTGGGATTAATGCCTTGGGTCTCCTTAGGTCTACTATTTCTTTGTTTATCATACATCGGTCTTCTAGGGTTTTGATCTACAATTACCCTACTCCTATCATGATATTTAAATCCAAAATTTTGCATGGGCATACAATGATAATCACAATCATTTCTCCTAGCATGCATGGGAACATGAAAATTTTAATTGCATTTCAAATTAGGGTATACCTCCCTTACCCTTGAAGCTCCCCCTTGATTTGAGCTCCTCTTCTTCTTCTCCTATTTCTTTAGATGTGCAAGCTTCTTGATTTCCCTCTTCTTGGGGCATTTTGTGTGATAGTGGTCCTTCTCCCCACACGTGAAGCATGTAATGCACATTCTCCTCCTTTGAGCTTCTTCATTCCTACAACCCATGTTAGTATTCAAAATAACTTGATTGGGTTCAGGAGTTACCTTCTTCTTACCCAATGGACACCTACTCTTGTAGTGTCCCTTCTCATTGCAACCAAAGCAAATGATATGCTCCTTTGACTTTGCTTCGGTGGAGGTACTCACTAGGTTGACCTCCAAGATCTCTTCTTCCTCCGTTTTGGATTCTTCTTCAACCCTTGAGGATGTTGACGATGCTTCTTCATCCTCCTTCTCCTCCTTGGAAGTTGAGCATGATTCAACTTCCGTTTGTTCCTCTTCAACTTGAGCAACAAGACCCAACTCAATGGGTTCTTCGTCCTCTTGTGTAGGTTTAGGTTCTTCTTGTAGAACCATCTTCACCTTGCTCCACAACTCATGGGCGTTCTTATACTCACCTACACCATTTATCACATGATTAGGCAAAATATCAATCAATATAGATATTACCTTTGAATTTGCCTCCGATCGTGTGGTTTGCTCTTCCGTCCAATGTCGTGGTTGGAGCCTTTTTCCCTTCTTGTCTCTTGGGACTTCGAACGGGTACTTGATCACCATCATTGTATCCCAATCCGTGTCAAAGAAGACTTCCATCTTCATCATCCAAAATGTGATGTCCCCAAGGCTTCCTCCTTCAAACTTTGGCGGTTCTATCAAGCCGGTCATCTTGTGCTTCCTTGGCGGTTAGTCCAACGGAGAGTGTGCTCGCTCTGATACCACTTGTTGGGGGATCGGACGACCGGCTTGAAGGGGGGTTGGATAGACGGCACCCCCAAATCTTTGCTTCCTACACTTGTTAGCTTGCGCAGCGGAAATACAAAACAAATAAGCTAAACTAAAGACAAGAATAAGAAAGGATGCAAACCGCTAACAAGCACGTTTACGTGGTTCGGAGATAACTTGCTCCTACTCCACGGCTGTCCGTAAGGTGGATGATCCCTCAATCAGTCGGTGGATTAATCCCCGGAAACTCCGGCTAGCACAATCCTCCTTGTCGGTGGAGAAACCTCGCCACAACTCGATCAAGAGCACTTGGATTGCTAGGGCACTAGTTGACTACTAATTAGAGGTTACCCACCACTAATTTCGTCAACCTCAACCAAGCTCCTAAGGCTTGGTTATATAAGCCACGGGTTGAAAAACCCCGCCTACCAGTCGACTGTTAAAACATGCAGTCGACTGCTCTCTGTGGAAATTCGACCGTTACATCCCAACGGCTCGATTTCACACTAACCGAGTGAACAGAGACATTCTGTTCGCTGCCAGTCGACTGCCAAAACATGCAGTCGATTGCTACAGTACTGCTACAGTAGCACTACATTACTGTTACAGTAGCGCTATAATACTGATACAGTAGAACCCTAAAACTAGGATTTTACTCCGAGTACAATCTCTCATGCACTCGTACCCTCACCCTTATGACTCACTTGATGCTTCTTTGCAGCCTTGACATCTTGCCTTCAAGCTTACTTCCTTTGGCTCTCGTCCCTCGGATGCATTCAAGCCCTCGGCTCGTCCCCAATGTCATCCTTCGCGTATACCTCGAAGTCGCTTCCCTCAGCCCTTGTCCTCGCTATCTTGTCCACGGTCCCTCGGATGCTCCATCCTTCACCAGACCCGAAGCCATCAACCTGAGTCACATGTGTATCCTGCATACCTGCACACTCACATACACATATCAAATAACAAGGGTGAACCTAACTTAAACCCTTTGCCCAAACACCAAAACACATGGTCCCGCGGACCATTGGGATTGCTCCAACATATGCCTCACATTGATCAATCTAGATGTCTAGGATAGAAGGACACTTGTCATATATTGTGAGGAGTCACAATTAGTAGTCACAAGGTGATGTTGGATCTCAACATTCTTGTAACTTGGGTAGTAATGATGTGTTGCTAGATACCGCTCATTACTTATGCTCCTAAATGGGTTTAGGGGCATTGCCAACGTTACAAGAACCTATAGGGTCACACACTAAGGACAATTAGATAGAGATTAGGTTCATATGATGAACCAAGAGGATTAGGTTCATGTATTGAACCAAATTGGATTAAGAGTAATCCAAGTTAGGCTAATTGAGTTGGACTCAAGTTGATTCATGTGTTCAATGAGTCTAATTTAGATTATGACTCATTGAATCAATTTAATTAAATGAATTAGATTCATTATATTAAGTTGGTTTGAATCAAATGGTTAGATTAGATCAACCATGAGAGAGATTTGGTCAAGTTTGACTTGATTTGAGAAGGAAGATGAAAGGTCAAGTTTGACTAGACCATTTGCCACCTCATTTGTGAGTTGACAATAGGAGGACTAATGATGATGTGCCACATCATCAAAGTTAGCACATGTGTGTGCCACATCATGGAGGTTACAAACCCCTTTCCATTTAATGTGGTCGGCCACATTAATTGTAAGGGAGTTACAATTGTGGTCGGCCACTCAAAATGAAAGGGAATGAATTTTTCATTCAAGGGTATTCATTTTATCTTCTTCCTCCTTGAGCTCTTTCTTCTCTCCCTCTCATCCTACCTTGGCCGAACCCTACTAAGGTGCTAGCACACTTTAGTTTGGTTTTCTCCCTCTTTTGTTCGTGTGGATACGTGTAGAGGATTATCTACTTTGACAATCTTGAGATTCGGCACCTTGGACGAGCGGGATTCGCGAAGGGCGCGCATCAAGGGTAAAAGACTCTTCTCCTAGTGTAGATCTAGGCTTTAGTAAACTCGTACTCGAATTTTTTGTTTTATTTTACTTCGCACGGATCCGGTTACGGGGGTTTCAGGGTTTCCGCGATGAGAAAAAGCGGTTTTCGCGGCCTGAAAAACCCAACATATTTTGCATTACTATTGTTATTGTGCTAATTTAATATTATAGAGAAAATCTTAGTGGATCAGGCGACCAGACACTTGGCAGAGAAAATCCAAATAAGTCTGGAGGACCAAATATTTAGCAGGTAAGTTGGGGCAAGCTCCTGGAGTGAGTGCAGTGAGGTTGTGTCCCAGTAGGGACAAACCTTAGGCGATGAGTCAACTGAAGAAACTAACGGAGGTTTATAAGTTGAGATCAAGACAGTCCTTACTGTCTTCATATTGCATATTAGATTTATTCTAACTCTATTTTGAAATAAAAATATTGTGTTATTGTACTAACACTGTTTTGCAGAAATTATTGTTCCATCGACGGAACAAGATTGTTCAGTCAATGGATCAAAGATAGATCAGAGCAGTGAGATTCGATCAGGATGAAAAGGGGAACATTTAGTTATGTCGATGGATCAAGGGGATCAATCGATGAATCAACTTATTTCAAAATTTAGTGGAGATTTGAATCAAAGCAGAGAACGTAAAAAGTTGTTTAGTCGATGGAACAGAGTTGATCAATCGATGGAACGATGAGATTTACGGGATTGAATGGATCAGATCTCAACAAACAAGGAAGGAGCTATGGTTCCAACGACGGATAGAAGGTTCAGTCGATGGATAGGTTCAGTCGACGAAACAAAAACTATAAAAGAAGCCCTCAAGATTCGAGCTAGGCACGACTTTCAGTCTTCTAATATACTATTATGCTTCTTTTGCGCTGGTGCAAGCTTTGACTACTACAACGCTCTGTGAAGTCTCCGATAACCTACAACTTCTTTTTATACTCATCTAGTGTCAATATATTTAATTACTTGCACTTTATATTCACATCTGTAATATTTCTTTGTCATTTAGTGGATTGTTCAACGAAAGCGATTGACCATCGTGGACCTTGGAGGAGTCGTCAAAGACTCCGAACCAAGTAAAAAAACTAACCCATGTCTTTTTGATTATCTTTTTATTTTGTTGCGTACTCTGTTTTTAACTAAAGAAAAATTTTAAAGGAACAAAATTCACCCCCCCCTCTCTCTCTCGCCCTCAACAATCCTTTAAGAAGTCTATCGAGCGATTGACCCTAGCTGAAGTTAGGCAAGTGTCAAGTCCTAACTGTGGTTAGGAAAGTGGAAGTCCTAACTGATGTTAGACAAGTGGAAGTCTTAGCTGAGGTTAGGCAAGGTAAAATCTTAGGGGGAGGTAACCCTAGGTAATGAGAAGTTTTAGAGGAGTGAATTCTAAGCATGTGTGACCGAAAGGTTTCTGGTTGACCATACAGACTAACAAATTTTGGTGAACTTAAGTATAGTGTTGCTAAAACTATTTGCATTACTATTATTGTTATTGAGCTAATTTAGTTGTGCAGGAAAGTCTTAGTGGATCAAGTCGATTAGATACTGAGTAGAGAAAATCTAAACAGGTTTGGAGGACCCGATGTTTGGCAGGTGAGTTGAGATAAACTCCTAGAAGGAATGTAGTGAGGTTGTGTCCAGGTGGGGACAAACCTTAGGTGCTGATCCAATTGAAAAAACCAACAAAATTTTCTAAGTTGAGATCAAGACAGTCCTAAATGTCATATTCATGTATACTCATATTATTATCTGACTCTATTTTGTAGGATCATGACCTCGGGACTCGGAATCAATTTTTGTCAGTGCTCACGCGTGTAGAATTCAGAAATCTTCATTTGACTGAGGGTTTAGTCAACCAAATGGGAGATTTAGTCTACCGATTCGGCTAGAATTGCACAGATAAGATTAAAGTTTGCAAACTTGGTAAAGCATCCTATTCAATTGACTGATAAAACTAATAATTAGTCGACCAATCCATAAAAGGAAATGACAGACGATCAGATCAGATTTCGTAAGAAAGGAAATCCAGAGGTTTAGTCAACAGATAACCTTGATCAATCGATCAAACAATGAAAATCATTGGATCGAGACAAACAAGGAAGGGCGCGGAGTTCAGTCGACTAATAGGATGTTCAGTCGATAGATAGATTCAGTCGACCAAACGATGTATATAAAAGAAGGTCTCAGAGTCCGAGCAGATTAACAATTCAATCATTACTACTGTGGTTATCCGTGTCTCTGCTACTACTCATGCAAGCTACAACTACTATGACGTCGGGAGGCCTTCGACAACCTACCCTTTACTTCACATACTTATTGTTGGTATTTTTTATTGTACTTGCACATTTCATTATATTCATACTTGTATGAATCTTTTCTTTCTCCAATAGTTTTTGGAGAGGAGAACCATATTAGATTGTCTATTGTAAGCGATCAAGGGTTGTGGATCTTGAAGTAGTAGTCGTTATACTACGAACTAATCATATCATTGTCTTCTCTTTAATTCTGCTGCTACTATACTTTGAATCAGTTTTACAATGACAATAATAAAAGGTTTAGCGAGCGATATTCACCCTCATCTCTCATCTTCTATGATCCAATAATTAATATTAGAGAAAGGTTGCGCTGAAAAGATTTAACAGTCTTTCTAGCATTTTATTTTAAATCTTTTCTGTTAATATTTTTCTTTATACTGCACTATTAATTCCAAGATAAAGTCTTAGAAATTCTTATTCTGTTTATATCCTTTTGCAAGAATGTTGATGTCTCATCAAGAAAGACGAAATATCTACGAGCCTCCATCATACAATCAAGATGATTTCAATTTCTGGAGGTGAGCAATGGAATGATTCATAAAAAGTGAAAGTATCGACACCTAGATAACATTGAAGAAACCTTCTCGAGATTCAAAGGCAAACACATAGGTAATAAATATGTTAATTAATGTTTTGCCTAATGAAATCGTATGTATATTAGGAAGGTACAAAAATGCCCTTAAACTTTGGACTCATTTGATCAAGCTTCACGAGAATCCATCGAAGCTAGAAGATCACGTAGAATCCAAATCTGAATCAAGATGCAAGCATGAATCATCATCAAAGTCTGACTTAGAAGAATTAGACCAAATCAACTCCATTGTGGCTAAGGAGGAGATAGATGGATTCAAACTCAAGTCAAATTTTGAATCTGAATCTGAAACCGCAATGGTCAAGGGGGAGAATTCTAACGAGGGTTCAAAAGATAATATTATAAATTTAAAATTTAAAGATCATATAATATGTTTTAAATGCGGTGAAAAGGGGTACTATAAAAAGTGTCCCACTTATCAGAGTCAATTCACACAATCGGAGACACAGGAGGAGTCGATGCCTAAAGTCCGGGAAAGGAAAAAGCACGTCGAATGCTTCAAATGCAAACAAATGAGTCACTACAAAAGTCAATGCAAAAAAAAAAGACCCAAAAATTTAGAAGGAGCAATTAAGATTAGTAAATTTACATTACATAAAAATTCAATTTTTATAACAAAGTTAGTAATAATAATTTAGTTAATCATTATTGTTCTAGTCCTCATTTTTTTATCACTCAAAGAAATTAATTAATTCATATAATTTAATTAATCTAGTTAATTCAAATTAATTAATAAAAACTGAAATAAAAATTCAAAAAATAATTCTTTAATCTTTAAAAATAAAAATTTAAAAATAAGTTTTCAACATATAAAAATCAAAATTCTACCTTAAATTTTAACAAAAGAAAATAAGTTTTCAAATTTTTAAAATTTATATTTTAGAAACTTTGAAAAATAAAATAATCTTTTAAAAAATAAATTTTATAAACTAGAAAAGATAGTTAATAATTTTACCAACTCATAAAATCTAGACTTGGGTTATAAGTCTAAATCAAATTTAAATAAATAAAAAATTAAACTCCACAAATTAAGTTATAATCAATTATCTTTTAATTATGAAACTAATCAATAATTATAATAATAATCATAATGATAATATTACCTATTTAACTTGATTTGCTTGACTTTTGCCATGATAATATATATATATATACTTTAAATTAATTATTATATATCATATCATGCAATATTAATTTTAATTGTTAATTTATAATGGTTAGAAATGAAAAAGATTTAACTAACCTCGACAATATAATATCAGAATTTATTGAAATGATAGTAGATTAAGGAAACTTAATACACTAAGGAAATTTTATCAAATATATGTCTAGGCAACATAAGCTAGTTATACTAAAATATAATATTAAATTCTTTGAGTTGGTCATTTTAGATAATATTTTTAAATTCAAATAAATTAATCAAGCTATTTTTGATTGATTAATTAATTAACCTTAATTGAATTAATATATCAAACTCAATAATAATTAATTAATGTTAATCCGAAAATAATTAATCCTAAAGTAAATCTAATTAATTCAATTTGAACTCAAACTTAATTAATTAAATACAAAATTGATTTAACCAACAAAATACGAAATTAATGTTCAAATGATTTAATTTCAAATAAATTTCATGGTAATTGATTTCAACTTAAACAATTAATTAATTAATCAATCTCAATTCTATTCTATATTAATTTAATTTTAATTTAATTAATAATCAAATTAATTTTAATCAGAAATTAATTTTTATCTTAATTAATACTCCAAAATTAATTTTAGTTTAATTATTTTAATTCAAAAGAAATTCTAACATAATTAATTAATTAAATCCAAAACAATTTTAACTTAATTAAATTAATCTGAAATTTAATAAATAATAACCAATTTTAATTTAATGTAAAATTAATTAATTTAATCAATCCAAAATTCAATTCAATCTAAATTAATTAATTCAAACTAATTTAATATTAATTTAATTAATAACTTTAATTTAATAATTAATTATTAAATTAATCCATCAATTTCAATCGTGATAATAATTATTTTAATTAATTCGAAAATAATTATTAATTAATTATTTTGAATTTTAAATAAATTAATTTAATTTTAACTCAATTTTAAATTAATTTTTAACGTAATTAATTTAATCTAAAATTTATTAAAAATTCTAAGTTAAATAATCTAAACATAATTAATAAATTAAATAATAAATCAATTCGAAATTAACTTTAACTTAACTTAATTCTTAATTAATTTTAACCTTTTTAAACATTAAACTTAATTCTTAATTAATTTTAACTTAAAACCTAATTATTTTAACTTAATTCGAAATTAATTTTAATTAATATTTAATCTTAATTATTATCTAATTTTAATTAACTACTAGTGTGATTGTACACACGCACGCGTGTGTAATATAATAATATATAAATTATTTGAGTTTTTGAAAATTTGAATTGTTTGGATTTTCTAGTATCATCCTTATAAACTAAGAATTAATTATTTGGGTAAGATTCATTAGACCCATACAATAGTGAGGCTAGAGAATCCCAGCAACGGGCTTCCCTATGTAAAAAATTAGTTTAATTTAATATTATACTTATCTTAGTAAAAAAAACTAAAAAAGTATATTTTTTAACATCGTCGGCCTAAAATATTTATAGAAGCTTCTTTGATCATAGTGTTATCAATTTTAAGATATGGGACTAAAGATAACTATATTTTTTTTATATAAAACAACCAGAGAAAATTAATGATGAGAAAAATTTATAATAATACGCTATAGCTGAGTCTCGAACTCTAGATCACTGATTGTTTCGCTTGTGGAATTGCTAATAAATCTTGAAATTATTTTTAGTGTAAATAGAAAAAAGGACATTAACGTAAATGCATTTTAAGCTTCACAAAAGTTAGTTAGTAAAGGGGAAATTTTTAATAAAATAGTAAGATAACTTAATTAATTATTTTTAACCTAAAATACTTTTAAAAATATTCTTTAAATTCGTACTTTAGAAAATGTTTTTAAAATAATATTTAAAAAAATATTAATCTCCAGAAATTATCTTTCAAATAATTTCAAAATAAACATCTAAAATTATGTTTTTACTTGAAATCACAATAGCAAGATTTATTGAAAAATTATTTCAGAAGCATCAATTTTAATTTGAAAAATATCTTATTTGTAAAATATTTTAAGCTTGGCAATTTTTTTTTAAAAAATATCTTGAAAATATTTTTTTACACATTCCTTAGCTTGCAAATAAATTTGAAATGATGTCTGAAAAGAAATTACTAAAAATTGAAATGTTGAAATTAGAAATTATCTTTCAAAAGGATAAGGTAGATATTTTTTTAGGAACCTCCATTAAATTAACTCTAACTTTATTAATCTTAAACTTACTTATTAATTAATTTCAACCTAATTAATTAAACTCTCAATTAATCCTTTATCAATTGATTGAATGTACGTACTTATATATATTTTAAAAATTTATACCCTTGAAATTAATTTTTTATCAACGCCTAAGCTCTTAGATCATAAAATCAACCATGATCTCTTAAACCCAGACACATAGAAATGTTACTTGTGGTCAACTAGAAATTCCTAAGGAGAAAATCTTATTGAAAGACATAGGGGTTCTAACTAAAATATTTCAGAAATATATCTTTAAAAATAATTTAAAATTTTTATCTTCAATTTTTAAAAAAGATAATTTCAACATAACTTCTTTTCTTTTTAAAATACTTTTAAAAATATTCTTTAAAGTCGTACTTTAGAAAATGTTTTTAAAATAATATTTAAAAATATTAATCTCCAAAAATTATCTTTCAAATAATTTCAAAATAAACATCTAAAATTATGTTTTTACTTGAAATCACAATAGCAATATTTATTGAAAAACTATTTCAGAAGCAGCAATTTTAATTTGAAAAATATCTTATTTGTAAAATATTTTCAGCTTGGCAAATTTTTTTAAAAAATATCTTGAAAATATTTTTTTACACAATCTCTTAGCTTGCAAATAAATTTGAAATGATGTCTGAAAAGAAATTACTAAAAATTGAAATGTTGAAATTATAAATTATCTTTCAAAAGTAGAGCCGTCAATTTGGGTTGAGCCCGTCGGGTTGGCCCGTCCCGTCAAACAATTTAAGCGGATTGTGTTGAAATTTTATCAACCCAAGTCCGCCGTGGGCCGACCCGCCTAGGCCCGCGACCCGCGCGGGTCGGCCCGCTCGGGCTTGGGTTGGCCCGCGGGTTGAAAAACATATGTAAGCTAAGTTTTAGGCCAATTTATTATCTTTTTTTGTTATAATTTTGAAATAAAAATAGTACTTTTCATTCAATATAAGTACTCATTTGTGTTCATTTATATTTAAAATACATCTTTATGTATACATTTAATTCTAGAAAATTTTTTCGAAGTAAAATGTTGAAGATATGAAATATTTTTTAATTTTTTTAAAAATTTTTGATGGGCTCGCGGGTTGACCCGCCAAACCCGCAACCCGTCTTAGAATGGGTTGGGTTGGAAATTTTCTAACCCACCAAGTTGGCGGGTTGACCCGCCCCGCCCCGTCAAATAGTTAGCCCGCCACGGACCGACCTACCCTGCCACGAATTGATCCGTCTGACAGCTCTATTCAAAAGGATAAGGGAGATATTTTTTAAGGAACCTCCATTAAAGAGAACATGGTATTTGGGAAGGAGGACGCCACCACTTAGCCAAAATGGATGGTTGAACAATTTAATGGTATGCTCAGAGAACCAACAGGATTACAGGGTTGAAGAGCTCGACCGGGAAAGAAATTATGTTTTTGTTTGATCAAGTCACGTGATGGCTGGCAAGAATGGCGTGTAGTGGAGGTGAATTTCCTTTTTAAGGTGGCTACAACTCCTCCGCCACGGCGTTGGCGAAGCGGGCGCAGACGGCGCCGGTGGAGTTCTCGTCCTGGTCAAACCAGCCCACCTCCAAAGTTAGAATTTTGGACAGCATCCGCAGGCGAAGACGCTTGGTTAGGTACTCGCTCATGGCGCCGAAATTGTAGTGCTGCCCGATGTTGAGGATGGATGAGAGCAAGGAGAAGACGAACCTCGTCTATCTCGTCGTCATGCCGAGAACGTAGGAATAGGGAGGCTGGATCGTGCTCCCGCTGGCCAGCAGTCTCTGTTGGGGCTGGCAGGGGGAGAAGCGGCGCCTCGCTGCTGCCCCCAATTGCGCAGCCCCGGAGGAGGTCTCTCCTTCGCGGAGGTGTGGGCGGTGGTCCGCTGGAGGCGGACGAGGGAGGAGTAGAGGCCGTCGATTACGTCATCATGAGAGCCGATCTCCGTGACGCGGCCGTTCTGCACGACTGCGATGACATCGGATGGTGGAGAGGCGGTGGCACGACGATGGCGGTGCCAGTGCGGCCGACGGAGGCGAGGTCGAGGGCCCGACTCGGAGTCGAGGGTGCTGGTGGCCTCGTCAAGCAGGAGGATCTTGGGCGACTTCAGCACTGCCCTGGAGATGGCGATTCTCTGTTTCTGGCCGCCGGACATATGCGCTCCTCTTTCTCCCACCTGCACACGCCATTCATTCCGACAATCACTTATGAGATGAAACTGATATTGCATTCTAGTGTTTCTTTCTGGAGTTCCATCAGGTTTTTAATAACTAAAGCTTTGTTTAATTCAGAGATTGCATTCCAGTGTCAATATCTTCCGCTTTCTAACCTTCGTGTCGTATCCTCGTGGAAGTAGCGAGATGAAACTGATATTGCATTCCAGTGTTTCTTCCTGGAGTTCCATCAAATTTTTAATAACTAAAGCTTTGTTTAATTCAGAGATTGCATTCTAGTGATTCTTCCTGTTCTGTGAATTATAGTGAAAGAACTTGTGATTTTTTTTGTTTTGGTGTGTGCAGGTGGGAGAAAGACGAACGCATATGTCCGGCGGCCAGAAACAGAGAATCGCCATCTCCAGAGCGTTGCTAAAGTCGCCCAAGATCTCCTGCTCGACAAGGCCACCAGCACCGAGTCGAACGGATCGTCCAGGAGGCCCTCGACCTCGCCTCCGTCGGCCGCACCGCCATCGTCATCACCCACCGCCTCTCCACGATCAGCCATCGTACAGGACGGCCGCGTCATGGAGATCGGCTCTCATGATAACCTAATCGACCTCCCGACGGCCTCTACTCCTCCCTCGTCCGCCTCCAGCCCACATCTCCGCGAAGGAGAGACCTCCTCCGGGGCTGCACAATTTGGGGCAGCAGCGCCGCTTCTCCCCCTGCCAGCCCTAACAGACACTGCTGGCCAGGGAGCGCGATCCAGCCTCCCTATTCCTACGTTATCGGCATCAGGACGAGATAGACGAGCTTCCTCTTCATTGCCCTCTCCTTGCTCTCATCCATCCTCAACATCGAGCAGCACTACAATTTCGGACGTCTTCGCCTGCGGATGCTGTCCAAAATTCTAAGGCGCCCGTCTGCGCCCGCTTCACCAACGACGCCAACGATGTCGGCTCCCTCGTCGGAGACCGGATGCCCCTCATCATCCAGACCGCCTCGCCGTTGCCATCGGCTGCACCATGGGGCTCGTCCTTACCTGGGAACTGGCCCTCGTCATGATCGCCGTCCAGCCCATCATCCTTCTATGCCCGTGCCATCCTCCTCAAGCGCCTCTCCTCTAAGGCCATCAAGAGCCAGATCGAGAGCAGCAAGCTCGCCGCGGACGAGACAAGCACACGAGTTCATCAGCGCCCTGAAAGAAGGATACGAGACGCACTGCGGCGATTGGGGATGCAGCTCTCCGGCAGCCGCTTGTTTTTAGCAGTATGTACAGCTTCTATAAGAGCTTCCTTTATTATAAATTAACGCGGATGAGTATTATAATACCTGTACATTAACCATGTTTAGTGATTAACGAGTCGATTTTATATAAAAATAATTAAAATTAAGTAAATATATTTTAGATATAAAAAATAAAAATAGATAAATAGATGATGAGATTCATAAATAACAATGATAATATTAAAATTAATATAAATATGTCTGATAAAAAAGGGATGTTAATAGAATGATTATTTGATATCTTATTTTAAATAAAAAAGAGATCATCATATAATAATTATTCGATATCTTATTTAAAGAGGATGGAGATTGATGCGGGATAAAGAAAAGTCTACTTGACATGAGTCAATTGTCATGATGTAGGTTAAAATCAAGATGATTAATATCAGGGCTTAAGTAAAGTTCGGCTGCACCCGACCGAGAAGCGGTTCATCGACTGATTGAAGAGATCCTTGTCCGATCGACCATTTGAGTGAACCAGTATAGTTAGCACGGTCGGCAGGAGAACAAGCTATGTGGGCCAGGAGCCCGAGCAGAGCGGGCCACCCGTCTAGCTCGAAGAATGGCATTGACATTACACATAATGAATCGATAAAATGATAAAAGAGGAAAAGACGGATAATTAATAAAGGAAAGAGAAAACCAAATAGAACACTTTACCTATCATTAAATGAGAAGAAGATAAGACAAAAATATTCTCTGTCGATAATCAATATCATTAAATAGGGGAAGATAGAGAGTCACCATAAAAGGTATAAAAAGGACATGCCAGGTATGAAGAGAGAAAAGATAGATCTCTGTCCCTAATACTTTCACTTTTTTCTTCTTCTGTTTCTGACTTAAGCGTTGGAACACCAGGGACCCCCTTCCTGGTTTTGATTTTTGTTTTGCAGAAAGGAGCAAAGTCTTTATCTCGTCAGCAGAACTGCTACCTTCCTGGCTTTCCAGCTTCGCACATTCGGACAGGATAATTTTGGCACCGTCTGTGGGAACGTAGCCTACATCCGAAAGAGAAGATGGAAGACGCTGGACGATTCACGATGGTAACGCTGACGCCAGAGGAACTCGACGCGCTGATACAAGCCCGGATGATAAAGATAGTGGAGTAACAACAACAGGAGCTGACTGATCGTTAAGTGCAAGAACTTGCAACCTTAATAGTGGGGCGGCAGGCTGAACAACACTTTGCTAAGGAACTGAACAAGATGTCGATCGACACCTATAGGAAAACCTCTAATGCGCAGGCCCTATTATGGGCACCAGCAGAGAGGGACCGTGCGGATAAAGATGGGGCATCATCCTCTGATGAGACACCCGTTCGAAACACAAGAAAAAGAAAACCCATGGAGGACGACTCGCCCGAATGAGTCAATCAACAGTTCTCAGAGGGGATTCTAAATGACCCTCTGCCGAAGCACTACACCCCATTAATGTTTGGGGAATATAATGGGACAACCGACCCCGACGACCACTTGACCAAGTTTAACAACGCGGCCACGCTGCACCAATACACGGACCGGGTAAAATGTCGAGTCTTCCTTACCACGTTATCTGGATCGGCGTAACGTTGGTTCAAACGTTTGCCGAGCAGCTCGATCCATAGCTTAAAAGACTTCTGAGCGGCCTTCCTGCATCACTTTGCTAGTAGTCGTCGCCACCAGAAGACGAGCGTGAATCTATTCTCACTGAAGCAGGGGTCGCGAGAGGACTTAAGGGCATACATCCAACGCTCCAATCAGGTGGCAATGGACATCCCGACGGTCTCTTCGGACATATTGGTAAACACTCACTCATGGACTCACTGAAGGAGAATTCTTCTAGTCACTCATTCGGAAGCCACCAAAGGACTATGGTCATCTACAAAAAAGGGCCAATGAATACATCAATGTAGAAGAAGCCCAGGCGGCCAAGAAAAAAGAGGCACCTGTCGAACCAACGGCGACATCCGAGCGACGTCAACCGAGCAACCATCAGCCTCCTAAAGGGCCCCGATTGGGAGGAACTCAACCATAACACGAGCCTAGGGCGCATGCCGTGCAACATGTTGGGGTTGGACGCCCAAAAGCCTCCAGAGGAAAAATATGGACGTCAATATTTTGCTCCTTCCATCAGTCGACGACTCATAATACCCAGGATTGCTACCTGGCTAGCAGACCGACCCTAAGAAGGCAGTATTGTCAATCATCGTTGCCCGATCGAAGACACAGGCGTCGATCAGCTGGGCGAAGGGAAGACAAAAGGACAACGGTCAAATCACACCACAATTAATATCAACAATGGAACAATCCAAGTCCTGTTTGGGAGCAGTCCGAATGGATACGACCCTCAGCTCGAGAGAAAGAAAATAGGAGCAACGCCACCCGGGGTGAGATTGAAATGATCGCCGGGGGGCCGACCGGCGGTGATTCCAATCGAGCAAGAAAGTTGCACAATCGACAACTTGAAATTCATGCGGTCAGTTGTAGCAAGGAGAAGGTCGAGGAACCTAAGATCAGCTTTGGCTTGAAGGATTTGGAGGGGGTAGAGATCCCCCATGATGACGCCCTCATTATCTGAGTGGTAATAGCTAATTATGTTATTCACCGTACCTTTGTTGACACAGGAAGCTCGGTGAACATCCTATTCAAAAAAGCGTTCGATCAACTGCAAATCGACCAAGGCGATCTATTGCCTATGACGACTCCACTGTATGGGTTCACCGGTGATATGAGTTATGATGGAGCGGCCTGGCAAATGAAGTAGAGGCCATAGTCGAGAAAGATAGGAGGAGTATATAGTTGGGTAAATGTATGATTAATAGGATGATGAACGACCAAATAAAAGGTTTTTTACACGCATTCAGTTAGGCAAAGCCAGACCGAGCGTAAAGGTATTTAGCTTTATAGAAGCTTTTAGTGTATTATCGGTCGAGTGAAGGCTGAACGAGCATCAATGTGCTTACACGCGCTCGGTCAAGCAAAGCCTGACCGAGCGTAAAGGTGTTTAGTCTTATAGAAGCTTTTAGTGCATTACCGGCCGAGTGAAGGCCGAGAGAGCACCAATGTGCTTACACACGCTCGATCAGGTAAAGCCCAACCGAACATAAATATATTTAGCCTTATAGAAGCTTTTATTGTATTACCAGCCGAGTGAAGGCCGAGCGAAACTAATATGCTTACAGGCGCTCGGTCGGACAAAGCCCGACCGAGCATAAAGGCATTTATCTTTTGACAACTTTTAGTATATTACTGGCCGAGTGAAGGCCGAGCGAGCACCAATGTGTTTACACACGCTACGTCAGACAAAGCCCGACCAAGCGTAAAGGCATTTAACCTTATACAACTTTTAGTATATTACCGATCGAGTGAAGGCTGAGCGAGCACCAATGTGCTAACACGCGCTCGGTCAGGCAAAGCCTGACCGAACGTAAAGGTATTTATCCTTATAGAAGCTTTTAGTGTATTACCGGCCGAGTAAAGGCCGAGCAAGCACCAATGCGCTTACAGGCGCTCGGTCGGACAAAAACCGAGCGAGAGTATAGGCATTTAGCCTTACACAACTTTTAGTATATTACCGGCTAAGTGAAGGCCAAGCGAGCACCAATGTGCTTACACGCGCTCGGTCAAGAAAAGTCCGACCGAGTGTAAAGCCATTTAGCCTTATACAGCTTCTAGTATATTACCGGTCGAATGAAGGCCGAGTGAGCACCAATATGCTTATAAGCGCTCGACCTGACAAAGCTTGACCAAGTGTAAAGGTACTCCGCCTCATAAAGCTTATGGTACATTCCTAGATGAAACATGCTTAACAGAAGGTATTCTTAATATATATATGGCTGGCTTGAATTATCGGCCGAGGCACACTTAACAGAAGATATTCTTAATATATATATGGCTGACTTGAATGACCAGTCGAGACACGGTCAACAGAAGGTATTCTCAATATATACATGGCTAGCTTAAATGACCGGTCGAGACATGCTTAACAGAAGTATATAAGTATGACAGCCTGGCAAATTTGGCGAAAAATATCTTCTAGAAGCTTCTCCAGTTATAGTGGCGTGGTCTTATGCATACTTCATCATGAATATGAGTCACAAATGACAAAAGTGGCATATCTGGTGTACAAAAAAGATTCCTTAAAGGATTATTACATGAAGTTTGGAGGATGACTTCATCTTCTGACAAACTCTAACAAGCCGGGGACCACCTTATGACTTCGGAGGTTATATGAGGTAGTATAAAAAGGGGATCCTCTCCGTTGGCAAGGTAAGCAAGTTCTGACATCCAAAACTATGTTTCCAAGTACTTTAGTTACTGTACTTCATCTTCTTTTTCTTCTTCTTCTTCCACCTTTGAGAGAAGAACTGACTTGAGCATCAGAGGGTCTAGCCAGGGATCCCCACCCCGGTCTTAGGTCACTAACACTTTGTCGGGTCATCTTATTATACGTAGGATCGTTGAGGAGCTCTTCTGAATCTTCAGGAGTTCATCTTCATTAGAAACCATCTTTCATCGGAGCCAGCCCACCACCTCATAGATTTCAGACAGGGTCAAATTTGACGTCGTCTGTGGGAACCTTCACCTAAATATGAAGCTACGAGATGGAAGAAGCTGGGAAACTTAACACTATAACCATAACACTAGAAGATCGGGGGTTGCTTATCAACGTCAGAGTAAAAAAGCTATTGCAACAACAACAACAAGTTAATATTTGTAGTACAGTACTTGTAGCTCTGAATTCGATGATATCAACAACTGCTTATCAAATGGAGAGAAGAGGTGAGGAGGAAGATCCTACTCGCTTACCCCCTATATCTCTCTCTCCAACTGGATGTCCTCGAGCATATTTCCGAACACCTCTTGAGCAAGGAGGATGAAAGGCAGTTCTTCAAAAATCTTCTGGAGAAACACCTGCAAGGGATAAATGAAAAGGGAAGATCGTATCTAGCGATAGTTCCCCTAAGAGGATCGTGACTCCATTTTCGCAGCAGGTGTTGGATGATCCTTTGCCAAAGCATTACCAGAATTTAAATGTTGGGGAATACTCGGGGACAACTGATCCCGAGGATCATCTTCTTAAGTTTGAGCATGCGGTTCTCCTACAACAATTTACTGACGGTGTCAAGTGCCAAATGTTCCTCACTACATTCGGAGGAGCGGTTCAGAGTGTTAGAGTGTATACTAAAAGCCTAGATTTTGTAAACATTTATTTTTGAAATAAAAGAATCACATTGGTCAAATGTCTACATTTATTTGTTAAGTGTAGTTGTTCAATTAATTTATATTGTAGATAACATGGTGTGTGGTGTCACACACAGAAGATCGTGCTATCAGTTCTTTATAAATTATAAACAATTGCTCACGACTAAGATGGAAAGAAACAAACCGTTGGAATAGTCGTAGTGTAATTAGGTATTAGTTTATCTTGACTAATAAATTACACTAATACACTCTAAGGGTGCGTTTGGTTCGGGGTTATTTTTGATAACCTTGGTTATCCATCCAAGGTTATCAACAAAAACCTTGTTTGGTTTAGGTATTCGATGATTCCCGAGTAATGTTCCATGCCCGACACGTCAGCAAAAGGGTCATGAAGCCCGGAATCGGAAAACCTCAGAAAACTAAGGTTTTTCTTGATTCCGGGGTTAACGATTTTTTTTTACCAAAAATACCCTCCGATAAGAAAAAACATGGAAAAAAGAGAAAAATGTAAAAAAAATATTAAAAAATGTAAAAAAATGTTTAAAAAAATTTAAAATTTTTAAAAATAAATAAATTTTTTTAAAAAAATATTAATTTTAAAAATAAAAAATAAAAAATTTAAATTTTAAAAAAATTAAAAAATTTTAAAAAAAATTTAAAATTTTAAAAAAATTTTAAAATTAAAAATTTTTAAAAAATTAAAAAATTAAAAAATTAAAAAATTAAAAAATTAAAAAATAAAATAAATAAATAAAAATTAAATTTTAAAAAATGTAAAAAAAATATAAATATAAATAATATAAAAAATATAAAAACATTAAAAAAAATAAAAAAACACATAAAAAGGTAAAAAAATATACAAGAAAAAGAAAAGTAAAAAAAACATAAAAAAATAAATAATAATAATAATAATATTATTATTATGTATAGTTGATTTTGTAATTGAGGGTAATACAGTAAAATATTAAACTAAGGTATTCATTAAAACCTTCAAACAAACAAGTTTTTGTTGCATTACCTAGTTTGAACCAAATAACATTTTGTTATGTTTTATTCCCCATAACCTTGGTTATGTGGTAATCACATAACCAAGGTTATACATAATAACTTGAACCAAACGCACCCTAAGTGTATTGAGTAGGACCATTTAATGTAAGTTCTTTTTATACTGACTTAATAAAAGAACTAGACCTTAGTTATTATGGAAGTGTGTGCTCTTAATCCTAATATAATAACAAGCACATATATTTAATATTTATTTCTTTGACTTATCAAAGGGTGAGATTTAGCTCAATAAATCAATAGGCCCGATAAGTTGGGAAATGATATTATTTATAGTGTGTGTTGTTGATTATAGAAGGAAACTGTGTCCTAGTAATCTAGGTTGAGCATGCCCCCAAGATGAGCTCATAAAGATTGTCATGTTAAACCCTGCAGGTGGGCTTAGTCCGACATGACAATAAGGTTGAGTGGTACTACTCTTGGATTAAGACATTAATTAAAATAAGTTGTCAGTAACTCAATTAATTAGTGGATATTCGATATCTTAAACACAGGGAGACTAACACACTCATGATAAGAAGGAGCCCATAATGTAATTTGGGATTGGTGCGGTAGTGCAAAAATAACTCTCTAGTGGAATGAGTTATTATTGATGAACTTGAGTTGTGTGTTCGGTGCGAACACAGGATACTCAAGCTCATCGGAAGGCCAAAACCAATTTCTCCTCTAGGTCCCTGTCGTAGCCTCATTAAAGCCTCAAGTCCACTCATGAAAAGCCCATCTTGGTGTCCAAGAAGGGGCCAACCCATGGCTTGGTGACCAAGCCAAAGGGGCCGGCCATAATCTCCTTAAGGTGGCTGGCCACTTTTAATTTAAAGGGTGCCGACCACATAATTCAAATGATGAGGGGTTTTTGAATTTTTAAAATATTTTCTTTGTAGATATCTACAAGTTTTAAAAGAGAGATTTTAAAATTTAAAACTTTCCTTATTTGATTAGGTCACATGGTTTAAAAGAAAGTTTAAAAGTTTTAAAACTTTCCTTTTTTAACCATCCACGTGGTTTTTAGAATAAAGGAAGAAAAGTTTTAAATTTGAAACTTTCTATTTTTGTAACCATGTTAAAAAAAGAAATTTTAGAAGAGAAGTTTTTAATTTTAAAACTTGGTTTTAATTTTTTAAAACTTTCCTTTTTTAACATCCACATAAGAAAAGAGAGCTTGTAAAATTTTGTAAGAGGATTTCTTCTTTTATAAAATTTTATAAAAAATTATTTCTCTTGATGATGATGTGGCCGGCCACCCTTACTTGGTGTCCAAGCAAGGGGCCGACCATTAAAAGCATCCAATCATCTATGATTCAATCAATTGAATCAATGATTGATGATTGAATCAATCAAGAGGAAAGAAAATGAAAAATAAAAGGGGAAAAGGAAAAATAAAAGGAAGATTTTAATTTTTTGTAAAAAGTCTTTCCTTATTTGCCTTGGGCAAGTAATATAAAAGAAGGGGAGAGGAGGCCTCATATATTATCAATTCTTATTCTCTTGTTGAGCTCTCTATTGTGGTCGACCCTCTCTCCCTTCCCTTTCCCCTTGCTCTCTTTGGTTCCTTGGTGGTGGTGGTGGCCGAGATTTTAGAGAAGGAGGAAGAAGACTTTGGGTGGTGTTCATCTTGGAGGATCGTCACCTACACGACGTTCAAGGCGAGGCAAGGAATACGACAGAAGATCCCAAGGTTATTAGCATACAAAGAAAAGGTATAACTAGTAATTATTTTTCGCATCATGCTAATTATTTTTCATTGTATGAATTCCAAACACAAGAGGCATTAGATTCTAGTTTTTCGAATTTGTAATTCAAGTTGTGTTTTTTTTTCGAATTTGTGATTCGATTGTTCTTTTTGGTTAAACCTAATATTATTTTAGGAAATTAAATATTGAATTTCTATTAAAGGCTTTGTCGAGACAGTGGTGGATGATCTCATACCCAAGAAAGTCTAGTGCCTCGCCATATTTGACCTGGGAGCCGATTTTAGAAATAAATATTTAATTAACTTTATAACATAGGTTGATTTGGATCAATAATGTTAATTTTCGTTTGCGATCCAAATCTAAACCATTAAGAACAGATAAGTTAAATTTGGAATCAATAATGTTAAGTTTCGTTTGCGATTCCTAATTTAACTTCTAAAGAACACAATAGGTTGTTTAGGAAATGTTCGACACTTGTACAAAATTTTTGTACAGTGGAACCGGTACGATCTTCCTAGGACTAACCAACCGAGCGTAAAGGCATATAACCTTATAGGCACTCGGTCGGACAAAGCCCGACCGAGCGTAAAGGCATTTATCTTTAGACAACTTTTAGTATATTACTGGCCGAGTGAAGGCCGAGCGAGCACCAATGTGTTTACACACACTACATCAGACAAAGCCCGACCAAGCGTAAAGACATTTAACCTTATACAACTTTTAGTATATTACCGGTCGAGTGAAGATTAAGCGAGCACCAATGTGCTAACACGCGCTCGGTCAGGCAAAGCCCGACTGAACGTAAAGGTATTTATCCTTATATAAGCTTTTAGTGTATTACCGGTCGAGTGAAGGCCGAGCAAGCACCAATGCGCTTACAGGCGCTCGGTCAGTAAAAACCCGACCGAGAGTATAGGCATTTAGCCTTATACAACTTTTAGTATATTACCGGCTAAGTGAATGCCGAGTGAGCACCAATGTGCTTACACACGCTCGGTCAAGAAAAGTCTGACCGAGTGTAAAGCCATTTAACCTTATATAGCTTCTAGTATATTACCGGTCGAATGAAGGCCGAGTGAGCACCAATATGCTTATAAGAGCTTGACCTGACAAAGCTCGACCGAGCGTAAAGGTACTCAGCCTCATAAAGCTTATGGTACATTCCTAGATGAAACATGTTTAACAGAAGGTATTCTTAATATATATATGGCTGGCTTGAATTATCGGCCGAGGTACACTTAACAGAAGGTATTCTCAATATATATATGGCTGGCTTGAATGACCAGCCGAGACACGCTCAACAGAAGGTATTCTCAATATATACATGACTAGCTTAAATGCCCGATCGAGACATGCTTAACAGAAGTATATAAGTATAACAGCCTGGCAAATTTGACAAAAAATATCTTCTAGAAGCTTCTCCAGTTATAGTGACGTGGTCTTATGCATACTTCATCATGAATATGAGTCACAAATGACAAAAGTGGCATATCTGGTGTACAAAAAAGATTCCTTAACAGATTATTACATGAAGTCTGGAGGATGACTACATCTTCTAACAAACTCTAACAAACCGGGGACCACCTTATGACTTCGGAGGTTACATGAGGTAGTATAAAAAGGGGATCATCTCTGTTGGCAAGGTAAGCAAGTTCTAGCATCCAAAACTTTGTTTCCAAGTACTTTAGTTACTGCATTAATCATCTTCTTCTTCTTCTTTCACCTTCAAGAGAGGAACTAACTTGAGTGTTAGAGGGCCTAGCCAGGGATCTCCACTCCGGTCTTAGGTCACTAACACTTTGTTGGGTCGTCTTATTGTACGTAGGATCATTGAGGAGCTCTTCTGGATCTTCAGGAGTTCGTCTTCATCAGAAACCATCTTTCACCGGAGCTAGCCTACCACCTTATAGATTTCAGACAAGGTCAAATTTGACGTCATCTGTGGGACCTTCACCTGAATCTGAAGCTACGAGATAGAAGAAGCTGGGAAACTTAACACTATAACCATAACGCAAGAAGATCTAGAGTTGCTTATCAACGTCAGAGTAAAAAAGCTATTGCAACAACAACAAGAAGTTAATATTTGTGGTACAGTACTTGTAGCTCTGAATCCAGTGATATCAACAACTGTTTATCAAATGGAGAGAAGAGGTGAGGAGGAAGATCTTACTCGCTTACCCCCTATATCTCTCTCTCCAACTGGGCGTCCTCGAGCATATTTCCGAACACCTCTTGAGCAAGGAGGACAAAAGGCAGTTCTTCAGAAATCTCTCTGGAGAAACACCTGCAAGGGATAAATGAAAAGGGAAGATCGTATCTAGCGATAATTCCCCTGAGAGGATCGTGACTCCATTTTCACAGTGGGTGTTGGATGATCCTTTGCCAAAGCATTACTATAATTTAAATGTTGGGGAATACTCGGGGACAACTGATCTCGAGGATCATCTTCTCAAGTTTGAGCATGCGGCTCTCCTCCAACAATTTACTGACGGTGTCAAGTGCCAAATGCTCCTCACTACATTCAGAGGAGCGGTCCAGAGATGGTTTAAGCGGTTGCTGAGCAACTTTATTCGTCGCTTTAAGGATTTTCGCAAGGTATTTCTTCATCATTTTTCTAGTAATAGGCGATATCACAAGACCCCTTAAGTCTTTTTTCAATTAAATAGGGGCCAATGGAATCTATTAGAGTATATATTAAAAGATTTAATCAAGTGGCCATACATGTACCTATGGCTACCACGGAGATCTTTGTAAGCACCTTCTCTCAGGGGCTTAATGATAATGCCTTCTTTAAAGACCTGGTCTGAAATCCCCCTACCAATTTTGATATGTTAATTGAACGAGCAACCAAATTCATTAATGTGGAAGAACCTCAAGCCGCTGAGAGGAAAGGAAGTCGTTACATCTACCTCTTCTCCAACTACGGAATGCCCCATAGTGCCTGCTCAACCACCTAGGGGGCTTCGCGCAGGTCCTCCACATCATCATCCTAAGCCACGACCGCAAGCTGTACAATATGTGAAGAGTGTTGGGATGTATACTATAAGCCTAGCTTTTGTATAAACATCTATTTTGAAATATTTTGAAATGAGAATCACTTTGGCCAAATGCCTGCATTTTATATTTACATATATGTCAATGCAGTTGTTCATTTAATTTATATTATAGATAACATGGTGTGTAGTGTCACACAGAAGATCATGTTATTGGTTTCTTATAAATTATAAATAATAGCTCACAACCAAGATGAATTGGGATAAACCATTGGAATGGTTGTAGTGTAATTTGGTATTAGTCTGTCTTGACTATAAAATTACACTAGTACACTTTGTGTGTATTGAGCAGGACCATTTGAGATTGTTCAATTTGTACTGACTACATAAAAGAACAGAACCTCTGTTATTATGGATGTGCGTCCTCTTAATCCTTATATAATAACAAGCACATATACTTAGTATTTATTTCTTTTAACTTATCAATGGGTGAGATTTATTCGTTAAATCAATAGGCCCGATGAGTTGGGAAATAGTACTCTTTATATGATGTGTTGTTGATTATATAAGGAATCTGTGTCCTAATTATTTAGGTTGATGATGCCCCCTTGAGGAGCTCATAAGGATTATCATGTAAACCCTACAGGTGGACTTAGTCTGACATGATAATAAAGTTGAGTGGTACTACTCTTGGAATCAGATGTTAATTAATTGGGTTTTTAGTAACTCAATTAATTAACGGACATATGATATCTTAAACACGGGGAGATTAACACACTCATGATAAGAAGGATCCCATATTGTAATATGGGATTGGTGCGGTAGTTCAATAATAACCCTTTAGTGGTATGAGTTATTATTGATGGACTTGGGTTGGGTGTTCGAGCTGAACATAGGAAGCCCAAACCCATCAGGAGGCTTAAACCAATTTCTCCTCTAGGTCCCTATTGTAGCCTCTATATAAAGTCTCGCATCCACCCATCCATAACTTGGTTTGGTTTAACTTGGCTTGGTTTATCTTGAATTGGTTTAACTTTGTTTTGTTTAACTTGGTTATAGAAAGGGAGATTTTTTCTAAACAGAATTCTGTTATTTTTCTTTCTTTGTAACCGACGGCAAGCCTATAAAAGGAGTAGGTGGTGGCTCCTAAAATCTAATTTTCTATCTTCTCCTCCTTGTGGTCGGCGCCCCTCCCTTTCCTCCTCACTTAGGGTCGGCGCCCCTCCCCTTCTCCCTTGATAAGAGCCGACACCCCCTCTCCTTGCTAGGGTCGGCAACCCCCTCCTTGCTAAGGCCGGCGCCCCCCTCTTCTACTCCTTGGTGGGCGGTGGCTTGAAGAAGAGGAAGAAGTGGAATAAGAAGAGAAGGTGCCCCATCCTAAGAACTCCTTTTGTAGCCGGCGGTTTGGAAACCGAGAAGAGAAGGAGGGTGGTTTTGTCTAGGTAGATCGTCACCCACATGATGTCCAAGAAGAGGAGAGGAATACGACAGAAGATCAAGAGGTCTTTAGGTACAAAGAAAGGTACAACTAGTTCTTTAATTCCGCTGTGTAATTAGTTTAGTTTTCTTTGTATCGATTTTGAATACCAACACAAGAGGCCAACGATCTTGTACTTCGATCAAGATGTGCTTTGATCCGTCAAGAACTTGCTTGATTGATCAAACACATGTCTGATCAAACATGCGGGTTGCTAGGAATATTATGTACTTGTACAATTTTTGTATTGGGAAATTTAAATAGAATGAAATTCCAGCGCCCTTCAGAGAGGCCACAGGAGATTCCATGGAGGTGGTGCACGTATCACCAGTCAAGTACTCATAACACATAAAATTATTTTTCTCTAAAGAATCAACGAACAAGTAATGTTTGATATTGTCGACGTTCTCTAGTTCTAAATCATCAACAGTACTCAAGGTAGAATAGTCCACTCAAGCTTGAATATCGAGCAACAGAGGCACAGTCGGGGGTCTTACAACTCCCGATCGGGCAGACTAAAGCGCCCGATCAGGTGCAACAGGAACCATCATCTGTCCGACAAGAAGAAAATCATAACAATGCTGCCCGAGGTAATATTAACATGATAGCAAGGGAACCGACTGATGGAGATTCTAATCGTGCGAGGAAGTCACATGCTAGATGGTTGGAAATTCACGTTGTCGGATGTAGCATGGAGAAGGCAGCCAGGCCAGAAATCAGCTTTGGGCCCAAATATTTGGAGGGGTAGAAGTGCCCCATGATGATGCATTAATAATCAAAGTTATCATAGCCAATTACAACATTTCTTGTATCTTTATTGATACTGGAAGATCAGTTAATATTATTTTTAAACAAGCTTTTGATTAGTTGCAAATAGATCTGAATGAGCTCCAACCTATGGTGACTCCTTTGTATGATTTTACTAGTAATGAGATTCAGCCACTCGGACAAATAAAATTAGCTATATCTTTAGGGGAGGAGCTCCTAATGAGGATGCGCAGCTCTTACTTCATGGTGGTGGACACACCCTCTACATACAATGTTATATTGGGTCGACCAGCCTTAAATGAATTCTGGGAGGTTGTTTCTACTTTTTGTTAGAAAATTAAATTTCCTGTGGATGATTAAGTGGGAGAAGTAAAGGGTGATCAATTGGTAGCACACAAGTGCTACGTGGAGATAGTCAGAGCTGAGGCCAATGTTGCATGAAAGATGCAAAGAATGGAGGTAAATGCCATTTAGGAAATGCCACCTGTCCTGGTATATGAAGAAAAAGAAGAGGTACAGATCCAAGCTAGTCGACCGAAAGCTATAACCTACATAGCGGCCGACCTGGATTTTCAACTTAAAACTGAGTTAATACAATATTTAACATGCAACAATGATGTGTTTGCCTGGACACCCAAAGAGGTGACGGGTGTATCCCCTCTAGTTATGGAGCACGCACTGCATGTATATCTTGATGCCCGACTAGTTAAACAAAAGAAGCGGGATTTTGGAGCCGATCAGAACAAGATTATTAAGGAAGAAGTAGATAAGCTAACAAAAGCAAGATATATCTGAGAGGTGCAATTCCCTAGCTGGGTAGCCAACGTTGTCTTGGTATCCAAGCCAAGGAACAAATGACGAGTGTGTATTGATTTTTGGGACCTCAATAAAGATTGCCCAAAAGATTATTATCCTCTACATCACATCGACCAGGTGGTGGACTCTACGGCTGGATGTGAATTTATTTGTATGTTGGATGCTTACCAGGGGTATCATCAAGTACCACTCGCTAAGAAAGACCAAGAAAAGATTAGTTTTATAACTACCAAGGGTACTTACTATTATAATGTTATGCTTTTCGGACTCGAGAATGCAGGGGCTACCTATTAGATGCTCATGAACAAAGTCTTCCAGAAATAGCTCGGGAGAAACATGGAAGTGTACGTGGATGATATACTCATCAAATTCCTCCAAGCCTCAAATTTATGTACGAATGTAGAAGAAACTTGTAGAATTTTACAACAATATGGACTCAAGATTAATCCATGTAAATGTTTGTTTGGAGCTAAAAGTGGAAATTTTCTAGGCTATATGGTAACTGAGCGAGGAATAGAGGCTAATCCCAGCAAAATACAAGCACTTCAAGATATGGCTCCACCACGTAACATGAAGGAGGCGCAGAGGTTAACCGATTGGATCACTACCCTATCATGCTTTATTTCTTGATCGGCTGACCGAAGCCTTCCTTTCTTTAAAATACTTCGACGAGCTACCAAGTTCCAATGTGATGAAAATTGTGATGGCATTTCCAGAGTTAAAAAATTATTTGTCCACTTTACCTGTATTAGCTAAACCAGTAGTGGGAGAAACTTTATGGGTGTATCTGTCAGCAAATAAGCATGCTGTGAGTTTAGTGTTAGTAAGGCAAGAAGGGAAAGAACAACAACCTGTGTATTTCTTAAGTCATTTATTAAAAGGAGTCGAGTGCTGATATACTGCACTTGAGAAATTGACTTATGGATTGATATTAGCTGCTAGAAGATTGTGTTAGGACCTTCGGATGACTAGAGAGGGGGGGGGGGTGTGAATAGCCTCCACTAAAAAGTCAATCAATTTCCTCACAAAACTTTGTTAGCACAGCGGAAATAAACAAAACAAAAACTGATGCAAGGAAAGAAAACCAACCCATAGCTTACACAAGTATATACGAGGTTCGGGGATAACATGCCCCTACTCCTTGGCGTGTCCGTAAGGTGGACGATCCCTTGATCTTTCGGTAGATCACACCCCGGACAAATTCCGACTAAGTATTTCTCCTTCTCGGTGGAGTAACCTCTCCACAAAAGTCACAGAATAGATTTGAAAACAAAGCACAATGACTTACAAAGTTCAGTGGCTAAAGGATTGAGCAAATGAACTTACAGCCACGAAGTGAAAAAAGCAAAGACAGAAGGAAGCTTCAGCCAAGAGCTCAACAACACAACCTCTTTCTTGATCGACAGAGAGTTTTTTTAGAACCTTTGCAAACCTCTCTTCTTCCTTCTTCTTATTCTGCTTTCTCGCTGTCCCGAATCACTGTCACCTGTGTCGAATCGCTGCAACCAACTCGGGCGTCGCCAATCACTCTTCCTCCTCATCTGGTTCTCTGAACTCACACCAATACCATCCATGGTCTTCACTGGTGTCTCTGAGCTCGAACCAATGAGCAAGAGTCAAGCTGTTGCTAACTGATCGCAGCCAGTGAACGTTGATGCTCGAATTGCACCACTTGCAGTGAAACACAACAGAAAGGACATTTGTTCTCATTCTTCTGATGGAGCTTAATTTGAAATTAAGCACTGGCATGACACCTGCAACCTGTAACTCAAAAATCTCACAGCAGATGATTTGATCAGGTGAATCAGAAATCGCAGAAAACAAACGACATTGTTGTGGATCGGTCAACAGACCGATCCATAACCTTCCAGACCGATCAGGACACACCCTGATCGGTCTGGGTTGATGCTGATAGGTCTGTGGACCGATCAGCCTATGGGTGGATCGGTCGACAGACCGATCCCCCCTTATCGCTTTGAGTCCCAGCGCATCCCATCGCTTCCTTCTGATTGGTCTATAGACCGATCATATAACCCACAGAAAGCTTCTGTGTGGTTACTGATCGGTCACGAGACCGATCAGTTCACTTAAGGTATCACTGGATCGGTCTGTCGACCGATCCAATGTCCCTATGTTAGTTTTAGAGCCTCCCAGCCCTAAACCCTAACGTCTTCCTGGTCCAGAGAACGAGCTATCAAGCCCTCTCCGACTTAGTCCGGAGAATGAGCTGCCGAGCCCTCTCCGACTTTGTCCGGTCCAGAGAATGAGCTACCGAGCCTTCTCTGACCTAGTCTGGAGAATGAGCTGCCGAGCCCTCTCCGACTTCGTCCGATCTAGAGAACGAGCTACCGAGCCCTCTCTCTGACCTAGTCCGGAGAACGAGCTGCCGAGCCCTCTCCGACTTCATCCGGTCCATAGATCGAGCTACCGATCCCTCTCTGACCTAGTCCGAAAAACGAGCTGCCGAGCCCTCTCCGACTTCGTCCGGTCCAGAGAACGAGCTACCGAGCCCTCTCTGACCTAGTCCGGAGAACGAGCTGCCGAGCCCTCTCCGACTTCGCGTGCCAAGTATCTGTACTTGGACTTTCCTCTCCACATGATCAACCTTGATCATTAATTAATCTGAGTCTAATTAAAATCTGATACAAACTTAAATCAGTGTCAATATCAAAACAACAGCCAGGTCAGACTGTATCAACAATCTCCCCCTTTTTGTTGTTTGACAACACGATTTAAGTTTAGATCAGAAATGTTCATATTTCAATTTTAGGGGAATCAAGATCCTCCCCCTAAAGCCAAACCTCCATTTATTTCTAAACTTAGTTATTCTCTCCCCCTTTGTCAAACACCGAAAAGGTGCGAATTAGGTAAGAAAACGTTAACGGACTCCCCCTTAACCCATACTGTCTTTTTCTTAATCCAACGAAAATGCCCTCTAAGTGTATTAGAAGACAGTAATAAAGAGATAAGAGACATACAAGACATGGCATATGAACAGCAAATTAATAGCCAATAGGAAGTGAAACATAAAGAAAAACAAGAAAATGAACATGATAAATAGATGAAATCAGCAAGTATCCAGGTCAGACATAAATATCCAACAAACAACATCCAAAACATAGACAGTCAAAATGACATCATAGAACAATGTATATCAATCAGCCTCCTCATCATGAGGAGCATCAGCATCATCAATGGAAGGAGTGGGTCCCTGAGGTGGCATGCCGCTGCTCGAGGATGGATAGCCCGGGAAATCCTGCGGAGGTGAGTATCTGGCCATCCATCCCATAATCGCCTGATGTGTCGCCAACTGCTGACTGCGTAACTCATCATAGCGCTGGTCAATCCGGACGCGCAGCCCGTGGAGCTCAGCAACCAGCAGCTCATCGTGCCGATCAAAGCGACTCTCCAGCTCGGCGATCTGCCAGCGCAGATCAGGATCTGCCTCTCCATCGTCAGCAGCAGCAGCAGCAGGAGCAGCAACAGGAGCAGCCGCAACCTATCGTGGACGTCCCCGTGGTAACTCACCTAGAGCTCTCCCATCCTTCCACCAAACATCCCCATTTTGTCCTATGATGTCAGACTTGGAAAATGTCCGCTTCCCAAGTCTGCAGTCCTGCCTGACCATCTTGACTATTCTACCCTTAGAGACATCAATCTGAAGGGTCTCGAGCCAATCTGTAATTATATGCCCATAAGGCATATAAACAGTGAAACTATTTGGCTCACTATAGGAGATGATCGAAGAGTAGATGCTGGACATGTCAAAGTCGAGACGCCGACACAATCCATAAAGCATCAGGCAATGATATGGTCGGATTTCAGACAAGGGTATAGATATGATTGGCAAAAGGCAGTTTGTGACAATTTTAAAAAGAATGTAATCTTGAGGAGATAATCTCAAGGCTGCAAAAGTAGGAAAATCAACATCTAATTCATCTAGCCCACCCGGTCTAGGATGTCTGAAGAAATACTCATAAATAGAGTCAGATGTGACATCAAAATGTGAAGGTAAGGGGTCTGGTAAGTCAGGATATATCGAAAAGACATTTCCGGAACACCTCCGGCAACCTAGATAGTCAAAGAAGGCTGAGAAACTGAAATCAAGAGTCCGCTTAGCAACTCTTGTTTTATAATTTACATCATTAGTTTGATGAAGATTGTTATAAAACTCAGATACTAAGTCATAATTGATATCTTGTTCTAAATAGACAAGTGTATCAAGTTTGTAGTAGGCAATGATTTCTGACACAGTTGGACAAAATTCGTCCATGAATTTTCGATCCACAGACCTACAAGGGAGTAATTTAAAGGTTCTTTGTCTAAAGGCTTCCTCAAAATTGTGGTTCGGGAATCTCCCGGAGACAGATGGTTGAGGTCGGGAAGGAGCCTTAGACTTCGACTTCTCAGGTGACTTAGGCTTAGAGGTTCCTTCACCCACTTGTTTCTTTCTAAGGGTTAACAAAGTGATATAATGGGGCAAGTAAGTGAGCACCGGAGCCACCCGAAACAAAAAACACAGATATGGTGAGAAATGAAACCGAAATGCCAAGTTCAAGAGAAGTATGGAGTTACCTTGGTGCCATTGAAGTATCTTTTGGCTAGGGCTTTGGCTAGGGTTCCGGTATGCAAAGAGAAGAGAAGAGTTGAGGCGTAGAGAAGAGTCGGCTAGGGCTTCAGCATGAAGGGAGAAAAGAAAGGATCGGGAAGTTTTAAGGGAGATGATGGGTGTACAGATGATGAAATGATCGGACGGCTGTCCGATCAGGAGGTATCAGGAGCCTCCTGATCGATCCATGGACCGATCCAAGAACACCCTGATCGGTCCGTAGACCAATCAGGAGACGATCAGTAGTCGCTGATCGGTCCCTGGACCGATCAGGGAACCTTCTGATCAGTCTGTAGACCGATCAGAAGGTGATCAGTAGCCCTCTGCGTACCAGATTGACCTGATCGGTCCCCGGACCGATCAGGGGACTACCTGATCGGTCTGTAGACCGATCAGAGTACACACAGAAGGGTGGAGAGATCGGTCCGTAGACCGATCAGTGTCTGATACTTAAATTTTTCCAGTAATTTTAGTAACTGAAATTCGTAGAGATGTTCGATAATTCGTAGAAGTGTCTCCAGGAAAACTTCCAAGTTCAGTACCTAGAACCTGGAGGATCTACAAGCATAACTTATTTCCTAAAAATTATGGTCTGAAATTGTTTATAGCCCGAAAATTTCAGACATTTAGAAAACAGGCAACTTAAGGCCTGAAAACTGAGATTTTCGACCTTGTTATGTTCAGTTTCAAGTTTGTCAAAATATAACCAACTTGCTATCATTCTTTCAAGGACTTGTCCTAGTTTCAATCAAAATCATGAAAAGTATCGTTCAAATGTATCAAACAGTCTATCGACCAAAGTTACATTATTTCTAGATAAAGGTCCAACCAAGTTTCCTTGGTTGGAATATATGAGTAAGATCTAAGAACCAAATACACATGAATTATGTAATGATCTTCCCCATACTCAATTTATGTCTCTTCAACCTAATTATTCAAGGGATGCATGATACATTTTGAATAATTCGGCTGATCCTAGCATCTCACCCCATTTCTAGCAAACAAACATCATTTGTTAATCCTATAGTTTGTGTGAGATGTCCCCAAGTTGCCCAAATTGATTTCCCAATTTCTCTTGGTGTTTTAATTGTCCTTATTGATCATAATGGGGTCCTAATTGCCTATTGAGCCAAACACATTCCCAATTCTCTCCTCAAATGACTAAATTCATTTTCCGAAAGAGGTTTGGTGAAGATATCGGCTAGGTTTGACTTTGACTCAACATATGTGAGTGCAATGTCTCCCCTAGCTACGTGATCTCTAATGAAGTGATGACGCACTTCAATATGTTTGGTCCTTGAATGATGGACTGGATTTTTTGTTAGGTTTATTGTGCTGATGTTGTCACACAACACTTGCACTCCCTTATATGAAAGCCCATAATCTTCTAGAGTGTGGATCATCCACAACAATTGTGATACACTCTCTCCCATGGCAATGTATTCAGCCTCGGTCGTGGAGAGAGCAACACAATGTTGCTTCCGACTTGACCAACTAACCAATGATGATCCTAAAAATTGGCAACCCCCACTAGTGCTTTTCCGATCCAATTTGCACTCAGCATAATCGGAGTCGGTATAACCTATCAAGTCAAAAGACTCCGTACTAGGGTACCATAGACCTACTCTAATTGTGCCCTTAAGGTATCTCAGAATTCTCTTAACTGCAATTAAATGAGATTCCTTGGCACAGACTTGATATCTAGCGCACATGCCCACAGCAAAAAGTATGTCTGGTCGACTAGCTGTGAGATATAGAAGACTACCGATCATGCTTCTATATTGCATTAGATCAACTGGTTTTCCATTCTCATCATTGTCAAGGCGAGTGTTTGTTGCCATTGGAGTGGATACTTCCTTAGAGTCACTCATTTTGAATTTCTTGAGCATCTCTTGAGTGTATTTTGTTTGATGGACATAAATGCCATCTCGAGTTTGTTTGATTTCAAGTCCAAGGAAGAACGTCAATTCTCCCACCAGACTCATCTCAAACTCACTTTCCATGTGAGTGATAAATTCATTCAAATAGCCCTTGTTATTTGAGCCACAAATTATGTCATCGACATACACCTGGGCTACAAATATGTTTTCACCATCTCTACGCAGAAATAGTGTTGGGTCTATTTGACCTCTTACAAAACCCTTTTCTAATAAGTAAGTTGACAACCTTTCGTACCATGCTCGAGGTGCTTGTTTAAACCCATAAAGAGCTTTCTTGAGCTTGTACACGTGGTTTGGAACTTCGGTATTCACAAACCCCGGTGGTTGTTCAACATAGACCTCTTCTTTAATGAAACCATTTAAGAAGGCCGATTTAACGTCCATTTGATAGAGCTTGAAGCCTCTATGTGCAGCAAAAGCTAGCATTAAACGAATGGACTCTAATCGAGCCACGGGAGCATAAGTCTCATCATAATCGAGGCCTTCGACTTGACTATAGCCCTTGGCTACAAGTCTTGCCTTGTTTCTTACTACTTCTCCCTTTTGGTTTAACTTATTTTTGAAGACCCATTTGGTTCCAATAATGGTGGTCTTCTTAGATCTAGGAACTAAGTCCCACACTTGGCTCCTTTCAAATTGACCTAACTCATCTTGCATAGCTATGATCCAATCAGGATCGTGCAATGCCTCATCAACTAATTTTGGTTCGATTTCTGAGATCAGGGCGACCTCATTAGACTCATTTCTAAAGAATGATCTAGTCCTAACCCCTTGTTGAATGTCTCCCACAATCTGGTCTTGGGGATGACTAGAGGCTATCCTAGATTGCCTTGGTGTTGATGCCTCATGAGTTATCTCACTATACACAGGCAGGGGCTCAGTATCAGGTAAAGGATCAGACTGAGCTCTCTCTTGCCTTTGCTCATCGTCATCGGAGTCAACTTCGACTCTCTCTATGTTTTGATCATTTAAACCTAGATTTCTAAGTTCAAATTAAATTTCTCCTACATCCCTTGATTGATCATTTGATTTAGGGATTTCTTCAAATGCTACATCCGAGGACTCTTCAATCAACTTAGTCATATTGTTGTAGACTCGATAGGCTTTGCTGGTGAGAGAGTACCCGACTAGTATCCCTTCGTCAGCCTTAGCCGTGAACTTTCCAAGATGATCCTTGGTGTTCAAGATAAACACCTTACAACCAAACACCCTAAGATGTTTAATCGTAGGGGGTTTCCCAAACCAAAGTTCATGGGGAGTCTTTCCTAAAAACCTATGTATCAAGACTCGATTTTGCACATAGCAAGCGGTATTTACCGCTTCAGCCCATAAGTAGCTTGGTAGTGAGTACTCATTGAGCATGCTTCGTGCAGCCTCTTGCAAGACTCGGTTCTTTCTCTCCACAACCCCATTTTATTGTGGGGTCCTTGGAGTAGAGAAGTCATGCCTATATCCTTTTTCTTGACAAAATTCTAAAAATCTATGGTTTTGAAATTCTCCACCATGATCACTTCTAATTGTTTTAATTGTTGTTGATTTTTCATTTTCAGTTCTTCTACAAAAAGAAACAAAAACATCTATGGTTTGATCCTTATTTTTCAAAAAGAAAGTCCATGTATATCTAGTAAAATCATCAATGATCACTAAGCAGTATCTACTTCCATTCAATGAAATAACATTACTGCAATCAAACAAATCCATATGCAATAAATCTAAAGCAGTAGATGTACTTACAGCGCTTTTACCTTTATGCGCCGCTTTTGTTTGCTTACCCTTTTGACATGCATCACATAATTTTGTCTTTTGGTACTTGATGCTTGGTAAGTCACGCACTAATCCTTTGTTGGCCAGCTTTCGAATATTCTTCATGTTTACCTTCTATGCCACAGCCATGATTCTTCTTCTTTTGACATGAAACACTTAGCAGAGGTATTAGTAGCACTTTTAAAAGATACTTGGTAAATGTTATCTACCCTTGTGCCTACTAGTACCGTGTCAAGTGTGTCAATGTGTTTGACTAGACATTGACTTGAATGAAACTCAATTGTGTAACCCGTATCACACAATTGGCTGACACTTAGGAGATTAAAAGTCATCCCCTTGACTAGAAGGACATTTTTGATTTGGAGACATTCGGATATTTGAATATCTCCAACTCCTATAACCTTAAGGCTACCATTATTACCAAAGGACACATTACCTCTATTTTTGTTTTGAAGGATAGTAAAGAGTGACTTGTCCCCGGTCATGTGCTTGGAGCATCCACTATCAACAAACCAAGTTGATAGATGCTCCCCCTTGACAAATGCCTACAAGACACGAAAGATAGATGTTTTAGGTACCCAAATCTTGGGACCTAATGCATCTACAATGAAAGACCTAGGAACCCATGCCTTGGTCACACCCTTCATAGTCTCATGAACCCTAGAAGCATGTGATTTATGAAATTGGGTTCTAGACACTAAGGAAATGAAACTAGACTCCTTAGGTTGATATCCTAATCCAGCCTTGTTGTAGACCGCCCTTTGGGCATTTAGAATTATATCTAAGGTCTTAGAGCTAGTTGAGAATTTCTCAAGCATTTTCTTGAGTTTCTCAACTTCACTCTTTAGAGCTTTGTTTTCATCCTCAAGAAGCTCTTGATGAAGGTCATCAACCTCATCTTCCCTAAGAGTCTTCAAGTGTTCTACTTCTTCTTTTAATAATTTGATTTCAGTTTTTGATTTCTTAAGCAAAGTTGATAAATGTGCAATAGTTTTATAGCATTTTTCTAAATGTGGAGAAGTTACCTCTTCATCATCCGAAGATGATGAAGCCGCGGCTGATGTATCACTTCCGGACTCCGATTCCTCCCTTGCGATGAGTGCTAATTGACGAGTGGTTTTCTCCTTCTCTTCCTCCGATGAGCTTGAGGAGGATTCATCCCAAGAAGCTTTGAGAGCCTTCTTCTTCTTGGTCCTTTCTTCCTTCTTCTTGAGTTTTGGACACTCGCTCCGATAGTGTCCTTTCTTGCTACACTCATAACATGTAACGTTAGTCTTATCAATATTTTGATCAATAGACTTATCTTTCCCTTTGTATCTCCGGCTCCTTCTCATGATTCTTCTCACGAAGTTGGCCATCTCGCTTGATGATGATCCTCCTTCATTATCGGACTCGGAAGAGGATGAGGATGTAGGAATCTCTTTCTCCTTCTTCTTTTTTTTCTTCCTTCTTCCATCCTTACTCTTTTCTCCTGCAACTAAAGCAATACCTTTCTCTTTTTGACCCTTGTTAGCGAGTTCATGAAGTTCCATTTCACAAAAGAATTCATCTAACTTAACAATTGAAAGGTCCTTGGAGACCTTGTAGGCATCTACCATAGATGACCACAAGGCATTCCTTGGAAAGGCTTTGAGAGCATACCTTACGAGATCGCGATTTTCTACGCGTTCATCTACGGAATGAAGACCATTGATGATCTCTTTGAACCTTCCGTGTAGTTCACTTACCGTTTCGCTCTCCTTCATGGTGAGATTGTGTAGTTGGTTTAGGAACAAGTCTCTCTTGGCGATCCGAGAGTCTCGAGTTCCTTCTTGGAGCTCGATGAGCTTGTTCCACAAATCCTTTGCACTCACAAATGGACCTACCTTGACAAGTTGATCTTTGGCTATCCCACATTGTAGAGTGGCCACTGCCTTGGCATCGGCTTGTCCTTTGCGAGTTTGCTCGGCGGACCACCTTGACGACTCTAGTTCCTTACCTTCTTCATCCTTCGGAGGTGTGAAACCTTCCTTGACTGAGAACCACATGGAGATGTCGGTCTTGAGATAATACTACATACGGCTCTTCCAATATTGGAAGTCCGCTCCGTCGAAGTAGGGTGGGCGATTGGTACTAAAACCTTCCTTCATAGCCATCTTCTTGCTCTTTAGGGTGTTAATCCGGATGAAGAGTGCCTTGCTCTGATACCACTTGTTAGGACCTTCGGATGGCTAGAGAGGGGGGTGTGAATAGCCTCCACTAAAAAGTCAATCAATTTCCTCACAAAACTTTGTTAGCACAGCGGAAATAAACAAAACAAAAACTGATGCAAGGAAAGAAAATCAACCCACAGCTTACACAAGTATATACGAGGTTTGGGGATAACTTGCCCCTACTCCTCGGCGTGTCCGTAAGGTGGACGATCCCTTGATCTTTCGGTAGATCACACCCCGGACAAATTCCGGCTAAGTATTTCTCCTTCTCGGTGGAGTAACCTCTCCACAAAAGTCACAGAATAGATTTGAAAATAAAGCATAATGACTTACAGAGTTCAGTGGCTAAAGGATTGAGCAAATGAACTTACAGCCACGAAGTGAAAAATGCAAAGACAGAAGGAAGCTTCAGCCAAGAGCTCAACAACACAGCCTCATGCTTGATCGACAGAGAGTTTTTTTAGAACCTTTGCAAACCTCTCTTCTTCCTTCTTCTTATTCTGCTTTCTCACTGTCCCGAATCACTATCACCTGTGTCGAATCGCTGCAACCAACTCAGGCGTCGCCAATCACTCTTCCTCCTCATCTGGTTCTCTGAACTCACACCAATACCATCCACGGTCTTCACTGGTGTCTCTGAGCTCGAACCAATGAGCAAGAGTCAAGCTGTTGCCAACTGATCGCAGCCAGTGAACGTTGACGCTCGAATTGCACCACTTGCAGTGAAACACAGCAGAAAGGGCATTTGTTCTCATTCTTCTGATGGAGCTTAATTTGAAATTAAGCACTGGCACGATACCTGCAACCTGTAACTTAAAAATCTCACAGCAGATGATTTGATCAGGTGAATAAAAAATCACAGAGAAACAGCAGAAAATAAACGACATTGTTGTGGATCGGTCAACAGACCGATCCATAACCTTCCAGACCGATCAGGACACACCCTGATCGGTCTGGGTTGATGCTGATAGGTCTGTGGACTGATCAGCCTATGGGTGGATCGGTCCACAGACCGATCCCCCCTTATCGCTTTGAGTCCCAGCGCATCCCATCGCTTCCTTCTGATCGGTCTGTAGACCGATCAAATAACCCACAGAAAGCTTCTGTGTGGTTACTAATCGGTCACGAGACCGATCAGTTCACTTACGGTATCACTGGATCGGTTTGTCGACCGATCCAGTCAACAAAGTATCACTGGATCGGTCTACAGACCGATCCAATGTCCCTGTGTTAGTTTTAGAGCCTCCCAACCCTAAACCCTAACGTCTTCCTGGTCCAGAGAACGAGCTATCAAGCCCTCTCTGACTTAGTCCGGAGAACGAGCTGCCGAGCCCTCTCCGATTTCGTCCGGTCCAGAGAACGAGCTACCGAGCCCTCTCTGACCTAGTCTGGAGAATGAGCTGCCGAGCCCTCTCCGACTTCGTCCGGTCCAGAGAACGAGCTACCGAGCCCTCTCTCTGATGTAGTCCGGAGAACGAGCTGCCGAGCCCTCTCCGACTTCGTCCGGTCCAGAGAACGAGCTACCGAGCCCTCTCTGACCTAGTCCGGAGAACGAGCTGCCGAGCCCTCTCCGACTTCGTTCGGTCCAGAGAACGAGCTACCGAGCCCTCTCTGACCTAGTCCGGAGAACGAGCTGCCGAGCCCTCTCCGACTTCGTCCGGTCCAGAGAACGAGCTACCGAGCCCTCTCTGACCTAGTCCGGAGAACGAGCTGTCGAGCCCTCTCTGACTTCGCGTGCCAAGTATCCGTACTTGGACTTTCCTCTCCACATGATCAACCTTGATCATTAATCAATCTGAGTCTAATTAAAATCTGATACAAACTTAAATTAGTGTTAACATCAAAACAACAGCCAGGTCAGACTGTATCAACAGGTTGCACCCTTACTTCTTATCGCACTCAATCATAGTGTTAACTAATAGTACTTTGGGTTGAGTACTTATTAATTCATAGGCATCCGGGCGGTTGATTAAATGGACAACTGAGCTTAGTGAGTATAATATACAATACCAACCCCAGGCGACAATCAAAGCTCAAGCTCCGGCTAATTTTATAACAGAGGTGCAGGGACCAGAGGAAGAGGAAACTTGAAAAATATATATAGATGGGTCTTCCACTCGATAAGGTAGTGGTATTGGAATTCTTCTCATATCGCTAAGGGGAGATCAGATGCAACTCTTTGTCCTATTGAATTATAGAGCTACCAATAATGAGGTAGAATATGAAGTGCTGATAGCACAGCTACGAGCCGCATGATATGTAGGAGCTACTTGGGTTTGGATTTATTCTGATTCTCAGTTAGCAGCATAACAATTGACAGGTAATTTTGAGATCAACCGTGAATGACCCAAATTATATGTGGACACATTTGATAAGCTAAAAGCTGAGTTTCAAAAAGTAAACATACAAAAGATTCCTCGATCAGAGAATCAAGTAGCAGATGAATTAGCCAAATTGTCCTTTGCCATAATACCTTAGAATTTGGATAGACTAGTAGAACAAACAGTGTTGGTATTTTGTATCTAACGATAGGCTGATATGAAAATCCAAGGTGATTGGAGAACATCAATCATTCTATTCTTGCAACAAGGTATTTTACCAGCAGATGGAGAGCAAGCACGTGTGTTCAAGAAGAGAGCTAGTCGATACACCATGGTGGGTGATCAACTTTATAAGAGGGCTTTCTCTAGTCCTTTGCTTAAATGTATCGGACCAGAAGATATGCAGTATATTCTACAAGAAGTGCATCAAGGTTCTTGTGGCAACCATATAGAAGGGTGATCCCTTGCTAGAAAAATATTACTAGTAGGATATTTCTGGCCCACCTTGCAAGCAGATGCAGCTCAACTCGTAAAAACGTGAATATCTTGTCAGAAACATCAGAATATTCCTCATTATCCTACTAAACTATTGAAGACTTCCATTGTATCATGTCCTTTTGATCGGTGGAGGATGGATATAGTGGGACTATTTCCTATTGCACCCGCCCAGAGAAGGTTTTTATTAGTGACCATGGATTATTTTTTAAAATGGGTGGAATTGAACCATTGGTCAAAATTACTGAAAAGACAGTCATCAAGTTCTTATGATAGCATATTATTTGTAGATTTGGTATTCCACACAATATAGTTTCTGATAATGAGAGGCAATTTCAAGGAAGGAGAATTAGGGAATGGTGTTCAGAATATGGCATTATACAGGCATTCACCTCTATAGCATATCCATAGAGTAATGGTCAAGCGGAAGTAATCAACAGAGAAATTATTAGAGGACTCAAAACTAAACTAGATCATGTTGATGGCAGTTGGGTGGATCAGTTGCATAGTATATTATGGGCATATCGCACTACTCCCCGAGAATCTACAGGGATAACTCCTTTTCAACTAGTATATGGTGGTGAAGCAGTAGTCCTGATAGAGGTCGAAGTTGAATCCGACTGAAAACGATTATATGATGAAGATAATATAGGTCGACGCCTTATGGATCTCGATCTGGTAGAAAAAGTGTGGGACAATGCAGCAACTCGTCTCATATCATATCGCTAGAGAATGAGGCAAAACTATAATAGAAGGGTTATACCAAGATTCTTTCAGGTAGGAGATCTAGTCTGGAAATGCATTAAGCCTGTCAGGGATGTTAATAAACTAGAACCGCAATGGTGCGGACCTTATAAAGTGATACAAAAGTTTACTTCATGCTCTTAATATCTCTAGGGCACAGAAGGGAGGAATCTCGAGCGACCTTGAAGTGCTAATCACTTACAGCCTTATAGAACCTAACAAGGGTGCTTGTAATCTATTCATGTGTTTTGTCCAATTTTCATATACATAATGAGAATGGCAGGCGACACTACTCAAAAGCATTCCCGAGCAAATGGATTAATTCTCTTTCATTCAGTCGATCGGGGACCTTAAGGAGTGACTGGACAGGCTCCCTTAAGGGGAACTAGAGACTTTAAACCTTTAGTCAGGTGATTGGGGACCTTGAGTAGTGACCAGACAAGCTTTCTTAAGGGGAACTAGAGACTTTAAACCTTCAGTCAGTCGATCGAGGACCGTAAGGGGTAACCGAATAGGCTCTCTTAAGGGAAACCAAAGACTTTAAATCATCATACAGTCAAATGGGGACCTTAAAGGGTGACTGGACAGGTTCCCTTAAGAGGAACCGGAGACTTTTAACCATCATACAGTCGATCGGGGATCTTAAGTAGTGACCGGATAGGCTCCCTTAAGGGGAACCGGAGACTTTAAACCATCATACAGCCGATCGGGGACCTTAAGGAGTGACTGGACAAGCTCCCTTAAGGGGAACTGGAGACTTTAAATCTTTAGTCAATCAATCAGGGACCTTAAGAGGTGACTGGATAGGCTTACTTAAGGGGAACTAAATACTTTAAACCATCATACAATCGATCGGGGACCTTAAGAAATGACCGGACAAACTTCCTTAAGGGGAATCGGAGACTTTAAACCATCATACAGTCGATCGTGGACCTTAAGGGGTGACCGGACAGACTCTGTTAAGACGAACCGGAGACTTTAAACCTTCAGTTAGTCGATTGGGGACATTAAGGGGTGACCGGACAAGCTCTCTTAGGGGGAACCAGAGACTTTAAACCATCATACAATCGATTGAGGACCTTAAGGAGTGACCGGACAGACTTCCTTAAGGGGAACCGGAGACTTTAAACCTTCAGTCAGTCAATCGGGGACCTTAAGGGGTGACCAAACAGGCTCCCTTAGAGGGAACTGAAGACTTTAAACCATCATACAGTCAATCGGGGACCTTATGGGGTGACCAGACAGGCTCCCTTAAGGGGAATCAGAAACTTTAAACCTTCAATTAGTCAATCAAGAACCTTAAGGGGTGACCGGACATGCTCCCTTAGGGGGAATCAGAGACTTTAAACCATCATACAATCGATCGGGGACCTTAAGGAGTGGTCGGACATACTTTCTTAAGGGGAACCAGAGACTTTAAACCACTATACAGTCGATCAGGGACCTTAAGGGGTGATTAGACATGCTTCCTTAAGGGGAACCAGAAAATTTAAACCATCATACATTCTATCGGGGACCTTAAAGAGTGATTGGATAGGCTTCCTTAAGGGGAACCAGAGACTTTAAACCATCATACAATCGATCAAGAACCTTAAGGAGTGATTGGACATGCTTCGTTAAGAGGAACCAGAGATTTTAAACCTTCAGTCAGTCGAGAGGGGGCCTTAAGGGGTGACCAGATAGACTCCTTTAAGAGGAATTGGAGACTTTAAACCCTTAATGAGTTATTTCATCTGGGAATATATGCTCAACGGACTTATTAGATAGGTCAAGGATCCTTTATATGAGCAAGGCGTTCAACCCATCATAAAAATTCGGAGATCACCAGGAAAAATTCATTCAACATTATATATCACTCAGGAGATAACTATGAGGTCTACTTCTTATGATTATAATTTTTCTATAGGATTTTTCTACAAGATATATGTAGTGAATATATTGAAGGAGTTAATTTATATGGATACTTGGGTGGTTCCAAAGAATGGGAAGCTATACAAGGAAAGACAGGTAATTGCGAATTTCTTTATTATTTGAGAAATAACAAGTAGTGTACAGTAGTGATGAAATGATAAGAAAGTATAAATACAAGATTCCAAGTTCATTCAAATCTACTTAAAGTCTTTTGGAAGCTCCTTGTTGAGTTATCGGTGGTCTACAAATAGGGGAGGAGGTTCTCTAAATAGATAACTCCCTCTCTTAATTATCATATTACCCCTTCAACAGAATGGGTAAGAGTTCATACGATATGCCGAACATATTTCTTACCAAACTCAGGAGAGTCCAAATAGGATCTGCGCCTGCTTTGCCAGCACTCTTCCTCACTTGCCTTATATGTTTGGAGTTTAGATTATAAACTATCCTTCTCTCCCTGTATGGTAGCTCTCTCTGCTTCAGCATCCTCTAGTTCTTTCAAAAGTGAGCTTATCTGCAAATCTTGGGCTCGTAGTCTTTCTTGTTGTTGAAACAAGGCAAAATCTTTAGAACCTAATTCTGGGGCTCACTCAGGAGACCTCGAGTTATATGATAATTGTAGCTGGTATAAAAGTGTAGCTTTATGAGCAACGTCTAAGAGAGCTTTATCTTTTAAGACCTTTTCAACATTAAGTTGAGAATTAAGCCCTTGTAACTGTAGTTCTAAACTTTTTTTTCTTCTTCTCTAGATTGTAGTAGTTGACAACAATATTATAGGGCTTTCTCTAGGCCAGCATTGAGTTCAGCTTGTGAATTTACTTTGTCTTGTAGCTGAATGAGTTCATTATTAGGGAGGTTGGAGGCAGCCTGTAATTCCTCTACTTTGTCTTTTAAAACTTGATTAGTCTTTTCTAAATCCACAACTAGATGACCCAAATGTAAGTTCGAGGCATAGAACTAAAATAAGACAACAACATAGTTACACTTTATAACCATGGATGTTACACTCTATAACCATAGACCAAAGAAATTCAATCACAGACTTACTGCAGTAGCTTGGCGGTTGTGATCATCAGCACGTTCAAAGATAGTATGTTCCCTCATATGTGCCTGAGAATGTACCCATGACTCAGCTAAGATACCTTTTAACTGGAGTATCCCATATAAAGGAGGGATAGACATCTGACTAAGTTGGGATGGTAATCCATGAGATTGTTTAAAAAAGATAGAGGAGCTGGTGGAAGTCGTGAGTTGTGAAGAAGAAGGAGGAAGTTCAGGAATATCCAAGGAAACCTGTGAAGATGGATCAAGAGGTATAAAGCCAACTGATGAAGGATCTTGTTCAATAAGTGTTCCAATAGGCCCAAGAATGACCGATCTCCTGCAAGGGGTTATTTTGGCATGGGGCTGGGTAGAAAAGATGTTATAGCTTGAAGAAGAGGCGACAGAACAACAGGGACAGTTGGTACCACCTTAAGTGAAGGAACAACTGGAGGAATAGCACGAGACATAGGAATGAGAAGTCTCAATCTCATCATATTGAGTGTAGAATTGGAATGAGCATGTGTATAGGGTGCAGGTTCCTTACCTCTGGTATAGGAGATTTTGGAGGGAGTAATAGGAAGCTGCTCAAAAGTAGCTATGGTAGAGGCAAGTGGACATGGGGATGAGGTACAAGGTTTCTTATGCTTCACAATGATGGGATCTTACTATTTTGATGAGCTTGACGATTCCCTGGGTTGCTCAGATGGAGGTAATAAACCAAGAGAAGAGGAAGGGTGATTGAGACGACGATCCCTTAATAAGTCTTCCCCGTTCTAGTCAAGACTACTCTTGTTAGGCGAGTATTCTTGTACATGAAAGCAGGAAGGATAGCATCAGCTAGAGAAAAGAGAAATTCATGCTAGAAACAATATGAAAATGATCAAAAACATATATAAGGAGAATAATCTTACCAAAGGGAACGTCCAAGGTTGTGTCGGCTGGGCTAAGACCAAAGGTAAATAATAAACCTTCTATAATTAGGACAGACAAGTTAAACTTTGCACCTTTCAATTTTCCCATGGAAGAGCGAAGGATGGGATCTTCAAAAATATCGCCTAATTGGTGAATAGGGGGAAGGTTTTGATGTTAGGTTATCGGGTATGGTGGATGAAAAGGAAGATGCATAAAAAAGAAATTGTCTCGCCATTCTCCTTGAGGTGGAATTTTATGAAATAGAGTGGTCTTAGGGCATGATTGAAACTTAAATAAGCTATCTTCCACTTGATGGGGAATGAAGAAATGATGAAACAGGCGAGGAGGTAAAGGAAAGTCAAGTGAGCGAGAAATGACAACAAAGCCAACCATAATAGAGAATGATTGGAGGATGATTTGATGTAGGGGAAGATCAAAATATCTACTAACATCAATAAAAAAAAGGGATGAATAGAAAATCTAAAACTAGATAAGGCCTGTTCCCAGAATATTGGCACGCTCTCTGGAGGAGGAAGGTGAGGACGATCCTTTGAAGTAGGAACAGCTAGGTATGGAGGAAAATCATAGTTCCATTGAAGCTCATAGGACTCTTGTACAGTAAACCTGGAAGAACATTGGGTGTACCATTCATCAGATGTTGACATTGTTAGCAGGAGGAATTAATAGGCATAAGAAGAAAAGCTAGCAGAAGGCGAAAAATAAGAAATAGGCAAATTGGAGGAAGAAGACGAAGTGTTAGGGATTTTCCTCTTTCTTCTCTTTAGAAGCCTTAGCAAGGTATCGAAAAAGGTATTTTAAGTAGAAACATTAGATCGAGGTGATAAAAAAAAGTGGGGGCAAAGGGGAACCATTGGATGGATTGAAAAGGCGGCGTATGTAATAAGATGGGTACACTTCAGACGTCATAGACACAAGTGTTACCAATAGGAAAATAGTATCGGTAACCGACACAAAAGATTATGTTCCCAAGATATTAGAGCCACTACCAAGGTTAAACTTAAAAGTTTCAAGATCCCAATAAAGGCCAAATATTTATGATATAAAATATGAGTTATATGCTTTTTGTATTATAAACTCGATCAACCATAGTAATCAGAATGGGTACTAAGGCTAGTTTAAGATATATATATAAACTTGACTGGTTATTAAAAGTCGGCCGAGTATTAAATTCGAGTGAAAGTAAATACAACAATAAACTTGGTCGGGCGGTAAAGGGCGGACAAAAGTTGTTATCAAGAAATAATGTATAGATTAAAATAAGGATAATCTGCCTATAGAAGATTAATGAATGATAAACCTAAAGATGGTGGAACAAATCCTAGCAAATGTCAAAACCTAAATGAATGCCAATTCTGATTAAAAAAAATAGTAACTCAATCCTTCAGTAATAAAATTAAATCAACTGAAATCAACATAACTTCATCTATGTATACAAATTTCCAAGTACTCAATGAATAAGTATAGAAACAAATTGTGCAAATAGTTAGAACATCATAAGAGAAGGTTAATATTTAAAATTGTTCTGTATCACAAAAATACGTTGGAAATTAGATTAGCTTGGGAAATAAATCAAGGGGCTTGGTCTTAAGCAATCTTTGACGATCGAGGAAATTAGCTGGAGGGTCAAAAGTTAAATATCCTTTTTCTTTTAGTTGCTCTATAGCCCCCTCAACCCCATGATTGAAAGCCTTGATGATCAAAGCAGCGATAGGAGTATTGAATTCTGGAGACTCCAAAAGTATTTTTTTCCTCTTTTCGAATCGTTCATCTTCACCCGCCTGCTAGTCTGCTAGATTATCTTGATAAGCTTTCAATTCAGTTTCCTTAGAAGAGATTTCTGCTTGGGCTTCGGTCAAGGATGAACGCAAAGAGGCTAGCTCAGAGTCCTTAGATTGTAAATCAGAAACTTTAATAGGCAATTTTGAAGCATGAGCATCCTTTAGTGCTTGCAATTGAGATGACAATTGAGCATTCTCTGTGGTAAACTTATCTAGTTGTGATGTTAGCTCGGCGCAAAGATTAACCTCTGATTTAACTTGAGACTCAAAGTTTTCTATAGAGGTTCTCCATTGACTTAGTTTTTTAGATTCCACCTCAAGTAGTTTACAGGTCTCTTGTAACTGGGAGGACAACTCAGATATTTCTTTAGAGGCTTGAGAAGAAGATGCTTCAGGGGTTTGCTGTCTCAATGTATCGTTAGCTCAGGCCAAGTCATATAGTTGATGGGCCACACTCATATTAATGACCCATCGCTATAGAATGAAAAATTATTAGTAAAATACATTAGTGAGGAAATAATTGAACGAATAGCATTTTACCTTAGTTTCCTCGAAAGAGAACTTATCGGCCAAATCGGTAGAAGTGAGCTTTTCAAGCTGTTGGTTAGCCTCTGCCCAAATCGTTCTTAGAGAGCCTCCCAATAGTATTGGAAGGGTGGAAGAATATGCGGAAGACGACGATAGAGAAGTGTGAAGTGAGGGTGGAGAGAAGAGAAGAAAAGGAGGATCCTGAGTTTCTTGGTTGGGTAAAGGAATTTGTTCTGGGAAGTGTTGGGAATTTCGGGCCACAAAAACCATTTTTTCGCGTTGCGGAAACCCCGAACCCCAAGCCACCGGATCCGTGTGAAGTAAAATAAAACAAAAATTTTACGAGTACGAGTTTCTTACATCTAGATCTACACTAGGAGAAGGAAGTTACCCTCGATGCGATGCCCATCGCAATCCCGCTCGTCCAACGGTTCACCGGATCTCGAGATCGTCAAGCGTACGTTCCTCTAGAAGTATCCACACGAACAAACTAGCTGGAGAGGCCAAACAAAAGGTGTGCTAGAACCTATGAAGTGTTCGGCCAAGGAGAGGAGAGGGAGAAGAGAATGAGAGCTAGAGGAAGAAGATGAAGTGAATGAGCCTTGAATGAAAAATCAAATTTCATTCCTCACAATAAGTGGCCGACCACTATTGTAACCTCCTCTCATTTAATGTGGCCATTAAAATGAGGAGGAGATTTGTAACCTCCATGAGGTGGCACACACATGTTTTAAACATGATGATGTGTGACACCATTATTGGTCACTTAATGTCAACTCACAAATGATGTGGCATAAAGTCAAGTCAAACTTGACTTTTCCTCTTCCTCTCAAGTCAAGTCAAATTTGACATTATAACTCCCATGGTTGATCTAATCCAACCATTTGATTCAAGCCAATTTAATATAATGACTCTAATTCATTTAATTAAATTGATTCAATGAGTCATAATCTAAATTAGACTCATTGAACACATGAATCAAATTGAGTCAAACTCAATTAGTTCAATTAGGATTACTCTTAATCTAATTTGATTCATCACATGAATCTAATCCTCTTGGTTCATCATATGAACCTAATCTCCATCTAATTGTCCTTTGTGTGTGACCCTATAGGTTCTTATAACGTTGGCAATGCTCCTAAACCCATTTAGAAGCATAAGTAATGAGCGGTATCTAGCAACACATCATTACTACCCAAGTTATAAGAATGTTGAGATCCAACATCACCTTGTGACTACTAATTGTGACTCCTCATAATATATGACAAGTGTCCTTCTATCCTAGACATCTAGATTGATCAATGTGAGGCATAGACCGTGTCATCCTCTAATCAATCTAAATCTTGAACTCCAAGTAGACTCACTCAATCAAATGAGCTCAATATCTCATATTGACTCATTTGGGCATGGCCATGCACTTCGTGGTCTCACTCTATCAAGAATATCGATGTCACTCCCGTCATATAGGAGGGATATATCCCATCTACATCACTCACATCCCTCCACATAATTTGTTACATACCCAATAATCACCTTTATAATCCACCCAGTTATGGGTGACGTTTGACGAAACTAAAGTACATAACTCCTTATGTAGGGAACCATGGTGACTTCAGGTCTAAGGACTAGTAGTCATACTAATAGTCACATGAGAAAGTATATGGCACTCATATAACGATCCATGATACTTTCTCATGGCGGGTCATTCAGTATACATTCTCCAATGCATACCCATGTGTTAACTTGATATCTCCATATCCATGACTTGTGAGATCAAGTCATCGAGTTGACCTACATGCTAGTCTTATTGCATTAACATTGTCCCTGAATGTTAATACTCGACTAGGAATGATTAAGAGTAGTGTTCCCTATATCATCTCACTATCGATTCAACCAATCGATTGATATAGGTAAGAACCTTCTACTCAAGAATGCTATTATACTTAGTTTATTTGGCACTAATACAAGTAAGCATAATAACCAAAAACCAAATGCCTTTATATATAAGAAATATGATGCAATGAGTCCATACAACAATCATCAAATGATTGGCTCTAGGGCTCTAACTAACAGGAAGGTCATGACAAACTCAGGATCCGAGCTAGTACTATGAGTTAGGGGGTCTTCTTGTGGCTGAATAGGTGGGGAAGCGAGAATAGGATATAAGGAAGATAGGGTAAGTTCAGGAGAAGTGGTTTGAACATCCCCTTGGACTGCATCTTTAGGGACAAAAGTAGCCCTTTTCTTGGGGAGGGGCGCTAAGGTTAATCTACGTCTAGGGCATTTTCTCATAGGAATAACTTCTAGTAGTTTCTCTGGTATTTCCAAAGGGGTGTCCTTGGTAATGGAGGTGAATTTGTGGGGGTTTCCTGGGGAATGGTTTGAGAATTAGAAGCCGTCGTCGGCTGGACGAAAGGTTTAGGCAGAAGAACAGTAGAAGATTGTTCTTGCTCAACATTAAGCTCTGCGTTAAGTTCTTGTTCCTTGGCCAATAATACCTCCTCTTCCAAGCTGATTTCCTTGTCAACTAGAGCTTCAAATACATAATCCACTACAATAAATAAAAGAGTACTTTAGTTAGTAAAAGAGTAATGATTGAAATGTCAAGACTTACCAAAGGAACATTACAATCTCTTTTGAACAGGGCTCAGGCCAAAAAGGTATAGAAGATCACTACGTATCCATTTGTTGATGTAAAAGCGGTGACCAAGTAATTTGTTGGAATAATCAAAGAAGAGTGGTTGTTGATAAAATTCTTTTATATCAGGAAGAGGGGGGAAAGAAGATTGCCATAAGGTAGACCATGCAATAGGTCTAGGAAATTTTATGAGAAAGAAGCATGATTTCCAACCCTTGTTGGATGATGGCATGTTTGTAAGAATTTTAGGACGGGATTGGAAAAGGAATATGCCCATCTCTGATTTGTTTAAGGTAGGAAAATATGAAGAAATTTTGAAGAGTAGAAGGGATACTGAAAAGGTGAAATAACATATATAGCCCACATAAATATCGAAAAGCATTTAGGATAAATTGTTGTAAAGGAATACTGAAATACTGGCTTATCTTCGATAAAAATGGAGGAATAGGAAAGCGTAAACCTGCTACTAATTGATCTTTAAAGAAGGTAACATAGTTATCAGGAGGGAGATGGGGATAAGCATCAGGTTGCGAGACCTTGATATGGTATTCTTTAGGAATTTCATACTGAGAACGAATGGAAATTCGATCGGTGATACTAAAGGAGGAATGAGTCTGAGGGTACCAAGGAACTAGTGATTCCTCAGCCATGACAAAAAATAGAAACACTTAAGGGATAGGCGACTTACTAGGTCCTTAAGGAAGGGAGGTAGCAGAAGAAGGTCGGGGAAGATAAAGAAGCGCAGGGTGTTGGAGAAAGTCAAAAGAGAGAATCACCAGAAAGTGAGTCGAGGAAGACGAAGAGTAAAGAAATAAAAAAAGATTTAAAGTTTTAGGGTGGTATAAGGATCACCATTAAATTAAAATGGCTTGTGATAGGAGAAGCGTTGATTTGCTAATAAGAATTATTGGTCTCTTGGTGGCTAGCAAGAGGGGAGGGGTGAATTGTCTTGCACAAACAAACTCAATCCTTTCTCGACTTATAGCTTAATTATGAACACTCGTATTAAAAAATAAGAGACTAATTAAAAAGACAGAGACACAAAGAGAATTACTTGATTTCTAATCAGAAGATTGCTAATCCAAGGAAAATGAAGCGCACTTATGAAGATCTTATTCGGATGGAGTAGCCTCTTACAACCTTAATAGCTCACAATCAAATAGAACAGAAAGAGAATGATTTACAAGTTGTTATCTGAACTACTGAAATTAGGACTATATTTATAGCTCATTTTCGGGCGCTTGGAAGGGTTCCGGGTACTTGGAGTGGGATAGAATTCTATCATCGCCGCGTCGGTCAACACCCACGTCGATCATGATAAAATTCGGGGTCCGAGCGCCTGGAAGGGTTCTGGGCGCCCGAACCCACAAAGTCAACATAGTTGACTTTTTCGATCCGGGCCCTCTGCTCCGGTTCTGCTTACCTCGGTCCGGGTCTTTTGCTTCGGCTCCGCTCGTTTGGGTGATTTCGGCCATCCGGAATAGGGTCCACCCGAACCCAATTCCCAGCTTTCTTGAGCAACCTTCCACTCTAGCTTCTCGTCCCTTGGAAACGCCTCACGCCTCCTTCTCGTCCGCTCACGTACTCTTCCGCAGCACCTCGTCACTCAAACGCACCGAGCCCGTCGACCCTCTCCCGTGTCATCCTTCACACTAGCTGTGTCTTTTGCCCGACTTCTTGTGCTTCTAAGTTCCTGCACACTTAGACACAAGGCATCAAACAACAACAGAACCTAACTTAACTTGGTTGATCACATTAAAACCTCCGCGGGGTACTTACAAGAATGTGATGGGACATTGATAAAAAAGTATGTTAAAGGTTGCTTCAAGAAATAGGAAAAAATACTACATGGCGCTCACCTATAAAAAGACATTTATGATAGACAGAACAGACCAAATCATATGCTGAGATGCCATATCTTCGAACATTCTCTTTCCGTTGAAGGGCCAATTACCGATGAAACAATTTTGAAAAATTACGCGACTCTCAAGATATGGTTAAAAGAGAAGAAAAAAAAGAGAGCATAGAATAATAAGTTATACGAGTAGAGCAAACAAATAAAATTGAGACTCGTGTCTAGTCAGTCAGTTATACCTCCTTCAACTAGACTTGAAGGGGAGGCTAGTGATATGGGTTATGATGGAGCGGCCTAGCAAATGAAGTAGAGGCCATGATCGAGAAAGATAGGAGGGTTATATAGCTGGGTGAATGTATAATTAATAGGATGATGAACAACCAAATAAAAAGCTTTTTACACGTGCTCGGTCAGGCAAAGCTCGACCGAGCATAAAGGTATTTAGTCTTATAGAAGCTTTTAGTGCATTATAGGCCTAGTGAAGGTCGAGTGAGTACCAATGTACTTACATACCCTCAGCCAGGCAAAGCCCGACCGAGCGTAAAGGTATTTAGCCTTATAAAAGCTTTTAGTGTATTACCGGCCGAGTGAAGGCCGAGCAAGCACCATTGTGCTTACACGCACTCGGTCAGGCAAAGCTCGACCGAACATAAAGGTATTTAGTCTTATGAAAGCTTTTAGTGTATTACCAGCTGAGTAAAAGTCGAGTGAGCACTAATGTGCTTACAGGCGCTTGGTCGGACAAATCCCGACAGAGCGTAAATGCATTTAGCTTTATACAGCTTTTAGTATATTATCGATCGAGTGAAGGCCGAGTGAGTACCAATGTGCTTACACACGCTCGGTCAGACAAAGCCCGACCGAGCGTAAAGACATTTAGCCTTATACAGCTTTTAGTATATTACCGGCCGAGTGAAGGCCGAGCGAGCACCAATATGCTTACACGCGCTCGGTCAAGTGAAGCCCGACTGAGCGTAAAAGTATTTATCCTTATAGAAGCTTTTAGCATATTATTGGACAAGTGAAGGCCAAGCAAACACCAATGTGCTTACAACTGCTCGGTCAAACAAAGCCTGACCCAGCGTAAAGGCATTTAGCCTTATACAGTTTTTAGTACATTACCGGCCAAGTGAAGGCCGAGTGAACACCAATGTGCTTACACGTGCTCTATCAGGAAAATCCCAACCAACCGTAAAGGCATTTAGCCTTATACAGCTTCTAGTATATTACTTGCCGAGTGAAGGTCGAGCGAGCACCAATATGCTTATAGGCGCTCAGTCTGACAAAGCCCGACCAAGCGTAAAGTTGCTTAGCCTCATAAAGCTTATGATACATTCCTAGCTAAAACATGCTTAACATAAGGTATTCTTAATATATATATGGCTGGCTTGAATTACTGGCTGAGACACACTTAACAGAACGTATTCTCAATATATATATGCCTGACTTGAATGATCAGCCGAGACATGCTCAACAGAAGATATTCTCAATATATACATGGCTGGCTTGAATGACCGGTCGAGACATGCTTAACAGAAGTATATAAGTATGATAGCTTGGTAAATTTGGTGGGAAATATCTTATAGAAGCTTCTCCAGTTATAGTGACGTGGTCCTATGCATACTTCATCATGAATATGAGTCATAAACGACAAAAGAGGTATATCTAGGGTGCAAAAAAGATTCCTTAAAGGATTATTACACGAAGTCTAGAGGATGACTTCATCTTCTAACAAACTCTAACAAACCACAGACCACCTTATGACTATAGAGGTTACATGAGATAGTATAAAAAGGGGAATCCTCTCTGTTGGCAAGGTAAGCAAGTTCTAGTATCCAAAGCTCTATTTCCAAGTACTTTAGTTACTGTACTTCGTATTCTTCTTCTTCTTCTTCTTCTTCTTCTTCTTCCACCTTCAAGAGAGGAACTGACTTGAGCATTGGGGGGCCTGGCCAAGGATCCCCACCCCGATCTTAGGTCACTAGCGCTTTATTGGCTCATCTTATTGTGAGTAGGATCGTTGACGAGCTCTTCCAGATCTTCAGGAGTTCATCTTCATTAGAAACCGTCATTCACCAGAGCCAGCGCATCACCTCGCAGATTTCAGACAGGATCAACAGACAACAAAGTGTTGTTGATCGACCAACTGCGCCTGGCCATCTCACTCGAGGAAGAGCCATTGAAGAGGACACGGATGACCAATTTCATTGTGGTGGATGCGTCATTCTCCTATAATGTGATTCTAGTCTGACTAGCTCTGAATGAGTTCTGAGCGGTGGTATTTACTTTCTGCCAGAAGATCAAGTTTCCGGTGGGGACAAGGTGGGTGAGGTTAGAGGCGATCAGTTGGCCGCCCGACGTTGCTACGTGGAGATGGTTAGAAGGGAAGCACGAGCCGCCCGGAAGACATCACGCTTGGAGGTGAGCGCTATCATGGAGAAGTCTCCTGCTCTAGTCTATGATGAGAAGGAGGAGGTTCAGATCCATCCAAACCGATCGAAGGCGACAACCTTTATTGCCGCCAATCTAGAAAGCTAGAAAAAAAATCAGAGTTGGTCGCTTGCCTCAGATGAAACTATGAAGTGTTCGCCTGGTCGCCGCACAAATTGTCTTGCATTTCTCTGAACATGGCTCAGCTCGTGCTACATGTCCAACTGGACTCCCAGCCGGTTAAGCAAAAGAAGAGAGACTTCATCCCAGAGTAGAATTTGATCATCCAGGCGGAGATAGAAAAATTACTAGAAGTTGTCCATATACAGGAAGTCCAATTCCCAAGTTGGCTTGCTAATGTGGTACTGGTCTCCAAGCCGAGCAATAAATGGTGGGTCTGCATCAACTTCCATGACTTAAATAAGGCATGTCCGAAGGACTTCTATCCGTTACCTAGGATAGACTAAATGGTGGACTCCACAACAGGCTACAAATTAATATGCATGCTCGACGCATATTAGGGCTACCACCAAGTACCGCGCACCTAAAAAGATTAAGAAAAGGCCAGTTTTATCATGACCGATGGAACCTATTGCTATAGCGTCATGTCGTTCGGACTGAAAAATGCCAGAGTTGTTGGAGCAATCTGGGTACCCTAGGTTTTGATGTTTGGGTAAAGGTTTAAGTTAGATTTATTGTTATATTTGATATGCATTGTGAGTGTGAAGGATACAGGTACAACAAGGAAAATCCAAGTGTAATCTTGGCAAAGGAGAAAAGTCCAAGAGGATTCTTAGTGGCGTAAGTCCAAGCATGTAGTCTTGGCAATGTAAGTCAAAGTGTGACTTGGCAATTAATGAAGTCTGGGAGGCATGACCTCTTGGCAAAGGAAGACCCAACAACAAGGACAAGGCCGAAGGAAGCTCCAGAAGGTAAGGCGTGAAGGATGGGGAGACATCCGAGGGACGCGAGGTTAATAGAGGAGGTTAGAAGGCTAGGTCTAGGTTGTTCAAGAAAGGACGAGTGAATGAGAGATTGTACTCAGGACAAAATTCTAGGTTTAGGGTTTCACTGTGGCAGTTTCTGTAGTAGCCGACTGGTGTTTTCATCACTCAACTGCTAGCGAACAGAATGCCTCTGTTCACTCAACCCATGTGGAGCAGCCGATTGATACTTTAACCAGTCGACTGGTATCGAACCGTTGGTCTGTAACGATCGAATTCCACTTAGTACTAGTTGATTAATGGTTTTACCCGTCAATTGGTGGCGGGAAATACAGCTAGGTGTTTCCTCCCAAGCTCTATTTAATAGAGCTCGGGGTGCTTGGACAAGATTAATGAAGATAGAGGTGGTTAACCCCTATTAGAGTCTCCAAGGTCTTCTTGAGTGATCAAGAACTTGTGCGAGTTTGTGGCGAGATTTCTCCACCCACAAGGAGCTACTCGAGCTAGCCGGAGGTTTTTTTGGGAGTCATCCACTGGCGGATCAAGATCATCCACCTTATGGATAATCGTGGAGTAGGAGCTTCATCTCTAAATCACATTAAACAACGTGTTAGGTTTGCATTCTTTTGTTAATGTTTGTCTTGTATTTCCGTTGTGCACACTAACCATTATAGGAAGCGACGTCTTGGGTGAAACACTATTCACTCCCCTCTAGCAGTGTCAAGGTCCCAACAGGAGAAACCTACCAAAGACTGATGAATAAAGTGTTCCTTTATTCCAAAGGCAGATCGACCGAAACATGGAGGTCTATGTCGATGACATACTAATAAAATCTCTCCGAGTGGCAGACTTCTGTACAAATGTCGAGGAGACGTGCCAAACTTTAAGAACCTATGGACTGAAGCTGAATCCCAACAAGTGCCTATTTGGCGCAAAGAGCGGTCATTTTCTCGGGCATATCATGATCGAGCGGGGGATCGAGGCAAATCCAAGTAAGGTGAAGGCTCTGCAAGATATGCCTTCGCCTCACAATTTGAAGGAATCCCAACGGCTGACTAGACAGATCACTGCACTTTCAAGGTTCATTTTTAAGACGTTTGATCGAAGTTTTCCATTCTTCAAAGTACTGCGTCGAGCTACAATATTCCAATGTAACGCAAAGTGCGACCGAGCTTTGGAAAAGATCAAGGAGTATCTTAACTCCTTGCCTGTGCTAGCCAAGCCGAGCACCGGGGAGCCTCTTTGAATCTATTTAACATCCACCGAGCATGTGGTCGGATCGGTATTGGTCAAGCAGAATGACCTTGAACAACAACCTATGTATTTTTTAAGGCATATATTGAAAGATGTTGAATCTGTAGGATCGAAAGAGTGCGATAGAGGGGGGGGGGGGGGGGGGGGGGGGTAAATATCACACTCTAAAAACTTTTCTTTTCGTGTTTTAAAGACAATCAAAATATGCAGTGGAAAGTAAATGACTCGTTTGGTTACTTGGTTCGAAGCCTAGGTTGACTCCTACTCCAAGACTCGCGATCCTTGATCGCACTGTTAGGCAATTCACTAAAACTCTTCTTTCCGAAAACCTTGGAAAGAAGCAGTGCATATAAGAAGATGAGTAAGATAGTAACAACCTACTATCTTACTTGAATTAAGTACAATGCAAGCAAAAGAAAATTATACCCACAGTATATAAAAGTTGAGGCTCGGTCGACACTTCTTGGAGCAGTAGATGAGTAGTCATAGCATGAATTACAACTTGCACAGAGATGAACTTCGAACAGATTTCTTGCTTCATTGCACAGCCTCGGACCTTGAGCTCACTTTTATAAGAGTCGTCGACCGAACCAGCTCCCTTCCATCTTCGTTGAGATCTGATGTTGATTCGATCTTAGGCATTTAATGACCATTAAGGGTTCGGTCGACCGATCCTTCTTTTCGGTCGACCGAACAGGATTCTTCCCTGTTCGTCGAGATTTGTCGAGATTCGCACTTACTACGCCTTTAATGTGATGATCGTTCGGTCGATCGATCCCTGTGTTCGATCGACCAATCAACAAGCTTTCCTTCTTTACTTTCGCTCGATCTAAATTGTGTTGAGTCATCAGGGTTCGGTCGACTGATCACCTTGTTTAGTTGACCGATCAAGCTTTGATTGGACCCTACTCAGTTTTGGTCTGAACAAATATCTGCACTGAGTTTGCCTTGTTCGGTCGACTGATCATCTGATTAGGTCAACCGATCAAGCCGAACCTATAAAATAGTGTTAGACAATAATCTTGCAAAATATATATTAGCACAGTAATAATAAATGCATGAGTAATAATAATAGACAGTTCAACTGTCTTGATCTCAACTTGGAAACTTTCGTCGTTTCTTCAGTTAGATCAACGACTTTAGGTTATTCCTTTTAGGAACATGATCTCACTGTCACTCCTCCAGTTGCTTACCACAACTTACCTGCCAAACATTGGTCCTCCATACTTGTTTGGACTTTCTCTGCTCAGTATCTGATCACCTAATCCACTAAGGCCTTTCCTGCAATACTACATAGCCAGCAACCATAATAGTAATACATAATGCTATGGTAAAACTAAACTTAGATTTACCAAGACTTGCTGGTCCGGTCGACCGCACGTGGTCGATTGGAAACCATCCGATCAACTTTGCTTGAAGTTCACTCCTCCAAGACTTCTTGTTATCTAAGGTTATTCCCCTAGGATTTTCTTCATCCGGCTTCACTCACCAGAACCTTAGGTTATCACCCCCTAAGGTTTTCTCCACCTAGCTTCACTCATCAAGACTCAGTATTCGGCTACCCAGGGATCAGGTCCTTCAGACCTATCCACCTGCTTCCATGATCTACCGAGATTTCTCTTCCCTAGCCTACAACAAGGACTCAGTATTCGGCTACCCAGGGATCAGGTCCTCCAGACCTATCAAATCCACCTGGCTTCCACGATCTACCAAGATTTCCCTTGCCTAGCCTATAACTAGCACTTTCCAAGACTAAGCTCCATTAAACATATTTGTCGGATATTAAAACCTTAGAGGTTGATTGCACCAATAGAATCTCGCTACACTGGTCTGGAAAAGTTAACTTATGCTCTGGTGTTTGCTGCTCGGAGACTCCGTCCATAGTCTCTTGCTCACCCGATCATTGTCATGACGAACAGTACCCTGAGAAAAGTCCTCCTCAACCTAGAAACGTTTGGGCGACTAATCAAATGGACAACCGAACTAAGCGAGCTTGATATCCAATATCAACCTCGAATGGCGATCAAAGCTCAGGCCTTGGATGATTTTGTTACAGAGGTTTAGAACACCGAGCCGACAACAACTTGGAGAATATATGTCGATGATTTGCCCACTCAATAAGGCAGTGAGGTCGGCATTCTACTAATTTCACCACAAGAAGATCGGATGCAACTTTCCATTTGGCTGGATTATCGGGCCACCAACAACAAAGTGAGTATGAAGCCTTGATAGCCGGCTTATAGGTAGAACGACATGTCAAAGCCACAAAAGCCCTCATTCACTTAGATTATTAGTTGGCCGCCCAACAACAATCAGGGATATTCGAGATTAGCAGCTCCCGACTCAAGTTATATACAGAAGCCTTCGAGAAGCTAAAGGTAAATTTTCAAGAGGTCACTATATAGAAGATCCCCTCGATCAGACAATCAAACGGCAGATGAGTTGGCTAAGTTAGCTGGTTCATTATCACCAGTTATGATCAGCTAGTCGATCAAATAGGTCTCGTTGGTGGAGCACATTGACCAGATGGAGGGAGTAGTCTGCTCAAGCAACTGGAGAACGCCACTGATCGAATTCCTCTAATCAGGTGTCACGTCGGCCGACCGAGAGGAAGCGCGGCTACTAAAGAAGAGGGTCGGACGGTTCACCTTGGTCGGAGATCATCTATATAAAAGAGTCTTCTCCAAACCTTTACTTAAGTGCATTGGACCAAAGGATGCAGAGTACATCCTACAGGAAGTGCACCAAGGCTCCTATAAAAGCCATCTGGGCGGTTGTTCGCTGGCTCGAAAGATCCTCTTGGCCGGATATTTTTGGCCAACTCTCCAAAAGGATGTCGCTCGGATAGTAGCCATCTGTCTATCCTGTAAAAAGTACCATAACATCCCACATTAACCAATCAAGGAGATGAAAACATCCATGGTGTCTTGCCCGTTCGACCAATGGGGCATGGACATTGTGGGACCGTTTCCCCGGAGGTTCCTGCTCGTTGCTGTGGACTACTTATCAAAATGGGTGGAGACCGAACCTTTGGCAAAGATAAGTGAACAGATGATCATCAAGTTCATCTGTCAAAATATCTTATGCGGTTCGGCATCCCCCGAAGGCTTGTCTCAGACAATGGGAGGCAATTCGCTGGTCGGAGGCTTTAAGAATAGTACGAAGTCTCAAAGAATAGTGCGAAGGCTATGGTATCCAGCAAGCTTTCACCTCGATGGCTTACCCCCAAAGAAACGACCAAGTGGAAGTCACCAATCAAGAGATTCTCAGAGGATTGCGAGCTCGGCTCGACCACACAGGAGTCAGTTGGGTCGACAAACTTCCTAGCATCCTATGGGGCCTATGCACGACCCCGAAGGAGGCGACTGGCGTGACGCCATTATATCTAGTGTACGACGGTGAAGCACTAGTCCCGGTGGAAGTCGGAGTGGAGTCTGATCGGGTGCAACACTATGACGAGGAGAATGGCGAGTGGAGATTGATGGAGCTAGACTTGGTCGACGAAGCCCAAGAAAAGGTTGTCGTTCTGCTGATGGCATACCGACAGCAGATGAAACAGAGCTACAACTGAAGGGTTATCCCGCCGTCCTTCCAGGTCAGCGATCTAGTATAGAAGAGGATAAAATTGGTCGACAACATCATCAAACTCGAAGCTCCATGGATGGGACCCTATAAGGTCGTGCAGAAACTCCGCTCGGGAGCATATTATCTGGAAGACGAAGACGGAAGATGGCTCGAGCGTCCGTGGAGTGCGAACCACCTCCAACCCTATAGGGCTGGGTAAGAGGTGTGAATGATTATATTTACCTGTATGTGCATGCATGTCTTCCTAATGCAGGACAAATATGAATAAAATTGCAAGCATTCTAGACTCATAAGTCGAGCGGCGATTATAAACCCATGTCTTCATCAGCGGTCGATCGGCGACCTTAAACTCTTGTCTTCATCAGCGGTCGAGCGGCGACCTTAAACTCTTGTCTTCATCAGCGGTCGATTGACGACCTTAAACCCTTATCTTCATCAACGATCGAGCGGTGACCTTAAAACCCTTGTCTTCATCAGCGGTCGAGTGGCGACCTTAAACCCTTGTCTTCATTAGCAGTCGAGCGGCGATCTTAAAACTCTTGTCTTCATCAACGGTCGAGCGGCGACCTTAAACCCATGTCTTCACCAACGGTCGAGTGATGACTTTAAACCCTTATCTTTATCGGCAGTCGAGTTGTGACCTTAAGCCCTTGTCTTCATCAATTATCGAGTGGCGACCTTAAACCCATGTCTTCCCCGACGGTCGAGCGACGACTTTAAACCCATGTCTTCATCAATGGTCGAGCGGCGACCTTAAACCCTTATCTTCATCAACGATCGAGCGGTGACCTTAAACTCATGTCTTCACCGGCGGTCGAGCGGCGACCTTAAACCCATCTGTTCACCAACGGTCAAGCGGCGACCTTAAACCCATGTCTTCACCGACGGTCAAGCGGCGACCTTAAAGTCTTCACTAATGGTCGAGCAGCGACCTTAAACCCTTGTCCTCATCAATGGTTGAGCGGTGACCTTAAACCCATGTCTTCACCGACAGTCAAGCGACGACCTTAAACTCATGTCTTCACCGACGGTCGAGCGGCAACCTTAAACTCATATCTTCACCAAAGGTCGAGCGACGACCTTAAACCCATCTCTTCATCAACGGTCGAGCGGCGATCTTAAACCCTTGTCCTCATCAATGGTCGATCGGCAACCTTAAATGCATATCTTCACCGACGCTCGAGCAATAACCTTAAATCCATGTCTTCATCAACGGTCAAGCAGCGACCTTAAACCCTTATCTTCATCAATGGTCAGGCGGCGACCTTAAACACATGTCTTCACCGACAGTCGAGTGAAGACCTTAAACTCACGTCTTCACCAACGGTCGAGCGATGACCTTAAACTCTTGTCATCATCAATGGTCGAGCGGCGACCTTAAACCCACGTCTGCGTCATGAAAACGGTCAAGCGTCGACCTTATAATCGGAAAAGATCGATCAGCTAAGAAAATAGATCGGAAGAACATGAGGCTACACTTCGATTTACGCGACATCTGATCTAAATACAAGTCGAAAATGTCGAACGGACAGAAGAAATAAAGAAAAATAATGGTTCGCCAAACGAACTATCATTCATTGATACTTCAAAAAATACCGAAAACTCAAACGAGCAGGTTCACTCAAGATAATCTAAAACATCATCGGGCAGTGACTCAGTCAGCTTGTCCTGGCTAATGATCTTGCTTGTCAAAGAGGTGGGGAGGTAGTCGCCTTCCTTCAGCTGATCGAGAGTTCCATCGATAGAAAGGTCGAATAGACGGAGTGCCCGATCGGCGACCTTATCGTTAAAATAGTCCGAGCGGATGTAAGCCTGCTTCATGAGGTCGAACCTGCTCAACTCAGCTCCCTGGTAGGTCTCTAAGGTCGTTTAGGAAGCTTTCATCTCTTCCTTCAACTTGGCCAGTTCTTCATCTTTTTTGGTGAGCTGGGCCTTTGCTGCAGTCTAGTCGGCCGATTGTCCATCCTGCTCGATTTTCAATGTGGACTCCATCTCCTTAAGTTTTGGGCCAACACCCGGGACTCCTTATTTTTGATCTCCAAGTCCTCGATGGCCTGGAGATTTCTGGTGTTGGCCAAATTGAGCTTGGACTCGAAGGAGCTGACCTGTTTAACAAGACGAGCCAATTGATTAGCCTACTCCGCGCCTTTTCTCTTCTCCGCCTCCAGCTGCTCAGAGCTCTTATTCAGATCGACTCTTAATTGAGTCATCTCAGCACACATTTGCTCCAGCTGCGCTTAGGAAGCAGATGATTGGCCACTTGGGGCTCGCAGTTGCTTGACTTCTTGCTACAAAAATATGAGCTTTTGGCACATGGTCATGCTCTCTACCCAATACTGCGAGGAAATGATAAATTTTTAGGGTCGAGCGGTGACAAAAAGTAACTTGTAAAATACTTATCCTAGTGGGCATCTGGGTATGACTGTCAGCAAGCGCCCTGATAGGCGAATCTGTCACACCCACAAATCAAATTAATTCATTTATACTCAACCAAACCCCTTAACCTACACTAAGTAGTATAGTAGAGGATCGGGTCGTCTCTCACGTGGAAACAGTGATAGGACATTTGCTCTCAGACGAAATCGAACAATGGGATTTTGTTTTGGAATTTCTACACCTAATGCAAATAAGGAAATCCTAACTAAACAACAAATATAAACTCATAATGCAGTATCACTCTACACTATGAGGATCCAAGAAACATTAATAAAGAAAGCAATACTCAAAGACAATTAACTAAACAAACTTAACGACAATTAAACAAAATCTAATTATGCATAAAAGCTAAACTTGTACCATATTGTCACGCTATGATACAAGATCAACAATCATACATAATGAACTAAACAAAGTACCAAAACTAATTAACATGCATCATAAGAAGATCGAACATGAAATTAAGCTAATAACTACACATTAAACAAGCATAAGAACTTAACTATAAAATGAAACAAGAACAACAAATAAATCCTAATTAACCAATCCACTTCTCCACAATCAAACACGCAAAGTATTCTGTCTGTCACTACAAAATCACCGAGGATGAAATCTGCTGTCACTCAGAAAACTCCTGGATCCGGTGGACAGCTGACGTTACTGGTCGGAACTACAATTCGCGACGGTGGAAGCGCGAAATCCTCGATGATTTTGTAGTGACAGACAGAATACTTTGCGTGTTTGATTGTGGAGAAGTGGATTGGTTAATTAGGATTTATTTGTTGTTCTTGTTTCATTTTATAGTTAAGTTATTATGCTTGTTTAATGTGTAGTTGTTAGCTTAATTTCGTGTTCGATCTTCTTATGATGCATGTTAATTAGTTTTGGTACTTTGTTTAGTTCATTATGTATGATTGTTGATCTTGTATCATAGCGTGACAATATTGTACAAGTTTAGCTTTTATGCATAATTAGGTTTTGTTTAATTGTCGTTAAGTTTGTTTAGTTAATTGTCTTTGAGTATTGCTTTCTTTATTAATGTTTCTTGGATCCTCATAGTGTAGAGTGACACTGCATTATGAGTTTATATTTGCTGTTTAGTTAGGATTTCCTTATTTGCATTAGGTGTAGAAATTCCAAAACAAAATCTCATTGTTCGATTTCGTCTGAGAGCAAATGTCCTATCACTGTTTCCACGTGAGAGACGACCCGATCCTCTACTATACTACTTAGTGTAGGTTAAGGGGGTTGGTTGAGTATAAATGAATTAATTTGATTTGTGGGTGTGACAAATTCTCCTATCAAATTTTGGCACCGTTGCCGGGGAAGAATCGCCAGGTTACTATGCCGTGCGTGAGGAGAAGAAGAGGGTTTCTTAACGGGTTCCGGATCTTGGGTTTTGGTTGAGAAGTTTGAGTAAGATCTGGATCCGGATCCATTAAGAATTGAAATTGGGCTTAAGGATTGGGCTGGAATAGTGGGCTTTTAGATTGGATTTGAATTGGAGGCTTTACTTCTTTGGATCTCCTTGATGCCTTAATCTTGGATCTTGATCAACGGTCCTGATTACTTTCCTACAAAACAAGATGCATCTTTTAGATAAAGTATCAGAAAATATAGGAAAAATTAGATCAACGCTCAAAATAAATATCAACTCATAAAATATGATATAAATACGGAATTAAGCATATGAGATGATAAAAATATCAAGTCCAAGAGCCAAAATAACATACAAAAAATGCTAGTTATCAACTCCCCCACACTTATTCTTGCTCGTCTCGAGCAAATCAACAAAAGAAGAAAATAACTAAAATGTATTCCCCTAGAAATTCTCAACCATACATAGAAAATAGTGAAAAGAGAGTTATCTAAGATTGTCAAATTCAAATAACCTAAGCATTCATGAATTCAATTCATACATTGATTAACAAGCATGATAATTTCAATCCATAATCAATAAATTGAGAATGATAACAAAATAACCTCATAAGGAAATTGATAGTGGCTCTCTTCTCTTATACATGCAATAGTAGAGGTCACTCAAGCTACTCATGATAAATGCACTACCATAAGCTTGCTTTGCTTCTAATCTTCACCACTATATACATAAGAGTGCACAATAAAATAATGAAGGCATTATTGAAATACAAGGGAAATATAATCAAAGCAAATGATAGTGGTAAGAAAAGAAATGAAGAAGATAAAGCAAAGTGTTGGTGGAAGATATGGATATATTGAAATGCTACATGGATAAGTACAAGAAAACAATGCCCAAAAAGATATCTCATCCAACTCCCATGCTAGCTCTAAACTCAATAAAAAGGTGAACAATCCCTATTATAGCTTTTCAATAAAAATACACTCATGATATCCAATGAAATCTAAATTTTACGATAATAAAGATTGTCACTAACAAAAAGTTCGACCACCTTTCACACTAAAACCGTGAACAACTCCAACTCTAGCATTTCACACTAAAAGTTTACACATGATATACGATAATACCTCAATATCGCTAGAGTAAAAATTGTCACTCACAAAAATTCTACCACAAATGAATAAAAATGGCACATGTCAAAGTCTTTCACAAATTCAATAAATAGGCAACCTCTACTATAGCTTTTCAATAAAATACTACTCATGATATGCAATAAAATCTCAATGTCGCTATAATAAAGATTATCACTAACAAAAAAAATTCTACCACATATGAATATAAAAATAGCACAACATATCAAAGTTTTTTTTCTTTTGGTTTTCACCTTTTTTTTTCTTTTCTGTTTTTTTTCTTTTTCTTTTTTTTTTATTTCTGATTTTTTTTTCCTGTTCTCTTTTTTTTCACTTTTTTTTTAACACGTTGTGCATCAATATACAACATCATCAATAGCTCAAATAAAAAGATAAAGTATGATTTACCTATGGTGATCAAGCATGGTTCACCTATGCTTTCCTTAAATTCCACTAAGCTATTTCTCTCCCCCCACACTTAAATTTTTGTCCGTCTCGGGCAAAACACTCATCATGTAACATCCAAGATATCCACATCCCAAGAGAGTAAGCGAGTGAAATAAATGGAAATAAATGGAAGAGAGAAAAAAAAGAAATGATGGATGATATGAATTTATTCAAGAAGCATGTAATAATAAAAGTGATGAATAAAAGAAAGTGAGATAGCCTTCATAAAAATCATTCACGCTTCCACCGTGGTGAATTGTAGTTCCGACCAGTAACGTCAGCTGTCCACCAGATCCAGGTTTTCTGAGTGACAGCAGATTTCATCCTCGGTGATTTTGTAGTGACAGACAGAATACTTTGCGTGTTTGATTGTGGAGAAGTGGATTGGTTAATTAGGATTTATTTGTTGTTCTTGTTTCATTTTATAGTTAAGTTCTTATGCTTGTTTAATGTGTAGTTGTTAGCTTAATTTCGTGTTCGATCTTCTTATGATGCATGTTAATTAGTTTTGGTACTTTGTTTAGTTCATTATGTATGATTGTTGATCTTGTATCATAGCGTGACAATATGGTACAAGTTTAGCTTTTATGCATAATTAGGTTTTGTTTAATTGTCGTTAAGTTTGTTTAGTTAATTGTTTTTGAGTATTGCTTTCTTTATTAATGTTTCTTGGATCCTCATAGTGTAGAGTGACACTGCATTATGAGTTTATATTTGCTGTTTAGTTAGGATTTCCTTATTTGCATTAGGTGTAGAAATTCCAAAACAAAACCCCATTGTTCGATTTCTTCTGAGAGCAAATGTCCTATCACTGTTTCCACGTGAGAGACGACCCGATCCTCTACTATACTACTTAGTGTAGGTTAAGGGGTTTGGTTGAGTATAAATGAATTAATTTGATTTGTGGGTGTGACAAATTCGCCTATCAAATTTTGGCGTCGTTGCCGGGGAAGAATCGCCAGGCTACTGCGCCGTACGTGAGGAGAAGAAGAGGGTTTCTTAACGGGTTCCGGATCTTGGGTTTTGGTTGAGAAGTTTGAGTAAGATCCGGATCCAGATCCATTAAGAATTGAAATTGGGCTTAAGGATTGGGCTGGAATAGTGGGCTTTTAGATTGGATTTGAATTGGAGGCTTTACTTCTTTGGATTTCCTTGATGCCTTAATCTTGGATCTTGATCAACGGTCTAGATTACTTTCCTACAAAACAAGATGCATCTTTTAGATAAAGTATTAGAAAATATAGGAAAAATTAGATCAACGCTCCAAATAAATCTCAACTTATAAAATATGATATAAATACGGAATTAAGCATATGAGATGATAAAAATATCAAGTCCAAGAGCCAAAATAACATACAAAAAATGCTAGTTATCATGCCCCTAGAGGCATGACCGCCGACGGGCTCGGGCGTCGGCCCATATCTGTGCTAGCGGTCCTTGGATGATTATTTGGTGCTCCAGGGCTCAGGATTTAGTGTTATTAGAATCGCGCCTCTCGGTCATGGGCAGATGAATGACCGCCGTATGTGGCACTGGCCACTCGGGGTAGATGGGGCTGAGGTTGCTCTGCCAGCTGACATAGATGTTGACGCCGACTGGATGCTTGACTTCTGAGTCTTCGACGGTGGAGGTGGTATGAAAGTGTCCGGTGGTGCATAGATTGTCCCTTGCGGCAGTCCGGACAAAGACGTCGCCCGATCGGATGAAAGCGAAGTATGTGGGACGACCGTCGCTTGCTCGGGCGCAAGGGTGGAGGTCTCACCCCGCTCGGATGAGGGACGTGGACTAGTCCTGGTTAGAGTTTGTGTCACAGAGGTAGTAGATTGGGCAGCAATCTCCACACGGTGCCTCTTTCGGCTTATCAACGGCCCCCCAAACGAAGTCGATTCCGAGGCCTCGACGACTGGAATTATCAGAAGACACTCGGGCAAGGGATTCAATGCGGCATTCACTTCACCACCAACTGTATGACTGGCTACTCCGTCACTCCCTTGGACTGGGGCTCCTGTGCTCTCTTCGAGCGGATCCTCGTGGGAAACGATCGGCTGTAAACCGTGACTCTCCAATTTAGCCACGATCGCAGCATTGATCTCAGTGTCCGCGAGTTTGGCTTTGCCGGCCAGACGTGCACGCAACATGACTTGAGCTGCAAAAGAAAAAAAGAAATCAGTTAGATTCAAAAGTTAAATTGAGAAGGAGCATACCTAGGATAGACAGAAGCCTTGTGTGGATCAGGCTCAGGCCAAACACATAGAGGACATCCTATAGCAGCAACTTGTGTATATGGTATTTCTGACCAACCAAGTTGGAAGCTGCATAAAGGTAGTCTGAGCAGCTCTTGTATTTCTTAAGCTCTGGAGGGTTCAACACCTCTAATTGCCACCTGGTTGGGAAGTCTAGCTGCTCGGGAAAGCAAACGAAAAAGTAGTAGTCCTTCCAATGCTTATTGCAGGACGACATCTTGTCAAAAAAAAGACTAAGGCCACTCAGGCTTGAAAGAGAAAAGTCCCCAACTCGGACAATTTGGGATAATACAAATAGTAGAAGAGCCGAGGAGTAAGGGGAATGTCGTGCAGGTAGAATAAAATGATGACTCTGCACAAAAGTCAGAAGGAGTTTGACACCAGTTGATGGAGAGAAATACGGAAATATTTACAAACGACGGAGAAGAAAGGGTGGATCGGGAACCGCAGATCGACGGTAAATTAGTCCCTAAAAAAGCATACAAAACCTGGAGGCAACTCGTTCGGGCGGTCAAAAGTCGATGGGAGACCGATTTGATAATCGGAGGGAATTTCAAAGGCAACTCTCAAACTCTTTGCATCACCTCCGTCGAACCTGGACTCAATGGATATATACCAGAGCCCAGGGACGGAGACAAGAGGTTGAGAGGAGCTTGCCATCAGAAATAAATAATGAAGAAATTTGATTGAAAAGGATGATGCTAAGAACAATGAACAGATTTGATTGAAAGGAGACGATGACTTACTAGGGAGATCGCTAAGATTACCGGAAAAGGTGAAGAACGCAGTGTCGCTAAGATGCTCACCGACGAAGACGAAGACGTAAAGTGAGGAAGACGGTGAATCACGTGAGGTTCATACCTCGCGGACGATCGACCTCAGTCGTCCGATCCAAGGTTACGAAAACCTAGAAGCAGATCCAACCTTTGATTTTGAAAAGGTGCATGTCTTGTCACAAGCAGATGTCTGTTTGTCACATCGAGCATGCAGCGGCAGTAAGGGACACGTGTCCCGTGGTCACCGGATAGCATTTAATGAACTTAATTAAAAGGGTATGACCACGTGCTCAGTCATAATTAGTAGAGATTTGCACGGTCTTCAAAAAATTTGGATGACGTCAGTCACAACCGGACTTGCCCTAGGAAACACATAACAAAAGACAATTTGCCAAGTGTTGCTGCTCATCTTCCCAATCGGCGCAAAGAATGAGCCACAGGACTAAACTTGACAACGAAAAAATGTAGCTGAGCGGTGTTGGCTTATGGGTCAACCAATAATTACAGATCGAGCATAGTCCGATCGGACACTATAGCATTTGGGTCGAATGAGCTTCAGAGTCGCCAAAGACATATCTTGTCCAATCAGTCCGACTTGTAGTCTCCTTCGACTAGACTTGAAGGGGAGGCTTGTGATGCGACGATAAGGAAGAGCCTACCTGGCATGAGTTAATTGCCACGATGTAGGTCAAAGTCAAGGTGGTCAATACCAGGACTTAAGCAAAGTTCGGTTGCACCCAACCGGGAAGCGGTTCATTGGCCGATCAGAGGGATTCTTGTCCGATCGACCATCTGAGTGAACCAGTATAGTTAACTCGATCGGTAGGAGAACAAGCTATGCAGGCCGGGAGCCCAAGCCGAGCGGGCCACCCGTTTGGCTTGAAGAATGACGTTGACATTATACACATAATGAATCGATAAAATGATAAAAGAGAAATAGACCAATAATTAATAAATGAAAGAGAAAACCAAATAGAAGAGAAAACCAAATAGAACACTCCATCTATTATTAAATGAGAAGAAGACAAGATAAAGATATGCTCTATCGGTAATCAATATCATTAAATAGGAGAAGATAGAGGGTCACCAGAAAAGGTATAAAAAGGGCATGCCAGGTATAAAGAGAGGCAAGATAGATCTCTGTCCCTAATACTTTCACTCTTGTCTTCTATTTTTGACTTGAGCGTTGGAGGACTAATATTAGGGACCCCTTCCCTAGTTTTGATTTTTGTTTTACAGAAAAGAACGAGGTCTTCATCCTATCAATGAAACTACTATATTTCCGGCTTTCTGGCTTCGCGTCTTCGAATAGGATCAGGACAATATATATTAGTTATACTTTTTATATAACACAGGTGGTGAACTATAGACTAAATAATCGATTCTAATGTAACTAAAAGATTTTGATCATTTTAAAATAATTTTAATTAGATTTAAGCAACTTTAACTAAAAACTTTTTATATATTAAATATTTTATATACAATATTAGTGGGAGTAAAAATGATAACGTTCATCTTATGTGGTCTAGTATCATCAGTCCTCCGATTAGATATAGACAATTAAATCACAAAAGATATTTTATTTTAGTATAGCAATTCTTTGAATAAGAATGTTAGATATCTAACGAAATATTTTATACTCATTGAAAATTAATCTTAAGATCTATTAGAGTAACTAGCCATTAGTTATCAACTATATCGATATGTAGTAAATAATAAAAAGGGGGTGAGAGGAATGAGAGTGTCAGATTGAAAGAACTGAGCCAACTAGGCCATTGGAGTTGAGTCGATGGCCGACATGATTGCCGAAGCTTCTCGTCTTAGGTAGGCTAAGCCAGCCGATGAGGCTTCTTGTCTTCATGCTATTGTCGTTCAAGTAGAATTGGTTAGGCTGAGAGAATTGGTCTGCCCGAGCTAAATGAAGGAGCTTCTCGTCTTAGGTTGACAGATAGAGTACACATGACCTTTTATTTCCATCTCAACTGGGCTACCATGACCTTTTTAATTAGTACACATGGAGGTCTCTAATAGTCTTCACATCATCAAGCTTAAACCAAATTCATGCTTATCGAAACTAAACCTACCCAAATTTAAGCCATCATTTCAAATAATAAATGTGATGGATAGTTTAGTCAAGATGGTATGTAAGTAATAATTGAATATCCTTTTAAGTACTCTGTCACTGTGAGAAAACAAAAGATTATGGACGAATTTTTTATATACAAAATGAATTTGGCATGTAAATATTAAAATTACTGACCACATAACATTTTAGTCGGTAAATCAGTATAATTAAAGTTAATTTTCAAATTAAATGATTTATAAATTTAATTAATTATTAGCTAAAGTTAAATTTAATTAGTTGATAATTTTTATTTTTCACCATCAAAGTTTAATTTATCTAGTAATATTTAATTCTTTATTTATTAAAGTTTAATTTAATTAATCATTTTAATTTTTTATTGATAAAAGTTAAATTGCATCGATAGTTTTTTATTCTTTTTAGGTAAAGTTAGATTTACCAAAGTTAGATGGGCTAAAATTATTATCAAAACATCAACATGTGAGGCATTTTTACGTTTATATTTTTTAATAGAATATATTTAATATTGGTTGTCATGTTTACATTGGTGGCTTGCCTCCCACTAATCTTTTTCGGGTCCAATAGAAAAATTAAATTATAGGTGATTATTAATTTTTAGAATAGTAGCTGATATATAAATTCTCATCCCCGAATCATTGGGGATCAAATTCCCAACCCCCGAATCTGAACCATTAGGGATCAAATCCTCATCCCCTCTTTCATCCATAAATTAATTTTATATTATTATTATTTTACTATTAATATTAATATTAATATCAGTATTAATAATAATTTTATTATTAATATTTTAAATTTTTTTATATTAATATTTTTTTAAAAAATAATAATAATAATAATAATAATATTATTATTATTATTATTTTCGGGGCGGGTTCGAGGATGGGGACAATATCTTCATACCCGTCCGAACCTGTCCCATCCTTGAAAAAAATCCCCGAACTCATCTCCATCTCCGAATAAATCAGGAATCCCCATCCCCATTTCGGGTTTTCCCCGCAGGGTCTCGAATTCGTGAGGAAAATTTCCATCCCTATTCATAAGAAATTTAAGAGCTACCATATTGTTTCAAGAGGTTACCATTTAGGTTACATAGATAACGTTTTTTGCACTTCTGTTAGATGACTAGATCAAATGATTTTTATAGTTATGTAACATTTAAGCAGTGCAATGAGAATCTAGTGTATAATTTGGTTTCTAATTTGTACTATATATCTTTATTTGAGCAGGTGCCCTTAAGAGTACTGGGAAGAATGCTGAAAAATCAAAAAACTAGAGAGACTTTAAAAAGTTAAGGAGTACTAGGAGCTACAATGCCGCCTCTTCACCGACATCTAAGCAAAAAATTCCATGTTATTGTGCTTTACCTTTGTTTTAATAGTGTTGTTATCATTTTATTGGTTGCTTATGAAATTTTTTCATAATGTTGTAGATATTATTTTCAAATGTTAGAATATTGTATATAAGTTTTATTTTGAAATTTAGTATTTTGAATGATTTATAATATTGAAAAATTATGTATTAAATTTTATTTTATTTTATTTTTAATCTGATAAAAGATAACGATTTTTCACGATTGTCGTACGCAGTTTAAAACTATTGTTGAAGGTCTTATTATTAAAGACATACATTCAAAGACAATGGTAAAAAATTGTTGTCTTTGAAAGGAAAGACAAAGATTTTTTACCGTTGTAAAACGGTTGTCTTTGCCTTCAAATATAACGGTTAATAACTGTTAGTTTTGGGTACCTCTATTAATAACACGATATTTAATAATAATTCTAAAGGGACTACGATAACGATCAGAAATCGTTATTGTTAGACATTTTTTTTTTTTTTTGTTAGTGTAGGTTAGAGAGTCGAATCCCATATATAATCGATTGTTAAAATTTTATTTAACTTTTTAAGTCTAACAGCAACTGTCATTTCAGCTTCACCGAATTTGGACTTTTAAATTTGTTCACTTGCACTAGTTTATTCTTTCTATGATTGCAGAGGAGGATTTGCTATCAAAATGACTCGGAGAGGATAAACATTCACTTTAACATAACTTACTCCTGCAGTTTCAGCATATTCTGTTGAAGAAAAATTAATTAAGGAAAACATTGCTCAAGATACACTGGAAGTAAAGTGAGCGTACAATTCACACTAACTATTTACTCCTTTATTTTGTCTGGGACAGTGTTGGCACCCACGCTTCTTGGGATCTATCATCTAATTTCATTCATTTTCGCCCTTAGCTCCGGAATGAGCTCTCCCTCTCCAAAACTAGGAAGTTCAATTCAGGGAAAGATAAAGAGATCAGAAGAGGTATGCTTGGCTGACTGTAAAGTCGCTGAATTGTAGGCATTTTATATTAGTAGCCCCTCAAATTCCTCAAAGGAAAGCATAAAAACAACTTGAAAGAAAAGAAATGCACTTTTATATTTGTGATAATTTTGTAATCGATATATATATATATAATAAAAAGGATATTTAAAAAAATGTGCATTCTTTCTTAAACACTAACGAAAATTTGCAAAATATGCATGAGTAGTAAATGTTAGGAGCCGTGTGACCGGTAAGAGGGGGTTAATTGTCTTTCAAAAAGAAAATAGAATCTTTCTCGATCTTTTGATAAAAAAGGATTGATAAACTAATAAAAAGAAAGAGGCTACCGATTTTATTTGATTATAACCGGGAAAGTTGTTAATTCAAGACTTTGAAGCACTAATCAAATTCTCTTTTCATCATAGGCGGAGAAGCCTAGCTCTTACAAGCGTTGGAAGCACACAAAGTAGTATAACACTTAAAAAAACTCGTGTACAAGTGATTCTGAATTACTGGGATCATGGTTGTATTTATAGTTTTGTAGAAATTAAGAGAAAAAAAAATTAACCATATTATTGGATCTTAAAATTGATACAGAGTATAAGGTCTTATATAGTTAAGTTAAGAAACCCTAAACTCTATATAAAAAAAGGAAAAAGTCAGATCATGAGTTTATATGAGAAAAAGATATCTCCATTGGCACGAGGTACTTGTTTGACATCATAAAGCGCTTTACGAAGCCTGCAAACTTCACCAGGTTTGTGTGAAATACCAGGAGGAGGTGTCATATAAACTTCTTCATTAAGATCACCATTTAGAAATGCATTCTTGACATCCATCTGAGATATTCTCCATCGACAAATAGAAGCAACAACAATCAGAGTACGAACAGTTGCCATTTTTGCAACAGGAGCAAATGTTTATTTATAATCCATGTCATACTCCTGAAAATAACCTTTAGCAACAAGACAAGCTTTGTATTGTTCGATAGATCCGTCAGATTTAGTTTTGATCTTATATACCCAATGAGAATCAATAGTATATTTTCCTGATGGCAATGGAACCAAATCTTATGTATGACTTTGATGCAAAGTAGTTAGTTCCTTAGCCATAGCACTTTGCCAAAGTGGATTACAAACAACTTCTCTATAAGATTCATGCTCAGAAAGAAAATGAATAGATGCAACAAATGAAGACAGAATGAAAATAACACGAGTAAGCAAAATTTGATAGTTTAGTAGACTTACGAACACGAGTGGATTGATGACAGTGGAGAGAAGGATCATCCGCAACCTCAGGAGATAATTGGGTAGTGGCAGAAGGAGGAACATGTGAAGCGGATATCTCGGGAACCAAAATACCAGATTCAGTTGAACTACCAGTAGAATTTGTAGGTGAATCTTCCTCAATATTGAAATTGAAAGGATCAATGCAAAGTAGATCTGACTTTGTCATATTATGCGAACTAGCCAGAATAGAAAAGAATGTAATATGCTCAAGAAACACAACATGACGAGAGACATACAATTTTTGACTAACGGGATCAAAGCGACGATATCCTTTTTGACTAACACCATAACCTAGAAAGACACAAAGAGTAGATTGAGAGGCTAACTTATTACTCTCTGCATGTGGACGAAGGACAAAGCAAGTACAACCAAAAACACGCAAAGAGGAATAGACAAGAGCATACCCATACAATTTTTCAAAAGGTGACAAACCTGAATTGTGTGAGGTTGGAATTCTATTAATGACATGAGCAGCAGTAAGGATTGCTTCCCCCCAAAAGGCACTAGGAACACTAACAGACAATAAAAATGAACGGGATGTTTCAACAAAATGTCTATGTTTCCGTTTAGCCATGTCATTTTGTTCAGGAGTATCTGTACACGAGGTTTGATGAATAGTACCATCAAAAGCAAGTAAATATAAAAATTGATTTGAAGTGTATTCACCCCCAAAATCATAACGAAAACACTTTATGACACTAGAATGTTATATTTTCATAAGAGCTCTAAAGTTATTGAAAATTGTAAGATAATCAGACATGTGTTTCATAAGATAGACCCAAGAGTAATGAGTGCAATCATTAATAAACGAAACATAATACCTTGACCCCCCCCCTTTTGTAGGAATAGGAGAGGGTCCCCACACATCAGAATTGATAAGATCAAATGGAGTAAAAGAAAAAGAAAGACTTTTAGAAAATGGTAAGGCAAAAAATTTGGCCAGTTTAAATATCAGAAATTTTTAAAGGTCCTAATGCTTCTATAGAAGCTAAAAACTACAAACGAGGTACTAAAACATGACCTAAGCGAGAGTGCCACATATAAAAATCAGAAGATGAACGACTCAGATGAAAAGACGATAAATCCACACTCGAAGTTACAACTTCTGGTAATTTGAGTTGATCTAAAACATAGAGTCCTCCTTACTTATGACCTATCCCAATCAGCTTCTGAGATTGCGAGTCCTAGACATAACAATTGGATGAAGAAAAAGAGACTAGGTATCCAGACTCAAATAATTGACTAATAGAAACAAGATTTAAAGTAAGATTCAAAATATAATAAACATTAGTAAAAGATAAAAAAAAAGTAACAATTGAACCAACACCTACTAATGACATAGGAGTACCATCAGCAGTCATAATAGATATAAATGAACTGGGAGTAAAGAAAAAAAAGGTGACAAATTAGATGACATATGATGGGAGGCACCAGAGTCTAAAATTCATAAGGATGAAGATATACCTGAAATACCAGACGACGACAAACCTATATGAGAGGAAGCTAACATGGCAGAAGGATGTGAAGCAAAGAACTGTTGAAATAGCTCAAACATATATGAATCAGATTTTCATGAAGCATTTGCACGACCAGACATGATGACAGAACGAATAATTCTCAGAATAACCAAACTGTAAGGATACACATTTGTATGATCCGCAAAAACTAATGTCAGGACGACACATTGTCACACAAAGAATCTGAGGCAGATAAGGATGTCAAATGTAGGCATTAGTAGTACAGGGCGTCGGTGTCAAAATCAGTAGAAAAGGACGTCAGTGCCAAAATTGGCAATATAGGGCTTCGACATTGAAATCAGTAGAAAAGAGCGTTGGCGCCGAAATTAACAACACATGACATCGATGCTGAAATTGATAGAAATTAACGTTGGCGTCGAAATCGGAAGAAAATAATATCGGTGCCGAAATCAACAGCAGCAGGATAGAAAATAGATGTCGGCGCCGAAATCAATAGAAGTAGTAGGAGACGACAGTGTCAACAAGAAGCAATAATAGGGGTGGTAGAAAAAATTAGGTTGAAGGAGAACCACTCTGATACCATGTAGAAATTAAGAGAAGGAAAAAACTAACCATATTATTGGATCTTAAAATTGATACAGAGTATAAGGTCTTATATATTTAAGTTAAGAAACCCTAAACTTTATTAAAAAAAAAGAAAAAAGTCTAAATTGCCCTAAAAGCTATAATCAAATAAATATATAATCTAACAATATTTATAGTCTTGATCGGGGCACCTAGAAAGGTTCCAGGTGCCTAGACATGAATAAAATTTTATCCAAGTTGCAACGGATCACCACACATTGAGTTTTGATAAACTTTCTGTTCCGGGCGCCTAGATCGTTGCGATATGGCCCCCGCTGGGTGAGGCACCCGAGGGGCGCCCAAGTGATTCGGGCGCTCGGACTGCAGTCAACTTCTTGGTTGACCTTTTGGTTCGGGCTTTTGCTCTGGTTCTACTCGCTTGGGTGATTTTGGCCATCTGGAATAGGACTCATCCGAACTCATTCTCCTGCCTTCTCGAGCAACCTTCCGCTCCGGCTTCTCATCCCTCGAAAACACTGCGGGCTTCTTTCTCGTCTGCCAGCGTACTCTTCCGTAGTGCCTCGTCTCTCGGACGCACCGAGCCCGTCGACTCTCTCTCATGCCGTCCTTCTCGCTAGTTGTTTCTTTCGCTCAACTTTCTGTACTCCAAAGTTCCTGCACACTCAGATATAGGGCTTCAAAACACAACAAGACCTAACTTAACTCAGTTTGACTATATCAAAATTATCTCGGGTACTAACAATCTCCTCCTTTTTAATATGCATCAACCCAAGTTAAAGTTAGGGAAAAACATAGAGATAAAAAAAAAATTAAAACTTGAATTTTGCAATTGACAAAATTAACCTCCCCATAGACTTAAGCTCTTATCTCTCATCTCTCCCTTTGTTCACAGCAAAAATAAAGTTGGGGAAAAACAATATTTAGAAAAAATTTGCAACTTTTTCTAAGGGTTAAAAAAAAGTTTAAAAACTTTTACAGAATAATTTTCAAACAAATCTAAATTTTCTAAGATCTAATAATCATATTTGTGAAATTATTTTTGTAGAAACATAGTTTTTGCAAGTTAAATTTTAAAATTAGATTTTTATACAAATAAATTTCTAAAAAATATTCTAAGTATTGAGAACATAATATACAACAATTGAAAAATTAAAATTTTCAAAGATAATGTTTTCAAAAAATAAGGTTTTCTGTAATTAAACTATAGAGAAAATTTAAAATATTTTCCAATAGAATTTCAAGGGATCTATCAGTTTTAAAAATGTTTAAAATAGATATGATTCTTTTCGAAATAAAATATTTAAAAATAGTTTTATTAACCTAAAAATCATGCTTATTTTTCTCGTTATTCAAAATATAACGATAATTCTCCAAAAAATTAAGCTTGTTGAAATACATATCCAAAACATTTTAAGTTTTAAATTATAACTTTTCAATCAAAAAATTTATAAAATAATTTGTTAATTAAAAAATTAAAAAATAATACTAAGACATTTTTCATTCTAGAAATAGAATAAAAAAAAATTCAAAGATAAATATTAAGAGTAAGCATATGACCTTAATTTTGAAATTGAAATTCATATTTCTAAACATAAAACATGCATAATCATTTTTAGACTAAGCAAAATCTAGGGACCCAAAATAAATTTTTACTTATTGGTTTAACAAGAAATTTTTTGGGTACATATCTTTGTGACACTTTTCTAATTTGACTCCCCTTATGATATTTAAGATACCAATTTAGGCTTCTATAATTTTTTTTAGGTATTTTGATTATCATATGCAAAGTTTCTTGATTTTTTTTTAATTTGGTCCTTCAATTTTTTATTTTCATCTTTTTATTGATCATACATTTCTAGGGGCATGTTTTTGCTAAGATTGTTTTTAATTCAAAAAGTTCCTTTTTCAAATTATTATTTTTCGTTTTTAGTTTACATAGCGATTTGGTCATAGATTTAATACCTGAATATAACTGGTTAAGGGTAATAAACAAACATCACTTACCAGATTTGCTCTGAAGTTTGTTTCTTCTTCCTCGTTGCAACTTTCTTCTGAGGAGCCTCCCGCTTCATCTATGCTCTCCTTCTGGTGACTTGCCATCATGATTTATTACCTTTTCTCCGAGGTTGTTGAGTTGGGTGATCAGATCTTTGATCCTTGCATAGAGTTGGGCTACCTTCTCTCCCTTGTTCATCCGGAGGTTCGTCAGTTGGCTTCAGAGGATGTCTTGCTTTGGTAGTTTGGCTTCCGAAGTACCTTCATGGAGGAAAGTTAAGTAGATGGAACTCTACTTTTCCATTTGCCACGAAGTCGACTTGCTCCTTCTTCATCCATGTGTACTCTTCTTTCTCAGCTCTGTGCTGATTCATAGGTGCTACAAAATCATATTTTATAATTAAAAGAATTTGGAAGTCGGTTTTGAAGAATGCTTCCATGCGCTTCTTCCACGTTGTGAAGTCTCCCAAAATTTCGACGGGTAGATGCTGGATCTGGCCATTTCTTTTGCTTCAGATGGCGAGTAGTCCTTCTAAAGCGAGCTTGGCTCTGATCACTTGTTAGGATCCGTGCAGCTAGCAAGAGGGGGTGGATTACCCTTCAAAGAGAAAATAGAACCTTTCTCGATCTTTTAAAATAATAAGACATTTGTATAAAAAGAATTGATAAACTAATTATAAAAATAAAGAGGCTATCGATTTTACTTGGTTACAACTGGAAAGATTGTTAATCTAAGACTTTGAAGCACTAATCAAATTCTCCTTTCGTCATAGGAGGAAAAGCCTCTTACAAGCGTTGAAAGTACACAAAGCAGTAGAACACTTAAAGAAACTCGTGTACAAGTGATTCTGAACTACTGGATCAAGGCTGTATTTATAGCCCTGATCGGGGTGCCTGAAAGAGTTCCAGGCGCCTAGACATGGATAAAATTTTATCCAAGTCACAATGGATCATGACACGTTGAGTTTTGATAAACTTTCTATTCTAGGCGCCCGGAAGGGTTTCAAGCCCCTGGATCGTTGCGATACGACCCCCGCTGGGAGAGGCGCCCCGGGGGTGCCCAAGTGATCCGGGTGCCCAGATCGAAGTCAAATTCTTGGTTGACTTTTTGGTCTAGGCTCTTGCTCCGGTTCAGCTCACTTGGGTGATTTTAGCCATCCGGAATAGGGCTCACCCGAACCCATTTTTCGACCTTCTCGAGCAACCTTCCGCTCCGGCTTCTTGTCCCTTAGAAACACTGCGTGCTTCCTTCTAGTCCGCCAGCATACTATTCCGTAGTGCCTCGTCTCTCGGACACACCGAGCCCATCAACTCTCTTCTGTGTCATCTTTCTTACTAGCTACATCTTTCGCTTGACTTCCTATGCTCCTAAGTTCCTGCACACTCAGACACAGGGCATCAAAACATAATAGGATCTAACTTAACTCAGTTTAATCATATCAAAACTACTTTGGGATACTAACAGTAAATTGTTGGATTTTAAAGAAAAAATTTAATCCATGATGAAATGTGTATTTTTTTATTTATATAGTTTTAAATTAAATATGCATACTCCATACTCTTTACACCCCTCGACCGGAAGATGCCCTCCAAGGTTCTCAATCGTCTATGGCCTTATAGACCCACTCGACTATAGTCACCTTTGAATGAGAAAGGATCCACTTTCAAGGGAACTTTCTTCAATCTTAACTTCATTTCTTGACGTAGTATCACCCTAGCTAGACTGTTGGCCTTGCACCCTACCTCCATTTTCGCATGACTAAGAATTTCTTTATCTTTCCTAATGATTAAAATTGATACTAAAGTTTTAAATTAACACCTCCACAGTTATCTCAAACAAAACTTATTAAACTAATCAAAGAATACTGGTTTAGGGCATTGCTTCCCTTTCCCCAAGTAGTATAAACGCAACCACCTCTAATTGTTTTCTTCTCCTCCGTCGAGTTTCTCTACTAAGTCAAAATGAGCTCTTCATCCTCCTCTTCATTTTCTTTACTTCGATCCTTATTCAGCCATGGAGACATGCTGGATATACTGCTGATGACCCTGGTTTTCATCGACACCATCGGTGATGGCTTATCAACACTAGAAGTGGGGGAAAATATTAAATTTTCAGTATACCGCACATACCGTATCAAAATATATCGAATTATATTGATAAACAGAAAATTTCACTACTATATTGTATCATACTGAATTTTTCGATTTGATATGAGATTTAGTGTTTTGGTGCGGTATATACCGTACCTGATGTCGGCCTTTTTGCATGTCACGTGGCACATCAAATTAATTAAAATTGAAACTCATTAAAATAAAAACAAATGTTGTAGCAATGAGTCCCAAGTCATATTTTTCTAAGGATAACAAATGAGTGTGTGAAAGTGTTTTAGAAATGATTCCCATCAAAATCTAATTTCAACTAGGCCAAGAATAGTATTAAAGAAAGAATCTCTCATCCAAACATGATTCACTTCCTTCTAACCGAATGAGCCTCAATTAAATTCAAGATCTAATGCAACATTGAATCAAATGAGTCAATTACTATCTCTTCAATTCTCCACCACAGAAACCACAGCTACACTAGCTAAAACAAGAGTTTCTACATTCAAGGCTTGAACCCTAACTTAATCTTGCATGAACCGATATAGCATTCAACTCATATAGATCAAGTAATTCTTCCACCATCAAAATTTAATCTCATTTACAACTTACTCAATGAAAAGAGCAAGAGTTTCTCCAATACACGAATTAAAACTAACTCAAATTTATGGAATCTGAAACATGGAGTTCAGAGCAAACACTAGATTGCAAACTAATTAGTTAGCCACAGTTAATTAACTACATCAAATTCAGATTGTAAAAATTCAACAAGATCAAAAAGTAAATAAGAAATTCAGAACAGGGAATTGCAGAAAAACATTAAGTAACTAATAAGATTTGGATTGCAAGAAATCTAAAGGAATTTGAATTGCAATAAAGAAATCAGAAATGGAATTACAAAAAAGTAAATTAGATCTGAGGATCTGAGCAGATTTAAAAACAAATCAAAGTAAAATGCTATTAAGGTAAACAAGAAAATGCTCCTCATCCACAGATCCTTGCCGCAAGCCTTCTTCTCCCTGCTGTCACTACAGAATTGCCTTTGAGAACACCCTTCGGGCAATTGGCTTGAATCTCGAGCTACCAGCTAATCCATTCGGATGTTCATAGCCTCAGAGAACGCCCTTCTAGCTCACACCCGAGTGGAATCCACAACGCACGAAGAAACAGCGTTGAGTTCTGGAATTTGCAGACACCAATCGATTGATTAGATCGATTCCAGAGTTGCTGATGGAATGGAGAAACGGGAATGTGATCGAAGCTTCTGGGAACGCCCTCGAGCTCCGGTGATAATGGAAATCACGGATCGGAGTGTTGGATGTATACTAAAAGCCTAGCTTTTGTAAATATTTATGATACGGTGCATGTTTTGTGTGGTCGATAGGATGATGTTGTCATGAGTCAAGGCCACAAGTAGGTCAGAAGTCAAGCTGACATGGAGGTCAGGCGGGTCAAAAGTCAAGCCTCCGTGGCCGGTCAACAGTCAAGCAGACATGGAGGTCAGGCGGGTCAAAAGTCAAGCCTCCGTGGCCGGTTAGCAGTCAAGCAGACGTGGAGGTCAGGGAGGTCAGAAGTCAGGCCGCCGTGGCCGGTCAGCAGTCAGGCTGACATGGACAGTAGGGAGGTCAAAAGTCCAGCTTACGTGGCAAAAGTCAAAGTCTCAGCGGACAGGGTGGTCAAAGGAGGGGATTATAAAACCAGCCCTGACAGTGAGTAATAAACGGGCCCATGGGCCAGTTATAGCTAAGGATGGAGACGACAAACAAAGAGGTCTGGCACAGACCCAACGTGCAGGTCGGCATATCCAAGCCAAGGATCAGAGGTCTGCTTACAGACCCAGCGTGCAGGTCGGGACATCCAAGCCAAGGATCTCAGGTCGGGACATCCAAGCCAAGGATCAGAGGTCTGGCACAGACCCAGCGTGCAGGTTGGGACATCCAAGCCAAGGATCAGAGGTCTGGCACAGACCCAACGGGCAGGTCGGGGCATTCAAGCCAAGGAGCAGAGGTCTGCTTATAGACCCAACGTGCTGGTCGGGACATCCAAGCCAAGGATCTCAGGTCGGGACATCCAAGTCAAGGATCAGAGGTCTGCTTACAGACCTAGCGTGTAGGTCTGCTTACAGACCTAGTCTGGACATCCAAGTCAAGGATCAGAGGTCTGCTTATAGACCCAGCGTGTAGGTCTAGACATCCAAGCCAAGGATCAGAGGTCTGGCATAGACCCAACGTGTAGGTCAGGACATTGAAGCCAAGGAGCAGAAGTCTGGATACAGACCCAGGGTGCAGATCGAGATGTGCAAGCCAGAGATAGCAGATGACAAAGGCAGATCTGGATACAAGCTTAACACAGATCGGGGCATACAATAGTATATAAAAGCAGGGCGAGCCCAGATCTCGAAACGCAGGCTCGTCAGTCAAACACTACAGTACAAATCAGCCATGGAATCGTAACTGCTTGTCAGAGAGAATAATCAAGGTGTCAGGGAATATGCCAACAATCGGGGTTCAATACACCTTCGGTTTTGCCGTCAGCCTATCAAGAAAAGTCACGTGTTAATCACTGCCAGACAAAGCCTAACAGCCGACATTACCTGACACCCGTCAGACCCATAATCTTTCGTTTCAGTATAAAAAGGGATGCCTTGTCCCTTATACAGGTACACTCACTCGTCATTTCTCACTAGTCTCTACTTTTCGTCCTTTCTCTGTATTTTCTGGGGAAAAAGTACCTGACTTGAGCGTCGGAGGGCCTGACCCGGGGACTTTTTTTCCTGGTTTATGGTCTCTAATGACCGGTGGATTCGTTTGAGTGTACGCAGGGCAAAAACGTCATCGCCCTGATCATCACTAGCCGTCAACCACCCGTGTGAACCTTTCCAAAGGGGGGGGGGGTACTAGGCAGATTCAACACTTCAACGACTTTCCGTCAACTTTCCGCACAACAAGGCCCGCCTTCATCCGACTCAGCTTCCGGACGGGATCAAGGGATATTTGTAAGGCATGGAGATCGAAGATGGTCGATCGATTCCGATGGCGTGTCTGGTGAATTTTTTTTAATTATTAAAAACGAGTTGTTTTCGTCAAATCCATGGAAAGGAGGAGAGATTTAACTGGGTTTTTACACACCAGAAGCGCAGAATTGATTTAACCAAATCCGACTTTGATGTTCTCAAGCTTGATGTTGAGGTATTGGTCGACGGAATGGAGGGTTCCTCTGATGGTGAGATCGTTCTTCAGCTCCACCGTCACTTCTTTACCTACCAACTCCTTGAAGTAGGAGAAGAAGATCTGCAACGAAACGAAAACCAAATCGAGATAAGGAGAGAAAAACTTCAACCGCAGGGAGTCGAGGATGACAGAGAACGTTGTAGTCGAAAGCAAAGGTACCATCTTTGTAGCAAAGATCGAGAGGGAGAGAGGAAAGAGGGCAACGGTGAGGTTCCTGCAAACTTAGAATTTAGAAATAAAAGGCACGATTTGATCGTCTTCATCGGATCGATGGAACTTAGTATCACCTTTCCGCCTAGTCGTCTTCATCTTGCCTCCCTCCGCCGCTACTACTCTGAAACCCTAGAAAACAAGACCAACTCGTCACCTCTCCTTTCTCGAAATGCGAAGAAGGGTTCCTCTTCTTACCCAAAGGGAGGAGGTGGAGGAGATGAGTCGTGAGTCAACCCTGATCGGGAGAGGAAGAGGCGTCGATCTAAGAAGGGAAAGAGGGAGATGAAGCTGAGAGAGATGGTTGGACGGCCTGCGGCGAGGAGGAAAGTGGTGGTGGCGTCGCGACAGTATATGGTGCACGACGCGATATAGGTTTAGGTTTGAAGGGAAGAGTGAAGTGTTGCAAATTTCGGCTAAGTATTGATGGGAAAATTAAATTATTTTATTTTATCATAGACACCGGGTTTTAAAAACCGCTGTTAAAATCGGTGTCTATTAATGAAAAAAAGGTGCTTATAAACATCGGCTTAAAAAACCGATGTCTTTGAGCGAAAATCTAAGCTTATAGACACCGGTTTTTGGAAAAACCGGTGTAAAATACTCAAAGACATCGATTTTTGCTTAAAACCGTTGTTGTTCCACCGATGTCTATGAGGGTTTTTCTTGTAGTGTTGGAAGAAACATTAAAGTTTTCAAGAGTTTTCAACTTTGTGTCAATCTTTGAAAATGAGATGTATTTTCTTAGAAAACTATTTTTTTTCATGATAGATTATGCCATATATAATGTCTACATGAATTTTCATAATTTTTAGAATTTTATAAAATTATTGGGGCATTTTTAAAATTCAGACAAAATCAATTTTAAAAATTAGAAATGGAAATCGATTAGGGCAATCGATTGACCCATCTTAATCAATTAGGTTAATCAATTATGGTGAATTCTTGTGAGCACAGTGACTCATGAATCGATCACTGTGATCGATTAGATCAATCGATTAACACTCGATAATTGATTAAATCCCAACCTTAATCAATGATGGATGGTCTTAAGTGATTAAGAGCTTTGTGTAACCACTTAAGACCCTGATTTCAGCTTAAATAAGTTTATTTAAGTTGATTAAGCCATGTTTAGTTGTGGAAACAAGAAATGATTGGTTAAAAGAAGACTTAGTTAGAGTTTAGGATGAGGTTTAATTTCAAAGTTAAATTTTTAACCTCAAAACTTTAAATTTTGGGTTTCCTAAATATTTAGTAATTCCAAGTCATTGTTCGTGCAATGATAGAAAATTAGAGAATGTTTTAAGGGGGAGCTACTCCTTAAAAACATGGTTTACATTTTATTTGTAAACAATGAAACAGTGGAAGGCGGAAACCTTCATTGTTATGAATGTTATAGGATGGGCATTGTAATGGATGAATGCTCTAGGATGAACATTGTATGATAGAAGTATGTTCAACGGTGAGCATTGTGCATAATGAAAGGTATGAGACATTCATTGTAGTGTTGTGAACAACAAGTGATGTTGTAAATAACATGAGATAACTCTTAAGAAGAAGAGTTTTTGATGTGTGCCAAAAGGAGAGAAAGTAGGGTTTAAGTTAGAAAATTCTCCATGTTCACAAGGGGAATTTGTGAAACCCTTATGTTAAGGGGGAGAATGAAGGAAACCCTCATTCATGCTTTGACATGAAGAAGAAGTTGAGACTATGGGATTAGGTTAACTTAAACATATTATCAAACATAAAAAAGGGAGAGATTGTTGGTACAATTTCTCTAGATTATGGTTGACAAGGCTCACTAAGCTTGAGTTGGCTCAAGCTTGAGTCTTGATATTTAAGTTTTGATGTTTGACAATATATAGAGATTACATGTATAATTGTCCATTTGGGGAGATTGCTGGTGTAATTCTCCTTTGGTCAAGGTTTGACCAGTTTAATGTGAAGAAAAGTTAAGTAGGTCAAGGTTTATCGGATACTTGACTGGGAAAGTCTTAATTGGAGGTTAGGCAAGGGTCGGATCAACGGGAAGGTTAGAAGAAGAAGAAAATCAAAGTGGATCAGTATTAACCAAACACTTGGCGTGGAAAGTCTAGGTGAGTAAAACCAAGTAGTTGGAAAATGTTGGTGAGTGAAGCCAGGTGAAAACCCTAATAAGTGAAGCTAGGTAGATGAAAATCCTAGTGAGTGAAGTTAGGTGATGAAAAGTCCTAATGACTAAAGCTAAGTGAAAAGCCCTAGTGAGTGAATCTAGGCACTGAGGAAGTCCTGTTAAGTGAAGTCAGACAGTTGGAAATCCAGGTGGGTCAAGGTTGATGGGACACCTAGCGGTTGGAAGTCCAAATGGGTCAAAGAATTGACCGGACACTTGACACGAGACTATAAGTCCAAGTGGGTTAAGGTTGACTGAACACTTGGTATGAGGAAAAAAATCCAAATGGGTCAAAGGATTGACCAAACACTTGGTGACGAAGTCCCAGCAGGTCAAGGTTGACTGAATGCTAGACAAGGAGAAGTTTCAACTGGTCACGGTTGACCGGATGTTAGGTAAAGGAACCCTAGACTTAGATTTGGAAGTTAGGGTTTCATAATCGATTAGCCTAATTAATTACCATGGTTTAAGTGATTGCCCTAATTGTTTAAGCTCGGTAAGTGATCAGCTTGATCGCTTAAGCCAGAATTTCATAAAGCACAATGAGGTTCAGCTTGGCATAAGCGATTAGATTAATATCTTAAGCCAGGAATTCACGAATGCACAGAAGCTTTGGTAAGTGATTAAGCAAAGTTGCTTAATTACTTATGGGCCATTATTGCATGAACAGAAACCTTCCTAATCGATTATCCTAATCGATTAGGATGGTGTAATATATTAGGGTAATTGATTACTCTTGAAAACTAGCCGTTATAAGCTCGATAAAAGGGCAAACACGTGCACTGTTTTCCTAGCAGTTCTCTTCCACTTTCTTCACCGAGCTCACAGGTTATCACCGCTAATTCTTGAGGCTTCTTGGAGACAAGTGTTGTTGCACTTCTAAGGTCAAGAGGCTTTCTGAAACAAGAAGAAGAAGCTAGCTAGGGTTTCATTTAAACCTAACCATAGTTCAGAACCAACGATTCAACTGTTCGGAATCACTGGTTCGATGGTTCCTGGTGATGGACCCTTGGCGGCCAGCTAGAGGGGGGTGATAGCCCTATAAAATAAAATGAACCTTCCTCGAACTTGACAGCTTAATAGACTAACACTTGCATAAAAGAGTTAAGAGACTTAAATAAAGAAAGGAAGAAGCACAAACGATTTACTTGGTTATAATCGGGGATGTTGTTAATCTAACGAAGTTGAACGCTCACTAAACTCTTCTTTAGGCGGAGAAGCCTCTTTACAGCAATTAAAGCACTAAATTACAGAACAGAACTGAATAGGAATTAATCACAAGTGTTTTGTTTTATTTTCTGGGACCAAGGTTGTATTTATAGGCCTGGTCGGGGCGCCTGAAAGGGTTCTAGTCGCCTGGTGAAATAAACTTTTATCCCTGTCACATCAGAACGTGATAAAAACCTGCTCTAGGTGCCCGGAATCAGAAAGTCAACATTCTATTGACTTTCTATCCTGGCCTTCTGCTTCGGTTCCACTCACATTGTCCGGGTGCTTTCGGCCATCCGGAATAGGGCTCACCTGAACCCATTTTTCGACCTTCGAGCAAACTTCCACTTCGACTTCTCGTCCCTCAAAAACACCGTGCGCCTCCTTCTCATCCACCCACGTACTCTTCCGCAGCACCTCATACCTCAGACGCACCAAGCCCATCGGCTCTCTCCTGTGTCGTCCTTCTCGCTAGCTGCGTCTTGTGCTCGACTTCCTGTACTCTTAAGTTCCTGCACACTCAGACACAGGGGTTAAATACCAACAGGACCTAACTTTACTTGGTTGATCACATCAAAACTACCCCGGGGTACTTACAATCTTCCCCTTTTTGATATGAATTGTAATGACCCAAATTTCCTCATTTTGAGCCCCAAAAATAATTCAAAAATATTTAGAAATGCTATAGAAAAATTCTAGAGATTTTTAGAAATTTTTAGAGTATTTTTATGTAATTTTTGGAGTTCGTTTGGTATTTTTACCAAGGAGAATAAGTTTTAAAAATAAACTAAAATAAAAAAAAAGGGTTGTAGAAGCTGGGTTTCGAACCCAGCACCCCGGACCCAAGCAAAACCGGCCCAACCAACCGAGCTACGCTCGATTTGTTAATCATATATGGAGCGATATATATTTAAGTAGTAGTTAGGAACAGTAAAATAAATTGGAAATAAAAGTGCGCGGCTGAGGAATTCCTCAGCCAAGATCTCTGACTTGGTTAAAATCTGGCTAACCAAGTGTGCTGCGGGCGGTTTTGTTTAAGAATAGATAGTAAAATTATTTAAAGAAGTTAGCCGAATATTGAGTTATAAGAGAGAACTTAGGGATTAATTTTTCCCGAGACCTAATTTTCTTCCCCCTCCCTGATCTCGCGCGGCGTCATCCTCTGCTCGGGCGGAAGACGAAGAGAAGCTAGGGCTTCTTTCGACGGCCGACCAAGGTTCTCCAAGGGATTTTCTTCACTATCACAATCCCCTCGTCGAGGAGATTTCGTGGACACGAAGAGGAGCCGAGATCTTCACTTCTCCAGAAACTCTAGAGCCTTCCCCTTCGGCTGTGAGTCCAAGAAACCGCTGTAAGTCGCTACTCACCTGCAGTAAGATAGCTTCGAATTCTTTTTCCTTTTGTTTTCAAATTTTCTGTGAAGTTTGTGGGTTGAGTTTGCTGCCGTGAGGTTTAAGGAGGAACATGAATGGTAAAGTTCAAGTATGCAAGCGTTTTACCTCCAAACTTTGTAGCTGGATTTTGGGTTTTGTTGTTCTAGACAAAGAGCATAGAGAACAATTAAGATTTTTAGGTTTCAGTAGCAAATTTGCTAGATTCTTTTGGTTGCCGTGGATTTCATCAGGAAAATGAGAAGAGGATTAATTATTTGAGCACGTAGTCCAGTTTGTTAATGTGTTGAATATATCTGTACCTTCTTCTTGGGTTGCAATTAATGTTGCATAATTTAGTTTTAAGGTTGTGTTGGATTCTTGCTTTTGGGTTGCTGTCGTGGGTTGATAAAGAAGAGGAGAAGGGATTTGAATGGTTTTAGATCTGTTCTAGTTTAAAGCATGCAGTATTAGCTTTAGATACTTGTTGTTTAGACTTCCTTTGTTAATGATTCGGTAAGCTTGAGCAGCCTTGCATTTAGCACTGCAGATTTTAGTTCTTTGCCACCTCATTGATTATGAACAACCTTATTTCTGGGTTTCGGATCTAGTTCTTTTGTGCCATTCAGTTTTGAACAACCTATAAATATCATGAGCAGCAAGTTTTATTTCCTGTGCTATACGGTTTTGCTTGTATTAACATCATGAGCATTCAATTTAGGGAGTGTTTAAGTTAGCAGTTCTCTTTTGAAGCATGTTATTAAGGAGGTTAAGAAATGACTGAGTACAGTTTATATGTATTAAAATCTTTAGGTTTGGGAGATATCCTTGTAGTGCAGAATTTAGTGCAGGTGTAATATCATTGTATTGTGCTAAGGAGTGTATATGGATAACATATGTGCTTGACTGATTCTGGAATTTTAAATGGATTACGAGTTATAATATCTTTATTGAGTGAATTCCAGATAAGCTGTGTATTAGTCATATTATGGAAAGGAAGTTTGAGAGACGATGAAAATCTGTACTAGCCAGAATATGTTTCTTTTGTTAAGTTTCTTTGCAGAATTTCTGTTAAGCAAGTGCAGATTTTGTTAAGCTAGTATGCAGATTTCTGTTAAGCTATTATGCAGATTTTTGTTAAGTTAGTTTGCAGATTTCTGTTAAGCATTAGTGCAGATTTTTGATAAGTATTGTATGTGCAGATTTCTTTTGTATTCTATGCATGATTATGTGTTACATAGTTAGTTTCATTCATAGATGCATACGAAAGATACCCTAACAGTATTTTGGGTTTAAGAAAAGTATAAGAAAGATAAATAAAAATATAAGAAAGATAAAGAAAAGTATAAGAAAGATAAAGAAAAGAAAGAAAAGGCCGAGGCCTTAAGTAGATCCCAAAGTCAAGACTTTAGGGATTTTTGGTACCCAAAGTGCCTATTAAAATGCCAAGACATTTAAAGAAGAAGTAATTAAGATTATAAGTATTTTACTTTTAAGAAGAGGCTAGTACCCGACTTCACAAGGTTGTCGTTAAACAAATCCAGGTGTCCAATTCCAAGGTCTTGGCCCTGGTAGACCAAGGTCTGCTCTTTTAGGATTGGTGGCTCGCTACCCCAACCTATTAGGGAACGCGCATAAGATGGTACTACGCCTGGGCCCAAGGAGAAGTTGATTATTATTTTGAAGTATTATAAGTATAAGTTTTTGAACAAGTAAAAAATAAGTTTCACATAAGTATTAAAGAATAAGTCTTTAAGCAAGTGAAATAAGATACAGAAGGTGTTTAGAATTCAGTAAGTTAAGTTCTTTATGCAAGCATGATAGTATAGACTTGCCTTACATGTTTAGCCTTTCAGTATATTTCTTTACTAATAGAAGAGCATGAGTTAGTTTACTGTTCCTTTGCTATGTATGAGCATGAGTAGCTTTACATGTTAGCATTCAGTTTTAGCATATTTTTATTTATATACATGCATATCGAGATTTTGTGAGTTAGATAGCGCTTACTAAGCAAATTTTGCTTATAGACTGCACTTCCTCTTACTGCAGATACAGGAAAGAAAAAGATATAGAAAGGAAGGCGACAATGAGGTGTTTGAAGGATGTGTGATGCCAGGACTATGGAAGCCTTGGGACTAGGAAAGAAGTTGTATTCTAGTTTCTATTGTCTTTTGTTATGTTAGAAGTATTTGAGATAGTACATGATATTGTGATGTGATTAGGACATCGTAGATGAATTGTGATATGGTGTGATGAGTTGTGGTATTGTTTTCTTTATTTTGGATTTATTATACTGCGTGGTTGATTGATATATGTTCCAGCCGCTTGTGGCTGAGTATATATTGCATGTATTGTTGAATATGGTCACCGGTACAGGGGAGACTCTGCTGAAATTTTTCGGTAGGATTTCCATGTGATTTTTAATCATACCGGTTAAGTAGAGTTAGTAGTTAAGTAACGGTCATCCTTAGAGAGTAGTAGTAGTAAGAAGGGTGGTCGTTACATGAATAGACCCCAAGTTAAGTTAGGGTAAAACCACAAAAATAACATAAAATTTTTACAAGTATAAAAATTTAAAAAATTAAGTACAAAAATTTTAAAATTATACTGCCCTCCCCCTAGACTCATCTTTATTACTCCCCCTTTTGATCACACATTAAAAATGAGGCACATTAAAAAATTCTACTTAACAATAATAAAAAGTTTAAGGGACAGAAAAAAACATTAAAGTTTAAGCTTAAAAAAATAACATATTTAAGGAAAAAAAATCATATAAAGTTGAAATTATCGTTAAAAAATTCTAAAAAAAATTTTCATTAAGAAAACTTTAACATTTAAAAATTTTCTTACAGTTAAGTGATAAAGTTCTTGGAAAAATTAACTTTTAAATAATTTCTAACAAAATTTTGACAAACATTTGAAAGCATTTTATAACAACTAATTCATAGAAAATTTTCTAACAACAAAAAATTGTTTAGATTAAAGTTTCAAAAAAATAAATTTTAATGATCAGACTTTTTCTAATAGAAATTTTAACAAGCAATTTAAAATATTAGTTAAATGTTTCATAGTAACTCAATTAAACATTTATTTCGATAATTGGCTTCTAGCATGTGGTGAGATACTAGGTCTTCTTAGTTATTGGAACAATAACCACTTTCTATACAAAACCTTTTAAAGAAATTAAATATTTAGTTTTCTCTCTGAAGACCCTTAGTTCAAAAAAATAATCAATCTAAATATGATTTTGGAACCCAAAATAGATTCTCCTATAGGATTAATCAAGAATTTTTTAGGAATATATTTCTGTGATATTTTCCTAATTTGACCCTTATGATATATAATATACCAGTTAAATCCTCACAAATTTCTAAAATTAAAAGTAATAAAAGTTGAGCATGACGACTTTTCAAATTTTCTATTTCCTTTTTTAATTTTTCCTTTTTTTGTTTTTACTTTGTCAAAATCTTCTAATCGACAGGAACTAGCTAAGGTTGTTTTTAACTCATTATTTTCTTTTTCTGATTTATAATAATATTTCGATAATAGTTTTATAAATTGAAATGGCATGTCAAGAGGAAGAGACCGTTCTTAACTTATCTTGTTGATCCTACAATCTGAAGCTCCCCCTGAAGTGTTGCTTTCTTCCGATGTCACTCCTCCTTCATTGATATTCTCGATGCTCATTTCGAACGAGCTTGCTTCATCTTCGTTTTCTTAGTGACATGCCATTAGTACGATTCAGGCATAGGTCTCAATTTCTGATTCTGATGAGGTTTCATCCCATGTCACTTTTGGGTTCTTATGCCTTTTCTGGGTTGGTCTCTTGTCCGTGCTTGTGTCCTTATTCTTCAATTTTGGGTAGTTATTTTTCACATTCCCTTCTTCATTGCACTGGTAGCACTTTACCTTTCTTTTCCTTCTTTTAACCTACACTTGATTAAATTTATTAGATTTAAATAATTTTTAAAATTTTCTTACCATTAACGTCGTTTCATCATTGTCAAGTAATGTCTCAGAATCTGGTTTGTCCCTTTTAGCTTTTAAGGCAATGTTTTACCTTGATTCCTTCTTTAGACTTGCACATCTTGACTCATGGATTTCAAAAGTTGAAAAAAGTTCTTCTAAAGTGCTTACCTCTAAATTCTTAGAGATGAAATACGCATCTACTAAGGTCGACCATTCCGTAGTCCTAGGAAATGCGTTAAGTGCATACCTTAGTGAATCTCAGTTGGTGATGAGCTCCTTGATTCTTGAGTGAAGTGTTGGTTAGCCCTAGGAAGATCGTACCGGTTCCACTGTACAAAAATTCTATACAAGTGTCGAACCTTTCCTAAACAACCTATTATGTTCTTTAGAAGTTAAATTAGGAATCGCAAACGAAACTTAACATTATTGATTCCAAATTTAACTTATCTGTTTTTAATGGTTTAGACTTGGATCGCAAGCGGAACTTAACACTATTGATCCAAATTCACCTATGTTATAAATTTAATTAAATATTAATTTCCAAAATTGGCTTCCAGGACTGCATGGCGAGGCACATGACCTTCTTGGGTATGGGAGCATCCACCACCGCCTAGACAAAGCCTTTTAAAGAAATTTAATATTTAATTTCCTTATATAACTCTAGGTTTAACCAAAAGGAACAATCAAATCACAAATTTGAAAAATAAAAAAAATACAAACTCGAAACAAATCCGAAAAACTAGAATCTAATGTCTCTTGTGTTTGGAATTCATACAAAAGAAAAACTAGTATGATGCGGAAAATAATTACTAGTTATATCTTCCTTTGTATGCAACGACCTCTTGATCTTCTACCGTATTCCTCTTCTTATCCCGGACGTTATGTGGCCAACGATCTACCGAGATGAGAACTACCCAAGCCCTTCTCCTTCTTCCTTGCAAGTTTCGGCCAAACCATGAATCCTCCAAGGATGTAGAATTTCGGCCGCCACCACCAAGCTCTAAGGGATGCAAGAAACAAAGCCTCCTTTCTCTCCTTCTTCTCCTAGCTAGAACCGACCACCATCAAAAGCTCCAAGAAAAGGATGAAACTGGCCACTAAAGAAGAAGAGAAGAGGAGAGGGAGAACCTCTAGGGTCGGCCACAACCAAGGAAGAGAGGGAGGAAAAATAAAATAGAGTTGCCACCCATGAAAGCACCTCTACCCCCTCTTTTATAATCCTTGGTCTTGGCAAATAAGGAAATTTAAATAAAAACTTCCTTAATTCCTTTGCCATGAAAAGGAAAATTTAATTAATTAAAAATAATTTCCTTTTCTTAATTATAATGGTCGGCCACCTTAAGAGCTTCCAAAATAGGCAAGTTTTAAACAAAATTAAAACTTCCTTATTTGTTTTCGGAAATTTTAAAAATAAAATTCCTCTAATAATTTATCCCTTCATGGTTGATTATAAAAGGAAATTTTATAAATTAAAATCTCTCTTATTAAAACATGTGGATGATTTCTAAAAGGAAAGTTTTCTCTAAAATTAAAATCTCCTTTCAATCTACCAATAAGGAAAGATATCTTATCTTTTTTTATTATTTTGTAGAAACTTATAAAAGGAAATATTTAATTTTAAAACTCTCTTTTAAAACCATGGAATCCACATAAGAAAAATTTTAAAATTTAAAATCCTTTTAAATTGATTAGGGTCGGCCAGTTATGCTTGGGCTCCAAGCATTGGCCAGCCATATACTTGGCTCATCCTATTGGTCTTGGCCGACCCTAGCTTGGGCTCTAAGCTAGCTTGGCCGACCCTATTAGGATAGGTAGGAAGGTGGGTATAATTCTCTATAATTAAGAGGCTACGATAGGGACCGAGAGGAGGAATTGATTTTGGTCTCCCGATGAAATTAAGCTTCCCGTGTTCGCCCCGAACAATCAACTTAATTTCATCAATATAATTCATACCACTAAAGAATTATTATTGAACTACCGCACCAATCCCAAATTACATTTTGGGCTCCTTCTTATTATGAGTATGTTAGTCTCCCTATGTTTAAGATGTCGAATGTCCACTAATTAATTGAGTTACTGACAACTCATTTTAATTAATGTCTTAGTCCAAGAGTAGTACCACTCATCCTCATCGTCATGTCGGACTAAGCCCACCTGTAGGGTTTAACATGACAATCCTTATGAGCTCCTCTTGGAGACATTCTCAACCTAGATTACTAGGACACAGTTTCCTTCTATAATCAACAACACACACTATAAGTAATATTATTTCCCAACTTATCGGACCTATTGATTTATCGAGCTAAATCTCACCCTTTGATAAGTCAAAGAAATAAATACTAAATATATGTGCTTGTTATTATATTGAGATTAAGAGCACACACTTCCATAATAACTAAGGTCTTGTTCTTTTATTAAGTCAGTATAAAAAGAACTTACCTTAAATAGTCTTGCTCAATACACTCAAATTGTACTAGTGTAATTTACTAGTCAAGATAAACTAATACCTAATTACACTATGACTATTCCAATGGTTTGTTCCTTTCCATCTTAGTCGCGAGCTACTATTTATAATTTACAAAAAATCGATAACATGATCTTCTGTGTGTGACACCACACACCATGTTATCTACAATATAAATTAATTGAACAACTATAAAATGTAGACATTTTTGACCAATGTGATTCTTTTATTTTAAAATAAATGTTTACAAAAGCTAGGCTTTTAGTATACATTCCAACAATCTCCCACTTATACTAAAAGCCTATGCTGTCATTTATCCTGCCATACATCTTATTCCCAACCCTTCAACATGCCCATCAAAAGTTCTTGCCTTAAGGGCCTTAGTGAAAAGATCCAGGTTATCATCTGATGCAATCTAGGCGGCAACAATTTTTTCTCGTTATTCAATATCTCGTATTGGGTGGTACTTGCGCTCTATTGTGTTTACTTCCCTTATGGACTTATGGTTTCTTCAAGTTTACTACTGTACCACTATTATTACAATAATTTTTGGGCAAACCACAAATCATGTCTAAGTCCATCATGAAGTTTCTGAGCCATATAACTTCTTTGGCTGCCTCAGAGGCTGCCACATACTCAGCTTTTATGGTGGAGTCCGAAAAGTACCTATGCTTAACACTCCTCCATAATTATGGCTTCACCTCCTAAAGTAAACATAAAACCCTGAGGTTGACTGTCACGCCCCAGAGGAGTCTCTGTCCGAAGAAATTTCGGCAGCATCTCCCCTGTACGGGTGACAATCTGAAACATTACTACATACAAAATATACCTCAGCCACACTCGGCTGGAATATATATACAAAATATAAACAACATGACACACAGTTTAATATACTCAGCCTACCCGGCTGGACAAAAATGAAATAAACACAACCACGCAGATTATATCATCAACCCACTCGGCTGGAACAAAATAAGTACCACCATGCAGTTTAATAAGCCTACATGGCTGAACGTAAACACACAGCAGTGGAAGACATAAAGCGATACGAACGTAAAACTAACGACACTAACAAAAACACCTGTCATCACAGACTTTACCCAAAATTCACATCGACTTGTTGAAAAACAAAACACACCAAATCAATATACCACTCCAAACGATAACAAAACCAAAACGAAAACTATCCTCGAGTGTGACGTAGGACCCAAGACTGGCAACCGGCATCTCTCCAAGCATCCATGACTCATCTATCTGTTACCTGGCGAAAGAAAACCATTTTGTGGGGTGGTGAGTATTGGAACTCAGCGGGTAAAGAAAGAGATAGTGCATGAACATATGAACCAATAGAGAATGCCAAAAGGAATACAGTCTCATAAGAAGAATAGCAGATACTATAATAGAACCAAAATAAATGCTCATACCTGAAGCCATATCCTAGGCTAGGTATAGTAGATCAGAACTGGTACTAATCTGTTACAGTACTGCTCATACTACAGAGGTAATAAGCAAGGTATATACAAATTTCCAATGAATAAACCAAAGTCTAAACATCTACAATGAGAATATATCTCAACATAAGTAAACATATCAGCATATGTGAACAACAGCAGTAAGTAAGCAATAACAACATATATAGACAGCAGCAGCCAAAATAAATATAATAATAAACAGTGTATGCACGGATGGCCACTCCCGCCCACCTCTCCGCACCATGACCCCTGTATGGTCGAGAGGTCGAGTCAGTGACAGACTGTACACCACTCCAGCTACCACTCACACGAGTGGCCGAGGGGACAGTTGCATAGTAGCTAACTAGCTACATCTGCGACGGGGTCCCTGCTGCTTGTACTCCAGCTACCACTCACACGAGTGACCGAGTGCGGCACGACAGGACAAGCGGCATCAACTCCAGCTACCACTCTCTCGAGTGGCCGAGGATGCGGCATGCATGCAATGACATGATGCGAACAATGCAACAGTCATCATACCAATATAAGCAGAAACAGGTATGCTACATGAAGCCAGCATGCTCAATATAGTACATAAATAAACAACAGTCAAAGCATAAAAACATGGTATCTAGTATCTGCTACTGATCATAGACAACAATAAGAGACTGTATAGATATGGAACGAATTTCTCAAAGATTGCGTGGAAGTATCAAGCGCAGGAAAGTAAGAGTGGAGTCAGGGTAAACAGTCCTTATCTAAAATAATTCATGCACCAAGTTCAAAGAACTACATAATCAAGGTAAGAAGTACCCGCCTTATATGTAGATCACGCTGAAACTATCCTTTCATCAAAATACTAGTCTCGAACTAAAGTCCTGCATCACATGAGTAATTTATATAATTATATATACATCAATAGCTACATTCAAAATAAATAGCTAACCCTAGGTGATCAATTTCCCAGTCTGTTGATCAAAATCATTGTAATTTCCATTTTAACTTATGTCATCTAAGAACTAACTGCACATTAGATTCTTAATTACCCTTAAACCTTCCATAATTGCTTAGAATGAGACAACTCTACACCTTCCATTATCAATTTAGATTAGGTTTAAGCATGTTTCAACTTCCAATCTACACTAGCATAGTAGCCCCTATCCATAACCCTAATATGATACCAATCCATTTCAACAAAACACCCATATACATTTACTAGTTAACCATAAGCTAAGCATCCAACTGATAGGATGAAAATCGTCTAACCAATCTGTGAACTATGCAACTCTACTTAAGAATTAGCATACAACCCCAATCCAATACGAGAAAACAAAGCAATACCAAAACCGACAATCCACAACCAAATTGAAGATTAGAGCAACATAGTTCAAAATCGGAAATCCTCTCAATCCAATAAATCAATTCCAAATCCTTCCAAACGAAGCATAAGCAGATAATAGAGCAGAACAAATCTTCTTGGAGTCAACCGAAAACCAAGCCAAACCTGATCCCATGAAATGTCCTAATTCCGTGATGAAACCGAGAGGAAACCCACAATCGCTCAAGAACATCCAAAAGGAAACAGTCAAATCACATCCATTATGAACAGAACACCTCACGTTCAACCAATCAACATCACAATGAAACCATGCAATCCACAAAGAAAACCCGATTAAACTTCTCTAAATAGGGCAGTAAGTTGAGCAACCCATACGGAAATCAGGAACAACCTCTAACCCATGCTGAGCTACCACGGAAACACACTTCTATACCTACTAGGGGAAAACTACTTACTGGATAGCTCTTGTTGCGGTCGGAGGTGGAAGAGATCCGGCTGTCGTCTCTAGGATAGGGAGAAGTCGGTCGTCGCTAGGGCACAAGGGCAGCGGCGGTGTAGTGGCGATCGACGCCAGGGCACAGCTGGGGTCGACGTCGAGTAGAGGTGGCCGGCGACGTCTGTGGGCGAGGCTCAGGGAGGAGGAGAAGAGCTGGAGGTGGATTTGGGGAGAAGGTCCGGCGGAGGGGAAGGATGGCATCGCGCGAGGGGCTCGGGGAAGAGAAGGATCAGCGTGAATGGGAAAAAGAAAACCTAGGTTAGATATTTTATACCTAAGCTTTAATTAACCAACTTTAGGTTAATTTAATCAATCAACTCCTAACTTAATTGGGATATCTAAATGGTCGTTTACCCAGCCTATAAATTTATCCCCTTAAATTCATTATACGAGCTCCAATTAATTCCCAGAAAATTTCTAAAATTTCCTAAAAATTCTAATAAAATTATTTGTCAAATAACTTTATTATTTAATTATTATTTGGGTACCGTATTTTACATTGACTCACTATTGTCCCTATCTGATTGGAAGTCAAAATCCGTGTAACCCACAGGGATCAAATTATCTGCCTTATAAGCTAGCATATAATCTCTAGTTCCTCTAAGGTACTTTAATATATGCTTTATGGCAGTCTAGTGTCCTGGTCCTGGGTTACTTCGATATCTGCTAACTATGCCCTGGGCAAAATAGATATCCGGCCTCGTGCACAACATAGTATACATTAGGCTTCCTACAGCCGAAGCATAAGGAACTGCCTTCATGTCCTCTATCTCTTTTGATGTCTTCGGAGACATTTCTTTTGATAAAGCTATTCCATGCCTGAAAGGTAGAAAGCCTTTCTTGGAGTCTTGCACGAACTAGGATTGTATCGATTTATGAAGCTTGGGATAAGCATAACATTTTTTTCTTGTGATCCCTTATTACTTTGATCGCGAGAATATGTGCGCATTCTCCCAAGTTCTTTATATCGAATTACTTGGACAACCATACCCTTACTTCCGACAACACTTTGATATTGTTTCCAACTACTAAAAATGTTATCTACGTATAGTACAAGAAATACCACCATGTTTCCATCACACTTTTTGTATACACAATACTTATCCGGTTAAATAAATCCATAGGTCTGGATTACTTCATTAAACTGGATGTTCCAAGACCTTGAAGCTTTGCTTCAGTCCATAGACTGATTGAGGTTGCACAAAAGATGCCCTTTACCCTTTGCAATGAACCCCTCTGGTTGCTTTATATGGATGCTTTCTTCAAGACTTCTATTAAGGAAAGCTGTCTTGACATCCACTTGCCAAATCTCATAATCCATATGAGCAGCAATAGATAAAAGAATCCGAATAGATTTAAGCATGGCTACCGGTAAAAGGTTTCCCTTTTTCAACAAGTCTTGCTTTGAAAGTTTATACTTTCCCGTCTGTCCTTCTTTTTCTATTGTAGACCTAATGGCTTTTACACATTTGGTAATTTTTCAAGCTCCCTGACTTTATTAGAATACATGTATTCTAATTCTGTACTCATTGCTCTTTGCCAAGATGCTACATCTTTATCTTGGAGCACTTCGTCATATGTCCGGGGATCAGGTTCATGTTCACCAGGGATCAAGTCCAAAGACTCTCCCAAAACATGAATTTTTCAGGTTGCCTAACAACCCTCCCACTACGACGAGGCATTGTGTATCATTTGTGATACGTGTTGCAGTTTCTTATGATATTTCATCTTGTACAATTGGTACTAGATTAGACGCGCCCTTTATTATTTCCTTAAGAACAAATTTACTTATGGGCTTGTGGTTTATTACATAGCCATCTTCTAAAAATCGGGCATTGGTGCTAACAATGACCTTCTAATTTTTAGGACTATAAACCTCCTTTCGTTTCTCTAGGATATCCCACAAACAAGTGAACATCTGTCCAACTTATCAGTGTCTCCCTTCAGCACATGTGTTGGACTACCCCAAAATTGAATATGCTTTAAACTAGGCTTACGTCCATTCTACAATTCTATGGGAGTAGAGGGTTTTGACTTAGAAGGTACTATATTCACTTTCATTTTCAGAGTATATCCTCAGAACGAATTTGATAATTCTGAATAACTCATCATTAATCTAACTATTACCATAAGAGTCCTATTGCTTCGTTCTACTACACCATTCTGTTGGGGTGTACCAGGTGTAGTCAGTTGGGATTGAATTCCGACTTCTGATAAGTGACTCCTAAACTCTCCTAAGAGATACTCGTCACTATGATCTTACCGTAGTGTCTTGATACTTTTACCTTGACGTTTCACTGTATCAGCCTCGTACTCTTTGAACTAATCAAAGTACTTAGACTTACGGTGCATCAAGTAAATGTATCCTTATCTTGAATAGTCGTTTATAAAAGAGACGACATATTCGAAATCACCTCTTGCATGGATAGACAAAGGACCACACAAATCAGAATGAACTAATTTCAACATATCTTTGGCTCTATACCCCTTAGACTTAAAAGCTTCTTGGTTATTTTTCCTTCCAAGTAAGACTCGCAGGTTATTGGAAACTGGCCACTAAAAAAGAAGAGAAGAGGAGAGGGAGAACCTCTAGGGTCGGCCACAACTAAGGAAGAGAGGGAGGAAAAATAGAATAGAGTTGTCACCCATGAAGGCACCTCTACTCCCTCTTTTATAATCCTTGGTCTTGGCAAATAAGGAAATTTAAATAAAAACTTCCTTAATTCCTTTGCCATGAAAAGGAAAATTTATTTAATTAAAAATAATTTCCTTTTCTTAATTATAATGGCCGGCCACCTTAAGAGCTTCCAAAATAAGCAATTTTTAAACAAAATTAAAACTTCCTTATTTGTTTTCAGAAATTTTAAAAAAAAAATTTCTAATAATTTATCCCTTCATGGTTGGTTATAAAAGGAAATTTTATAAATTAAAATCTCTCTTATTAAAATATGTGGATGATTTCTAAAAGGAAAGTTTTCTCTAAAATTAAAATCTCCTTTCAATCTACAAATAAGGAAAGATATCTTATCTTTTTTTATTCTTTTGTAGAAACTTATAAAAGGAAATAATTAATTTTAAAACTCTCTTTTAAAACCATGGAATCCACATAAGAAAATTTTTAAAATTTAAAATCCTTTTAAATTGATTAGGGCCGGCCACTTATGCTTGGGCTCCAAGCATTGGCCGACCATATACTTGGCTCATCCTATTGGTCTTGGCCAGCCCTAGCTTGGGATCCAAGCTAGCTTGGCCAACCCCATTAGGATAGGTAGGAAGGTGTGTATAGGTGGGTATAATTCTCTATAATTAAGAGGCTACGATAGGGACCAAGAGGATGAATTGGTTTTGGTCTCTCGATGAAATTAAGCTTCCCGTTTCGCTCCGAACACTCAACTTAATTTCATCAATAATTATTCATACCACTAAAGAATTATTATTGAACTACCGCACCAATCCCAAATTACGTTTTGGGCTCCTTCTTATTATGAGTGTGTTAGTCTCCCTGTGCTAGATGTCAAATGTCCACTAATTAATTGAGTTACCGACAACTCATTTTAATTAATGTCTTAGTCCAAGAGTATTACCACTCATCCTCATCGTCATGTCGGACTAAGTCTTCCTGTAGGGTTTAACATGACAATCCTTATGAGCTCCTCTTGGGGACATTCTCAGCCTAGATTACTAGGACACAATTTCCTTCTATAATCAACAACACACGCTATAAGTAATATCATTTCCCAACTTATCGGACCTATTGATTTATCAAGCTAAATCTCATCCTTTGATAAGTCAAAGAAATAAATATTAAATATATATGCTTGTTATTATATTAGGATTAAGAGCACACACTTCCATAATAACTAAGGTCTTGTGCTTTTATTAAGTCAGGATAAAAAGAACTTACCTTAAATGGTCCTGCTCAATACACTCAAAGTGTACTAGTGTAATTTACTAGTCAAGATAAACTAATATCTAATTACACTACGACTATTCCAATGGTTTGTTCCTTTCCATCTTAGTCACGAGCTACTGTTTATAATTTACAAAGAACCGATAACATGATCTTCTGTGTGTGACACCACACACCATGTTATCTACAATATAAATTAATTGAACAACTATAAAATGTAGACATTTTTTACCATTGTGATTCTTTTATTTTAAAATAAATGTTTACAAAAGCTAGGCTTTTAGTATACATTCCAACATGAAGGTGTGCCACAGTTTTGCCTTCTTCTAACCGGAGGTTACTGATCTGGTTCTGGAGCAGTTCTCGTCTCACTAGTTTTGCCTCCATGATCTTTTCGTGTAGTTCTAGGAATTTCTGCTAGAGCTCCTTGGCTGACTCGTATGCTCCAATACGATTGAATTCTTGAGGTGGTAAAATGCTAAGCAGATAAAACTCTGCTTTGCCATTTGTCACGAAGTCGACTTGCTCCTTTTTCGTTCATTGATATTCTTCTTTGTTTTTCAGAGCTACAAAACCATATTTTATAATGATTAATAATTCAAAATCTATTTTAAAAATACTTCCATCTTTTTCTTCACGCTCACAAATTCCCCCTCAAACTTCGGTGGATTGATGTTTGATCCGGTCATCTCATGTGCTTTGTTCGGCGGTTAATCCTCCTGAAGTGGACTTGGCCCTGATACTAATTGATGGACCTTTGACGACCGACTAGAGGAAGGTGAATATCCCTATAAAATTAAATGAACCTTCCTCGAACTTTGCAACTTAATAAACTAACACTTACATAAAAGAATTAAGAGACTTAAATAAAGAAAAGAAGAGGTACAAATAATTTACTTGGTTACAACTGGGAAGGTTGTTAATCCAAGGAAGTTGAATGCTTACTAAACTCTCCTTCAGGCGGAGAAACCTCTTTACAACAATTAAAATACTAGATTATAGAACAAAACTGAATAAAAATCAATCACAAGTGTTGTGTTTTAGCTTCTGGGACCAAAGCTATATTTATAGCCCTGGTCGAGGTGCCTGGAAGGGTTAGAGGTGCCTGGGGGATAAATTTTTATCCCCATCATAACGAAACATGATAAAAACCTGCTTCGGGGGCTCGAAATTGGAAAGTCAATATTAAGTTGACTTTTTATCCTAGCCTTCCGCTCCGGCTCTAGTTGCATTGGTCTGGGTCTTCTACTCTGGCTCCGCTCGCTTGGGTGATTTCGACCATCTGGAATAGGACTCACCCAAAACTATTTTCCAGCCTTCGAGCAAACTTCTGCTCCAGCTTCTCGTATAGGATCGCTGGCGGCCGGCTAGAGGGGGTTATTAATCCAAGGAAGTTGAAAAGCACACTAAATTCTCCTTCAAGTGGAGAAGCATCTTTATGTTGGAGCAATCGACTTCTAGGATTTCGATGTTTGACAATATACCTAAGTCTAGTCAGGTTGACCAAGGGTTGATCCAAACAGGAGTTGATGTTTAGAAGACAGAAGTCTAATCAGGACTAGATGACTAGCAAAGGTAAGTCCTAACTGGAGGTTAGACAAAGTGGAAGTCCTGGTGAGTGAAGTCAGGCCCTAGTGAGTGAAGCTAGGCGGTGGAAGTCCTGGTGAGTAAAGTCAGGCCCTAGTGAGTGAAGCTATGTGGTGGAAGTCCTGGTGAGTGAAGTCGGACCCTAGTGAGTGAAGCTAGGTGTTGGAAGTCCTAGTGAGTGAAGTCGGACCCTAGTGAGTGAAGTTGGGTAGTGGAACTCCTGATGAGTGAAGTGTGCGGTTGACCGGATCAGCTCTTGAAATCTGCTAACATTGTCTTACTTTATTATTTTATCTATTGTGCTAACTCAGTATTGTAGGGATGTCCAATTAGGTCAACGAGCTAATTGGATAGCTGGCATGAGATCCAGACAGGTTGACTGACTGATCGGATGTCTGGCAAGATAGTAAGTTAAGGTAAGTCATTAGAGGAGAGTGACTTGGTGAGAACACGTTCCCCGTTTAAGGGAACAGTATGCGTCCATCTAACTTAGATCCATTTTGGAAATCTAAGTTTAGATCTTGACTAGATTCTGGTTTCAAGAAGACAGAATCTAATTACTACTCTATTTGTTATATTATGTTAACTTTGTTTTGTAGGGTAGTATAATTTTTATTGCCTCAGATACCCTTTTCTTGTAGGAAAAAGAGTTGTTGGAAAAGGGGGGTCCAGGCGCCCAGAAGGGATCCAAGAGCACACAGCTGGTCTGGGCGCTCGGAATGTAGTGGCTTATCTGCTCACCAATTTGGAGTGTGATGATTGGTTGGCTGACGTCATAGTCCAGGTGCTCAGAAGGGATCCGAGCACCCAGGATTGCTTATATAAGCAGTCTTCCACCAAGAGTCAAACACAACTTTCTACCATAATTGCTCTATTGCGCACTACTCCAAAGATGCTCCTGCGACCCTGCGAAACACCTCCAACAACCTGCAACTTAGTTTTAATTTCCTTGTTGTCAGTAATTTAGTTTTATAGTTCTTGTACTAATCTTGTAACTCTTTTGACAAACTATTAGTGAATTGCCCAATGAAAGCACTCGATGAGTGCGGGCCTTGGAGTAGGAGTCGACGAAGGCTCTGAACCAAGTAAAAACTTGGTGTGTTAACATTATTCTTATTTTTCTATTTCCGCTGCTTACTCGATTAAGTTTCAATGATTGTTATTCACCCCCCTCTAGCGAACTTTACGATCCAATATTTTACAGCAATTAAAGCACTCAACAAGCAAAACTAGACAGAAGAAGTTGTTTACAAGTGTTCTGCTTTAGCTTCTAGAACTATGGCTATATTTATAGTCCTGGTCAGGGTGCCTGGAAGGGGATAAAACTTTATCCCCATCACAACGGATCGCGTTTGAGGTGATCCGTATAACAATCTGGGTCCAGGCATTGGAAGGATTCTGGGCACCTAGAGTCCGGCGAGTCTAGGCGCCCGAACTGGGTCTAGGCGCCCAAACCAAGAAAGTCAACCTTCTGTTGACTTTTGGTCCTAGTCTTTCGCTCGCCTTGGTCTGGGTCTTCTGCTCCGACTCTACTCACTTGGGCGATCTCAGACATCTAGAATAAGGCTCACCCAAACCCAACTTCCGACCTTCAAGCAATCTTCTAATCTGGCTTCTCGTCCCTTGGAATCATTGCGCGCCTCCTTCTCGTCCGCCCACGTACTCTTCCGCAGTACCTCGTCCCTCAAACGCACTGAGCCCGTCGGCTCTCTCTCGTGTCTTCCTTTTCGCTAGCTGTATTTATTGCTCGACTTCCTGTGCTCCTAAGTTCTTGCACACTTAGACACAGGGGTTAAAAACTAATAGGAATTAACCTGACTTGGTTGATCACATCAAAACTACCATGGGGTGCTTACATCTCGTCCCTTGAAAACACCCTGTGCCTCCTTCCTATCCGCCCGCGTACTCTTCCGCAGCACCTCGTACCACGGACGCACCGAGCCCATCGGCTCTCTCCTGTGCCATCATTCTTGCTAGCTACATCTTTCGCTCGACTTCCTATGCTCCTAAGTTTCTGCACACTCACACACAAGGGTGAAATACCAACTGTTGGTGCGGGAAGCATCCGACGATCAAGCCTCAGTTTTGATAATGGCAAAGGATTCAAAGTTAAGATGTGTGGTGATCTAACAAGGTTCATGGAGCTTGCAGGAAAGTCCTAAGTGATACTTAGGCAAAAGTCCTAGCTGCGGCTAGGTAGGTGAAAAACCTAGGGGGTGGTAACCCTAGGTCCTAGGGGGAGGTAACCCTAAGTGGAGGAAAATCCTAAGGAAGGGTAACCTTAGGTCCTAGGGGGTGGTAACCCTAGGTGGAGAAAAACCCTAGGGGGCGGTAACCCTAGGTCCTAGGAGGTGGTAACCCTAGGCGGAAAGTCCAGTCGGTCTGGAGGACCGGACTGACATCAGGTAAATCTCCTGAGTGGAGTAGGTGAGGACACGTTCCCCGTAGAGGGAACAGTAGGCGTCAGGTCGACCTAGGATTTTCGGTCGGAAACTTGAAGTCAGACCCGGTCAGTCCGATGACTGACAATTTTATTTATCGTATTATCTTTTTGTGTTCTAACTCTGTTTTGCAGGAAACTAATATTTTTGTGCAGGGTTAGAACTGACCGGGATCAGTCGACTGAACCTTGGATTCGGTCGACCGAACCTCCAAGCTACCAGATCAGATCTCCAGAAGTTGGACCGGGCTCGACCAGGGATCGGTCGACCGGACCTCGGGATCCGTCGACCGAACCTGGGATAGGTGTCGACTAGATCAAGCCGAGGTGTGCGGGTCAGAGGAGACTGATCGATCGACCGGACCCTAGGATCGGTCAACCGAATGCAGGGATAGAGTTTTGACCAGATCGAAGCGGAGCGACAGATCGACGGATCAGATGCGGTGGAGATCATCCGATCGGTCGACCGAACGTGAGGATCGGTCGACCGATCAGCTTCGGGTCAAAGCTGATCCCGAGACTTGGGGATCTAGATCAGACCTTGCAGAGCTATAAAAGGAGGCCTCGAGGTGCAGCTCAAATCATTGAATTCGAACAAGAAAACTGCGCTCTTTCGTGTGCTGCTGCTAACGCCTCAACAACGTTCTGCTACTCCAACGAATCAACTCCAAAGTTCTCTATTCTTCTTTTCGTTGGTATAGTTTCTTTATTGCACTAATTGTACTCTAGATTGTAATAATTCTGATATTATAGTTGTTGCCCACCGAAAGCGGTCAAGGACCGCGGGCCTTCGAGTAGGAGTCGCTATAGTCTCCGAACGAAGTAAAACACTTGCGTCTCTGTGTGTTTTCTTTTACTTTCTGCTTTGTTTCTATTCTGTGTTTTAATTCGATAAAATAGCCACGAGCGTTATTCACCCCCCCCCCCTCTAGCGCTTTCGATCCATCAATTGGTATCAGAGCGGGGTCGTTTTGAATCGGTGCAACCACCATTCAAAATAAATTTTTTCGTGGTATTTTCAGATTTTACGGAGTCAAGTAGAATTTAGCTTTATAGCTATATTCTAATTCTTTTCTCGAATCGATTTTTGCTCGAGGTTGGTACAATACCACCTGAGTTCGTATTCTGTTTTTATATACTTCCCGCACTACTAATCCAGGACCAAGTCCTGGAATTTTCTTGTTGTTTATTTCTTTTTAGTTAATCTGAAATGGCTCTTCAAGAAGGCTACAGTACAGCCTGCCCCCCGCTATTCACCGGAGACGACGTCGGGTACTGGAAGGGTCGGATGGAGGCATATCTCCAGACTCATTTTGAAGTCTGGATGATAGTCAAAACCGGACTCCAACTACCAACTGATAGCGCCGGCAAACCACTACCATACGAGGACTGAGACGCATCTCTGATTAAGAAGGTGGAAGCTAATGCCAAGGCGACCTGCACCCTCCAGTGTGGCCTATCAAAAGAAGAACTCAACCGCGTCGGCCCCTTCAACAGTGCCAAGGAGTCATTGGAGAAGCTCATTGAACTTCACGAAGGAACGTCTGACACTAAAGTAAGTAAAAGAGACCTAATCTTTAATAAATTATTTAATATCAAACTGCAGGAAGGTGAGACAGCTGCCCAACTCCACTCCCGGATTCAAGATCTGCTCAACGGTCTTCATGCAATTGGACAAAAGGTAGATAACCGGGACATCATAAGGTATTCTTTAAACGCCTTTCCTAGGAACACCTTGTGGGCATCCATGGTAGATGCCTACAAGGTTTCTAAGGACTTATCTACCATTAAGTTAGATGAACTTTTTGCAGAATTCGAACTTCATGAACAGACTAATGCACGCCCGACTGAGAAAGGGTTGGCTTTGGTTGCAGGATCAGGGAAAATGCGCGAATCAAAGATAAAGCGCAGAACCGAACCGGAGTCAGAAGAAGAATCAGATTCGGAAGACGACGACGAGCTTACAACCGAAATAGTCAACCTGGTAAAGAAACTCTGCAAAAAGAAGGGCTTCAACAAAAAGGATGTCAGAAAGGCCATCCTGTCCAAAGAAGTCCAACCAAGCTCGAAGGCCAAATTCGAAGTGACCTGCTACGGGTGCAATCAGAAGGGGCACATCAAGGCAAACTGCCCGAACCAAAAAGATCCAAAGAAACCAAGGAGGAAGAAGGCCTTGAAAGCAACGTGGGACGAGTCTTCTTCCGAGGAATCCGACGACGAAGAACTCGAGCAGACGAATTTTCTCGCGTTGACAGCCCGGGACTACACCAACGAATCCGGAAGCGAGGACGAATCGGAAGCCGAGTCCGAGAGAAGCCACGGATCCACATTCGTTTTCGAAGGGCCAAACCCTTCTGTAAGTACAAACCGTTTATATAGCTTGATTAATTACTTAATGCATAAAGTAGCTAAGTCTAAAATTCGAATCAAGTCGCTTCTAAAGGAGGTAACACTCCTTAAAGAAATGACTAATAACAAAACTTTGACTGATCCAGTTCAGACTGGAACCTCAACTCAAGTTCAAAAACTTGAGAAAGAGAATTCCAACCTGAAAAGTCAAGTCAAGGATTTGAAGACAACCTTAGAATGATTTTCTTTGGGATCCAAGAATCTTGACTTGATTCTTGGAACACAAAGGGCAATCTACAATAGAACTGGACTAGGATACAAATCGAAAAAGAAGTATAAGTCATATTTATCTCTCATACAAAGAACAAATAGAAAAATGGTCAAAGCATGGGTTGCCAAGTCCAACCTGATCAATCAAGTTGGACTCGGACAATATTGGATTCCCAAGGATCAAATACATTACCTCGATAGACCATATCGAGGTTATGATCCAGGGGGAGCTAAAACGATTAAAATTCAAAATTAAAATCAAAAATTAAATTAAAATTCAAAATTAAAATCAAAATTTAAATTAAAATCAAAAAATTCAAAATTCAAAATTAAAATAAAAAATTAAATTAGAAAGTAAAATCAAATATTAAATTAAAAAATTAAAATCAACAATTAAATCAAAATTCGAAATTAAACATTCTAAATTCAATTGAAAATAGAAGGAGGATCCAGAATAGTTGGCGCCCGCAACTAAAGTACCCGACTGGGTAACCAAACTTAATCTACCCGAAATGGGTGAACAAGAGTAGACTACCCGGCAGGGTAATTTAAGTTAGATAAAATAGGCTATGTTTAACTTGACCCACGGTACTGGTGAAGTTTTTGGATGACAGTACGTTAGGGAAGCTTGGGCATCGCATGTCTAGGAAGATATGGCTTCGACCTGGTGCATTTGGCCAAGTGGAACTGACCGAAGCTATCCTTAAATGGATCTTAACTAGTTAGACCAAGGTTTAGTATTAAGTTCAATGGGTAGGACTATTTGGAAAACCTCGAAGGCATAGTTACTTTAATGAGTTCCTTGTGACTCACCATAACCCAGAAGTTTATCCAAAGAATGCTTACTTGTTGAGCCCAAACCTAAACCTGAATCTAACACAAAATTAAACATAATCCTAAAATTGAATCTCAATTCATCTCACAAAAAATTATAGGAGTCCCTGATTGAAAATTTAGATCGGGTGAGATGACTAAGAAAATCATTTAAAAAAATTAACTTAAATATTTTTCAAAATTAAAAATTAACTTAAATATTTTTCAAATTAAAATTAACTTAAATATTTTTCAAATTAAAATTAACTTAAATATTTTTCAAAATTAAAAATTAACTTAAATATTTTTTAAATTAAAAATTAACTTAAATATTTTTCAAATTTAAAAAAAATTGACTTAAATATTTTTTAAATTAAAAACTTAACTTAAATATTTTTCAAAATCAAAAATCAACTTAAATATTTTTCAAATTAAAATTAACTTAAATATTTTTCAAAATTAAAATTAACTTAAATATTTTTCAAAATTAAAAATTAACTTAAATATTTTTCAAATTAAAATTAACTTAAATATTTTTCAAAATTAAAAATTAACTTAAATATTTTCAAAAATTAAAAATTAACTTAAATATTTTTCAAGTTAATTTTTCAAATTAAAAATTAACTTAAATATTTTTCAAATTAAAAAAAAATTGACTTAAATATTTTTCAAATTAAAAAATTAACTTAAACATTTTTCAAAATCAAAAATCAAATTAATTTTTTTTAAAATTAAAATTAACTTAAATATTTTTCAAATTAAAATTAACTTAAATATTTTTCAAAATTAAAAATTAACTTAAATATTTTTCAAATTAAAATTAACTTAAATATTTTTCAAAATTAAAAATTAACTTAAATATTTTCAAAAATTAAAAATTAACTTAAATATTTTTCAAGTTAATTTTTCAAATTAAAAATTAACTTAAATATTTTTCAAATTAAAAAAAAATTGACTTAAATATTTTTCAAATTAAAAAATTAACTTAAACATTTTTCAAAATCAAAAATCAAATTAATTTTTTTTAAAATTAAAATTAACTTAAATATTTTTCAAATTAAAATTAACTTAAATATTTTTCAAAATTAAAAATTAACTTAAATATTTTTCAAATTAAAATTAACGTAAATATTTTTCAAAATTAAAAATTAATTTAAATATTTTTCAAATTAAAAATTAACTTAAATATTTTTCAAAATTAAAAATTAACTTAAATATTTTTCAAAATTAAAAACTAACTTAAATATTTTTCAAATTAAAATTAACTTAAATATTTTTCAAAATTAAAATTAACTTAAATATTTTTCAAATTAAAATTAACTTAAATATTTTTCAAAATTAAAAATTAACTTAAATATTTTTCAAAATCAAAAATTAACTTAAATATTTTTCAAAATCAAAAATTAACTTAAATATTTTTCAAATTAAAATTAACTTAAATATTTTTCAAAATTAAAAATTAACTTAAATATTTTTCAAAATCAAAAATTAACTTAAATATTTTTCAAATTAAAATTAACTTAAATATTTTTCAAAATCAAAAATTAACTTAAATATTTTTCAAATTAAAATTAACTTAAATATTTTTCAAAATTAAAATTAACTTAAATATTTTTCAAAATTAAAAATTAACTTAAATATTTTTCAAAATTAAAAATTAACTTAAATATTTTTTGAATTAAAAATTAACTTAGATATTTTTCAAAATTAACTAAAATTAAAAATTAATTTAAATATTTTTTTTCAAAATTAAGGACTTACGTCAATCAAATTGTCTTTTGATCCATCAACTACTTTATGTGTAGGAATTGGATCAATGGATGTTGGACAGTGGATGCTCCAGACATATGACTGGAGATAGGTTGAAGTTCACTAAGCTAAAACTAAAGAACCTAGGATCAGTTGCATTCGACAACGATGGAAAATTGAAAGTAATCGGAAAAGGTAATATCGAACTTAACTCCGATTTTATTATTCGAAAAGTATTATTAGTTGAAAATTTTAATTTTAATTTATTAAATATAAGCCAATTATGCGATACTGGTTACTCAGTTAATTTTACCAAGTCTGAATGTATAGTCAAAAATATTGATAACACAAAAATCATACTTAAGGGCACTAGGAAAGATAACGTCTACACCATTTATCTACCAACACCCTCAATAAAGTGTTTTCTAACACAACAAGAGGAAACTGAGTTGTGGCACAGGAGACTGGGTCACACTCACATGAGACTCATTTCAAAAATGAGTCAAAATAGACTAGTCAGAGGGTTGCCCAAATTAAAAGTTATTGAAAATTCAATTTGTAATGCATGTCAACAAGGAAAACAAACCAAGTCAACTCACAAGTCAACCAATCTAGAAAGAACTACTTGTTTACTTGAGCTCCTTCACCTAGACCTATTTGATTCACATGGAGTCAAGTCTCTAAGCAAGAACCAGTATTGCTTAGTTATAATAGATGACTTCTCCAGGTTCACCTGGGTAAAATTCCTAAAAATAAAAGATGAAACCTTTGAAATATTTAGTAATTTTTGCAAATTAACATAAAATGAAAAAGACACTAAAAAGAATAAGAAGTGACCATGGAGGAGAATTTGAGAATCACAACTTTACTGAATTTAGTGAAATAAATGGGTACAAACATGAATACTCCTGCCCTAGGACCCCTCAACAAAATGGTTTAGTAGAACGTAAAAACAGAACCCTACAAGAAGTTGCTAGAACCATGTTAAACGAATATAAACTATCTAATCAATTCTGGGCTGAAGCAGTTAGTACAGCATGTTACATTCAAAATAGGATTTTAATTAACAAATTTCAAAATAAAACACCTTATGAAATTTATTATAATAAAATTCCCAACTTAAACTATTTAAAAGTATTTGGGTGTAAAGTCTTCATCTTGAACATTAAAGACTACTTAGGGAAATTTACATCAAAAATAACCCCGGGAATATTTTTAGGGTATTCAACAACCAGTAGGGCATATAGAGTGTATAACAAAAATACTCTAAAAGTAGAAGAAACAATAAATATAATATTTGATGAAGAAAATAAATTACCCAACACAATAAATGAAAATGAAAATACAGAAAATATTAACCCAATAAACAGAGAAGATGACGAAATTCAACCTGAACCTATTGAATCTGAAGAACAAATCACTAACTCAAATGGTATACGACCAACTAGAACAAGCACAAATCACCCATCTGACCAAATTTTGGGTGACCCAATTGTAGGAGTCAGAACTAGATCATCTTATAGAAACCAGAGTCAAATAGCCTTGATTTCAAAAATCGAACCCAAAACCATAGAAGAAGCCTTACCAGACCCAGATTAGACTCTAGCAATGCAAGAAGAATTAGCCCAATTTGAAAGAAATCAGGTTTGGGAGTTAGTACCAAAACCCATTAATAAATCAATAATTGTCACCAAATGGGTTTTTAGAAACAAATTAAATGATCAAGGTGAAATAGTTAGAAATAAAGCTAGGTTAGTAGCTAAAGGATTCAGTCAAGTAGAAGGGTTAGACTATGATGAGACCTATGCTCCTGTAGCAAGACTTGAATCCATTAGAATGCTGCTGGCCTATGCAGCACACATAGGATTCAAGCTATTTCAAATGGATGTAAAATCCATATTTTTAAATGGATTTATTAAAGAAGAAGTATACGTAGGTCAACCCCCAGGATTTGAGGACTTAGAACAACTAAACTATGTCTTTAAATTAAAAAAGGCCCTTTACGGACTAAAACAAGCACCTAGGGCTTGGTATAAACGTCTGTCCAATTACTTAATATCAAAAGGATTCAACCAAGGTCAAATAGACCCAACCCTTTTCGTAAAAAACTTAGAAAACGATATTTTTATAGCCCAAATTTACGTTGACAATATTATTTTCGGTTCCACAAATTCTAAATTTCTAAAAGAATTCACCAAACTAATGGAAAATGAATTCGAAATGAGTCTGGTAGGAGAACTTAATTTCTTCTTAGGTTTACAGATTAAGCAAACTAAAGATGGAATTTATATTTATCAAACTAAATATGCTAAGGAATTAGTTAGAAAAGTTGGCATGCAGAACTCAAAAATAATTAATACACCAATGACTACAAATGCTAAAATTGACTCAGACTTAGAAGGTAAATCAGTAGATTTGAAATACTATCGAAGTGCGATAGGAAGTCTACTGTACCTAATTGCGAGTCGACCAGACATTATTTTCACAGTAGGTATGTGTGCACGATACCAATCTTGTGCAAAAGAGTCTCACTTAACCCTTGTCAAAAGAATCCTTAGGTATGTTAAGAGAACCCTAAATGTAGGACTATGGTACCCTATATCTGGCACCCTTGACCTAATCGGCTACTCTGACTCAGACTATGCCGGATGCAAGCTAGACAGAAAAAGCACAAGTGGCAGCTGTCAATTTCTAGGACAATGCCTAGTAAGTTGGTCAAGTAGAAAGCAACACTGTGTTGCCTTATCTACCACTGAAGCTGAATATATAGCCTTAGGTGAATGCACATCTCAGTTGCTATGGATGATGCATACCCTTAAAGACTATCAACTGGAGTATCATAAAACAAAAATCTCAATTGATAACATAAGCTCAATAAATTTAACAAAAGACCCAATTCATCACTCAAGGACTAAACATATAGAAGTAAAGCACCATTTTGTAAGGGAATACGTAGCTAAGGGTGATATTGAACTCAACTATGTTGAGTCAAAATCAAACCTAGCTGACATTTTCACAAAGCCCTTACCTGAACTTGATTTCAGCTCACTTAGAAGACAAATAGGAATGTGTTGGGTAGAGTAGTTATTGAGCTTCAAATCTATTCTACTTGTTTTCAAAATAAAGTTTTAAAAATTCTAAGAAAATATTGTTTTAAAAAAAAATCCAATTTTACTAGATTTTCAAAATATGGAATTAGCTTAGGTTCTACCCTAGAAATCCTGTTCCCCTAGATTTAAGCCAAAGCATCTCACAAACACCTAGGTATACCTTGCTTGTGTTTGAAAAACATAGAATGGTGTGAGATGCATAGGGTACAACCTGGACTCAAGAATGCTTATTACTGTGCATCAATATGAGTCTGGGCGTTAAATACCTTATTAACAGTAATCAAGTCAAGTCTTCCAGCTTTAGTCAGATCTAACTGGACTAAATGACTTAACTTGACTAACCAAGCGAAAGCTGCTGCCCTCTAGGCAATCAGCAAGTAGCTAAAGGTTAGACAGTTGGTGAAGGAAATAAGAATATTAAGCATGCTTGTACTTTAGGGCTCTGATCAAAACCAATTGTTTGCTATTTAACTGGACTCATGCTTGGACCAACAAAGTATTATTTTATTCAAAATTAATCTAGGCTGTACTTTCAAAAGTTAATGTTTGCAAAAGGCTTAACTAAGTAAGTTATACAGTAACTTTTAATTTTTTCAAACTTAGCCAATCTTGAAACCGGACCTTATAAATTCCTACTAAGATATTTTCCTAAGTTCCCCTCCAAATTAATTCTTCACTTCGCTAAAAGTATTAAAAATTATAGTTTTGCAAAGTTTTTTTCAAAATTTTAGGAGTCAACTTAGCACATATCCCGTTTTTCAAAAGCATAAATTAGTTTTTTTTTTAAAAAAAAACTTATAACTTGCTTTCAAAAGATTTTTTTTGATAAATGGCAAAGGGGGAGAGTAGGAAATTCACATCACAAGTAAAAATTTCAAAGTGAAAATTCAAAAAGGAAGCCTTGTATTAAGGGGGAGCTTAAGTGTTAAAAAGTAAAAATTTCAAAGTGAAAATTCAAAAAGGAAGCCTTGTATTAAGGGGGAGCTTAAGTGTTAGCTTAAGTTATGCTTGTATTTGATTTTATATACTTGCTCACTTACATTTTTAAGTATCTTATGCACTTGTTTTACTTAACTTTGAATTTCGGTTGCCATAATCAAAAAGGGGGAGATTGTTGGTGCGGGAAGCATCCGACGATCAAACATGAGTTTTGATAATGGCAAAGGATTCAAAGTTAAGATGTGTGGTGATCTAACAAAGTTCATGGAGCTTGTAAGAAAGTCCTGAGTGATACTTAGGCAAAAGTCCTAGCTGCGGCTAGGCAAGTGAAAAACCTATGGGGTGGTAACCCTAGGTCTTAGGGGGAGGTAACCCTAGGTGGAGAAAAACCCTAGGGGGCGGTAACCTTAGGTCCTAGGGGGTGGTAACCCTAGGTGGAGAAAAACCCTAGGGGGCGGTAACCCTAGGTCCTAAGAGGTGGTAACCCTAGGCGGAAAGTCCAGTCGGTCTGGAGGACCGGACTGGCATCAGGTAAATCTCCTGAGTGGAGTAGGTGAGGACGCGTTCCCCGTAGAGGGAACAGTAGACGTCGGGTCGACCTAGGGTTTCCGATCGGAAACTTGAAGTTAGACCCGGTCAGTCTGATGACTGACAATTTTATTTATCGTATTATCTTTTTGTGTTCTAACTCTGTTTTGCAGGAAACTAATATTTTCGTGCAGGGTTAGAACTGACCGGGATCGGTCGACCGAACCTTGGATTCGGTCGACCGAACCTCCAAGCTACCAGATCAGATCTCCAGAAGTTGGACCGGGCTCGACCAGGGATCGGTCGACCGGACCTCGGGATCGGTCGACCGAACCTGGGATAGGTGTCGACTGGATCAAGCCGAGGTGTGCTGGTCAGAGGAGACTGATCAGTCGACCGGACCCTGGGATCGGTCGACCGAACACAGGGATAGAGTTTTGACCAGATCGAAGCGGAGCGACAGATCGACGGATCAGATGCGGTGGAGAACATCTGATCGGTCGACCGAACGTGAGGATCGGTCGATCGATCCGCTTCGGGTCAAACCTGATCCTGAGACTTGGGGATCTGGATCATACCTTGTAGAGCTATAAAAGGAGGCCTCGAGGTGCAGCTCAGATCATCGAATTCGAACAAGAAAACTACGCTCTTCCGTGTGCTGCTGCTAACGCCTCAACAACGTTCTGCTACTCCAACGAATCAACTCCAAAGTTCTCTATTCTTCTTTTCGTTGGTATAGTTTCTTTATTGCACTAATTGTACTCTAGATTGTAATAATTCCGATATTATAGTTGTTGCCCACCGAAAGCGGTCAAGGACCGCGGGCCTTCGAGTAGGAGTCGCTATAGGCTCCGAACGAAGTAAAACACTTGCGTCTCTGTGTGTTTTCTTTTACTTTCCGCTGCGTTTCTATTCTGTGTTTTAAATCGATAAAATATCCATGAGCGCTATTCACCCCCCCCTCTCTAGCGCTTTCGATCCATCACCAACATGACCTAACTTTACTTGGTTGATCACATCAAAACTACCCCGGGGTGTTTACACTTGGTAGGTCGACCCTTAATCTTAACTGCCCAAGACAATTATAGTTCACGGTTTGAAACTGCCGGTTCATTGTTTAGTTCACGATTTGTCATGGTTCATGATTACTATATTAAAAAAAAATTAAATTTAAATTAAAAATTATTTTAAAAAAGGGCTTGCATTTATTTAAGTTGCTTACGTATCCCTTAGGGTATAGGGGAATCAAAGTTCACGTAGTTCTTTTACATTTTTACCCTTTTACATTGTCACTCACTTCCATTTCCTATTCCTATTGTATTCATTTCTTCAATATCAAAATTTACAACTTTGTTATCTGAAAGTTGCATTCCTTGGATTCTTTTCTCGGCTCTGGTCCAATCGTCCAGTAATACTTGGGCTTTCAATGAGTTGGGAGACAAAGTTAATCATCGTTCATCAAATATTTTATCGTTGGCACTGAACGTCTGCTCAATAACAACAGTTAACACCGGACAAGCTAAAATGTCTTTGGCGATCACGGAGAGGGCAGGAAAGCTTTGAGCCTTCTGTGACCACCACTTTAAGATATCAAAATTTTCTCTATCTTCTTCATTAAAATTAAAAGAAGTCATAAAATAATTCTCAAGTTCCTATGTATAACTTGAGGATCCTCGTGGACATTTTATCCATTCTTTTAATAAAAGTTATGCTTTTGTAATATTTAAATTACTACTAGTAATTTGTTGTATTTTAGAAATATTAATTTGTGTTCCATATTTTGTATAATATTGATTATAAATATCATATAAATAAATTTTAATATTATATATAATATTAACTGGATTAGGAGAAGAAGAATCTTATATTGGAATTAAAGTGTCATAATATAAAGTTAACATTTCTTGTAAAACTTTTAATTTAAATCTAGGATCTAAAAAAAATATAATTAAATAAATTTTAGGAATAAAATAAAAATATTTTCCCCATTTAATTTCATAGATAAGATGTAAAAAGATAAAGATTCATTACTAATATATTCATTTAAAAGTAATACTATATTAGAAAAAATTATAAAACTAATTGAGTAGTGAGATAATTGTAAGATGTCGCAAAATTAAATAATAAATCTTATTGGATTTTTTCAGAATTTTTAGAAATTTTCTGGGAAATTTTCGGAGCTCGTACGGAGGGTTTTGAGGGGATCGATCGGCGGACATGGATAAGGCCTGTTTGGAATACCCATTTAAGTGGGAGTTGATTTGGGAATGGACTTAGACTTTAATTATTCTAACCTAGGTTTAAATCACGATTCTTATTCTTTCTCCCCGATTCCTTCTCCCCGAAAACCCTTTTTCCTCTTCGGCGATTTCTTCTCGCTTCTGCGCCGATCGCAGCAAGCTCACCGCCAGCAATGATCTCCTCCTCCGGTGTGTCTCACCACCAGCTAACCCTTTTGGATACCAAGCCGCCGAGCCCTCTTTCTTCTCCCTCACTATGGTCGTGCCACTCTCGCCAGCAATCCGTGCGGGATTCGTCGGCGACGCAGCGACGCCGACAAAGGACAACTCTTCCCCGACAGTCTCGGCCTCACCGCGCCACATGAGGACCTCACCGGAATCTTGAAGGTGCTGACCAATCGCTTCCTCGTTGGTTCCTTGTGCGCGATGGGCGGAGGTTCTACATCTAGGGCACGGCATGAAGAGGTTGATTCGTATCTTTTCCGGCCGTCGAGCCCTTTCTCTTCTCCTATATGATCTACTCGCTGGAGGGCATTTCGGATTATATCATCAGCTGAAACGCAGCATGCGACACCAACTGTAGGCATCTGATTGAGGTAAGGAGTTGCTGGGGAAGATCTTGTAGATGCAAGGATCGGTTCTATTGATTTCCAATTATGATATTCCTCCTGTTTTGGACCAGGAGAAGGCATTGGATCAGCTAGTGCTGGTTTTTCTTGAGCAGATCCTTATCTTCTTCATTCTTGCGTCATATTGAGGTTTTGGTTTCAGATCTGGGTTTGTTTGAGGTGAGTGTTGCTTGGTTTGTTAGGAGTCCAGCAAATTCAATGCTGTGTAATTGTTTCCTGGACTGATCTTGGGCAGAATTGATGTAGGAATTCTTGGTGGTTGTGTGCAGAGGTTAGTAGAGGGTTGTTGAGCTATTGGATTTGTTGCCTCCTTTAAGGTAAGTGTGTTTCTTCTGATCTATTATTGATCTGTTTTGTTAGGATTGCTAATGGTTATTTGATTTTGTCTAATTTAGATTACAAAGAAGCATGTGGAAGGATTATGGATAGGGATGATGGTGTTAGGTTTAGTAGTAAATGAGTTACTAATTATAGATGTGAATTGGAGGAGAAAATGATTTTTTGTGGATTGAGGATTATTGGAGTTGTAGGATGATGTATTGAGTTTTGATTAGTAATTAATTTGTGGAGATTAAGGAATTAGGTTAATCATTTCGATTAGGGCTTCCCTAATTAGATTTGGGAGTTTATTTAGCTATTTGCTACCTATGTAATTAGCTAAGTATATTATGTGATCACAGGATTTTGTTTCAAGGCGAGCGTCTCAACGGGGGATTGGTTTATCTGATACGGTCGACAGATAAAGACGGGTATTTCTTCCTTGGCCTCTTTGTAGATTTTCTTGTACTTAGTGCATGGTTATTATTGGATGAATTAGGCTGCTTTATCTTATATCATGATCGGTTGTTGTTTTTCCTGCATGATACTTATGCTTGGCCCTTGTGATGATCTATTTAATTCTGATACAGTCTCCACTCTTGATATCTACTCTGTTGTGATTACACGTGTAGAGTATGTCTTGTAGGGATTGTCGGGTTGTTGGTATTCCCATGCTGATTGAGTATATGATGTGGACTGTACATAGGTGGGTATGTGTTATAGGAGTCATCTTGTTGACCGTGCATTTACATGTGGTGTGTACATACGTATTTGTCATGTACTTTTGGAGGAGTTGTGTTGATTGTATGTTTGGGGTATATACACATGTCTGTTGTGTTTTTACTGGAGGATACATGTTGATTGTACTTATATTTTGTGTACATGTGTCTGGTGGGATTATTGGAGATTTTTGGTTGATTATACATGTGTAGTGTGTACATATGTTTGGTGGGATACGTGGAGGTATCATGACGATTATACTCTTGTTGGAGGTATTTATGAGGTTTGGGGTTATTGCATGGATGATGATTATATATATATATATCTATATATATATATATATATATATATATATATATATATATATATATATATATATATATATATATATATCATGTTCATCATTCATTGCATCTGATGACCATTATCTCCCTTGTGGTTGAGAGAGTCATCAGTTGGTTTGGGAATAGCACCGCACACTCGGCCACTCATAGGTAGTGGTAGCTGGAGCAGTTGTTGCTAGTCCTGTCGTGCCACCCGGTCATGAGGTTTTGTGAGATCCGGCGTTGTGAGCAGTCAGGGACCCTGGTGCTATGTAGCTATAGCTACTAGCGGACTATCCGCCTCGACCACTATATAGTGGGCTAGAGGGTAGTACAGTCGTCATAGACCCAAGCCTCTCGGCCATACAGGGGTCGTGGTATCTGGAGAGGTGGCGGGGTGACCATGGAGCATGCATGCACTTTTGCATATGATGCGCGGTGCATCTAGGGGTTATATTTGCATACATGCCTAGTAGATACTAATTGCATGTGATTGTCGTTGTTGCACTTGTTTGAGATATGATTGTTGCATATGGTTGTCATACTGCATACATGTCATTTATTTTACATGTATATGCAGTCGTGTTTATATTGCATAGGTGTCATGGGTACGTCTGTTGCAGATCCGGTGAGTTTACTGATCATTATACCATGTGTCGATTCCAGATTGGGTATGTATCTATCATTATGTTAGTTGTGGTTTGTACAGTTTATATGTCAGGTTATTATGTCAGTTATGTTTAGGTGCATTGACTATGATAGTATGTTCATGTTCTTTATTCCCTACTGAGACTGTATACTTGTGATCTCCATGTTTGTTTATGGACCATGCACTATCTTGTCTATTACCCGCTGAGTTACCTATACTCACCACCGCATGTGTACATTTATGTTTTCAGGTAGCTTGTAGATGGTTGGTGTCGCTCGGAGTATCCTGTCTGCCGGGTCCTACGTCACATCCGAAGATCGTGCTTGTTTTCTTTTGTATATTCTTTTCTTATTTTTGGCATTGTATTTGTGTATAGCCATGTGGTTATCTTATGGTTTTGGTGTTGCATTTGTGTTTAAGTCGTGCCAGCATGCATTATATTTATTTGTGTTGTGTGGGCTTTCCTTCATTTTTTCCGCTGTGTTTTAGTACAGTCGTGTAGGCTGTTTTATATATAACTGCGTGGTTGTGATTGTTCATTCCAGCCGAGTGGGCTGTTATTATAACTGCGTGGTTGTGTATATAAATATTCCAGCCGCATGTGGCTGATGTATTTTGCTTGTATGGATGCTTCAGATTGTCACCAGTACAGGGGAGATGCTGCCGGATTTTTGTCTGGCAGAGACTCCTTTGGGGGCGTGATAATAATAAATACCGGAAAGTTGTTCAATTGCATCATTAAATACTTTTACAATTTCACAAATACTACTACAAATATTCCATTATTATAAAAATAAATAAATATTAGTATTAATATTTTATGTAAAAATAAACATAATAATTTTTTATATTGAAATGAAACTTGTGATAATTGGTATGTTGAATTCCACGTGTTGGTACATCACGTGAAAATTTTTTAGGTCTCATTCTATTAGTTTTATAAAACCTACCCCATTATTTCATTATACATGGATGAGATCATAAATAAGAAATTACAATTCTAATTGGTTTAATATAAGTTTCTAAAATTTTTAATTCATCTTGAACATATAAATTTAAAACATGGCATACACAACAAATATGAAAAAATAAACCACCAATAATATGTTGATAAATAAATTTTAGATCATCTATACAAACGGTATTGAAACTAGCATTATCTAATGATATTGAAAATATTTTATGAGTTAATCCATACTTTTCTAAAATTAAACATAATAATTGTGTGATGTTATAAACATTATGTGATTCATCAAAAATTCTATAAGCTAACAAACTTATTTGGAGGTTCCAAGAGTTACCGATCCAATGACAAGTCACACTCATATATGAATGTGTTTGTCAATAATCACTCCAAATATCGGAATATAAATAAACTTTATTATCTAATTTACTAAATTCATCAATTAAATTCTTTTTTCCTTGGTTTACTAATCTTTTAATTGTACTAATAAATGTAGTCCTAGGAACTCATTTAGCACATGGATTAAGAGATTCTTTACAAAAATCTTCAAATGTACATTTAGATCTAAAACTAAAAGAAAGATGTTCTATGGAAACAAATTTAGCTAATGATTTTTTTAATTTATTATCTGAATAAAAAAATAAACCAGAATCAGTACTACCGCTAGTTGAAGAAAATTTTGATAATTGTGTTTGAGAAAAGTTGAGTCTATATTCTGTCGGGTGCTTCATTTCTACATGTCATTTCAATGACCCATAGCCGCCGCCGGCTTGGAATTTATAGGAAGCATTGCAGTGCTTACATTTTGCATGCATTTCTTCCGACAGAAGAGTGACATTCTCAAAATGTTTAGTGAAAATAAAAGACTTTGGAGGAGGAATTTCCCAAACCTTAGAAGTAATTACATCGGTACTTCCTTATATTTCAAGTGTCAGATTCGGAAGGTGCTCGATCTCATCATTGGTGGATTGAATGTTGGGGTCCTCCTCCCATGGATTCACTATTTCCTTTCCCTTCTGAGCTTGAGATGATGCTCCTCCACGACCTCCTTCCATTGTAATTGAAAATTGAAAATGAAAGTGCATAGAAATGAAGATGAAAATGTATAGAGAATACAAAATTGAGATTAAGAGTAGAGAAGATATGTGTAAAAATGATGAAATGAGATCTCTATTTATAGAGTTCAGATAGTAGTAGACACTAAATCATAGCCATTGATTAAAAAATGGTCAAATGATCCTAACCATTGAAAAAAATACTCAGAAAAGCCCCCACCCCTTCCTCAACGGTCAGGAACTGTCGGTTCTAACGGGCAACAAACAAAAAAAAATCTGATTGAATCAATCGGTCGAACCGGTGGTTAATCGGCGGTTTGCTGGTTTTACACTTAAGGAATTGGAACTAGTCTGGTAACTTATCAGGCTGATTCTAGTTCAGCTTGGTGAACCAGGTCAACTAGCAACTAGCCCGTTCACTCAGTTACGGGCCCTGCCCGGACTCGGCCTGGGGTCAGGTCTAGTTTTATTTATGTAAATCTAGTAAAATTTCTTTTGTATTTGCCTCTTTTTTCTTCGTGTTGTATTGAGAGCTTGAACAAGACTTCTCTGTCTCCAGAGTATTTCTGAGAAGGAGTATTTTCATAGTGGATGTGTGAGATATAACCAAGATTCTTGGATTAATCACTTCATTTGAGGTGGATACCATGTAAATCCTTGAGGTTAGCATTTGTTTATGTGTTTTCTGCTGCAACAACTCATCGACCAAGTGAACGAAGCTAATCACCCCCTCAAACTCCCGAAGTGACCCAACATCTTTTTCTTCCCTTCAATCCATATTCAGCCATGAAGACATGGTTGACATGCTACTGATGACTCTGGGCTTCGTTGGCACTGTTGGTGATGGCTTATCGACATCTGCCATTTTTACATTCACCCGCGTAATCTTCAACGACATGGGCGAAGGTTCCATCGAAGCAGTTAATGAGGTATAAATTATTATTGTTCAGTGTCTTTCATTGTTCTCTTTTACTTTAAGTTATTTTCTGTTCAGACCGTAATCAACTTGGTATATTTGGTCGGCGATAGCTTATTAACATCATTTATGGGTAAGGCTTATTGATTTGATTGAGTTGATCATTTATATTAATTTATTGTTGATTTGAATTGATTGAGGTGATTTGGCAGAGGGCTACTATTGGACGAGAATAGGGGATCAGCGAGCGTCATGTATAAGGGTACGATATATTATAGCGATTCTCCGACAGGATGTCAAATACTTCGACCTTAACACTAACACTAACACTGAAGTCAACACCAGTATTACCAATATAACCTCATCATATAAGATTGCCTCAGCAAGAAGGTGCCCAACTTCATCATGAACAGTGCCACTTTCATCGTCTGCTACGTGGTGGGGTTTTTCATGATGTGGTAGCTGGCGCTGGTGGCATCACCTACAGTGGTGCTACTCGTCATCCCTAACAGCATATACGACCGCATTCTCATTGAGTTGTTGGTTGCTACTCGGAATTCCGTTATGTTTCCCTTGTAAAAAAAAATTATACAAGCATAGAACTTTTCCTAGCAACCCAGGTGCTTTTCAGAAGTTGAACTTGGATTGCAAACGAAACTTAACATTATTAATCCAAGTTTAACTCATGTGTTCTTCAAAAGTTAAACCATATTACAGAAGTTGATTAAATATCTATTTCAAAGATTGGCTTCCAGGTCGTTGGCGAGGCACTCAGCCTTCTTGGTTATGGGATCATCCACCACTTCCTAGACAAAGTCTTTCAAAGAAATTGAATATTTAATCTCCTTACAGTAACCTTAGGTTTAACTACAGAGACCACAATCGAAGCATAAGATCGAAATACAAAATCGATACACAAAATTGAAACACAAAGTCGAAACACAAAATCGCTAGCCTCTTGTGTTGGTATTTCAGGATCCATACAAAGAAAATAAAACTAGTTGCGCCGCGGAATAAATAACTAGTTGTACTTTTCTTCGTAGACAAAGACCTCTTGATCTTCTGTCGTATTCCTCTCCTCTTCTTGGACGTCGTGTGGGCGATGATCTACCAAGACAAAAACACCCGAACCCTTTTTGTTTCCAAGACTCCTACCACCAAAAGATGCAAAGAAAAGGGGCGTCTCTTTCTTCTTCTTCTACTCCAAACCGCTAGCCACCAAGGTACTGCGTCTCTTCATTTTCTTTTCCTCCAAGCTCCAGCCACCAAGAGAAGATGGGGCACCGACCCTAGAGGGAAGAAAGGGAAGAAGAAAAGGAAGTGGGGTGTCGGCCCTAGAGGGAAGAAGAAAAGGATGGGGCGCCGGCCTTAAGGGAAAGGAGAGGGTTTTAGTTATGGAGAAAAACTTATCAATTCTTAATTAATTGATTGTTATGGCACAACCTCCTCTCCTTTTATAACCCTTTGTGCCAAATAAAAAAGGAGAAAAAGTAATAGATTTTTTAGAATTCAGTTGAGAGAAAAAATCTCCCTTTTCATAACTCTTTTTTTTTTCTTTTATTGTGGTCGGCCCCTTGCTTGGGAACCAAGCAAGGCTTGGCCGGCCCTATGCTTGGGCAACAAGTAAGGCTTGGCCGGCCCCTTGCTTGGGCACCAAGCAAGGATGTGGTCTGCCCCCTTTCTTGGGTAGGAAGCAAAAACTAAAACGGGTGAATACAAGACTTTATAGAGGCTACAACAGGGACCGAGAGGAGAATTGATTTTGGCCTCCTGATGGACTTAAGCTTCATGTGTTCGACCCGAACACCTAACTCAAGTTCATTAATAATAACTCATACCACTAACGAGTTATTATTGAACTGCCATACCAATCCCATATTATAATATGGGCTCTTACTTATCATGAGTGTGTTAGTCTCCCTGTATTTAAGATATCGTATGTCCGTTAATTAAATGAGTTACTGACAACTCACTTAATTAACATCTAGCTCCAAGAGTAGTACCACTCAACCTTATTACCATGTCGGACTAAGTCCACCTACAGGGTTTACATAATAATCCTTATGAGCTCCTCAAGGGGACATCATCAACCTAAATAAATATGACACAATTTCCTTTTATAATCAACAACACACCATATAAATGGTAATATCTCCCAACTCATTGGGCCTATTGATTTAACGAATAAATCTCACCCATTGATAAGTCAAAGAAACAAATACTAAGTATACGTGTTTTTTATTATATCGGGATTAAGAGAACACACATCCATAATAACAGAGGTTCTGTTCTTTTATGCAGTCAGTATAAATCGAACAATCTCAAATGGTCATACTCAATACACAGATAGTGTACTAGTATAATTTTATAGTCAAGACAGACTAATACCAAATTATACTACAACCGTTCCAATGGTTTGTCCCTATCCATCTCGGTCGTGAGCTATTATTTATAATTTATAAGGAACTGATAACATGATCTTTTGTGTAGCACCACACACGATGTTATCTACAATATAAATTAAATGGACAACTGCATTAACATATAAAATGTAACATTTGACCAAAATGATTCTCATTTTAAAATACAAATGTTCATACAAAAAGCTAGGCTTTTAGTATACATCCTAATAATCTCCCACTTATACTAAAAGACTATGTTGTCATATATGCTGTCATACATCTGATTCTCATCCCCTCAACATGTCCATCAAAATCTCTCGCCGGAAGGGCCTTAGTGAAAGGATCTACCAGGTTATCTGCTGATGCAATCTTGGTGACAACAACTTCTCCTCGCTTTACGATGTCTCGTATCAGGTGGTACTTACGCTCAATGTGTTTACTTGCCTTATTGGCTCATGGTTCATTCGAGTTTGCTACTGCACCACTATTATCACAATAAATTGTGATAATTTTGGACAAACCAGGAATCACATCTAAGTGCATCAAGAAGTTTTTGAGTCATACAGCTTCTTTGGCTGCCTCAGAGGCTGCCACATACTCGGCTTCCATGGTGGAGTCTGAAACGTATTTCAGTTTAACACTTCTCTATGCTATGACTCCACCTCCCAAAGTAAACACATACCCCAAGGTTAACTTACTACCGTCCCTATCTGATTGGAAGTTCGAATCCGTGTAACCCACAGGGAGTAAATTATCTGCATGGTAAACTAGCATATAATCTCTAGTCCTTCTCAGGTACTTTAATATATGCTTTACGGCAGTTTAATGTCCCTGTCCTAGGTTACTTTGATATCTGCTAACCATGCCTACGGTAAAATAGATATCTAGTCTCGTACATAGCATTGCATACATTAGGCTTCCTACAGCCGAAGCATAAGGAACTACCTTCATCTCCTCTATCTCCTTTGATGTTTTAGGACACATCTCTTTAGATAAAGGTACTCCATGCCGTAAAGGTAGAAAACCTTTCTTGGAGTTTTACATGCTAAAACGAGCTAGGATAGTATCGATGTATGAAGCTTGGGATAAGCACAACATTCTTTTCATGCGATTCCTTATTACTTTGATCCCAAGAATATGTCCACATTCTCCCAAGTCCTTTATATTGAATTGCTCGGACAACCATACCCTTACATCTGACAACACTTTGACATTGTTGCCAATGAGCAAAATGTCATCTATGTATAGTACAAGAAATACCACCATGTTTCCGTCACTTTTCTTGCATACACAAGACTCATCCGGATACTGAATGAATCCACAAGACTGGATCACTTCATCAAACCGAATGTTCCAAGATCTAGAAGCTTGCTTCAATCCATAAATGGACCGTTTGAGCTTACATACAATATGCTCTTTGCCCTTTGCAATGAATCCCTCTGGTTGCTTTATATAGATGTTTTCTTCAAGACTTCCGTTAAGGAAAGCTGTCTTGACATCCATTTGTCATATCTCATAATCCATATGAGCAGCAATAGATAAAAGAATCCGGATACACTTAAGCATGGCTACCGGCGAAAAGGTTTCCTCATAATTGATTCCCTCTTTCTGAGTATACCCTTTTGCAACAAGCCTTGCTTTGAAGGTTTTCACCTTCCCGTCTATCCCTCTTTTTCTTTTATAGACTCATTTACATCCAATGACTTTTATACCATTTGGTGGTTCTACAAGCTCCCAGACCTGATTAGAATACATAGATTCTATTTCAGAGTTCATTGCATTTTGCCAAGATGCTGCATCTTTATGTTGGAGTATGCTTCATCATATGTCCAGGGATCAGCTTCATGTTTATCAGGGATTAAGTCCGAAGATTCTCCCAAAAACATAAATATATCAGTTTGTCGAACAACCCTCCGACTACGACGAGACACTACCTATAATTGTGCATCATTTGTGACACGTATTGTAGTTTTTGTGGTATCTCATCTTGTACCATTGGTACTAAAGTAGACGTATCTTCTTTTATTTCCTTAAGAACAATTTTATTCATGGGCTTGTGGTTCATCACATAGTCTTCTTCTAAAAATCGGGCATTGTTGCTGACAATGACCTTCTGATCTTTAGGACTATAAAATAAATCACCTTTCGTTCCTTTAGGATAACCCACAAACAAGCAAACTTCTATACGTGATTCCAACTTATCAACATCTCCCTTTAGCACATGTGCTGGACTACCCCAAATTTGAATGTGTTTCAAACTAGGCTTACGCCCATTCCATAATTCTGTGGGTGTCGAGGGTACTGACTTAGAAAGTACCAGGTTCAGAATGTACACTGCCATTTCCAGAGCATATCCCCAAAACGAATTTGGTAATTCTAAATAACTCATCATTGATCTAACCATTTACATAAGAGTCCTATTCCTTCGTTCTACCACACCATTCTGTTGGGGTGTACTAGGTGCAGACAGTTGTGATTGAATCCTGGCCTCTGATAAGTAACTTCTAAACTCTCCTAAGAGGTACTTGCCACCACGATTAGACCGTAGTATCTTGATACTGTTGGTTCGGGTAGCACTAACGGTCTAACATAGGTTTTGATGAATGACAAATAGGTTAAGTTAGTTTTGTTGTTGTCTGACACTTTGATCGAGTGTGCAGGGGAAGTCCATACAGGTCGACGGGCTGACCAGATGTCTGGTACGAAGTCCAGCTAGGTCGACGGGCTGACCGGATAGCTGGCGAGAAGTCCAAGCGGGTCGACAGGCTGACCGGGCGCTTGCCGAGAAGTCCAGCTAGGTCGACGGGCTGACTAGATAGCTGGCGAGAAGTCCAGACGGGTCGACGGGCTGACCAGACGTCTGGCAGGTAAGTGAGGTAAGTCACTGGAGGGGAGTGACTGCGAGGACCCATTCCCGGGAAGGGAACATTAGGCGTCGATCCGGCTTAGATCCATTTCGGATATCTAAGTCGAGATCGTGACTAGATTCTGGTCTCGGAAAGACGAAATCTAAGTCATATTTTTACTGTTAATTCTATTTCATAAATTGTACTAACAATCCGTGTTGCAGAATACATATGTACCTCGGACTAACTCTGTTTTGCAGGAAATGAAGCTTCTGGAAACAGGAGGTCCGGGCGCCCGGAAGGGATCCGGGCGCCCGGAGGTGAATTTTATCCAGGCCGAGTCGTCGCCACGTGGAGTTCGCTGATTAGACCTGCCATGTCGCACCAGGGCGCCCGGAAGGGATCCAGGCGCCCGGAGCAGCATATAAAAGAAGCCCCAGGGATGGAGCTTCTTCATCAATCAATCTGAGAACTCTTTTACTGCTGGTCCTGCTGCTCTACGTTCCTGCGACGCCAACAAAGCTCCGACAAAGTGCTCCTTCGGTTTTTAGTTAATTTCTTTGTCGATATTACTTTGTTTCACTTGCATTTCCTGTATTCATTTTGTAATTATATTCGAATTGCTAGTGATTGCCCAACGAAAGTGGTCAAGGACCATGGGCCTTCGAGTAGGAGTCGTCACAGGCTCCGAACGAAGTAAAAACAACTGTGTTCATTTACTTTTCCGCTGCGTAGTTTTACTCGACTTTTCGAATCGATATTCACCCCCCCCCTCTATCGAACGATCACAGTCCTACAAGTGGTATCAGAGCAGGTATCGCTCTGATTTGGTGCAACCACCAATCAGACTGGGGGTGAAATTTTTTTTTCATTTTTTGTTTTCAGTTCGACGCTTAATTCTAAAACTGGTGTATCATTACTTTAATATTTTTTTAATTAATCTAAATTGGTGCAACACGAATCTAGATTCTTACTACTATTTTTCTCTCTTCCCGCACTACTAATCCAAGACCAAGTCTTGGGATTTTTTTTGTTTCTTCTCTTTCGTCTGTGCGCAGGACTAAAATGTCTCAGACAGAAGGATTCAGCACAGTACGACCTTCACTCTTCAACGGGGATGATTTTCCGTACTAGAAAAAGTGGATGGAGGTTTACCTCAAAACAGACTTCGACCAGTGGATGAGCATTACGAGACCCTACAAAATTCCAGTGGACAACTCCGGGAATCTACTGGATCCTGAAGACTGGACAGCAGACTTGAAGAAAAAGGCATCAACAGAAAATAAAGCGATCAACACTCTACAGTGCGGATTGACAAGAGAAGAACTGAACAGAGTCGGTCCACACAAAAACGCTAAAGAGCTATGAGACAAATTGATCGAACTGCACGAGGGAACGAGCGACGCCAAGGTAACAAAACGAGACCTGCTTTTTGTAACGACCCAAATTTTCTCATTTTGAGCTCCAAAAATAATTCAAAAATATTTAGAAATGCTATAGAAAAATTCTAGAGATTTTTAGAAATTTTTAGAGTATTTTTATGCAATTTTTGGAGTTCGTTTGGTATTTTTACCAAGGAGAATAAGTTTTAAAAATAAACTAAAATAAGAAAAAAAAAGGGTTGTAGAAGCTGGGTTTCGAACCCAGCACCTCGGACCCAAGCAAAACTGGCCCAACCAACCGAGCTACACGATTTTTGTTAACTTTATATGGAGCGAAATGTATATATGCAGTAGTTGGAACGTTTAAAATAAATAAGAAGAAAAAATAGTTGCAGTCAAGTTTCGAACCTGGGAGCCGCGCCTTAAGCAAAACACGATCAACCAACTGGGCTAGCGGTCGTTGCTAATTAGATAGGCAGCAACAAATATTTAAGCTATAGTTGAGACGTTTAAAATAAATTAGAATTAAAAGTGTGCGGCTGAGGGATCGAAGTCGAGGCCTTTGACCCGAGCAAAACTCGCCTGACCAGCTGTGCTGGCGGCCGATGTTAAATAAGGAAAGAGTGAATAATATTTAAGGTATAGTAATTAATAAAAATCTTAGTTATAAGAAACAGCTTAAGTTTTTCCCGAACCCTAAAACTTTTCTCACCCGAACCTCTCTTCCCCTCTCACGCTCGCGTCGGCGCTTCTCGTCGGGCGAAACCGCAGCAGCAAGCAAGGGGCGTTCCAGCGGCCAGCGAGGGTGTTCTCCGAAGATTTCTTCACCTTCGTGATCCCCTCGTTGAGAAGAGCAAGTGGGCGCAAGGAGAGGCCGAGAGCTCGAGTTCTCCCGAAGCCCTAGCTGCCTAATCCGGATTTGTAAGTCCAAGAAACGAAGTGTAAGTTGCTACTCACCTGCAGTAGGATAGTTCCGAAGTTTATTCCTCGTTCTTTTCCTTGTTTCCGAAGCTTTGCATGAAATCTTGCTTTCCAATTGATTTCGACGATTTTGGGATAGAATTTGGGGTAGTTTCGATTCTGATTTGGAGCTGTGCTTGCTTTCTTCATGTAGAATGAATTATGAACAGATTAGGATGATGTAGAATAAATCCGTTGATGCTCTGTGTCATAGAATAGTTATGTATGCTTGAGGAATTTAACTTGAATTGGTTTTGTTTCTGGCATAACTATGGTTTTGAGAATTTATCTGTTAACCACAGGATTCACTTGAGAACGTTGTGTCTTGTGGAGGGGTTTGGTGTGCGATAATGCCACTTTGATGGAAGTTTGCTCCTTGTGTTGTTCGGATTCTGTTATAAGGACTATCAAGGCAGTGGGATAGGTTGATTCCTTCAGGTTTTGAAATTGGTTGGGACCTTGATATGCATGCTCGGTTCATATGGAGTTTTATAGTTTCCAAATTCTGTTGTTCTTTTATGGTTCTCTTTCCTTGTTGCTGTGAATTGAGGATTTTTGCACCAAGTTTAGGATGGCAGATGGATATTGGTTGTTTACAAGCTTCGAATTTTGTTGCTCTATTAGGACATAAGCTGTGAACAAGTTCTACATAGGTCTTAATTTTAAAAGTTCCAGTAAGTTTAACTTAGGTGGTGTTGTAGTTTTCAGATCCTTGTAAATACTCAAATTGAGCATAGAGTCAATTATATGAGAGCTACAGATCCAACAACGTTTACAGTTGTTCTTGAGATGTTAGAAGCTTTAAGTACTGTAGATTTCTAGTGTTGGTATGTTTACACAGCTTTGAGGTTCATGTTAGAGGATTGGTTATAAAGTTTTGTAAGCGCATTCCTTTATGTTAGTATGGATTCGATGAGGTAAGGGCTAAAGGTCTTGGAATGTTTGGTGCTATGATATCTAGAAGTAGAAAGAATTAGCAGGTTGTTTTCCTTTGACGTTAATGCTTCACCTAGTTTCCTTTTAAATTCCAGCAGGTGGCTAGTGAAGGTGGTGAAGGTAACAGGTTTTATGAAAAAGCCCTGCACTAGAGGATGATGGATTAGAACTAGATACAATCTTCACTTTTGAAGAGTTATGCTATTGTGACACATAAACAACAAGATGGAAAACATGATATGAATCAAGTGTAGAGAACTAAATTGATATGAAACACGAAAAGAAGCTAGAAAGATGCAGGAAATATGTTTAGTGGAAATTTAAGTCACAAAGAAAAGATACATGTGAAACGAAGTCTTAAGAAACTAGTTAAGAGTGATGGAATACAGTTTACAGCTTTGTGTTTACTGTTATTTGTGAGCATGTGCAGTTTTTATATGCTATATGTTGAACAAGAACAACCATTAATCCTATACTAGCTTTAGAGCTTAAGATGCAGATTTTTAGTTAAGCTTACTATGCAGATTTCTGTTAAGCTATTATGCAGATTTTTATCAAGCTAGTATGTAGATTTTTGTTAAGCATTAGTGCAGATTTTTGATAAGTATTGTATGTGCAGATTTCTTTTGTATTCTATGCATGATTATGTGTTACATAGTTAGTTTCATTCATAGATGCATACGAAAGATATCCTAACAGTATTTTGGGTTTAAGAGAAATATAAGAAAGATAAAGAAAAGTATAAGACAGATAAAGAAAAGAAAGAAAATGGCCAAGGCTTAAGTAGATCCTAAAGTCAAGACTTTAGGGATTTTGGCACACAAGGTGCTTATTAAAATGCCAAGGCATTATATATTAGAAGTATTAAAAGATAACAAGTATTTTACTTTTATCAGTGGCACTGTACTGGACTCTCAGTTGTCCTTGGGTTGGGCTCCCATAGTCGTCCCTAGGTTCAGATAACCTAGTAGTAACGGCACGGTCGACGGCGACGACCTGAGGGTCGCCAAATGGGCCGCCAAATGGGTCGGGTCGTTATAAAAGTAAAAGCAAGTACAGTTGCCGGGCCTAAGAAGAAGTTGATTATTATTTTGAAGTATTAAAAGTATAAGCTTTTGAACAAGTAAAAAATAAGTTTCACATAAGTATTAAAGAATAAGACTTTAAGCAAGTGAAATAAGATACAGAAGGTGTTTAGAATTCAGTAAGTTAAGTTCTTTATGCAAGCATGATAGTATAGACTTGCCTTACATGTTTAGCCTTTCAGTATGTTTCTTTACTAATAGAAGAGCATGAGTTAGTTTACTGTTCTTTGCTATTTATGAGCATGATTAGCTATACATGTTTAGTATTTCAGTTAGTATGATTCCTTTGCTATGTATGAGCATGAGTAGCTTTACATGTTAGCATTCAGTTTTAGCATGTTTTTATTTATATACATGCATATCGAGATTTTGTGAGTTAGATAGCGCTTACTAAGCAAATTTTGCTTATAGACTGCACTTCCTCTTACTGCAGATACAGGAAAGGAAAAGATATAGAAAGGAAGGCGACAAGGAGGTGTTTGAAGGATGTGTGATGTCAGGACTATGGAAGCCTTGGGACTAGGAAAGAAATTTTATTTTAGTCTCCATTGTCTTTTGCTATGTTAGGAGTATTTGAGATAACATTTGTTATTTTGATGTGATTAGGACATAGTAGAAGAATTGTGATATGGTGTGATGAGTTGTGGTATTGTTTCCTTTATTTTGGATTTATTATACTGCGTGGTTGATTGATATGTGTTCCAGCCGCTTGTGGCTGTGTATATTATGTCATGTATTAATGATTATGGTCACCGGTACAGGGGAGATTCTGTCGAAATTTTTCGGTAGGGTTTCTTCGAGGATTTTAATTATACCGGTTAAGTAGAGTTAGTAGATAAGTAACGGTCATCCTTAGAGAGTAGTAGTAGTAAGAAGGGTGGTCGTTACACTTTTAAATAAAATTTTTAATATAAAAATACAGGAAGGTGAAACGGCGAATCAGCTCCACGCAAGAATCAAGGACATCCTTAACGAGCTTCATGCGATAGGCCACCAGATGGAAAATAGAGACTTAATAAGGTACGCATTAAATGCTTTTCCACGTTTCTGTGAATTAGAATTACATGAACAAACTAATGCTGGAGCCGAAAAAGGTATAACTTTATTTGCAGGTTCCTCCAAAGAAAAGAAGAGCAAGCCTGAGTATGAAGAAGATCCCGACCAAGACTCCGAAGATGAAGAACACCTGGTGAACCTGGTAAGAAAAATGTTCACCAGGAGAAAAAGGAGCTTCAGCACAAAGGACCTTCAGAAGATCAATTCTCCCTCAAATCAAAAGAACGTGACTTGCTTCGGCTGCAACAAAAAGGGACATTACAAGAACGAATGCCCAAAACTGAAGTTCGATAAACCGAAGCCAACCAAAAAGAAGGCCCTCAAAGCAACGTGGGACGACTCCTCGGACGAATCAGAGGAAGAAGAGCAGAAACATCAGAGCCACCTCGCACTGATGGCCCGCGAAGCTGAAACAAAAGATGAGTCGGAAGATGAAGACGGGTCTAAACCCGAAACAAGCCACGAGTCCGTACTCGTTTCCGAAGGCCCGAATGAGGTATACTTTAATTTAAACAAAATTTTTTTTAGAATTATTTCCTGTTTAAATAGTAAATTAATTAAAATAGAAAATGAAAACAAATCACTTCTTGAGGAAAATCAAGACCTCAAGGAACAAATAAAAAATTCGAATCCAACTCAAGATCTAACACTTGAGGAGGAGAATTTATCATTAAAAAATGAAATAAACAATTTAAAGGAGATGTTAGAAAAATTCACAACAAGATCAAAAAATCTAGGCTTAATCCTAAATAATCAAAAAGTATGCTATAATAAAACCGGACTAGGATATAAGTCGAATTCAAATAAAACCTTCAAATCATTAATAACCCAATACAAATCAACCAATTTAGCTTGGGTTCCGAAAGCGTGCTTAACCACGCAAATAGGACTAAATCAATATTATATACCTAAAGAAAAAATATATTATATAAAATCGAATAAACCAAACCAAAATCCAAAATACAAACCTAAATCAAATTCAAAATTTAAACACTTTAAAAATCAATAAAATTATCACCAAGTTAACCATAATTATAAAAAGAATCGACACAAACCTAAAACCAAAATTTAAATTAATGGCCAATAATTCAAGGGGAGGCTCCAGAATAGCTGGCACCTCCAAAACAAACTAACCTGGCAGGGCAATTAGGATTAGAAACCAAGTTTAACTTGAATCATGATACTGGTGAAATTTTTGGATGATAGTACGTTAGGAAAACTTGGGCATCGCATGTCTAGAAAGATATGGTTTCGATCTGGTGCATTTGGCCAAGTGGAACTGACCGAAGCTACCCTTAAATGGATCCTAATCAGTTAGACCAAGGTTTAGTACTAAGCTCCGTGGATAGGACTATTCGGAAAACCTCGAAAGGTTGGTTACTTCTAATGACGTCCGTGTGACTCACCAAGCTTAGAAGTTTATCCGAAGAATGCCTATTTGTAGAGACCAAAACTAAACCTGAATCTAACACAAGTTAAACCAAAACTCCATAATTAAAAATCCAATTTCATCTCGCAAAATCATAGGATTCCCTGATTGATAATATAGATCGGGTGAGATGAATAAGGCTTAAATTTTAATTTTAAAATTAATTTCAAAATTTTAATTTTAAACTTAATTTCAAAATATTAAATTTTTTTAACTTAAAATTAATTTCAAAACTTTAATTTTTTAAACTTAAAATTAATTTCAAAACTTTAATTTTAAACTTAAAAATTAATTTCAAAATTTTAATTTTTTTTTAACTTAAAATTGATTTCAAAACTTTAATTTTAAACTTAAAAATTAATTTCAAAATTTTAATTTTTTTTTAACTTAAAATTAATTTCAAAACTTTAATTTTAAACTTAAAAATTAATTTCAAAATATTAATTTTTTTTAACTTAAAATTAATTTCAAAACTTTAATTTTAAACTTAAAAATTAATTTCAAAACTTTAATTTTAAACTTAAAAATTAATTTCAAAATTTTAATTTTTTTTAACTTAAAATTAATTTCAAAACTTTAATTCTAAACTTAAAAATTAATTTCAAAATTTTAATTTTTTTTAACTTAAAATTAATTTCAAAACTTTAATTTTAAACTTAAAAATTAATTTCAAAATTTTATTTTTTTTTTAACTTAAAATTAATTTCAAAACTTTAATTTTAAACTTAAAAATTAATTTCAAAATTTTAATTTTTTTTCAAAACTTTAATTTTAAACTTAAAAATTAATTTCAAAATTTAAATTTTTTTTAATTTTTTTTAACTTAAAATTGTTTTCAAAACTTTAATTTTAAACTTAAAAATTAATTTCAAAATTTTAATTTTAAACTTAAAAATTAATTTCAATTTTTTTTACTTAAAAATTATTTTCAAAATTTTAATTCTAAACTTAAAAATTAATCTCAATTTTAAACTTAAAAATTAATGTCAGAACTCCAATTTTAAACTTAAAATTTTGTCTGGTCATAAATAAAAAGACTAACGTTATATCCTACTTACTGTAGGAAACCAAGTGGATTTTGGACAGTGGTTGCTCCAAACATATGACTGGAGATCACACCAAGTTCACTCAACTCACTTACAAAAGCTTAGGAACAGTTGCCTTTGGAAACAACGGCAAACTCAAGGTAATTGGTATAGGTAATATTGAATTAAAAATAGACTTTATAATTACAAATGTTTTACTTGTTGCAAATTTTAAATACAACCTTCTGAGTATAAGTCAATTATGTGATACTAGGTATAAGGTTAAATTTCTATCCACAGAGTATTTAATCAAACATCTAGATACTCCTACCATAAGCCTAAAAGGTTTTAGAAAAGACAACATCTATGCCATCAACTTAATCACTTCTTCCATTAAGTGTTACTTAACACAAAAAGAAGAAACATGGTTATGGCATAGAAGAATGTCTCACACCAACTTTCGAAATATAAGTAAACTAAATGGACTTGTGAGAGGCTTACCAAAATTACCTAACTTAGATTCAACTATATGTAATGCTTGTCAACAAGGTAAACAAACTAAATCCACTCACAAACAAACAAATCAACCACAAACTAACTCAATATTAGAACTTCTACATTTAGACCTTTTTGACTCCCATGGAGTCAAATCTATAAATGGAAACTTATATTGTTTAGTAATTATAGATGATTATTCTAGGTTTACTTGGGTAAAATTCTTAAAACATAAAGATGAAACTTTTGAAATTTTTATAAATTTCTGCAAACAAATTGAAAACGAAAAAGATATTAAAATTAAAAGAATCAGGAGTGACAACGGGGGAGAATTTAAAAATCACAACTTTAACAGTTTTTGTCTTGAAAATGGTTACCATCATGAATTTTCATGCCCTAAAACCTCCCACCAGAATGGGATTGTAGAAAGAAAAAATAGAACCTTACTTGAAGCCTCTAGAACAATGTTAAATGAGTATAACCTACCTAAATACTTTTGGGCAGAAGCTGTTAGTACAGCCTGCTATGTACAGAACAGAACTACAATAAATAAAACCCATAACAAAACCTTCTTCGAAATATTTTATAATAAACAACCCAATATAAAATATTTTAAAGTGTTTGGGTGCCCAGTTTTCATCTTAAATACAAGAGAACACTTAGGAAAATTCTCCTCTAAAATTGAAAATGGAATTTTTGTAGGATATTCCCTAAATAGTAGAGGCTATAGAATTTACAATAAGGTTACCTTAAAAATTGAAGAAACTACTAATGTAAAATTTGAAGAAACTAAACAAAACTTAGAACTTACACAACCACCTGAATTTGTTCCAGAAACCAACCAAACTCTAAGTCATGAAGAAGAGGAACAACATCAAGAAAATGAACCCCCTAGAACTATAAGAGTGAATCCCAACCATCCAACTGATCAAATAATTGGTGACCCAGACCTAAGAGTTCAAACCAGATCATCTTTTAGAAACTTGAGTCAAATCTCCTTAATTTCAAAAATAGAACCCAAAACAGTGGATGAATCCCTACTAGACCCAGACTGGATTATAGTTATGCAAGAAGAACTAGCCCAATTTGAGCGTAATGAAGTTTGGGACCTAGTACCACCACCTAAGAATAAGAAAATAATAGAAACAAAATGGGTATTCAGAAACAAATTAAGTGAAACTGGGGAAATTACTAGAAATAAGGCTAGGCTAGTTGCCAAAGGGTTTAGTCAGGTTGAAAGGCTTGACTATGATGAGACCTATGCCCCAGTAGCCAGATTAGAATCCATTAGAATGTTACTAAGTTATGCAACTCATAAGGGATTCAAACTATACCAAATGGATGTTAAGTCTGCCTTTCTTAATGGACTAATTAAAGAAAAAGTTTATGTAGGTCAACCTCCTGGGTTTGAAAGTCTAGAACACCCTGATTATGTATTTAAGTTAAAGAAAGCATTATATGGACTTAAACAAGCACCCAGGGCATGGTATGAAAGGTTAACATCTTACTTAACATCTAAAGGATTCAACCAAGGTCAAATTGACCCAATCTTGTTTGTTAAATCATTAAATACAGACATATTTATTGCACAAATATATGTAGATGATATAATATTTGGTTCAACAAATTCAGATTTTTTTAGAGGAATTTATTAATCTAATGGAAAAAGAATTTGAAATGAGCCTAGTAGGAAAATTAACTTATTTCTTAGGATTACAAATCAAACAAACAAATGAAGGAAACTATATTTATCAACACAAATACACTAAAGAATTACTTAAAAAATTCGGGATGGAAAATACAAAAGAAATAAAAACACCTATGGCAGTAAACACAATCTTAGATAATGACCCAAATGGAAAATCAGTTGACTTAAAATATTATAGGAGTGCAATAGGTAGCCTACTGTACTTAACTGCAAGCCGACCTTATATTTTATTTGCAGTTAGTATGTGTGCTAGATACCAAACTTGTGCTAAGGAATCCCATTTGACACAAGTTAAAAGAATTTTTAGATATCTTAAAGGAACAACAAATGTAGGAATTTGGTATCCTAGGACCAATAATTTTGAACTAATAGGGTATTCTGACTCAGATTATGCTGGATGTAAATTAGACCGCAAAAGCACAAGTGGTGGATGCCAATTATTAGGTTCATCACTTGTTAGCTGGTTTAATAGAAAGCAACATTGTGTTGCTCTATCTACAACTGAGTCAGAATACATAGCTATAGGTGAATGTGTTGCACAATTATTATGGATGATGCATACTCTAAAAGATTTCAACTTAAACATCACAAATGTAAAAGTATTAATTGACAATATAAGTTCAATTAACTTAACCAAGAACCCTGTGCATCATTCAAGAACCAAACATATTGAAATTAGGCACCACTTTATCAGGGATCATGTTACTAAAGGTGATATTGAACTCAAATACATTGAGTCCAAATCAAATTTAGCTGACATTTTCACAAAACCACTCCCTGAAAGTGAGTTTAGCAACTTACGTCGAAAATTAGGGATATGCTCAATAGACTAGGATTTTTTAAAAATTGTTTTCAAAATAAATGTTTTCAAATTATAAGTTAAACTTGTTTGTTTTCAAAACTTTCCTATTTTTAGTTTTTCAAAAACAATTTTGGCCTTAGACTAGTTTTGAATCCTTAGAAAGCATGTACCCATAGGACTAGTTTTTGAGCATCTCACCAACACCTTAGGTTTACCTTGCTTGTGTTTGACAAACATAGAAAGGGGTGAGATGCATAGGCCAACTGTCTGGACTTAAGATGCTTATTTCAGTGCATCAGCATAAGTCTGGACGTTAAATACAAATCAGACAGTAATCAGATTAAGATCATCAGTCAAGTCAAACACTGACTGTTTATAATCACCTTAATCTGACTAACCAAGTGAAAGCTACTATCTTCTGATAGTTAGTTAGTACCTAATTGGTTAGACAACTGTTTAAATTTAAGTATCAAGTTCAGGGGGAGAAATTAATTAAAATTCTGCGTGTTTGAAAAATGCTTTTTAAAACTAACTTATGTCTGAACATTAGTTTACAAAAAGTTTAATTTAACTAAGTGATTGAAAAACTTGGAAGTTTAATCCCACCTAATTTTTAAACCTGATTGCAAATTTAAACTTATTCAGCTTTGTAACATATGCTTGAAAATTAAACTTTCCAAATTTTGCTCTTATCAAATTTATTTTGACAAATTTAATCTTACTTGTTTAATTTTTGCTTTGTTTTGAAAAATTGAAGTTGAATTTTTTTTAAAAAAAGTAAATGTTACTTAAACTTGAAAAGAAAATTTTAAAAACCTGATTTAAATTTTACACGCTTGAAAAGTTAAAACTTGATTAACTTTAAATTTATACTTTTCAAAATTCAACTTGTCTCCCCCAAGTCAACTTGATTTTTTTTCTTGGATTTAAAAATTATACTTTTATCTTTGAATTTTGAACCAAACTCAGATATTTTTTCAAGATTAGCTGTGCTTATTTTTTACAGTAACTCTACACTATGATTGCTTATCCTTGTTTTTTTTTATGAATGCCAAAGGGGGAGGGTTAGGTGGTTAAGTTAGATAAACCAAAATCTAACCAAAATTGAAAACACTAAAACTAACTTTAAAACTAATGTACCTGTTTTTTGCGTTCTTTCACTAACTTAACCAGGTTGTCATTCCATCAAAAAGGGGGAGATTGTTGGTGCGGGTAGCACTAACGGTCTAACCTAGGTTTTGATGAATGACAAATAGGTTAAGTTAGTTTTGTTGTTGTCTGACACTTTGATCGAGTGTGCAGGGGAAGTCCAGACAGGTCAACGGGCTGACCGGATGTCTGGCACGAAGTCCAGCTAGGTCAACGGGCTACAGGATAGCTGGCGAGAAGTCCAAGCGGGTCGACAGGCTGACCGGACGCTTGGCGAGAAGTCCAGCTAGGTCGACGGGCTGACTAGATAGCTGGCGAGAAGTCCAGACGGGTCGACGGGCTGACCGGACATCTGGCAGGTAAGTGAGGTAAGTCACTGGAGGGGAGTGACTGTGAGGACGCGTTCCCGGGAAGGGAACATTAGGCATCGATCCGGCTTAGATCCATTTCGGATATCTAAGTCGAGATCGTGACTAGATTCAGGTCTCGGAAAGACGGAATCTAAGTCATATTTTTACTGTTAATTCTATTTCATAAATTGTGCTAACAATCTGTGTTGCAGAATACATATGTACCTCGGACTAACTCTGTTTTGCAGGAAAGGAAGCTTCTGGAAACAGGAGGTCCGGGCGCCCGGAAGGGATCCGAGAGCCCGGAGGTCCAGGCGCCCGGAAGGGATCCGAGTGCCCGGAGGTGAATTTTATCCAGGCCGAGTCGTCGCCACGTGGAGTTCACTGATTAGACCTGTCACGTCGCACCAGGGTGCCCGGAAGGGATCCAGGCGCCCGGAGCAGCATATAAAAGAAGCCCCAGGGATGGAGCTTCTTCATCAATCAATCTGAGAACTCTTTTATTGCTGGTCCTACTGCTCTACGTTCCTGCGACGCTAACAAAGCTCCGACAAAGTGCTCCTTTGGTTTTTAGTTAATTTCTTTGTCGATATTACTTTGTTTCACTTGCATTTCCTGTATTCATTTTATAATTATATTCGAATTGCTAGTGATTGCTCAACGAAAGTGGTCAAGGACCACGAGCCTTCGAGTAGGAGTCGTCACAGGCTCTGAACGTAGTAAAAACAACTGTGTTCATTTACTTTTCCGCTGCGTAGTTTTACTCAACTTTTCGAATCGATATTCACCCCCCCTCTATCGAACGATCACGGTCCTACAGATACTTTTACCATGATGTTTCTCTATATCAGCCTTGTACTCTTTGAACTAATCAAAGCACTTAGACTTGCGATGCATCAAGTAAATGTACCTATATCTTGAATAGTCGTTTATAAAAGAGACAAAATATTTGAAACCACCTCTCTCCTGGATAGTCATAGGTCCACACAAATCAAAATGAACCAATTCCAACACTTATTTGGCTCTATACCCCTGTGTCTTAAAAGGTCTCTTGGTCATTTTTCCTTCCAAGCAAGATTCGCAGGTTGGAAAGTTTTCCACCACCAATGAACCCAAAGGTCCATTGGCTATTAACCTTTGAATCCTACTCAAGTTAATATGACCTAGCCTTAGATGCCAAAGATATATTTGGTTCATTTCCGAAGGTTGCTTTCTCTTATTAGAATTAGAAGATGTGTCATTAATTTCCATTTGTTGCATCGTGGGAGTTATTGGATTAAGAGTGTACAAATTGTCAACCAACGTACCAGAACAGATAATCTCCCTATTTTTCTTGACAACCACTTTGTCATCAAAAGAAATAGAATATCCATCCTTTAACAATTTAGAAACTAAAATCAAGTTCTTTCTAAAAGATGGTATATAAAGACAATTTCTCAAAATCAATGTTTTATTCCTATCAAAAGATAAACAAACATCTCTCACTGGAATAGCCACCACTCTCATAGCATTGCCTATGTAGACGGTGATCTCTCCTTCATGTAGTCTTCGGGTTTCCTGGAACCCCTGCAATGAATTGTAAACATGATCAGTGGCTCCCGTATCTTTACACCAGGTACCGATAGATAACACCGCTAAACATATTTCAACAACTAATGAATAAGATATACCTTTATTATTCTGCTTTCTGCGAGGACAGCCCACCTTTTAATGTCCAGACTGTTTGCATGTGAAGCACTTGCCCTTCGGCTTCTTCACACTTGCTTGTGATCCAATCCCTTGAGGTCGAATCACTTTCTTTGCCGAACTTACTTGTCTCTTTTTTCTTCTTTCTGCCTTTTGGCTTAGAAGCAGAAACGTTTTCAGCAATGTGAATTTTAGAACTTTGACGAAATAGCCCTTCTGCTGCTTGAAGTTCTGTCAGAAGTTCCGCCAATGAATATGTCCTTTTGTTCATATTATAGTTCAGGCGGAACTGCTCAAAACTCTTGGGTAGCATTTGGAGAATGATATCGACCTGGGTTTCCCAATCGATTTCAACTCCAAGGATTTGTATTTCATTCAAATGAGCCATCATTTTGAGGATATGATCCCTCACGGGTGTCCCCTCAATCATGGTGGTCGTCATTAAGTTTCTTATAGCCTCCTGCCTAGTAGCCCAATTCTGGTGTCCGAAAAGTTCTTTGAGATTGTACATCATGTCATAGGCAGTAGGTAAGGCCTGATGCTGATGTTGCAGCACATTTGACATAGATGCCAAAATGTAACACCGCACCATCTCATCTGCCTTGACCCATTTCCTATGCCAGTCAATCTCCTCTTCACTAGAATTGCTATTAGGTATGTTAGGGTAGATCTCATAAAGTACAAACTTGTATCCCTTAGCAATTAAGACAATGTCTAGGTTTCATTTCCAATCAATATAATTGGGACCAGTAAGTTTGTTTTCTTTTAAAATAACAGCGAGAGGATTGAAAGTCATTTTGAAAACTTAAGAATCACAAAATATTTGGACAAAACTTTAGAATTTAAAATAATATTGATTCCTCGAACAATAAAACTTAAATTCACCAACACTTCAAAACATCGTGAATTTCGTATGTCATGATAGTGTGGACGTATACTAATTCAAACATTTGTAAGAGGAGGTTTTACCCATTAATTTTATTATCTTGTCAACCTAACTTTATGACAAATAAAATTAATAGTTGGTTTGTCTTCGGTCACACAAAATAATAGAGTGACTCCGATGGGGAGGATACTATTAGATGCGCCTAAGTGTATACCATTACTTGATTACTTAGTCCATTAATTAGGATTGTTCCCCTTCAGATGGAGAAAATCACACAACCCTAAATAATTTCTTATAATTATCCATAGAGGAAGTTTGATCTAGTGATCTGTAAACAAACTCATCCGATGTGGAGGAAGGCACTTAAAGCCAACGCGCAAGTTTGAATGCATCACTTACAAACCAGTAATGGAGACCGTGGAATTTAAATAAATAAACCTTCTCCCACTTAGTTATTTAAACGAGGAATTTTAACATGCACACTTATCACACATACACACAAAAGCATACACATCACAGCACATAAAGGCAATAAATATGAAAAATAATTTTTCAACTATTATGGCCTCATCCATAGTTGTCCTCATTGTGCCACCAACTCTAGCCGCCGCCAACGGGTCATGTCGTCGCGTCTACCTTACTTCCTTTTCCGTTGTGCCTCTGGTCCTCAAATAGCACCACGTCTCGTAAGGATACGATCCGCGACAAAAATAAAATTTTACATTTATCGATCCTATATTCCACAAGGGAATGTACATGTAATCTAGATCGAACAGAATGTAAAATCCTAAAACTAATACAACTCCTGCTGTATTTAATAATTAAAATCATGCACACACATAAAATGTCCTCGACATGCCCGAGGGTCCAATCACACACAAACACAATACACTACAAGAAAAATCCTCATAGACATCGGTGGAACAACAACAGTTTTAAGCAAAAACCGATGTCTTTGAGTATTTTACATCGGTTTTTCCAAAAACCAGTGTCTATGAGCGCAGATTTTCACTCATAGACATCGGTTTTTTAGCCGATGTCTATGAGCGCCATTTTTTTCGTTAATAGACACCAGTTTTAACAGCGGTTTTTAAAATCCGGTGTTAATGAACCAAAATAAAATATTTTAATTTTTCCACTAGCCAAAATTTGCAACACTACACAAAGTTCCCTCCAAACCTAAACCTATATCGCGCCCCTTCCTCCGACCATCTCTCTCAGCCTAAACCTAAACCTAAACTGACCATCTCTCTCAACCTCATCTCCCTCTTCCCCTTCCTAGATCGACGCCCCTTCCTTCTCCATCCAACCACACCGCATCTCCTCCAACTCCAGTGAGAAGAGGAGACCTTCTTCTCATTCTGTAGCTTTTCCTTCCCCATCTCCCACACATTCCCTTCCCCAATCCACACCCATGCCCTATCCTCTTCCTCGGCGTACCATCCTCAGCGAGGACGGCTCCGATTCGTCGCCACCGCCGCGAAGAAGAAGAAGAACCCTTGGCTCGACCCCTTCGACTGCGGAGAGGACCCCGACATCGAGTACGGATCCCTCTTCACCGACGAAAAGCAGGAGGAGGACCCTCGCCCTCCCGACAACCCCTCCAGCCCCTACGGCTTCCTCAAGTTTCCCATGGGATTCAACATCGAGCTCGCCTCCAAGGTCCGCGGCGACGTGCGCCTCTGCTGCTGCGTCATCTTCGACGGAGTCTACGAGAACCTCCTCTTCTTCCCCGTGATCCAGCTCATCAAGGATAGGTATTTTTCTGGTCCAGAGCAGCAAAACACGGTTTCTAGTGGCTTAGGGACCAACTCAAATACTGCAAACTTCAAGAAACACGTTGACAACAAAGATCTTATTCTTTCTTCACCAAAACCGGTAGGTTCTGGTTCAAGAAAATATTCTGTATTTGAAGATGAGAGTACGATATTGATAGCATGGGATTGTCTTTTTTCTTTGTTGAGGAAAGCTGAAGCCAACCAACAAGCATTTCGAGCATCTAATGGGTTCAGCATCATTCTACCATTCCTGATATCTGATCACCACTGAGCTGGTGTTCTTCGGCTGTTATATTGTTTGATCATTGAAGATGTTCTTCAGGTATGTATTAGTATCTGATTCTTCTTAAAAGGATGAATGTTTCCATGTGGAACTTAATTACCCTATTCTTTATAGAACTTTGGAATATTACCCAAATTGATTCTTTCATCTCATAAGTTGAAGTTTATATCTTACCAGGTTCATCCAGAAGAGCTAGGCGCACTAATTGAGATTCTCAAGAGTGATATGATAACAAGTGTTTCTGGATCTCAATACAAACTTTAAAATGATGCGAAATGTGATATGTTAGGTTCACTTTGGTGTATCCTTGGAGCAAATAATGCAGCACAACGAGTATTTGGAGATGCCACTGGATTTTCATTATTATTGACCACACTACATAACTTTCAGAGTAGTGAGCTTCCAGATGTTCTGCAATACTTTTTTTTGTGTGTTATGCACAATTTGTGAATTAATCTTACTTTTGGTTGGAGAATTACCTAGGATGCACTGCTCTCTTGCTTGAGACAATCAGCCCATTTCTTTCCCCTTGGGCTTCCCTGCATCAGCAAATCAGCTAGTGCTGCAACAACACCATGCTCATCCACAATCATCTTCTTGAAGTCATGGACAGCATAGAGGATGAACAATGTAGCAGCTGCATTCTCCCTTGCCTCAGTAGTTAACCCATATCTCAGAACATATACTATTAATTCCAAACAACCATTCTCCTCCATAATCTTTCTCTTGTTTTCATCATGAATAGATATGTTCAATATTGCAGTTAGGGCATTCTCTTGAGCAACTGGATTTGTAGACCGGAAAATCCGGTAGAGAGCTGGGATTGTTCCACCCTCTGCAATGAAAGACCTATTCTCCTTCCCGGTTTTTTCCATTAATCGGAGTTCACGGGCTGCAACAGCCTTCACTTCCTGCGAACCAGCTGATAATTGTTCTACTAGCATTAACACTATGATTCGGTTAGCTTTGATTACTGTGATTCGGTTAGCTGCTAATGATGTTGGGAGTCTGAACAAGGCCTCGATGTTTGAAGTCTTGATTGAGTTGCTTCTTATTTGGAAGACAAATGGTTTATTGCCATTCTTCATTGTTTTAGTAGGTCTTGTGGATGCAGGTTGATAGAGTATAAATATGAACTATTGTGACATCTTTGACTTGAGGAATCATATAATAGTTTTTGGTAGGATGCTGTGTGGTATTGTTCTCTGCCACAAGTTATGCGCTAAAAAAGCATGGTTAATTTGTTAACTGATATTGTAGATTTTTGAAGTACATGATGATTTGTTATTGACTTGCATACAAAAGAAGAGAAGTTTATTTACTATGTGTAGTTCTTGTTTGTGTGAACTCTTAATCATTTTCTATTTATTTCAGGTTCTTCATAACATTACTGTTGCAGAATACTTTCACTGGAATATGCTACGTGATTCAATAACTCCTATTTTTCCATTGGACTGATAATCTCTTTTTGATTTTGTGGATAACTTTGCTGTAAACTATGCTCTGAAGAGAGTTTATTATGTCAACTATGCATTGGGGATATCTGGACGCAGGAAACCTTGCTGGCATCTATTATGAACAAAGTCAACTTGACATGGCAATTCTGCATTACAAGCAAGCTATCAACTGTGATTCTACCTTTATTGAAGCTTACAATAATCTGGTAAGTTGATAATGGTCTAATATGTCAAAATGTGGTATCCTTCTTGATGGTGAGCCAGGTTAGTTAATGATCGACTTTCTTGCACATTAAAAGGGGAATGCTCTCAAAGACGCTGGACATTATAGGGTGACTTTTTAATTTGGAGATTTTTATTCTCTTAAGTTTTTTTTCCTTGTTGAATAACTTCATTTTAATAATTTTTCCCAAGTCATGCTTTGCTTTACAACCTAACCATCCACAAGCATTGTCAAGCCTTGGCAGCATATACATGGATTGGTAAGCTTTAGAAATGTTTGATGGCAACTGTGCGGATAGTTTATTTTTGTTCCTTAATGAAACTTCTCTTCATGCAGCAACATGATGAGTGTTCCTGCATCATTCTATAAGGCAACTTTAGCAGTTACAACAGGGATATCTGCGCCCTTCAACAACTTGGCTATTATATACAAGCAACAGGTAGAGTACTATATCTGTCTTTTTCATTACAATCATGTACTAACAACATGTTCATTGCCATCACGCCCTCGCAATCATGCTTGGTTTTTTGTCAAAAAGTTGGCTACAGCACGTTTATGTTTTAACAGGATACAGTTAGAATGCCATCTAGACTGCTATGAGATTGAAGTGAGAAGGATCATCAGTGATGGATGGTCGTTGACCATTTAGTGCAACTACCTCTCATTTTAGTGGGGAAGCATCTGCATTGGCTTTGACAAATACAGTTTAAAATATCTTATTGGATCAAACTTTTCTTAGGGATATGAATTCCAGTTTACTATGTGGAATTTTTGTAAAAATCACTTCTCGCTTTTATTTCTTCCTTATTCAATCATGAGATTTTTGTCTATTTATATTGGCAAGATACTTCTGCTAATTTTGTTAATTTGGTAGATACTAGGCAGCACCTACACAGCTACACTGCTAGTTCAACCTTTGCTTCCTGTGTGGATATTCAATCATGAGAATTGCTGCTTTCTGCTAGTTCTTCGCAGACTGCTGCTGATGGTCTTGTCAATAGAGGGAACACATTTAAGGAGATTGGTAGAGTTACTGAAGCAATTCAGGATTATATACGTGTTGTGAATATCATACCAACTATGCCTGAAGCCCATGCAAATTTGGCTTCAGCTTACAAAGATAGGTAATTTCTTCTTTGAATTTGTGCCGGTGTTGGACTATATCAGTATCTTACATCTATGATTCTTCTTTCTATTTATTTGTGGTTGAGATAATTGATGAATGTTTCTCTTTTTAAGCATTCCAATTACTCATCTTGTTACCTGGTGCTCTTACTGCTTTTTCAACTATGATTTTTTGTCTTGATTTACTAATATATTATTTATGTGTTTTTACAGTTTACAAATCTCAAGTACTCCAGAGTTGAAATTGATGAAGTGCGGTTTGAGTGGGCTGAATGTATGCTAGATTACATTTGAAGTGTGGTTCTACCTTGATGTGTTAAAAGAATGTTCTACCTTGATTTTGATATCTATTAGCTAGCTTTTGATGTAAAAAGAATGTTTGGGTATTTTATGGATACTGTTGTAAGAAGATTATTTATATCATTTGTGAATATTTGTGTATTTTATGGATATTGTTGAATGAAGAATATTTGTATAATTTGTGAATATTTGTGTATTTTTTTTATTATTGTCGGTTTTTCATTATTTCGGAAATCAAATTTGTGCTGTTAAAAAATATACATATTACATCGATTTTCCACCGCTGCAAAACTGGTGTTATTAACATACAATATTATATCGGTTTTACACCGTTGATGAAACGGTGTCGTTAAGTGATACTACACCGGTTAATAACCGATTCGAAGACCGGTGTCGTTAAGTGATACTACACCGGTTTTAACCCAATGTCTAAAATGGCAGACTTTTAACATCGGCTTCATAGACATCGGTCGAAAATGAAATAGACACCGGTGGAAAACCGATGTCTATGAGGGTTTTTGTTGTAGTGATAGGGCCATAATAGTTGGAACTAGGATACCTGCAACCACAGAGTTAATCTATTTGCACATCCTACTATTATTCTGCCTAAATTTATGTATGAAAAGTACATAATTTAACTGAAAACAAAACACACAGAGGCAGAAAACTATCTCTGATAACAATTGTTGGGTGCTACTCGGAATTTCGTTCTGTTTCCCTTGTTAAAAAAATTTATACAAGTACAAAACTTTTCCTAGCAACCCATGTGCTTTTCAGAAGTTGAACTTGGATTACAAATGAAACTTAATATTATTAATCCAAGTTTAACTCATGTGTTCTTCAAAAGTTAAACCATATTATAGAAGTTGATTAAATATCTATTTCAAGGATTGGCTTCCAGGTCATTGGCGAGGCACTCGGCCTTCTTGGTTATGGGATCATCCACCACTTCCTAGACAAAGTCTTTCAAAGGAATTGAATATTTAAGCTCCTTACAGTAACCTTAGGTTTAACTACAGAGACCACAATCGAAGCATAAGATCGAAATACAAAATCGATACACAAAATTGAAACACAAAGTCGAAGCACAAAATCGCTTGCCTCTTGTGTTGGTATTTCAGGATCTATACAAAGAAAACAAAACTAGTTGCGCTGCGGAATAAATAACTAGTTGTACCTTTCTTCGTAGACAAAGACCTCTTGATCTTCTGTCGTATTCCTCTCATCTTCTTGGACGTCGTGTGGGCGATGATCTACCAAGACAAAAACACCCGAACCCTTTTTGTTTCCAAGCCTCCTACCACCAAAAGATGCAAAGAAAAGGGGTGTCTCTTTCTTCTTCTTCTACTCCAAACCACTAGCCACCAAGGTACTTCGTCTCTTCATTTTCTTTTCCTCCAAGCTCCAACCACCAAGAGAAGATGGGGCGCCGGCCCTAGAGGGAATAAAGGGAAGAAGAAAAGGAAGTGGGGTGTCGGCCCTAGCTTGGCTGGCCCCTTGCTTGGGCACCAAGCAAGGATGTGGCCGACCCCCTTTCTTGGGTAGGAAGCAAAACCAAAACGGGTGAATGCGAGACTTTATAGAGGCTACAACAGGGACCGAGAGGAGGAATTAGTTTTGGCCTCCTGATGGACTTGAGCTTCCTGTGCTCGACCCGAACACCCAACTCAAGTTCATCAATAATAACTCATACCACTAAAGAGTTATTATTGAACTACCGCACCAATCCCATATTATAATATGGGCTCCTACTTATCATGAGTGTGTTAGTCTCCTTGTGTTTAAGATATCGTATGTCCGTTAATTAAATGAGTTACTGACAACTCACTTAATTAACATCTAGCTCCAAGAGTAGTACCGCTCTACCTTATTACCATGTCGGACTAAGTCCACCTGCAGGGTTTACATGATAATCCTTATGAGCTCTTCAAGGGGGCATCATCAACCTAAATAAATAGGACATAGTTTTCTTTTATAATCAACAACACACCATATAAATGGTAATATCTCTCAACTCATTGGGCCTATTGATTTAATGAATAAATCTCACCCATTGATAAGTCAAAGAAACAAATACTAAGTATACGTGTTTGTTATTATATCGGGATTAAGAGAACGCATATCCATAATAACAGAGGTCCTGTTCTTTTATGTAGTCAGTATAAATCGAACAACTTCAAATGGTCCTGCTCAATATACACATAGTGTACTAGTGTAATTTTATAGTCAAGACAGACTAATACCAAATTACACTACAACCGTTCCAATGGTTTGTCCCTATTGTAACGACCCAACTCCTGGGTGCTAGGCTGTGAGCCAGATCGCTACATTAACTACTGAAACTACTGTGCGGAAAACTGAGCAAATTTGAAATTTGCTAAACTAATTACTATAAAGTCTTAACCTGACATTCTAAGAGTACCTGAGTGTTGTACACATGCTAGGAGAGACAATCTATGCCTCTTGGATGTCCTGCTAGCTGTAATCAGACATTTCAACCGATCCGTGAGTCGATTGAGGCGTCGGAACGATTCACAGATCGTTCCAGCTGATACTGGCACGGTGGCATCGGTCGGCTGACCGATCCACAAGCTTACCTTGGATGGGTCTGCAGCCGATCCGGGAACACTCGATCGATCGGGAGGCCGATCGGTGAGCCTCGATGCCTGCTGCGTTACATGCGCGGTGGATCGGTCTGAGACCGATCCGAGTACTGATCGGTCGATGGACCGATCGATACTATGCTTACGTTGCGCCTCGGATCGGTCGGTGGCCGATCCATAACCTGCCAACTCTGTTGCGTGCAGGGTCGGTCGGTGGCCGATCCGAGAACCTAAATCTCCTCGAGGCTCAGTCGAACTAGATCGGTCGGTGGCCGATCCGGAGGATCTGACGACATACTGTATCCCGCTGGATCGGTCGGCTGACCGATCCAGTGGGGCAGCTCCGACCCTGATCGGTCTGGAGACCGATCAGTGTCTGATTTCACTCGAGAGTTCTGATTTCAGCACTTTGGCGTGCCAAAACATTACACAACAGTTCTAAAACAATGGAAATACATTCCAGCATGTAAGTACTAATATTCTAAACATGATGACTAAACAAGATATAGTTTACTAAGCTGTAACAAGACTAATTCATAAAATTAGACATGTTAAGTACTAAAACTGAAATAAAAGCGTGTAGATCCCAAGGATCTTTATTCCAGACCCCTTGCACACACACATCATCGTAGCATCGCCCTCCAGCCTCCGCTAGTCCACTTTTCTTTTACCTGTATCTGCAGTATAAGAAAAGTAGTACCTGTAAGCTTAAAGCTTAGTAAGAAACCATCTACCTCACTAAATCATGCATACGATGCGAATATGATTTTAAATCATGTTGTTTGAAAAAAACATACTGAACATGCAAGCATGGCATGGCATATCAAACCAAGCATAAACTGGAACTGAAACATGGCATAACATATAAACTGAGCATGAAACTGAAATGAAACAACATGCTGAGCTAAGCTATCTGAACTGAAGCTGCAATCAAACTCAACTAGCATCACTGTTTTGAGTTTTGAAAACTAATACATAATAAGTGAAAATAATAAACATGCTGTTGGGGCCCTGACAACTGTACTTACTGTGCGCGCATCCCTACGAGACCCGGGATTGCAAGTTCCGAATCCAGCAGGGTTACTAGGTTATCTGAACCTAGGGACGACTGTGGGAGTCCAGCCCATGGATATCTGATCCAAGTACAGTGCCAACTGAATAAAAGTAAAATACTGAATACTGTTTTATTTTACTTTGCTGTTCTAGGTTATCTGAACCTAGAGCTAGGTTATCTGAACCTAGGGGCTACTGTGGGAGCCCACCCAATGGATATCTGATCCATATAGCTGTAATAACTAATAATAACTGAATAAAATGTTTCTATTACATTTTATATGCTGTTAGGACGCCTATTGGTACATCCTTCTGAACTGGGCATTCTACCGAATGCTTGGCGTGCACTAAAAGCATGCCCTAAAACTGAAAACTATAAAATTACTGAACTAACGCCATAACTAACAAGCGAGAGCAATTATACTGCAGGTGAGGGGTTTCTTACCTCAATCGTAAGGTTTTCTTACGATTCTATTCGCTAGGGGTTTCCGGAAAACTATCCGCTCGACGAACCGCTTACGTCTTCGCGTTCCTCTCGCGGAGAAGAGCCCCTTTCGTGTTGGAGTCGTCGCCGGAAGATGATCCTATGGACCCTTGCCTTGGTGTGCCGTGCGTGAGGAAAAGGAGAAGAAGGGAGAGGCGGCGGTGAGGTTTTGGAAGAGAAAGTCGCGTGAGGTGAAGAGGTGCCGAACCAAAATAAACCAAACCCCACTTAAGTTTATTATTTATATTAAGTGGTTTAATGAACCCAACTCTAATATAAATATATTTGGTTCTCCTTCCTTTCAGCACGGCCCTGCTGGGTTCAACTGGTTACTAACATTATCCCTTTCACCATAGGTCTCGGGTTCGATTCCCGCCTAAGCTAGTTTGCGACCTATTTGTTTTTGCTACTTCCGCTACTCGGAATTTTTCCGGAAAAATATCTAATAATTCCAGAAAAATCATAGAATAATTCTAAAATAAATTTGGGAATTTTTCGGGCTTTACAATCCCCCATACCTTATAAAAAGTTCGTCCCCGAACTTAAAACAATTCTGGGTACTTCTGTCTCATGCTGGCCTCTGTCTCCCAAGTCGCCTCTGCTGCTGTGTGATTTTGCCAGCTGACTTTAACTAATGGTACTTCCTTGTTCCGTAATTTCTTTACTGCTCGGTCTATTATCTGAATAGGCCGACTGTCATAGCTGAGATCATCACGGACCTGTACCAACTGGGGCTCAATCACCTGGGTGGCGTCTGGAATATGCTTCTTCAGCATGGAAACATGAAATACGTTGTGGACTGCTGACATCTCCTGAGGTAGCTCTAGCTCATATGCTACCTTGCCCACTCTCTTCGTGATAAGGTATGGTCCCACATATCTGGGAGCTAGTTTGCCCTTCTTTCCGAAACGCATGACTCCCTTCATGGGAGCTACTCTGAGGAAAACTGTATCCCCAACTGAAAACTCTAGGGGTCTGCGTCGTGTATCAGCATAGCTCTTCTGACGGCTCTGTGCTGTCTCTATCCTCTGGCGAATCTGCTGTATGGCGGTTGTGGTATCTACTACTAGATCTGTCTGAAGCTCTAGCTATTCACCACTCTCATACCAGAAGATTGATCTGCACCTCCGCCCATAGAGTGCCTCATAAGGTGCCATCTTAATGGTGGCCTGAGCAGTTGTTGTATGCAAATTCTGCTAGACTCGGATATTTGCACCAACTTCCTTGAAATCTAGGGCACAAGCTCGGAGCATATCTTGAGTGCACCGATTCACTCGCTCAGTCGACCATCCGTCGAGGATGGAAGGTCATCTTGAATTTTAGCCGGGTGCCCATAGTCGGCGCACACACTTCCAGTGTGATGTAAATCTGCATCTCTCGATATAATGGTTCGTGGGACTCCATGCACCTGACTATCTCCTTGAGATACAACCGAGCTAGTTGCTCCATGGAATAGGATATTCGATAGCTAAGAAGTGCTGATTTAGTCAACTGTCGACTATTACCCAGATGGCGTCAAAACCATTCGTGGTTCTGGGTAGTCCCACTATGAAATCCATGGAGATATCCTCCCACTTCCATTCTGGAATCTGTATAGGCTGCAGAACTCCTCCTGGTCGCTGATGTTCTGCCTTGACCCTCTGACAGGTGAGGCAGATGCTAACATATCTGGCGATGTCTCGCTTCATCCCGGGCCACCAAAAACGTTTCTTCAGGTCTTGATACATTTTGGTGGAGCCTGGATGCATCGCATAGGGAGTCCTGTGAGCCTCATCTAAAATCTGTCTCCGTAGCTCCTCCCGATCTGGAACACAGAGTCTGTCGCCAAAATACAACACCCCGCTATCGGACACTCTGAATTCTCTACTTTCTGATTCTGCTAGCCCTTGCTTGATTTTCTGAATCTCAGGGTCCTGAGCTGACTGAATATCACCAAGCAAGGTAGACTCTAAGGTCATAGTAGAGAGCTGTCCCACGATGAGCTCGAGACCGAAATCCACGATCTCCTTCTGTAGGGGCGGCGACATGGCGGTAAGAGACAATAAGGTAGCACTGGATTTCCTGCTAAGTGCATCTGCTACCTTATTGGCTTTCCCTGGGTGGTAGAGAATGTCTATATCGTAGTCCTTGACCAGCTCAAGCCATCTGCGCTGTCGCATATTCAGATCCTTCTGAGTGAAGAAGTACTTCAGACTCTGATGATCTGTATACACTCTGCACTGAGCTCCATATAAGTAATGTCTCCAAATTTTGAGAGAGAAGACGACTGCTGCAAGCTCAAGGTCATGAGTAGGGTAATTCTTCTCATAATCCTTGAGTTGTCTGGAGGCATAGGCAATCACCTTGCCGTTTTGCATCAGTACTGCTCCTAGTCCCAACTTAGAGGCATCACTATAGATGTCGAAGTTGTCTGTGTTTTCTGGTATAGCTAAAATAGGAGCACTGGTCAATCTCCGTTTTAGTTCGCTGAAGCTGTTTTCGCAGTCCTCTGTCCACTGAAATTTCTTGTTCTTCCTGGTGAGAGCTGTCAGTGGGGAGGCTATCCTGGAGAAGTCCTCTACGAATTTCCTGTAGTAGCCTGCCAATCCCAGAAAGCTTCTGATTTCACTGACGTTCTTCGGCTGCTTCCAGTTACTTACTGCTTCTATCTTGCTGGGATCCACCATAATGCCATCCTTTGAGATGATGTGCCCTAGAAAGGCTACCTGGTCTAGCCAAAATTCACATTTCGTGAATTTGGCGTACAGCTGGTTTTGCTGAAGGATCTGTAAAACTGTCTTCAGATGTTCTGCATGGTCCTCCTGAGTGCCTGAATAGATAAGAATGTCATCGATGAACACGATGACAAACTTGTCTAAGTATTCTCTGAATACTCTATTCATGAGGTCCATGAATGTAGCTGGGGCATTTGTCACGCCGAAAGGCATGACTACGAACTTATAATGTCCGTATCTAGTCCTGAAGGCTGTTTTAGGTATATCACCTTCCTTGACTTTAACCTGGTGATATCCTGATCTGAGGTCGATTTTAGAGAACACTGTGGCTCCCTTTAGCTGGTCAAACAGGTCATCTATCCTGGGAAGAGGGTACCTGTTTTTAATTGTGACCTGATTCAAAGCACGGTAGTCTATGCATAAGCGCATGCTTCCATCCTTCTTCTTCACGAACAACACAGGTGCTCCCCATGGTGAGTGACTAGGGCGTATGAAACCCTTGTCAAGAAGCTCCTGTAATTGCTCCTGAAGTTCCTTCAGTTCTGCTGGAGCCATGCGGTACGGTGCCTTGGAAATTGGATTTGTGCCGGGAATGGTAGCTCTTCAGGGAAGACTGCTGGGTAGTCGCAAACGACTCGGACCTCTGCTAGCTGTTGGTCCCTGTCCTGACTGGTGCTGACCACGTGTGCTAAGAATCCCGTGCATCCTGAATCCAGTAACTTCTGTGCCTTCATAGCTGAGAGAAACCTCTTGGCCTTTCTCCTTGGCTCCCCGACGAATTCGAACAGTGCTTCTGCTTCAGGTTGGAACGTGACTTTCTGTTTACGGCACTCGATAGAGGCACCGTATTTGACCAAAAAGTCCATTCCGAAGATAACGTCATAGTCAGTCATTTCTAGCACTATCAGATCACCAAAAAGCTCCCTGTCTGCTATAATGACTGGTACTGCCCTGAGCCAGTGCGTAGACGCCATAATGTCTCCTGAGGGTAGCGTTGTCAGAAACTGACTATTAAGTTCGGTCAGAAGATGCGGAGGATGTGACTTTCTTTTTATATTTCCTAATAATTAGAAGGCAACCACCTACTCCAGTTCTCCTCCAGTTGAGAGAGTCCTCATGAAGAGAGTCCTCGTAAAGCTTCTTCCTAAGGCAACCACCTTGATCTTCTTCTCCGTAAGTTTCTAAAGACCCATCTTCTTCTCTGTGAGCTTCTTCGATAAGTTTCTGAATACACATTGTCCATTGATCTTCTTCTTGGTAAGTTTATTTCTCTGTCAAGTTTCTGAGTACTATTTCTATTCTCCATCGAGTTTTTGAGTACCCCATTAAGTTGATTTACTCCGGTCAAAATGAGCTCTCTATCCTCCACTTCTTTTTCTTCCCTTCAATCTATATTTAGCCATGGAGATATGGTTGACACACTGCTGATGACTCTTGGCTTCGTTGGAGCCGTCGACGATGGCTTACCGACACCTGCCTTTTTATCTTCACCCGCCTAATCTTCAATTAAATGGGTGAAGGTTCTATTGAGGCGATTAACGAGGTACAAATTATTTGTGTTCAATATTTTTCATTGCTCTCTTCTGCTCTAAGTTGCTTTTTATTCATACCATAATTAACTTGGTGTATTTGGTCGGTGGTAGCTTCTTAGCACCATTTATGAGTTGATCATTTAGTTTAATTTATTGTTAATTTAAATTGGTTAAGGTGATTTGGGAGAGGGCTACTATTGGACGAGAGTAGGGTAGCAACAGGTGTCATGGATGTGGGCATGGTATCTTATAGCGGTTCTCTGATAGGATGTCGAATACTTCAACCTTAACATCGGCACCAGCATTGAAATCATCACCAGTGACAGCATCACCATACAAGATTGCCTTAACGTGAAGGTGCCCAACTTCGTCATGAACAGTGGCAGCGCTACCTTCATCGGCTGCTAATCGGTGGGGTTTTTCATAATGTGGCGGCTGATGCTGGTGGCATTGCCTACAATGGTGCTGCTCGTCATCCCCGACATCATGTATAGCCACATCCTCATGGAGCTTGCTCGAAAGATACGGAGGATGTGACTTTCTTGTTATATTTCCTAACAATTAGAAGGCAACCACCTTCTCCAGTTCTCCTTTGATTGAGAGAGTCCTCACGAAGAGAGTCCTTGCGAAGCTGCTTCCCAAGGCAACCACCTCGATCTTCTTCTTCATAGGTTTCTAAGTACCCATCTTCTTATCCTTGAGTTTCTCCGACAAGTTTCTAAGTACACATTGTCCATTGATCTTCTTCTTGATAAATTTCTTTCTATGTTATGTTTCTGAGTACCATTTCTGTTCTCCGTAGAGTTTTTGAGTACCCCGTCAAGTTGTTGTACTCCAGTCAAAATGAGCTCTCCTTCCTCCACTTCTTTTTCTTCCCTTCAATCCATATTCAGCCATGGAAACATGGTTACACGCTGCTGATGACTCTGGGCTTCGTCGACATCGTCGGCAATGGCTTATCAACACCTACCTTTTTTTATGTTCACCCACGTAATCTTCAATGGCATGGGTGAAGGTTCCATCAAAGCAGTTAATGAGATACAAATTATTTGTGTTTAGTATTTTGTTTATTGCTCTCTTTTGCTCTAAGTTGCTTTCTGTTAATACCGTAATCAACTTGGTGTATTTGGTCGGCGATAGCTTCTTAGCATCATTTATAGGTAAGGCTTGTTGATTTGATTGAGTTGATCATTTAGTTTATTATTGATTTGAATTGATTGAGGTGATTTGTCAGAAGGCTACTGTTGGACGAGAATAGTGGAGCGACAGACATTGCGCATGTGGGCGCGATATCTTACAGCGATTCTTCGACAAGATGTTGAATACATTGACCTTAACATCAACACCAGTACTAAAGTCATCACTAGCAACACCTGTGACAACTTCGTATACAAGATTGCCTCAGCAAGAAGGTGCTCAATTTCATCATGAACGATGCCACCTTCATCAGCTACTACAGGTGGTTTTTCCATGATATGGTGATTGGCGTTGGTGGCATCGCCTATAGTGGTGCTACTCATCATCCCCGACATCATGTACAAACACATTCTCATGGAGCTCACTCGGAAGATACAGAGGATATGACTTTTTTTTATATTTCCTAATAATTATAAGGCAACCACCTCCTCTAGTTCTCCTCTAGTTGAGAGAGTCCTCAAGAAGAGAGTCCTTGCGAAGCTTCTTCCCAAGGCAACCACCTTGATCTTCTTCTCCATAAGTTTTTAAGTACCTATCTTCTTCTCTGTAAGTTTTTAAATACCTATCTTCTTCTCCATGAGTTTCTCTGACAAGTTTCTGAGTACACATTGTCCATTGATCTTCTTCTCGGTAAGTTTCTTTCTCTGTCAAATTTCTGAGTATCATTTTTGTTCTCCATCGAGTTTCTGACTACCCCGTCAAGTTGCTGTACTTCGGTAAAAATGAGCTCTCCATCCTCCACTTCTTTTTCTTCCCTTCAATCCATATACAACCATGGAGACATGGTTGGCACACTGCTAATGACTCTACGCTTCGTTGACACTGTCGACGGTGACTTATCAACACCTATCTTTTTTATGTTCACTCATGTAGTCTTTAATGACATGGGTGAAAGTTTCATCAAAGCAATTAACAAGGTACAAATTATTTGTGTTCAGTATTTTTCATTGCTCTCTTCTGCTCTATATTATTTTTTTCAGACCAAAATCTGTTAGAATGTATACTAAAAGCCTAGTTTTTTATATGAACATTTATTTTGAAATGAGAATCACATTGGTCAAATGTCTGCATTTAGTTAAATGCAGTTGTCCATTTAATTTATATTGTAGATAACATGGTGTGTGGTGTCACACAGAAGATAATGTTATCAGTTCCTTATAAATTATAAATAGTAGCTCACAACTAAGATGGATTGGGACAAACCATTGAAATGGTTGTAGTGTAATTTGGTATTAATTTATCTTCACTATAAAATTACATTAGTACACTATGTGTGTATTGAGTAGGACCATTTGAGGTTGTTCTTTTTATACTGACTGCATAAAAGAGCAAAACCTCTGTTATTATAGATGTGCGTACTTTTAATCCCGATATAATAACAAACACATATACTTAGTATTTATTTCTTTAATTTATCAAAGGGTGAGATTTATTCAGTTAAATCAATAGGCCCGATAAGTTGGGAAATAATATTATTTATATGGTGTGTTGTTGATTATAAAAGGAAACTGTGCCCTAGTAATCTAGGTTGATGATGTCCCCTTGAGGAGCTCATAAGGATTATCATGTAAACCCTACAGGTGGACTTAGTCCGACATGATAATAAGGTTGAGTGGTACTACTCTTGGAGATAGATGTTAATTAAATGAGTTGTCAGTAACTCATTTAATTAACGGACATACGATATCTTAAATACAGGGAGACTAACACACTCATGATAAGTAGGAGCCCATATTATAATATGGGATTGGTGCAGTAGTTCAATAATAACTCTTTAGTAGTATGAGTTATTATTGATGAACTTGAGTTGGGTGTTCGGGTCCAATACAGGAAGCTCAAGTCCATCAGGAGGGCAAAACCAATTCCTCCTCTCGGTCCCTGTTGTAGCATCTATAAAGTCTCGTATTCACCCGTTTTGGTTTTACTTCCTACCCCAAAAAGGGGTCGGCCAAGCCTTGCTTGGTGCCCAAGCAAGGGGTCATCCAAGCCTAGCTTCCTACCCAAGAAAGGGTCGTCCAAGCCTTGCTTGGTGCCCAAGCAAGGGGTCGGCCCAACCAAAAGAAAAGAAAAAGGGAAAATGAAGAGAAAAAAAAAGGGGGGGGGGGATTTTTTTCTCAACAGAATTAGAGATTTTTCTAAAAAGAATTACGTTGATTCTTTTCTTAGAAATTTTCTAAAAAGAATTATATTAATTCTTTCCTAAGAAATTTTTCTAAAAAGAATTATGTTAATTCTTTCCTAGAGATTTTTCTAAAAAGAATTATGTTGATTCTTTCTTAGAAATTTTCTAAAAAGAATTATACTAATTCTTTCTTAAGAAATTTTTCTAAAAAGATTTATGTTAATTCTTTTCTAGAGATTTTTTCTAAACAAAAATCTATTACTTTTTCTCCTTTTTTTTCTAGTGCAGAAGGTTATAAAAGGGGAGGAGGTCATGCCACCATAATCATCCAATCTCTTTTGAGTTGTTCCCCTTACTTGTGGCTGACACCTCATCTTTTCTTTTCTTTCCTCTAGGGTCAGTGCCCCACTTCTTCTTATTCCCTTTTCTTCCCTCTAGAGTCAGCGCCCCATCTTCTCTTGGTGGACGGAGCTTGGAGGAAAAGAAAACGAAGAGACGAAGCACCTTGGTGACCGGCGGTTTGGAGGAGGAAAAGAAGAAGAAGGTGCTCCTCTTCTTTGCATCTTTTGGTGGTAGGCATCTTGGAAACAAAAGAGGGTTCAGGTGGTTTTTATCTTGGTAGATCGTCACCCACACGACGTCCAAGAAGAGGAGAGGAATACAGCAGAAGATCAAGAAGTCTTTGTCTACGAAGAAAGGTACAACTAGTTATTTATTCCGCAGCATAACTAGTTTTGTTTTCTTTGTATGAATCCTGAAATACCAAAACAAGAGGCTAGCGATTTTGTGTTTCGATCTTGTGCTTTGATTGAACTCTCTGTAGTTAAACATAAGGTTACTGTGAGAAGTTTAAATATTCAATTTCTTTGAAAGACTTTATCTAGGAAGTGGTGGATGATCCCATAACCAAGAAGGCATAGTGCCTCGCCAACGACCTAGAAGCCAATCTTTGAAATAAATATTTAATCAACTCCTGTAATATGATTTAACTTCTGAAGAACACAAGGGTTGAACTTAGAGTAAAAATGTTAAGTTTCATTTCCAATCCAAGTTTAACTTCTGAAGAGCACATGAGTTGGTAGGAAAAGTCCTGTGCTTGTATAAAATTTTTTTACAGGGGAAACAGAACGGAATTCCAAGTAGCGACCAACATAATCAACTTAATGTATTTGGTCGGTAGTAGTTTCTTAGAATCATTTATGGATAAGGCTTGTTGATTTGATTGAGTCGATCATTTTGTTTAATTTATTATTGATTTGAATTGATTGAGGTGATTTGGCAGATGGCTACTCTGGGACGAGAACAGGGGAGCGACATGTGTCGTGGATGAGAACGCGGTATCTTACAGCGATTCTCTGATAGGATATTGAATACTTCGACCTTAATGCCAATACCAGCACTTAAGTCATCATCAATGACAACCTCATTATACCAGATTGCCTCAGCGAGAAGGTGCCCATCTTCATCATGAATGGTGCCACCTTCAACGCCTACTATGCGGTAGGGTTTATCATGATGTGGTGGTTGGCGTTGGTGGCATCGCCTACCATGGTGTTGATCGTCATCTCCAGCATTATGTACGGCCACAAACTCATGGAGCTTGCTCGGAAGATGTGGAGGATGTGACTTTCTTTTTATATTTCCTAATAATTAGAAGGTAACCACCTCCTCTAGTTCTCCTCCAATTGAGAGAGTCCTCAAGAACAGAGTCCTTGCGAAGCTTATTCCCAAGGCAACCATCTTGATCTTCTTCTCCGTAAGTTTCTAAGTACCCATCTTCTTCTTCGTGAGTTTCTCCGACAAGTTTCTAAATACACATTGTCCATTGATCTTCTTCTCGATGAGTTTCTTTCTCTGTCAAGCTTTTGAGTACTGTTTTTGTTCTTTGTTGAGTCTCTGAGTAACTCGTCAAGTTGTTGTACTCTGGTTAAAAAGAGCTCTCTATCCTCCACTTCTTTTTCATCCATTCGATACATATTCAGCCATGCAGACATTGTTGACATGCTACTGATGACTCTGGGCTTCGTCGGCGATGGCTTATCAACACCTGCCTTTTTTATATTCACTTGTGTAATCTCCAACGACATGGGTGAAGGTTCCATGGAAGTGGTTAATGAGGTACAAATTATTTGTGTTCTATATTTTTCATTGATCTCTTCTGCTCTAAGTTGCTTTCTATTCAGACCATAATCACCTTAGTGTATTTGGCCGACGATAGCTTCTTAGCATTATTTATATGCAAAGTAAGATACAACAAATTAAATAATAAGAGATATTGGAGAAATAACCTTACTAAAATTTTTTTGAATTTTTTTTTTAAAAATTGAGTGTTAAACGAAATCCGTATGATACGTTTAAGAGGATAAAATGATTAGGGTTAAAGAAAGACTGTTTAGAACATCCATTTAGTTGGGTGTTGATTGAGGAAATTAACCTATGGTTGAAAACATTTAATCTAGTTTACATAAATTAAAATCAAAGTCTCTCTTTCTCATTATTTCCCCTCACTCGAGCCTCTTTCCCCATTTCTGCCTTCTTCCCCAGTTTTGTGCCCCCTACCGATCCTATCGCTGCCAACCGCCACAGCCCGACGCTGACCATTAGCCGACATCGATCTCCACTACTACCCTCTCCTCCATTTGACCGGTTGAGTCGTGCCATAGAATCCACCCAACTCCCCTTCTTCGCCCTTGATCTGCCCGACATTGCCGCCCATGGCCATCATCGGGTATTGCTGCCTCTACCGAATGCGGTTAGCCCCAAATCACTATTGACATCCATTCCTTTCGTAGACTCGTTGTTGCTCTCTGTGAACCACCATCGCTGTGTACTGCCACCACAGTAGTGATCACCGTCGGCTGCCAACAACAATCTTCGATCTAAGACTATCGTTGGTCGCTTGGCTGCTGGGAGTTGGCATCTACTGAGAGGAATTTGTCAACACATTTGGGGTAAGGCTGTTGAACTGAGCTTGAAGTGGATTGCATGGTTACTGATAGATTGAGTTGTTAGGTTATCAAGAAAAGGAGGTGTGGCAGTAGTAGTTTGTCGTCGTTGGCTATGCGCCACTACCAATGCCACTAGCTGCCAAATTTGGTGTAACACATGCTTATTTTTAGATAAATAGAGATTTGATTCCATTTCTATGTTGGATTGGTTAATTAAATTGATGTTGGTGTTAGGTCAAGTAGGATTATCTCAATTGCATGTGATCAATGAGATGATTTAGTTAAACCTAATTTGATTAATAGATTAGATTAATTATTAGATTTGGTGGTTAACAATTGATCATGTGGATGAATTATGTATGTTGGGTTCATAATGCTTAATAGTTGATTAAATGGATTAATTTGAGTTTAATTCAGAATTTTAGATGTGATCAGAATTTGCAATCCGAATATGATTGATGATTAATGGATTGTAGATTATGTTAGAAAGGATAAAGGATTCATAGATGAGAGTAATTGAAGTTAATCATTAAGGATAATTAATGATCGTTTTAATTAGGGTTTTCCCTATTAGTTGGGATCTTTGGGTTTAGCTTAATGTTGCATATGTAAGTAGCTAAATTATACATTAAATGATTTGCATGATGTTGATTCGAGACGAGCATCTTGATGTGAGATTGTTTAGTATGATCGAGAGATAAGAGCGGGTACTTCTTACCTTATCTCTTTAAGACTTTGACCTTAGTGTATGAGCTAGATATTTGGATAGTTGCTGTATTTACCTTAACTCTACTCATATTTTTCATGAGCTTGTTACTCACTTGCTTAATCTTTGTGATGATCGGATTCATATCTATATAGTCTCTCAATGTCATCCATAATATTTAGCAAATACTAAATACTATGTTTATTTGCATTGATTGCTGTATATTTATGTAGATTACTGAGCATATGCTAGTTTTATTGTAGTATAGATGATTGCTATTTATATATGTGATGACTATTGTATCTTGCTTATTATATCATTGCATGCATGTTAGCGACAAATTCTCTCTTATGGTTGAGAGAGTCAGTGACAAGAGTCGTACACTCAGTCACTCATGGATAGTGGTAGCTAGAGTACGTGCCGCTTGTCTTGTCGTGCTCCCTCTAGGTCACTTATGGATAGTGGTTGCTGGAATTAAGAGTAGTAGGGACCCCATTGCTATGTAGCTAGTCAACTACTACGCAAATTGTCTACTCGGTCACTCGAGAATAGTGACACTTAGAGTGTCGTACAGTTATCATTGTCTCGGCCTCTTGACCTTATAGGGGTGGTGGTGTAGAGGGGTGGGCGGAAGTGACCATGCTGTGCATACGCATATGATTTTATGCCTGCTTATGTTGTTATTTTTATTGTATCCATATGACTGTGATATGCTTACATATGTTGAGTTATATATATATTGCATGTGCTTTGACACTGGCTTTCTAATTGGTAGTATGCATATACCTTACATGTTACGCTTGTAGTTATGAGTAGTACTATTGTAGATCCTCACTACACCTGACTTTCTACTACTTGCTTAGTATATGGGTTCAGGTATGAACACTTATTATGATATCACTATAGTTTATGTTATTCTTCCCTATGAGACTATATACCTTTGAATCTCTAGATATATTATGTTCATGCACTATCTGCCTATACCCGTACTCACCACCCTTGAAATGATTTTTCTTTCGCCAGGGAGCAGGTAGAGGATTTATGGAGTCGCTTAGAGATTTTGTCTGCCAATCCCATGTCACCTTAAGCGACTTCTTTCGTTATTGCTTCCTCTCATATTATTAGTTTTGTACTTGTACTTACATATGCAGTGTTCTAAATGGCGGCCGAGGCAGTCGCCTAGGCAGTGCCTAGGCGGGAGGCGGGCATCAATCACACTGCCTCAAGCAAAAGCGATGCTTTAGGTAGTAACTCACCTCCTTCCTCCACCGCTGCGCCTGGAACTGCCATCGTTGCCTCCATTGTCGCAGTTTCACCATAGTGACACATTCAGACATGTCATTTGGGCCCAACGATGTGTTTGGATGCGTTGTGCGAGCCTAGACACATCGTCTGAGCTCAACAACAAGCCGGAACGCATCACCCGAGATTGGTGACACTTCTAGGCGCGTCGTGCGGTCCTAGCAATGAATCAAACTCGTCGCCTAACCAAAACAGGGTACACAATTTAATTAAACTTTAGGTTAATAATTTTAATCAACTTTAACTATGATTGAGATAATTTAAATAGACTTAATTAAAATATAATAAAATTATCTCATTAATTATATATATATATAATATTAGATTAAAATTTTTATTGTTAATTAATATATTTTATTAAACATATATATAAGAATGATTACTATTTATAATATTATATATAAAAATAATAAAAAAACATTCAACCACCTAGCACTGCCTAGGCGGCCGAGGCAGTAGGCGGTCAATAGCCACCCTGCCACCACCTACCATCATTTACAACATTGGTAATATGTATCTTTTGTATGGATTTTTAGACTTGTGGTGTCCTTTTATTTGGTATGTACTTGTAATGTCAAGCTGGGTCGGCTCGCAGTTGGATTATTTTTATATTTTGCTTATGTTTTTTGCTGTATTTTTGGTCCAATCATGTGGGTTGTATATTATCATGCATGGTTGTATTTTGCTTCCAGTCGTGTGGGCTATAGATATTATTCTTATATAGCCGAGTAGCTTATGTATCCATATTTCAATATGCACTGTCACAGTGGAGATGTTGTCTGATTTTCGTCGAACAAACTTACATTCAGGGTGTGACAAGTAAGACTTGTTGAGTGGATTGAGTTGATCATTTTGTTTAATTTATTATTGATTTGAATTGATTGAGGTGATTTGGCAGAGGGCTACTATTGGACAAGAATAGGGAGCGACAGACGTTGCGAATGCAGGCATGGTATTTTCCAGTGGTTCTTTCACAAGATGTCTAATACTTCAACATTAACTAACATTGAAGTTATCACAAATATCACCGGCAACAGCCTTGTCATACAAGATTGTCTCAGCGAGAAGGTGTTAGTGTGTGCACTTATGTGCCAAGACACTCCTTATGTATTTTGTGGATAATTATTTAATAAAGGTAAGAATTTATCATTAATTATTTACTTTTCTGTACGTATATAATTAATGATAAAGTCCCATAGATTAATGAATATATTAATCTGAAAACAGTCCTTGATCAGATAGATATCTAGAGGGGACATGGATATCTAGATCAACGCTAAGTATGACTAGGTCGAGATAGACCGGAGGGATGGATATCCAAGTTGTACTTTGGGGTGCCTTGAGTTTAGAGGTACACTGGACACGACCCGCTCAAGAGGAGACCACATATTAAGCATCATTGGTTATTCCTCTTATGAACGAGTGTAACTAATCTTTTGACTTGAGACCTTCATTTATTCTATGCGTGGAGTTATGTGCTTTGACGTCGTTAAAAGCAGTCTTTAATCGGATTGTGATTAATACGGTAGTTGGGTGTATGACAAAACGTAGAGAGAATAGTGTTGAGCCAATAGAGGATTCATCGCTCTCTTGGATTAGGAGTTAACATCCTGGCCGCTTGATAGAGATATTAGTGACTCAACATCCATGGCCATGGGAGGAATGATTTATCATTCAAGAGGAGTCTATTATATCTTGGAAATCAAGTAAAACAATTAATTTGGTAATGATGCATAATGTATCGAATTAATTGGAATGTAAGCTTTAGATGAAGAGATTGAATTACACAGTAATCGGTTCATAGTGGTTTACAATTTATGACTGATATTAATTTTATTGCGTTGGGTGGCTAAAAACTGTTGCTAGACGGTTACCTTAGTCTGTGTATGGATTTACACTGCCTTCGTGTATAAAACCTAGAGGGTCACACGCATAGCATGAACAATGGTATCGGAAACTAGTCGAAATCAAGATCAAATATGGATTTATTTGATATGAAGAAGAGAGAATTCGAATAGCCATAATCATGATGATTAATGGAGAATTCAAAGAGTCATCATAATGATAATTAATGAAGAATTTGAAGAGTTATCATAATGAAGGTTATAAATGAAGAATTTATAGAGCCTATAACTCTTCATCTTCCTTATTAATGAAGATCATAAATGATGAATTAATTGAAAGCTTAACTCTTCGTATTCCTTGGAAGCTATAAATAGCCATCCTCGGAAAGTATCATGGTAAAAAAAAAAGGGATTTCATTCTCTCCGTTTCTCCTTCGTCAACTTCGTCTTCCACCGGAAGAGATCGGTAGTGCTTCCAAGACTTTGTCGATCCAAGTGGCTAGCACCTAACGGATCGTGTCAAGTTCGTGATCTAGTGCGCGTGGATACCGCTAGAGGAGTCACACGTGGGGCTCTTATATGTCTTATTTGTCCGTGATATTATTCACACCTATCGAGGTCTCGAGGTATGTTTTATATAATTTTGTGCAAAACTATATGTACCACGAAAGATCCATGATTTATTATATGTCTTCCGCTGCGCTCCGATCCCAACAGTGGTATCAGAGCATGTTCGTGGTTGGATCATATAGTACGAAGCCGATTCTTCAAAATTTATTTGAAGAATCAATGTTTCAAGAGATTTCAAAAAAATCTTAATTTCTTTATTACAAATCATATGTCGTAACATTTCATGATAGAAATGAATTTTGTCTAAAATCTGTAAAGTAATACGTGTTGCAATTTAAATATAAATTCCTTATGGCATAAGTAGATTAACATGTTAACATCTCCGAGACCTATTTGTCTTAAAAGACTAAGAGGATTAATGGAGATAAATCTCATAATGAGATTGTGCAAATGCACAAGAAGTTAATTATGGTGAGACATTTTTTAATAATTATAAAATTCCTTAAATATATTAAAGTCAAGATTTGTTAAATGCCCTCCGCTAATAACTGTGATGATAGTTAGAGTTTTTACATAAGTCGGTACAGCTCAGCTGTGGGCTCGTGTCAAAACATCTATAATTTATCATGATTATTAGTGGGTTGACTTAACTCAAATTCGTTGACTTGTTTAGCTCAGCTAAGGTTAACTGATTTGAGGGGCAAGTGTTGAGAATATAAGGCTCAACAAGAATATACCGAAAGTCACATAGATTTGTGATTGGCAAGTTAAGGCCTACTTGATGAATGTAGCATGTAGGTACAGCTCAGCTGTGTGCATTTTATATGATTCAGGGCTTCGGTCCTATTAGGAATTGTTACCAACTAATTTCCGATTCTGATAGTGAGGGTTGTTGGACTTGAATAAAATAATAGGAGTTATAAAAGACCTTTATTAAATAATTCCACAAATACTAAAACTCTGCTTTAAATTTTAGATGGCAAACACAAGTACCTTATCACTGCGAAGCATTCTTGAGAAAGAGAATATCCTCCTCGGTTCCAACTACCTAGATTGGTATAGGAAACTGAAAATCATCTTAAGACATGAGAGAAAAATTTATGTGCTAGAAGATGAACTACTGAAAGAGTCTACACCCAATGCTTCAGAGGAAGATCAGTCATATTATTCACAATATATGGAAGATGCACTAGATGTGCAATGCATCATGATGTCTTCTATGTCTCCCGAGTTGCAGAGACAGCATGAGAACATGAGTGCTAGGGAGATTGATCAGCACTTATGTGAGCTCTTCCAAGAGAGTGCGAGAGTAGAGAGGTATGAAACCTCTCGAGCACTATTTTGTACCATGCTGGAGGTAGGAAACCAAGTTGGATCTCATGTACTCAAGATGATCGGGTACATAGAGAGGCTCGAGAGCTTAGGTTCTAAGTTGGACCAAGACTTGGCTGTTGACCTAATCTTGTCGTCACTACCTCCATCATTTTCTCAGTTTGTGTTGAATTTCAACATGAACAGCATGGACAAGAGTTTGACTGATCTGATGGTAATGTTGAAAACCGCTGAGAAGGATATGAAGGTAAATCCTTCACTGTATGCAATGATGGTCAGAAAGACCAACAAGCGTTCTGGCACCGGGAAATTTAATCCTAAGGCTAATGCAGTGAAGAATCCTAAATATCAAGCTCAAAAGAAGCTTAAGAAAGGGATGCAGGTACCCCAATCCGATGAGAAGGAGGCCCTGTGCTTCCATTGTGGCAAGAAAGGTCACTGGAAGAAAAACTGCTATATTTTCATGAAGAAGAATTCCAGTGGAGCAGATGCTTCAGGTATCTTTATGATAGAGTGCAATCTTTCTGTTTCTTCATCATGGGTCATAGATTCTGGAAGTAGTTCTCACATTTGTGCGAACATACAGGGTTTAAGTGATTGTAGACGGTTGTCCAAGAGCGAAATAGACCTACGAGTAGCTAATGGAGCGAGAGTTGCTACGTTAGCTGTAGGAACATATTCAATAAATTTGCCTAGCGGACTTGTTTTGAACTTAGAAAATTGTTATTTTGTTCCTAGTTTCTCAAATAATATCATTTCGGTGTCAAGTTTAGACACCAAGGGATTTGTATTTCAATTCAAGGACAAGTTATGTTCCTTTTATTTGAATAATATATTCTATGGGAATGATTCATTGAATAATGGTCTTTATGTTCTTAATATAGATGAACCGATCTATTGTATTGAAAGTAAGAAACAGAAATTACATGACTCAAACTTAACATACCTCTGGCACTGTAAACTTGGTCATATAACCCAGAAATGCATCGCTAGACTACTCAATAATGGGTATTTGGACTCTTTTGAATTAGAGCCCATAGATACATGCGAAGCGTGTTTACAAGGAAAAATGACCAAGAAGCCATTCACTAAGATAGGTGAACGGGCAAAGGAACCACTAGAACTCATACATAGTGATGTTTGTGGACCATTGCAAGTTCAGGCTAGAGGAGCGTATACCTACTTCGTGACTTTTACTGACGATTTAAGTAGATATGGATATGTCTACTTAATGAGACATAAGTCTGAAACTCTAGACAAGTTTAAGGAGTTCAAGAATGAGGTAGAAAATCAACTTGGTAAGAAGATTAAGGCCCTTCGGAGTGATCGAGGTGGCGAGTATCTAAGCCAAGAGTTCATTGATTACCTAAAAGAGTGTGGGATAATTTCCCAACTTACACCTCCTAGGATGCCAGAGTGGAATGGTGTTTCGGAAAGGAGAAATCGCACACTCATGGATATGGTTAGATCAATAATGAGTCATGCAAGTCTTCCAATGTCATTTTGGGGCTATGCCTTAGAAACAGCAGCATACACACTTAACCGAGTTCCTACCAAGACAGTAGATAAGACTCCTTATGAGTTATGGTTTGGAAATAAACCAAATTTGTCTTATCTAAAGATATGGGGTTGTGATGCTTATGTGAAGAATGAAAATTCTAATAAGTTTGCAGCAAGATCCATAAAATGTATGTTTGTAGGTTATCCCAAAGCTACAATAGGATATTATTTTTATCTCCCAAGTGAGCACAAAGTTATTGTTGCTCGGTATGCTACTTTCTTGGAAAAATAATTTATTTCTAAAGAAAATAGTGGGAGTAAAGTAAGTCTTGAAGAAATTATAGACTCTACAAATAGGTTGGAAGATGAACAGTTGGACAATGAGACAGTGCCACAAGCACAAGTGTCTCCTTCATCCGGGACTGCTCAAGAAACGTGAGATCAACATAAGTCTACAAGAATACACCGAGAGCCAAACAGATATGGTTGGCTGGTAACCCAAGATGAGGAAGTGCTACTCATCGAAGATGATGAACCGTCGACTTACGAGGAAGCAGTTGCTTCAAATGATTCTGAGAAATGGCTGGAAGTCATGAAATCTGAAATGGACTCCATGTACACCAACCAAGTTTGGGAGTTGGTTGATGTGCCAGTTGGGGTAAAATCCATAGGGTGCAAATGGATCTTCAAGAAAAAGATTGACATGGATGGGAACATAAGTACCTATAAAGCTAGGCTTGTGGCAAAGGGTTTCAATCAACGTCATGGAATTGACTATGATGAAACATTTTCGCCCGTTGCAATGCTTAAGTCCACTAGAATTTTGCTAGCTATAGCAGCTTACAAGGACTACGAGATTTGACAAATGGATGTTAAAACTGCTTTCCTAAATGGAAGGTTACAGGAGGAAGTATATATGGTACAACCTCCCAGTTTTATAAAATCCGAGAACGCCAATAAAGTATGTAAGCTCAAGAAGTCCATTTATGGACTAAAGCAAACATCTCGGAGTTGGAATCTGCGATTTGACGAAGCCATTAAAGATTTTTCTTTTGTCAAGAATCCAGAAGAACCTTGCGTTTACAAGAAGGTTAGTGGGAGCAAGATTACGTTCCTAGTGTTGTATGTTGATGACATACTTCTTATAGGCAATGACATCCCTAGCCTAGAATCTACCAAGACTTGGTTGGGAGAGTGTTTCTCAATGAAAGATCTTGGAGATGCAACCTATGTCTTAGGTATTAGAATATACCGAGATAGACAAAGCAGGTTACTAGGGTTGAGTCAAGGTGCATACATTGATAAAATGCTGAATAGATTTGGTATGCAGGACTCCAAAAGAGGATATTTACCAGTGTCACATGGTGTGCATCTTTCCAAAGCTATGTGTCCAGAAACACATGAGGAAAGAAGTAGAATGGACAAGATACCTTATGCTTCGGCTATAGGGTCCATAATGTATGCTATGATATGCACTCGACCAGATGTCTCGTATGCATTAAGCATGACAAGTAGATATCAATCAGATCCTGGAGAGGGTCATTGGACTACGGTAAAGACTATCCTCAAGTATCTTAGAAGAACAAAGAACATGTTCTTAATTTTTGGAGGAGACGAGGAATTAGTCGTCAGAGGATATACTGATGCAAGTTTTCAAACAAATCGGGATGATCTGAAGTCGCAACAAGGATATGTGTTTTGTCTGAATGGTGCAGCTGTTTGCTGGAGGAGTTCCAAGCAGGAGACAGTTGCATATTCAACAGCTGAGTCCGAGTATATAACAGCTTCAGAGGCAGCAAAGGAAGTTGTGTGGATCAAGAACTTCATAGCGGAGCTTGAAGTGGTTCCTAGCATTGTTGATCCAGTTGTGCTATACTGTGTCAATAATGCGGCTATAGCACAGGCAAAGGAGCCAAGGTCTCACCAACGATCCAAGCATGTACTAAGGAAGTATCACCTCCTTAGGGAGATTGTTCATAGGGGTGATGTGTTGATTAACAGAGTAGATACCAGCGAGAATATCGCATACCCACTCACAAAGGCCTTACCTCTACAGAAACATGAGACCCATGTGAGGAGCCTAGGACTGAGAGTCTGTAGTGTTTGACAATAGTGCAAGTGGGAGATTGTTAGTGTGTGCACTTATGTGCCAAGACACTTCTTATGTATTTTGTGGATAATTATTTAATAAAGGCAAGAATTTATCATTAATTATTTACTTTTCTGTACGTATATGATTAATGATAAAGTCCCACAGATTAATGAGTATATTAATATGAAAACAGTCCTTGATCGGATAGATATCTAGAGGGGACATGGATATCTAGATCAACGCTGAGTATGACTAGGTCGAGATAGACCAGAGGGATGGATATCCAAGTTGTACTTGGGGGGTGCCTTGAGTTTAGAGGTACACTGGACACGACCCGCTCAAGAGGAGACCACATATTAAGCATCATTGGTTATTCCTCTTATGAACGAGTGTAACTAATCTTTTGACTTGAGACCTTCATTTATTTTATGCGTGGAGTTATGTGCTTTGACGTCGTTAAAAGCAGTCTTTAATCGGATTGTGATTAATACGGTAGTTGGGTGTATGACAAAACGTAGAGAGAATTGTGTTGAGTCAATAGAGGATTCATCGCTCTCTTGGATTAGGAGTTAACATCCTGGCCGCTTGATAGAGATATTAGTGACTCAACATCCATGGTCATGGGAGGAATGATTTATCATTCAAGAGGAGTCTATTATATCTTGGAAATCAAGTAAAACAATTAATTTGGTAATGATGCATAATGTATCGAATTAATTGGGATGTAAGCTTTAGATGAAGAGATTGAATTACACAGTAATCGGTTCATAGTGGTTTACAATTTATGACTGATATTAATTTTATTGCGTTGGGTGGCTAAAAACTGTTGCTAGACGGTTACCTTAGTCTGTGTATGGATTTACACTGCCTTCGTGTATAAAACCTAGAGGGTCACACGCATAGCATGAACAATGGTATCGGAAACTAGTCGAAATCAAGATCAAATATGGATTTATTTGATATGAAGAAGAGAGAATTCGAATAGCCATAATCATGATGATTAATGGAGAATTCGAAGAGTCATCATAATGATAATTAATGAAGGATTTGAAGAGTTATCATAATGAAGGTTATAAATGAAGAATTTATGGAGCCTATAACTCTTCATCTTCCTTATTAATGAAGATCATAAATGATGAATTAATTGAAAGCTTAACTCTTCGTATTCCTTGGAAGCTATAAATAGCCATCCTCGGAAAGTATCATGGTAAAATAAAAAGGATTTCATTCTCTCCATTTCTCCTTCGTCAACTTCGTCTTCCACCGGAAGAGATCGGTAGTGCTTCCAAGACTTTGTCGATCCAAGTGGCTAGCACCTAACGGATCGTGTCAAGTTCGTGATCTAGTGCGCGTGGATACCGCTAGAGGAGTCACACGTGGGGCTCTTATCTGTCTTATTTGTCCGTGATATTATTCACACCTATCGAGGTATCGAGGTATGTTTTATATAATTTTATGCAAAACTATATGTACCACAAAAGATCCATGATTCATTATATGTCTTCAGCTGCGCTCCGATCCCAACAGAAGGTGCCCAATTTCATCATGAACTCCTTCCATGTCCAACTCTCTCTCTCCATTAATTACAGTAAGCCCAATAACATGTCGTGAATGGAAAGAGTATAAATGACCTTTGGAGCCATTTATGACTAAAGGTTTCAAGCAGATTCATGATATTGACTATGATGAAACTTTTTCTCCAGTAGCGATGTTTAAGTCCATTCGGATCATGCTTGCTATTGCAGCCTACCATGACTATGAGATATGGCAGATGGATGTCAAAACCGCGTTTCTGAATGGAAACTTGCTCGAGGATGTGTACATGACACAACCTGAGGGTTTTGTAGATCCACGACATACTAGCAGAGTATGCAAGCTGCATAGGTCCATTTATGGACTAAAGCAAGCTTCTCGGAGCTGGAATCTTCGTTTCGATGATGCAATCAAACAGTTTAGTTTCATCAAGAATGAAGATGAGCCTTGTGTCTACAAGAAGGTTGTAGGAGATATAGTTGTCTTCCTCATATTGTATGTGGATGACATACTACTCATTGGGAAGGATATCCCTATGCTTCAGTCTGTCAAGACCTGGCTAGGGAGTTGCTTCTCAATGAAGGACTTAGGTGAGGCATCCCGCATTCTAGGGATACAGATCTATAGGGATAGATCTAAGAGATTGCTTGGCCTAAGTCAGAGTACATACATTGACAAGGTACTCCTTCGATTTGCCATGCAGAACTCCAAGGGATTTCTGCCGATGTCACATGGCGTGAGTCTTTCGAAGACTCAAGGTCCCTCTTCTAGAGAGGAGAGAGACCGTATGGATCAGATCCCTTATGCCTCAGCCATAGGATCGATCATGTACGTCATGCTATGTACTCGACCTGATGTCTCGTATGCTTTGAGCATGACGAGCAGATACCAGTCAGATCCAGGTGAAAGTCACTGGATAGCGGTCAAGAATATTCTTAAGTACTTAAGAAGGACTAAAGAATATTTCTTGATATATGGAGGTAATGATGAGCTAGCTGTAAAGGGTTACAGTGATGCTAGCTTCCAGACTGACCAGGATGACTATAGATCGCAGTCGGAGTTCGTGTTTTGCTTAAATGGTGGTGCTGTGAGCTAGAAAAGTTTGAAGCAGGACACAATAGCTGATTCTACAACAGAGGCCGAGTATATTGCTGCATCAGAGGCAACAAAGGAGGCAGTTTGGATCCGCAAGTTCATCACTGAACTTGGGGTGGTTCCTAGCATCGCTGACCCAGTTGAGCTCTATTGTGACAACAATGGAGCTATAGCACAGGCGAAGGAACCTCGCTCACACCAGCGGACCAAGCACATACTACGGCGCTTCCATCTCATTCGAGAGATTATCGATAGAGGAGATGTGAAGATTTGCAGAGTACCTACAGAAGCTAACATCGCAGATCCCTTGACCAAGGCTTTGGCACAGAGAAAGCATGATGGTCACACTAGGTCATTAGGCCTTAGAGCCTATACTGATTGGCACTAGTGCTAGTGGGAGATTGTTAGTTAGAGCCCTAGAGCCAATCATTTGATGATTGTATGGACTCATTGTATCATATTCTTGTATATTAATAAAGGCATTTGTTTGGTTATTATACTTATTTGTATTAGTGCCAAATAGACTAAGTATAATAGCGTCCTTGAGTAGAAGGTTCATACCTATATCAATCGATTAGTTGAATCGATAGTGAGATGATATAGGGAACACTACTCTAAATCATTCCTAGTCGAGTATTAACATTTAGGGACAATGTTAATACAATAAGACTAGCATGTAGGTCAGCTCGATGACTTGATCTCACAAGTCATGGATATAGAGATATCAAGTTGACACATGGGTATACATTAGAGAATGTATACTGAATGACCCGCCATGAGAAAGTATCATGGATCGTTATATGAGTGTCATATACTTTCTCATGTGGCTATTAGTATGACTACTAGTCCTTAGACCTGAAGTCACCATGGATCCCTACATAAGGAGTTATGTACTTTGGTTTCGTCAAACGTCACCCGTAACTGGGTGGACTATAAAGGCGATTACTGGGTATGTAACGAATTATGCAGAGGGATGTGAGTGATGTAGATGGGATCTATCCCTCCTATATGACAGGAGTGACATCGATATTCTTGATAGAGTGAGACCACTAAGTGCATGGTCATGCCCAAATGAGTCAATATGAGATATTGAGCTCATTTGATTGAGTGAGTCTACTTGGAGTTCAAGATTTAGATTGATTAGAGGATGACACGATCTATGCCTCACATTGATCAATCTAGATGTCTAGGATAGAAGGACACTTGTCATATATTGTGAGAAGTCACAATTAATAGTCACAAGGTGATGTTGGATCTCAACATTTCTTGTAACTTGGGTAGCAATGATGTATTGTTAGATGCCGCTCATTGCTTATGTTTCTAAAGGAGTTTAGAAACATTGCCAACGTTACAAGAACCTATTGGGTCACACACAAAGAACAAGTGGATAGAGATTGGGTTCATATGATGAACCAATTGGATTGGGTTCATATGATGAACCAATTGGATTCAAATTAGACTTATTGAGTTAGACTCAATTAGATTCAATTGTTGAATGAGTCTAATTTAGATTTGATTCATTGAGTCAATTTATATTAATGAATTGAGATTCATTAAATTAAAATTGACTTGAGTCAAAGGTTGGATTTAACTCAACAAGGAAGACAATTGGTCAAGTTTGACTTGACCAAGTAGAAGTTGAAACATCAAGTTTGACTTGATGTATTGCCACATCATAAGGTTAACCTTGCCACATCATCTCCACCTCATGAGGTGTGCCACCTCATGGAGGTTACAACACCTCCCATTCCATTTAACGTGGCCGGCCACATTAAATGGGGGAGTTATGAGTGTGTGGTCGGCCACACTAAAGGATGAGTGATGAGAAGGTTTTCATTTAGTGTAATTGATGTGTGGTAATTATTCCATCTTCTTCCTAGCTTCTTCCTCCTCTTCTCTTGTTGTTGCCGTGGGTTCCAAGGGAAGGTGAAGGTGGTTGAGTGAGTTTCAAGAGCAAAGGAAGAGTGAATGTCACAAAGGAGGGATACTACTTCTTGAGTGTAAGACATTCCTTTTGCATCCTTTCTTTTCTTCCTTTTAAATCCTACCCGAGAGCCCTAGAAAGTGATAGCACACTTGGGGCTCTCTTCTCCATCCTTGAGTGCTAGAGAGCACTCCTTTTTCGTATGGATATCACTAGAGAAGTATCTACCTTGATACTTTGGAGATCCGACACGTACCTTGGACGAGCGGGATTTGCGAGGGCACGCATCAAAGGTATAAAGTATTTTCCTTTGTAGATCTACTGTAGATCGTACTTTATAACTCGTACTCATGTTTTTCGAAATTTTTCTTTGCACGGATCCTACGGCTTTGGGTGATTCGGGGTTTCCGCGACGCGAAAAGCGATTTTCGCGGCCCGAAAAACCCAACAGTGGTATCAGAGCCACGTGCAAGGCTTGTACGAGTTTAATTTTTGGTTTTATGAAAACTAAAGTTTCTGTAATTTTCTGTAAAATTATGATTTTTATAGTTTTTATGGGTAATTTTTCCGTAGAAGCGAAGCACAAGTGTCTCGGCACTTGTAGGCTTCGGCTACCGGAAAGATTTTTCCAAAACGGCTTCGTTTTGCCCCAAATCCGTTTGGGACAGCGGGCTTGGGTGCCATTAGATCGCAAAGGAGCAACTCACGATGGTTAGATCGTGGGTAGGGGTACTGCCCCTAACCCCGCAAGGGGATTTGCTCCGCGATTGCACCCGAAATCGCTAAAAACGAACCTGTCGGGAAGATTTTTCCGAAACGGCAATGTCTCGACCCAAATCATTTTGGGACAGCGAGTTTGGGCGCTGTTGGATCGCAAAGGAACCCTCGCGATGGTTAGATCGCGGGTAGGGGCGCTGCCCCTGGCCCCGCAAGGGGATCCGTTCCGCGATTGCGCCCGAAACCGCTAAACGGGACCGCCGGGAAATTTTACTCGTAAAAATTGTAAAAATTATTTTAAAATTATAGAAAAATTATGAAAATATATAATTTTGAATTATATATTAATTTTGTGATAGTCATGGCCCAAAACCCCAATATGATTGGATTGTGTTGTAATTCATAATACGGCCTGCGTGCCGTTATGTGTTTGCGCGTGTTGTATGTTTTATTTTTCCGCGACCTGCGCGTCGTGCCTTTCTCTTATATTCTTGTTGTAAATTAGATTTAGACTCGAATGTAACTCGAGTTTCAAATTGTAATGTACAAATTGGAGCGGTGGAGGGTCCACACGAGACGGAGTTCCGAGGCGGGCACGAGCAACACAAGGTGGTCAAAGGGAGGAGCTTGGAGAAGCTGTTGACCCTAGGTTGACCATTCGATCTTCTCATTGGCTTGAGAAGATCGTAGTAGGGCCATGACTAAATCACAAATATATTAATTAGTTAATTGCTTATGTATATGATGCATGTTTAATAAGTAATTAATTAATTAGTGCCTTACGATTAGATTAGATCTAAGTCGTGCACATGATGCACCCTTGCGATTAGATTAGATCTAAGTCGTGCACAAGATGCATCCTTTTCGATTAGATTAGATCTTGATCGAACCAACTCTAAATGTCTAACCGTGCCGTGATACCTATCACTACCTCGATCACATGTATTGTTGAATCTGCCAAAGCAGAGCAATACATATTATCTTGGTAGGGTACGGAGGGACAATCTTGGTCCCGCCTATCAACGCATGGGTGAATACAAACTCAATTAGATTGAGTATTCCTAGTTACTCGGTTGGATCGAGTCAACTATAGGCATTCTTCCAATAGTTGGAATGATAGGTCAAAATCACATCTATATTAACTCTCAGGCGAATTAGCCAAAGCTAACTCGAGTTTTAATATAAATGCGGATATTGATTTTATAAACAAGAGTTGCATAGAGATGTAATTGGTAATCGTTACCTACCGATCATACTAAGCCTTGGGCGATAGCCAAAGCTAACTCAAGGGTTAGTATGATGTGGATCTTGTCCTAAGAATTATAGAATTCAGGGGAGCATCATTTAATTAAAGGCCTAATTAAATGATTTTAAAAGAATATGATATTTATTTCTGCAAATTTTCTGTTGTAGATAACCATGACGTCGAATACGAACTCTTTCTCCTTGCGTTCGTCCTTAAGAAGGACAAGCTCAACGAGCAAATTTCCTGGATCGTACAGGAACCCGAGAATAGTTCTCACTCGGAACGTAAAGTACGTTCTGGAGCAGCCCATTCGGGAGGCTCCTCCCGCCACTACCTGATTGCGATGCTTACAAGAAGCATCAAGATGACGCATTAGATGTGTCTCTCTTATGCTCGCAACCATGAACTCGAGCTGAAGCAACATGAGTTGATGAGCGCTACGATATGGTTGAACATCTTTGTCACCTATATCAAGGACAAGCAAGGCACGGAAGAGGAACTCCAAAGAATACCGAAGATCTTACGAAGAAGAGAAATAAGATTTCTACTTCGGTATACATGTTATAGAAGTCAACCTCTCTATTTCTTCATCGTGGGTATTAGATACCGGATGTGTTTCACATTTGTACTAATGTACAAGCGAGAAATAGCAGGCATTGACGAAGGGTGAGATAGACCTCACGAGTAGGCAATGGAGCACGAGTTGCTGCTGTAGGAACTTATCATCTATCTCTTCCTCCGGGCTTGTACTAGAATTAGATGATTGTTGTTATGTGCTGCCTTAGATTCAATAGAGGGGTGAATATCGATTCAAAATCTTCTTTTCATCAGCGGAAAAGTAAAGAAGTAAAGAGATGAACACTGTTGATTTTTCGTTCGGAGCCTGTGACGACTCCTACTCAAGGCTCGTACTCCTTGAGTACTTTCGGGGCAATTCACTAGCAATTCGGATAATTACAATTTACGACAAATATTGCTAATGAAAGAAAGAAAACAAAGCTAACCGACAAACAATGAATTAAAAAGAGAACCGGAGTGAGTCGTCGAGCTTTGTGAACGTTGTTGAGCGCAGAGCAGAGTGATTGGACTCGAGTTCTCAAGACGATATATTGAAGCTCCGCCAGGGCTTCTTTTATATCCGCCCGGCGCTGGATCCTTCCGGCGCTGGAGTGTGACGAACACTCCCAACCAGATGCTCCAGTGTCAACGCCGTCCCGGGATAATTTACCTCCGGCGCTGGATCCTTCCAGCGCCGGACTGTGCGCCGAGCCATTCGGCGCCGACCTCATGTTCCCTACCGCAAAATGTTAGTCCGAGGCAAATAAACCCTGTAGCACAGTTTGTTAGCGATACGCTAATTAATAAAAATTAGCATCAAGAGTATGACTTAGATTCCGTCTTTCCGAGACCGAATCTAGTCACGATCTCGACTTAGATATCCGAAATGGATCTAAGCCGGATCGACGCCTAATGTTCCCTTCCCGAACGCGTCCTCACACTCCCTCCAGTGACTTACCTCACTTACCCGCCAGACGTCCGGTCAGCCCTTGACCCGTCTGGACTTCTCGCTAAGCGTCCGGTCAGCCTGTCCCGCTTGACTTCTCGCCAGCTATCGTCACACCGTCGACCTAGCTGGACTTCTCGCCAAGCGTCCGGTCCGCCCGTCGACCGCTGGACTTCTCGCGATCAGCCCGTCGACCTAGCTGGACTTCTCGCCAAGCGTCCGGTCAGCCCGTCGACCCGCTTGGACTTCTCGCTAGCTATCCGGTCAACCCGTCGACCTAGCTGGACTTTTTCCTGCACACTTGATCAAAGTGTCAGACAACAACACAACTAACTTAACCTATTTGTCATTCATCAAAACCTGGGTTAGACCGTTAGTGCTACCCGCACCAACAATCTCCCCCTTTTTGATGGAATGACAACCTGGTTAAGTTAGTGAAAGCATATGTACGAAACAACATGCATTTGTGTAGTTTTAAAGTCAGTTTGTGTTTTCAAATTGGTTTAGCTAACTTAACCACCTAACCCTTCTCCCCCTTTGGCATTCATCAAAAAGTAAGCAGGGGTAAACAAGCATAGTGTAAAGTAATAAAAGGTTTAGTTCAAAAATTCAAAGATACTGATAAAAGTACAATTTTTAACAGCAAGTTAAAAAAATAGTCAAGTTGACTTGGGGGAGTTTAAGCTTTTGAAAATTTGTTTAAAGCATTAGCTTTTAGCTTTTATAAAGCTAGCTAAGTTTTCATTTTCAAACACAAGTTTTCAAAAACCAGAATTCTAAAACTAAGTTTGAAAAATTTATTTTTCAACACTAAGTTTGTAAACGATTTAATTTAAAACTTAAGTTTTGACAGTGATTGAAGTTTGAAAAAATCTAACTTTCATAATTTTTAACACTTGAGTTTTTGCAAATCAAATTTCAGTTTGTAAATATTGATTTTGAACTTTTACTTTTAGTTTTCAAAGGAGTTTGGTAGAACTAATTTTGATAAAGTAAAATAATTAAATCTAATTTTCAAAAATCAAAATTTTAAAGTTCAAAAGTACTAGTTTCAAAACCATTGTTTAAAATACTTGAAAAGTTGAGTTTTCAAAAACTAGGAAAAATGGATAAAAAGTTTGTGATTTAAAAGAAACAATTTTGAGTTGATTTAAAAATTTTTCACAATTTTAAGCAAGTTGATTTTGAAAATTGATTTTTAAACTTTGATAATCAAAATTAAGGGAAATGATTTTGAGAAGCTTAGTTTGTAAACTTAAGTTTTTGAAAAATCTAATTTCCACAATTTTCAAAACTAAGTTAAATCTAATTTTCAAAATCAATTTTCAATAAAAAGTAAAACCCAATTCTTAAAAACAACTTAGTTTTATAAGAGTTAGTTTTCAAAAGTAGGTTTAAGAAATTTTTAAGAAAATATTTTTCAAACAAAATTTAAAATATTTTATATAAGGGGAAATTTTTAATTAATTCCTCCCCCTGACATAAAATTTGAAAATATTTGCTAAAAATATTCAAAGTAGATATATATATATATATATATATATATATATATATATATATATATATATATATATATATATATATTTTTTTTTTTTTTTTTTAAATTGAGGTAGAATTTTCTAGAGAGATTTTAAAGAGAAGATTAAAAAATAACACTTAAGGAGATAATTAAAAAATAAACCTCCCCCTTAATTTGATACTCCTTTAATTTATTAATCCTCCTTATTTATCACTTCCCCTTAATATAAAATTTTACAACCGTAACATATTTTCGTACCTAAGTGTTTTAGACGATTGTATAATTATCTTTATAAAATTGTTCATTTAAATTTGACTAACCGTAATTAATGTTAGATTAAGTTGAAATAAATTAACCTTTAGTGTAATGTTAAGTAAGATAAGTTGTTATTAATTCAATAATTGATCAATATTAATAATTTATTGATTAAATTTTGCTATAATCTAAATTTTGTATTAATTGATGAAGGTGTTAGTTGTAATTTAACTTTTCATTTACTTCCTTTTAAGTTGGATTGACTTAGTTTAAAGTTGGTGGTAATTTGAAGCTAAACTCGTTATTAAACAAGGTTAAGGTTCAATTTAAGTCAAACTTTAATAAAAATAATTCATATTTTAAAGGTTGATTAAGAAAAATGACTTAGAGTAATTTTAATATTTTTACTAAGGTTAAACCTAGGTTCTAATCAAATCAAACTTAGTTCTCAAATAAAGTTAAACTTAAATAGTTAAGTTCTACTTATTAATTACATAATTAAGTTTAAAGTTAAAATTTTAGTTTTAAGTTTTATCTGATATGAATTTAAAGTTTTAATTCTAAGTTATATTAAGTCTTAAATTTAAGTTTTAAATGGATTTAAAAGAATTATTATTATTATTATTTTTCTAATAAGATTTCTAAAATAGTGTTTAAAAGGATTTTAAAATGATTTTTATAATTATTTAATGACAATTAACATACGTTCAATTCAGTTTTGATTTCAGATTTAAATTAATATTAGTGATTAATATAGGTTTAAGTTTTAAGTTTAAGTTAAATTTTTTAAATTTTAATTGTAATTTCAATATTAAGTTTTAATTTAAGTTTTAATATTCAGTTAGGTTAAATTAAGTTTTAAAATAATTTTAAGAAAAATAATGTTTAAGGAAAAAAAGTTTAAAATCTAAATAATACTTTTTAAAGTTTAAGAAAATGATTTTAAGAGAGTTTTTTAAATAATTTTTAAAAGAATTTTTAAAGTTTTGAAAATTATTTTTAAGAGAGTTTTAAAAATAATTTTTAAAAGATTTTTAAAAGAATATTTTAATGTTTTGAAAATGATTTTAAGAGAGTTTTTAAAATAATTTTTAAAAGAATTTTTAAAGTTTTGAAAATGATTTTTAAGAGAGTTTTAAAGTAATTTTTAAAAGATTTTTAAAAGAATTTTTTAAAGTTTTGAAAATGATTTTTAAGAGAGTTTTTAAAATAATTTTTAAAAGAATTTTTAAAGTTTTGAAACTGACTTTTAAAAGAGTTTTTAAAATAATTTTTAAAATGTTTTAAAAGGATTTTTAAAATTTTGAAAATGACTTTTAAAAGAGTTTTTAAAATAATTTGTAAAATGTTTTAAAAGAATTTTTAAAGTTTTGAAAATGACTTTTAAATAATTTTTAAAATAATTTTTAAAATGTTTTAAAATAATTTTTAAAGTATTAAAAATGATTTTTAAAAGTGTTTTTTTTAAAAATAATTTTGAAAATGTTTTAAAATAATTTTAAAAATAATTTTTGTAGTTAATTTCATTTTTAAAATAATTTTTAAAGTTAATTTAATTTTCAAAAAATAATTTTTAAAGTTAATTTAATATTAATTTTAAAAAATTAATTTAGTTTTAATTCGAAATTTAATTTTAAATTAATTCAAAATTTAATTTAAATTTGAAATTCAAATTTTAATTTTAATTAATTTTAATTTAATTTGAAATTTGAAATTTAATTTTAATTAATTTTAATTTAATTTAAAAATTAATTTGATCCTTATTCATCTCACTCGATCTAGATTATCAATCAGGGAATCCTATAATTTTGTGAGATGAATTAGATTTAATTACAGAGTTTGGTTTAACTTTTGTTAGATTCAGGTTTAGCTTTGGTCTCAACAAATAGGCATTCTTCGGATAAACTTCTAAGCTTTGTGAGTCACTTGGACGTCATTAGAAGTAGCCAACCTTTCGAGGTTTTCCGAATAGTCCTATCCACGGAGCTTAGTATTAAACCTTGGTCTAACTAGTTAGGATCCATTTAAGGGTAGCTTCGGTCAGTTCCACTTGGCCAAATGCACCAGATCGAAGCCATATCTTTCTAGACATGCGATGCCCAAGCTTCCCTAACGTACTATCATCCAAAAACTTCACCAGTACCATGATTCAAGTTAAACTTGGTCTCTTTTTAACTAATCCTAATTACCCTGCCGGGTTAGTTTGTTTGGGTTACCCTGTCGGGTTAGTTTGTTTTGGGTTACCCTGTCGGGTATGTTAGTTTTGGAGGTGCCAGCTATTCTGGAAACTCCCCTTGAATTATTGGCCATTAATTTAGATTTTGGTTTTAGGTTTGTATCGATTCTTTTTATAGTTATAATCAACTTGGTGATAATCTAAATTTTGTTGAGTTTTGAATTTTGATTTTAATTTAGATTTATATTTTAGTTTTTGATCTGATTTATTCAAGTTTATATAATGTATTTTATCTTTAGTTATATAGAATTGATTAAGTCCTACTTGCGTGCTTTCGGGACCCAAGCTTGTTTAGTTGCTTTGTGTTGGGTTAATAATGATTTAAAGGTTTTGTTTGAGTTTGACTTATATCCAAGTCCGGTTTTATTATAGCATGCCTTTTGGTTATTTAGAATTAAATCTAAATTTTTAGATCTTGTTGTGAATTTTTCCAACATTTCCTTTAACTTATTAAGTTCATTTTTTAATGATAAATTCTCCTCCTCAAGTGTTCGATCTTGAGTTGGATTCGAATTTTTTAATTGTTCCTTGAGGTTTTGATTTTCCTCAAGAACTGATTTATTTTTATTTTCCAATTCAACTAATTTTTTATTCAAACACGAGATAATTCTAAAGAATTTACGATTTAAGTTTAGGTATACCTCTTTGGAACCTTCGGAAACGAGTACGGACTCGTGGCTCGATTCGGGTTCGGACCCGTCTTCCGATTCCTCTGATTCGTCTTCCGTTTTAGCTTCGCGAGCCATCAGCGCGAGGTGACTTTGGTGCTTTTCTCCTTTCGATTCGTCTGAGGAGGAATCGTCCCATGTTGCTTTGAGGGCTTTCTTCTTTGTTGACTTTGGTTTGTCAAGTTTCAATCTTGGGCATTCGTTCTTGTAGTGCCCCTTTTTGTTACATCCGAAACATGTGACATTTCTTGAGTCGGCTGGCGAACTGATCTTCTGAAGATCCTGTTTGCTGAAGCTTTTCTTTTTCCTGGTGAACATTTTCCTTACCAGGTTCACCAGGTGTTCTTTGTCTTCAGAGTCTTGATCGGAATCTTCTTCGGATTCGGGCTTGTTCTTCTTTTCTTTAGATGAACCTGCAAATAAAGCTACACCTTTCTCGACCCCGGCGTTAGTTTGCTCATGGAGTTCTAATTCACAAAAGAGTTCGTCCAATTTTAATTTAGATAAATTTTTTGAAATTTTGTAGGCATCTACGATTGATGCCCACAAATTGTTTCGCGGAAAAGCATTTAACGCGTACCTGATTAAGTCTCGGTTCTCCATTTGGTGGCCTATCGCGTGGAGACCGTTGAGGATATCTTTGACCCTCGCGTGGAGCTGACTTGCCGTTTCTCCTTCCTGCATTTTTATATTAAAAATTTTATTTAACAGCAAATCTCTTTTTGTTACCTTCGCTTCCTTCGTGCAACTCGATTAGTTTATCCCAAAGCTCCTTAGCGTTTTGATGCGGTCCGACCCGGTTCAGTTCTTCTCATGTTAGTCCGCAGTGTAGAGTATTGATGGCTTTGTTTTCAATTGATGCCTTTTTCTTTATATCATTTGTCCAGTCTTCAGGGTCTACTATGTTCCCGGAGTTGTCTACTGGAATTTTGTAAGCCCTTGTGACGCTCATCCATTGGTCGTAGTCTGTCTTCATGTAGACCTCCATTCTCCTCTTCCAGTACGAAAAGTCATCCCCGTTGAATAGGGGAGGACGTACTGTGCTGAAGCCTTCTTGTTGAGACATCTTATCCTGCACACACTAAATTAACTGGAAAAAAAATCCCAAGACTTCGTCTTGGATTAGCAGTGCGGGAGAAATAGAAACTCTAAGTTGGTGTTGTACCAATTTAGATTTTAAATGCAACGAGAGAAAAAATCTTCCAAAAAGATAATAATATCAGTTTTGAATTGTTAAAAAAAATGATTTCACCCCCTGTCTGATTGGTGGTTGCACCAAATCAGAGCGGTACCGGCTCTGATACCACTTGTAAGACCGTTAGATTCGATAGAGGGGGGGTGAATATCGATTCGAAAATCTCGAGTTAAGACGCAGCGGAAAAGTAAAGAAGTAAAGAGATGAACACTGTTGATTTTTACTTCGTTCGGAGCCTGTGACGACTCCTACTCGAAGGCCCGTACTCCTTGAGTACTTTCGTTGGGCAATTCACTAGCAATTTGGATAATTACAATTTACGTACAAATATTGCTAATGAAAAGAAAGAAAACAAAGCTAACCGACAAACAATGAATTAAAAAGAGAGCCGGAGTGAGTCGTCGGAGCTTTGTGAACGTTGTTGGAGCGCAGAGCAGCAGAGTGATTGGACTCAGAGTTCTCAGAAGACTGATATTTTGAAGCTCCTGCCTGGGGCTTCTTTTATATGCTGCTCCGGGCGCTGGATCCCTTCCGGGCGGGTGTGACGTAACATCCAACCAGCATGCTCCAAGTGTCAACGCTCGGCTTGGATAAAATTCGCCTCCGGGCACCCGGACCCCTCTTCTCCAGAAAGTCCTTCTCCTGCAAGAAAAGGTTAGTCCGAGGTAAATATACCCTGCAACACAGATTGTTAGCACAGTTTTATAGATAAGCAAATTGAGTTTGACTTAGATTCCGTCTTTCCGAGACCGGAATCTAGTCACGATCTCGACTTAGATATCCGAAATGGATCTAAGCCGGATCGACGCCTAATGTTCCCTTCCCGGGAACGCGTCCTCACAGTCACTCCCCTCCAGTGACTTACCTCACTTACCTGCCAGACGTCCGGTCAGCCCGTCGACCCGTCTAGACTTCTCGCCAAGCGTCCGGTCAGCCCGTCGACCCGCTTGGACTTCTCGCCAGCTATCCGGTCAGCCCGTCGACCTAGCTGGACTTCTCGCCAAGCGTCCGGTCAGCCCGTCGACCCGCTTGGACTTCTCGCCAGCTATCCGGTCAGCCCGTCGACCTAGCTGGACTTCTCGCCAAGCGTCCGGTCAGCCCGTCGACCCGCTTGGACTTCTCGCCAGCTATCCGGTCAGCCCGTCGACCTAGCTGGACTTTTTCCTGCACACTTGATCAAAGTGTCAGACAACAACACAACTAACTTAACCTATTTGTCATTCATCAAAACCTGGGTTAGACCGTTAGTGCTATCCGCACCAACAGTGCCTGCCTTGACTAAGAACATAATTTCAGTTTCTTGTTTGGACAAGAAAGGATTCTCGTTTATAATAAAGAACAAATGTTGTTCTGTCTATTTAAACGATATGTTCTATTGTAGTGCACCTCTAATAAACGGACTCTATATTCTAGACCTTGAGATGCCTATCTATAACATAAATACCAAGAGGTTCAAGTCAAATGACATGAACCAAACCTACCTCTGGCACTGTCGCTTAGGTCATATAAATGACAAGCGCTTATCCCAGCTCCATAAGGATGGTATGCTGGACTCATTTGATTTTGAATCATATGAGGTATGCGAGTCATGCCTACGAGGCAAGATGACCAAGACTCCCTTTAGTGGGCACAGCGAGAGAGCGACTGATTTGTTAGGACTCATACATAGTGATGTATGTGGCCCTTTCAATGTCGCTGCTAGAGGCGGTTATAGGTACTTCATCACATTTACTGATGACTTCAGTAGATACGGTTATGTGTACTTAATGACATATCCGAATCCTTTGAAAAGTTCAAAGAATTCAAGAATGAAGTACAGAACCAGCTTGGCAAGAGTATTAAGATACTTCGATCCGATCGAGGTGGAGAATACCTTAGCCATGAGTTCCGTGACTATCTAGCTGAGTGTGGGATTCTATCCCAACTCACTCCTCCTGGAACACCACAGTGGAATGGTGTATCCGAACGGAGGAATCGTACCTTATTAGATATGGTACGATCTATGATGAGTCACACAGATCTTCCGACATATCTATGGGGATATGCTCTAGACACGGCAGCTTTCATACTCAACCGAGTTCCATCCAAGGCCGTGATAAAGACTCCATATAGGATATGGACTGGGAGATGCCCAGTGTCTTTCATGAGGATTTGGGGTTGTGAGGCTTACGTTAGACGCCAAGTCTCGGACAAATTAGGACCCAAATCCGACAAGTGCTTTTCATTGGATATCCCAAGGAAACTAAGGGATATTACTTCTACATTCCCAATCAGATAGTTGTGGCAAAGACTGGGGTCTTTCTAGAAAGGAACTTTGTTTCTAGAAAGACTAGTGGGAGCACGTTCGATCTTGAAGAAGTTCAAGATGCGAATACTAGCACTGAAGCCTAGATGGAAGTTGAACTGGAACCACAAAGTGTTGTGGATGATGTTCCACAAGGAGTTGAGGAACAACAACCGGTTCAAGTAGACATACCTCTTCGCAGGTCTGATAGGGTACGTCGTCAGCTTGAGAGATACTCATTTCTCTTGTCTGACCATGATGATGTTGTACTCATAGAGGAAGAACCTACCACCTATCAGGAAGCTGTGATGAGACCAGATTCCGAGAAATGGCTAGAGGCCATGAGATCCGAAATGGAATCCATGTACACCAACCAAGTATGGACTTTGGTTGATCCACCTGAAGGGGTAAAACCCATTGGGTGCAAGTGGGTCTTTAAGAGAAAGACTGACATGGATGGACTTATCTATAAGGGTCGCTTGGTAGCTAAAGGTTTCAAGCAGATTCATGGTATTGACTATGATGAAACCTTTTCTCCAGTAGCGATGTTTAAGTCCATTCGGATCATGCTTGCTATTGCAGCTTACCATGACTATGAGATATGGCAGATGGATGTCAAAACCGCATTTCTGAATGGAAACCTGCTCGAGGATGTGTACATGACACAACCTGAGGGTTTTGTAGATCCACAGCATACTAGCAGAGTATGCAAGCTGCATAGGTCCATTTATGGACTAAAGCAAGCTTCTCGGAGCTGGAATCTTCGATTCGATGATGCAATCAAACAGTTTGGTTTCATCAAGAACGAAGATGAGCCTTGTGTCTACAAGAAGGTTGTAGGAGATATAGTTGTCTTCCTCATATTGTATGTGGATGACATACTACTCATTGGGAAGGACATCCCTATGCTTCAAGACCTGGCTAGGGAGTTGTTTCTCAATGAAGGACTTAGGTGAGGCATCCCGCATTCTAGGGATACAGATCTATAGGGATAGATCTAAGAGATTGCTTGGCCTAAGTCAGAGTACATACATTGACAAGGTACTCCTTCGGTTTGCCATGCAGAACTCCAAGAAGGGATTTCTGCCGATGTCACATGGCGTGAGTCTTTCGAAGACTCAAGGTCCCTCTTCTAGAGAGGAGAGAGACCGCATGGATCAGATCCCTTATGCCTCAGCCATAGGATCGATCATGTACGCCATGCTATGTACTCGACCTGATGTCTCGTATGCTTTGAGCATGACGAGCAGATACCAGTCAGATCTAGGTGAAAGTCACTGGATAGCGGTCAAGAATATTCTTAAGTACTTAAGAAGGACTAAAGAATATTTCTTGATATATGGAGGCAATGATGAGCTAGCCGTAAAGGGTTACGGTGATGCTAGCTTCCGACCCACCAGGATGACTATAGATCGCAATCGAGTTCGTGTTTTGCTTAAATGGTGGTGCCGTGAGTGAAAAGTTTGAAGCGTGACACGAGGCGATTCTACAACAGGTTAAGTATATTGCCGCATCGAGGCGAAGGAGGCGATTGGATCCAAGTTCATCATCGAACTTGGGGTGGTTCCTAACATCGCTGACCAGTTGAGCTCTATTGTGACAACAATGGAGCTATAGACAGGCGAAGGAACCTCGCTCACACCAGCGGACCAAGCACATACTACGGCGCTTCCATCTCATTCGAGAGATTATCGATAGAGGAGATGTGAAGATTTGCAGAGTACCTACAGAAGCTAACATCGCAGATCCCTTGACCAAGGCTTTGGCACAGAGAAAGCATGATGGTCACACTAGGTCATTAGGCCTTAGAGCCTATACTGATTGACACTAGTGCTAGTGGGAGATTGTTAGTTAGAGCCCTAGAGCCAATCATTTGATGATTGTATGGACTCATTGTATCATATTCTTGTATATTAATAAAGGCATTTGTTTGGTTATTATACTTATTTGTATTAGTGCCAAATAGACTAAGTATAATAGCGTCCTTGAGTAGAAGGTTCATACCTATATTAATCGATTAGTTGAATCGATAGTGAGATGATATAGGGAACACTACTCTAAATCATTCCTAGTCGAGTATTAACATTCAGGGACAATGTTAATACAATAAGACTAGCATGTAGGTCAGCTCGATGACTTGATCTCACAAGTCATGGATATAAAGATATCAAGTTGACACATGGGTATACATTAGAGAATATATACTGAATGACCCGCCATGAGAAAGTATCATGGATCGTTATATGAGTGTCATATACTTTCTCATGTGGCTATTAGTATGACTACTAGTCCTTAGACCTGAAGTCACCATGGATCCCTACATAAGGAGTTATGTACTTTGGTTTCGTCAAACGTCACCCGTAACTGGGTGGACTATAAAGGCGATTACTGGGTATGTAACGAATTATGCAGAGGGATGTGAGTGATGTAGATGAGATCTATCCCTCCTATATGACAGGAGTGACATCGATATTCTTGATAGAGTGAGACCAAGAAGTGTATGACCATACCCAAATGAGTCAATATGAGATATTGAGCTCATTTGATTGAGTTAGTCTACTTGGAGTTCAAGATTTAGATTGGTCAGAGGATGACACGGTCTATGCCTCACATTGATCAATCTAGATGTCTAGGATAGAAGGACACTTGTCATATATTGTGAGAAGTCACAATTAATAGTCACAAAGTGATGTTGGATCTCAACATTTCTTGTAACTTGGGTAGCAATGATGTATTGCTAGATGCCGCTCATTGCTTATATTTCTAAAGGAGTTTAGAAACATTGCCAATGTTACAAGAACCTATTGGGTCATACACAAAGAACAAGTGGATGGAGATTGGGTTCATATGATGAACCAATTGGATTGGGTTCATATGATGAACCAATTGGATTCAAATTAGACTTATTGAGTTAGACTCAATTAGATTCAATTGTTGAATGAGTCTAATTTAGATTTGATTCATTGAGTCAATTTATATTAATGAATTGAGATTCATTAAATTAAAATTGACTTGAGTCAAAGGTTGGATTTAACTCAACAAGGAAGACAATTGGTCAAGTTTGACTTGACCAAGTAGAAGTTGAAACATCAAGTTTGACTTGATGTATTGCCACATCATAAGGTTAACCTTGCCACATCATCTCCACCTCATAAGGTGTGCCACCTCATGGAGGTTACAACACCTCCCATTCCATTTAACGTGGCCGGCCACATTAAATGAGGGAGTTATGAGTGTGTGGTCGGCCACACTAAAGGATGAGTGATGAGAAGGTTTTCATTTAGTGTAATTGATGTGTGGTAATTATTCCATCTTCTTCCTAGCTTCTTCCTCCTCTTCTCTTGTTGTTGTCGTGGGTTCCAAGGGAAGGTGAAGGTGGTTGAGTGAGTTTCAAGAGCAAAGGAAGAGTGAATGTCACAAAGGAGGGATACTACTTCTTGAGTGTAAGACATTCCTTTTGCATCCTTTCTTTTCTTCCTTTTAAATCCTACCCGAGAGCCCTAGAAAGTGCTAGCACACTTGGGGCTCTCTTTTCCATCCTTGAGTGCTAGAGAGCACTCCTTGTTCGTGTGGATATCACTAGAGAAGTATCTACCTTGATACTTTGGAGATCCGACACATACCTTGGACGAGCGGGATTTGCGAGGGCACGCATCAAAGGTATAAAGTGTTTTCCTTTATAGATCTACTGTAGATCGTACTTTATAACTCGTACTCGTGTTTTTCAAAATTTTTCTTTGCACGGATCCTACGGCTTTGGGTGATTCGGGGTTTCCGCGACGCGAAAAGCGGTTTTCGCGGCCCGAAAAACCCAACAGAAAGATCTATCTCTATCCCTAACGGGCGAGCCATCTAAAGATATCTTTATAGATGCTCTAACAGTCGAGCCCAGTAATAATAGTAAATGAATATGAAAAACTACAAAAGATCTATCAACTATTATTTTAGTCGCCCCTCATACCTCTCCCATTGGTTGAGCCTATCTTGCTCAGATGGGGATATATATATACATAATTAGTGTGGCATTGGAATATGTTGTTAGTATCATACTTCTTGGCGTAGGGGCCAGTTAGGATATTGATTTAGTATAGATAAAATAATATAATTAATAAAATAAAAATCTTTTAATCATAAATCACCAAAAAAAAACTATTTTTGAGTCTTTATATTTTAAAACTTTTGTACAATAGTTTCAATCAACTATTAGAAATATATCTTTATGTACCTTGAATAAAACTATTATTCATCCAAACATCACCATTTGATTGCTCAACTTATCTTTCATTATTCTCATTGTAGAAAATACTCTTTCTAGTCGCAGTCGTCATGATTGGTATAAATAATTCAAATGTCAAAGGTTTATAAACCAACAAATAAATCAACAAGTTAGGGATGTAAATTTTTGTCACTTCTGATAGATTACGATGGTAACAACCATATGGTGCCTGATAATCAGTAATTAGACATATTTTTTTAGTATTATTTCTCGGTGTTTTTATCCTCTAGTGTATTCAAAATTATGTTTTTAATGTATTTTAGGAGTTTGGATCTTTTGTGGATCTTCATTTCAATTTTTATACATTTGATAGATATTATGACTATTATTTGAGTATATTTTATTTTGTCAAAATTGAGGGAGACAATAACGAATTGAGAAGAAGAACACCGATTCGATGTAATCTGTGGTCCGATTCAATTGTTGGATGTTTAAAAAGATCAAGTGAAGAAAAACCCATTTTAAACTCAATTTTAAAAGCCCAAAATCAAAAACCTCCAATACGATCTAAAGCTCAGTCCAAGAAGAAACCCTAACATCCTATTGCAATTGAACCGTTCCGGTGTGGTCCAAAGCAGTCTGGTTGGGTTCAGCGACCGGTTCTTTTGAAGTTTAGAAGGGTAATTCGGTTCAAGGAAATGCCGCTCTCGGTTCATCTTCTTTCCACCCGAGCACCCCTTTCCTCCTCTCCCGATCGCTTCCAACAGGCGGCGGCGTTCTTGGCGGAAGCTGCGAGCGACGGCAACGACCTCTGATCGTGCTCAACTCGCCGGAGTGATTCTCCGGTGAGTCCCCTTCGTCCATCACTCCTCCAAAAGCCCTGCTGGAGTGGTCGCAAGGCTGGGAATTCAAGGAGCGGCGGCGGCAGCGAGCTTCGATCATCTCCATCTCACCGGAGTGGTTCTCCGGTGCTGTCCTCCACCTGCCGGCGTCCGTCAATCCATTCCTGCTTCCCGTGGTTTGGAAAGGTAAGAGGAAGAAGCGGCAGCGGCAGTGAGTTCCATTGCCATTTCTCCGGCGTCAGTCCATCCATTGACGGTGAATCCTCGAGCTTGAAGTGCCCCTGCCGAAGTGGTTGCAAAGGCAGGAAGATCCTGAAGGAGCTCGGCAGTCCACCTTCATTCGCTGGAGACTAGCTTCACGGAGTTGTTCTTGATTCCGGTTTCATCCTATCTGGCCAAGCTCGCTGTGGTTCGCGTGGGCTGAAGCACAGATCAACGGAGACAGACAGCCCTCCACCTCTTCTGGTCAACTTTCATCGGAGTGGTTCTTCGGTGGAAGATTCATACCATGGTCGTTGTTGAAGCAAGCGCTACCGGTATCTTCACTGCTGTCCACCGGAGCTGGTGGTTCCATCTCCTGGCCTCCATTGTGACGGCGGGTAGTCATTTGGAGTTGGTTGTGGATTTGGGGTTTGGTTAACTTAGTTTATTTTCATATTTGATTTTGATCATTACTTATCTTATTGCATGTTTTTGTTATCTGATTATGCTTGTTCATTGTGCCTATTGATGGTAATTCTTATGTCATAGTGTGACAATGTGGTGCAGGGTGATCTTCGATGGTTAGATAGCATTGTTGGTTAATTCTTGATGCATGTTCTTTCTGTTGATTGTGATGTCCGTAGCGTATGGTGACAATGCGTTGTGAGTTCATTGTTGATTGTTAGCTAGGATTTTGATTATTGCATTAGCATTAGAGAAAACCCCAGAAAATCCCCCTTGTTTGACTTCGTCTGAAGACGAATGTCTTGCCATTAGTTCTGCGAGAGAGATTACCCCCGAGTCCTTTACTATACTGCCTTAGTGTAGATCAGAGGTTCCGATTAATTATTCATTGTTAATTTTGATTTGAGTGAGTGACAGACGTTCGACTAGTGCCCAGCGAGTAAACATATTATTCATTTTGAGAACAAGTGAACCTATCAAGGAAAGCATTTTCATATTGTATTAAACTATCATAGGAACCAGTCACTAAGTGAATATAAACTAAAGTTGTAGGCGTGCCAAACTAACAATTCTTTCTTAATTGTTTTTCCTATCGGCCTTGAGACCTAGTCTTGAAATTTCATCTGATGCCAATATATAGATTAAAAAAACATGTTTAAGCCATATCAACTGTTAGGTATCTATTTATAAGTTATAATTGAATTAGCTTTATGGTTTTCTCAACAGTTAGGCACCAGCACCAATGTTGCCATAGGTATCCATGTTTATATGTGTTCCTTTTGAAGTACCTTGTCCTTTCACAGCACTAGCAGTTAATTTCAACACTATTTTCTGATCCTGACGGGTGTGAAAATTTGACTTACTGGCCTCATCTAACTCAATGCTAATTGATGTATTTGAGTTGAAGGTTCTCTATGATCTTGTCAAAAAAAAAAAAAAAAAAAAAAACTTAAGTACTCAGAACTGTTGTTTTCAAGTATTCTGAATTATTCCAAGATCACTATGTAAGAAGTAAAAGGTAAGCACTGATCGGGGTTGGTGGGACATATATCTTCCTTGAAATTACTTAAAAAATAAAATTTTGTAAAACAAAATACTCATATTCATCTATACTCTGTATGTTACCTTTCTGATGAAACATATTCAATTCTTAAAGGATGTGAAAGTATACAATTATACTATTGATGATGGAGAATGACCCGCAGATAAATGAAAATGATGAAATGTAGTTTACTAGGAGGTAAATTTCCTTCTTTTGAAGGATTTTACACATACTATTTTGTAGGTTCACAGCCTCTGTATATATTTTTAATCATGTTACAGATTGTTTGATCCAATTACTGCTGTGTCTGTTTTATCAGTTCTAATATTATTTTCTAGCAATACTTTTTTGTTGGATCAAAGTACGCTTGTCTTACTTGAAACTCTTAGCTTTCCCTTCATAAAGAAACCATGTTAATTATATTTGTTTATTTTTTCATTCTAGGTTCTTACCCCAAATATTCCAGACATTGTGGTTGTGACTCTTGAAGACAAAATTCCATTCTTGATCAGCAGGGATCAACTTCCTTTAGATAAAATTGATTGGGATGTAGTTGAGAATTCAACTAAACCCTATAACATTAATATAATCAATAATCTTATTTTATTCAGACTTTTAATAATCTTAGTAATTCTATGTTAGTATATATGATTTTATTAATGGCCATTGTTTTATTTATTAATTTTATTAATAAATATTTATAGTGAGAATAAATAATTTAAAAAGAGCTGTAACATGCAATTAATTAATATAATCCAGTATTATTAATTTGATAAATATTGTTTTATAAAATTTTATCAATATTTTTTCATTAATCTGAAAATGTTTATGATAATGGATAATATCATATACACACACATAATATCTATATATATGATTCTTATCCTACCAAGTGCCCTTGCTGCACCTCTTCTTCTTTTCTCTTTGCTCTCAGCTTAATCTTTTCCTCCTTCTTATCCTCCACTTCCTCTGTGTCAAGCAATACTGTTGTTAACATTGAAGTATCTCAGGGTACACCAGACTAGTCAATACTTTAATGTATCATTCTAGCATGATGCTATTACTGAAACATACTGAGACCTTATAACTTACTATTTGGCATATGGAATCATTTGGAAATGTAAAGAAATATACCCAATAATTTCAACTTCAGAGGTAAGTGCTATCCTAATCAAAAAATGATGCTGAAGTTGGCCAGTGTAAAATAATGTAAACAAATATACCCTAAGTTAAGTTGCTATATGTTTTGGGGTCAGACTATACTTGGCATAGAGTGTATAGATTAGGCTCTATCTACAGTTTGATGCTTTGCGAGGAGGTAACCTAATCAAAATTACTAATAGATTATTAGGGAGAGTGTTATCTTGTTCCAACTTCTAAGGCTTCCTTCAACTTGATAAAGAAAGTCCCTCTTCTATCATTTATTCAACCTTTGTAAACTTATTGTTATAAATATCATTTTCAAATAAAGTAGTACAATATGAAATTGTTGTTAATGTTGATAGTGAATATTAAGCAATATTAGTGGAATATCTTTTGTAAGTGGATAGTAATTATCTGCAAAAGATTGTTTAGATATGTGAAAGCCGTAAGATATCCTCTCTAATGCTAATGCTGATGCTGCTGGAGGTAACATATCTTGATACTGATGCTGATGCGGCTGGTGAGGTAACATATCCAGATGCTGATGCTGCTGGAGAGGTAACATATCCAGATGCTGATGCTGCTGAAGGTAACATATATATCCTCTCTAATACACGTCTTAATAAGCAATCAAAAGCACCAAATTATTAACATATATTGTATATAAGCACAGGTAGTTGAAGTTCTCACAGAATCATTGACTTTAAATGAAACACCCGTACCAACAAAAGTTGCAAGGCTTATGTTGGTGTCTGATATTCTCCATAACAGCAGCACTCCAATTAAGAATGCTTCTACATATCGTACAAAATTTGAAGCTACCCTTCCTGATATAATTGAGAGCTTTACTGACTTATATCGCAGCATTTACTGGAGGAATCACTGCTGAAGCTTTGAAGGTGATAAAATTTCTTTTAATCATAGCAATTAATCTATAATGTGGGTTTACATCTGCTTATCATGATGTTTTAGTTGCCCATGGATGCCTTTGTGACATTAGTCTCTATACATGGTGTCACAGGTGCGAATAATTTAGCATATGTGGTAGGATTCAGCATACTCTATGGATTCAAGCCCTGGGCAGTTAATATAAATGAAAAAAAAATTATGCAACAAAGGGGTTAGAATGCGAAAATGGATGTGTAGATTTACTAGAAATGGAAGAAAAAACCAAAGGGAAAAGCTACTAAAAAAGATAAATCCGTTACCTTAACGACCCTCCTAGTGCCGGTTCCACGGGAAAAAAAACTACTAAGATACTATTATGTGAATATATTCACCAAGTCTTGTTTTTGAAAAGCTCATTATTAAGGACCCATGAAAAAGATAATTCCAATTTCACACAAGAAAAATGAGTGCATAAAAAAATTCTTGTACATGAACCAAAACATTTTTGTATGGAAATCATGTGCACCAAATTTTCAGTTAGAATCTTGGTCTGGAAGCATTTTATTGTGTTGGGGCCATATTATAGAATTTTTAAAATGGAGGGTTATGCTTGGGTGTTTCTGAACAACAAAGGTCTTGATTGAGCTTTCCCCAATCACAGATACTAATATCCCTAAAAAATTTGGTGTAAGCTGTGATGTAAATAAGAGAAAATAGTTTAGAATGGTACAAACCTGTTCAACAGTTAATAGATTCTATAGTTAGGCTTAATAAATTGATTAGAGGTATGGGCTTAAGGGAGATCAAAGCAAACCCAGTTAATGTAAAAAAAGGTGAGCTAAGAGATTTGAATATTACTAAATAATAGATATAGCTTTGCATCAAGTTCAATGAAGGAACAATATCCATACAGCAGAATCGTAGACAACTGTAGTTTGCAGTTGTGGAGTACCATGAATCTCTTGAGGAACGAGGTCTCCATGGTGCTGAAGAAATAGATAGGAAGGTAGCAGTTTATCGAGACAACTTGAATTCGAATTTGGTTTATCTGAAACTACAGATGATCAAGGATGCAAGAAAAGTTCATCAGGTAAGCTGGTTAAGAAATTGTATTTTCTTCTAGATCATATTTTGTGAAAGTTTTCTGTACTATTAAGCTCTTTAGTTTGGTATGAACTTACGCCGGTGAGTGGTTAATAGGACCATTAATTTCTACATCATTTTCCTGGACAGAAGTGATAACAAAATTCCATTGTTCATTCCATTTTTTTTCTTTTTGAATTGTAAATTTTACCCTAAACTCAATTTGTCCATTTGTTTAGTGTACAATGGAGAGATTAACTGTCTTTTTCTCTTTTTTCCTTGCTAACAGTATACCTTTTTTTTCTCTAGTTTACACTATTGATCTTTAATGATCATTGTAATGTGATCCCTTGTAACCAACATATAACAGTATATATATATATATATATATATATATATATATATATATATATATATATATATATATATTAGTGCTAGAGTAATTTGTCTAGAAAGCCATTTAATTTTAAATATTTATTCAGTTATGAAAAGGTAAATTCTTTGTTCGACTACCAAACTTTCGTTTCACTAATGTTTCTGTCATCTCTGATTAACCCTCCACCTATTTGTGCGTTTTCAAATTAAAATGCCTGCATGTCTCTAATTGGTGGGGAAAAAATTGAGGGTTTCAATCTCTCAGTTTCACCAAGAATTTCCATAAAGCAAAACATATCGAATAAAAATCCATCGACAATAAATTAAACCATACAATATCCATAAAGCAAAACTAGTACAAGTCCAAATAGTGCAACAAGAAATAAAACCAAAAGACCCAATAAAAAATATTCTTGCGATCTGCAGGGGGACTAACGACTAGAACTCCTCCGGACAGCCTCAACCTGAAAATATAATAATAACCACGGGGTGAATCAACTCCTCAGCGGGTAATATTGACATGCATAGTAAGAAAATAACAACTAGCACTAATCATACGTACAGTCTCCTGATATAAGAATGATAAATGCAACTGAAATAAACAGGAGAAAACTGTACTAACCAGGACCTGGTGTATGGATAATAATCTGAGAGGTATAAGAATCCTGTATGCATGTTAAACAAATGCATCCATCCAATATGCAGCATATAAGTGCAACAAACGCAAGCAATAAATGCATCAATGCATATGATGCCAATGACATGTCCTGGTCACCCTTACTGCTAGTCAGCCATCTCACATACGATGGTGAAATCGAGTGGGTAGGGCTGTGACAACCGTGCACTCTACCATCACTGCTCCTGATGAGTGACCGAGTGGACGGGATGCTATCGGAGTACACCTATTCTCCTACTCCAAATCATAAGTGGAGGAGCTTAATGCTCTCATCTTCCTGAGCAAGTCCAGAGGAGGGATCCTTGTCCTGCTACAACGTTGCGTCACACTACCTATGAGTGGATTAACGGAGCCCTTGACAAAGCAACCTGCTGCAACACACCCTGCCTGATAAGAACCACTAACCCATGAGTGGTTGTGTGTGCAGATCCATGTAACTGGCGATGTGCTCAACAATAATGGAGCCAACTATCGCACAGCATGCAATCATGCAAGATGGTGTATGATACTAAGTATGGGAATATCCTGAACCTATCCATCTTTACATAATGTGTACCATAGGACAATGAATCAAATCAAAGGTCTAGGTACACAGATCAGATAAGGTATAGAAACCTAGGTCCTGAACATAATAAAACATGGTTATGTCACTACCCCTATAAGCATGTATAATCAAGTAGGTACTAATATGAAGTGCATAACAAGTAAATAAAACAAGCATGTAACAGGTATCGGGTAGTGATCAACCGATGCAGATAAGAAACATAATCATTACTATTTGTTAAAAATATTACTATGCATATCAAATGACATATCTAAAACGATAAGTCAAAGTACCCGCCTCCAATAAGAAGATCGTATCCAGTCCAAATCCAACGTCGAGATACTCGTCTCGCGTCAAAGTCGTGTGTCCTCAATATAAATATATTTTATTTAGCTACAATTCTTATAAATAACTAAATAAAATCTCTAACCCTAAATTAGGGTTAAACCCTAATCACATGACCATCATCCTACCTAAACAAAATTGACGATCAATTAGGGTTAGTTACCTATTCCCCAATCAACCATTAGATTAATAATAAAAACCTAATTCCTTTTACACATAAACAACTAATTACATAATCTATAACATACCCAATTCAACACATATATCAAATCTCTACCCTTACCTCAACTTCACAGTCGTTCTTACTGCTGGAATCAAAGAGTTGTTGCTCAATTAGGGCCGTTGGTTGCTGGTAGGAGTGACTGCCGGATCCAAGAAAACCCACAGCAAAAGACTACCCTTGCGATCACTGATCCACCTAACTCTACACCTGCAGACCAGATCAGAAGGGGAAAATCAAGAGTGCAACCAAGTGTTCCAAGTATAACCAACTCACCTTGTTGGTTAGACAGTAAGGAACTGGGGCACGGAAGAGGGCAGAGGGGAGGTAGAACCCGGGCGACAAAGTAGCGATCGGTGCACAGATCTGAAGAGGGGAAGGGCGGCGGCGCTAAGGCAGAGGGCTCGACGTCGGTTGTGGTGGCCGGTGGCTACACAGAGGGAAGAAGGGAGTCACGGGTCGGCCGGGGCTAGGGCTCACGGAAGAAGGGGAAGAGGAGAAGGAAGGGGATCAGCAAGGGAGAGGACGAGAAGAGGAAGGAAGACCCTTGGCCGAGGGGTTTTTAACACGGGGGAGAGGAAACCGTCGGGTGGCGGTTTGGGGACGACGTCGGGCGCGTGGGTTCGGCGGGGGAGAAAGGAAACGAAGGGGAGAAAAAAAAAGAAAAAGAAAAGAATAAAAGAAAAGGAAATATTTAAAAAAAATCAAACATTTCCTCGCTAAAACGGGGTAGCCTAAACAGGCTTTCCCGGGGCCCAATATTTATCCCCGTAACCTAAGCCATACGAGCTCCGAAAAATTCCAGAAATTTTTTTAAAAATTATGGAAAATTTTCTTATGGTGATTCACCAATTTTCGGTATTTTACATTCTCCCAACCCGTCTAATCTAGCTGCCCTTCTAACACACGGACCACCCAATTCATCTGACCCGATTGGTTAAGCACAAAGTTAATTGAGCAAATTAGGTGAGTTGGACAACCATTCTCGGTAAGCCAAGAATGAATACAAATTCTATTAAACTCGAAATTTCAAAAACATAATTGCGACTAAACAGAGGAATATTATTCTATACAAGATTCATAAGAAAAATGCTTCAAACGTGCTAACTGACCAGAGTATACTTTAACTCGATCGAATAAATAGGTTCATACTTGGACAAGATCGTCAAATCCTCTGCAATCATAGCAAGAATATTTACAGAGAAGTCACTTCAAAGGTTTAAAGACATTATATTTAGCATTATTGATAAAGAGCAGAAGGGGAGCCTTGGCGCAACAGTAAAGTTGTTGCCATGTGACCAAAAAGTCACGGGTTCGAATCCTGAAAATAGCCTCTTGCAAAAAGCAAGGTAAGACTGCATACAATGGATCATTCTCCGGGATCTCGCATGGCGGGAGCATCGTGCACCGAGCTGCCCTTTTTTAATTATTGATAAAGAGCACAATTATGTCAATTGGAAAACTCTTATGTAGTGATCGTTTGAACGCAATCAGTACTGGTGTTCTTTGTCAAATATTTTTTACCCCAATTTTACATTCTCCCCCATTAATAAAAATTTGGTCCCCAAATTTCGTTATTTACCATCAACAAGTACTAACAACAGATAGAAAGTATAAATGCTGAACGGAAAATAACCCACATACCCCAAGTGAAAGGTGGGGGTATCGAGCTCGGATCGTATTCTCGAGCTCCCAGGTAGCCTCCTCGTCTGAATGATGCTGCCTTCCGACTTTAACCAGTCGGATAGTTTTGTTCCACAGCCGCCGCTCTTTCTGGTCCAGAATCTGTACCGGAATCTCCTCGTAGGTAGCGTCAGACTGAATGGAAACTGAGATATCTGTCAGCACATGTATCGGGTCGAGTATGTATCTCCTCAGCATAGATACATGGAATACGTCGTGGACGCCTGCCAGGGACGGTGGTAGTGTCAGACGATAAGCTACAACTTCAATCCTCTCCAGGATCTGGAAAGGGCCAATGTACCGCGCAGTTAGCTTACCTCTAAGGTCAAATCTCTTCACCCCTTTCGTAGGTGAAACTCGTAGAAATACATGGTCGCCTGTAGAGAGGCGATCCTGCGCCTCTGACATCCTCCGTCTGATAGTACGGACCAACTCTGCCTCATGTTGAGCTCTATGAGGTCCCAACAGCTGGGCCTCCCCAACCTCATCCTAGAGGGTGGGTGTCCGACAAGACCTACCATACAACGCTTCAAATGGTGTCATCTGAATAGTCAAATGAAAGCTGTTGTTATAGGTGAATTCTACCAATGGCAAATGGTCCTCCCAACTGCCTCCGAAATCCAATACACAAGACCTCAGTAAGTCCTCTAGAGTCTGAATGGTCCGCTCTGACTGTCCATCTGTCTGCGGATGAAAAGCTGTACTGAAATGGAGCTGAGTGCCCAAGGCCTGCTGCAGACTTTGCGAGAATCAAGACGTGAACCGAGGGTATCTATTCGAAATATTAGTCAAAGGAACACCATATAATCTGATGATCTCCCGGCAATACAGATCTGCCAATCGATCCAGGGAATCAGTCTTCCTGATCGCTAAGAAGTGCACTGATTTGGTTAATCGATCAATGATTACGACAAACCCACCATAAAGTCCATGGTAATATGTTTCCATTTCCACTCAGGAAAAGGAATCCGCTGAAGTAATCCGGCATGTCTCTGGTGCTCATCAAATCTCGATACATGCGGGTCCCACTCGGATGGATCGCAAATCGAGAGCGATGAGCCTCTTGAAGTAGCTCCTGTAAGACCGGGTCAGTCTCACCCGGTCTTACAGGAGCTACTTCAAGAGACTCATCGCTCTTAATTTGCGATCCATCCGAGTGGGACCCGCATGCATTGAGATTTGAGGCGTTCCTATTGTGGAACGACATGAAGAAAAACATCGCGGAATTCGTAGCTAGATGTCTTGTCTGTCAGCAGGTGAAGGTTGAGCACCAGAGACATGCCGGATTACTTCAGCGAATTCCTTTTCCTGAGTGGAAATGGAAACATATTACCATGGACTTTATGGTGGGTTTGTCGAGGACACGACGAGGTCATGACGCGATTTGGGTAATCATTGATCGATTAACCAAATCCGCGCACTTCTTAGCGATCCGGAAGACTGATTCCCTAAATCGATTGGCAGATCTGTATTGCCGGGAGATCATCAGATTACATGATGTTCCTTTGATTATTATTTCTGATAGAGACCCTCGGTTCACATCTCGATTCTGGCAGAGTCTGCAGCAGGCCTTGGGCACTCAGCTCCGTTTCAGTACAGCTTTCCATCCGCAGACAGATGGACAGTCAGAACGGACCATTCAGACTCTAAAGGACTTGCTGAGGTCTTGTGTATTGGATTTCGGAGGCAGTTGGGAGGACCATTTGTCATTGGTAGAATTTGCCTACAACAACAGCTTTCATTTGGCTATCCAGATGGCACCGTTTGAAGTGTTGTATGGTAGGCCTTGTCGGACACCCACCCTCTAGGATGAGGTTGGGGAGGCCCAGCTGTTGGGACCTCATAGAGCTCAACATGAGGCAGAGTTGGTCCGTACTATCAGACGGAGGATGTCAGAGGCGCAGGACTGCCAGAAGAGTTATGTTGATCGGAGACGCAGACCCCTGGAGTTCTCTACAGACGACCATGTATTTCTACGAGTTTCACCCACGAAAGGGGTGAAGAGATTTGACCTCAGAGGTAAGCTAGCATCATTCAGACGAGGAGGCTACCCAGTGTTGTTAGAGGCGCGAGGCGCACCGAGGCGCAAAAAGCTCCTAGAGCCCGAGGCGCGAGGCAAGCCCGAGGCGCGCGCCTCTTGAACATGAGGTTGATGATTACCAGACTATTGCCACACTCATATACTATGTCAAATATGATAACTATTAATATTCCACACACATCAATATCAAATATAACAAGCAAAACAACACCATGATAAAATTAATAAAAGTTTCAAACTTTCAAGTTTCAAGTTTCTAATTTAAACTAACAAAGTCCATCAAAACAAGTGTAATAAGTAAAATTAATCATCAAGCTCAAGATCATCCTCATTGTATTCTTCTTCTTCGTTATCTTCATCTTCTTCAAATTCAATTTCTTCTTCTTCTTCTTCATCTCTAAATCTTAGAGATGAGTGTCTCATAGAGGAAGATGCATTTCCCTTCTCGACTTGTTTAGGCCTAGCATTTGAACTAGAGGTCATGGTTGCAATATTTTTTCCTCTAGTACAATATTCGTGCTCTTCACCTCAACTAGCCTAGCAACGACATCCCATGTCAAGTCATCACCTTCAAAAGCCAACTCATCTTCTTCATTATCACTTTCTCCACCCATTCTACCCATCAACCATTCATTACTGTCATCAATATCTGTCAAAGAGATGGGGTCAATCTTATCACGTGCATCATACCGAAGTTTTAAGGCACGATTGTATTTCACAAATACCAAATCATTTAAGCACTGCTGAGCTAGCCTATTCCTTTTTTTTCTGTGAATCTACAAAATGTCAAAAATCACAATAAGTATAATAAAATAGCAAAGAATATTTTCTACTTATAAAAGTAACATACTAATAGTATTATACATTTATATTTATTACATACCTGCTCAAATACACTCCAATTGCGCTCACAGCCAGAAGCACTACAAGTGAGGCTAAACACTTTAATTGCAAACTTTTGTAATTCTGGGGTATTTGCTCCGTAGCATTCCCACCATTCTGCTGGAGATAATGCTCTTCTATGTCTAATTGTCACATTCCCCCCAAATAGCCCATCTTGCTCAGTAGTGCTTGAAACCAATCTCTCCATAGTTTCAAACAAACCATTCACCACTTTTCCACAGATATTTGAATCTGTATATGAATAAAATTATTCTGAATTCAAATAATGTCCTGCAACATGCAGAGGCCAATCAAGTTGGCATTCCCATCTCGTATCAATGATCTCAAACAGTTCTTTGTACTTCTCTTCTTTCTCCTCGAAGGTCTTCATAATTGTTTCTTTTGCCCTATCCATAGCCTCATAAATATAGCACATTGCAGGTTTTCTTTCGTCATCAACCAATCTTCGAACACGGACTAAAGGGCCATATATTTTAAGATATGCACAATACTGCTCCAAAATCTAAGTGTCATGATAATTTTAGCTACCTTCTTCCCCGCCGCTTCTTTTGCCCATTTACTTTCTGTCCAATCTTTTGAAATGAACATTTTTCTTAAATTTTGCTTCTGTAGGTGCATCCTTTCAAGAGTAAGAAAAGCTGTAGCAAATCTTGTGACACCTGCCCGACAAAGCTCTTTTTGTCTTGTGAATTGCCTCAACATATTTACCATGCCGGGGCGAACATAAATGTAAGCATTCACACTCATTGCCTTCTTCAATGTTGCTTTAAAATCAGGCAATTTCCCTATATCTTCTAAGATCAAGTCAACGCAGTGAGCAGCACAAGGAGTCCAATACAAGTGTGGCCTTTTTGCTTCTAATAATTTTCCTACAAACGATGTTAGAAAAGTAGATAAATTTAACATATATAAGAAAAAGCATATCGATAAGAAAGAATTAAATAGATTCTTACCAGCAAGCACATTGTTACTTGCACTATCTGTAACAACTTGAACAACATTTACTTCTCCTACACGCTCCACAAATCGATCAAGCAACTGAAATATTCTCTCCAGTCTTTGCATAATCAGAAGCATCAACCGATTCGATGAAAACTGAACCTTTAGGAGAATTCACTAAAAAATTAATCAATGTTCTCTGCCTTTTGTCTGTCCACCCATCTGCCATCAAACTACAACCATACTTGGCCCATTCTGTTTCACACGACTTAATGTAATCATTTGTCACACTATCAACCGCCTTTTTTAGAAAAGGAACCCGCACCTCATGATAACTAGGTCCTTTTAGACCTATGCCATATTGGCCAACCAAGTCCAACATTCTTTTGAAGCTTGAATAATTAACGGCATTAAATGGAATTGCCGCATCATACATCCACTCAGTTATGGCCATACAAGCTTTTTCCCTCAATTCTTTCTTGTATGCCTCATTTATCGTAGATTGTCTTTCTTTACCCTTTCTACTTTCAACAATTTTTTGTACATTAGGAGCAAAATACGTATCCATTGGACCTATTTGTCTGGGCCTTTTTTGCATATTCACTGATCTAGAACTTGTACTTGTACTTATAGGCGGCACACCTTTAGCTCCAATATTATCCATATCAATATCATCACCAAGAGGGTCTACATCCTTAAAGTCCAATGTCGCAAGTTGAGAAAGATTACTTTTCTCTGCCTTTTTCTCCATGAAATTTTTAATTTCTTCACGTACATGAGGTGGACATTTTTTGCAAGTCGTAGTATTTCGAAACCCCCCAACAAGATGTTTTGCACGATAAATACCCCTTTTGTAACTTTTTGACAAAAGTTACAAATTAAATCATTTTTATTATCCGGATTAATTCTTTGAAAATAATTCCATCCCGGATCTTTTGATATATATGTTGGAGTATCACTACTACCTTCCATGATAATTGAACAAGAAAATAGTCTGAAAAATTAAAAATAAAAATAGAATCAATAAGGTACCAACAATAAAAAAGCATTGTACAATCTGTACCAGTAATTTAAAAGTAAAACTTAGACCAATTCAGGCACTGTACCTACCGCCTGAAAAAATAAAAACCAGTAAAAAAACAGAAATGTTCATTTCAAAGCAAAACAAAAAGCAGTAAAGAAAAAAAAATAAAAAAATAGTAAAAAATCTGAAATACTGGACAGGGGACAGCACGACAGTCGCCAACACCAATACAACAAAACCAAAAGCAGTAAAGACAGAAAAAAATGAAAAAACATTAAAAAAAAATGAAATACTGGACAGTGGACAGCAGCACGCAGGAAGTCAAAAACTGAAATACTGGACAGTGGACTGAAATACTGGACAGTGGACGCGTAGCACTAATACAACACCAAATACGAAACAAAAAAACAGTATAAAAAATCCAAAACCAGACGGCAAAAGAGAAGAAGATGATTAAAAAACAACCGGCAAAAATTTAAAAACAGAAACCAAAACAAAACAAAACCTGACAGCAGCACAGTAAGTACACGAACCGGACAGCAACGAAAAGAATACTCGGCGGCGAAACGAATACAGAACTGCAGCGGGTAAAAAATACAGAAAAGAAGAAGAAAAAGAAACGAAGAGAAAGCAGCGAAGAGAAGAAGAGAAGAAGAGAAGAAGAAGATGTTAACAGACGAATAAGAAGAAGAGAAGAAGAAGAAGTGAAGAACAGAAAAAAATAGAAAAAAGAAGGAAAACATACTTGGCGACGATGCAACTCAGCGATGGCGCGACTCAGCGATGGCGGCGGCGGACGGAAATGGGTTCAGGTTTCTTCCTCCCTTCCTGCGTTTTCTTCCTTCCTGCGTTCTCTTCCTTCCTGCGTTTCCTTCCTGCGTTTTCTGCTGCGTTTTTGCTCCTCTTTCCTGTGCCCTAATTCCAAACAATGCTGATTTGGAATTTTTTTTTTTGTTTAAAATCCAGATTTAGTCAAGATCTATTGCGGCGCCTCGATCGCGCCTCGATCGCGCTTCGTTGAGGTGCAAAGGCGCACGAGGCGCGCCTGGCGAACAGCGCCCGCCTCGCGCGGGGAGAAGCGTTTTCCCTCGCGCCTTGCGCGCCTTGCGCCTGGGGCGCGCCTCGCGCCTGGGGCGCGCCTCAGGCGCGCCTTTAACAACACTGAGGCTACCTGGGAGCTCGAGGATACGATCCGAGCTCGATACCTCCACCTTTTCACTTAGGGTATGTGGGTTATTTTCCGTTCAGTATTTATACTTTCTATTTGTTGTTAGTACTTGCTGATGTTAAATAACGAAATTTGGGGACCAAATTTTTATTAGTAGGGGAGAATGTAAAATTGAGGTAAAACATATTTGACAAAGAACACCAGTACTGATTGCGTTCAATAGGTCTCTACATAAGAGTTTTCCAATTGACATAATTGTGCTCTTTATCAATAATTAAAAAAGGGCAGCTCGGTGCACGATGCTCCCGCCATGCGGGATCCCGGAGAATGATCCTTGTATGCAGTCTTACCCTGCTTTTTGCAAGAGGCTATTTCCAGGATTCAAACCCGTGACTTTTTGGTCACATGGCAATAACTTTACTGTTGCGCCAATGCTCCCCTTCTGTTCTTTATCAATAATGCTAAATATAATGTTTTTGAACCTTTGAAGTGACTTCTCTGTAAATATTCTTGCTATGATTGCAGTGGATTTGACGATCTTGTCCAAGTATGAACCTATTTCTTCGATCGAGTTGAAGTATACTCTGGCCAGTTAGTACGTTTGAAGCATTTTTCTTATGAATCTTTTATAGAATAATATTCCTCTGTTTAGTCGCAATTATGTTTTTGAAATTTCAATAGAATTTGTATTTATTCTTGGCTTACCGAGAATGGTTGTCCGACTCACCTAATTTGCTCAATTAACTTTGTGCTTAACCAATCGGGTCAAATGAATTGGGTGGTCCGTGTGTTAGAAGGGCAGTTAGATTAGACGGGTTGGGTGTATCGATTGAGTTTGAAGAGTTAGTCTTATCAAATAGATTTGACGAGTGACGTATATTCATAATTATTTGTTAATTCTATGCAGGATTAAAATTAAATTTAGTATTTGATAGAATGATCAAATTAATCAATAAAAATTAAATCAATTTGATATTTGATTATTTGTTTTAAATATATATATATATATATATATATATTAATGAGATAATTAGATTAGGATTTAAGTATGTTTATTTAAAGTATATTATTTAAATTAGAAGATGGGATGAATTAACTAAGGGGGGTGTGTATTCAATGTTGGACTTTTAATTACTTTGAATGACTTTTGTGGATTTTAAATGTCTAGGTGTATTCAATCTAGACTTTTATAAACTCTTTAGAATTCTAATGATATTCAAATTGGATTTTTATATAGTTTTAAAAAGTCATGTCGTATCCTAGCTTGATTTTTTAAAACTCTATGAAAATCTTTTGGTATCCAAAATTTTAATAGATTTTCATGGATTCTTTTAGAATCCTTGGATATAAATTTTAACCAATGAGAGTTTTCCAAAATACTTGGTACAAGTTTAAATATAAAATAAAAAGTGTTCTCCTCACCTTTGAGATTTCTATAGACTTCAAATCATTTTAATTTTTTATGAATAAGTCCTTTCTCTATTCACTCTTCGATTTTGATTATTTCTTTGAGCCCCGTCCAGAGCCTACCAATACAATAGTACACAATCCAACTTGATGCATATTCAACAAAGAATCTTCACCACCTTGATCAAATTTAACACTATTCTCGATGTTATTCCTTCACCACCTTGATCACGTCGACGGTCTACCATATAGAATACTTTATGAGTTTGTTACCCTATGTTACAAAACTAATTATATATATATATTTTGAATTTTATGCTTTTCTCTATTTTTTTTGTTTTTGAAGTTTACATTTTTTTTAGGTTTTTTTTTAAATTTTTACTTTACGTTTTTTTAATTTATGGTTTTTTTTTAACTTTTACGTTTTTTACTTTACCTTTTTTTAGTTTAAGTTTTTTTTTTAATTTATGTTTTTTTCTTTACATTTTTTTAAAGTTTACGATTTCTTTTAGTTTACCCTTTTTTTTAGTTTATCGTTTTTTAGTTTTCTTTAATTTTTTTTAATGTTTACGGTCTTTTGTAAAATAAAATTTTTATTATAAAAAGTTTGCCTTGTGACAGATTGCATAATTTTCTTCGCAAGGAGCATCGTTCTGATGAATTTTTAGTTGAACCAGATAATGAAGCTTCATCATCCTTATTAGAACACGTTCATGGTGTCGATTACTTTGATCAATTATCTTATACTCAAGAACAACAACGAGCAAATGCCAATGCATGGAGAGATATAATAACGAATCGAATGTGGAGTGATGTTTATCATATTGGTAATAACAAAACGAATTTTTCTTTCTCATAAATCCAGAAGTTTCCATGAAAAAGTTTATAAATGTCAATAAAATTTTTGCAAAAAAGTCTATAGAACTCCATAGAATTCTTTTCACAACTATGCAAGATTCTATACAAGTTAATAAAAATCAATCAACTCTATAAAAGTCTATTATTAAAAAAAAATCAATGAAAGTCATTCAATCTCTTGATTGAATACACCCCCCTAAGCTTTCAAATTTTGAAATAAAAATCTCATCTCCCTTTATGGAAGTGTTGCCGCCTCCTCCATTATGAGATAGTAGGTATGGTCATTTGCGTTAATTTTATACTTGATAGTTTTTTATATGTATTTTTAATAGAAAAGATGTTTTTAAAGAATATGCATCCTTTATTAGGTACTAATGCTTTTTTTTTAAAAAAAAAATGCTTTTAGTTATATTTTTGATATATAATTTATTTCATGTTTGATTTATACATATTTTATACGTGATGCGATCGTATTCTTCGATCGATCGCCGTCCTCTTTACTCTCTCAACTTTCAATATTTCTTAATGCAAATCGACCCTCACACGCTGTTGCCCTTGCATCGTATTTTCATTTTTAGTTTGAGTCCTCATGAAGAGAGTCCTCACGAAAGTAACCACTTCCTCCAGTTCAACTCCAGTTGATAGAGTCCTCACGAAGAGAGTCCTCGCGAAGCTACTTCCCAAGGCAACCACCTCGATCTTCTTCTCCTTAAGTTTCTAAGTACCCATCCTCTTCTCCGTGAGTTTCTCCGACAAATTTCTGAGTACACATTGTCCATTGATCTTCTTCTTAGTAAGTTTCTTTCTCTGTTAAGTTTCTGAGTACCGTTTCTATTCCCCGTCGAGTTTCTGAGTACCCTGTCAAGTTGCTGTACTCCGGTCAAAATGAGCTCTCCATCCTCCACTTCTTTTTCTTTCTTTCAATCCACATTCAGCTACGGAGACATGGTTGAAACGTTGCTGATGACTTTGGACTTCATCGGAGCTGTCGGCAATGACTTATTCGACACCTGCCTATTTTATGTTCACCCATGTAATCTTCAACGACATGGTGAAGGTTCCATCGAAGCGGTTAACAAGGTACAAATGATTTGTGTTCAGTATTTTTCATTGTTCTCTTATGCTCTAAGTTGCTTTCTATTTATACCATAATCAACTTGTTGTATTTGGTTGGCGGTAGCTTCTTAGCATCATTTATAGGTAAGGCTTGTTGATTTGATTGAGTTGATAATTTAGTTTAATTTCTTGTTGATTTGAATTGATTGAGGTGATTTGGCAGATGACTACTATTGGATGAGAACAGGGGAGAGGCAGGCGTCGTGAATGCGGGTACAATATCCTATCGTGGTTCTTTGACAGGATGTCGAATACTTTGAGCTTATCGTCGGCACCGGCACTAAAGTCATTACCAGCATCACCAGTGACAACCTCATCATACAAGATTGCCTCAGCGAGAAGGTGCCCAACTTCTGTTGGATCGTTACACGTGTGTGACAGAGAGAAGGGGGGGATTGAATCATGCGATTTTAAATTTTTTTTCTTCTTTTAAAACAAAGTATGCGCATCGGAAAAAATTAGAAACAAGAAAGCACAAAAATGCATGCGGTTTACTTTGTTCGGATCCTTCGGCGACTCCTACTCCAAGGTCTAGGTCCCACGGACCTATCGATGGATAATCCACTAATGACTTCTTCTGGAATTGTCGGAAGAGGGTTATCGAATACAAAAAGATGAGGATAAATGTAACGACCTACACTTTCCTTTTAAACAATATTGATGTACAAAATCAAACTTTTGTTACCCATCACTTGTAGATGATCGGATTAGACTCGGTGTTGGTTGACTTCTCAATAGTAGTTAGGCGCAGCAGTGTCGTAGCAGAGCAGCAGAACGAAGATGGAGCAATCAGAGCGTTGAACAGATGCACAAAGGCTTATCGAAGAGTTGTAAAGGAGTTGTGAAGAAGCCTTGGTCAAGACCCCCTCTTTTATTGAGTGTTGAAGGTGCTTTCCATAGCATTGAAGGCGCCTTCCATAGGCAAAGTTTTATCCCAAATTGCTCGCCTCTTATCATAGACAAAGTCCAATTTTATCCAATTAAAACACCTTCCATGCTCTTGAAAGTGCCTTCCATCGCCCAGCTCAAGGCGCCTTCTTCCGCATGTAAGGCGTCTCGGATACTGTTTATCCGAGGCATTTTGTGCTCCTTTCTCCTTGTAAAATGTGTTAGTCCAATAACAAAAAGTATACCCTACACGACAAAGTTAGCATAATAAAAATAATATTAATTAGATCTTATCCTCCAGACTCGGATTTAGTCTTGGTCTCCGTTTCGATTTCCCAAATGGACGTAACCTACTATCCTCTCAAATTGGACGCATCCTCACTGAGTCACTCTCCTCCAGTGACTTACCTCCACTTACCAAATGTCAAGTTATCTCCTTGACGTCCAATCTGACCTACCAGATCTTCCTAGCGGAATTTGATAAGCTATTATTTGATACATTATTTTGAGTTGATATTGGGCGTATTACACTTAATTGCACAGGTTACATGCACTTTTTATCATGTTTATACATGGAGATTGTTTTAGCTCAAGTCTACATTTTTTCTCTTAATTCATGATATTATTTTTACAATTTGAATTTGATTTTGTAGGACACATGAGTTGGTTCAATTGGTACATGATCAAGGGAAACAAGTTTGGTTCATCCAACAAGGGAAGAAGCTCAAGTCAAAATTGATTCAACTCATCACAAGGAATCACCTCTCAAGCTTAACCCAAGTCAAATCCTCCTCACCAAAATCCTAAAACCCTACTTGAACCAAACCCAAAGCTACTGTTCACAACTGGTTCAAACCCATGTATAAAACCCAAATTTCTCCCGTAGCTCCCGTTTCACCTCCGATCAACTCCTCAAGTGCCGATGTCAGAGAGGGAGTTTCAGGGTAGCTACTAGACCATCTTTCGACCCGCTGGAAGACGGCGAATTTGCTGCTGTCCGAACTTTGTGTTTCCGCCACAGATTTGGAGGCGTGTTCCTCCGATCTCTGATTTCACTTCCCATTAGCAACATTTGGAGACGTTCTTCCAGTGTTACTGAGCTCCTTCTGACAACCATTCACCATCTGCGGACTCCATTCAGATTCAGAGATACAGTTTCCTTCGTTGATGGCGAAATTTGAGCAGCTAGCAACCGACGCCCGAGGATCAGAGCTGACAAGAGGTGTTGTCCCTATTCGCGATCTTGATTTCTCCGTTCCATTGCCTACACAGATCAAAGGGTGTTTCCCCGATCTAAGTTTCTATCATCCAATAGAGTTGTTCGCAAGCTTGAAGAGCATTTCTCAAGAGCTGTGAGCATCATCAGTACCAGCTTGTTCGGTTCTTCTTCGTTGATTGCTTGAAGGGGTGTTTCCGAAAGGCGTATCTGTTCTTAGCTGGGAGTTGGGATCTTCTTCGTCGATTGCTTGCAAGACATTTTCAGGAGCATTTTTGTGTGACGGCAAGAGGGTTTATTGCAGAGTTGGATCGGTTCCCTTGATTTCATTTACTGTTTTTATAGCTTAGAACTAGTTTGCTGTTTAGTTAAATTTTTATGTGTTTTGCTATTTCGTACCTTAGTTTAATTGTGTTGATGGTAAAACCCATAGCGCAGATTGACAATGCGTTGTGGATTAATTGTTGACACTTAGTTAGCTTTCATTCATGCATTAGATTAGTTTCTTATTGTTTAATTTTTTCATTTGTTAGATTTAGAATTAAAATCAACAACTCCCATTTCAATGATGAAAATCCCAAAAATAGTTATAAGTCTAAGACAAACATCCGATTGTTAATTCCTCGAGAGATTCTACTATGGACTCTTTGTTACGACATCATTGTGTAGTTGAAGGGTTCATTGAATATAAATTGTTAATTTGATTTGCGGGTGTGACCGACTTGTTTTCAAATTTTGGCGCCGTTACTGGAGACAAATCGGTGTTTGGTGATTTTAGGATTGTTTTACTATTTTGTTTGGTGTCTTGATTCTCATTTATTTTATATATTCATGTGTTTGATATTTTGAGCTTCCTGTGTCAGGTGATTTTGTATCATTATTTCAGGTGAGATCAGGGATATGGACTCAGTAGCCATGGATCCATTTGAGTCTTTGATGATGGAGGCAGCTGAAGTTGACGATATTGATCACATGAAGAAGAGGCTCACTACCATTAAGTATATTCCACTTCTGCATTAGCTCAGGGGAGTTTGTTTCATTCCACCTTTTATTTTTCATTGTAGATAGCATGTCTTACTTTGATGCATGAATAATTTCTTAGTGATCCTGTCCGAACCAGAAGCCAACAGAAGCTGGGCACGTGGCGCTTTCGACTCGCTGATGTAGATCTCCAACTGATGGCGCGATGCTCCGGCTAACCTGCACAGAAGTCGGGCCGGGAAGGGGGTTCCCGGCGGCGACCCTCCGACGCTCAAGTCAGTTAAACTACGATAAACAAGGTGGCTCCCAAAGTGATTTCTCGCGTACCTGCGGCGAAGTAAGAGGCTCTATATATAGAGCGAGGAGAGATCTAATGCACATTTACCGAAGTGCAGACGTGTCAGCAACCCATACCTCGGCATGTACTTGTCAGAGAGCTTACCTGACCCATATCGCTACAGTCAAAGCATGCCCTTGATGGGACAGCATAATCTCCTGTCACAAGATTTGGAGCATGGCACACACATGAAACCTACCGGCTGTCAGAGAAAGAAGTCCCTTGTCCTTTTCCCTTGCTCCAAACTTGTTGTCCGGGCGGATAGCTCCCTCAACATCCGGCCGGACGTCCGCAGTAGTTTACTTGTGCTTTGTGGAGACTAATAAACAGGGGTGCTTTATGACTTTGGTCGGTCGAAAGGTCAGCTCGGTCCATGACCTTTTCAACTGAGCGTCGGAACTCCGATTTGACAGGGTGCCTTCCAACCATAAGCGCGAGCCGGCCGGACCCTTCCGAGTATTCGATTCCATCGGTCGGCCGGCAGTCCGGTCAGACCGGCCGTCTACGGCCACCCGTCTGGTCGGACCACACTCTCCCCGGATGGGCGGCTGCTCCGGTGACCTCCACGGGGCGTTGACTCTGCTAAATGGGGTCCCCCATTCTTACTGCCGGATCACTTGCCTCCCCTTCAAGTCTAGTCGAAGGAGGCGAATAGTCCGATTGACTGGACTGTGAGTCTAGCCGAACGGCTCATCCATGCTAATACTTTCCGCCCGGTCAGCCGTAAAAATATCCTTGAATGAATCGATGATGGCCTTCACCGGATCTCCTCGCGTTCTGCGCCAATTTTCGACATCAAGGTTGATCATACCTTCATTAAATGCTCCGAATGATTGACTGCCACGTGGAGCAATGCCATCGGAGTACGGAGGCGGTGGCATGATATTTTGATGTGATCGAAGCAATTTGAAATAAACGGCTAGATGCATGCTTCGATTCCTGTAACCTGGATCCGACGGTGGAGGCCGCCCGGCCCTCACCCTATAAATTCTTCATTTCCTTCTCACCTTCACTTCCCTCCATTACCTCTACTGTTGCCCTCTGCGCTTTGGAGTTCCGGCGATCTTGTTTCTGCCCTTTGACGCTCTTCGGCGCCTTTCTTCGATCCCTCTCCTCTCAGTAAGATTTTAGATCTTTCCTTCTTCCTTTCCGGTATCTAATTCGCATTTCTTTCCCTAGCTCCAGTCTTTGAAACTCCTTTTCTTCGTCTTTGAAACTTCTTTTTTGATTTCTTCTATCTGGATCATGGCCAGTTCTTCTCATCCTGAAGAACAATCCCTAGGCCCATGGTATACTACCATGTGGTCCCGTTTCGAACAACGGGATTTTGATATTTTGGCTGACAATTTCGAAATTCCCGAGGATTTCGAAGTTCGCCTAGCTGGTCCCGCCGCTCGGCCACACCGACCGCCGTGCGGCTGTTTCTGTGTCTTCCGCGACCAATTTACCGCCGGTCTGCGGTTCCCCGTGCATCCTTTTATAGTAGACGTTTGTAATTATTTTGGCGTGCCGCTCGGAAGTTTAGTACCAAATACCTTCCGTCTCCTCTGCGGTGTTGTCGTTTTGTTTAAGATTCACAACATTCCCCTCCGACCGGAGGTCTTCTTTTATTTCTATTATCCTAAGCAAGCCGGGCACCTTTATGTTCAAGCTCGGCCCTCTTCTTCGATAAACTACCCACTTCCAATAAACATGGAAGGACTATTATTCTACATCCGCATGCCCGATCGTGAACTTTCCGACCCAAGGTGGTCACCACCTCCTACTCCCGAGTGAAGAAATTCAAGACCGATCGGATTATCTTCGCGCAAATGTACTAGCGAGTGATGTACATTTTTGGGCTGAGTCCTATACGGACTCCTCTTCCGACCGGCTTCGGTAAGAATTTTGCTTGGGCATTTGCTTTAATTGCTAACTGATTTCTTCTTCTTTTCATGCAGCTGACATCGTTATGGACTCGGTGATGGCCGGCGTCCTGAAGAGAAAAGCAGCGGCGCTGGAGGCCGCGGCGACCAAGGAAATGGAGACGTTGGGTATTCAGCCGGTCGGTTCTCATGAAGGAGAGAGCGGCACCCAGGCCGAATCGGACGCTCGGGCCTCTCAACAACAGGTGGCCACCGGAGCAACCCCCTCCAGGGAACCAACGGGCCCCGAGGAAGGGTCCGTTCGGGAGGAAGAACAGCCACTGTAAAAGAGGCGCCGGGTAGAGACTCCGCTGCGCTCGGCTACCTCCGCGGTCCGACCCTCCGACCGGGCCGCCGTGACTGCTAAAGGCAAGGCGCCTGTGCCCGAGACCATTTCGTCCGACCGGACGCCGTCTGACTGGGACGAGCTGACTGCTCCGGTGGAGGCCACTCCGGTCGACCATCCATTCGCGGTTTCTGCGCCAGCTTCTGATCCTGGTCACGGCCGCACAATACGGGTTACTCTTCATCTTCCGACTAAAGAGTTGCTACCAGAAGCCGACCAGCCAACCGTGCCCGAGCACACCATTACTTTGAAAGGGCCCCTCGCCGAGATGTGGGCCGACGCTCGGGCTCGCGTAGCAACGATCCCCCTCCGGAACTTAGCCAACAGCCACATGCAAGCGGCTACGGGGGTAAGCTTGTTGAAGTTTTGTCAGAATATTTCCGCTCGGCTTTTAACAACTGCGCCTTCTTGCTTCAGAGATGGGTGGAAGAGATAGCAGTTTCCAACCGCCTGGCCATGGCGGACGAGGAGATAAGGCAACTAAAGGCGGCAGGTGGTCCGAGCGGCTCCCAAGGCCCTTCCTACTCCGAGCTGCAAAAAGAGCTGAAGAAAGCTCAAACTCTGCTGGCTACTGAGCAGAAGAAGACAGGCCCACGCCTAGCCGAGTCCGAGCGACAAGTCAAGTCGCTTGACCACAAAGATAACTCGCCACCACTCGGAAGAACACGGTCGTCTCCGATCCGGAGAAGAAAAGCGTGAGGGGCACCGGAGTGAAGATAAAGGTCTTGACGAGCACTCGGCCGGAGAAGGCAGCTCGGCGTCGCGAGAAGATCGAACATCTGAATGAGGCCCTCACAAGCTCCCAGGCAACCTTCAAAGAATACCAGGATGCCGAGCCGAGCCGAGTTGCCGCTCTACGACAAAGCCATATCCGATCGCACGAGTTCTCGGAGAAAATTTGCGAGCGGATGTACTTAGCTTTCGACTTGGCCATTACAGCCACTATGACTTATCTGAAGTCAAAGGGCCTTCTTCCGGAGTCCACCAATATTCCAGCCGGCGATCAGGTGGAGCTCCTGAACAACATTCCGAGGGACCTCTACGACTACATCGAGTAGTTCTTGTAATTTCGCCGCTCGGCTGAACATGAATCTTTTTGTACTTAGGCCACTCGGCCTAAGGTTTTAATTTCAATGAAATGTTTTCCTTTCGTGCACCCCCTCTTTTTGCACTGTCCCCTCGCTAATACTTGTGCTGCCTGCTCGTCTACTATCACACCTTTGACCTTCGAGGTGCATTCTCGCAAGTGTTTTCCCCAGCCCCTCCGTTCGGCCGAATATCATCCGGTGTTGCCAAGAATCGCTCATTATAAGCCGATCAGAACTTTTGTACCTCGAATCTGAGCGGAACTTAGCGTCGGTCTAACTATCGGCGGAGAATACGGATAATTGTAGTGTCGACGATATTCCGCTCGGATTATTTATAGACGCCGAGGCGTCTCTCGATGTTTAACGTCGGTGCTCGACGGCGCGGTTATTTGTAGCCGGTCGGCGCGGCTCTCAATGTTTAACGACGATGCTCGTCGATCTCCCGCTCGGGGATTTATAGACGCCGAGGCGTCTCTCGATGTTTAACGTCGGTGCTCGACGGCGCAGTTATTTATAGCCGGTCGGCGCGGCTCTCGATGTTTAACGACGGTGCTCGTCGATCTTCCGCTCGGGGATTTATAGACGCCGGCTCGTCTCTCGATGTTTAATGTCGGTGCTCGACGGCGTGATTATTTATAGCCGGTCGGCGCGGCTCTCGATGTTTAACGACGGTGCTCGTCGACCTTCCGCTCGGGGATTTATAGACGTCGGCTCATCTCTGCGCGGCTCTACGGTTTAACGTCTGGGCTAGACGACCTTCAAGGCTAACTCCTTACCAGGTCGAGCGACCTTGGCCTTCATATCCCGCGCTCTAACAATATTTATGCCTGACCGAACAATACGGGTCATTTGCTTGCGAATCTAATCGGCTAGGAGGCCTTCGCCATTCAGGCGCTCGGCCTGGATAATCCATACGCCCTTGCCGAACGATAAGCCGCTCAGCGGAGAATACTCTTTCACCCAGCTTGGAGAACGTACTCCTGGCCGAACGGCTCAGGGTCTGCTTCGTCGAGCATCTTGGCTCGGATAACTTACCTCCGGCCGAACGACGCGGGGCCTTCGTTTCTGGTTGACAATGCCTTATATTTGTTCTTTTGATTCTTCATTTCTGCATTTCCAGTATTCAGTCGAAAAAAGTACACAGGATAATTTACAGTGGTACACCTTTCATCCCGCCCGGTAAGGCTGGAGGTGGTTCGTGCTCCACGGCCTATCCAACTGCCGACCGTCCTCATCCTCCAAATAATACGCACCCGAGCGGACCTGCCCACGGAGCTTCAAGCTTGCCGACGTCGCCGATCGGTTTGACTTTCTTCCAGACAAGGTCGCCGACCTGGAATGATCGGGGAATGACGCGGCGGTTGTAGTTTTGCTTCATTCGTTGACGGTATGCCATCAGCCGAACGGATGCCTTGGCTCTCTCCTCAATCAAATCCAGCTCCATGTTCCTCCGATCGGCGTTGCCTTCATCGTACAATTGGACCCGGACGGACTCGACGCCGACTTCAACCGGAATGACTGCTTCGCCGCCGTACACCAGATGGAAAGGTGTAACGCCCGTTGCTTCCTTAGGAGTCGTCCGGATGGCCCATAAAACGCCCGGCACTTCATCCGGCCAACTTCCTCCCACGTGGTCGAGCCGAGTGCGCGGAATACGGAGGCGGCTTGACCGTTACTTTGGGGGTAAGCCACGGACGTGAAGTGTTGCTCGACGCCGTAGCTTTTGCACCAATCTTCTAGCACCTTCCCTGTGAATTGCCGCCCATTGTTGGAAACCAATCGGCGAGGGATACTGAACCTACAGATGATGTGTTGCCAGATGAATTTTTTGACCATCTGCTCGGTGATCCTGGCTAGTGGCTCGGCCTCCACCCACTTGGAAAAATAATCGACCGCTACCAGCAAAAATTTCCTCTGCCCGGTTGCCATGAAATGGACCCACAATATCCATTCCCGTTGATCGAGCGGACGTGAAACGGTTGATGTCTTCATCTCCTCTGGTCGGTGCGAGAAGTTGTGATACTTTTGGCATGAAGATACGTGAATCTTGTCCGAAGCGCCCATTCAGAAGGTCGACCAAAGTATCCAACTAGCAAAATCTTCTTGGCTAGTGATCGTCGCCCGGATGTCCTCCGCACGATCCTTGATGTACCTCTTGGAGGATGTAAGCCGAGTCTTCCGAGCTCACACACTGGGGAGAAAGCCTTCTTGTAGAGCTGATCGTGAGTGTGAACCGGCCCTCCTCCCGGCACGGTGGGCTTCTTCTCGATCGGCGTAAGTGGTGCCCGAAAAACTCTATGATGGGTGTCCTCGAGTCGTCCAGAAAATGAGGCCTTCCATCCGGTCAACATGTGCCACCAAAGATACTTGTTCCATTAGCTTCGGGATAATGACCGGCGTCATAGAACTTGCTAGTTTGGCCAACTCATCGGCTCACGGTTCTCCGTTCGGGAATCTTCTTGATAAGAACCTTGCGGAAATTAGCTTTGAGCTTTTCAAAGGCCTCAGCGTAGAGTTTAAGCCGAGTGTTGTTAATGTGGCCAACTGTGAATCTGAATAAAGTGTCACTCGACCGGCTCGCCTGCAATCCGGCTATGAGGGCCTCATACTCTACCATTGTTGGTAGCTTTATAATCCAGTCGGATGGATAAGTGCACCTTTTCTTCTTGAGGCGAGAGCAGCAATATTTCCAAGCCGAGTGGAAGACCCATCCACATATATTCTCCGCATAGCTTCCACTTCGGTCACGAAATCAGCCAAGGATTGCGCTTTGATCGCGGCGGGGCTGGTATTGGATGTCAAATTCACTTAGTTATGTCGTCCATTTGATGCGTCCGGATGCTTCGGATTCAAGAGCACCCTTCCGGTGGACTGTTCGTCCGGACAATGATGGTGTGAGCCAAGAAATAGGGTCGGAGGCGCCGAGCGGCTAGAACCAAAGCAAAACTTCTCGAGCCGGTGTAACGAGATTGACATCTTTTAAAATGTGGCTTAGAAAATACACCTGCTGCTCCTACAGCATGCTCAGTTGACGACAGATACATATCAAGTGACTCACCCCGATCGGCTTGGCAAGTACAGGCAGAGAATTTAGATATGTTTTCAGCTCTTGAATGCTCGGTCACATTCTTCATCCCACTGGAACTTAGTAGCCTAGCGAGATCTTGAAGAACGAAGCTTCGGCGGTTTGGAGATGAACTGACGAAAGCGATTATCCGACCGGTCAACGCTGCACTTCCCTTGTATTTCTTGGGGGGCATGTCTTGCGAGCTTTCACCTTCTTGGGATTGGCTTCGATTCCCCGCTCGGTCACTATGTACCCCAAGAACGCCTCCTTTTGCTCCGAACAGGCACTTTTGGGGATTTAGCTTGACTCCGTATTTCGAAGCGTTCGGAAGGTTTCTTCCATGTCCTTGAAGAGATCGGCCGCTCGGGCGGACTTGATAAGAATGTCGTCCACATAAACTCCATTTCGCCCGATCCGCTCCTGAACACTTTATTCATCAAGCGTTGATAGGTGGCCCGTTCTTCAATCCGAATCACATCAGATACGCGTTCTGACTTACTTTTCTTGATCTTCCGGTGGCACTGATGATAGCCTTGGTAGGCGTCGAGCATCAATTAATTCGCGGTCGTAGAGTCCACCAGCTGATCTATCCAGGGCGGGGATAAAAATCCTTGGGGCATGCTTTGTTTAAGTCCCGAAGTCGATGAGACTCTCCACTTGCCCGGCTTGGAGACTAATACTACGTTAGCCACCACTCGGGAACGCGGCGTATATGGTCGGCCTCGAAGTTTCTCCACTTCCGCCGGATGATGGCATTACTCGCCTGAAATCCTTTTCCTCCGCTTCAGGCGTCCGGTCGGACATGCAACTCATCTTCTTGCTATGCCGGGAAATTCGGCAACTCGTGTCGACAGACGAAGACATCATGATTTCGTTGGAGGCATTGGATCAGCTCCTCCTTCGCTCCTCCTCCAGAGGCGATAAAAGTCGTGTTCTCCGATCGGGTCGGATGGATCTGAACTTCCTCCTTTTCATCATAAATTAAAGCGGGAGGTTTCTCGGTTATGGCGTGTATCTCGATCCGGGGCGCCTTGGCGGAGCGAACCTGCTGGATCATTTCTATATAGCTCATGCCGCTGGTGATCTCCACGCATTCTCTACTTTGTCTTCCACGGGAACTTGATCTTGGTGGAAGGTGGAGACGACCGCCCGGAACTCAGGGCCGGTCGTCCCAAAATGACGTTGTATGATGAGGGAGAGTCCACCACCACGAAGTTTCTTGTTCGCGTCCTCTGAGCTCTTCTCCATTGAGATAGCCAGTATTTGTCCGTGGTGCCGTTACAGTGAACTCGTAGAGCGGGCGTAGGTCGGTCGGCTCGATCGAATTGCATTGATCGAGCGCTATGAATATAATGTTGACCGAGCTCCTGTGTCAACAATATGCGGTGAATAGTGTAATTTGCTATTACCGCTTTAATGAGCGAGGCGTCGTGGTAGTACTTATTCCTTCTAAGTCTCGGGCCGAAGTGATTTCCGGTCCACTTGCACGCTCTTGGCTACAACCAACTGCGTGGATCTCCAGTCGCCTTGCTTACGGCTCGGTTGGAGTCTCCTCCGGTCGGCCCACCAGCAATGATCTCGCCTCGGCGATATTGCTTTATTCTCCTCTTCCCGAGCGGACGGTCGGGACCGTTCTCTAGACGCCCGTCGATTCTCCTGTCTCGGAGGGCGTCTAGTGATGTCGCCTCTCGGTGCGTGTCCGTTCGGCTTCAGGTCCTTTGTCTTCTGTCGATGGGAGGAGACCGCCGTTCGGCATTCCGAAGCAGGATTAGCCACGAAGGAAGACTTGACAATCCCTCGTGTTGTGCGTATCCGTCCGGTGGAAGGAGCGTAACATAGGGTCCATCCTTCGGCTGCTACCTCTTGCACGTGTGATCTGCATGGGGATCGGATTGCTTGACCCTCGGTCCTCTTGGCGGTTGATGGCTGGTCTCGCTCGGCCGGAGGAGCCCGTTCGGTTGGTGTTTCTTTCTTCACCTGCGCTTCCTCCACGTTGATATATTCATTAGCCTATGATCATAATCTTTGGGCGGCTTTCGGATGAGCGAAGAAGTCCCCGTCCACAAGGCCTTGCGTGAAGGCATTCATCATCGTCTCCGATGTGGCCGTTGGAATATCCATCGCCACTTGGTTGAATCGCTGGATGTAAGCTCGGGCGATTCTCTTGGCTCTTGCTTGATGGCGAACAGTGACACTTGTCTTCCGATAACGCCGGCGAAGTGGTGGAGGAAGGCTGTTCGGAAGTTCTTGAAGCTAGTGATGGATCCGTCCGGCAGTCTCCGAAACCACCGTTGAGTCGATCCCGAGAGAGTGGTAAGAAAGACTCGGCACTTTACTCCATCTGTATATTGATGGAGCGTAGCTGTGTTATCGAACTTATCCAGATGATCATCCGGGTCTGTTGTTCCATTGTACTCGCCGATCGCCGGGGGCGCGTAATGTTTAGGCAGAGGGTCTCGTAGAATAGCCTCCGAAAATTGGCGATTGATCCGCTCGGGAGATGAGTCCGCTCGGGGAGTTTTCCCCTTTCTGGCGTCTCGCCTAGGCATTTCGTCGGAAGAAGATCCTCTATCTCTCCGAGCTGGCCCGGCTTCAGGGGTGCGGAATAAGGCCCGATGGAATGCAACGGTGGCTTGAGGTGCGTCCGCTCGGTCACCCGATGCAGATGTTGCTTGTTGCTCCAGCCGCTCGGCTGATGCTTTTTGTTTTAACTCCACAAGTTTGGCGGCCCTCATCTCGACCAGAGCGTCGAGTTCTTCCGTCGAAAGCGTCACCGTGTGTTGTCGTCCAGCCTCGTCCATTGTTCCCGTTCGAATGCAGGTGCGTTCCCACAGACGGCGCCAAATTGATCCTGTCCGAACCAGAAGCCAACAGAAGCTGGGCACGTGGCGCTTTCGACTCGCTGATGTAGATCTCCAACTGATGGCGCGATGCTCCGGCTAACCTGCACAGAAGTCGGGCCGGGAAGGGGGTTCCCGGCGGCGACCCTCCGACGCTCAAGTCAGTTAAACTACGATAAACAAGGTGGCTCCCAAAGTGATTTCTCGCGTACCTGCGGCGAAGTAAGAGGCTCTATATATAGAGCGAGGAGAGATCTAATGCACATTTACCGAAGTGCAGACGTGTCAGCAACCCATACCTCGGCATGTACTTGTCAGAGAGCTTACCTGACCCATATCGCTACAGTCAAAGCATGCCCTTGATGGGACAGCATAATCCCCTGTCACAAGATTTGGAGCATGGCACACACATGAAACCTACCGGCTGTCAGAGAAAGAAGTCCCTTGTCCTTTTCCCTTGCTCCAAACTTGTTGTCCGGGCGGACAGCTCCCTCAACATCCGGCCGGACGTCCGCAGTAGTTTACTTGTGCTTTGTGGAGACTAATAAACAGGGGTGCTTTATGACTTTGGTCGGTCGAAAGGTCAGCTCGGTCCATGACCTTTTCAACTGAGCGTCGGAACTCCGATTTGACAGGGTGCCTTCCAACCATAAGCGCGAGCCGGCCGGACCCTTTCGAGTATTCGATTCCATCGGCCGGCCGGCAGTCCGGTCAAACCGGCCGTCTACGGCCACCCGTCTGGTCGGACCACACTCTCCCCGGATGGGCGACTGCTCCGGTGACCTCCACGGGGCGTTGACTCTGCTAAATGGGGTCCCCCATTCTTACTGCCGGATCACTTAGTTTACTTTAGCAATCTTGTTGGTTTGTAAATAGTCTTTTTGATTTTCGAAATAAAATGTACCCCTTGGCATTTCTTTATATCATTTTAAAGAATTTTGAAAGCTAGTTAAATTTGATTGTTAAGTTTTGAAATTTATTGTCACGATTGGATTCCTGAATTACATGAGGTTGCTATCTAATGATGGATTCTAAATTAATGAATTGAGATAGATAATTTGAATACCTAGTGAGGATTAAGCTTTATTGTGATGCACTTGTGTTAGTGTCACTCTAGAACTTGCTTTGATTCTTTTAAAACCACAATACCATAAATTGAGTCATTTTTATGAAGGTGAATCTATTTGTTTCTCTTTCTTCCACACAATTTTTTACTAATCTTCTTGTTAATCATCATATCATTTTATTTTCTCTCATTTCTTAATTTTTTGGATGTGGATACTTTGAATGTTATATGATGATTTTCTTTTCGTCGGGATGGACAAAGGATTAAGTGTGGGGGAGGTGTGTAGTGTTTTTGAATGTTTGGATGCATTTTCTATTGGTCGGAATTTTGGATGTTCAAAGTTAAGTTTGAGTGCAATGGAGGTTAATGTTAGAGGCTATGGAGTTTGAATTCTGTACAATTCAGGAATGGTTCAAGGTTTGAAAAATGGTTGAGCTAGGGCTAGTGTGAGGTGTTTCTTTTGCAAAAATGCTGAAAAATCTGTAGTGAATGAATGACTTTTAATATTCTGTGCTAAACTTAAGCATTACCTAAGCTTGATCATGTCAAGAGCAAGCTCCAATAGCTTTATATTTTGGAATTTGATACTTTGGTGATACACTCAAAACACTAGGAGACATTTTGGGAGAAGGTTTTGAAATGCTGAAATCTGGGTATAACAAAAGTGCATTTTGTACCAAGCTATTTGAAGCTGTTCTATTGCCTTTAGACAATGTGTTCATCAGTAATCCTTGTTGAGATAGAAGATGTGAAGTAAGGAAGTGAAAAGGTAAACTGTTTTGAAGAAACAAGGTGTAAAATTCAAACTTTGGACATTGAGTGCTAAATGAAATTAATCCCTGAATTCTATTTTTTATGAAGCAATCTGAAAGTGTTTTGAAATTTAGGAATTGATACTTATCTGGTTGCTGAATTTCGTGCTGAATTCCGTGTACAACAGAATTGAATTTATAGAGAGGCTGAAAAGAGTTCATAGAGATACTGTAGTGAAGATTTAAGGCTTATTGAACTTTGCTGAATTCTGGACATTGCTGTTGTGCAGTAATGGCAGAAGTTATAGAAATCTGAATCTGCAATTAAGGGTTGGCTGGTCAAGAACTAAATTTGAAGAAGAAGAGTTAAGAATGGAGTTCAATAGCAGTAATGGAAAGGAAGCTGCTCAAATCTAAACATTGCTACTGTAATCAAATGAAGCTCAATTTGTAAAATGAAACTCTTGTGAATCACTGAAAATGGAAGTGTAAGTGTAGTAGTTTTCGGAAATTTTTGTATCAAAGGTGTATCAAAATTCGAGAGCAGCACTAAAACCAGTGAGAACATCAAGTGAAGCTCTGAGAATTGCAGAAACAAATGGTATTCTTGTTCTTCATCGACCTCTATAAACTGTATATTCAGATTACAAAGGATTTGAGTTACTGAAATAAGGGACAAGTGAAGAAAAATTTGCAGAAACAGAAGCAAAAACAGTGAGAATTGCAGCTGCTGGTTATCTGATCATCATGGATCAAGATTCAAAATTTAATTGATGATTACCATTCCACTTATGAAGCACTTGAAGATGGTATCATTAAATCTGAAAAGAAGAAAGACAAGGGTAGTAATTGATACTCAAAACAGTGAGTTGCTCAAGCTGAATTCTGATTTTGACAGCAACTCAATGGTTTAGCAGCAATTGCATTTGGAGCTATTGTAGATCACTGAAGTTTTTGGGATGTTGCAACTAGATACAATGTTCAACAAAGGATTAAGCTAATTTGGACAGGATATAGGAAGTGTTACAACTGCTAAAACTGAAATCAAGTAGCTGCTGCTGTTAATCTGATCATTATGGTCAGAACTTGAAATCCAAGTGGTGAGCAACGTTCCATTTATGAAGTACTTCGAATTGAAACATTATTTTTGAAGAAAAGGAGACAATGACAGTAATTTGGTACAAGAACAGAAATGCAGAAATGGGCAGGAATTGCAAAAGGCTTAAGACTGACCAATGCACTAATGATGTACTACTTTTAATGATGTCTACTTTTTAAAATGGATATAAGTGTTGAAAAAATGAAATGTGATGAGTGAGATCAGCTGCAGATTCACTGTTTCTGTGCTAATTTTGGGAAATGAGTTATGACAAACTATGCACTCTTCAAGAGAAAGGAAATCAGAAACCAGTATATCAACCTCAACAAGTTGTGTGCCAAATTTTGTATGCATTTGCTGGCCAGCAATAGCTAGATGTCAACCTCTCATTTATACCGTGCTAATTGAGATGCATTGATAAGCTTAGCTATTCATGCTTCCAGCAAAAATTCGTTCAAGTTTCAAATTCTGAAACTTATGGGGTGTTTGGTTGATGGGTTTGGGAATAAAAGAATGGAATGATAGTAAAAAATAGTGTTTGGATTGTGGGTTTGGGAATGATTACTAAATTTATGGGAATCAACCAAACCCATATAACTTGATGGGTTTCATTTCCATTCCTATTCCCATTCCACCCTACTATCAAACTCATACCCATAGTCATTCCCATCATTTAACCAAACGCCCCCTTAGTTGCTGAATGCAACATGCAGAAAGGGAGTGAGGGGGCTGCTGTTGGAGTTTCATAAACCTTGTTTCAGTTCCTTACCTATGTGAAGTTCATGCAACTCTTGAGAGGTTTAGGAAACAAGTGTTAGATGCAGGATAGATTTACACAGGAAGAAGAGATGTCAGGAACAGAAAAAAAAGGAAAGAAAAGAAAAGAGAAGCTGTAATCTCAGAAACTGGACATATGTTGGAGCTGTGTTGATTGTTGCTGAATTCTGTTATCAAAGCTATTGTTGGTGTTCAATAGATTTTGATTTGGTTCTCTATCAATGCGATAGAGATGCACATCTCTAGAGGGATGGCATTGAGTGTTATCTGCAAATAAAGAGAAAGAAAATCCGAATGGGAAGTCATATTAACTGATCAGAAATATGGGGATTGTTTCAACAGTGAACTTTGTATCAACCTCGCCTATTGAGTAACCTCTTGCTGGAGTTTCTTAATTACTGAAGAATTATAGTCGAGTTTTTGATTACTCATTGTTGGTTGCTGTTTTTCTCTTCCCAATTCCTCTATGCTTCAAAACTTGCAAGCCATTAAGTGGTAACTGAATTTGTTAAGAAGTTGAATTGTGAATGGATTTTAGTGTTGCGTACCAATTTTGGTGTGCAGATTTATAATTATTGAGAGGTCTAAATGAAGCTTTTGATCTCTTGTGATAGACATCTGGTGTTCTCTTCTCAAATTCCTTGAGATTCAAAAGCTGAAAATTTCAAGAAACTGATTTCTGAAGCTACAATCCAGAAAATTAACATATGCCTGAACTTGAATTCTGAAATTATAAAACCTTTGAGAGCTCATTGAGTTCCTGCTGAACATGGCTTTTGAATTGTGACATGTAGAGAATCTTGCTTGTTAAGAATTGAATTAGATTTCTGTAACTTAATGGAAGCTGTTGTCCGTTCATTTCATCAAGTCTTTACTTAATTTGATTTCCCGGAAATGAACTTCTGAATTCAGAGAGAAAATAAGGGATTGAAGCCATCTTGGAGTCTTTGCAAATACTATTGGTGGAGTTGCTGAATTTAAATCAGCTGCTGGATTGTTGCTAACTGATGAAATTTTGGCACACTGCGGTTGTAATCTAGTAAACTGGAATTTCAGGATTTAACAATGATCAAAACAGTAGGAGACATGTTTAGTAGGGGAAACCTTGGAAGACAGTGATAACAATTGAAACTTTAATGGAATCTGTAATTTTCAGGAATTAATAGATATCAACATCTCAGAATTCTGAATATGTTAAAGCTACTGAAAATTTCTGAATTTTTCAGAATTCAAACCATATTTTGTATTTAGTATTTAGTTGACAATGCATGAATGGCTAGAAGTGGAGTTTCAAGAGAAGAGATGTTGTAATTGGTTCATCAGCCTTGTTTCAGTTCTTTACCAAAGCAATATAAATGCAATTTTTAAGATGTTTAGGCAAAGAATGCCATTTGTAAAAAAAAAAAACAAGAAACTGTAAACTTCTTTGAATCTGATTTTTCAGAAAATTGGTAAGAATTTTGGAGTAGGTTCTGAATTCAGAGATTGGAAGGACACAAGAACAACCTATGGTTGCATCTGAAATTGGTCTCTGAATCTCAAAAACAAGTGCAGAAAATTCTTTATGAGAGAATGAGTTATTTGTGCAAATTCCTTTAGCTATTTTTGACCAAAAATGAATGGAATCGAGAACCTGCAATGTGCCAATTCAAATTGCTGATTAAATAAGGGGCTATCTGATTTATCTTTGTTCTTTAAACTTGAATCTGAAATATTGTAAATGCCGAAATTTAGAATGGATTTGTTGAAAAATTTGAAGGAGTTTAATGATCATCAAACCAAGTCCAGAATTCTACAGAAATGAAAAGTTGCTTAAATGTAATGAAGTTGATGTTGGAATTGATTCTATGAAGTACTGAACTCCAACTTTCGGCACGCTGCAACTAAAAGGAATGAGTGTATCATTATTTCAAGAAATGAAATTTTGGACCCATGAGAAGAGAAAGAAAAGAGAGGAAATGAAAGAGATAAAAGAAAGTTACATGTTCTTGAACCACTGATGATTGAATGGGTGATGAAATGCAAAATTGCTGAAGTCTAGTATTGTGCAAAATTTTGTGTAGTTCTGAAACGTTTAAAACTGTGAAGTTGTAGGAAGTTGCATAAATTAGCTGAAATTAATAGTAGAGAAAACAGAATAGAATAAAAACTGCAAATCTGTTCTTATGACTAATGTAGTCACTTGGGAGGATTCTTGATGAGTTTAATTGTCCAGGACGGACAGTGGGGGAAGTGTATAATGTTTTGAAAGCTTTGGATTTTCCACAAATTGATTTGTACCTAGTTCTTATTTCAGAAGCTGCTGAAATGCAAACTGCAAGTTGCTGAAATGTAATTGTAAAGCTGTTTGGAATCTGAAATAAGGATTAGAATTTAATTTAGTGAGTAAATCAATTTCATTCAAGAAGCATTTCAGATTGCATTAGAGTTTTGAAAATGCAAAAAATGAAGAATTTGTCAAAAGATTGTGAACTTTGAAACAGAATTGCGAAATTCAGAAATGGAAATTGTCCATATTACAAAAAAAAATACAAAATGTTGAAATGGAGGCTATGATGAATTTAAGTTGTTTGTTTTCTGAACTACACAAGTTGTGATCACTGTTCAGTTAACTAAGGAGAGGCATTTCTTGTAGATGAAAGAAATGGATGAAATCTATGCAAAATAGTAAAGGAAGCTAATGAAATTTGTAATTTGTAAAAATTTTTATGAGCTGTAACTCATTTGAATTCAAGCTATTATTGATTGAGTGTTAATTGAAAAGCTTGGTTCGAGGATTCAGGAAGATAAAAATCTGAACTGAACTAAACATAATTGTAGAGTTCCAGAAACTGTATGGTTTTCAAATCTATGATGGAATTTGAAGTGATCAACAACCCTTTAGCTGCAGAATTTTGTGAGAATAAAAAGCATATAAAGGACTTGCTCTCTAAATGTTGGACAAACATCAAATTGGATTAGAGTAAAGTTGAGAATAGATTTGTATCAAACTGAGTTGTTGGAATCTGTGACAGTTTCATGTACAAGTAGAATTTCAGAAATGGGAAATTTTGATTCATTTAGGCTAAAAGATAGTACATGTTTTTGAGTTATTGATCAATAAAAGCAATAGTAGAAGAATGATTTTAGGAATTGAATTGAGTTGTACCCAGAATTGAAATGCTGAATTGGGAATATGAAATTCTAGCATATAAGAAATTGAAAATTCGGACAGTTCAAGGTTCAAAACTATAAGAGATTTTCTTTTGTGCATTGGAAAGTAAGTTCAGAAAGAAGAGAAAAGAGGAGAGCATGGTTAAGAAATTCATTTATATAACATTCTTTTATGTCCATGTCTTTCACTATAACTTTGAATTTTATCTTCCACATTTCTTTTCTTCTCTTACACATAAGCTCTCATTTGATTTAATTCATGCTTTCTTTTTCATCATGATAAGCCTTCATAGTTAGGTATCACCATTATATGAATTTGAGATTAGGATTGAGAGCCACCAATATTTCCTTCTGAGGAATAGTTTGTTGATATTATTCTCAGTTTATTCATAATGGATTGAAGTCATTAGGTTGTTAACCATGATAAGAATTGAGTCCATGAATGCTTGAGTTGTTAAAGCTTAACAATCTTAGGTAATTTGCTTTTATTATTTTCTAAACATGAATGAGAATTGTTAGGGGGTACAACTTTAGTTGTTTCTTTAGTTTTGTTTACTTGCACGAGACATGCAAGAATAAGTGAGGGATTTGATAAGTTATTATTTGATAAATTCATTTCAGTTGATATTGGGTGTATTACACTTAATTGCATAGGTTATATGCACTTTTTATCATGTTTATACATGGAGATTGTTTTAGCTCAGATGTACATTTTTTTCTCTTAATTCATGATATTATTCTCATAATTTGAATTTAATTTTGTAGGACACGTGAGTTGGTTCAATTGATACATGATCAAGGGAAACAAGTTTGGTTCATCCAACAAGGGAAGAAGCTCAAGTCAAAATTAATTCAACCCATCACAAGGAATCACCTCTCAAGCTTAACCCAAGTCAAATCCTCCTCACCAAAATCCTAAAACCCCACTTAAACCAAACCCAAAGCTATTGTTTACAACCGGTTCAAACCCATGTATAAAACTCAGATTTCTCGCGGATGAATAGTAGCTCGGGTTATTGTTCATCCGTGTTTTTTTTCTCCCGCGGCTCCCGATTCACCTCCGATTAACTCCTCAAGTGCCAACGTCAGAGAGGGAGTTTCAAGGTAGCTACTAGACTATCTTTTGACTACTTGGAATTCGCCGGAGGGAGGTTTCGACAGCGAATTTGTTGTTGTCCGAACTTTCTATTTCTGCCACAGATTTGGAGGCGTTCCTCCGATCTGTGATTTCACTTCTCATCAGCAACATTTGGAGGCATTTTTCTGTTGTTACTGAGCTCCTTCCAATGACCACTCACCATCTGCGGCCTTCATCCAGATTCAGTGATACAGTTTCCTTCGTCGACGGCGAAATCTGAGCAACTAGTAACCGTCGTCCGAGGATCAAAGCGTGGTAGGCGGTGTTTTCCCTGTTCGCGATCTTGATTTCTGCGTTCCCCTGCTTACATAGATCAGAGGGCGTTTCCCCGATCTAAGTTTCCATCATCCAATATAGTTGTTCGCAAACTTGAAGGGCGTTTCCTAGGAGTTGTGAGTATCATCAGTACCAGCTTGGCATTCAGTTTTTCTTCATTGATTGCTTGAAGGGCGTTTCCCAAAGGCATATCTGTTCTTAGTTGGGAGTTGGGATCTTCTTCGTTGATTGCTTTCAGGATGTTTTTTAAGGAGCGTTTTTGTGTGACGACAAGAGGGTTTATTGTAGAGTTGGTTGCGAGTTTAATTGGTTCCCTTAATTTCATTTACTGTTTTTATAGCTTAGAATTAGTTTGCCGTTTAGTTAAATTTCTTATGTGTTTTGCTATTTCGTACCTTAGTTTAATTGTGTTGATAGTTAAACCCATAGCGTAGAGTGACAATGTATTGTGGATTAATTGTTGGCACTTAGTTAGCTTTTATTCATGCATTAGATTAGTTTCTTACTGTTTAGTTTTTTCATTTGTTAGATTTAGAATTAAAATTAACAACCCCCATTTCAATGAGGAAAACTTCAAAAATATTCTAAGTCTAAGACAAACATTCGATTGTTAGTTCCTTGAGAGATTCGACTTGGGCTCTTTATTACGATATCATTGTGTAGCTAAGGGGTTCATTGAATATAAATTAATTTGATTTGTTGGTATGACAGATTTGTTGTCAGAATCACACATTCGGACTTCATCAATCGAGAAACAAATATCCCGACCTCCTGTAGGAATTTCATATCCGGATTTCAACCCATTCGAAATCAAACATCTTGACCTCTTGGCAGAATCCCACATCTGGACTTCGTGCCTAGTGTTTTGTCTTCTTGACCCGTTTAATTAGACAGCCCTACACACTCGGTAATAAGGTTGATCAACAACACATCTAACTTTAATCCATTTATTATTCATCAAAATCAAAGTTTGATCATTGGTGCCAATTTCACCAACAAATTCATCATGAATGACACCACCTTCATCGGTTGCGAAGCGGTGGGGTTTTTCATGTAGTGGCTGGCGCTGGTAGAATCGCATACAGTGGTGTTGCTCGTCATCCTCGGCATCATGTACGGCCACATACTCATGGAACTCGCTCAGAAGATGCTAAGGATGTGACTTTTTTTTTTATATTTCCTAATAATTAGAAGGCAACCACCTCCTACAGTCTTCTCTAGTTGAGAGAGTCCTCACGAACAGAGTCCTCGTGAAGCTGCTTCCCAAGGCAATCATCTCAATCATCTTCTCTGTAAGTTTCTAAATACCCATCTTCTTCTCCATGAGTTTTATCGATAAGTTTCTGAGTACACATTGTCCATTGATCTTCTCGGTAAGTTTCTTTCTCTATCAATTTTCTGAGTACCGTTTTTGTTCTCCGTAGAATTTCTGAGCACCCCGTTAAGTTGTTGTACTCTGGTCAAAATGAGCTCTCCATCCTCCACTACCTTTTCTTCCCTTCAATCCATATTCAGCCATAGAGATATGGTTGACACATTGCTGATGACTCTGGGCTTCGTTGATGCCGTCGGCGATGGCTTATTGACACTTACCTTTTTTATGTTCATCCACATAATCTTCAATGCCATAGGTGAGGGTTCTATCGAAGCAGTTAACGAGGTACAAATTATTTGTGTTTAGTATTTTTCATTGCTCTCTTTTATTCTAAGTTGCATTCTGTTCAGAGCGTACTCAATTTGGTGTATTTGACCGGCGGTAGCTTCTTAGCATCATTTATGGGTAAGACTTGTTGATTTGATTGAGTTGATCATTTTATTCAGGGGCGTTTGGTTAAATGATGGGAATGACTATGAGTATGGATTTGATAGTAGGGTGGAATGGGAATAGGAATGAAAATGAAACCCATCAAGTTATATGAGTTTGGTTGATTCCCATAAATCTAATAATCATTCCCAAAATGTCATTCCTAAACTCACAATCCAAACATTGTCTTTTACTATCATTTCATTTCCTCATTCCCAAACCCATTAACCAAACACCCCCTTAATTTATTATTGATTTGAATTGATTGAGGTGATTTGGCAGAGGGCAATTGTTGGATGAGAACAGGGGAGAGACAGGCGTTGCAGATGCGGGCATGGTATCTTTTAGCGATTCTCTAACAGGATGTCAAATACTTTGACCTTAACACCGACACCGACACTGAAGTCATCACTAGCTTCACCAGAGACAACCTTATCATACAAGATTGCCTTAGCGAGAAGGTGCCCAACTTCATCATAAACGATGCCACCATCGGCTGCTACAATGTGTGGTTTTTCATGATATAGCGGATGACTCTAGTGGCATTGCCTACAGTGGTATTGCTCGTCATCCCCGGCATCATGTACGGCTGCATCCTCATAGAGCTCACTTAGAAGATGTGAAGGATGTGACTTTCATTTTACATTTCCTAATAATTAGAAGGCAACCACCTATAATTCTCCTCGAGTTGAGAGAGTCCTCACGAAGCTACTTTCCAAGGCAACCACCTCGATCTTCTTTTCCATAAGTTTCTAACTACCCATCTTCTTCTCCGTGAGTTTCTCCGACATGTTTCTCAGTATACATTGTCCATTTATTTTCTTCTTGGTAAGTTTTTTTCTTTGTCAAGTTTGTGAGTAACATTTTTGTTCTCCGTCTAGTATTTGAGTACCCCATCAAGTAGCTGTACTCCGATCAAAATGAGATCTCCATCCTCCACTCTTTCTTCCCTTCAATCCATATTCAATCATAGAGACATGGTTGACACGCTGCTGATGACTCTGGGCTTTGACGACACCATTGGCGATGGCATATTGACAATTGCTTTGTTAATGTTCACTCACGTAATCTTTAACAACATGGGTAAAGGTTCCATCGAAGCAGTTAACAAGGTATAAATTATTTATGTTCAGTATTTTTATTGCTCTCTTCTGCTGTAAGTTGCTTTCTATTCAGATCGTAATCAACTTGGTGTATTTAGTCGGCGGTAGCTTCTTAGCATCATTTATGGGTTACACTTGTTGATTTTATTGAGTTGATCATTTAGTTTAATTTATTGCTGATTTGAATTGATTGTGGTGATTTTGTAGAGGGCTACTATTGGATGAGAACAGGGAGCGGCAGGCGTCATGGTTGTGATCGCGATATCATACAGCGGTTCTCCGACAGGATGTCGAATAGTTCGACCGTAATGCCGGCACTAGCACTGAAGTCATCACTAGCATCACCAGCGACAACCTTGTTATACAAGATTGTCTTAGCGAGAAGGTGTCACATCATCATGGTTTGATCGATCGATCAAGCTTTGATCAGACTGTGCTCTGCTTTGGTTTGAACTAGTTTTTGGTCTGGGTTAGTCTTGTTCGGTCGATCGATTCTCCGATTCGGTCGACCGATCATGTCGTTCCCTACAAAAGAGTTAGACAATTCTTTGCAAAACAAATGTTAGCATAGTAATATAGTGAGATGTATGAGTAGTAAAAGACAATAACATTATTTTGATCTCAACTTAGAAATCTTCCCGGTTTCTTTAGTTGAATCAGCAATTTAGGGTTTGTTCCTTCCTGAAACACGACCTCACTTTCGCTCCTTCAATTGCTTATCTCAACCTACCTGCCAAACCTTGGTTCTCCAGACCTGTTTGGACTATGCCGCTTAGCATCGGATCGGTTCACGAGGATTTTTCCTCGATCTTTGGTTCTCCAAACCTATCGAACTTCTCTGCCAAGTGTCAGGTCCTCTCGACCCACTTGGTTTTTTCGCATGGCTTCCACGATCTGCTAAGTCTTTCTTGCTTAGTCACGACTAGGGCTTTCTCAGTTGAGTAAATAGCCTGCACACTTAGTCAACTTGTTAGATCACAAAAAGATTTAACTTAAAACTTTGACAACATCAAAACTCAGGTTTAATTCTGGTGTACCCTACATCAACAAGCATCCCCTAGAGTGGTGTCGCTCGTCATCTCCGATATCATGTATTGCCACATCCTCATAGAGCTCGCTCAGAAGATGCGAAGGATGTGACTTTCTTATTATATTTTCTAATAAATTGAAGGCAACTGTCTCCTCTAGTTGAGAGAGTTCTCATGAAGAGAGTACTCACGAAGAGAGTTCTCGTGAACCTGCTTCTCAAGGCAATTACCTCGATCTTCTTCTCCGTAAGTTTCTAAGTACTCATCTTCTTCTACGTGAATTTCTACAACATGTTTCTGAGTATAGGTTGTCCATTGATCTTCTTCTCGGTAAGTTTCTTTCTCTGTCAGGTTTCTAATTACCGTTTCTATTCTTTGTCGAGTTTCTGAGTAACCCATCAAGTTGTTGTACTTCGGTCAATATGAGCTCTATATCCTCCACTTCTTGTTCTTCCCTTCAATCTATATTCAGCCATGGAGACATGATTGACACGCTGTTGATGACTCTGGGTTTTGTCGGTGGCGTCGATGATGGCTTATCGGCACCTACCTTCGTCGTCGATGGCTTATCGCCCTACTTGTGCCGCCACCGTTACTCGATCTAATCGATCTTATTTGTCAAACCTAAAATCTTATGAATTTAAACTTGATTATAATCCAATAGTTTGCATGCTTGATTAATAAATTAAATAATTATTTATAGTTAAAGATAAGAAAAGTTTTAATTTTGCTAATATATTTAGTTTCGGCCAAAAGTATTATTTTAAACTTGTTTATTGCACATTTGTTTCATTCAATTTTTAGATTTTTTAACATTTTAGGATAAGGATATTTTTTATATGAGAAATATACAGAGGTTTCTTTTGATTTTTTTTTTTAAAGATTTTTTAATAATTTTAATAATTAGGTAACTTTTTGATTTTATCTTATTTTTTCTAATTTTTTTTTATAATCTAGGTGTTTATGTTTCGCTTAATAATCTGGGAGGTAAATAGTCTTTCCCCTTAATTTGTCAAAAGGATAAATCCTTAACACAACTAATACATATTTAAAGGTCGACCTTTAAAGTATATATCCTTATTTGTTCCACTAAGTATTTTACCATTGTACCAAACTTGTGAGGACCTTAATTATTCTATAGATTGTTCAGCCTTTGCAACCCACTCAATTTATGATTTCTTTAACCTATTTAGCATCTTTACTTAGACTAATCAATCAAGCAAAACCTCTTTACTTAGAGATGTCAAGCTTGATTTATTAAGTCACTAGTATCTTCACCTATCCAATTACTTCAATCTACCTAATCTTGTCTGAAAATCGAGAATGAATCACTGGGTATGTAGGTGGCTACGGCGTTGACTGAAGACTTTCGGATTGAATCAAAGACTCCTTGATGACATGCTAACCTTCCTGCACACTCTTGCTCAAACGAGCCGATAAGATGTCAGCACCAAGACTAGGGAGAAAGGTCTTTGGCAAGTTCCTCTAAAGCTTAAGTCAGTATGCTGCCTCAGCGAAGAGTGGGACAGTAGGATGAATGAAGTATGTGTGTGTATGCCTGCATATATGTGTACCTTGCCATCAGAGAGGACCCCCTGTTTATATATCACCTCTATAACCTTCGCAATCATGAAATTGTTAGGACCTTGACGTCCGCTAGAGAGGAGGGGGCTGAATAGCGTCTCACCCAAATCGTCGCTTCCTACGCTTGTTAGTGCACAACGGAAATACAAAACAAATAGAAAGTTAAACCTAGAGGCAATAACGAAGGCAATCAAACCATTAACACATTTATGTAACGTGGTTCGGAGATCACTTACTCCTACTCTACGGTTATCCGTAAGGTGGACGATCCCGATCCGTCGGTGGATGACTCTCCGGAAAACCTTCAGCTAGCTCAAGTAACTCCTTGTGGGTGGAGAAATCTCGCCACAAACTCGCACAAGCTCTTGATCGCTCAAGAAGGCCTTGGAGACTCTAATAGGGGTTAACCACCTCTATTTTCGTCAACCTTAACTAAGCTTCCAATGCTTGGTTATATAGGCCATGAGTTGGAAAACCCCGCCTATCAATCGACTGCTAAAACCATCAGTCGATTGCCCTCTATGGAGATTGGACTGTTACAACCCAACGATTATATACCAGTCGACTAATATTTCCATCAGTCGACTACTCCACTAACCGAACGAATAAAAGCATTCTATTCGCGCCCAATCGACTGCCCGATCGACCGCACCAGTCGATTGATGAAAACACCAATCGACTGCTATAATACTGCTATAGTAATGCTACAATACTGCTACAGTGCGCTATAATACTACTATAGTAAATCGTAATCCTAGGATTTAACTCCCGAGTACATTTACTCAGCACTCGTCCTCGTCCGACCAACCTAGACCTAGCCTTCTAGCCTCCTCCATCAGCCTTGCGTCCCTCGGATGCCTCCCCATCCTTCACTTCTTGCCTTCTGGAGCTTCCATCGGTCTTGTCATTGTTGTCGGGTCTTCCTTTGCTAAGAGGTCGCGCCTCCGGGACTTCATCCATTGTCAAGTCATACTTGGACTTATGTTGCCAAGACTATATGCTTGGACTTACACCGCTAAGACTCATCCTTGGACTTTCCTCTGCCAAGATCACCCTTGAACTTTTCTTGTTGTACCAGTATCCTGCATTCACAATGCATATCAAATACAACAATAAACTTAACTTAAACCTTTGTCCAAACATCAAAACCTAGGGTATCCAGATTGCTCCAACAGAAATGATAAAGAATATCGGGTGCCAAAAGTTATCGAGTAAGGTGTATAGCCTCAGTTTGAGGAATCCTTCGTACACGTTGTAACTAATGCCAGTAATAAGGCGGCTGAAGGAATATGTTGTTAAGCTGTGTTGGCCGAAGAAAATCATAAGGGAATGTTCTTTGACCAATTGATATTCTTTGACAGATGGTTGATATTTTCTAACAGTTTGTTACGATTCTCTAACAATATTATTCCTTTAATGCATTCCGGCTAAACACTCAACCAGCCAGGGATATATGAGAGTGACAGATATTCATATAAGCGAGACGCTGAGCATTATAGGGATGTTCGGCCTTTAAGGCTGCGTTACTATACGTTATGCGTTACTGGAGATCTGATGATGAAGTAATAGAAAATCAAGTCTCTTAGGTCCGGGCGGCTCTTTGACGGACCGACCTCTATAGGGATGCTTTCTCTCTGAGTATGAGGAACTACCATAATAGAAAACTAAGTCCCTTAGGTCCGGACGGCTCTATGATCGGCCGACCTTTATAGGGATGCTAGCTCTCTGAGTATGAGGAACTATCCCAGGAAATCCAATCAGCACCGCAATTCCCTACGTCCGGGGGGATCTATGACCGACACTTTTGTTTGCTCGTCCTTACACCGGAAATCTTGCCTATGAAGTGATATCTCGCTCTCATAGAAATCTAGTCAGGTTCATTCCAAGGGGGTAGCATCTATTGTGTAATGGTAAGGATGATGTAAGGATATTGAGCCTTGGAATTTTGGTTAATCTTATATCCAATTGCCCATATACAAAAAAGAGGGGCCTGGGGAAATAATTGGTGGAGACTCATATACTTGTCTAATGGTGCAGTAGTGGAGAGCGAGAAGGCTGGGTCCTCAGAGCCTGGTCGAATGTAATCCAACCGTCCTTATGATAGGCCGAGTGCCCACTTTTGGGTCCGCTCAGTTTTTGATCCGCTCGGTCCTCACCTTAGTGCCTTTACCGTTGTATGAGGCACAAAAAAAGGGCACGCCAGCAGCCACCTTTCCTTGACTTTAACTACCACGTCATCTTAACTTTGTACTCCACATCACCCTAGGGTTTGCTCCTAACACCCCATATCACTACCATTTGATTAATTTATTCGATAGTTATGTTTGAGTTTTCCTACTTGACTAATTTAATTGGCTCACTCATGCACTTGCTCACTCAATCAATTTGATTGATGAGCTTGATCTAATTAGTTTAATTGATATATATATATATATAAAATTATTTTCAAAAATAAATAAAGATTATTTATTTCTTGTAGATGTGATATAATAATAGATCTTGTGACTCATTATAGGTTATTGGTAGAGTTGATAATTTTAAACATTATCTTAATCTTAAATATGTGTAATATAAACAAACCTAAAGTAATATGATATCCTTTTGAATGTATTCATCCTCAAGAAATTAATATATGTCAATATAACTTACTCCCTTCCTGATAGTTATCTTTCCTGTTTTGAATGTATTTTAAGCTAAGTAAAAATGAATTTCTTTATTTTAAATATATACATCACTGGTTACCTTGACTTTACTTGGTTAACTAGCTTTGCTTGTTTTTCCACGTTTCCAACGGGCCTTTCTTATTTTCACCCTAACGACTTGTAAATTAAGCAGACTCACATGCTTGGATTGTTTGATGCCATTATTATTATTATTATTATTATTATTAGATTTTTCTATTAATTAGCTATTAAGGATAGATTAATTTTTTTCTTAATATTTAATTTAACTATATAGATATTTTATTGTATAAATTTTTATTAAGTTTGATATTCATAATAAAACAAGCCCTAATTTTTCTCTCATTTCTTTTCTACACAATTTTATATAGTCATTCCCTTAGGCGCTAAAATTTTTATTATTCTTGTTTGTTTTCTTTTGCATTTATTTTTTTGTAACTTTATGGGGTGTTAAGGGTGTTATTTTAGGGGTCACTCGTAAAGGAAAATGTGGCTAAAGCATTTTTTTCCCCCATGAACTCTTCCATGCCCAACTCTCTCTCCCTTAATTACAGTGAGCCAAGCAACATGTCGTGAATGGAAAGAGTATAAATGACCTTTAGAGCCATTTATGACTATCCAATCGCGAAAGTATGGACTCTTCTCTCAATAAGTCGTGAATGATAATAATTATTCAAAACTCTGAAAGATCTATCTCTATCCCTAACGGTCGAGCCATCTAAAGATGCCTTTACGGATGCTCTAACAGTCGAGCTCTGTTATAATCGTAAATGAATATGAAAAACTATAAAAGATCTATCAACTATTATTTTAGTCGGCCCTCATACCTCTCCCGTTGGTCCAACCTATCTTGCTTCGATGGGGATATATATACATTAGTGTCGTATTGGAATATGTTGTTAGTGTCGTACTTTTTTGACGTAGGGGCAAAGCTAGGATATTGATTTAATATAGGTAATATTATAATATAATTAATAAAATAAAAATAAAGTAAAATTCTTATTATCATAAATCACCAAAAAATTACTATTTTCGAGTCTTTATATTTTAAAACTTTTGTACAATAGGTTCAATAAACTATTAGAAATATATCTTTATGTACCTTGAATAAAACTATTATTCATCCAATCATCACCCATTCGATTGCTCAACTTATCTTTCATTATTCTTATAGCAGAAAATACTCTTTCTATAGTCATAGTCGTCATGATTGGTATAATTAATGCAAATGTCAAAAGTTTATAAACCAACGAATAAATCAACAAGTTAGGGATGTAAATTTGTTACTTCTGATAGATTGCGATGGTAACGACCATGTGGTGCCCGATAATCAGCATTTGGACATATTTCTTTAGTGTTATTTTATCCTCTAGTGTATTCAAAACTATGTTTTTAATGTGTTTCATGAGTTTTGATCTTTTGTGGGTCTTCATTTCAATTTTTATATATTTGATGGATATTATTACTATTATTTATGTTTTATTTTGCAGAAATTAATGGAGATGACAACGAATTGAGGAGAAGAACACCGATTCGGTCCAATTCAATTGTTGGGTGTTTAAGAAGATCAAGTGAAGAACCCATTTTAAACTCAATTTTAGAAGCCAAATATCAAAAACCTCTAGTCCGATCTAAAGCTCAGTCCAAGAAGAAACCCTAACATCTTATTCCAATTGAACTCTAACATCTCCTGGCCTCCCGTGTGACGGCGGGTAGTCATTTGGAGTTGGTTGCAGATTTGGAGTTTGGTTAAATTAGTTTATTTTCATGTTTGATTTTGATCATTACTTATCTTATGCATGTTTTTGTTATCTGATTATGCTTGTTCATTGAGCCTATTGATGGTGATTCTTGTGTCGTAGTGTGACACTGTGGTGCAGGTGATCTTCAATGGTTAGGTAGGATTGTTGGCTAATTCTTGATACGTGTTCTTTCTGTTGATTCTGATGGTCGTAACATAGGGTGATAATGCGTTGTGAGTTCATCATTGATGGTTAGCTAGGATTTTGTTTATTGCATTAGCGTTAGAGAAAACCCTAAAAAATCTCCTTTGTTTGACTTCGTCCGAAGACGAATGTCCTAACTTTGGTTCCGCAAGAGAGATGACCCGGAGTCATTTACTATACTGCCTTAGTGTAGATAAAGGATTCCGGTTAATTATTCATTGTTAATTGTGATTTGAGTGAGTGACAGACGTTCGACCAGTGCCCAGCCAGTAAACATATTATTCATTTTGAGAACAAGTGAACCTATCAAGGAAAGCATTTTCATATTGTATTAAACTATCTCAGGAACCAGTCACTAAGTGAATATAAACTAAAGTCGTAGGCACGCCAAACTAACAATTCTTTCTTAATTGTTTTTCCTATCGGCCTTGAGACCTAGTCTTGAAATTTCATCTGATGCCAATATATAGATTAAAAAAACATGTTTAAGCCATATCAACTGTTATTTCTATCCTACTGGAACAATTTGGAAAACAGACATAGCAATCCATTTATAAGTTATAATTGAATTAGCTTTATGGTTTTCTCAGCAGTTAGGCACCAGCACCAATGTTGCCATAGGTATCCATGTTTATGTGTTCCTTTTGAAGTACCTTGATCCTTTCACAGTACTGGCAGTTAATTTCAACACTATTTTCTGATCCTGATGGGTGTGAAAATTTGACTTATTGGCCTCATCTAACTCAATGCTAATTGACGTATTTGAGTTGAAGGTTCTCTATGATCTTGTCAAAAAAAAAAAAAAAAAAAAAAACTTGAGTACTCAGAAATGTTGTTTTCATGTATTCTGAATTATTCCAAGATTACTATGTAAGAAGAAAAAGGTAAGCACTCATCGGGTTGGTGGGACATATATCTTCCTTGAAATTACTTCAAAAATAAAATTTTGTAAAACAAAATATTCATATCCATCTATACTCTTTATGTTACCTTTCTGATGAAACATATCCAATTCTTAAAGGATGTGAAAGTATACAATTATACTATTGATGATGGAGAATGACCCGCAGATAAATGAAGATGATGAAATGTAGTTTACTAGAAGGTAAATTCCCTTCTTGTGAAGGATTTTACACATACTATTTTGTAGGTTCACAACCTCTGGATATATTTTTAATCATATTCCAGATTGTTTGATCCAATTACTGCAGTGCCTGTTTTATCAGTTTATGTGTAGATAATATTATTTTTCTGGCACTATTTTTTTGTTGGATCAAAGTATGCTTGTCTTACCTCAAACTATTAGCTTTCCCTTCAGAAAGAAACCATGTTAATTATATTTATTTATTTTTTTCATTATATTCTAGGTTCTTACCCCACAGACATTGTGGTTGTGACTCTTGAAGATGATAAAATTGATTGGGATGTAGTTGAGAATTCAACTAAACCCTATAACATTAATTTAATCAATAATCTTATTTTATTCAGGACTTTTAATAATCTTAATAATTCTATGTTAGTATATATGATTTTATTAATGACCATTGTTTTATTTATTAATTTTATTAATAAATATTTTTAGTGAAAATAAATAATTAAAAACGAGCTGTAGCATGAAAATTAATTAATATAATCCAGTATTATTAATTTGATAAATATTGTTTTATAAAAATTTTAACAATATTTTTTCATTAATCTGAAAATGGTTATGAACACGCACACGCGCTAAAGTGCCCTTGCTGTGCCTCTTCTTCTTTTCCCTTTGCTCTCAGCTTAATCTTTTTCTTCCTCTTATCCTCCACTTCCTCTGTGTCAAGCATTACTGTTGTTAACACTGAAGTATCTCAGGGCAACCAGACTAGTCAATACTTTAATGTATCATTCTGGCTTGATAGTATTACTGAAAATACCGAGACCTTAGAACTTACTATTTGGCATATGGAATCATTTGGAAATGTAAAGAAATATACCTAATAATTTCAACTTTAGAGGTAAGTGCTATCCTAATTAAATAAATGATGCTGAAGTTGGCCAGTGTAAAATAATGTAAAGAAATATACCCTAAGTTAGGTTGCTATATGTTTTGGGGTCAGAGTATACTTGGTATAGAGTGTATAGATTAGGCTCTATCCTTCAGTTTTATGCTTTGGGAGTAGGTAGCCTAATCAAAAGTACTAATAGATTATTAGGGAGAGTGTTATTTTGTTCCAACTTCTAAGGCTTTTAATATCTTCAGCTAGATAAAGAAAGCCCCTCTTCTATCATTTATTCAACCTTTGTAAACTAATTGTTATAAATATCATTTTCAAATAAAGTAGTACAATATGAAATTGTTGTTAATGTTGATAGTGAATATTAAGTAATATTAGTGGAATATCTTTTGTGAGTGGATAGTAATTATCTGGAAAAGATTGTTTAGATATGTGAAAGCCATAACATATCCTCTCTAATGCTAATGCTGATACTGCTGGAGAGGTAACATATCCTGATGCATGATGCTGATGCTAATGTTGCTGGAGAGGTAACATATCCTGATGCTGATGTTGCTGGAGAAGTAACATATATATCCTCTCTAATACACGTCTTAATAAGCAATCAAAAGCACCAAATTATTAACATATATTGTATATAAGCACAAGTAGTTGAAGTTCTCACCGAATCATTGACTTTAAAAGAAGCACCTGTACCAACAAAAGTTGCAAGGCTTATGTTGGGGTTGTTGGGATCGGAGCGCAGCGGAAAACATATAATGAATCATGAATTTTTTCATGATATATATAGTTTTACACAAAAATAATATAAAAATATACCTCGAGTCCTCGATAGACTTGAATGATATTACAGATAGATAAAAGCCTCACGTGTGACTCCTCTAGAGGTATCCACGCGCACTAGATCACGAATTTGATACAATCCGTTAGGTGCTAGCCTCTTGGATCGACAAAGCCTTGGAAGCACTACGATCTCTTTCGAACGAAGAAGAAGTTGATGAAGGAGAAACTACTCTTGAATCTTTCCGAGGATGACTACTTATAATCTCCAAGGAATACGAAGAGTTAAGTTCTCAATAAATTCATCATTTATGATCATCATTAATTAGAAAGATGAAGAGTTATAGCCTCCATAAATTCTTCGTTTATGACCTTCATTATGATGACTCTTCAACTTCTTTATTAATTATGATTATGATGACTCTTCGAATTCTTCATTAATTATCATGATTATGGCTATTCGAATTCTCTCTTTTTTATCAAATGAATCCATATTTGATCTTGATCTCGACTAGCTTTCGATACCATTGTTCATGTCTATATGCTATGCGTGCGACCCTCTAGGTTTTATACACGAAGACAGTGTAAATCCATACACAGACTAAGGTAACCGTCTAGTAACAGTTTTTAACCACCCAACGCAATAAAATTAATATCAATCATAAACTGTAAACCACCATGAACCAATTACTGTGTAATTCAATCTTTTCATCTAAGTCTACATCCCAATTAATTTAGTACATTATGCATCATTACCAAATTAATTGTTTTACTTGATTTCAAATATATAATAAACTCTTATTGAATGATAAATCATTCCTCCCATGACTATGAATTTCGAGTTACTATATCTCTATCAAGTGGCCAGGATGTTAACTCCTAATCCAAGAGAGCGATGAATCCTCTATTGACTCAATACTATTCTCTCTACACTTTGCCATATACCCAACTACCGTATTAATCATAATCTGATTAAAGACTACTTTTAACGGCGTCAAAGCACATAACTCTGCGCATAGAATACATGAAAGTCTCCAGTCAAAAGATAAGTTACACTCGTTCATAAGGGGAATAACCAATGATACTTAATATGTGGTCTCCTCTTGAGCGGGTCAGTGTTCAGTGTACCTCTAAACTCAAGGCACCCCCAATTACAACTTGGATATCTATCCCTCAGTCTTTCTCAACCTAATCATACTCAGCGCTAATCTAGATATCCATGTCCTTTCTAGATATCTATTCGATCAAGGATTATTTTCAGATTAATATACTCATTAATCTGTGGGACTTTATCATTAATCATATACGTGCAGAAAAGTAAATAATTAATGATAAATTCTTGTCTTTATTAAATAATTATCCATAAAATACATAAGGAGTGTCTTGGCATATAAGTGCACACACTAACAGGTGTCTGATATTCTCCATAACAGCAGCGCTCCAATTAAGAATGCTTCTGCATATCGTACAAAATTTGAAGCTACCCTTCCTGATATAATTGAGAGCTTTACTGACTTATTTCGTAGCCTTACTGAAAGAATCATTGTTGAAGCTTCGAAGGTGATAAAATTTCTTTTAATGAAAGCAATTAATCTATAATGTGGGTTTACATCTGCTTATCATGATGTTTTAGTTGCGCATGGATGCCTATGTGACATTAGTCTCTATACATGGCGTCACATGTGCGAATAATTTAGCATATGTGGTAGGATTCAAGCCCTGGGCAGTTAATATAAATGAAAAAAGAAAATTATGTAACAAAGGGGTTAGAATGCGAAAATGGATGTGTGGATTTACTAGAAATGAAAAAAAAACAAAGGGAAAAAGCTACTAAAAAAAAGGTAAATCCGTTACCGGCCCTCCTAGTTTCTAAACAACAAAGGTCTTGATTGGGCTTTTCCCTAATCACAGATATTAATATCCCTAAAACATTAGGTGTAAGCTGTGATGTAAATAAGAAAAATTAGTTTAGAATGGTACAAACCTGTTCAACAGTTAATAGATTCTATAGTTAGGCTTAATAAATTGATCAGAGTTATGGGCTTAAGGGAGATCAAAGCAAACCCAGTTTATGTAAAAAGGGGTGAGCTAAGAGATTTGAATATTACTAAATAATAGATATAGCTTTGCAACAAGTTCAATGAAGGAACAATATCCATACAGCAGAATCGTAGACAACTAAAGTTTGCAGTTGTGGAGTACCGTGAATCTCTTGAGGAACGAGGCCTCCGTAGTGCTGAAGAAATAGATAGGAAGGTAGCAGTTTATCGTAGACAACTTGAATTCGAATTTGGTTTATCTGAAACTACAGAGGATCAAGGAAGCAAGAAAAGTTCATCAGGTAAGCTGGTTAAGAAATTGTATTTTCTTCTAGATCATATTTTTCTGAAAGTTTTCTGTAAACTATTAAGCTCTTTAGTTTGATATGAACTTACGCCGGTGAGTGGTTAATAGGACCATTAATTTCTACATCATTGCCGGTGAGTGGTTAATAGGACCATTAATTTCTACATCATTTCCTGGACAGAAGTGATAACAAAATTCCATTGTTCATTCCATTTTTTTTCTTTTTGAATTGTAAATTTTACCCTAAACTCAATTTGTCCATTTGTTTAGTGTACAATGGAGAGATTAACTATCTTTTTCTCTTTTTTCCCTGCTAACAGTAGACCTTTTTTTTTCTCTAGTTTACACTATCAATCTTTGTCGATCATTGTAGTGTGATCCCAGGTATATAGATATCTTGGGGCACAGGAGGTGGTGCAGGCGTTTTTGTTTCTTCGAACATTTGCTGGATCGATATTAGAGATTCTAGGAGGATTACTCCCGTCATTACTTGCAAGTTTTCGAGTTTAGACCTTTACTGGGATAACATATTTGTATGTCCAGAATGGACAGGATGTAGCTAAATTTGTGGCATGTGCAATATTTGGAGAAGTTATTTCAAGCAATCAATCAATCAATCTAGACCTTTGTTAGACGTATTCAACAAAGAACACTGATTGCGTTCAATCTGTCTCTTCATAAGAGTTCTCCAATTGACCTAATTGTGCACTTTATCAATAATGCTAAATATAATGCCTTTGAACCTTTGAAGTAATATCTCTGTAAATATTCTTGTTATGATTGCAGAGGATTTGACTATGTTGTCCAAGTATAAACCTATTTCTTTGATCGAGTTGAAGTATACTCTGGTCAGTTAGCACGTTTAAAACATTTTTCTTATGATTCTTGTATAGAATAATATTCCCATGTTTAGTCGCAATTATGTTTTTGAAATTTCGAGTTTAATAGAATTTGTATTCATTCTTTGCTTACCGAGAATGGTTGTCTGACTCGCCTAATTCACTCAACTAACTTTGTGCTTGACCGATCGGGTCAGATGAATTGGGTGGGTCCGTGTGTTAGAAGGGCAGCTAGACTAAATGGCTTGGGTGAATCGATTGAGTATGAAGAGCTAGTCTTATCAATAATTATTTGTTAATTCTATGCAAGATTAAAATTGATCAATGGTGTGATGTTATAAATTGATTAGTATTTGATAGGATGATTAAATTGACTAATAAAAATTAAATCAATTTGATATTTGATTATTTTTTAAAATAAATTAAATCAAATTAATAATAATATTAATTATATTAATGACAATAATAAGTTGATAATATATATATTTTAATGGGATAATTAGATTAAGGTTTAAGTATGTTTATTTAAACTATCTTATTTAAATTAGAAGTTGATGGGATGAATTAACTAAGCTTTCAAATTGTCAAATAAAAACCTCTTCTCCCTTCACTGAAGCATTGCTGCCTTCTCTTTTCTTTTCCCTTTGCGACCGCCTCCATTGCAAGATGGTAGGTATGGTCATTTGTATTAATTTTATGCTCGATAGTTTTTTATATGTATGTTAAATAGAAAAGATATTTTTAAAGAATGTGCATCTTTTCTTAAGTACTATTGTTGTTTTTTATATATAAAAAATGTACTTAGTTATATTTTGAAATATAATTTATTTCATGTTTGATTTATATAAATTTTATAAGTGATGCGACCATATTCTTTGATCGACTGTTGTCCTCTTTACTCCCTCAACTTCTAATATTTCCTAACGCAGATCCGCCCTCGCACGTTGTTGCCCTTGCACCGTATTTTCATTTTTAGTTCAAGTCCTCACGAAGGCAACCACCTCTTCCAGTTCAACTCCAGTTGATAGAGTCCTCGCGAAGCTGCTTCCAAAGGCAACCACCTCGATCTTCTTCTCCATAAGTTTCTAAGTACCCATCCTCTTCTCCGTGAGTTTCTCCGACAAATTTCTAAGTACACATTGTCCATTGATTTTCTTCTTAGTAAGTTTCTTTCTCTGTTAAGTTTCTGAGTATCGTTTCTGTTCTCCGTCAAGTTTCTGAGTACCTGTCAAGTTGCTGTACTCCGGTCAAAATGAGCTCTCCATCCTCCACTTCTTTTTCTTTCCTTCAATCCACATTCATCCATGGAGACATGGTTGACACGCTGCTGATGACTTTGGGTGTCGTCGGAGTTGTCGTCAATGGCTTATTGACACCTGCCTTTTTTATGTTCACCCGTGTAATCTTCAACGACATGGGTAAAGTTCCATCGAAGTAGTTAACGAGGTACAAATTATTTGTATTCAATATTTTTCATTGTTCTCTTATGCTCTAAGTTGCTTTCTGTTTATATCATAATCAACTTGGTGTATTTGGTCGGTGGTAGCTTCTTAGCATCATTTACGGTAAGGGTTGTTGATTTGATTGAGTTGATAATTTATTTTAATTTTTTGTTGATTTGAATTGATTGAGGTGATTTGGCAGATGACTATTGTTGGACGAGAACAGGGGAGAGGCAGGCGTCGTGAATGCGGGCATGATATCTTACAGCAGTTCTCCGATAAGATGTCGAATATGTCAAGGTTAACGCAGGCACCAACACTAAAGTTATCACCAGCGACAACCTCGTCATACAAGATTGCCTCAGCGAGAAGGTGCCCAACTTCTATTGGATCTTACACATGTGTAAGAGGGAGGGGATGTTTAAATCATGTGATTTTAAAATTCTTTTCTTCTGTTAAAATACAAAGTACACGCAACAATGAAAAAATTAGGAACAAGAAAGCACAAAAACACAAGTGATTTTATTTGGTTCGGAGCCTTCGACGACTCCTACTCCAAGACCTAGGTCACACGGACCTATCTATGGGTAATTCACTAATGACCTCTTCTGGAACTACTGGAAGAAGGTTATCGAGTACAAAAAGACGAGGATAAGTGTAACAACCTACACTTTCCTTTTAAACAATATTCAAGTACAAAATCAAACTTTCATTTCCCAATACTTGTAGATGATTGGATTAGACTAGGTGTCGGTCGGCTCCTCAGTAGTAGTCAGACACAGCAGTGTCGTAGCAAAATAGCAGAACGAAGTTGGAGCAATCAGAGTGTCGAACAGATGTGCAAAGGCTTATAGAAGAGTTGTGAAGGAGTTGTGAAGAAGTTTTGGTCAAGGCCCTCTTTTATTGAGTGTTGAAGACGCTTTCCATAGCACTGAAGGTGCCTTCTATAGGCAAATTTTTATCTTGAATATCTCGCCTATTATCATCGACAAAGTCCAATTTTATCCGACTAAAGATGCCTTCTATGCTCTTGAAGGTGCATTCTTCCGCATGGAAGGCGCCTTGGGTAATGTTCACCCGAGGCATTTTGTGCTCCTTTCGCCCTGTAAAATGTGTTAGTCCAATAACAAAAAGTATATCCTATAAGACAAAATTAGCACAATAAAAATAGTATTAATTAGATCTTGTCCTCTAGACTCGAATCTAGTCATGATCTCAGTTTAGGTTTTCCAAATAGGCCTAAAATAGACCGACGCCTACTGTCCCCTCAAATGGGACGTGTCCTCACTGAGTCACACTCCTCTAGTGATTTATCTCCACTTACCAAATGTCAAGTTACCTCCTTGACGTCCGATCTGAACCACTAGTCTTCCTAGCGGAATCACACATCCGGACTTCGTCAATCGGGAATCGAACATTTCGACCTCCTGTCAGAATCCCACATCTGGACTTCGTGCCTGGTGTTTGGTCCTCTTGATCCGTCAAGTTAGACAACCCTATACACTCAGTAATAAGGTTAGATCAACAACACATCCAACTTCAATTCATTTATCATTCATCAAAATCAGAATTTGATCATTGGTGCCAATTTCACCAACAAATTCATCATGAATGACACCACCTTCATCTGCTGCTAAGCAGTGGGGTTTTTCATGATGTAGCGGCTAGCGTTGGTAGCATCGCCTATAGTGGTGCTGCTCGTCATCCTCGACATCATGTGTTGGAGCAATCTGGGTACCCTAGGTTTTGATGTTTGGGCAAATGTTTAAGTTAGATTTATTATTGTATTTGATATGCATTGTGAGTGTGCAAGATATAGGTACAACAATAAAAGTCCAAGGGTGATCTTGGCAAATGAGGAAAGTCCAAAGATGAGTCTTGGGGTGTAAGTCCAAGTATGTAGTCTTGACACTGTAAGTCCAAGTGTGACTTGACAAAGGATGAAGTCCCAGAGCGTGGCTCTTGGCAATGAAGACCCGACAATGATGACAAGGCTAATGGAAGCTCCAGAAGGCAAGGCATGAAGGATAGGGAGGCATCCGAGGGACGCAAGGCTGATGCAGGAGGCTAGAAGGTTAGGTCTAGGTTGTACGGGCAAGGACGAGTGCATGAGAGATTGTACTCAGGGTAAAATTTTAGTGTGCACTGCAGTACTGTAGCATTACTGTTGTAGTCTGCTGGTGTTTTCATCAGTCGACTGGTAGCTAACTGTTGGCTTGTAATGGTCGAATTTCACTTATGACCAGTTAAGTTGATAGTACCGTTTCTATTCCCCGTAGAGTTTCTGAGTACCCCGTCAAGTTGCTATACTCCTGTCAAAATGAGCTCTCCATCCTCCACTACTTTTTCTTCCCTTCAATCCATATTTAGCCATAGAGATATGGTTGACATGCTGCTAATGACTCTGGGCTTCGTTGACGCCGTCGGCGATGGCTTATTGACACTTGCCTTTTTTTATGTTTATCCACATAATCATCAATGCCATTGGTGAAGGTTTCATCGAAGCAGTTAAATGAGGTACAAATTATTTGTGTTTAGTATTTTCATTGCTCTCTTCTATTCTAAGTTGCATTCTGTTCAGACCGTAATCAACTTGGTGTATTTGACCGGTAGTAACTTCTTAGCATCATTTAAGGGTAAGGCTTGTTGATTTTGATTGAGTTGATCATTTAGTTTAATTTATTATTGATTTGAATTGATTGAGGTGATTTGGCAGAGTGTAATTGTTGGATGAGAACAGGGGAGAGACAGGCATCACGGATGCGGGCGTGGTATCTTATAGCGATTCTCTGACAGGATGTCGAATACTTCGACCTTAACACCGACACCATCATTGAAGTCATCACTAGCTTCACCAGAGACAACCTTGTCATACAAGATTGCCTTAGAGAGAAGGTGTCCAACTTCATCATAAATGGCACCACCTTCATCGGCTGCTACAATGTGTGGTTTTTCATGATGAACCGGATGGCGCTAGTGGCATCGCCTACAGTGGTGTTGCTCGTCATTCCCGGCATCATGTACGACTGTATCCATATGGAGCTCACTCAGAAGATGCGGAGGATGTGACTTTCTTTTATTCCTAATAATTAGAAGGCACCCACCTTCTCCAGTTCTCCTCGAGTTGAGAGAGTCCTCACAAAGAGAGTCCTCGTGAAGCTACTTCCCAAGACAACTACCTTGATACTTCTTCATAAGTTTCTAACTATGCATCTTCTTCTCCGTGAGTTTCTCTGACAAGTTTCTGAGTACACATTGTCCATTGATCTTCTTCTTGGTAAGTTTCTTTCTCTGTCAAGTTTGTGAGTAACATTTTTGTTCTCTGTCTAGTTCCTGAGTACCTCGTCAAGTAGCTGTGCTCCGGTCAAAATGAGATCTCCATCCTCCACCACTCTTTCTTCCCTTTAATCCATTTTCAGCCATGGAGACATGGTTGACACGCTGTTGATGACTCTGGGCTTCATCGGCACCGTCGACGATGACATATCGATACCTACCTATTTTATGTTCACCTACGTAATCTTCAACAACATGGGTAAAGGTTCCATTGAAGCGGTTAACAAGGTATAAATTATTTATGTTGAGTATTTTATTAATCTCTTTTGCTGTAAGTTGCTTTCTATTCAGACCGTAATCAACTTGGTGTATTTGGTCGGCGGTAGCTTCTTAGCATCATTTATGGGTAACACTTGTTGATTTTATTGAGTTAATCATTTAGTTTAATTTATTGCTGATTTGAATTGATTGTGGTAATTTGGTAGAGGGCTATTGTTGGACGAGAACAGGGAGCGGCAGGCATCATGGATGTGGGTGCGATATCATACAGCAGTTCTCCAACAGGATGTTGAATACTTTAACCTTAACGCCGACACTAGCACTGAAGTCATCACCAGCATCACCAACGACAACCTTGTCATACAAGATTGTCTCAGCGAGAAGGTGCCCAACTTCATCATGAACAACGCCTCCTATATCGACTGTTGCACAGTGGGGTTTTTCATGATGTGGCGGTTGGCGCTGGTCGCATTGCCTACAGTGGCGCTGCTCGTCATTTTCAGAATCATATATAGCTGCATCCTCATGGATCTCGCTCGGAAGATGCAAAGGATGTGACTTTCTTTTTATATTCCCTAATAATTAGAAGCCAACCATCTCCTCTATTTAGAGAGAGGCCTCACGAAGATCGAGTCCTCGCAAAGCTGCTTCCCAAGGCAACCACCTCGATCTTCCTCTTCGTAAGTTTCTAACTAGCCATCATCTTCTCCATGAGTTTCTTAGACAAGTTTCTAAGTACATAGTATGCATTGTTCTTTTTCTCGATAAGTTTATTTCTCTGTCAAGTTTTTAAGTACCGTTTCTATTCTCTGTCGAGTTTCTGAGTACTCCATAAAATTGCTATACTCCGATCAAAATGAGCTCTCCTCCACTTCTTTTTCTTACCTTCAATCTATATTCAGCCATGGAGACATGGTTGACACTCTCCTGATGACTCTGGCTTCGTCGACGCCGCCAGCAATGGCTTATTGACATCTGTCTTTATTATTTTCACCCGCTTGACATTCAACAACATCGGTGAAGGTTCCATCGAAGTGGTTAACAAGCTACAAATTATTTGTGTTCATTATTTTTCATTGCTCTATGTGTGCTTTCTATTCAGACCGCAATCAACTTGGTGTATTTGGCCGTCGACGGCTTCTTAGCATCATTTTTGGATAAGGCTTGTTGATTTGATTTAGTTGATCATGTAGTTTAATTTATTGTTTATTTGAATTAATTGAGGTGATTTGGCAGAAGGCTACTATTGGACGAGAACAGGGGTGCGACAAGTGCCATAGATGCATACACGGTATCTTACAGCGATTCTCTGAAAGGATACTGAATACATCGACCTTAACGCCGTCACCAGCATTGAAGTCATCACCAGCGGCAGACTTGTCATACAAGATTGCCTTAGTGAGAAGGTGCCCAACTTTATCATGAATGGCGACACCTTCATCGGCTGCTACACGGTGGGGTTTTTCATGATGTGGTGGCTGCCGCTGGTTGCATCGCTTACAGTGGTGCTGCTCATAATCCCTGACATCATGTATGACTGCATCCTCATGGAGCTCGCTCAGAATGGAAGATGTGACTTTCTTTTTATATTTCCTAATAATTAGAAGACAACCACCTCCTCCAGTTCTCCTCCAATTGAGAGAGTCCTTACGAAGAGAGTCCTACTTCCCAAGGCAACCACCTTGATCTTTTTCTTCGTAAGTTTCTAAGTACCCATTTTCTCTGTGAGTTTCTTTGACCAAATTTTGAGTACACATTGTCCATTGATCTTGTTCTCAGTAAGTTTCTTTCTCTATCCAATTTTTTAGTACCATTTTTGTTCTCTGCGTGTTTCTGAGAACCCGTTCAGTTGTTGTAATCTGGTCAAAATGAGCTCTCCATATCCTCCACTTCTTTTTCTTCCCTTCAATCTATAATCAGCCTTAGAGACAAGTTAACATGTTGTTGATGACTCTAGGCTTCGTCGGCGATGGCTTATTGATACATGCCTTTTTTATGTTCACCGGTGTAATCTTCAATGACATAGGTGAAGGTTCTATCGAACTAGTTAATGAGGTACAAATTATTTGTATTTAGAATTTTTCATTGCTGTCTTCTGCTCTAAGTTGTTTTCTGTTTCGATCGTAATCAACTAGGTGTATTTGGCCGACGATAGCATTTTAGCATCATTTATGGGTAAGGCTTGTTGATTTGATTGACTTGATCATTTTGTTTAATTTATTATTGATTTGAATTGATTGAGGTGATTTGGCAGAGGGCTACTATTGGACTAGAATAGGGGAGTGGCAGGCGTCGCAGATGCAGCGTAGTATTTTATAGCGGTACTTTGACAGGATGTTGAATACTTCGACCTTAATGTCGGCAACAACATTGAAGTCATCACCAGCATCACCAGCAATAGACTTGTCATACAAGATTGCCTCAGTGAGAATGTGCCCAACTTCATCATGAACAACATCACCTTCATCGGCTTCAACGCGATGGGATTTTTCATGATTTGGCGGTTGGCTCTAGTAGCATCGCCTACAGTGGTGATGCTCATCATTCCCGACATCATATATAGTCGCGTTCTCATGGAGCTCACTCGGAAGATACGAAGGATATGATTTTATTTTTATATTTCCTAATAATTAGAAGGTATCCACCTCCTTCCATTCTCTTTCAGTTGAGAAACTCCTCGCAACGCTGCTTCCCAAGGCAACCACATCGATCTTCTTCTCCGTAAGTTTCTAAGTACCTATCTTCTTCTCCGTGAGTTTCTCCGACAAGTTTCTGAGTACAGGTTGTTCATTGATCTTCTTCTCGGTAAGTTTCTTTCTCTGTCAAGTTTCTGAGCACCGTTTCTATTCTTTGTCGAGTTTTTGAGTACCCTGTCAAGTTGTTGTACCCCGGTCAAAATGACCTCTCCATCCTACACATCTTATTCTTCCCATCAATCCATATCCAGCGATGGAGGCATGGTTGACACGCTACTAATGACTGGGTTGTCGGCGATGGCTTATCGACACCTGCCCTCTTTACGTTCACTTGCGTAATCTTCAACGACATGGGTGAAGGTTCCATCATAGCGGTTAATGTGGTACAAATTATTTGTGTTCAGTATTTTTTATTGCTCTCTTCTGCGCTAAGTTGTTTTCTTTTCAAACCAAAATCAACTTGGTATATTTGGTCGACGATAGTTTCTTAGCATCATTTATGGGTAAGGCTTGTTGATTTGCTTGAGATGATCATTTAGTTTAAATTATTGTTGATTTGAATTGATTACGCTGATTTGGCAGAGGGCTATTGTTGGACCAGAACAGGGGAGCGATAGGTGTCCCGGATGCGGGCACAGCATCTTACAGCAGTTCTTTGATAGGATGTAAATTACTTCGACCTTAACACCAACACGCACACTGAAGTTATCACTAGCATCACCAGCAATAGCCTCATCACACAAGATTGCCTTAGCAAGAAGGTGCCCAACTTTATCATGAATGGCGCCACTTTCATTGGTTGCTATGCGGTGGAGTTTTTTATGATGTGGCGGCTGGGACTGGTGGTATCACCTATAGTGGTGTTGCTCGTCATTTCCGGCATCATGTACGATCGAATCCTCATGGAGCTCGCTCAAAAGATGCAGAGGATGTGACTTTCTTTTTATATTTCCTTATAATTAGAAGGCAACCACCTCCTCTAGTTCTCCACTAGTTGAGAGAGTTTTCACGAATAGAGTACTCGTGAAGCTACTTCCCAAAGTAACCACCTCGATCTTCTTCTCTGTAAGTTTCTAAGTACCCATCTTCTTCTCTGTGAATTTCTCTAACAAGTTTCTGAGTACACATTGTCTATTAATCTTCTTCTCGATAAATTTCTTTCTCTATCAAGTTTCTAAGTACTGATTCTATTCTTCGTCAAGTTTTTGAGTACCCCATCAAGTTGCTGTACTCCGGTCAAAATGAGCTCTCTATCCTCCATTTGTTTTTATTCTCTTCAATCCATATTCAACCATGGAGACATGGTTGACACGTTGCTAATGACTCTGAGGTTCTTTTCAGACTGTAATCAACTTGGTGTGTTTGACCGATGATAGTTTTTTTATTGTGGCAAAAGGCGAATACGCTCGCCCCCAGCGCCAACGCCAACCCGTCCCAAGGCCAACACGGAGGAGATAAATCATGGGCGGCTACTAGCCTTTGGAATAGTGACTAGCACATAAGGGAGGTATTTACCTCGACTTTGTCGAGATTCGAACCTCAGACCTCATTATGGCAACACCTCATGCGTTAGCCACTAGACCCATCCGAGGGGACCGGTGATAGTTTTTTAGCATCATTTATAGGTAAGGCTTGTTAATTTGATTGAGTTAATCATTTTGTTTAATTTCTTGTTTATTTGAATTGATTGAAGTGATTTAGAAGAGAGCTACTATTGCATGAGAACAGGGGAGAGGCAGACATCACATATACAAGCACAGTATCTTACAACGGTTCTTCGATAGAATGTTGAATACTTCAACCTTAATGCCGACACTGGCACTGAAGTCACCACCAGCGACAACATCGTTATACAAGATTGCCTTAGCGAGAAGGTACCCAACTTCATTATGAACAGTGAAACCTTCATCGACTGTTATAAGGTGGGGTTTTTCATGATGTGGCGGCTAGCGTTGGTGGCATTGCCTACAGTGGTGTTGCTAGTCATCCCCGGCATCATGTACGGCCGCATCCTCATAGAGCTCGCTCGAAAGATGAGGAGGATGTGCTTTTCTTTTTATAGTTCCTAATAATTAGAAGATGACCACCTCCTCCAGTTCTCCTCCAGTTGAGAGAGTCCTCATGAAGAGAGTCCTTACAAAGCTGCTTCAGAAGGTAACCACCTCGATCTTCTTCTCCATAAGTTTATTAGTACCCATCTTCTTCTCCGTGAGTTTCTCTGACAAGTTTCTGAATACACATTGTCCATTTATCTTCTTCTCGGTAAGTTCCTTTCTCTGTCAAGTTTTTGAGTACCATTTCTATTCTCTATCGAGTTTCTCAGTACCTCGTCAAGTTGCAGTACTCTGGTAAAAATGAGCTCTCCATCCTCCACTTCTTTTTCTTCCCTTCAATCCATATTCTACCTTGGAGACATGGTTGATATGCTGCTGATGACTCTAGGATTTGTCGGCACCATTGGCGATGGCTTATTGACACCTACCTTTTTTATGTTCACTCGCGTAATCTTCAATGACATGGGTGAAGGTTTCATTGAAGTGGTTAATGAGGTACAAATTGTTTGTGTTCAGTATTTTTTTATTGCTTTCTTCTACTCTACGTTGCTTTCTATTTAGACTGTAATCAACTTGGTGTATTTGGCCGATGGTAGCTTATTAGCATCATTTATGGGTAAGGCTTGTTGATTTGATTGAGTTGATTATTTAGTTAAATTTATTGTTGATTTGAATCGATTGAGGTAATTTAGCAGAGGGCTACTATTGGATGAGACCAGAGGAGCGGCATGCATCGTGGATGCGGGAGCAGTATCTTACTGTGGTTACTCTGACAGAATGTCGAATACTTCGCGCTTAATGCCGGCACCAGCACTGAAGTCATCACTAGCATCACTAGTGATAGCCTCGTCATACAAGATTGCCCCCAACGAGAAGGTACCCAACTTCATCAAGAACAACACCACCTTCATCGTCTGTTACGTGGTGGGATTTTTCATGATATGGCGGCTGGTGCTGGTAGCATCACCTACAATGGTGTTGCTCGTCATCCCCGATATCATATACGACCGCATACTCATGGAGCTCGCTCGGGATATATAGAGGATATGACTTTCCTTTTATATTTTCTAATAATTAGAAGGCAACCACCTCCTCCAGTTCTCCTCCTGTTGAGAGAGTCATTACGAAGAGAGTCCTCGCGAAGCTGCTTCCCAAGACAACCACCTCGTTCTTCTTCTCTGTATGTTTCTAAGTACCTATCTTCTTCTTAGTGAGTTTCTCCGACAAGTTTTTGAGTACACATTGTCCATCGATCTTATTGTCGGCAAGATTCTTTCTCTGTCTAGTTTCTGAGTAGTGTTTCTACTCTCTGTTGAGTTTCTGAGTACCCCGCCAAGTTGTTGTACCCCGGTCAAAATGTGCTCTCCATCCTCCACTTCATTTTCTTCCCGTCAATCTATAGTCTGCCATGGAGACATGGTTGACACCCTGCTAATGACTCTGGCGTTCGTCGGTGCCGTCGGTGATGGCTTATCGACACTTGCCTTTTATATGTTCACCCGGTAATCTTCAATGACGTGGGTGCAGGTTCCATCGAAGCGGCTAACGTGGTACAAATTAATTGTGTTCAGTATTTTTCATTATTCTCTGGTGCTCTTAGTTGCTTTCTTCGCAGACCGTAATTAACTTGGTGTATTTGGTTGGCGGTAGTTTCTTAGCATCATTTATGAGTAATGCTTGTTAATTTGATTGAGTTGATCATTTTATTTAATTTATTGTTGATTTGAATTGATTGGGGTGATTTAGCAAAGGGCTACTGTTGGACGAGAACAAGGTGTGATAGGCATCACGGATGTGAGCATGGTATATTACAGTGGTTCTCTGACAGGTTATCGAATACTTCGACCTTAACGCCAGCACTAGCACTGATGTCAACACCAGCATCACCAGCGATATCCTCATCATACAAGATTGCTTCAACGAGAAGGTACCCAACTATATCATGAATGGTGCCACCTTCATTGCCTGCTATGCAGTGGGGTTTTTCATAATGTGGTGGCTGGCACAGGTGGCATCACCTACTATGGTGTTGCTCGTCAACCCCGACATCATGTATGACCGTATCCTCATGGAGCTCACTCAGATGATGTGGAGGATGTGACTTTTTTTTTATATTTTCTTATAATTAGAAGGCAACCACCTCCTCCAGTTCTCCTCTAGTTGAGAGAGTTCTCACTAAGAGAGTCCTCGCTAAGCTACTTACCAAGGCAATCACCTCAACCTTCTTCTCCGTAAGTTTCTAAGTATCCATCTTCTTCTCCGTGACTTTCTCCGGCATTGCCCATTGATCTTTTTCTCGGTAAGTTCCTTTCTCTGTCAAGTTTCTGAGTACCATTTCTGTTCTCCGTCGAGTTTTTGAGTACCTCGTCAAGTTGTTGTACTCTGGTCGAAATGAGCTCTCCATCCTCAACTTCTTTTTCTTTCCTTCAATCCATATTCTGCCTTGGAGACACTGTTGACACTTTGCTGATGACTCTGGGTTCGTCGGCACCCTCGGCGATGGCTTATTGACACCTACCTTTTTTATGTTCACCCACGTAATCTTCAACAACACTGGTGAAGGTTCCATCGAAGAAGTTAACGAGGTACAAATTATTTGTGTTCAGTATTTTTCATTACTCTCTTTCTCTAAGTTGCTTTCTTTTCAGATCATAATCAACTTGGTGTATTTGGCCGGTGGTAGTTTCTTAGCATCATTTATGGGTAAGACTTGTTGATTTGATTGAGTTTATCATTTTGTTTAATTTATTGTTTATTTGAATTGATTGAGGTGATTTGGCAGAGGGCTACTGTTGGATAAGAACAAGAGAGCGGCAGTCGTCGAGGATGCAGGTGGGGTATCTTAAAGCGATTCCCCGATAGGATGTTGAATACTTCAACCTGAATGTCGATACCAGCATTGAAGTCATCACCAGCGACAACCTCGTCATACAAGATTACCTCAGCGAGAAGGTGTCCAACTTCATTATGAACAGCATAGCATCACCATCATTGGCTGCTATGTGGTGGGATTTTTCATGATGTGGCGGCTGGCGCTGATGGCATCGCCTATAGTGGTGCTGCTTGTCATCCCTGACATCATATACAACCGCATCCTCTTGGAGCTCGCTTGGAAGATGGGGAGGATGTGACTTTCTTTTTATATTCCTAATAAATAGAAGGCAACCACCTCCTCCCATTCTCCTCTTGTTGAGAGAGTCCTTATGAATAGATTCCTCGCGAAGCTGCTTCGCAAGGCAACCATCTCTATCTTTTACTCCGCAAGTTGTAAGTAGCAATTTTCTTCTCCGTGAGTTTCTCCGAAAAGTTTCTGAGTACACATTGTCCATCGATCTTCTTTTCGGTAAGTTTCTTTCTTTGTCAGTTTTTGCATACCATTTCTTCTCTCCGTCGAGTTTCTGAGTACCCCGCCAAGTTGTTGTACTCCGATCAAAATGAGTTCTTCATCTTCCACTTCATTTTCTTCCCATCAATCAATATGCTGACATGGAGAATGGTTGACAAGCTGCTAATGACTTTGGGGTTCGTCGGCGCCGTCGGCGATGGCTTATCGACACCTACCTTTTTTATGTTCACCCGCATAATTTTCAATGACATGAGTAAAGGTTCCATCGAAGCAGTTAACGAGGTACAGGTTATTTGTATTCAGTATTTTTCATTGTTCTTTTCTTCTCTAAGTTGCTTTCTATTCAGACTGTAATCAACTTAGTGTATTTGGTCAGCGGTTGATTCTTAGTATCAGTTATGGGTAAGACTCTTTGATTTGATTGAGTTGATCATTTTATTTAATTTATTGTTGATTTGAATGGATTGACGTGATTTGGCAGAGGGCTACTATTGGACGAGAATAGGGGAGCAGCAGGCCTTGCGTATGCGAACACGGTATCTTATAGAAGTTCTTCGACAGGATGTCGAATACTTCGACCGGCACCAGCACTGAAGTCGTCACAAGCATCACCAATGACAACCTCGTCATACAAGATTGTCTCAGCGAGAAGGTGCCTAACTTCATCATGAACGACGCCACCTTCATCGACTGCTACGGGGTGGGGTTTTTCATAATGTGGCGACTGGCGCTAGTGGCATCGCCAACAGTGATGCTTCTCATCACCCTCAACATCATGTATGGCCACATCCTCATGGAGTCGTTTAAAAGATGCGAAGGATGTGAGCTTCTTTTTATATTTCCTAATAATTAGAAGGCAACCACCTCCTTCTGTTCAGAGAGTCCTCGTGAAGATACTTTCCAAGGCAACCACCTCGATCTTCTTCTCTGTAAGTTTCTAAGCACTCATCTTCTTCTCCCTGAGTTTCTCCGACAAGTTTCTGAGTACACGTTGTCCATTGATCTTCTTCTTAGTGAGTTTCTTTCTCTATCAAGTTTCTGAGTACCGTTTCTATTCTCTATTTTCTGAGTACGCCGTCAGGTCGTTGTACTTCGGTCAAAATGAGTTCTCCATCCTCCTCTTCCTTTTCTTCCCATAAATCCATATTCAGTCACGGAGACATGGTTGACACGCTGCTAATGACTCTGGGGTTCTTCGACATTGTCGGCGATGGCTTATCGACACCTGCCTTTTGTATGTTCATGCACGTAATCTTCAACGACATGGGTGAAGGTTCCATTGTAGCGGTTATCGAGATACAAATTATTTGTGTTCAATATTTTTCATTGCTCTCTTCTGCTCTATGTCACTCTTTGTTCAGACCATAATCAACTTAGTGTATTTTGCCGATGGTAACTTCTTAGCATCATTTATGGGTAAGGCTTGTTGATTTACTTGAGTTGATCATTTAGTTTAATTTATTGTTGATTTGAATTTATTGAGATGATTTGTTTAAGGACAACTGTTGGACAAGAACAGGGGAGCGGCAGGCGTCGTAGATACGAACGTGATATATTACAGTAGTTCTCCGATAGGATGTCGAATACTTCGTCCTTAACGCCAACACCAGCATCACTAGCGACTGCCTCGTCATATAAGGTTGCCTCGGTGAGAAGGTGCCCAACTTCATCATGAATGACCCCACCTTCATCGGATGCTACACGGTGGGGTTTTTCATGATGTGGTGCTTGTACTTGTGGCATTGCTTGTAAAATACCGAAAATAGGCGAATATTAATAAGGGAATCTTCCGAAATTTTTGGAAATTTTTCGGGAATTTTTCGGAGCCCGTATGGATAAGTTAACGGGGATAAAAACGGAGCCCCGGGAAAGCCTGTTTAGGCTACCCATTTAAGTGAGAAAATGTTTATTTATAAATACAATTTTTTTTTCTTATTTCTTTCTCCCTCCGCCAAATCCATGCGCCGACGCCGAGTCTTCTTCTCCCGAATCCCTGCCCTAACCGGTGCCTTCTCCTCCTCTTCACCATTTCTTCTTCTTTCCTCCCTCGACAGCCATTTCTCACCACTGCCGAAGCCCTTCTCTGCCGACGCTGCACTTTCAAACTCCAGCGCTGATCGTTGTCGCTTGTGCCCTAGCGCCAGCCTTCTGCCCGCGACGCTGACCCCCTCTCCCGCCGACGACGAGAGCCACCTTTCCTCTCCCCTCCTCTGGTCCGACGAGCCACCGCCGGACACCCTTGCTCTCGGCCCCGTCGCGACGATCAGCGGCCACTGGATGTCGATGCGCAGAGATCACCCCATGCCCTAGCACTGTCGCCGACTGCCAAAATTGATCCAGCACGCCTTGTGACACCGCCGATCCCTTGCCTCTGCCCTAGCCTTCAGCCACGTGCCCTACTTGATGTTGGAGGTCACGGATTGGTGAGGTTTTGTGTAATGTGGGGTGTTTTTGATTCCGGCAGCAACCCCATCATGCAGCATCCTGTTCCAGCACCAACAGAGGCTAGGTAGTGAGGTAAGGATTAGAGAATTGTATCCTTGCTGTAGATTCTATTTGTTTGGACTATTGTGATGATAAATTTGGATTTAGATATGAAGTAGAACTGGCTGTGGGGATTGTTCTTGGTGTTGGACAGCAACTCCATCTAGCTATTCTCTTTGATTTCAGTAGCAAGAACGACTGAGAGGTTGAGGTAAGATGAGTAGATTTTGTTCTTGAATCAGGTTATTGTTGGTTTTGGATATTCTGTTCTTGATCCGAATAGTGTAGTTTGTTTCTAGTATGAGTTGGATTCTGGGTGAGATTTATGTGGTTGTTGATTAGGGTTTTTGCCCTAATCTAGTGTAGGAGATTTTTATTTAGCTATTTATAGGTGTATAGTTAAATAAAAAGATTTATTTGTTTGACACAGGACTTTGACGCGAGACGAGTATCTCGGAGTCAGATTTGGATCATTTTATCGGAGGCGGGTACTTTTGACTTTTTGTCTTTGATATGCTTAGTATTGAAACTAACATGTTGCATTAATTGTGTTTCTTATCTGTTTCGGTTAATCACTACCCAAATCTTGGTACATGCTTGATTGATTGACTGGTTTGCATCTCATGTATATTTTACCTGTTTATACATGCTTATAGGGGTAGTGATATATCATGCTTTACCATGTTCAGGACCTAGGTTTTATACCTTCTGAGTACCTTTGGATTGTTTTTGATTCGTTGACCTATGATGCATTTTTATATACATGTGGATTAGGTCAGGATATTTTGTGGTTAGTGCCATGCACCATTTTCATGATTGCATGCTGTGCGATAGTCCGCTCCATTATTGTTGAGCACATCTCCAGTTACATGGATCTGCATACACCACCACTCATGGGTTAGTGGTCGATTCAGGTTGAGTGTGTTGCAGCAGGGACTCTGTTAGGCACCGTTGGTCCGCTCATGGGTAGTGTGACACAACGTGTTATCCGGCAGGGATTCCTCCCCGTCTTTGTGTTAGAGTGTATACTAAAAGCCTAGCTTTTGGTATAAACATTTATCTAGAAATAAGAATCACATTGGTCAAATGTCTACATTTGTGATAAATGTAGTTGTTCAATTAATTTATATTGTAGATAACATGGTGTGTGGTGTCACACACAGAGGATCATGTTATCAGTACCTTATAAATTATAAACAGTAGCTCACGACCAAAATGGAAAGGAACAAACCATTAGAAGGTCGTAGTGTAATTAGGTATCAGTTTATCTTGACTGTATAATTACAATAGTACACTTAGAGTGTATTGAGTAGGACCATTTGAGGTCATTTCTTTTATACTGATTTTATAAAGAAACAAAGACCTCGGTTATTATGGAAGTGTGTGCTCTTAATCCTAATATAATAACAAGCACATATATTTGATATTTATTTCTTTAATTTATCAATGGGTGAGATTTAGTTCGATGAATCAATAAGCCCGATAAGTTGGGAAATGGTATCACTTATAGTGTGTGTTGTTGATTATAGAAGGAAACTGTGTCCTAGAGATACTAGGTTGATAATGTCCTCAAGAGGAGCTCATAAGGATTGTCATGTTAAACCCTGCAGGTGGACCTAGTCCGACATGATGATAAGGTTGAGTGGTACTACTCTTGGACTAAGATATTAATTAAGTGAGTTGTCAGTAACTTACTTAATTAGTGGACATTTGTTATCTTAAACACAGGGAGACTAACACACTCATAATAAGAAGGAGCCCAAAATGTAATTTGGGATTGGTGCGGTAGTTCAATAATAGTTCTCTAGTGGAATGAATTATTATTGATAAAATTAAGTTGTGTGTTCGGGGCGAACACGGGATGCTTAATTTTATCGGGAGACCAAAACCAATTCCTCCTCTCGGTCCCTATCGTAGTCTCTAGTATATAGAAATTTATACCCACTGCATACCCACCTTCTTACCCATCCAATGGGGCCGGCCAAGCTAGCTTGGAACCCAAGCTAGGTCCGGCCAAGACCAAGTGGATGAGCCATGAAGGTGGCCGGCCAAAGCTTGGGTCCCAAGCTTAGGTGGCCGGCCACTAGAATATTAAAAAGGATTTTTATTAAAATGATTTCTTATGTGGATATCATGTTTTTAAAAGAGAGTTAAAAAAAATTAAAAATTTCCTTTTATAACTTTCTACAAAAGATTAAGAGAAGAGATTAATCTCTTTCCTTATTTGTAGTTTAAAAGGATGGTTTTAATTTTTGGTAAAAACTTTCCTTATTTGTAAATCATCTACATGATTAAAAGAGAGTTTAAAATTTGAAATCTTTCCTTATTTGTTGATTAAAGGAGGATTTTAAATTTTAAGAAAACTTTCCTTTTTAAACATGTTCATGATTTAAAAGAGAGTTTAAAAATTAAATATTCTCTTTTATAAGTTTTTACAAAAGATTAAGAAAAGATTTGATATCTTTCCTTATTTGTAGATTGAAAGAGATTTTAATTTTTAGAGATAACTTTCTTTTTATCCACATGTTTAAAAGAAAGATTTTAATTTATTAAATTTCCTTTTTATAAACCAATCATGAAGGGATAAAATTATTGGAGAAATTTTTATAAATTTCCGGAAACAAATTAGGAAGTTTTAATTCTTGTTTAATTAAAACTCTCCTTGATTTGAGGAAATAAGTGGTCGGCCATGTTTTAGTGAGAAGAAAAATTATTTTAATTAAAATAAAATTTTCCTTTTCATGGCAAAAGAATTAAGGAAGTTTTTATTAAAATTTCCTATTTGCCAAGATCAAGGATTATAAAAGAGGAGGTAGAGGAGCCTTCAAGGGTGAACAACCTCTATTATTTTCTCCCTCTTTTCTTCCTTGGTGTGGCTGACCTCCTTCCTTTCTCTTCTCTCCATCTTGTGGCCGGACCTCTCTTCCTCCTTGAAGATCAAGTGGTGGCCGTATTTTAGCTTGGAGAAGAAGGAGAGAAAGCTTACATCCCTTGGAGCTTGATTGATGGAAAAAGATCTTCATCTCTTGGAAGCATAGTGCTTGGCCGAAACTTGAAGAAAGGAGAAGAAGGTGCTTTGGTGGTTTCTCATCTCGGAAGATCGTTGCCCACACAACGTCCGAGGTTAGAAGAGGAATACGGTAGAAGATCAAGAGGTTTTTCTATAAGGTATAACTAGTAATTTTTCTTTCCGCATCATACTAGTTATTTATGGAAATAATACCAAATACAAGAGGCTTACGATTCTAGTATTTCGAATATGTTTTTCGAAGTTGTGTTCTTTTATTTTTCTTTTCCTTGTGATTTGATTGTTCCTTTTGGTTGACCTAAAGTTATTTTAGGAAATTAAATATTAGCTTTCCATAAAAGGTTTTGTTTAGTCGGTGGTGGTTGTTCCCATATCCAAGAAGGCCCTGTGCCTCGCCACGTCAGTACTGGGAACCAATTTTGGAAATTAATATTTAATGGAATTAATAACTTAGGTGATTTGGATCAAACGTGTTAAGTTCCGCAGGAGATCTAAGTTTAAACCTTAAAGAACAAATAGATTAAGTTTTGGATCAAACGTGTTAAGTTCCGCAGGCGATCCAAAATTTAATTTAAAAGAACACATGGTAGCTAGGAAAAGGTTCAGACCTTTGTACAAAATTTTTGTACAGTGGAACCTCTAGGTTTTCCGAGTAGCAACCAACAATTGGTATCAGAGCTAGGGATTTGCCTCTGTGTATTTGGTATTAGTTTAATTATGCACATGTCATACATAATTTAGGCAGGATAATAGTAGGATGTGCTAACTTTGTGGATGCAGGATCCAACTATTATGGCTTATAGTTTTATGTGTGTGATTGGACCCTTGGACATGTCAAGGACATTTATATGTGTGTGCATGATTGTATTATAAAATACTGCAGGAGCTGTATTTAGTTTTATTAGGATTTTATTTTTGATCTAGATACATGTACATTCCTTTTATGGAATATAGGATCAAAATTGTAAAATTCTATTTATGTCGCGGATCGAATCTTGCAAAGCGTGGAACCTTCTAAGGACCAGAGGCGCAGCGGAACAAGGAGCAAGATGGATGCGACAGCTCGGTGGCGGTGGCCAAATATGGCAGCAACTTGGGATGACAACACACGGAGGACAACTAGAGATAAAAGCCATAATAGTTGAAAATTAGATTTTCTATTTATTGCTTTTATATTGTGCTGTGTGTGCATGTTAGTTTACAAGTTTAGTAGGCTAGCATAGTTAAAATTCCTCATTAATAAATAACTAAGTGGGAGAGGGATTTTTAAGTAAATCCCATGGTCTCCATTACTGGTTTGTAAGTGATGCAAACAAGCTTGCGCGTTGGCTCTGAGTGCCTTCCTCCATAACGGATGAGCTTGTTTGCGGATCACTAGAACAGACTTCCATTTTTGGATGACTATAGGAAGTTAATTAAGAGCGTGTGATCTTCCCCAACGGAAGGGGCATAATCTTATTAATGGACTTAGTGTCAAGTAATGGTATACACTTAGACACATCTAATAGTATCCTCCCCATCGGAGTCACTGCTATTATTTGTGTGACCAAATGAAACCAACTATTAATTTGTCATAAAACTAGGTTGACAAGATAATAAAATTAAAGGGTTAAAACCCCTCTTACAAATGATTGATTTTGTATACGTTCACACTAACGTGGCATACAAAATTAACGGTGTTTGAGATAATTTTATTTGTCATAAAGTTACGTTGACAAGATAGTTAATGGGTAAAACCCTCCTCTTACAAATGTTGATTTTGTATACGTCCACACTAACGTGGCATGCAAAATTCACGGTGTTTTGAGGTGTTGGTAAATTTAAATAGTATTGTTAGAGGAATCAATATTATTTTAAATTTAGATTCTTGACCAAATATTTGATTAAAGATAGACCAACTATTAATTTTATTCGTCATAAAGTAAGGTTGACGAGATAATAAAATTAAATGATAAAATTTCCTCTTTGAATTTGTATACGTCCACACTAAAGTGGCATACAAAATTCATGGGGATTTTTTAAGGAGTTGGTCTTAACCAAATATTTTTGTGATTCTTAGGAAGATGGTCAAACCCTAGCTGATATACTTTAGGATAGACTTAGTGGTCCCAATTATAATTGATTGGAAATAGAATTTGGACATTAAGGTAGACTGTTCTCTTAGAACTAAGAACAATATAGGTGTATTTTATTCATTAGTTGATACATGTTTAGTGGAGTTATCTACCGGTACCTGGTGTGTAGATACAAGATGCCATTAATCATGTCTGCAATTCATTGCAGGGTTCCAGGAAACCCAACAACTAAATGAAAGGTAAATCACCGTCCACATGGGCACTACTGTAAAAGTGGTAGTTGTTGCAGTGGGAGATGTTTATCCTTTGATAAGAATAAAATATGGATTTTAAGTAATTGTCTTTACATACCAAGTTTAGAAAGAACCTGATTTCAGTTTCTAAACTATTATAGATATTGTGTCTATTTTGATAACAAAGTTGTTATCAAGAAAAATAGGAAAGTTATCTATTCTGGTATGATGGTTGACAATTTATAATCCAATAACTCCCACGATGCAACAAATGGAAATTAGTCACACATCTTCTAATTTTAAGAGAAAGCAACCTTCGGAAATGAACCAATTATATCTTTGGCATCTAAAGCTAGGTTATATTAACTTAAGTAGGATTCATTGGTAGCTGATGAACTTTTGTGTTCATTAGTAGTGGAAATCTTTCCAACCTACAAGTCTTACTTGAAAGGAAAAATAACCAAGAAGCTTTTAAGTCTAAGGGGAATGGAGTCAAAGATATATTGGAATTGGTTCATTCTGATTTGTGTGATCCTATGACAATCCAGACAAGAGGTAGTATCGAATATTTCGTCTATTTTATAGACAACTATTCAAGATACAAATACATTTACTTAATGTACCGCAAGACTAAGTGCTTTGATTAGTTCAAAGAGTACAAGGCTGATGCGGAGAAATGTTAAAGTAAAAAGTCACTATGGAAAATCGTAGTGGCAAGTACCTCTTGAGAGATTTTAGGAGTCACTTATCAGAAGTTGGATTTCAATCCCAACTAACTGCATCTGGAACACCCCAACAGAATGGTGTAGTAGAAAGAAGGTATAGGACTCTTATGGAATAATTAGATAGATGATGAGTTATTCAGAAAATTACCAAATTTGTTTTAAGGATATGCTCTGGAAACGGAAGTGAACTTTCCAAAGTCATAACTCTCTGCTCATATAGAATTGCTGAATAGGTGTAAGCCTATTTTGAAGCATATTCGGATTCGGGTAATCCAGCACATATGTTAAAGAGAGATAATGATAAGTTGGATAGGAGTTCACTTGTTTGTAAGATATCCTAGATAAACAAAAGTAGGTTTATAGTCTTAAAATCAGAAGGTCATTGTTAGCATAAATGACTGATTTTTAGAAAAGGACTATATAATGAACCACGTGCTCATAAGTAAATTTGTTCTTAAGGAAATAATAAAGGACATGTCTAACCTAGTACCAACTGTACAAGATGAGATACCACAAGAAAACTGCAACTCGTATCACAAATTGATACACAATTACAGAAAGTGTCTTATTGTAGTGGGAGGGTTGTTATGCAACCTAAATAGGTTCATGTTTTGGGAGAGTTTTTGGACTCGATCTCTGGAGGGCATGAACCTGATCTCCGGTCATATGATGAAGCACTCCAAGATAAAGATGCAGTATCTTGGCAAAGAGTAATGAATAAAAGAATTAGAATATATGTATTCTAATAAAATCTGGAAGCTTGTAGAATCACCAAATGGTGTAAAAGCCGTTGGGTATAAAAAGGTCTATAATAGGAAAAGAGGGATAGACAGGAAGGTAGTAACTTTCAAAGCAAGGCTTGATGAAAAAGGAAACTTTTTCACTGGTAGTCATGCTTAAGTTTATCCGGATTCTTTTATCTATTTGGCAAGTGGATGTCAAGACAGCATTCCTTAATGGAAGTCTTGAAGAAAACATCCATATAAAGCAACCAGAAGGGTTCATTGCAAAGGGCTAAGAGCATCTTGTGTGTAAGCTCAATCAGTCTATGGACTGAGGCAAAGCTTCAAGGTCTTGGAACATCCGATTTATCAAAGTAATCCTATGGATTTAGTAATCGGATAAGTCTTGTGTATACAAAAGATGTGATGGAAACGTGGTGGTATTTCTTGTACTATACTTAGATAACATTTTTGGTAGTTGGAAACAATATCAAAATGTTGTCAGAAGTAAGGGTATGGTTGTCCAAACAATTCGATATAAAGGACTTGGGAGAATGTATATATTCTTGAGATCAAAGTAATAAGGGATCGCAAGAAAAGAATATTTTACTTATCCCAAGCTTCATACATCGGAAAAATCCTTGCTCGTTTTAAGCATACAAAACTCCAAGAAAGGTTTCTTACCTTTTCAGGATGGAGTAACTTTATCTAAAGATATGTCTCTGTAGACATCAAAGGAGATAAAGGAAATAAAGGCAGTTCTTTATGCTACGGCTGTTGGAAGCCTAATGTATGCTATGCACGAGATCAGAAATCTGTTTTGCCAAGGGCATAGTTAGCAGATATCAAAGTAACCCTAGACAAGGACAGTGGACTGCAGTAAAGCATATATTGTAGTACCTTAGAGGCACTAGAGATTATATGCTAGCTTACAAGGCAGTTAATTTAGTCCTTGTGGGTTGCAAGGATTTTGACTTCCAATCGGATAGGGACAATAATAAGTCAACCACGGGGTTTTGTGTTTACTTTAGGAGGTAAAGTCATAACTATGGAAGAGTGATAAGCATAGGTGTTTTTCTGGACTCCACCATAGAAGCTTAGCATATGGCAAGCCTCTGAGGTAGCCATAAAAGCTGAATGACTCAATAACCTTAAGATAGACTTAGATATGATTTCTAGTTTGTCCAAAAATTATTACAATTTATTATAATAATGTTGGTGCAATAGCAAACTCGAAGAAACCATAAGTCTATAAGGCAAGTAAACACAATAGAGCGCAAGTACCACCCAATACGAGGAATCGTATAAATGAGGAGAAGTTGTTGCCGCCTAGATTGCATCAGGTGATGACCTATAGATCCTTTCACTAAGGTCCTTAAGGCAAGAGCTTTTGATGGGCATGTTGAAGGGATGGGAATCAGATGTATGGCAGCAGATATGGCAGCTTAGTCTTTTAGTATAAGTGGGAGATTGTTAGAGTGTATACTAAAAGCCTAGCTTTTGGTATAAACATTTATCTAGAAATAAGAATCACATTGGTCAAATGTCTACATTTGTGATAAATGTAGTTGTTCAATTAATTTATATTGTAAATAACATAGTGTGTGGTGTCACACACAGAGGATCATGTTATCAGTACCTTATAAATTATAAACAGTAGCTCACGACCAAAATGGAAAGGAACAAACCATTAGAAGGTCGTAGTGTAATTAGGTATCAGATCTTGACTGTATAATTACACTAGTACACTTAGAGTGTATTGAGTAGGACCATTTGAGGTCGTTTCTTTTATACTGATTTTATAAAGAAACAAAGACCTCGGTTATTATGGAAGTGTGTGCTCTTAATCCTAATATAATAACAAGCACATATATTTGATATTTATTTCTTTAATTTATCAATGGGTGAGATTTAGTTCGATGAATCAATAAGCCCGATAAGTTGGGAAATGGTATCACTTATAGTGTGTGTTGTTGATTATAGAAGGAAACCGTGTCCTAGAGATACTAGGTTGATAATGTCCTCAAGAGGAGCTCATAAGGATTGTCATGTTAAACCCTGCAGGTGGACCTAGTCCGACATGATGATAAGGTTGAGTGGTACTACTCTAGGACTAAGATATTAATTAAGTGAGTTGTCAGTAACTTACTTAATTAGTGGACATTTGTTATCTTAAACACAGGGAGACTAACACACTCATAATAAGAAGGAGCCCAAAATGTAATTTGGGATTGGTGCGGTAGTTCAATAATAGTTCTCTAGTGGAATGAATTATTATTGATAAAATTAAGTTGTGTGTTCGGGCGAACACGGGATGCTTAATTTTATCGGAGACCAAAACCAATTCCTCCTCTCGGTCCCTATCGTAGCCTCTAGTATATAGAAATTTATACCCTGCATACCCACCTTCTTACCCATCCAATGGGGCCCAAGCTAGCTTGGAACCCAAGCTAGGGCCGCCAAGACCAAGTGGATGAGCCATGAAGGTGGCGGCCAAAGCTTGGGTCCCAAGCTTAGGTGGCACCACTAGAATATTAAAAGGATTTTATTAAAATGATTTCTTATGTGGATATCATGTTTTAAAGAGAGTTAAAAAATTAAAATTTCCTTTTATAACTTTCTACAAAGATTAAGAGAAGAGATTAATCTCTTTCCTTATTTGTAGTTTAAAAGGATGGTTTTAATTTTTGGTAAAAACTTTCCTTATTTGTAAATCATCTACATGATTAAAAGAGAGTTTAAAATTTGAAATCTTTCCTTATTTGTTGATTAAAGGAGGATTTTAAATTTTAATAAAACTTTCCTTTTAAAACATGTTCATGATTTAAAAGAGAGTTTAAAAATTAAATATTCTCTTTTATAAGTTTCTACAAAAGATTAAGAAAAGATTTGATATCTTTCCTTATTTGTAGATTGAAAGAGATTTTAATTTTTAGAGATAACTTTCTTTTTATCCACATGTTTAAAAGAAAGATTTTAATTTATTAAATTTCCTTTTTATAAACCAATCATGAAGGGATAAAATTATTGGAGAAATTTTTATAAATTTCCGGAAACAAATTAGGAAGTTTTAATTCTTGTTTAATTAAAACTCTCCTTGATTTGAGGAAATAAGTGGCCGGCCATGTTTTAGTGAGAAGAAAAATTATTTTAATTAAAATAAAATTTTCCTTTTCATGGCAAAAGAATTAAGGAAGTTTTTATTAAAATTTCCTTATTTGCCAAGACCAAGGATTATAAAAGAGGAGGTAGAGGAGCCTTCAAGGGTGAACAACCTCTATTATTTTCTCCCTCTTTTCTTCCTTGGTGTGGCCGACCTCCTTCCTTTCTCTTCTCTCCATCTTGTGGCCGGACCTCTCTTCCTCCTTGAAGATCAAGTGGTGGCCGGATTTTAGCTTGGAGAAGAAGGAGAGAAAGCTTACATCCCTTGGAGCTTGATTGATGGGAAAAGATCTTCATCTCTTGGAAGCATAGTGCTTGGCGAAACTTGAAGAAAGGAGAAGAAGGTGCTTTGGTGGTTTCTCATCTCGGAAGATCGTTGCCCACACAACGTCCGAGGTTAGAAGAGGAATACGGTAGAAGATCAAGAGGTTTTTCTATAAGGTATAACTAGTAATTTTTCTTTCCGCATCATACTAGTTATTTATGGAAATAATACCAAATACAAGAGGCTTACGATTCTAGTATTTCGAATATGTTTTTCGAAGTTGTGTTCTTTTATTTTCTTTTCCTTGTGATTTGATTGTTCCTTTTGGTTGACCTAAAGTTATTTTAGGAAATTAAATATTAGCTTTCCATAAAAGGTTTTGTCTAGTCGGTGGTGGTTGTTCCCATATCCAAGAAGGCCATGTGCCTCGCCACGTCAGTACTGGGAACCAATTATGGAAATTAATATTTAATGGAATTAATAACTTAGGTGATTTGGATCAAACGTGTTAAGTTCCGCAGGAGATCCAAGTCTAAACCTTAAAGAACAAATAGATTAAGTTTTGGATCAAACGTGTTAAGTTCCGCAGGCGATCCAAAATTTAATTTAAAAGAACACATGGTAGCTAGGAAAAGGTTCAGACCTTTGTACAAAATTTTTGTACAGTGGAACCTCTAGGTTTTCCGAGTAGCAACCAACACTTTGAGTACCGGGAGATGAGAGCATTGCGCTCCCCCATTTATGATTTGGGGTAGGAGGATAGGTGTACTCCGACAGCATCCCGTCCACTCGGTCACTCATCAGGAGTAGTGACGACAGAGTGCACGGTTGTCACAGCCCTACCCACTCGGCCTCACTATTATGTGTGAGATGATCGACTGGCGTCAGGGGTGACCAGGACGCATCATTGGCATCATATGCATGATGCATTTATTGCTTGTGTTTGTGCTTGCTGCATTTATATGCTGTATATTGTTTGGATACCTATGTTTTACATGCATACAGGATTCCTACACCACTCGGACTGTTTGTCCTTATACTCAGGTCCTGGCTAGTACAGATTCTCTCCTGTCTACTTCGGTTTGCATTTATCTTTTATTTTTTTATTAGGAGACTGTACACATGATTAGTGCTAGGTATTATTTCTTTACTTTGCATATCAATTGTACCTGTTGAGTGTTGGACTCACCCCGCCTCCATTGTTGTTATTTTCAGGTTGATGCTGTCAGGAGGGAGTTCCAATCGCTGGTCCCCACAGCATGTAGTGCTACTCCTCTGCTGGTTTTTGAGTTGTTGTTTTATTTTAGCTTTTCGCTATCAGACTTTGTTTTAGTTTTGTTTTGGACTTTACATATGGATATTGTATGGAATCTTTCCGTTGGATGGACTTTTGGTATGATTTGGATTTACTCTACTACATGCCTGCCTGGACGGCAGAAGAGGTGAGTTCGTCGGTTTTGAGCTTTACGAGTGTAGTTGAGTAGGGTGGTTTTCGAGTCAGAGTACTATAGTTTTGATTATTATATATAACTGCGTGGATGGTTGTGTGGAATGTGTTTTTTTTTATTTATTGTTATGATTCCAGCCGCCTGTGGCTGAGGTATATGAGATGTAGAAAAGTTTCAGATTGTCCACCATACAGGGGAGATGCTGCCGAAATTTTCTCGGACAGGGACTCCTCTGGGGGCGTGACAATTTAGTGGTATCAGAGCACAGGTATACGATCTTTTGTTTTTGTATTTTTAATGTTTGGGATAACCTGATACCAATTTATTTACTTGGTATCAGAGCGCCAAGTTTGACGTTACTTGTTGGATTTTTGTATTATGGATTTTTGAGATTTATCTGATACCAATTTATTGGTATCAGAGCGGGTTATGATACCTGCTTTTGGTGTTCTGGAGATTTATCGGATACCTGTTGTTGGTATTCTGGATATTTGGTTAGCCAGGTTTGCGAGTCAAACTGGGCATTTTCGGATTTTCGATATGGTTATGTTTCGGATTTTCGTTTCGGATTATATGGATTTCCGGCGATTTTCTCGTTCGGAATTTTGAGGTCAGAAGTTGGGGACTGGACAGCGATGGAACATCTCCAGACGGCAAATAGGTATGATGTTTATTTTATGATAGTTAGGACATCTATTAGTACTTTATCTTTATTACCTGTCTGGTTGTTGTACCTATATTACATGTGATGGGTTAGCCACTGATCTTGGTCGACCCTAATAGAGATCAAGGATTATAGTCTCTGGTGATTTTTCATATCATACCATCAGTAGTTTTAGCTTCTGTTACTACTATTAGGAGATGGAGGCACATATCAGCCTCTGCTATTGTTAGCTGGGTAATGGATGATATATATATATTCCTGTGGACTTAGCCAGTAGTGTTTTTATACTCATATTTTTTTTTGGATATTAGGGTATTCGATTCGATGAAAATTGGTCATTTGGGGAGTTATCATGTTTGATCATTGTTGAGAATGATTTAAGGTTGAGGAATATTGGGAGATCAGATATTGTGATGTGTTGATTTCTAATGATTTATGAGAGTAAATGTTATGTGGTTGTTTGATGATCTATTAGTGGATAACTATTTTGATGATTTATTATTTGGGTTGTCGTTGATGGTGACATAGTGAGTGTCATGTTTGATGTTCACAGGTTTGATGCTTATAGTTGGTGATCAGGTGGAAAGGACTGATTTAGCCATATACCATTGTCGGCTTGGATAGTTTATAGAGGATCGATGTATCCTATTCCATGAAGACTTTGACCATGGACTGTATATACCCGGTTGGATGACTCAAAAAGTGCATTTGGATATGTGACCCCACTAATATAAGGAAGTGTAGAGCTAATTGCTTAACACTTATGGGATATAATCATTACTAGTGTATACTGGGAGAGTACATTTGGATTTAAGATGATAAAATTTTCCCCATTAGATATAGTCTTGGCAGTGTACAACATTAACTTGCAATGTTATACCATGGTGTGTATATCTTCCTTGTCCGATATTAGTTCCTTTGAACCTAGAGCAGGGTTGGTACTGGATGATTAGACTGCTTTATTTTGGGTTGATTTTGATTGATGTATTCATGCTTGATACATATGCATGAATTTTGTTTAGATATACCCGTAACCCATGAGTGTTGGTAGCATAAGGTTGGTCTCTTTGGTTGAGCTGGTATGCTGATTTTGCATGTCTATGTTGCATGTATATTATGATTGTTATGTTTTGTAGGAGTCCTATGGTGGAGGGTCCATTTGCAAGTAGTATATGTATCCATGTTCTGATATGGTTTGTAGTATATGTATCCATGTTCTGATATGGTTTGAAGGTTCCTTGTGGATCATATATATGTAGTTCAGTGTATGTATCTGGATGTATTATTGAAGATATCTTGTCGATTAAATCCGAGTTGTAGTATAGTACATCGGTGGTGTTTTGATGGAGGCATTTTGTCGATTTAATCTGAGTTGTGATATGTACATATGTGTTTGGTGTGGTATCTGAGGTATCTTTTTGATTATGTTTGATTGTGAGTGCACCTGGGTTTAGTATGTTTTGTTGGAAGTATATGTTGGTTATACTATATGTTAGGTGAGTGTTGTTTGAGGTGTATTGTTGATTTTACCTATGTTGATTTTGCACACGGGTTCGGTATGCATTGTTGGAGATATCACGATGATTTATACCTATGTTGGGAGTATGTTTGGTGTGTACTAATTGGAGGATTATGTCGATCATACATATGTTGTGTGAGCACGTGTGCTAGGTATATATTGGTGGCAGCATGATGATTCTACTTAAGCTGAATGCAGAATGTGGAGTGACTGCATTATGTCATTTGTTGGATTAACTCATCAACTAATTCTCCTATCAGTGGATGACCCACTAGGATGCTGATAGAGTTGATGATGGATTTGATTAGGTTACTAGGTTGTTATAGCCTAGGTTAACCACAGTGATTTGTGGTAGAGAGATCTTGTACAGTCTCTAGCTGGATAGTTAGGTTCCTTGGGGTACTTATGTATTATTTTGTGGTGGAGAGTTGCTCTCACATATTACGGATTGCTTGTAGTGGAGCATTGCCCCTATATTTATTGCGATACATATTTCAGATTATTTGTAGTGGAGTGTTACTCCTACATATTGAGGATTTCTTGTGGTAGAGCGTTGCTCCCACATATGTGGTATTTTTTGTGATGGAGCGTTGCTCTCACACTGGAGGATCTATGCTTAGATGTTTTATATCGTTGGTGATCATATTTTAGATTTATTGTCAAGGATCTTGTGGATTGGGAATGTCTGTGATACGGACATTATGTGTATTGATTTTACCAATAGGGCTTGCGGAGCCTTAGATGTTTTCATGGACTAGATGATTTGGGTATCCCTAGGATATTGGATCAGAATTCATTATCGTTATTGACGACGTGGTGTTTTATTCCTGAGCTAAGGTGTTTCACGCACATCATCTTTGCATAGTTCTAGAGATGTTTCGATGGAAACGTCTAGATGTGAATATCAGTAGTGCGTATTTTGATTGTCTTCTGTGAGATGATTGAGACACACGGTCACCAGTAGGAGTATACCGTGGTTCCACAGGAGATCGAGGTTGTTACCGTTGGGAGTAGACGGAATCTCTAGAAGAGGCCTGCAACTTCCTTTGGTTTGGCTTGATATTTCCGGAGATACGTTGAGTGTTTCTCACGGATTGCTATGCTACTTACACGCCTGACCATGACAGGCATGAAGTTTAGTTGGACTGAGGATTGCAAAACTAGCTTCTAGGAGCTGAAACGGAAACTAGTGTCGGCTTCGATTTTTTTTTTTTTTGGTTTTACCTTCTGGAGAGGACGGATATGTCCTCTACACCGACGCATCTATTCAGGTTTGAGCGCTGTTCTGATGCAGCACGATATGGTAGTTTCCTATGTTTCTCGTCGGTTGAAGGAGCATGAGAAGAACTACCCTGAACATGATCTGGAGCAAGTCGCCATTATTTTTGCCATGAAGATTTGGCGACATTATTTATATGGCGTTACATTTGAGATTCTCACTGACCATAAGAGTCTCAAATATCTGTTTACTTAGGAGGAACTTAATCTTCGACAGAGGAGATGGATGGAGTTCCTGAAGGATTATGATTGTACCATTAGCTATCACCCGGGGAGAGCTAATGTGGTTGCCGATGCGCTTAGCAGGAAGTCCGGAGGGACTTTAGTTTGCCACCGAGTTGTGGTCACAGACTTGATTTAAGGTTCCTCCGATTTGGTCCTTGAGGGGTAAGGACAGACAGAGTAGGGTACTTTGGTACCATGGGTGCTCAGTCGTTGATCAGGACAGGGATACGAGAGCCATAGGCTGCTGATCAGTATGTGCAGTTTATTTAGAGCCAGATAGCTTCCGGGCAGCAGACCGAGTTCACACGAGACGAGGAGAGTGTTATACACTACCGAGGCAGATTTTGCGTGCTTCAGTCTCATCCGGTCTTATAGGAGTTACTTTCGGAGGCTCATCGTTCATGATTTGCTGTCCACCCAGGCGGTACCCGTATGTACCAAGATTTGAGATGTTTCTATTGGTGGAACGACATGAAGGACGACATGAAAGAAGACATCGCGGATTTTGTAGCTGGATGTCTTCTCTGTCAGCGAATGAAGGCCGAGCACCAGAGACCTGCCGGCTTACTTCGGCAGATTTCTATTCCTGAGTGGAAATGGGAACATATTACTATGGACTTTGTGGTGGGATTGCTGAGGACACGACGAGGCTATGACGTGATTTGGGTTATCGTTGATCGAGTAACCAAATCTGCACACTTCTTAGCGATCCGGAAGACTAATTCCCTGGATCGATTGGCAAATCTGTATTGCCGGGAGATCATCAGATTTCATGGTATCCCTTTGACTATTATTTCGGATAGAGACCCCGGTTCATGTCTTGTTTTTGACAGAGACTGCAGCAGATCTTGGGCACGCAGCTCTGTTTCAGTACAATTTTCTATTCGTAGACTGATGGACCGTTAGAGCGGACCTTTTAGACTCTAGAGGACTTGTTGAGGTCTTGTGTATTGGATTTTCGGAGGCAGTTGGGAGGACCATTTGCCATTGGTAGAGTTCGCCTACAACAACGGTTTGCATTCGACTATCCAAATGCCACCGTTGAAGTGTTGTATGGTAGGCCTTGTCGGACACCCACCCTCTGGATGAGGTTGGGAAGGCCCAGTTGTTGGGACCTCATAGAGCCTAGCATGAGGCAGAGTTGGTCCGTACTATCAGACGGAGGATGTCAGAGGCGCAGGACCGTCAGAAAAGTTATGCAGATCGGAGACGCAGACATTTGGAGTTTTCTAATGGCGACCATGTATTTCTGAGAGATTCAACCATGAAAGGGGTGAAGAGATTTGACCTCAGAGGTAAGCCAGCTCCGTGATACATTGGACTTTTCCAGATCTCGGAAAGGATTGGAGCGGTAGCTTACCGACTGACACTACCACCGTCCCTGTCAGGCGTCCACGATGTATTCCACGTATCTATGTTGAGGAGATACATACCCGACCCGACGCATGTGCTGGCAGATATCTCAGTTTCCCTTCAGCCTGACGTCACCTATGAGGAGGTTCCGGTACGGATTCTCGACCGGAAAGAGCATCAGTTGCGGAACAAGACTATCCGACTGGTTAAAGTCGGATGACAGCATCATTCGGACGAGGAGGCTACTTGGGAGCTCGAGGATACTATCCGAGCTCGATACCCCCATCTTTTCACATGAGGTATGTGATTTAATTTACCGTTCAGCATTTATACGCTTTACCTGTTGTTAGTGTTTGCTGATGGTATCTAATGAAATTTGGGGACCAAATTTTTATTAGTGGGGGAGAATGTAAAATACCGAAAATAGGCGAATATTAATAAGGGAAGCTTCCGAAATTTTTGGAAATTTTTCGGGAATTTTTCGGAGCTCGTATGGACAAGTTAACGGGGATAAAACCGGAGCCCCGGGAAAGCCTGTTTAGGCTACCCATTTAAGTGAGAAAATGTTTATTTATAAATACAATTTTTTTTTCTTATTTCTTTCTCCCTCCGCCAAATCCATGCGCCGACGCCGAGTCTTCTTCTCCCGAATCCCTGCCCTAACCGGTGCCTTCTCCTCCTCTTCACCATTTCTTCTTCTTTCCTCCCTCGACAGCCATTTCTCACCACTGCCGAAGCCCTTCTCTGCCGACGCTGCACTTTCAAACTCCAGCGCCGATCGTTGTCGCTTGTGCCCTAGCGCCAGCCTTCTGCCTGCGACGCTGACCCCCTCTCCCGCCGGCGACGAGAGCCACCTTTCCTCTCCCCTCCTCTGGTCCGACGAGCCACCGTCGGACACCCTTGCTCTCGGCCCCGTCGCGACGATCAGCGGCCACTGGATGTCGATGCGCAGAGATCACCCCATGCCCTAGCACTGTCGTCGACTGCCAAAATTGATCCAGCACGCCTTGTGACACCGCCGATCCCTTGCCTCTGCCCTAGCCTTCAGCCACGTGCCCTACTTGATGTTGGAGGTCACGGATTGGTGAGGTTTTGTGTAATGTGGGGTGTTTTTGATTCCGGCAGCAACCCCATCATGCAGCATCCTGTTCCAGCACCAACAGAGGCTAGGTAGTGAGGTAAGGATTAGAGAATTGTATCCTTGCTGTAGATTCTATTTGTTTGGACTATTGTGATGATAAATTTGGATTTAGATATGAAGTAGAACTGGCTGTGGGGATTGTTCTTGGTGTTGGACAGCAACTCCATCTAGCTATTCTCTTTGATTTCAGTAGCAAGAACGACTGAGAGGTTGAGGTAAGATGAGTAGATTTTGTTCTTGAATCAGGTTATTGTTGGTTTTGGATATTCTGTTCTTGATCCGAACAGTGTAGTTTGTTTCTAGTATGAGTTGGATTCTGGGTGAGATTTATGTGGTTGTTGATTAGGGTTTTTGCCCTAATCTAGTGTAGGAGATTTTTATTTAGCTATTTATAGGTGTATAGTTAAATAAAAAGATTTATTTGTTTGACACAGGACTTTGACGCGAGACGAGTATCTCGGAGTCAGATTTGGATCATTTTATCGGAGGCGGGTACTTTTGACTTTTTGTCTTTGATATGCTTAGTAATGAAACTAACATGTTGCATTAATTGTGTTTCTTATCTGTTTCGGTTAATCACTACCCAAATCTTGGTACATGCTTGATTGATTGACTGGTTTGCATCTCATGTATATTTTACCTGTTTATACATGCTTATAGGGGTAGTGATATACCATGCTTTACCAAGTTCAGGACCTAGGTTTTATACCTTCTGAGTACCTTTGGATTGTTTTTGATTCGTTGACCTATGATGCATTTTTATATACATGTGGATTAGGTCAGGATATTTTGTGGTTAGTGCCATGCACCATTTTCATGATTGCATGCTGTGTGATAGTCCGCTCCATTATTGTTGAGCACATCGCCAGTTACATGGATCTGCACACACCACCACTCATGGGTTAGTGGTTGATTCAGGTTGAGTGTGTTGCAGCAGGGACTCTGTTAGGCACCGTTGGTCCGCTCATGGGTAGTGTGACACAACGTGTTATCCGGCAGGGATTCCTCCCCGTCTTTGAGTACCGGGAGATGAGAGCATTGCGCTCCCCCATTTATGATTTGGGGTAGGAGGATAGGTGTACTCCGACAGCATCCCGTCCACTCGGTCACTCATCAGGAGTAGTGACGACAGAGTGCACGGTTGTCACAGCCCTACCCACTCGGCCTCACTATTATGTGTGAGATGATCGACTGGCGTCAGGGGTGACCAGGACGCATCATTGGCATCATATGCATGATGCATTTATTGCTTGTGTTTGTGCTTGCTGCATTTATATGCTGCATATTGTTTGGATACCTATGTTTTACATGCATACAGGATTCCTACACTACTCGGACTGTTTGTCCTTATACTCAGGTCCTGGTTAGTACAGATTCTCTCCTGTCTACTTCGGTTTGCATTTATCTTTTATTTTTTTATCAGGAGACTGTACACATGATTAGTGCTAGGTGTTATTTCTTTACTTTGCATATCAATTGTACCTGCTGAGTGTTGGACTCACCCCGCCTCCATTGTTGTTATTTTCAGGTTGATGCTGTCAGGAGGGAGTTCCAGTCGCTGGTCCCCACTGTTAGGACCAAAAGTAGCTAGAGGGGGGGGTGAATAGCTCGTCGCGTTCGCTCGGTGCTCGGCGTTGCTTGTTCCTTCAAAGATGTGCAGTGGAAAATACAGAAACAAACACACAACGCTAACACGGTTGGTTTACTTGGTATTCACCTCACAAGAGGTGACTAATCCAAGGATCCACACCAACACACACACCCTCCACTAAATAAACCTCTCCTTTATGGTAACTACCAAGGGCGGAGAAGCCCTACAAAACTCAATACAAGAAGAGAGGGAAAGGATACAAGAAATACAAGCTTACAAGCTTACAATGAGTACAAAACCCTAACCCTAGCTTCTCTTCTTGGCTTTGATCCGCCTCTTGACTTGGAGAGCTTCCAAGATCCTTCAAGAACTGGCGATCTGAGCTTTGTGAGTACTGTGGAGGAGTTGGCGAGAGCTCTGGAGTGAATCAGTGAAGAGATGTCGAAGGAATCGTGCGCCTGCGGCCTTTATCGACGCCAACGGTCGGATCCCGATCGATTCGAATGTTCCCAATCGATCGGGGAGGCTTTGGATCGATCCACGGATCGATCCAGAGCGCCTCTGTGCTCTGGGAAAAATGCCTGGATCGATCCAGCGCTTATCGCGCGAAGCAGCCGCGTCCCAATCGATCCACTGATCGATTGGGACCTCTGGATCGATCCACGGATCGATCCAGAGGCTCTCTGTTCGCTGGGACAGGTCTGGATCGATCCACTGATCGATCCAGAGCCTGGATCGATCCACTGATCGATCTAGCACTTGATTTTTGTCCAAAACCAAGTCCCAAACCTCCCAAACCAACATCCGGTCAACCTTGACCTGTTGGTATGTCATGCCTAGCATCTAGTCACTCCCTTGACCTGCTAGGACTCCCTTACCAAGTGTCCGGTCAATCCCTTTGACCCACTTGGACTTTTCTCTGTGCCAAGTATCCGGTCAATCCCTTTGACCTACTTGGACTTTTCTCTGTGCCAAGTATCCGGTCAAATCCCTTTGACTTACTTGGACTTTTCTCTGTGCCAAGTATCCGGTCAATCCCTTTGACCTACTTGGACTTTTCTTTCATGCCAAGTATCCAGTCAATCCTTTGACCTACTTGGACTTCCCAGCACCAGATGTCCGATCATCCTTGATCCATCTGGATTTTCCCTTGCCTGGCTTCACTCACCAGAACTTTCACCTAGCTTCACTCACTAGGGTTTTCCATCTGCCTAGCTTCACTCACTAGGACTTTCACCTGGCTTCACTCACCAGGATTTCCATCTGCCTAGCTTCACTCACTAGGACTTTCACCTGGCTTCACTCACCAGGATTTCCATCTGCCTAGCTTCACTCACTAGGACTTTCACCTGGCTTCACTCACCAGGATTTCCATTTGCCTAGCTTCACTCACTAGGACTTTCACCTGGCTTCACTCACCAGGATTTCCTTCTGCCTGGCTTCACTCACCAGGACTTTCATACTGCCTAGCTTCACTCACTAGGTCTTTCATTTTGCCTAACATCCCAGTTAGGACTTCCCAGTCAAGTATCCGGTCAACCTTGACCTACTTGACTCTTCTTCAATCAATATCTTATTGTCAAACATCTAAACCCAAACCAAGACTCAGCTTGGTTACCCAGGTCAACCTTGACCTGAGGGATATTGCACCAACAATCTTCCCCTTTTTGATGTTTGACAATACCACTATAACACTTACAATCCCATATGTAAGTTAGGCTAATCCCATAGCCTCCTTCTTCATGCCACTAGGTAATGAAAGCATAAATTAAGCTCTTCATTCTCCCCCTAAGAGGGCAAACTCCCTCTAGGTAATGAAAGCCTAACTTACTCCCTTTCATGAGTCCTTTCATTCTCCCCCTATGACCTTCCCATAGGTAATGAAAGCCTAAACTTAACCATACATTCTCCCCCTATTGGCACACATCAACCCATCGTTGGACACACATCAACCTATGCTCCAATTCTGGGCACACTTCAACAAAACCATTTGTTGAAGACTCTCCCCCTGAAGAGTTGCTCATCGTTGTTCACAACATCACTCGTTGTGATCAACACGATAATGAAGGTCACATACCCTTCATTTATCCTTAACTTCTCCCTCAATGTAGACAACTACCCAACCTTGAGCATTATCTACCACTTGAGTGTCCACTTGAAATAATGAGGATATCCACTCCCCATTTCTCCCCATTTCAAGTTTAAATGCTCAACCTTGAGCAAGTTCACAACGAAGGTTAACCACCTTCCAAGGTTCATGAAAATAATTTTCATGTCTTTAAAGAGTCTCTCCCCTAAAGACATGGTGGTAACTTCTGTCATTGCACCAACAATGACTTGGAATCCCTAAAACATTAGGAAACCCAAATTTAGAAGTTTTGAGGTTCAAATATTCAAAATTTGAAACAACCTCAACCTAAACTTCTACTTAGTCTTCGTTAACCAATCCATCCTTGTTTTCAACATGAAAACACCCTTTGTATGTATACAAATGTATTTAAGGGGTTTGGAATGGTTACCTAGACTCAAATAGGTTCAAAGATGCTGAAATCAGGCCTTCCCAAACCAGCAACTTGGATCGATTGAAGTTGGGTTCCAATCGATTGAACCTTTCGAATCGATCCATTGATCGATTCAGACTACTGATCGATCGGCTGATCGATCCAGCGAGCTTCGGCGCGGGAATTGCCGTTTGAATCGATCCATGGATCGATTCGAACTCAATCGATCCATGGATCGATCGGAGCTCTGATAGTTGCTGAAATTCCATTTCAGTCAACTTCAGAAACCCCTAGAAAATTCTACAAAAATCCAAAAATTATGAAATTTCATGTAGACATTATCTAGGGCATACTTAATCATGGAAAAATAGTTTTCTATGAAAATACATCATATTTTCAAAGATTGACACAAACTTGAAAACTTGCAAAAACTTTAGTGTTTTTCTTCAAGTTTGTGTCTAACTATTTAATGGTGATTACTATCAAAAGATAGCCTTCACCAAGGTTTTCCAAAATCATTTTAAAAACATTTTCAAAACCAATATCCCATCATGTTCCTTGGGCATAATGCACATGACTTGTACATTAGCTTTCCCAATGATGGGAAAACACATAACTATGTGTTTTGATGAAACTAAAAACTCAAAAGAATGCACTAAATCAACATCTTGAGTTTTGTTCATCTTCCTAACATCTCACTTGTATATAATATGCACTAAAACACATACAAGTCACCTTATAGTCTTTGTGAGATGTAGATTTTGTTTTTTTGCCCTAATCTAGGGATCATGCATATTTATCTAGGCATTTTAGAAATGTTAGACATCCACCTAGGATGTCACTTGTCAATAAGTGTCGTTAAATGCCATTTGTCCTTAATTACAAGAAATTAAACTTAATGCATGATTATGTTATGGCATACATCAAAAGAAAATAATTTTCAAAAGAAAATATCCTATTGCTACATGATGTATGAATGTCATGACATGGTATTTTTGGATTTTTCATAATAAAACATGAATGTAAAAACTAGACATGATGTCATGGCATATGATGGGCAAACAATCATGGCAAGATTTAGCATAAATAAAATATACCTAGATTAGCTATCTAAGTATCCTTAAAATCTTAGCTAAATTTACAACTTAAACCTAGATTGCCCTAAAGTACTTCAAGAGAATGCCAAAACCTAAATTGGCATTTCTAATTTCCTTGATTTAATGTATGCCAATTGAAAATAAACATGTCCTCAAATGTTGACATATTCTATTTTTCCTCAAGAGTAGCACTTTTAAATTTTAAGGCCCGGATTGCCTTAAATTGCCTAAGAACATACCAAAATCCCAACTTGATAGTTCTTATGAATTTCCAATATGTGCCATTTAATATTAAAATCAATTCTTCCACCATTAGGCACATTTTACTCTTTCAAGGAGTAATCAATAGGTCCATTTCATTTTCAAAGGTTAACTAAAGCCTTGAAAATGCTCCTTGAGTGTCAATTTCCTCAAAGTTGGGTTAACTACCCTTCTAATCGGAGTTGACACTCTCTAACCCATCTATGGGGTAGAGAAGATGCTCCTAGGAACCCAACACCTATTGGTGCTCCTTGGATGCTCTAGGTACTCACTAGGGATAACTTCCCTAGATACCTTCCTAGTGACCTTGTTGGGCTTCTTAGAAGCCTTGGTCACATTTTCTAGGTCAACTCTAGGGATAGCCTCCCTTGTGACCTTGTTTGTGACTTTCTTAGACTTCTTAGAAGTCTTAGTCACATTTATTGCAAAAATACTCTTAGGGATGACTTCCCTAGTATTTTTGGCTTGACCACTAGACCTAGGGTTTGTTCCATAACTATATGGAACTCTATGGTAAGAGGGCACATCCTTCTTAGCCTTTGGCTTGTATCCCAAACCTCTATGGCCATTGGATGACTTTTGTACCCCTAGACCTAGGTTATGCTCATTTTGCCCTAATAGGATATTTTCCATCCTTTTTAGGGTCTTTTCAATTTTATCAAGTCTTGACCTCAAGACTTGATTTTCCATCACTAAGTCCTTAGTTTTTGGTTTTCCATTAAGTTCATGAGCATTTTTGTTTCTACGCTTGTATCTTACATCCTTAGAGTTATCGCCTAGTTTTTTACCTACATTCCTAGCCTTAGGAATAGTAGTTTTGGCATGTAGGGCCACATGCTTTTCCTTAAAGCCCTCATGCTTCCTATTCTTATGGTAAATCGCATTAAAATGATAAAAATTTGACCTAGCATGCTTTTTACCATTTTGCAAGGGAATAGGCTCAATGAAAGTTACCTTCCTTTTTACCTTGGAGGGCTCCCCCTTGACTAGTGCCTCCTTGAGCCTTGACCATCTTCTTCCCCTTGGGGCATTGACTTCGGTAATGCCCTTTTTGTTGACACAAGAAGCATACAATGTGCTCCTTGCTCTTCTTTGTCCCGGGGGTTGTCTCCTTGAGCTTCTCCTTGCCCTTTTTTGCCATTTGGCCCTTCTTCTTGGCCAATTTAGGGCACTTGCTCTTGTAGTGCCCATGTTCCCTACATTCAAAACATATTATATGATTTTTATTTTTAATTGAAACATTTATACCTTCTTGTGTAGGGGTGGTGCTTTCTCCTCCATGTGATGTGGATGTAGGGGCTTCCTCTTGATCCGATAGTGATGCTCCTCCATTTGATTTTTCTTGACTTGTGGAGGTGGAAGCTTCTTCATCCTCTTCATCTCTTGACCCGGATGTAGAAGCTTCTCCTTCTTCTTGATCCGGTGTCACCAAGGATTGCTCCCCCTCAATCCTAGAGGTGGAGGCTTCATCATCTTGAATATGAAACAAGGAGTATGCTCCCTCCTTGTTCCCTTCGTTGCATTCCCTTGAGGATGAAGCTTCTTGGATTTCCTCTTCTTCGGAGGTTGAGCATCTCTCAACCTCGGAGTCCTCCTCTTGGTCTTGATCCAATGAGTCGCCCTCTTTGGATTCTCCTTGATTTGATACAGTGGAGGGGATCTCATGAATTCTTGCCAATTTGCTCCAAAGCTCCTTGGCATCTTCAAACTCTCCAATTTGTTCCAAGATGTTGCTTGGCAATAAATTGACCAAAAGCTTGGTCACTTTGTCATTGGCCTCACATCTTTGGATTTGGTCTTTGCTCCACTTGCTCCTTTTGAGTACTTTGCCCTTGGAATTTGTGGGAGCTTCAAAACCTTCCATGAGAGCAAACCATTGCTCTATCTCCATTAGGGGTGTCAAAAATGAACCCGACCCGACGACCCAACCCGAGTCGACCCGAAAAAAATCGGGTTCGGGTTGGGCATTTTCGGGTTCGGGTTGGAGGGTTGGAGAGTAAAAAAATTTCGGGTTGGGTCGGGTTGGGTTCGGGTTGACCCGGGTTGACCCGGGTTGGCTTAAATATAGGGTTTTGTGGGTTTTTTTAGAGTTAAATCAAATTTTATTTTAAAAATTTAGATGTTTTTATGTATATTAATATCATGTTTGTATGATAATGATGGAATATTGAGATAAAAGTGAAGAATTATAGGGAAAATAGCCCAAAAAAGTCGTTTTGAATCGGATTTTCGGGTTATATGGGTCGGGTTCGGGTTGATCGGGTTGGTCGGGTTCGGGTTCGGGTTGAGGTGTTTTGGGTTGAACTCGGGTTCGGGTCGGGTTCGGGTTGGGTTAAAAAAAAAAAAAAAAAAACTCAACCCGACCCAACCCGACCCGACCCACCCGAATTGACACCCCTAATCTCCATCATAAGAAAATTTTCGATTCTTGATTTCCAAGAATCGAAGCTTGTAGATGAATATGGTGGAGCCACCCTTGTGTCAAATCCAAGTCCATCTTGGAATTGCATCTTGAAGTTGAGCTTGATAGAATCTTGAACTTGAAGAATTTGCTCCAACTTCTTCACCCTCTAGCTTTTCTTGATATGTTTGCCCCTTCCGGCGGTGATTCCGGTGAAGAGCAACCTTGCTCTGATACCACTTGTTAGGATCAAAAGTAGCTAGAGGGGGGGTGAATAGCTCGTCGCGTTCGCTCGGTGCTCGGCGTTGCTTGTTCCTTCAAAGATGTGCAGCGGAAAATACAGAAACAAACACACAACGCTAACACGGTTGGTTTACTTGGTATCCACCTCACAAGAGGTGACTAATCCAAGGATCCACACCAACACACACACCCTCCACTAAATAAACCTCTCCTTTATGGTAACTACCAAGGGCGGAGAAGCCCTACAAGACTCAATACAAGAATAGAGGGAAAGGATACAAGAAATACAATCTTACAAGCTTACAATGAGTACAAAACCCTAACCCTAGCTTCTCTTCTTAGCTTTGATCCGCCTCTTGACTTGGAGAGCTTCCAAGATCCTTCAAGAACTGGCGATCTGAGCTTTGTGAGTACTGTGGAGGAGTTGGCGAGAGCTCTGGAGTGAATCAGTGAAGAGATGCCGAAGGAAATGAACGCCTGCGGCTATAAACGACGCCAACGGTCGGATCCCGATCGATTCGAATGTTCCCAATCGATCGGGGAGGCTTTGGATCGATCCACGGATCGATCCAGAGCGCCTCTGTGCTCTGGGAAAAACGCCTGGATCGATCCACGGATCGATTCAGCGCTTATCGCGCGAAGCAGCCGCGTCCCAATCGATCCACTGATCGATTGGGACCTCTGGATCGATCCACAGATCGATCCAGAGGCTCTCTGTTCGCTGGGACAGGTCTGGATCGATCCACTGATCGATCCAGCACTTGATTTTTGTCCAAAACCAAGTCCCAAACCTCCCAAACCAACATCCGGTCAACCTTGACCTGTTGGTATGTCATGCCTAGCATCTAGTCACTCCCTTGACCTGCTAGGACTCCCTTACCAAGTGTCCGGTCAATCCCTTTGACCCACTTGGACTTTTCTCTGTGCCAAGTATCCGGTCAATCCCTTTGACCTACTTGGACTTTTCTCTGTGCCAAGTATCCGGTCAAATCCCTTTGACCTACTTGGACTTCTCTCTCCAGTATGTCCATCTGCCTACTTCACTCACTTGGACTTTTTCTGCCTGGCTTCATCACCAGACTTCCCTGCTGCCTACTTCCCTCACGGATTTCATCATCCTGGCTCTATCTGGATTTTCTCTGCCTGTTTCACTCACTAGAACTTTCACCTAGCTTCACTCACTAGGTTTTCCATCTGCCTAGCTTCACTCACTAGGACTTTCACTCACCAGGATTTCCATCTGCCTAGCTTCACTCACTAGGACTTTCACCTGGCTTCACTCACCAGGATTTCCATCTGCCTAGCTTCACTCACTAGGACTTTCACCTGGCTTCACTCACCAGGATTTCCTTCTGCCTGGCTTCACTCACCAGGACTTTCATACTGCCTAGCTTCACTCACTAGGTCTTTCATTTTGCCTAACATCCCAGTTAGGACTTCCCAGTCAAGTATCCGGTCAACCTTGACCTACTTGACTCTTCTTCAATCAATATCTTATTGTCAAACATCTAAACCCAAACCAAGACTCAGCTTGGTTACCCAGGTCAACCTTGACCTGAGGGATATTGCACCAACACCCACAGCACGTAGTGCTACTCCTCTGCTGGTTTTTGAGTTGTTGTTTTATTTTAGCTTTTCGCTATCAGACTTTGTTTTAGTTTTGTTTTGGACTTTACATATGGATATTGTATGGAATCTTTCCGTTGGATGGACTTTTGGTATGATTTGGATTTACTCTACTATATGCCTGCCTGGACGGCAGAAGAGGTGAGTTCGTCGGTTTTGAGCTTTACGAGAGTAGTTGAGTAGGGTGGTTTTCGAGTCAGAGTACTATAGTTGTGATTATTATATATAACTGCGTGGATGGTTGTGTGGAATGTGTTTTTTTTTTTTATTTATTGTTATGATTCCAGCCGCCTGTGGCTGAGGTATATGAGATGTAGAAAAGTTTCAGATTGTCCACCATACAGGGGAGATGCTGCCGAAATTTTCTCGGACAGGGACTCCTCTGGGGGCGTGACATTGCTTACGATGGTACTGCTCGCCATCCTCATCATCATGTACAGTCGTATCCTCATGGAGCTCGTTGAAAAGATGCGGAGAGACTTACCAAAAGGTTGGCACGGTGGAAGAGCGATGCGTGTCCTCCATCCACACACTTGGCTTGGGCTCTCCAACTTAAAGTACTTCTCTGAGGTGAGCTCCGTCAGCAAACGCATCTTGGAGGTGATCCGGCGAGTGCCGAAGATAGACTCTAGCAACTTGAATGGAGATGCTCTAGAGTATTTGTCCGGGAATGTGGAATTTAGAAACGTGGAGTTTGCATACCCTTCCCGGCCAGACAACTACATATCCCCTGACTTCAACCTCAATGTGCCGGCAGCGCAGACTGTGGCGTTGGTGGGCGACAGTGGGTTAAGAAAGTCGACGGTGATTGCGTTGTTAGAGCAGTTCTAAGACCTGCTTACCGGCGAGATTATGCTCGACGAGAAAGTCATCAAGAGGCTGTAGCTCAAATGGTTGAGATCGCAGATAGGGCTGGTGAGCCAAGAGTCCGCTCTGTTTGCCTATACTGTTTGGGAAGGAAGAAGCCACTATGGAGGAGGTGGTGGTTGTCGCCAATATATTGCAGCTAATGCCCACAGTTTCATCTTGCTACTTCATCAAGGATACGACACTCATGTAAGATGTGTGTTTTTTGTTTGGTCAAGTAAAGTGATGGTCGGAAAGAATGGCGTCTGCATGTGGGAGAAAGAGGAGTGCATATGTCCGACGACCAGAAACAGAAAATCACCATCGCCAGGGCAGTGCTAAAGTCACCCAAGATCCTCCTTCTCGACGAGGCCACTAGCGCCCTCGACTTCGAGTCGGAGCGAATCGTCCAGGAGGCCCTCGACCTCTCCTCCATCGGCCGCACTGCCATCGTTGTCGCCCACCGCCTCTCCACCATCCGCCACACCGATGTCATAGCAGTCGTGCAGGACAGCCGAGTCTTGGAGATCGACTCTCATGATCACCTAATTTACCGCTCCGATGGCCTCTACTCCTCACTCGTCCGCCTCCAACGGACCACCGCCCACCTCCCCGAAGGAGAGACCTCCGGGGCTGCATTGGGTAGCAGCGGCATCATGAGTCGTCGCTTATCCCCTACTAGTCCCAACAGCTTTGGCCGCTCCATCGCGTTGGCATCGCCGGAAGATAACCCCGATGATAACACCGGGATAGCAATAGTTCCTACCATATGGCTAAATCAATAGCGACCAAGGCCACAATCGAGATCATAGGCACGGTCATTTGTGTTAATTTTATACTGGATAATTTTTTATATATATTTTTAATGAAAAGATATTTTAAAAAACATGTGAATCTTTTCTTAAATACCAATGATTTTTTTTTAAAAAAATATGCATTTAGTTATATTTTTGAAATATAATTTATTTTATATATGATTTATACAAATTTTATAAGCATCACCTTATTCTCTAATCCACCGTCATCCACTTTCCCCCTCAACTTCCGATATTCTTAACACGCTCTAGTCCGTTATATGAGGAGGATTTCTCTAATCCACCGGCATCCATTTTACCCCCTCAACTTCCGATATTCTTAACACACTCTAGGCCATTACATGAGGAGGATGTGACTTCCTCTTTTATACTTCACCACCTTCTCCAGTTCTCCTCCGCCCCCTCGCGAGCTGCTTCCCAAGGTGATCTTCTTATTCTCTCCGGTTGAGAGAGTCCTCCTCGCGAGTTGCTTCCAAGGCGACATCTCCCATCGATCTTCTTCTCTATACCTTCTTCGTGAGTTTCTCAGACAAGTTTCTAGTACCCATTGTCCATTGATCTTCTTCTTGATAAGTTTCTTTCTCCCAAGTTTCTGAGTACCCTTTTTGTTTTCCGTCAGTTTCAGTGTACCCGTCAAGTTGTTCCACATCACTAGTCAAAATGAGCTCTCCATCCTCCACTTCTTTTCCTTCTCTTCAATCCATATTCAGCCATAGGGACATGGTTGACACACTACTGATGATTCTAGGCTTCGTCAGTGTCGTCGGCAATAGGTTAGCGATACCAGCCTTTTTCATGTTCACCCGTATCAACTTCAATGACATGTGTCAAGGTTCCATCGAAGTGGTTAACGAGGTACGAATTATTCTTATTCATGTCTGGTAGTAGTTTTTCATTGCTCTGTTCGGTTCTAAGCTGCTTTATGTTCAGAACGTTATCTACTTGGTGTATTTGGCTGGCGATAGCTTCTTAGCATCGTTTATGGGTAAGGTTGATTGATTTGATTGAAATTAATTATTTAGTTTAATTTATTGTTGAATTGAATTGATAGCGATCATTTGACACAGGGCTATTGTTGGACGTGAATAGCGGAGCGGCAGGCGTCGCGAATGCAAGCGCGGTATCTTACAGTTGTTCTCTCCGGTTGAGAGAGTCCTCCTCGCGAGCTGTTTCCAAGGCGACATCTCCCATCGATCTTCTTCTTATCTATACCTTCTTCGTGAATTTCTCTGACAAGTTTCTAGTACCCATTGTCCATTGATCTTCTTCTTGATAAGTTTCTTTCTCCCAAGTTTCTGAGTACCATTTTTGTTTTCCGTCAGTTTCAGTGTACCCGTCAAGTTGTTCCACGCCGCTAGTCAAAATGAACTCTCCATCCTCCACTTCTTTGCCTTCCCTTCAATCCATATTCAGCCATAGGGACATGGTTGGCACACTACTGATGATTCTAGGCTTCGTCGGTGTCGTCGGCAATAGGTTAGCGATACCAGCCTTTTTCATGTTCCCCCGTATCAACTTCAACGACATGTGTCAAGGTTCCATCGAAGTGGTTAACGAGGTACGAATTATTCCTATTCATGTCTGGTAGTAGTTTTTCATTGCTCTGTTCGGTTCTAAGCTTCTTTATGTTCAGAACGTTATCTACTTGGTGTATTTGGCTGGCGGTAGCTTCTTAGCATCGTTTATGGGTAAGGTTGATTGATTTGATTGAATTAATTATTTAGTTTAATTTATTGTTGAATTTAATTGATAGGGATCATTTGACACAGGGCTATTGTTGGACAAGAATAGGGGAGCGGCAGGCATCGCGAATGCAAGCGCGGTATCTTACAGTTGTTCTCTCCGGTTGAGAGAGTCCTCCTCGCGAGTTGCTTCCAAGGCGACATCTCCCATCGATCTTTTCTTCTCTGTACCATCCCCGTGAGTTTCTCTCACAAGTTTCTAGTACCCATTGTCCATTGATCTTCTTCTTGATAAGTTTCTTTCTCCCAAGTTTCTGAGTACCATTTTTGTTCTCCATCAATTTCAGTGTACCCGACAAGTTGTTCCACGCTGCTGGTCAAAATGAGCTCTCCATCCTCCACTTCTTTTCCTTCCCTTCAATCCATATTCAGCCATGGGGACATGGTTGACACGCTGCCGATGATTCTGGGCTTCGTTGGTGCCTTCGACGATGGGTTAGCGATACCAGCCTTTTTCATGTTCGCCCGTATCATCTTCAACGACATGGGTCAAGGTTCCATCGAAGTGGTTAACGGGGTACAAATTATTCCTATTCATGTCTGGTTGTAGTTTTTCATTGCTCTGTTCAGTTCTAAGCTGCTTTATGTTCAGAACGTTATCTACTTGGTGCATTTGGCCGGCGGTAGCTTCTTAGCATCGTTTATGGGTAAGGTTGATTGATTTGATTGAATTAATTATTTAGTTTAATTTATTGTTGAATTGAATTGATTGGGATCATTTGACACAGGGCTATTGTTGGACGAGAATAGGGGAGCGACAGGCATCGTGAATGCGAGCGCGGTATCTTACAGCTGTTCTCTCCGGTTGACAGAGTCCTCCTCGCGAGTTGCTTCCAAGGCGACATCTCCCATCGATCTTCTTCTTCTCTGTACCATCCCCGTGAGTTTCTCTCACAAGTTTCTAGTACCCATTGTCCATTGATCTTCTTCTTGATAAGTTTCTTTCTCCCAAGTTTCTGAGTACCGTTTTTGCTCTCCGTCAGTTTCGGTGTACCCGTCAAGTTGTTCCACGCCGCTGGTCAAAATGAGCTCTCCATCCTCCACTTATTTTCCTTCCCTTCAATCCATATTCAGCCATGGGGACATCGTTGACACGCTGCCGATGAATCTGGGCTTCGTTGGTGCCTTTGGCAATGGGTTAGCGATACCAGCCTTTTTCATGTTCGCCCGTATCATCTTCAACGACATGGGTCAAGGTTCCATCGAAGTGGTTAACGAGGTACATATTATTCCTATTCATGTCTGGTAGTAGTTTTTTATTGCTCTGTTCGGTTCTAAGCTGCTTTATGTTCAGAACGTTATCTACTTGGTGTATTTGGTCAGCGGTAGCTTCTTAGCATCGTTTATGGGTATGGTTCATTGATTTGATTGAATTAATTATTTAGTTTAATTTATTGTTGATTTGAATTGATTGGGATCATTTAGTAGAGGGCTATTATTGGACGAGAATAGGGCAAGCGGCAGGCGTCGCGAATGCCAGCGCGGTATCTTACAGTTGTTCTCTCCTGTAGAGATAGTCCTCCTCGCGAGTTGCTTCCAAGGCGACATCTCCCATCGATCTTCTTCTCTGTACCTTCCCCGTGAGTTTCTCTGACAAGTTTCTAGTACCCATTGTCCATTGATCTTCTTCTTGATAGGTTTCTTTCTCCCAAGTTTCTGAGTACCGTTTTTGTTTTCCGTCAGTTTCAATGTACCTGTCAATTTGTTCCACGCTGCTGGTCAAAATGAGCTCGCCATCCTCCACTTATTTTCCTTCCCTTCAATCCATATTCAGCCATGCGAACATGGTTGACACGTTGCTGATGATTCTGGGGTTCGTCGGTGATGGGTTAGCGATACCAGCCTTTTTCATGTTCGCCCGTATCATGTTCAACGACAGGGTCAAGGTTCCATCGATGTGGTTAACGAGGTTCAAATTATTCCTATTCATGTCTGGTAGTTGTTTTTCATTTCTCTGTTTGGTTCTAAACTGCTTTATGTTCAGAACGTTATCTACTTGATGTTTTTGGTCAACGGTAGCTTCTTAGCATCGTTTATGGGTAAGGTTGATTGATTTGATTGAATTAATTATTCAGTTTAATTTGTTGTTGATTTGAATTGATTGAGATCATTTCGCAGAGGGCAATTGTTGTACGAGAATAGGGGTGCGGCAGGCATTGCGAATGCGAGCACGGTATCTTAGAGCTGTTCTCTCCGGTTGAGAGAGTCCTTCTCGCGAGCTGCTTCCAAGGCGACATCTCCCATCGATCTTCTTCTTCTATGTACCTTCTCCGTGAGCTTCTCTGACAAGTTTCTAGTACCCATTGTCCATTGATCTTCTTCTTGATAAGTTTCTTTCTCCCAAGTTTCCGAGTACCGTTTTTGTTCTCCGTCATTTTCAGTGTACCCGTCAAGTTGTTCCACGTCGCTGGTCAAAATGAGCTCGCCATCCTCGACTTCTTTTCCTTCCCTTCAATCCATATTCAGACATGGGGACATGGTAGACACACTGCTGATGATTCTGGGCTTCGTCGGTGCCGTCGGCGATGGGTTAGCGATACCATCCTTTTTCATGTTCGCCCGTATCATCTTCAACGACATGGGTCAATGTTCCATCGAAGCGGTTAACGAGGTACAAGTTATTCGTATTCATGTCTGGTAATTGTTTTTCATTGCTCTGTTTGGTTCTAAACTACTTTATGTTCACAACATTATCTACTTGATGTATTTGGTCGGCGGTAGCTTCTTAGCATCGTTTATGGGTAAGGTTGATTGATTTGATTGAATTAATTATTCAGTTTAATTTGTTGTTGATTTGAATTGATTGGGATCATTTGGCAGAGGGCAATTGTTGGACGAGAATAGGGGAGCGACAGGCATTGCGAATGCGAGCGCGGTATCTTAGAGCTGTTCTCTCCGGTTGAGAGAGTCCTCCTCACGAGCTGCTTCCAAGGTGACATCTCCCATCGTTCTTCTTCTCTGTACCTTCCCTGTGAGTACCTCTCACAAGTTTCTAGTACACATTGTGCATTGATCTTCTTCTTGATAAGTTTCTTTCTCCCATGTTTCTGAGTACTGTTTTTGTTCTACGTCAGTTTCGGTGTACCCGTCAAGTTGTTCCATGTCGCTGGTCAAAATGAGCTCTCCATCCTCCACTTCTTTTCCTTCCCTTCAATCCATATTCAACCACGGGGACATGGTTGACATGCTGATGATGATTCTGGGCTTTGTCGGTGCCGTCGGCGATGGGTTAGCGATACCAGCCTTTTTCATGTTCGCCCGTATCATCTTCAACGACATGGGTCAAGGTTCCATCGAAGCGGTTAACGAGGTACAAGTTATTTGTATTCATGTCTGGTAATTGTTTTTCATTGCTCTGTTCGGTTCTAAACTGCTTTATGTTCAGAACGTTATCTACTTGATGTATTTGGTCGGCGGTAGCTTCTTAGCATCGTTTATGGGTAAAGTTGATTGATTTGATTGAATTAATTATTCAGTTTAATTTGTTGTTGATTTGAATTGATTGGGATCATTTGGTAGAGGGCTATTGTTGGATGAGAATAGGGGAGCGACAGGCATCGCGAATGCGAGCGCGGTATCTTAGAGTTGTTTTCTCCGGTTGAGAGAGTCCTCCTCGTGAGCTGCTTCCAAAGCGACATCTCCCATCAATCTCCTGCTTCTCTGTACCTTCTCCGTGAGTTTCTCTGACAAGTTTCTAATTTGTAAGATTCCACCGTTACAATGATCTTATTTCAATTTCACTACAAAACACAATGCTAATTGATTAATCATCGATTTAGTATTTTCGGATGGTAGGATTGTATGATCTAAAGATTCAGAATGTGATTTTACAAACCATGTCTGTACATGTACATGTTCTCTCTCTTTTTTTTTTTTTTTTAATTCCAATTATTTCACGTTCATCAATGGATTCCATTGATCTAGTAAATCTGATTAAAATCATTTCAAGGCTGATAGATTTTTTTTATAGTGCTGAAAAGGTTTATAAAGTTTCAAGATATTTTATTCTCGAATAACAAATATTTGAAAATCAACATCAAATAATTTTAATATTAGTGGTTATTTAATTTTCATTATTTTTTATTTTTTATTTTTTTATAACTATTATTTTTTAAAATAATAATAATAATATTTTTTTATTTTTATTAGCATTCCTTTAATTTTATAATTTTATTAATCTTATTTTGTATTTATATTTTTATTAAAAAATTAAATTAAAAAATATATATATAATTTTAAGAGATGAACCTGAGTTTAATGACATAAATTTTAAAAACGATTTTTTTTTTCGGATCATCAACTTTTGTATAAAATTATTTGATAAATAATTAAGTTATTAATTATTTGATAAATAATTAAGTTATTAATTATTTTATTTATTCAGTTAAGTTTAAATAAAGATTTCTATTTTTTTCTTTAATTTAAAGTTAAAAAGGGAGGGGCATAATCGAAAATAAGCTCGCCCCTTTAAAAAAAATATAAAAACTTGTTTTTTTAAGTATTCAGAAATGTAGATAAATTATCTAAAATTTGAAGCTTGTCTAATTATGTTAAGTTGAAGAGTAATCAAATTACTCGATATTTTTTTTTTTGAAAAAAAAACAAGTAAAACTTTTTAATAAAAATTAATTGATTTATTAAAAAATAGTTGTTAATTGTGCGGCTAGATTTCATGCGGCAAAGACAACAATCACCTAGGACACGACTAAGTTTATGACAGCTTAGATTGCAATCGTCCTTGCCATACGGCTAGATCAATTGCGACCAAAGCCACAATCATACGGTGAGAGATCATAGGCATGATCATTTGTGTTAATTTTATACTCAATAATTTTTTATATGTATTTTTAATAAGAAAACTATTTTAAAAAACATATGCAGTCTTCTTAAATACTAATGTTTATTTTTTAAAATATGCATTTAGTTATATTTTTGAAATATAATTTATTTCGCATTTGATTTATACAAATCACCTTATTCTCTAACTCTTTACCCCTCCACTTAAAATATTCTTAACGCACCCTCGCGTTGTTGCCCTTGCACCCGATTTATGTTCTGAGCTCGAGCCCGTCACATGAATAGGTTGTGACTTCCATTTTTATATTTCACTGCGTCCTCCATTTCTCTTCCGACTCCTCGCTGCTTCCCAAGCGCGACCATCGATCTTCTTTTCTCGAGAGAGTTCTCCGAGCTACTTCCCCAAGGCGGTTGACCGTCTCTCGATCTTCTTCCCTTCAGTGGAGAGAGTTCTCTGCTTCCCAAGGAGACTGTCTCTCGATCTTCTTCTTCCCTTCGGTTGAGAGAGTTCTCTGCTTCCCAAGGCGACCGTCTCTCGATCTAGAGCCTTCCTCGCGAGCTGCTGCGACATCTCCATGAGTTTTTCTGATAAGATTTTAGTATCCTTTGTCCATTATCTTCTTCTCCGTGAGTTTCTCAATACCGCTTTTGTTCTTGTCAGTTTCAGAGTACCTGTTGTTCTACGCCGGTCAAAATGAGCTCTCTAGTCTTCACTTCTTTTCCTTCCCTTCAGTCCATATTTAGCCATGGGGACATGGTTGACACGCTGCTGATGATTCTGGGATTCGTCGGCGCCGTCCGTGACGGGTTAGCAATACCAATCTTTTTCATGTTCACCCGTGTCATCTTCAACGACATGGGTCAGGGTTCCATCGAAGCGGTTAACGAGGTACAAATTATTCCTATTCATGTCTAGTAGTAGTTTTTCATTGCTCTGTTCGTTCTAAACTACTTTCTATCCAGATAGTAATCTATTTGGTGTATCTGGCCGACGGTAACTTCTTAGCATCGTTCATGGGTAAGGTTTATTGATGTGATAGAATTGATTATTTAATTTAATTTATTGTTGATTTTAATTGATTGGATCATTGGGCAGAGGGCTACTGTTGGTCGAGAACTAGGGAGCGGCAAGCGTCGCGGATCAATCACCTAGGACATGACTAAGTTTATGATGGCTTAGGTAGCAATCGTCCTTGCCATACGGCTAGATCAATTGTGACCAAAGCCACAATCATGCGGTGAGAGATCATAGGCATGATCATTTGTGTTAATTTTATACTCGATAATTTTTTAAATGTATTTTTAATAGGAAAACTATTTTAAAAAACATATGCAACCTTCTTAAATACTAATGTTTTTTTTAAATATGCATTTAGTTATATTTTTTAAATATAATTTATTTCGTATTTGATTTATACAAATTTTATAAGGATCACCTTATTCTCTAACTCTTTTACCCCCTCCACTTAAGATATTCTTAACCCAGACCCTCGCGTTGTTGCCCCTTGCACCCAATTTCCATTCTTAGCTCGAGCCCATCACATGAATAGGTTGTGACTTCCATTTTTATATTTCACCGCGTCCTCCATTTCCCCTCCGCCTCCTCGCGAGCTGCTTCCCATGTCACGCCCCCAGAGGAGTCCCTACCAACAAAATTTCGACAACATCTCCCCTATACCGGTGACAATATGAAGCATAAGTACATATAACCACAGACATACTCATCAGCAGTATACAACAGCCCACACGGTTGGATAAATAACACAACCACGCAGTTTTAATAGCAGCCCACACGGATGAAACATAACACAGCGGAAATCACAAGATAAGAAACATAAAACAACAGAACAACTAAATGCGAGCCGGCTCGACTTAACACAATAATAACAAACCAAATACAAGATACCACAAACGATACTCCAAATAACAGAATATACAAATACAAGAACAAGTACAAAGCAAACTACAAATAGCATAAGGAATACCAAAATCATAAGATCATCCTCGAATGTGATGTGGGACTGGCGGACAGGATCTCCAAGCGACTCCATAAATCCTTTACCTACTACCAGATGAAATTACCAGTTTACGGGGTGGTGAGTATAAAGACTCAGCGGGTAATAGACAGATAGTGCATGAGTATAGTAAAGAACTAGAAATACAAAGGTATACAGTCTCGTAGGGAATATAACAGATACTAAAGTGATATCATAGTAAATGTTCATACCTGAAACCATATCCTAGACTAGTATAGAAGGTCAGGAGTAGCAAAGTCCTGCTACAGTATAGCTCATAACTACATGGTATCATGTGAGGTATATACAATACAACAGTAAGTAAGCCAGTGTCTAAACACATACCTCAGGTATATATCTCAACGTACGTAAGCATATCAGTATACATAAGCAACAACAGCATAAGCTAACAAGCAGCAGCATAAATAAACAACAGTAACAACAAGTATAATAATAACAGCGTATGCACGGATGGTCACCCTGCCCACCTCTCTGCACCACGACCCCTGTATGGTCGAGAGGTCGAACCAATGACAGACTATACACCACTCCAGCTACCACTACTCTCGAGTGGTCGAGGGGACAGTTGCATAGTAGCTGAATAGCTACATCTGCGACGGGGGTCCCTGCTGCCCGCGACTGCAGCTATCACTACCCATGAGTGTGCGAGTGGGGGGCACGACAAGATAAGTGGCACGCTCCAGCTACCACTACCCATGAGTGGTCGAGCGTGCGACCCTGGTCAACGACCGTCTCAACCACAAGTGAGCCAAGGTCGTCGGCAATGCATGCAATGACATGATGTGAATAATGCAACAGTCATCATATATATATGACAGAAACCAGGTATGCTACATGAAGCCGCATGCTCAATACGAAGCATAAATAAACAATAGTCAAACATGTAAACATGGTATCTTGTATCTATATATATCCAGTGTCTAGTATCTAGTATCTGGTGTCTGGTATCAGCTAAATATCATAGATAGCAACGAGAGACTGTATAGATACAGATACGAGTAGCTCAAAGATTGAGTGGAAGTATCAAACGCAGAAAAAATATGAGTGGAGTCAAGATAAATACAAGAACTATCTGACGGTATAGCACATGCACTAAGAGCAATGTACTAAAGAGATAAAGCAAGAAGTACCCGCCTTTAACTGTAGATCGTCTCAACCGTCTTCAACAAATCCAGAAGATCACATCCAACTTGAATCCTACAAATACAAGATACGAGACAAAACTAAGGATCTATAGTCAATGTGTCAACTATCAACCAACCTAAACTGATTCAAACTCTTCCTTCACATACTTCAATTTAATCTAAGAAAGGCATGGACTAACAATCCAACTTATCCTGTCCAATTTAATTCCATCAACAACTAAACATCATGAATCGAACATGCATAATTCTTCCACATAATCAATTTCTAACTACCGCATCTAATAATCCAACCAACACAACTAGTTACTCATCCATATCCAATCACAACTACCTTAGATTAAACATGCTATAATCACATTTGATTAAGGCTAAACATAATTTAGTTCTATCAACTCACCCGAATTGGAGACCTCTTTGTTAATTCACAACCGGAGAAGTGCTCGCTACCGAGGATCGCGGTCAGAGCAAGATGGAGTTGTTGATTTCCAAATCCAACACCCTACATAACAATCATTACAGTCATCTAAGCATTAAACCCAATTCCCATGTTGACAACCCCTTCTCCAATTCTATAAACATCTTACCTTCATATAGTTGCTCCCTTGTGATCTCATAGCCGAAGACCTAGTGCTGGAAAAGGTGATCAGTGGAGCTGCTGATGGAACCAAAGATGAAGCTACAAGGGTTGATCCAACCCTTGTTTATGTCGGAGATCCACCGCTGTGATGATGAGCCGACCAAAAGACAAGAGACAATAACACTACGGTACTAACCAGAGGGTAATCAGAGAAGCAACTTGAATCGGGTAGTCCAGTATCAATCAGAAGGGAGGATCTGAAAGCTGAAGCTTGCCATCAGTGACCCAAGACCCAATCGGAATCGAGCACCCAATCGAGGAGAAGGCTTGGAGTGAGAGTGTTCAGTCTCCGGCGGTGGTTGGCTGGGACAAAGAGTTCCGGCGGTAGAAGTTGTGGAGCGCAAGTGTGATGAGGGAAAATCGACGCCAGGGCTCGGATCTGTGCTCGATTGATGAAGAAAATGGGTTGCTCAGCAGACGGAGAGTCGATCGGCGTCGGTGACTGCTTCGTTGGGTCGACGATCTTCCAAGGGAGAATCGTAAGAAAAAGGCTCGGGAGGAAATGAGAGAGCTGGCGATCGGGAGCTAGGGTATGACTGGTCGACCTTGAAGTTGCGGGGTCGACCGATGCTGTGGGCTTCAACGCCGACGAGTGGCATAGCATCAGGCGACGGCAAAGGAGCGGTGCGATGGGAGAGGGATGGGTTCGGTGACAAGAATCGGGGATGAGAGAAAAAAAATCGGGTTAGGGGATTATGTTCTTAGGTCTAATTCCATTGACACTTAAGTTGAGTCCAAATCAACTCCCAACTTAATGATTATTCCAAACAGGCATCCTTACAACCCAATAATGGATCCCCGTAAACATGTCACACAGTATCCGTTTAAATCCCAGAAAATTTTCTAAAATTTCTAAAAATTCTAATAAGATTATTTGTCAAATAGCCTTATTATTTAATTATTATTTTGGGCATCATATTTTATATTCTCCCCCACTAATAAAAATTTGGTCTCCAAATTTACTGCTCAACTCAGGGATCCTCATCGAGGGTAACCACCAAACAACATACTCATATACCCCTCCATCCAAGATCATAACAAATCTCCAACAGTAAGGGATGACTCTGTGGGTTATGAACTCACCCCGCTTCCGCTACTCTCACACTTTTATCTAGCCAACTGTGAGTAAATCAACTACCTCGAAAATTCATAACACACACTATCAGCAAACCTCTAACGCCCATATAATGTGCTTCAACTGTCCATCTGTCTGAGGATAGAAAGTTGTACTAAAGTGAGGTTCCGAACCCAAAGTCTACTATAAAATCTGCTATTGCTGTGATGTGAATCATGGATCTCCATCCGATACAATACTCAGAGATATACCATGAGGTCCGGTAAACTCTCTAAAGTAACCCTGCTACTCGATCCAAAGAATCCGCCCTACAAATCGATAGAAAGGAAACAAATTCGCCAACCCAACAATGATTACCCAAAGCATCATATCCTCTCCATGTCCTGGGTAATCACACAATAAAGTTCATCGTAACAAGCTCTCATTTCCATTCAAGTATCCGAATCTACTGGGATAATCTTGTTAGTCATCGCTGTTCGGCCTCCGCTTGCCGACATACTAGACATCGAGCTACAAAATCTGCGATGTCTTTCTCCATGTCGCTCCACCAACAGGAACGTCACAAGACTCGATATATCGGGTATCATCCGCATGTATCATAAACCCGGATCGGTGTGCTTCCTAAAGTAACTCCTCCCGGACCGGATCTAACTCAAGAACACACATAATCTCTCATGGAAATAATGAATCCCGTATAAATAATGTCACCACATTTTCCTCGTGAAAATGGTAACTACTATCTTCAAAATCATAAGTCAGATAATTCTTCTTATGATCTTTCAGTCGTAGGAAAGCATATGGAACCACTCAACCGTGCTACTACAAAACTACAACTAACTCCTGGTACGATACCTCTGTATAAAGTATAAATCCGTCTACACGAGAAGATAAAACTAACACAGGTGAAATAACTGCAACTGGTCTTGCAAGCATCTGTCTATACCCTTCCTAGACAGTCCAGTCAATGACATAACAATACTGGAGAAACCCTCAACCAATCTCCAGTAATATCCAACCAGACCAAGGAAACTACGTGTCTCCTATACAGATTACGACTACTCCCAACTGGTAATCGCTTCTATCTTCTGTGGATCTATATGTGTACCCCTACTGGTGACCATGTGTTCCAGAAATCTCACAGAAGACAATCAAAATACACACTACTGAACTTCGCATATAGATGTTCCCATCGAAACAACTCTAGAACTATGCGAAGACGAAGATGATGTACATGATCCACCTCGGATCTGGAATAGATCACAATATTGTTACTAAAGACAACATCACTGATCCAAATATCCTAAGAATACCAAATTTATCGAGTCCATGAAAACATCTAGAGCAATGTAAGCCAAAATGGTAAAACCCAAGACTCATAATATCCGTCATGGTTCAACTTTGCATGTTCGTGTTGTTCCACTACAAGAATTATATCTAGTTGGAAAAATCCATTCACGTATATCTTTAGTGAGACAGACCAGTCATGTACTCACCAATCTAATTTCTCAGTGATCTGCTCTCATCATGAGCTACAATCAAGATGTAAAATTATATCACCATCCTACCAATGGTGTAGCACCACCGAAATCCAAGGCGTCTCATGATTCCTTGATCGATGACCAACAACTCTCCAAATGGTAGAGAAATGGTCAATCCATGTGATAAGAGTATACAAAACTCTACTATTCTTATCCAAAAATATCCAAAGAATATGTCTAATTTCATTCATTCAAATACTAAAAAATCCACCATAAGGGACATGATGATCCAAAATTCAAAGGGTCACTCCACCTCTTGACTAAAAGTTTACCCACCAAGAGAGTATCTCCACAACTCTCATAGGCGTGCCGCAAATATCCTCCATCAACTATTGACATAAGGTTGAACACCCTGATCCAACATATAGACTTCAAGACTTTCAGTAAATGATCAGGTGATCAAGGTCTTGAGCTACTTATAGAGACAATGATAGTTGAATCGACTAAACATCGTCTTGCAACACATTATACTACGATTGCTCCTCCTGAGGTTCAGTAACCTCTAATGACGAGCAATGCCTGCAAGGGTAGAGGAGTTCTATCAAATGGCTAACCGGCATAACTGTCAATCAACGCTCTGCTCCTTGAAGTTCATCATTTGATATTTCCACTCGGTAACGGTGGAACTTCATAGGTGTTAATTGTTAGGACCAAAAGTAGCTAGAGGGGGGGGGGGGTGAATAGCTCGTCGCGTTCGCTCGGTGCTCGGCGTTGCTTGTTCCTTCAAAGATGTACAGTGGAAAATACAGAAACAAATACAACAACGCTAACACGGTTGGTTTACTTGGTATCCACCTCACAAGAGGTGACTAATCCAAGGATCCACACCAACACACACACCCTCCACTAAATAAAACTCTCCTTTATGGTAACTACCAAGGGCGGAGAAGCCCTACAAGACTCAATACAAGAAGAGAGGGAAAGGATACAAGAAATACAAGCTTACAAGCTTACAATGAGTATAAACCCTAACCCTAGCTTCTCTTCTTGGCTTTGATCCGCCTCTTGACTTGGAAAACTTCCAAGATCCTTCAAGAACTGGCGATCTGAGCTTTGTGAGCGCTGTAGAGGAGCTGGCGAAGATCTGAGATGATATCGTAGAAGAGATTGTCGCAGCCATCACACGCCTGCAGCTATAAACGACGCCAACGGTCGGATCCCGATCGATTCGAATGTTCCCAATCAATCGGGGAGGCTTTGGATCGATCCACGGATCGATCCAGAGCGCCTCTGTGCTCTGGGAAAACGCCTGGATCGATCCAGCGCTTATCGCGCGAAGCAGCCGCGTCCCAATCGATCCACTGATCGATTGGGACCTCTGGATCGATCCACGGATCGATCCAGAGGCTCTCTGTTCGCTTGGACTGACCCGCTGGGACAGGTCTGGATCGATCCACTGATCGATCCAGCACTTGATTTTTGTCCAAAACCAAGTCCCAAACCTCCCAAACCAACATCCGGTCAACCTTGACCTGTTGGTATGTCATGCCTAGCATCTAGTCACTCCCTTGACCTGCTAGGACTCCCTTACCAAGTGTCCGGTCAATCCCTTTGACCCACTTGGACTTTTCTCTGTGCCAAGTATCCGGTCAATCCCTTTGACCTACTTGGACTTTTCTTTCATGCCAAGTATCCAGTCAATCCTTTGACCTACTTGGACTTCCCAGCACCAGATGTCCGATCATCCTTGATCCATCTGGATTTTCCCTTGCCTGGCTTCACTCACCAGGACTTTCACCTAGCTTCACTCACTAGGGTTTTCCATCTGCCTAGCTTCACTCACTAGGACTTTCACCTGCCTAGCTTCACTCACTAGGACTTTCACCTGGCTTCACTCACCAGGATTTCCATCTGCCTAGCCTCACTCACTAGGACTTTCACCTGGCTTCACTCACCAGGATTTCCATCTGCCTAGCTTCACTCACTAGGACTTTCACCTGGCTTCACTCACCAGGATTTCCATCTGCCTAGCTTCACTCACTAGGACTTCCTTCTGCCTGGCTTCACTCACCAGGACTTTTCTTCTGCCTGGCTTCACTCACCAGGACTTTCATACTGCCTAGCTTCACTCACTAGGTCTTTCATTTTGCCTAACATCCCAGTTAGGACTTCCCAGTCAAGTATCCAGTCAACCTTGACCTACTTGACTCTTCTTCAATCAATATCTTATTGTCAAACATCTAAACTCAAACCAAGACTCAGCTTGGTTACCCAGGTCAACCTTGACTTGAGGGATATTGCACCAACATTAATCAACTAACCCCACCTTTGTATCACTGCGGTCCTAAACCCCTAAGTAACATCGAGGATATCCGCAATCGGTCCATGAGTCAGGATCCTCCATGGAATAGCTTTAGGAGAATCGACTGATCATCGCCTTATAAACCATTACACTACTAAAAGAGGCAGTAAAGTACTCTCTTAAACACCTTAAATATTCACCAAGGTATGTTTTGTTCCCAAAATTCATCTTCTGCATCTTCCTTCACGTGGTGCCTGGTCACGTAAAGGATACGCAACTAACATCATATTTTCTTCACCAGTACCAATCACATATCTAAATTTACTTACCAAGTTATACAACGAAATAACGGTTATATCTCGTAAGTGTTAAGCAGTTAGCTCTACACTTTTCCACATCGGTGGAGTCATCCAACTGAATGTACCTTCTAGGTTACTCAACCAGGTACATACAATCCATGGTCAAAGTCCCATCAAATAGGATATATCGATCCTTTACAGACTAGTCAAGCCAACAATGATATGTGACTAATTTAGTCCATTCTAGGTCTGTAAAATCATATACTCATACGTGCCTTCTAGGTTATCTAACCAAACTCAAACAACCCAAATGTCAGAATCTTCATGAAATAGTGTAATTCAATCCCCTACTGACCGAACTAATAAAAGTAGTAAGTACTCTACTAAGTACACCGACAAGAATGGATCAATCTTCTCCTGACCAAGTCAACAAAGGTAAATCGGTCCTCTACTAACCGAAACAACAAGAATAAATCGATCCTCTACGGTCCATTCTAGGTCTGTAAAAATCATATACTCATACATGTCTTCAAGGTTATCTAACCAGACTCAAACAACCCGAAGGTCAGAATCTTCATGAAATAGTGTAATTCGACCCCTTCTGACCGAACTAATAAAAGTAGTCAGTACTCTACTAAGTACACCGACAAGAATGGATCAATCTTCTCCTGACCAAGTCAACAAAGGTAAATCGGTCCTCTAATAACCGAAACAACAAGAATAAATCGATCCTCTACAGACCAAATCAACTAGAGTAATCAATACTCTACTAAGCAAGTCAACAATGATACCTTGATAACCATGATTTTACTATACTATTCTCATTCATATAATCATGGTTTGATGTAGTTTTCATATATATAACCCATATTTACATTACATTTTTATATATTGTATCAATTTTGGACTAAATTGCAAATTATGTTATTATGGCTTAATTTGATGCTAATATTTGATCCTTATTTTGTAGGCATCAAAAGGGTCATGGACCCAATCAGATCAGGCTGCATTTGGGCTCAAATCAAGGGCTAATCAAGTCGATCAAGCCTCGGAGCATTATAGGCCGTTCATCCAAGATTGAGCAGATCTGAGCCATCCGTTGAAGATATAGCCGATCCAACTTAATGGGGGAGCAGATCTGAGCTATTTATGAAGATCCAGAAGTTTTGATCATATCTGAGTTCATCCAGCCATTGATCCAGCTAGATTAATCTGGACCGTTCATTGAAGACTGGTCGGATCTGGACCATCCAGTGATGATCTGATCGATCCGACCTACAGGAGAGTAGATCCAGACCCTAGATCAACATCACTACCTTCAGATCATATTTTGGATGACTTTTCACAGTTGATTTAGCCCGGAATCATCTCAGCCGTCCGATCAGATCCAGATCTGATTTAAATCTGAGAAGCTACAGTGCATAAGACGGGCTGGGCTTCGCGATTCTTGCTACAGTGCCGTCTTCTTCTTCGCGCGACGCCGATGCTCCCGTTCCTTAATTCCAGATCTGAGAGCTGGCTTCTTCACCGACGACGATATCCGAGCTTCCGGCGTCCAACTTCCGTTGATCAGAGAGCTTGAGGGAGGTTTCCAGATGGCGTTTTGGGTTCTGCTTCATCGCCGCATACCCGGTTGAGGAGGTCTCCCGATCGGCGTTATTCGCTTCCACCAGAGCTTGAAGAGAGGTTTCTCAGATGCTTCTGGACGATTTCCGATCTACATTCCGCAGCAACCTTGGGTCGAATTGGCCGTTCGATCTAGATTGCAATTTACCAGAACCTGAGCTTTGTTCTTCGGTTGATGGGATTACCAGATGAATGTGAGCTCAAATGGAGGTTTCCAAGAGCTGTGAGCATCCCTTGGTAATAGAAGGCAGCTTAGGGATTGTTGTTGAATGCTTATAGGGGTCCCGAGAGCATTTCTGTTTGTGTTACAGCAGATTGGAGAAGTTTGGGCTTGGATCCGGTTTGAGGAATGCTTAGGGTTTAGATTTCTTTGTTTTAGTATTTGAATTGTGTTTGAATTGCTCAGATCATCAGATCTGATAATTTCTTTACCATTTCTTCCTTGTTTCAGTTTACTGCAATTCCATTTCTATTTTTCTTGCTGCAATCCTAGTCCTGTTTAACTTCTAACTGAGTTTGCAATCTGACTTTTGATTTGAATTTGGTATTTCTGTGTTTAGTTTTTAGTCTTCAATTCAGAAAATCTTTGTTCTATGTTTGGATTTGTTGTGATAGTGATTGAGTTAAAATGATGAAAGAACCACTTAGTCTTAACATTGATACCTCTGTTAACCTTCTTGATTGAGGTTGTGAATTGAAGTTTTGCTAATTAATGGATTAGTTCCAATGATGCAAATTTGAGGAGTGAATGAATTATTGATCTATGAGTGTGATTTGGAGTTGAATGTTAGCTCGATTCATGCAAGAATTGTTTGGTTTCAAGCTTTAAATGTTGATTTCTTATTTCAGTTATTGTATCTTAAGTTCTGTGATTGTTAATTGGATATATGGTGATTGATTCATTTGACTAAATGATGTGTTAAATCTGAATTTAATTGTGGCCTATTTGATGAGGAGGAAATGGATCATGTTTAGATGAGAATGAATTCTCTTTGATGCTATTCTTGACCTAGTTGGAATTAGATTTTGATTGGAACCAATTCTAGAATTCATACACACTTACTAGTGCTCTTTGGAAAAATACGACTTGAGACTCCTTACTACGACATGTGTTTCATTTAGTTTAGTTGAGTTCCAATCTTTATTAATTTGGTGAGCCTTGTGACATGCAAAAAGGCCGACACCAAATCTTGGCGCCGTTGCCGGGGAGCAACTAACTAGTAGTGTGTGTTTATTTTAGATTGATCATTGAGTGAGTTTATTTTGTTAACATCTTGATTGATTTGATTGCTTATTTCTCTTTGTAATTTCATGTTGGTTTGTTCTTGAATTATTAAGTGCTTTTACTGTTCATGTTTTCATGAGATTGAAACTTTATGCTTTAGAATCTTCTAATTTTGTTTGCTAGTGTTGTAGTGAAGAACAGGAGATTTCTTTAGCATGGATCCATATTTTCAGAATTTTGGAGGTGGAATGGAGAATCAGTGCTTTCAACCTGAGTATCAGTTTTACCCAAGCATGGATCAACGAAATAGGTATGAGTCATTTTCAAATGGTTTTAATGCTAATTGGGTGGATAATTCATGTTTCAGGTATGAAAGTGCACGAGGACAATTTATTGAGCCATATCCAGCTTACCAGAGTTCATATGGGTTCCAAGAAGTTTCAACAAATTTTATGCCACAATCTTTTCAACAGAATGACCCTCAGATGGATGAATCAACATGGAAACTCAGGGAGATGATGCAACAAATGATCGAACATCAAGAGCAACAATTTTCAAGGATTCAAAACATACAGATTCAATTAGATCAAATTACATCATCTATTAATCAGCCGCAAGCACAAAACCCCAGTGAAGAGATGGAAAGTAGCGATTCTGTCAGGCCTGACCCTACTCCCATTACTTCACATGATTTTTCTAGTAATTTTTGTGATGATTATGTCATTATGCAAATTTCTGATCCTAATGATTTTGTTGTTGAAGATGTTGTTAGTGATTCAGGTTCTGAACATATTTTTGAAGATGATTTAAGTGTAGGGGATTGCTTACTGGAAGCATTACCTCAAGAATCACCAAGAACTGAAGATGTTAGTGTAGGGACTTGTGCTATGGAGCCAAGCACCCAAGGATCACCACATGAGGTTGTACAATCACCAGAACAAGAACTTGAGCATTTACATGATGAGATGGAGGTAACAGTCACCACTCCAGGTACCATTCAAAACGACAAGGTGAGTATTTTTTGTGATTCATCGGAAAATTCAATAGAGGTACCATTTGTTGATTTCATTAGTTGTGATTCATTCCTTGCTAAATTTTCTACCCACACTAATATTCTCTTATTTTCTTACCCCACATGTGTGTGGGAGGTGTTGTCTTTTAATGATGTTGTAGGAGAATACAAGCTCCCGGAGTGGATGCTTGAACTGAACCGCCTCCGTCTTCCAGAAAGAATGTGCAATGGAAAAATGATCAATAAAAAGGATTTGACTACAACCAAGGATACTCCACTACAGGGGTGGCTTCTTTTGCTTAATCTTCTTCGACCACCGGAATCTAGGGGAGTTGGTTCTAATTTTACTTTCTTTTGCATTTTAATTCATGCTTAGTTAATAAATTCTTGCTTTATACGTTCCTCTAGTTTTATACTTAGCAATTGCATTTTATTTCCATATTTTGCATTTTGTTTAATACATAGCATTTTATTTTGAATAAATCCTCCATGGAATTTTCTAGTAATATTTTTAAGATGGTAAAAGCTTCTTAAATTTGATCATCAATTTAGATCATGTGACATGATTGGATGTTTTTCTTACATGATATTGGTTAAAATGGTAGTGGAGTCCAATTTGATTGATTAAGCTTGTTTGCATAAAAAAATACCTAGAGAGGACCACTTTAAGCCTATACGCTATTTTATTTTTGTGTGGCATGCAGTCATAGCAATTAAAACTCTAGAACTTGCTTTGCTTCTTTTCAAAGTCACAATAACATTTGTATGCATGGAGATGAAGGATTTTGTTATTCTTGTGCCATCCTAATTTCTAATTTCTTTCCCACAATTTTCTTAAAATAATTTCATCAAGCATTCTAATTCTTAATCACTTTGTTATGCCTTCATTTTATTGGGAGTTTTGGTTGAATTCTTGATGAGTTAGATTATGCAAGATGACAAAGTTTAAGTGTGGGGGAGATGTATAGAGCTTTTGAATGCTTGGATTCATTTGTTAATGAACGGGATTCAAAATCAAGCCAATGATGGAGTTTCCACTGTTTTGAAGAAGAAAATGCTGAAATATTGTCATGAATGAAGTGCTCTTAAGATTGTATGCTAAATGTATCATTATCTTGAGTTTTGTCATGTCAAGAGCGAGCTATAATTGATTTGGATTTTGAGATTTGAAACTATGATGAGACATTCAAACTCTAGGAGACAATTGTTGGAAGAAGAAGTTGATGTGTTGGATCCTGTAGAAATGAGAATGAAACTGGAATTTGCACGTGCTGCATTGTTTTTAGCAGTCATTTAAGGAGTGACATGTGGAATGCTAAAGTTAAAAAAAAAAAATCTACTGTGAATTTCTGGAAGTTGGATTGCTTAACAAGGCTGGATCTGGACATTTGAAGTTCTGCAATAATTCCGCAGGAACAGAAGTGAAAGAGAGTGCAGAATTTTACAGAAAAAGGAATGTAGCATTTCTGTAATGAGATGATTTCTGAAACAGAACTGGATCTGTTGAAGGAAAACTGATTAATGAAGCCTGATTTGTGCCAACTTTTCAATCCAGTTCTGATCTGGTGCAAGGAAGATGTCGCTGTTCTGAATTCTGCAGAAATAGACACTGAAATTATAGAGTAATGGAAGACTGAAGGAATGATAATGGATATGATTGCATATTAACATTGCTGGTGTCTGCAAGGTTATGAAATTTGATGAATAAGAAGTTGATTGAGAAGAACAGAAATTTACAGATTTTGAGCTGGAAATCAGGTACAGTTTTTTTTAGACTATGAGAAGCTCAAATTAAAGTTCTGTAGTTGCTGAAACAAATGGTATTCTTGCTTCCATGACTTCTCATAACTCTATATCAGAATTTCGGAGCTAAGAAGTACTGAAATAATGCAAGAAAATTCAGTAACAGAACTGAAACAGTGTGGGCTTGTAGCTACTGGAATCTGACATTGGGAAGTAGGATTCGAAATTCATTTGGTAGGTATCATTCTACTCATGTAGCACTTCAAGATGTTATCATAAATTCTGTAAATGAAGAATGGGAAGGGCAGTACTTGATACTCGAAACAGAGAGGTGAAAGCTGGAAAACAGAAATGAACCTGCTGGAAGAGAACACTTACATTTTGAAGAAAACCTGAAGTGATACATTAATATGAGCTGATTTCTTCATGCCTTCAATGGAATTACATTGAATTTAATTGCTGAAACTCAGTTTCAGAATCTGATGTCAGAAATGAAAGAGGGCAGAAGCTAGGAAATGCAGGAAGAAAATCTATAGGAATGAAATTCTGTATTTTCAGAAATGAAGCATGGCTGAATTTGGATTTTGATGCTGTATTTCCAAGCAACCTAAATTGTTCAGTAATCAGTGTTACTTTTGAATCTGTTGGAATGGCAGAACTTCTATCTGAAATGTTGTTGTTGATGTACAAATGGAGTATCAAGAATTCAAAAATGACATCAAGTAAGGGAGTTATTCTGTAGAGCCAGATCAGTAATATATAGTGTTGGAAATCAGAATTCGTAATCTGCAGTTTCTGGAATTAAATTCTGAAGCTTAGTCTGAACTGAAGTCTGTTGCTTCTGGGCATAGATTCTGTTTGGGTTTGAAATCACACAAAGGGTTGCTGCTGGAGTCAATCTTTTGAGGAATGAAGTAACTGGATAAAGAGTTATGCAGCAAATCAATGAGAAAGTCAAACTTCTGGAATTGGAAAGAATAAGCTGTAGTCGAATTTGCTGTCTCAAGCTAGTTATGATTTGAACTTGAATTCCTGCATTACATAGCAATTTTTGTTGTTGTATAATTTTGAAAATTCCAGAACATGCCAAGTCTTTATATAGTTTTGTTTATAAATGAAGTTTTTATCCTAATGGTAAATTGTTGTTCTTTGCTTACTGAGTTCTATATTATTCAAGAGCTGCTAAACGCATGATCTGAACTCTGAAACTGAAGAAGAGGTTCTGGAATTCTGAGAGTGACAGTTGGTGAATGCAGAACTTTGATTTTCGGAGCTAAGTTGTGACATAAATTTTGCTTTGATTCTTACATATGTGCAGTGATTTTAGAATCCAAGCATATTGAGCAAACTAATTGAATTAACAGTTCTGGATTTAAGAAACAGAATTCTGAGATTCTGCAATGCAAGTTCTGGATACTGAATTAAGAGATGCTGATGACATTGATTTCAAGATTTCAATTCAGTTGAACAACAGATTAAGTTTCAACAGATTTCAGATTTCTGAAACTATGATGTATCAACTTGGATTGGATTGAGTTAATTTGGAAATGAATTGTTAGACTAATATTGAATGTATTCTTTGATAGACAGAATTCTATATGATTTAAGTTGAAGTTATCTTTAAATTGCAGTTCTGAAACAGTGTGATTTCTGCACAATTTGGGGAATGCAAATTGCTGAAATTGCTGAAATCTGGACAGTTTGCTTATTAAATGAAGGATCAAACTGGGAATTTTGTAACTCTGTAAATTGAATTGGATTTAAACAAGAGCTAAGTTGTGACAATTTTTCTGGTAAGCAATTTTCAGAAATGAAGTTTGTGATGAATTTTGGGAAGTTGCTGGATTGGAACTAAGTTTCGGATTGATAAATTAGAATGAAATGGTGGATGCTATTTGAGGAAGTAAATGGAACCACCAAGGAATTGAACAATTATCACTGGTCCTATTCATTTAGAATGTTCTCTCCTATAAACTCTTGAATGAAATGGCACCTTTAAAGTTGATACACTGAACTTAAGAATTAGCTACCAAGCTACAATTCTTGAAACTTGAAGCTGATTTTTGTTAATAAATTTTGTTGGTGAACAATGAATCAGTGATTTCTTTAGAATTTGTTGTACTCTTTTAACCATGCAACGATGTGCCACTGCTGAGGAAGAATCCAGATATCTGAATATCAGTTTTATGCTAAATTAGATGCAGAGAAATTGCTACTGATGTGAAGATGTTTGTGCCAAGCTTTCTTTTGCAAACTTAAGGACAGTAAAAGCTTAAGTGAGCAGGATTCTGAAATTTAGTTGAGTAAAGATACAGGAAATGCAGATTTCTGCAATTTGGCATTTTTGTAGGATTTTGGGAATTGAGTACTACCTTGATAAGTTATGCATGAAAATTCTGTGCACTAAGGAATGCAGAAAAGCAAACCTGCATTTCTGATTTTTTTTTTGCAATGGCAGAATCAGTGAATTCCTGTATTTCATATCCAGTTGATAAGTGAATTTTTGGTGATTTGAGCCAGAATTTCCTTGCTTTCCAAATTTTGACACTGAAGATTGAAGTAACAATGTTTCTAATTGTTCAAGTGTTCTTCAGATTTAAGTTTGAATTGACAGTAAATTCTGAAATCTGAAAATTGCAATTAAATTAATTGCTGGAATTCTGTGCAAGCTGCAGAAAAAAAAATCAGAAGAATAAAGAAGACAGAAATAGATTCCAAGTGTGAAGTGATATTCATTCAAGGATTATAATTTAAGCTTTACAATGGAACAAATGGGAACTAAGAGGATGACTACTGAAATGACAGAAATTGGCAGAGAAACAGCAACCTGGAAATGTCGATTCTGTAGGAATGAAGCTGACATTTTTGTGCCAATTTGTGAAGGGCTGAGGTTACTGATTCCCAGGGTTTGCTGGACAAATGAATCAATTTAGTTGTTTGTCATTTTCATACAAGAGTATAAATCGAAGCTGCAGATTTTGGAAAGAGCAGGATGTTAGGTTACTCTTCTCGGTTCCTTGTGTGCAAACTCTGAAAATTTTCAGAAACTCCTTAATTCTTTGAGCTAGAGACTAAATTTGTTGTGCAGGAGCTGATGTATGATGTTTTGAATTGTCCGAGATGGCCAAAGTTTAAATGTGGGGGAGGGAGCTCTTCTCCATAAGGGGATGTGAGATTGTTTTTGTTTCAAAATGCTAGAATTGAAGTGGAAAACAGAAATTTTTTTTGAAAAATGGCACATCAAGAATGTATCAAAGGTGAAGAAAGAGTATCAAGATTCTTTGTTGGTCATCAAATTGAAGGGGAGGTTAGCTTGATATTTTGAATTGGTAACAACAAATGGTATTCATCTCTTTTTACATCAAAATGGTCAACTCATCAAGTATATTCCTCCAATACTCTTATCTTCTCATTTTCTCCATTAAATTATTTTCTTTTGCCTATTTCATCCATTTTCATTGTTCTTTTTGTTTCCATTTCAATTCTTGTTGATAAAATCCTTTTGATTCATGTATGTTATGTTTTATGGTGGTGGAGAATTAGAAACTAAGCAAGCTTATGGTAGTGAAATGTTGTGAGTGACATTGAGTGAGCTCCACTAATATGCATTTTTGAGTGCGAGGGCTAGAATAGGTGAATACCTTGTGAGATTGCAACTTGCTTAATTTTTCAATTGGATTGAAACTACCGTACCTACTGATTATTGTTTGGATTGTATTCATGATTATTGTGATCTTTAATATGGTCTTAGTTAAATTCTTTTTACTATCTTTTAGGTATTGCTAGGGAATTTTCTATGGAGATGATTTTTAGTTTTCTTTACTTTCACGGGACGTTCAAGAGTAAGTGTGGGGGAATTTGATAACCATGATTTTACTATACTATTCTCATTCATATAATCATGGTTTGATGTAGTTTTCATATATATAACCCATATTTACATTACATTTTTATACATTGTATCAATTTTGGACTAAATTACAAATTATGTTATTATGGCTTAATTTGATACTAATATTTGATCCTTATTTTGTAGGCATCAAAAGGGTCATGGACCCGATCAGATCAGGCTGCATTTGGGCTCAAATCAAGGGCTAATCAAGTCGATCAAGCCTCGGAGCATTATAGGCCGTTCATCCAAGATTGAGCAGATCTGAGCCATCCGTTGAAGATATGGCCGATCCAACTTAATGGGGAAGCAGATCTGAGCTATTTATGAAGATCCAGAAGTTTTGATCCAGATCTGAGTTCATCCAGCCATTGATCCAGCCGGATTAATCTGGACCGTTCATTGAAGACTGGTCGGATCTGGACCATCCAGTGATGATCTGATCGATCCGACCTACAGGAGAGTAGATCCAGACCCTAGATCAACATCAGTACCTTCAGATCATATTTTGGATGACTTTTCACAGTTGATTTAGCCCGGAATCATCTATCTCAGCCGTCCGATCAGATCCAGATCTGATTTAAATCTGAGAAGCTACAGTGCAGAAGACGGGCTGGGCTTCGCGATTCTTGCTACAGTGCCATCTTCTTCTTCGCGCGACGCCGATGCTCCCGTTCCTTAATTCCAGATCTGAGAGCTGGCTTCTTCACCGACGACGATATCCGAGCTTCCGGCGTCCAACTTCCGTTGATCAGAGAGCTTGAGGGAGGTTTCCAGATGGCGTTTTGGGTTCTGCTTCATCGCCGCATACCCGGTTGAGGAGGTCTCCCGATCAGCGTTATTCGCTTCCACCAGAGCTTGAAGAGAGGTTTCTCAGATGCTTCTGGACGATTTCCGATCTACATTCCGCAGCAACCTTGGGTCGAATTGGCCGTTCGATCTAGATTGCAATTTACCAAAACATGAGCTTTGTTCTTCGGTTGATGGGATTACCAGTTGAATGTGAGCTCAAATGGAGGTTTCCAAGAGCTGTGAGCATCCCTTGGTAATAGAAGGCAGCTTAGGGATTGTTGTTGAATGCTTATAGGGGTTCCGAGAACATTTCTGTTTGTGTTACCGCAGATTGGAGAAGTTTGGGCTTGGATCCGGTTTGAGGAATGCTTAGGGTTTAGATTTCTTTGTTTTAGTATTTGAATTGTGTTTGAATTGCTCAGATCATCAAATCTGATAGTTTCTTTACCATTTCTTCCTTGTTTCAGTTTACTGCAATTCCATTTCTATTTTTCTTGCTGCAATCCTAGTCCTGTTTAACTTCTAACTGAGTTTGCAATCTGACTTTTGATTTGAATTTGGTATTTCTGTGTTTAGTTTTTAGTCTTCAATTCAGAAAATCTTTGTTCTATGTTTGGATTTGTTGTGATAGTGATTGAGTTAAAATGATGAAAGAACCACTTAGTCTTAACATTGATACCTCTGTTAACCTTCTTGATTGAGGTTGTGAATTGAAGTTTTGCTAATTAATGGATTAGTTTCAATGATGCAAATTTGAGGAGTGAATGAATTATTGATCTATGAGTGTGATTCGGAGTTGAATGTTAGCTCGATTCATGCAAGAATTGTTTGTTTTCAAGCTTTAAATGTTGATTTCTTATTTCAGTTATTGTATCTTAAGTTCTGTGATTGTTAATTGGATATATGGTGATTGATTCATTTGACTAAATGATGTGTTAAATCTGAATTTAATTGTGGCCTATTTGATGAGGAGGAAATGGATCATGTTTAGATGAGAATGAATTCTCTTTGATGCTATTCTTGACCTAGTTGGAATTAGATTTTGATTGGAACCAATTCTAGAATTCATACACACTTACTAGTGCTCTTTGGAAAAATACGACTTGAGACTCCTTACTACGACACGTGTTTCATTTAGTTTACTTGAGTTCCAATCTTTATTAATTTGGTGATCCTTGTGACATGCAAAAAGGCCGACACCATACATCGGTCCTCTACTAACTAGAACAACATGATTTTTAGCAGATACTATCCACTACCAAACTAGTGTTAACAGAAGCTACTAATACTGCTGGTATGGTAAAAGAAATCCCATGAGACTGTAATCCTTGATCTCTAGTAGGGTCAACCGTGATTAGTGATTAACCCAACACATGTGATGTATGCTACAAACAACTATACAGGTACTAACAAATGAGTACTAATACATGACATAACTATCAGAACAACTATGCATGTACTAACAGAAATATATAATAACAGTAAACTAACATACCTCCTATAGCTTGGAGATTCCTCTCGTTGCCTGGTCCCAAAATTTGAAAAGTCACATCGAAAACCAAATCATGAAAATCCAAAACATAGAAAATAGGTCTCGTAAATATGTGGCTCTGATACCAATAAATTGTCACGCCCCCAGAGGAGTCCCTACCGACAAAATTTCAGCAACGTCTCCCCTGTACCGGTGACAATATGAAGCATAAGTACATATACCCATAGACATACTCATCAGCAGTATACAACAGCCCACACGGTTGGATAAATAATACATCCACGCAGTTTTAATAGCAGCCCACACGGCTGAAACATAACACAGTGGAAATCACAAGATAAGAAACATAAAACAACAGAACAACTAAATGCGAGTCGGCTCGACTTGACACAATAATAACAAACCAAATACAAGATACCACAAACGATACTCCAAATAACAGAATATACAAATACAAGAATAAGTACAAACCAAACTACAAATAGCATAAGGAATACCAAAATCATAAGATCATCCTCGAATGTGATGTGAGGTTGGCGGACAGGATCTCCAGGCGACTTCATAAATCCTTTACCTGCTACCTGACAAAATTACCAATTTACGGGATGGTGTGTATAAAGACTCAGCGGGTAATAGACAGATAGTGCATGAGTATAGTAAAGAACTAGAGATACAAAGGTATACAATCTCGTAGGGAATATAACAGATACTAAAGTGATATCATAGTAAATGTCCATACCTGAAACCATATCCTAGGCTAGTATAGAAGGTCAGGAGTAGCAAAGTCCTGCTACAGTATAGCTCATAACTACATGGTATCATGTGAGGTATATACATGCCAACTGTAAGTAAGCCAGTGTCTAAACACATATCTCAGGTATATATCTCAACCTACGTAAGCATATCAGTATACATAAACAACAACAGCATAAGCTAACAAGCAGCAGCATAAATAAACAACAGTAACAACAAGTATAATAATAGCAGCGTATGCACGGATGATCATCCCGTCCACCTCTCTGCACCACCACCCATGTATGGTCGAGAGGCCGAAACAATGACAGATTGTACACCACTCCAGCTACCACTACTCTCGAGTGACCGAGGGGGCAGTTGTATAGTAGCTGAATAGCTGCATCTGCGACGGGGGTCCCTGCTGCCCGCGACTCCTGCTATTACTACCCATGAGTGTTCGAGTGGGGGGCACGACAGGACAAGCGGCCGCTCCAACTACCACTACCCATGAGTGGTTGAGCGTGCGGCCCTAGCCAACGACCGTCTTAACCACAAGGGAGCCATCGTCGCCGGCAATGCATGCAATGACAAGATGTGAATAATGCAACAATCATCATATATATATAACAGAAACCAGGTATGCTACATGAAGTTGCATGCTCAATACGAAGCATAAATAAATAATAGCCAAACATGTAAACATGGTATCTGGTATCTATATATATCCAATGTCTAGTATCTAGTATCTGGTGTCTGGTATCTACTAAATATCAGAGATAACAACGAGAGACTGTATAGATACCGATATGAGTAGCACAAAGATAGAGTGGAAGTATCAAACGTGGGAAAAATATGAGTGGAGTCAAGATAAATACAGGAACTATCCGAAGGTATAGCTCATGCACTAAGAGCAATGTACTAAAGAGATAAAGCAAGAAGTACTCGCCTTTAACTGTAGATCGTGTCAACCGTCTTCAACAAATCCAGAAGATCACATCCAACTCGAATCCTACAAATACAAGATACGCGACAAAACTAAGGATCTATAGTCAATGTGTCAACTATCAACCAACCTAAACTGATTCAAACTCTTCCTTCACATACTTCAATTTAATTAAAGAAAGGCATGGACTAACAATCCAACTTATCCAGTCCAATTTAATTCCATCAACAACTAAACATCATGAATCGAGCATGCATAATTCTTCCACATAATCAATTTCTAACTACCGAGGGAGAATCGTAAGAAAAAGGCTCGGGAGGAAATGAGAGCTCTGGCGATCCGGAGCTAGGGCATGACTGGCCGACCCTGAAGTTGCGGGGTCGACCGATGCTATGGGCTTAACCGCCGACGGGTGGCATAGCGTCGAGCGGCGACGAAGGAGCGGTGCGACGGGAGAGGGATGGGTTCGGCGACAAGAATCGGGGATGAGAGTAAAGAAATCGGGTTAGGGGATTATGTTCTTAGGTCTATTTCTATTGACACTTAAGTTGAGTCCAAATCAACTCCCAACTTAATGATTATTCTAAATAGGCTTCCTTACAGCCCAATAATGGATCCCCGTAAACATGTCACACAGTATCCATTTAAATCCCAGAAAATTTCCTAAATTTCAGAAAAATTCTAATAAGATTATTTTCCAAATAACCTTATTATTTAATTATTATTTTGGGCACCATATTTTACATCCCAAGTGACCATCGATCTTATTTATTCTCTTCGGTTGAGAGAGTTCTCCTAGCGAGATGCTTCCCAAGGCTACCGTCTCTCCATCTTCTTCTTCTCTCCGGTTGAGAGAGCCCTCCTCGTGTGCTGCTTCCAAGGCGACATCTCCCATCGATCTTCTTCTTCTCTGTACCTTCTCTGTGAGTTTCTCTGCCAAATTTCAAGTACCCATTGTCCATTGATCTTCTTCTTCTTGATAAGTTTCTTGCTCCTAAGTTTTTTAGTACCGCTTTTGTTCTCCGTCAATTTCAAAGTACCTGATATTCTACGCCGGTCAAAATGAGCTCTCCAGTCTTCACTTCTTTTCCTTCCCTTCAATTCATATTCAGCCATGGGGACATGGTTGACACACTGTTGATGATTCTGGGCTTCGTCGGCACCGTCGGCGATGGGTTAGCGATACCAACCTTTTTCATGTTCCCCTGTGTCATCTTCAACGACATGGGTCAAGGTTCCATTGAAGTGGTTAATGAGGTACAAATTATTCCTATTCATGTATGGTAGTAGTTTTTCATTGCTCTGTTCGGTTCTAAGCTGCTTTCTGTCCAGAACGTAATCTACTTAGTGTATCTGGCCGGCTGTAGCTTCTTAGCATCGTTCATGGGTAAGGTTTATTGATTTGAGAGAATTGATTATTCTATTTAATTTATTGTTGATTTTAATTGATTGGATCATTGGGCAGAGGGCTACTGTTGGTCGAGAACAGGGGAGCGGCAGGCGTCGCGGATGCAAGCACGGTAGATTACAGCGGTTCTCCATCAGGATGTTGAATATTTGACCTCAACGTCGGCACCAGCAGTGAAGTCATTACCAGCATCACTAGCAACAGCCTCGTCATACAAGACCGCCTAAGCGAGAAGGTGCCCAACTTCATAATGAACTACGCCACCTTCGTCGGATGCTACGCAGGAGGGTTTTCCATGATGTGGCGGCTGGCGCTGGTGGGATCGCCTACAGCGATGCTACTCGTCATCCCCAGCATCATGCATGGTCGCATCCTAATTGAGCTCGCTCAGAAGATGCGGAGGGAGTACCAGAAGGCTGGCACGGTGGTGGAGCAGTGTGTTTCCTCCATCCGCACCGTTTACTCTTTTGTGGAGGAGGAGTGCACCATAGCCAAGTTTTCTGCCACGCTTGATGATTCCGTCAAGCTCGGTCTCCGCTAGGGCTTCGCAAAGGGATTGGCCGTCGGCAGCAATGGCATCATCTTTGCCATTATGGCCTTCTTTGTTTGGTTCGGCAGCCGCATGTATAACGGCGGCAAGGGTGGCACCGTCTTCGCCGTCAGCAACTCAATCATCTTCGACGGCTTGTAAATTCCCAATTTTCTTCTTCTTCCCTTCTCTCCTCTCCTCTAACAAAGTTTAAGTTTATTGGGACAGGGCACTCGGATCGGGGCTCTTCAATTTGAAGTATCTCTGAGGCGATCTCCGCCGGTGAACGCATCTTGGAGGTGATCCGGCGAGTGCCAAAGATAGACTCTGGCAGCTCGAATGGAGAAGCTCTAGAGAACTTGTCCGGGGGCATGGAGTTCAGAAACGTGGAGTTCGCATACCCTTCCAGGACAACTACATATTTCGGACTTCAACCTCAATGTGCCAGCAGGGCGGAGTGTGGCATTAGTGGGAGGTAGCAGGTCAGGAAAGTCGACGGTGATTGCGCTGCTGGAGCGGTTCTACGACCTGCTCGCCGGCAAGATTCTGCTCGACGGGACAGACATCAAGAGGCTGCATAAGAATTCTCCAATTGACCTTATTGTGCTCAATCATGCTAAATTATAATGTCTTTGAACCTTTTCAAGTGGCTTCTCTGTAAATATTCTTGTTGTGATTGCAGAGGATTTGCCGATCTTGTCCAAGTATAAACCTATTTCTTCGATCAAGCTGAAGTATTCTATGGTCAGTTAGCACGTTTGGAACATTATTCTTATGAGTCTTGTATAGAATAATATTCCTCTATTTAGTCGCAATTATGTTTTTGAAATTTCGAGTTTGCTAGAATTTGTATTCATTCTTTGCTTACCAAGAATGGTTGTCTGGTTTGCCTAAATCGCTCAACTAACTTTGTGCTTGATTGATCAGGTCAGATGAATTGGGTGAGCCCGTGTGTTAGAAGGGCAGCTAGACTGGACGGGTTGGGCGAATCAATTGAGTTTGAAGAGCTAGTCTTATCGATTGGATTTAATGGGTGAATTTTATCAATAAGTATTTGTTAATCCTATGCAGGATTAATTTGGGGACAGAATCAGATAAGTCAATTAGATCTTTGAATAGTATAGTATGATCCTATAAAAAAAAATTTAATTTTAATTTAGTATATGATAGGATGATTAATTTGATTAATGCAAACTAAATTAATTTGATATTTAATTATTTTTTAAAATTAAATTAAATCACATTAATAATATTATTACTTATATTAATGACATTAATATATATTTTAATGGGATAATTAGATTAGGATTTGAGTAAGTTTATTTAAACTATTTTATTTGAATTAGAAGTTTATTTAAACTATTTTATTTAGACTATTTTATTTGCAGTTATTTAATTTTTATTTTATTCTAACTATTATTATTTTAAAAATAATAATAATACTATTTTTTATTTTTATTAGCATTCCTTTATTTTTATAATTTTATTTATCTTATTTTGTATTTATATTTTTATTAAAAATTAAATTAAAAACTATGGATAATTTTAAGAGATGATCCTGAGTTTATTGACATAAATTTTAAAAAAGTTTTTTTTTCGGATCATCAACTTTTGTATAAAATTATTTGATAAATAATTATGTTTTTTTTATTTATTCAGTTAAGTTTAAATAAAGAATTCTATTTTTTCCTTTAATTTAAAGTTAAAAAGGGAGGGGTATAATCGAAAATAAGCACATCCTTTTAAAAAATATAAAATTTTTCTTTTTTAAGTATTCAGAAATGTAGATAAATTATCTAAAATTTGAAGCTCGTCTAATTATGTTAAGTTGAAGAGTAATCAAATTACTCGATTTTTTTTTGAAAAAAACAAGTAAAACTTTTTATTAAAAATTAATTGATTTATTAAAAAATAGTTGTTAATTGTGCGGCTAGATTTCATGCAGCAAAGACAACAATCACCTAGGAGATCATAGGCATGATTTAATTTTATACTCGATAATTTTTTATATGTATTTTAAATAGAAAAAATATTTTAAAAAACATATGTAGCCTTCTTAAATACTAATGTTTTTTTTTTTAAAAATATGCATTTAGTTATATTTTTGAAATATAATTTATTTCCCATTTATACAAATCACCTTATTCTCTAACTCTTTACCCCCTCCACTTAAAATATTCTTAACGCACCCTCGCGTTGTTGCCCCTTGCACCTAGGGGTGGGCATAATTCGGTTCAAACCGGAAAAATCGACCGAACCGAAAATTTTCTTTTTTTTTTGTTCGGTTTTTTCGGTGTTTCGGCCGGTTTCGGTTTATGTTTTCTAAATTTCGGTTATACGGTTCGGTTTACGGTTTTGACTCCCAAAAAATCAAAAAAACCGAACCGACCGTATTATTCTTAAAATATTATTTTTATGGATATTGGATCATACAAGTGGATTAGTTTCTAATCATTTATAATATAATAGCATAATCAAATTATATATTTATATTTATTTATTGTTACCGGATAACAAAATTTTAGTATTACTTTAAATTCATAATTATTTTAATAAATTGATACTATTTCTTTGCCTCTAAACTAATATTTGTAGTAGCACAAAATCAATTTAATTCATTGTATAAACCGTATATAACCGACCGTATAAATCAGACCGTATTACAATAAAAACTGGACCGAACCATAATAAAATGGTTTGGTTTTGGATCAAAAATCTTTAAAACCGAAACCGAAAAAATAAAACCATAGTAGGGTAAAACCGGACCAAACCGGCCGATTCCCACCCCCACTTGCACCTGATTTTCTGTTCTGAGCTCGAGCTCGTCACATGAATATGTTGTGACTTCCATTTTTATATTTCACCGCGTCCTCCATTTCTCTTCCGCCTCCTCGTTGCTTCCCAAGCACAACCATCGATCTTCTTTTCTCGAGAGAGTTCTCCGAGCTGCTTCCCCAAGGCGGTCGACTGTCTCTCGATCATCTTCTTCCCTTCGGTTGAGAGAGTTCTCTGCTTCCCAAGGCGACTGTCTCTCGATCTTCTTCTTTCCTTCGGTTGAGAGAGTTCTCTGCTTCCCAAGGCGACCATCTCTCGATCTATAGCCTTCCTCGCGAGCTGCTGCGACATCTCCGTGAGTTTTTCTGATAAGTTTTTAGTATTCATTGTCCATTATCTTTTTCTCCGTGAGTTTCTCAGTACCGCTTTTGTTCTTGTCAGTTTCAGAGTACCTGTTGTTCTACGCCGGTCAAAATGAGCTCTCTAGTCTTCACTTCTTTTCTTTCCTTTCAGTCCATATTCAGTCATGGGGACATGGTTGACACGCTGTTGATGATTCTGGGATTCGTCGGCGCTGTTGGCGATGGGTTAGCAATACCAGCCTTTTTCATGTTCACCCGTGTCATCTTCAACGACATAGGTCAGGGTTCCATCGAAGCGGTTAACTAGGTACAAATTATTCCTATTCATGTCTGATAGTAGTTTTTCATTGCTCTTTGGTTCTAAGCTGCTTTCTATCCAGAACGTAATCTACTTGGTGTATCTGGCAGGCGGTAGCTTCTTAGCATCGTTCATGGGTAAGCTTTATTGATTTGATATAATTTATTTTATTTTATTTATTGTTGATTTTAATTGATTGGATCATTGGGCAGAGGGTTACTGTTGGTCGAGAACAGGGGAGCGGCAGGCGTCGCGGATGCAAGCGCAGTATCTTACGGCGGTTCTCCGGCAGGATGTTGAATATTTCGACCTGAACGCTGGCACCAGCAGTGAAGTCATTACCAGCATCACCAGTGACAGCCTCGTCATAGAAGACTGCCTAAGCAAGAAGGTGCCCAACTTCATAATGAACCGCGCCACTTTGGTCGGATGCTACGCGGGAGGATTTTCCATGATGTGGCGGCTGGCGCTGGTGGGATCGCCTACAGCGGTGCTGCTCGTCATCCCCGGCATCCTGTACGGCCACATCCTCATGGAGCTTGCTCGGAAGGTGCGGAGGGAGTACCAGAAGGCTGACACAGTCGTGGAGCAGTGTGTTTCCTCCATCAACACCGTTTACTCTTTTGTGGAGGAGGAGCGCACCATAGCCAAGTTTTCTGCCACGCTTGATGACTCCGTCAAGCTCGGTCTCCACCAGGGCCTCACGAAGGGACTGGCCGTCGGCAGCAATGGCATCATCTTTGCCATTATGGCCTTCTTGGTTTGGTTCGGCAGCCACATCATCATGTATAACGGCGGCAAGGGCGGCACCGTATTCGCTATCAGCAACTCAATTCATGAAAAATTGTATTTGTTTCTATCTTATATAAATTGTATTGTATTGTGTGAAACTTATTTATGCATAAACCTCATGAAGAATTATGACTCTTTATAATATTATATATAAAAAATACTAAAAAAGATTAACCGCCTAGCGGCCAAGGTGGCCGAGGTGATATGTGGTCACCACCCTACCACATACTGCCACTCTTCACAAATCTAAGGACAATATGTATGCAAGGGTGATGATAATTTGGGATTGTAAATGTAATAAGGTACGTGACCTTTTGGGTTTTATATATGCTCTCTAGATCCATAAAAAAAAGTTATTGCCAAAAGTTAATGATGGGAACAAAGGCGGAATTTATACATGGAAAGGCTGAGGGGAATGCTTGGAGTATAAAGATAATCTTATAGATGCAATCAAAGTTCTTTAGATACATTAAAAACCGCTCTGTTTTTTTTATCAATCATGTCCAATTTGATTTCTGATGATTTATGAAATTGTTTTAGTTGCCACTCTCTCTCTCTCTCTCTCTCTCTCTCTCTCTGAGTTACTATTCATCAAGTGAGAAGATAAAAATCCTTACTTGGATCAGCAGGGATTGCAACCCCTACTTCCTTTAGATAAAATTGATTTTGATGTAGTTGAGAATCCAACTAAACCCTATAACATTAATATAATCAATAATCTTATTTTATTCAGGACTTTTAATAATCTTAGTAAGCCTATGTTAGTATATATGATTTTATTAATGATCATTATTTTATTTATTAATTTTATTAATAAATATTTTTAGTGAATATAAATAATTTAAGAATAGCTGTAACATGAAAATTAATTAATATAATCCAGTATTATTAATTTGATAAATAAATGATTCTTATCCTACCAAGTGCCTTTGCTGCCCCTCTTCTTCTTTTCCATCTGCTCTCAGCTTAATCTTTTCCTTCCTCTTATCCTCCACTTCCTCTGTGTCAAGCAATACTGTTGGTAACACTGAAGTATCTGAGGGTACACCAGACTAGTCAATACTTTAATGTATCATTCTGGCTTGATACTATTATTGAAACATTCTGAGATCTTACAACTTTCTATTTGGCATATGGAATCATTTGGAAATGTAAAGAAATATACCCAATAGTTTCAACTTCAGAGGTAAGTGCTATCCTAATCAAAAAAATGATGCTGAAGTCGGCCAGTGTAAAATAATGTAAAGAAATATACCCTAAGTTAAGTTGCTATATGTTTTGGGGTCAGACTATACTTGGTATAGAGTGTATAGATTAGGCTCTATCCTTCAGTTTTATGCTTTGGGGGTAGGTAGCCTAAACAAAATTACTAATAGATTATTAGGGAGAGTGTTATTTTGTTCCAACTTCTAAGGCTTTTAATATCTTCAACTAGATAAAGAAAAGCCCCTCTTCTATCATTTATTCAACCTTTGTAAACCAATTGTTATAAATATCATTTTCAAATAAAGTAGTACAATATGAAATTGTTGTTAATGTTGATAGTGAATATTAAGCAATATTAGTGGAATATCTTTTGTAAGTGGATAGTAATTATCTGGAAAAGATTGTTTAGATATGTGAAAACTGTAACATATCCTCTCTAATGTTGATGCTGATGCTGCTGGAGAGGTAACATATCCTGATGCTGATGCTGATGCTGATGCTGATGTTGCTGCTGAGGTAACATATATATCCTCTCTAATACACGTCTTAATAAGCAATCAGAAGCACCAAATTATTAACATATATTGTATATAAGCACAGGTAGTTGAAGTTCTCACAGAATCAGTGACTTTAAAAGAAACACCTGTACCAACAAAAGTTGCAAGGCTTATGTTGGTGTCTGATATTCTCCATAACAGCAGCGCTCCAATTAAGAATGCTTCTGCATATCATACAAAATTTGAAGCTACCCTTCCTGATATAATTGAGAGCTTTACTGACTTATATCACAGTATTACTGGAAGAATCACTGCTGAAGCTTGAAGGTGATAAAATTTCTTTTAATCAAAACAATTAATCTATAATGTGGCTTTACATCTGCTTATCATGATGTTTTAGTTGCCCATGGATGCCTATGTGACATTAGTCTCTATACATGGTGTTACAGGTGCGAATAATTTAGCACAGTCGTAGGATTCAGCATACTCCATGGATTCAAGCCCTGGACAGTTAATAAAAACAAAAAAAAAAAATGTAACAAAGGGCCAGTGATAACTATGATTTTACTGTATTATTTTGATTCATATATGCATGATTTGATGTTGATTTCATATGTTTAAATACTGATTACATCACATTTTATGCATTGTCTTTATTTTTGGACTTAATTACAAATTATCTTATTTTTTGTATTATTTTATGCATTTTATGCATCTATTCGAACCAAAATTGGGCTCGAATCGGAGTTTAAACAAGAAGATCAAGCTTTGAGTCGATTTGGATCGTTCGTTGAAGATTGGAGAGATCTGAGCCATCCGTTGAGAATTTGGTCCATCCGACCTAATGAGGAGCAGATCTGAGCCATTGATGAAGATCCGGAAGTTTTGATTCAGATCTGAGTTCATCCATCCGTTGATCCAGCCAGAAACATTCTGGAGCGTTCATCGAAGATTGGACAGATCTGGACCATCCAGTTAAGATTTGGTCGATCCGACCTAAGGGAGAGTAGATCCAGACCCTAGATCAAGATCAGTAACTCCAGATCGGATTTTAGGCGACTTTTCACCGTTGATCAAGCTCCGAATCAATCACAGCCGTCCGTTCAGATTGAAACAGATGCAAAACAGAAGCTACAGTAGCTTCCCGGCTTCGTCGATCCTCCACAACACGCAGCTTCGTCCCGGTGCACGGCTTCTTCCGGATTTCGGCCCCTTTCCTTCTCTGATCAACTCTTTCAAGTTTCGACCTCGGTGGTGAGCATCTCGGCAGCTTCATTCTGATCATCTGGACCCGTCGTTGGGTGGTTCCTCTGGCGGAATTTCTCTCCCGGCCTTCTCTATTCCAGCGCCGATTTGGAGGTGGTCTTCCAATCGGTGACTCCGATTCCCATCAGAAACATTTGGAGGTGGTCTTCCGGTGTTCCAGAGCTCCATCCGACATCACACCACCATCCACAGCGTCATTCCAGATTCAGAGTTTGGAGGTTGCAGAAATCCAGATTTTCGGCCATTATTGGGTTTAGGGTTGTTTCCAGCGTGTCGGGGGTGGTCCGTAGGCACTGTTGAGCACTCCTTGAACTGAGACGCAGCTGAGATGCTTCACTGAGGTCCAGAGTTGGGTGTTCTTGACTTTGACATTCTTGTGTGACAGCAAGAATGTGAAGTTTGTATGGATTGGTTGTGAGTTGGATCGGTTAGGGTTTATTTCATTTTGTTACTGTTTTTTACAGCTTAGAACAGATTCATTTTAATGTTTGTTATGTTTTAGCAAGTAATCTAGCATTTCATTTCCTTGTTTAAGTTTAATTTTTGTTTAATTTGATGTTTGGTTAAGTGTTTAGTGTTTAAGTTCTAAGTTAGGGTTTACATCTTGATTAAGATCAGATTTAATTTGATATTTGCTATTTCAATCTTAGGTTAAGTGTGTGTTAATAATTTAATCACAACGTAGAGTGACAATGCGTTTGGGTTTGATTGTTGGCACACAAGTAGATTTCATTTATGCATTAGATTAATTTCTTTATTGCTGTGCTTCACTTTTGTTAGATTTAGATTCAAGTTTAAACCTCCATCTTTACATTAGAAATTCCAAAAATAGGAATAAAATACAATCCTAGATTACATCCTACCGTTGGTTCCTCGAGGTTCGATCCTGGGCTCGTTACTACAACATTATTGCAAAATTAAGGGGTTCAGTGAATATTCATTGTTAATTTGATTTACGAGTGTGACAAACATCGTTATCAAATTTTGGTGTCGTTGCCGGGGAAAACGTTAATATGCAATGTTTGGTAATTTTAGGATTGTTGTTTGATTGCTTTCATGATTATATATCCATGTGTTGATTTTATTTGTTCCTGAGTCTTCTGAATTTATTTGCTAGTTTTCAGTGTAAGAACAGGAAATTCTTTTTTACCATGGATTCATATTATTTAGCATTTTGAATATTGGAGTCAGAGTCATTATTATCAGCCTCAGACTGGGATTTATGCGCCTGAATATCAGTATGAGGATGCACAAGAACAAATTGAAGAATCAATATGGAGATTCAATGAAATTATGCAACAAATGAGTGAACATCAAGAGCAACAATTTGCAAGGATACAGAATATTCAGAGTCAGATCAGATTGCATCATCCATCAATCAGTTACAAATACAAAACGCCAGTGAAGAGGTGGATTATGGAGATCTTGTCAGGTCTGACCCTACTTCCATTTCTTTTCAAGATTTTTCTAGAATTATTTGTGATGATGATGTAGTTGTTCAAATTTTTGATTCTACTAACAATGTTGCTCTAGATGTTGTGAATGATGCAAGTATTGTTTTTGAAGATTTAAGTGTAGGGGAATGCTTACTGGAAGCATTACCTTAAGAATCACCAAGGATAGAGGATGTAAGTGTAGGGACTTGTGCTATGGAGCCAAGCACCCAAGAATCACTACATGAAGTTGTACGTTCATCAGAACAAGAGCTTGAGTCATTTCTTGATGAAAAGGAGGTAATAATCACCACTCCAGGTACCTTTCAACACGATAAGGTAAGTATTGTTTGTGATACATCAGAAAATTTCATAGAGGTACTATTTATTGATTTTATTAGATGTGATGCATTTCTTATATTCTACCCACACTAATATTCTCCTATTTTCTTTTAATCCCACATGCTTGTGGGAGGTGTTTTCTTTGATTGATGTTGTAGGAGAACATAAGCTTCCGGAGTGGGTGCTTAAACTGAACCGACTTAGACCTCCAGAAAGAATTTTGAAAGGAAAAATGAGTAATAAGAAGAATTTGAGTAGAACCATGATTACTCCACTTCCGGGGTGACTTGTATTGTTAGATCTTCTTCAACCACCGGGAATTAAAGGGGAGTTGGTTCTAATTTTGTTTTCTTTTGCATTTTAATTCATGCTTGGTTAATAAATTCGTTATACGTTTCTTTGGTTCTATACTTTGCATTTACACTTTGTTTTTACATTTTGCATTTTATTTCCACATTTGCTTCCATACTTTACATTTAGTTTGGTATCATAGCATTTTCATTTTTAATAAATTCTCCATAGAATTGTTTTAGTAATACTTTTAAGATGGTAAAAGTCTCTTAAATTTGATCATCAATTTTAGGTCATGTGACATGATTGGATGCTTTACTTACATGATATTGGTTTAAATGGTGGTGGATTCCTTTTTGATTAATCAAGCTTGATTGCATTACAATACCTAGAGAGGACCACTTAAAGCCTAAACTCTATTATTTTCTTTGTATGGCATGTACTCATAGTAATTGAACTCTAGAACTTGCTTAGTTTCTTTTCAAAGTCACAATTGCATATGTATGCATGGAAATAAAGGATATTTGTCATTCTTGTTCTATCATAATTTCTAATTCCTTTTCCCACAATCTTCTTGTAACATTCTCATCTAGCATTCTAATTCTTAATTCTCTTTGCTTGTCATATTTCTTTTATTTCGTTGAGAGTTTTGGATTAATTGCTTGATGAGTTAGCTTGACTAGATGAGCAAAGAATTAAGTGTGGGGGAGGATTTGCATGAAATCAAAGATCATAAAGGCTTTGGAGGGTTTAAGGAGTACTAAATTCTATTTTTAAAGCATAGTCTATTTTTGGGCTTGTTATAGTTTGAAGATTCTATTGCTACAATTTTGGATTTACTGGAGTTTCAATCAATAACCAATAGATTGGATTGAAGCTTGGTGTTGAGTAATACATGAACCTTAATCTTGAAAGAGAATTCAAGCTATTGTATCAAAATTGATGTGCTGATTTCAACAGTTGCGGAGACTTGGTTAGCTAATTGTTAGGAGGCTGCATGAATTTCCACTTATACTATATGGGTGCATTATGCTTCAATCAGATTATTCATGCTTTTCAGAATGGAAAGTTAAAGAAGTGCAGAAATAAAAGGGAAACAAATTCTGCTAGTGTGGCAATAGTGGAGTAGCAAATGGTATTCTTGCATAAATGACTTCTACAAATTTTGGTTCCAATTACTGAAAGATGAAACAGTGAATTCAGTGTGTATACCAATTTTATATCGAGCTCACACTACTGGTTCATTTATTTTCAGGAGCAGTGACAACAACATAACAGATCTGATTTCTGATATTGCTATTGCTGAGTTTGGTTTTGATTAGCATCTGTTGTGAATCAAAGGTAGACTTGACTTGCTGAGAATTCGTGATAAGAGTTTGGAAGTGTAGGAAAAACAAAAGTGTGGCAGTGAATCATGGATGCATGTTAATTTAATGGTGCTGATTTTTTGAATTGTCCAATTTCATTGTAGTGGAAGGAATCAGTAAAAAGAGGTGGAAGTTGTGCAACCATTGGAAGCAGAAATCAGATATCATTGGAAGCAGGAAGCAGGAAAGCAACGGAACAGAGACAGATAAAAAGAAGAGAACCTGCAGAATAATTATACAAACAGATGCAGAAATATGTAGAAATTTGTTTGGAAATACAAGATTTTGTGCCAAAAGTGTATCAAATATTAGGGACAACAATTAAACAAGTGAGAAATTTAAGTGAAGCTTTGCTAATTCAGACACAAATGGTATTCTTGTATTTCTATGTCTTCTACAAATTGAAGCAACATATTTCTAAAAAAATCTGCTGCTGAAAAGTGGAAATAGGAAGCTGAAGGTTAGGAATTTGTTGCTGGAAATGGAAATGAAAGTAATGTTTTCTGAATTACACAAAAAGAAACCATTTTTCAAGGAGCAGGAGTTAAATGCAATGAAGAAACAAGTTTTAGAGACTGTAATTGGGAGTTAAATGCAGAATCCAGTAAGGGCAACAAGAAACAAAACATAATTCTGTTTTAATTGTGTATCAAGTGTGTGCCAAAATTTTGTCAGCAAACTTCAAATCATTGAAGAACTTAAGTGAAGATCTTGTATTTCCAATAACAAATGGTGGTTAATTAGTGAAGAAGTCTCGAGCAACAGATTTAAGAAATGCAATTTGAATATTGGAATTGTAATGCTAAATCTAGAAGTGGTTGAAATGTCTAACTGAAGTAGTCAGTTCAGAAATGCAGAGAGGGATTTCTGGTTAGTTGAGCATTGATATGTTATGAATATTGGTAGTTTGTCCAAAATATCAAAATTTCAAGACATCAAAAGGTAGCAAATTGTGAACCAAAAGTCTGCACTAATTTACTGGATTAGTATTTCTTATACACTGGATTTTTAGAATTCTACACTGGAATTTAATTTCCAGTTTTCTGATTGAAGCTAAATTCTGAAATTACTGAGCTGAATTCATTACTTCACTGCACATCTCATAATTATGCAGAAACTTGATGATAATTATGCATTCCCTAATTTTTGAAACTGAAGATTCAGGAGTAGTTGGATTGCTAAATGAATCTTAGTATTTTCCATTCGGGGTGCAAAAGTAAGCTTCCATCTGCAACAAACTACAAGTGAGACCATGCCAATGAATTCAGGAAAATGAATCAGTAGGAAAAAGAACCTGAATTCATATTGCTGGAATTGATTTCTGAGCTGCTGAAACTTAAGCTTTAAATCTGAAATTCTGATTTTGAATTTTGAATTCTGAAATTGGATTGCTGGAATAGGAGCTGCAGTTTTCTTGTTTGTGTGTGCTAGTTTTTGTATGAAGATCCAAACTTTTGGTAGTTCTTGTTTGCTACTATGCTCCTTCCTTTGCCTTTTGTATTGTTTCTATAATTCTGTATAGCTTGAAGCTATTCTGAAACAGGGAGGGCAGTGGTAATAATCATAGAAAGCTTTGTGTTGTAGGTGGTTTCCTCCTAGCAACCTGTAATCATCTGCTGGTGTTTGCTTAATTCACTTAGTGGATGAAATTGCCATGAGATCGCACTAGGGTGATGCTTACATTTGGGTTGACTGTTTTCTGCAATTGCTGTTGCTAATTCAGAAGAAATGTAGAAACAATGAAATGAAGCAGAAAATCTTCAATTGTAGAAGCAGAAATGAATTGCTGAATCTGGGCAGTGCTGAATTTGGACAGTAGGCAAACTCTGAGAAATTGTGAGTGCAGATTTTCAGAATTGAATCATGAATCTGAATTCATGAGTTTAATCTCTTGCTACTTTGGTTGAATCCTGGTTAATTCTAAATAGATTGCACTTGAACTACAAATCCAGAAGCTATAGAGGAAAGGAAAGGGCAAGGTGTTGATGTCACTGTCGATTTCAGATGTTGCTGCTGTAAAACTTAATATGTATGGAAGAATCTAGCACGTCAGAAATGAACTGATCAGCCTAGTGCATGGTGCAAGGAAAAAAATTTCAGAATCAGCCTAGTTCAGTTGTTGTTTCTGTTTTCAGTCTGATTTTTGTTCTGAATTGCAGGACTGGAGGAGATTAGAAAAGGAAAAGAGTGATGAATTAAACCCATCAAGTTCTTGCTGTCTAAATTTTGATGTTTATCCAGCAAATGCAGATCTAAATGTCTGATACAGAATCCTGCCTTTATTTACGGCCCATTGTACACCTCAAGCAAATCAGATATAATTTCATGAGTTGCAGAATTGAAATTAAAAGTCTAGCAGATTCTTAAACTGTAGTTGAATCTGAATTCAGAATTGGTGTGATTTGTTTGAAACAAGTGTTGTGCCACTTATGGTTGATGTGTCTGGTCAGCTTGGTTTGGAGTTTAATATCCTGTTTATTTAGTGTTAAATGAGATTCTCGAATAGGCTTAACCTTACAAGTCTTATGCTGAAAGACTTTCAGATTGCTAATTCTGAAACTTTCTTTGGAAGCATTAACTCTGTGAAGTTGAATTCTGGATTCTAGATGCAGAAAAAAAAAAATCTGTTTGTCAATTAAATTCTGAAAATTCTCAGAGAAGTGCAAGATGGTGATAGGGAGAGTTGGTTGGAGAAGAGCTAAGTTTGGAATTGGCTAACTTCTGGATATTGAATTGTGAGAAGAAACGAAGCAGAAGAGAGAAAAAAAAACCCTGCAGAACATGAAGGAACTATAAATACTGCTCGTGCCAAATCTTCAAGCTTTTCCTGATCAGTAGCAAACTAAATTAAAGATGAACTCTTAATGATTTAATTTGAAACTCATTTGAAATTTGGATTTCTGGAATGCTGAAGTTGGAACCCTGTTTAGTGCCAATTTTTCATGTTGATTTTGCAGCAATCAGGATTCCATCTCCTAAAGGTTGCAGCACTTAAATGAAAGTCTTGACAAAACTAAATTCTTCTTGAGATAAATTGAGATTTCCTTGAATTATAAAATCTGTATTGAAGATCAGAAGTCATGTGCAGAATTCTTACTAATTTCACATAGTAAGAAACACATATTTTTGAGTTCACAGAACAGCCTCTGATATCTGAAGAAGATGGAATTGCAGAATCCAGAAAATGCAGAAATGTTAAGTCTGAATGAAGAACATGCAATTCTTACTAATTTCACATAGTAAGAAACACATATTTTTGAGTTCACAGAACAGCCTCTGATATCTGAAGAAGATGGAATTGCAGAATCCAGAAAATGCAGAAATGTTAAGTCTGAATGAAGAACATGCAATTATGTATCAGTTTTGTGTGCTAAATTGTGGATGCAATTTCTGTTGGAGCAATCCCAATGGTCTGTGGGACCATGTGTTTTGGTGTTTGGGCAAAGGATTTAAGTTAGGATTACCCTCGTTATTTGATATGTGTATGTGAGTGTTGGTTGCTACTCGGAAAACCTAGAGGTTTCACTGTACAAAAATTTTGTACAAAGGTCTGAACCTTTTCCTAGCTACCATGTGTTCTTTTAAATTAAATTTTGGATCGCCTGCGGAACTTAACACGTTTGATCCAAAACTTAATCTATTCGTTCTTTTAGGTTTTGACTTGGGTCTCCTGCGGAACTTAACACGTTCGACCCAAATCACCTTCAGTTATTAATTCCATTAAATATTAATTTCCATAATTGGTTCCCAGTACTGACGTGGCGAGGCACATGACCTTCTTGGATATGGGAGCAACCACCACCAACTAGACAAAACCTTTTATGGAAAGCTAATATTTAATTTCCTAAAATAACTTTAGGTTAACCGAAAAGAACAATCAAATCACAAGGAAAAAAAAACAAAAGAACACAACATCGAAAAACATATTCGAAATACTAGAATCGCATGCCTCTTGTATTTGGTATTATTTCCATAAATAACTAGCATGATGCGGAATGAAAAATTACTAGTTATACCTTCTAGAAAGACCTCTTGATCTTCTACCGTATTCCTCTTCTAACCTCGGACGTTGTGTGGGCAACAATCTTCCAAGATGAGAACCACCAAGCACCTTCTTCTTCCTTGCAAGTTTCGGCCATCAAAACTTCTCCTAGGATGAAGAGGTTCGGCCACCACCACCATGCTCCAAGGGATGCTAGAAAAGAGGCTTCTTTTCTCTCCTTCTTCTCCTTCTTAGTTCCGGCCACCAAAGCTATCTCCACCATGAGAAAATTTCGGCCACACAAAGGAGAGGAGAGGAAAGAAAGGGCCGGCCACACCCAAGGAAGAAAAGAGGGAGAAAAATAATAGAGTTGTTCACCCATGAAGGCACCTCTACCCCCTCTTTTATAATCCTTGGTCTTGGCAAATAAGGAAATTTAAATAAAAACTTCCTTAATTCTTTTGCCATTGAAAAGGAAAATTTATTTAATTAAAAATAATTTTCTTTTCATCATGTTAATGGCCGGCCACCTTAATCCCTTTAATCAAGGAAATTTTAATTCACACAAGAATTAAAACTTCCTAATTTGCTTCCGGAAATTTATAAAAATTTCTCAAATAATTTTTCCCTTCATGGTGGTTAATAAAAAGGAAATTTTATAAATTAAAATATTTCTTTTAAACATGTGGATAAAAAGAAAGTTATCTCTAAAAATTAAAATCTCTTTTAATCTACAAATAAGGAAAGATATCAAATCTTTTCTTAATCTTTTGTAGAAACTTATAAAAGAGAATATTTAATTTTAAACTCTCTTTTAAATCATGAACATGATTAAAAAGAAAAGTTTTCTTAAACTTCAAAATCCTCCTGTAATCCACAAACAAGGAAAGATTTCAAATTTTAAACTCTCTTTTAAACATGTAGATGATTTACAAATAAGGAAAGCTTCTACCACAAATCAAAACCATCCTTTTAAACTCCAAATCAGGAAAGAGATTAATCTCTTCTCTTAATCTTTTGTAGAAAGTTATAAAAGGAAATTTTAATTTTAAACTCTCTTTAAAATCATGATATCCATAAGAAATAATTTTAATAAAAATCCTTTTAATATTCTAGTGGTCGGTCACTAGCTTGGGACCCAAGCTTTGGCCACCAACATGACTCATCCACTTGGTCTTGGCCGACCCTAGCTTGGGTTCCAAGCTTGCTTGGTCGGCTCCATTGGATGGGTAAGAAGGTGGGTATGCGGTGGGTATAAATCTCTATATACTAGAGGCTACGATAGGGACCGAGTGGAGGAATTGGTTTTGGTCTCCTGATGAAATTAAGCATCCCGTGTTCGCCCCGAACACACAACGTAATTTCATCAATAATAATTCATTCCACTAAAAAACTATTATTGAACTACCGCACCAATCCCAAATTACATTTTGGGCTCCTTCTTATTATGAGTGTGTTAGTCTCCCTGTGTTTAAGATAAAAAATGTCCATTAATTAAGTAAGTTACTGACAACTCACTTAATTAATATCTAGCTCCAAGAGTAGTACCACTCAACTTCATCGTGATGTTGGACTAAGTCCACCTGCAGGGTTTAACATAACAATCCTTATGAGCTCCTCTTGGGGACATTCTCAACCTAGATCACTAGGACACAGTTTCCTTCTATAATCAACAACACACACTATAAGTGATATCATTTTCCAACTTATCAGGCTTATTGATTTATCGAACTAAATCTCACCCATTGATAAATTAAAGAAATAAATATCAAATATATGTGCTTGTTATTATATTAGGATTAAGAGCACACACTTCCATAATAACTGAGGTTTTTGTTCCTTCATAAAGTCAGTATAAAAGGAACGACCTCAAATGGTCCTACTCAATACACTCTAAGTGTATTAGTGTAATTATATAGTTAAGATAAACTAATACCTAATTACACTACGACTTTCCAATGGTTTGTTCCTTTCCATCTTAGTCGTGAGCTACTGTTAATAATTTATAAGGAAACCGATAACATGATCTTCTGTGTGTGACACCACACACCATGTTATCTACAATATAAATTAATTGAACAACTACATTTATCATAAATGTAGACATTTGACCAATGTGATTCTTATTTCTAGATAAATGTTTATACCAAAAGCTAGGCTTTTAGTATACACTCTAACAGTGAGTGTGCAGGTTTGCAGGATACACATGTGACTCAGGTTGACGGCTTTGGGTCCGGTGAAGGATGGAGCATCCGAGGGACCGTGGACAAGGCAGCAAGGACAATGGCCGAGGGAAGCGACTTCGAGGCATACGCGAAGGATGACATTGGGGACAAGCCGCGGGCTTGGATGCATCCGAGGGACGAGAGCCAAAGGAAGTAGGCTTGAAGGCAAAAGGTCAAGGTTGCAAAGAAGAGTCAAATGAGTCGTGAGGGTACGAGTGCATGAGAGATTGTACTCGGAGTAAAATCCTAGTTTTAGGGTTTTACTATAGAGACACTGTAGTAGGCACTGTAGCGTTACTGTAGCAGTCGACTGGTGCATGAACCAATCGACTGATGCACTGTAGCAGAGAGTCGTTGGGTTGGCACCAGTCGATTGGTGCAAGGACCTGTCGACAGGTAACAGGCAAATCAGGTTGCTGATTTGTTCCAAGCTCTATAAGAAGGAGCTTGGTATGGCCGACCAAGGTGACGAAATTAGACTTGGTTAAAGCCTAATTAGTAGTCACTAAGTGCTCAAAGGTTCCCTTGTGTCCCAGTATTTTTGGTGAGAGTTGTGGTGAGATTTATCCACCCACAAGGAGGTTTGAGCTAGCCGGAGGTTTGCCGGGGACTAATCCATCGACGGATTGAGGGATCGTCCACCTTACGGAGACGCCGTGGAGTAGGAGCAAGTTATCTCCGAACCACGTAAACGAACGTGTTAGCGGTTTGCATTTCCATTCTTGTATTTGGTGTTTAGCTTTCTATTTGTGTTCGTTTGTATTCTGCTGCGCTAACATCGTAGGAAGCAAGGATTTGGGGGCGCCGTCCATTCAACCCCCCTTCTAGCCGGCCGCAAGATCCTCCAACAATTTCCTTATCAGCAGGAAGTATAAGCACAACTTTTGATTGTCGAACCATTTGAATTAAGCATATGCTGCTGGAACATAAGGATACAGTTGGTCTTTTATCTATTGACTGCATGGTGAGATGTATGAAATTGAAGGATTAAAGTTTAACTCTTGTATGATTTGAAGTCTGCAATTTCAATGGATGAAAATTCTGAACCTGAGGCAGCTTAATTTAGCAGTTAGATGCAGAAATTTGTTTGTCTAATTTTCCAGCAGTGAAGACACAAGAACCAATGAAACTCAAGGATTTGGATTCAGCTGATAAGAACTGTAAATGAAAAAATGGAGACAGTTATAGCAGTTTTCATCAGATCAGAATCTGAATTTTGAAACTTTCTGAATCCTATTTAATACTGTTTAGTTCTAATATTCTACTTCTTGCTGATATGATCTGAGCTTTTGTCGGAGTTAAGGTTTGGAATCATATCTCTTGACTACTTAAGTTCCGAAAGAATAGAAGAACAGAAAAAGAAAAAGTAAAGAAGGGAAAAGCTGCAGATTGGAGACAAGAAACAATAGTTAAAGAGTTGCAAATGCATGATGTATTTCTTTGTCCGAGACGGACAATGTTTTAAGTGTGGGGGAGAGATTCCTTATCCATTAGTTGATTTGAGATGATTTGAGTTCAAATGCTGGAATTGAAGTGGAAAAAGAGCAAAAACAGTGAGAATTTTTTTTTTTTGGCACATCAAGATAGTATCAAGTGGAAGATAGAGTATCAAGATTCTTTGTTTGCCATCAAATTGAAGGGGAGGCTAGCTTGATATTTTGAATTGGTAACAACAAATGGTATTCATCTCTTTACACATCAAATTGGTTAACTCATCAAGTATATTCCTCCAATACTCTCATCTTCTCAATTTTTCATTAAATTCTTTTCTTTTGCCTACTACATTCACTTCACTTGTTCTTTTTTATTCTATTTCAATTTTTGTTGATAAATCCTTTTTATTCATGTATGTTGTGTTTATAGTGGTGGAGAATTAGAAAATAAGCAAGCTTATGATAGTTAAATGTTGTGAGTTGCATTGAGTGAGCTCCACTTATATGCATGATTGAGTGTGAGAGCTAGAATAGGTAAATTCCTTGTGAGATGCAACTTGCTTAATTTTTCAATTGGATTGAAACTACCATACCCACTGATTATTGTTTGGATTGTATTCATGATTGTTTGTGATCTTTAGATGGTCTTAGTTAAATTCCTTTTTACTATCTTCTAATTATTGTTAGGGAATTTTTTGTAGAGATGATGTTTAGTTTTCTTTACATGCACGGGACGTTCAAGACTCAGTGTGGGGGATTTGATAACCATGATTTTACTGTATTATTTTGATTCATATATGCATGGTTTGATGTTGATTTCATAGGTTTAAATCATGGTTACATCACATTTCATGCATTGTCTTTATTTTTGGACTTAATTGTAAATTATCTTATTTTTTGTATTATTTGATGTTAATATTTGATTCTTATTTTGTAAGCATCAAAGGATCTTGGATTTGGATCTATTCGAACCGAAATTGGGCTCGAATCGGAGTTTAAACGAGAAGATCAAGCTTTGAGTCGATTTGGATTGTTCGTTGAAGATTGGAGAGATCTGAGTCATCCGTTGAGAATTTGGTCCATCCGACTTAATGAGGAGCAGATCTGAGCCATTGATGAAGATCCGGAAGTTTTGATCCAGATCTGAGTACATCCAGCCGTTGATCCAGCCTGAAACATTTTGGACCGTTCGAAGATCTGGTCGATCCGACCTAAGGGAGAGTAGATCCTGACCCTATATCAAGTTCAGTACCTCCGGATCGGATTTTAGGCGACTTTTCACCGTTGATCAAGCTCCAAATCAATCACAGCCGTCCGTTCAGATCTGAAACAGATTCAAAACAGAAGCTACAATAGCTTCCAAGCTTTGTCGATCCTCCACAGCGCGCAGCTTCGTCCCGGTGCGCGGTTTCTTCCAGATTCCGGCCCCTTTCCTTCTCCGATCAACTCTTTCAAGCTTCGACCTCGGTGGTGAGCTTCTCGGCGGCTGCATTCCGATCATCTGGACCCTTCATTGGGTGGTTCCTCTGGCGGAATTTCTCTCTCGACCTTCTCTATTCCAGCGCCGATTTGGAGGTGGTCTTCCAATCGACGACTCCGATTCCCATCAGCAATATTTGGAGGTGGTCTTCCGGTGTTCCTGAGCTCCATCCGACATCACACCGCCATCCACAGCGTCATTCCAAATTCAGAGTTTGGAGGTTTCAGAAATCCAGATTTTCGGCCATTATTGGGTTTAGGGTTGTTTCCAGCGTGTCGGGGGTGGTCCGTCGGCACTGTTGAGCACTCCTTGACTGAGACGCAGCTGAGATGCTTCACTGAGGTCCAGAGTTGGGTGTTCTCGACTTTGACATTCTTGTGTGACGGCAAGAGTGTGAAGTTTGTATGGATTGGTTGTGAGTTGGATCGGTTAGGGTTTATTTCATTTTGTTACTGTTTTTTACAGCTTAGAACATATTCATTTTAATGTTTGTTATGTTTTAGCAAGTAATCTAACATTTCATTTCCTTGTTTAAATTTAATTTGTGTTTAATTTGATGCTTGGTTAAGTGTTTAATGTTTAAGTTCTAAGTTAGGGTTTACATCTTGCTTAAGATCAGATTTAATTTGATATTTGCTATATCAATCTTAGGTTAAGTGTGTGTTAATAATTTAATCACAACGTAGAGTGACAATGCGTTTGGGTTTGATTGTTGGCACACAAGTAGATTTCATTTATGCATTAGATTAATTTCTTTATTGCTGTGCTTCACTTTTGTTAGATTTAGATTCAAGTTTAAACCCCCATCTTTATATTAGAAATCCCAAAAATAGGAATAAAATACAATCCTAGATTACATCCTACCGTTGGTTCCTCGAGGTTCGATCCTGGGCTCGTTACTATAACATTATTGTGAAATTAAGGGGTTCAGTGAATATTCATTGTTAATTTAATTTTCGAGTGTGACATACATCGTTATCAGTGAGCATGCTAAAATGGATGTGTGAATTTACTAAAAATGAAAAAAAATCAAAGGGAAAAAGCTACTAAGATTCTATTATGTGAATATATTCTACAAGGCTTGTTTTTGAAAAGCTCATTATTAAGGACCCATGAAAAAGATAATTCCAATTTCACACAAGAAAAATGAGTGGATAAAAAAAATCTTGTACATGAATGAAAACATTTTTGTATGGAAATCATATACACCAAATTTTCAGTTAGAATCTTGGTCTGGAAGCATTTTATTGTGTTGGAGCCATATTATAGAATTTTTAAAATGGAGGGTTATGCTTGGGTGTTTCTGAACAACAAAGGTCTTGATTGGGCTTTTCCCCAATTACTGATACTAATATCCTTAAAAGATTAGGTGTAAGCTGTGATGTAAATGAGAGAAAATAGTTTAAAATGGTACAAACCTGTTCAACGGTAAATAGATTCTATAGTTAGGCTTAATAAATTGATTAGAGTTGAACTTGTTTGGGCTTAAGGGAGATAAAAGCAAACCCAGATAATGTAAAAAGGGCGAGCTAAGAGATTTGAATATTAATAAATAATAGATATAGCTTTGCATCATGTTCAATGAAGGAACAATAACCATACAGTAGAATCGTAGACAAGTGTAGTTTTCAGTTTGGGAGTATCGTGAATCTCTTGAGGAACAAGGTCTCCGTAGTGCTGAAGTAATAGATAGGAAGGTAGCAATTTATCATTGACAATTTGAATTCGAATTTGGTTTATCTGATACTACATATGATCAAGGAAGCAAGAAAAGTTAATCAGATAAGCTGGTTAACAAATTGTATTTTCTTCTAGGGATAGCGATGAGACTAATTGAGATTATCATATTTTCAAATCAAAATGTCTGCATGTCTCTAATTGGTGGGAAAAAAATTGAGAATATGAATCTATCGGGTTCACCAAGAATTTCCAATTTTAGTGATTTTGAGAGTAAAGGGATAAACTTAAGCTGGAAGGTAATGATTATCTTGAGAAGATCACAAGTGCTTAAGCCAAATTGAGAGTAGCACCAAACTTTTACAGGAACACTAAAATTTTCCTGAAGGGTATAGTGCATCTATTGTGATGGAAAGAGAAACTTATGATGTTCTCACTTGTAACATTGTGGTGGAAAGAGAAACTTATGATGTTCTCACTTGCAATATTGTGATGGAAAGAGAAAAAAATATATATTTATTTGTCGAAACTTATTTCAATCAATCAATATGGACCTTTGTTAAATGTATTCGACAAAGAACACAAATACTAATTGCGTTCAATCTGTCTTTACATGAGGAGACCTTATTGCGCTCTTTATCAATCATGCTAAATATAATGTCTTTGAACCTTTCAAGTGACTTCCCTGTAATTATTCTTGATATGATTGCAGAGGATTTGACTAGGCCTGGGTCGGTACGGTATACCGTACCCAAAATCGAATACCATATATCGTACTGAAAAAATCAGTATTCTAAGAAATGATATCGATACTATACCGACATTTCGGTATACCGAAATTTTGGTATATCAAAATTTCGGTATACCGAAATATCGATACGGTATCAGTAAAATACCATCATGCAGAAGTTATATATATTACATATAATATATAAAAAAGGGCAGTGATCACTATTCGACAATACAAAATTAATTTTAAAAAAGTTTTTTTTTTCAAATCATCAACTTTTGTATAAAATTATTTGATAAATATTTAAGTTATTAATTTTTTTTATTTATTCAGTTAAGTTTAGATTTCTATTTTTTTCTTTAATTTAAAGTTAAAAAGGGAGGGGCATAATCGAAAATAAGCACGTCCCTTTAAAAAAATATAAATTTTTGTTTTTTTTAAGTATTCAGAAATGTTGATAAAATATCTAAAATTTGAAGCTTGTCTTTAAGTTGAAGAGTAATCAAATTACTCGATTTTTTTTTTTGAAAAAAAACAAGTAAAACTTTTTAATAAAAATTACTTATTTATTAAAAAATAGTTGTTAATTGTATGGCTAGATTTCATGCTGCAAAGACAACAATTACTTAGGAGATCATAGGCATGTTCATTTATGTCAATTTTATACTAGATAATTTTTTATATGTATTTTTAATAGAAAAAATATTTTAAAAAACATATGCAGCCTTCTTAAATATTAATGTTTTTTTTAAATATGCATTTAGTTATATTTTTGAAATATAATTTATTTCATATTTGATTTATACAAATAACCTTATTCTCTAACTTTTTACCCACTCCACTTAAGATATTCTTAACGCAAACCCTCGCGTTGTTGCCCCTTGCACCCGATTTTCGTTCTGAGCTCGAGTCCGTCACATGAATAGGTTGTGACTTCCATTTTTATATTTCATCGCATCCTCCATTTCTCTTCCGCATCCTCCCTGCTTCCCAAGCGCGACCATCGATCTTCTTTTCTCGAGAGAGTTCTCCGAGCTGCTTCCCCAAGGCGACCGTCTCTCGATCTTCTTCTTCCCTTCGGTTGAGAGAGTTCTCTGCTTCCCAAGACGACCGTCTCTCGATCTAGAGCCTTCCTCGTGAGTTGCTGTGAAGGAGTGAGCATTCGGTTAATTCGGTCCATAAATTAACCGAATTAATCAAAAATCGATTTAGTGTTGGCTAACCGAATCAAATCAAAGTTTTACTAAAATTGAATTAACCGAATTAGTTATTTCAGTTAACACCGAATTAACTAAATTTGTTTAAAATAACAATAAAAAGAATTTATACAAAATTAATATCAAATTAACCGAATTAACCGAATGCTCACCCGACATCTCCCATCGATCTTCTTCTTCTCCTCTGTACTTTCTCCGTGAGTTTCTTTGATAAGTTTTTAGTATCCATTGTTCATTATCTTCTTCTTCTTGATAAGTTTCTTCTCCCAAGTTACCGCTTTTGTTCTCGTCAGTTTCAGAGTACCTTTGCCTGTTATTACTAATTTGGAAACGAGTAATAAATTATTATAATATTATTGATATATATTTTAATTGCTATTTAAAAAAAATTATCAATCAATTTTAACTTTGAGGAAAGAAAATCTTAACACAATAGTAATTATTGTGTATAACCTAGAGAAATAGGTTCAAGTACTAGATATAGTTACTACATAAAATAGACTCTTTCTTGGAATCCCGTATTGAAGGGCGCTTTGTAAACCAAACAACTTTTTTATCAATTTTAACTTTGATAAATTATTAAGAAAATTTATTTAACCAAAAATAGTTTGCTAATAAACATCAACGACGAATTATTAACAAATTGAAAGAAAAATAAAAATTTTAAAAAATGATAAGGAAGGAGTAGATAGAAAAAAATTAGAAAAAAATAATAGTGTAATATTAAATTTTTATAAAAAATATATCAATTAAGTATAACTAATAAATATTTTTAATTTACTAACAAAACTTAATTTTGATTAGTAAATTAAATTTTTACCAGTAAAAAATTAATAATTACTAATTAAATTTTAATAAAAAAATAAAAATAAATTATCAACCAAATCTAATTTTAATTATAAGAAATTAAAATTATCAATTAAATTTAACAAGAATAAAATAATAAAAACGATCTAGACTTTAATCTATTAAAAATTTAAAATTATTGATTAAATCTAAAAAATTTAAAATTACTCACTAAATATAATTTGACGAGTAAAAAAATTAAAATTACCAATGAAAATAAATCTCAACTAAATTTACTTTAGCCATAAGTTTAAATATTTAATATACAACTTCATATATTTTTAAATTAATATATATATATATATATATATATATATATATATATATATATATGAAATCTGATGGGCCCTAATATAATAAATGCCTTAGGCATAGGCCATTAAAGCCTATGCCTTGTGCCGGCCCTGCTTTGGAAATAGATGTACCCAGCAGCTAGACCACCAATTGGGTGCCCATTAAGATTAAAAAATAAGTTAGGTTTATAGAAATATAAAAGCATAAGGGAAAGTTTACGTCAGAAGATACAAGAGAAAAAGGTATCCATCATCACTTTGTCTTCCTCTCTTTGATTCCAACTGCTTCCTTTTCATGACACATCAGAAATAGATGAATACGACACTAATGGCCACAAACCTTTCTAAACTAATGATTATCTACTGTCTTTAGCGTTTACTACTTTAAAAGATGACATTGTATGTACGTTTATTGTGTGGCATTGCTAAGTTCTTGTCATCACATTGTACAAGGACCTATAGTTGTGTATCAAATGTATTCTTGATGTCATTATTCTTTGACAGGTATGTGCCATCTTTTCTGCCACCTCCATCTCATGGAAGAGAACTTGAGGAAAAGGTTAGTATGAGTTGGCAGTCATAGTTTCAGGACAATGAATCTCCAAATTCTTTTGCCATTTCTTAATGACACTTTTTACAATGCATGGTTTTACCGATAAGATTGTAGCTTCTGTGAGGAACATCATATCTTTCACTTATTATCTTGAAAACAAGTGGTTAGAGAGATTATACTGGAAATTTTAATGATCAACATGTTGGATTTTGCCATTTAGTTCATTGGATTCCATCATGTGTGGAGTTCTGAACAAAGAAAAAGTTTTTTTAGTGGGATATCACAAATATATTTATTCATGGAGTAGCATAATGGCGACGTCAAACTTTCACTTATTGATCGACTGCTTGTGCGGACTCAGTTCTTCAGCAACAGACATACTCCTGCTTAAATCTTGATGGTCTATTTAAAAGTTCAAGCGATACTAAATTTTACAAACTGCATTTATTCCTAATTTCAAAGATTATGATGTGTCACTACAAGTTTGAAGGCACCTGCTCATCTTAATTCACAAGCCAAATCCAGTTCCTACCAAACTCATGCCAAAATGATTCCAATGTTTATTGATGCAAAACAATTCTCTTAACTTTCTGACTTGTGCCAAATATAAATCCTTTGGAATTCCCTCATGTAGTCATGTGTCTGCCAAATTGTATAATGTTGTTTGGTATATAACAGTATTTTTTGTAAACATTTTATTTAATTTTGATAAATATCTAGAGAATTATTCTCTTGTGTTTCTTGTGAATTATGTATAGAATCATAAATTGTTGAGATGCGAAATGGGAGGAATGAAAAATGGAGGCAGAGGAAAGCAGCCAAATTTCTCTTATTTGCTATAAAGAATGTAACAAGGGAAAGGGGTTTATTCCACTGTTAACTGCAAGCGTCGTGCTAAAGGAACTCTAGCACAGTCTATTTTCCTCTATATTAATCACAAACATGTGTAGGTCAAGATTAATATATAAAAAAAACAAAATTTTCTTTTTTGTTTTATTAATCACAAACATGTGTAGGTCAAGATTAATATAAAGAAAGCAATAAATACAGGGCGAGTTGGTCTAGTGGAGGATTCATTATGAATATTGGACATATATTTGTATAGTTCATATTACATGTTACATTGTGTTGTGTATATGGGTATCATGCTTGATTGGGTTGACTATTTTCTTCAGCCTGTTAGCCATTTTGATGAGTTGCCAGAAGATTTTGATCCTAGCGGCAAGTTTCCAGGTTCATTTGATGATGGAGATCCACAAACAACAAATTTATATGTTGGGAATCTCTCTCCCAAGGTTGGTATCCTTTTTCTGTCTTCAAATAGTAATATTACATATATTTTCATGTTGTCACTCTGCTTATGTTGTTAGGTGGACGAGAACTTTCTTTTGACAACATTTGGGAGGTTTGGACACATTGCCAGTGTGAAAATAATGAGGCCACGAACAGAAGAACGGAGACGGAAGAGAAATTGTGGCTTTGTTGCTTTCATGAATAGAGCTGATGGACAAGCTGCCAAAGATGAAATGCAAGGTTTTACGATCTTTAATCATCAACAATAAAATTTCGTTCCTAGTTGTTTCCATGTTTATCTGCCGCATGTTTTGACACTCAACTTTTTTGCAAACTTAATGTATTGTAAAATTCTTTTGCACTTATTTAAAAAATATGATATCAAATAGTCTAAATTAGAAAATGCAGTTTTGTAATGGTCTTTTTTGTATTGTATTTTATACAACTGAGACATTTTGCATCATGATTTTTTTAAAAAAAAATCAGAACTCATTTATGCTCTATTCTCATCATAACAAAACTGAAATTTAATTAGTAGAAGACATTTTTTCTTGTTCTCCTTCACATTTCTATTAATTATGTGATTCAGGAGTGGTGGTTTATGAATATGAATTGAAGATTGGCTGGGGTAAATCAGTAGCTCTTCCAGCGCAGGCACTGCCTGCTCCTCCACCTGGTTACATGGCTATCAGAAATAAGGAGGTTGTTTTACTTAAAGGTTTATATGTAATGCTTCCAGTTAGGAAGCTGCATCTTGTGCTGGAATCAGCTTTCTTGATCACTAACTATGTCATTGTCAGGGCAACACTGTTATAATATCTGGACCTGATGGTGCACCAGTTACTAGTCAAAGCTCTGAGTTGGTAGGTAACCTACCCTATTACTTTAAACTAACAATTTCACTTTTTTTAGGAACTTAGTATCAGATCCTGCTTTCATTGTCATTTAAGTGCTTTATGAACACTATGGTTGCAGTTAATGCAGAAGTTAACTGAATTTTGATTTCTGGAGTAATCTATATTTGGATCTTCATTTCCTACTTGAGCTGAACTCTTTTAACCTGCTCGTAAAAGTTCCTTACTGATCAACCAAGCCATAAATTTTCCATTTAAAAAACAATCCCTTATTCTGTTTATAAAAATTACAACTAAATTGTGAAAGTCTTCAAAATCTTCAGTAATGTGAATTAAGGAATTTATTGTATTTATTAAGTTTTAGATGTGTAATGGTTTGGTACTTTCTCTTGTTTAGGATGTTATGTTATTTGAGGTAATTCTTAAATTGGTAATTGGTTTGTTTAGATGTGTAGGGTAATTTTGGTAGAAGATTAATCTGGTTGGGTTTCTTTTCTTATGTAATTTGATCTATTTCATGGTTTTTTGGGGTTCGTTTTTTAAAAAGATTCAATTTCATCATTTTATCTCATCTCCGCTTAATAAATTTCCTCTTTGTGAGGTTTGCTCTCTGTGCAAGACTGATCTCTGTGAGATTATTTATTCTTGTAGGACACACCAGATATTCTTTTCCTATGCAATCCATTCTAATTGCATCTAGACGCAAAGACTAACTGACAAAACTTCTAACGCTTCTTCTTTGTCATTTTCATGCAACAAGGCTTCTTACTGTTACAATCACAATATCTAGAAAAATTTCACTTTTACATTGTGGAGATTTTTTTTCTTTGATATTTTCATATTACTTCTGATCATCTTCTGTCATTTTCATCCAATAAAAGTCAACCTGCAGATACAACCACGATCTCTAGAAGTTAAATTTCACCAATATATCCTTGAGAAGTTTTTAAGTACTTTGATCCTTTTACAGCACTAGCAGTTAATTTCAACACTATTTCTGGCTATTTTCTGATCCTGATGGGTGTGAAAATTCGACTTATTGGCCTCATCTAACTCAATGCTAATAGATGTATTTGAGTTGAAGGTTCTATATGATCTTCTTGTCATAAAAAAAAAACACTTAAGTACTCAGGACTGTTGTTTTCAAGTATTCTGATTGTTCCAAGATCACTATGATAGAAGAAGGTAAGCACTGATCAGTGTTGGTGGGACATATATCTGCCTTGAAATTACTTAAAAAATAAAATTTTGTAAAACAAAATATCCGTAAAAATTGTCGTAGCGGAAGGAAAAGATGGATTGAAGTAAAAGGATAAGAACTTAGATAAGAACTTTAAAGCACTTACTAAATTACAGACGCTTCTTACTTCAAATAGCTTTGCCTGAGTAAAGCTCAAGTTAGGCTTGAATGCTTTGCAAAGGCTCCTCTCTTCGTCTTATATAGACAGGGAAGAAAGCCTCGGGTGCTCAGTGGGGGCCCTATCGACAGGCTATCATCCTTATCTGATAAGAACGAATAACATGAGGTGTCATGACCTGACTGACCTGACTAAAGAAGGAATATATTCCTTCATACTATACGGCACACTTTATAAACATGACACGACATAAAGAGGGAATATATTCCCTCTTTTACAGCACATAAAGTTGACAGGACTTAAAGAAGGAATATATTCCCTCTTTTACAGCACATAAAGTTGACACGACTTAAAGTCATTCTAAACTTTGAAGTTGGACATGCGTCGTGTTGCATCACTAAGCAAATACGCCGTTTGCTCCAGTTGTTTATCAATTTGTTTTGTAACAGGTAACCAATCATGCCACCAATTGTCTTTTGTATTGAGAGACTGACATTCACGTACTTTGAGCATATGTATTATACGTAATTGTTGCAGTGCATGTTGTGCTTGTACCGCGATTTGTTGCTGTATTTGATGTAATTCTTCTCGTCTTCTGTTATCTTCCTCAAGACTGATAGGGTATGTTTTTGTCTTGAGTTTTTGCTGGTATTGTTCAACCAGTGAGTGTGGTTGTTGATTGCCTCCAAAAGACTCATTTCTGCTTTCGGTGTTGGTGCTTGTTGGACTTCCTGGATAGCCTGGGGGATTAATTCCAGACCATTGAGAATTGCTTCCGGCCATTCTGAAATAGTAAGGCAAGTAATTAGTCTAGATAAAGAATCCGCGAGTAAATTATCCTTGCCTTCAATGTGTTCAAATTTAATGGGAATGCCGGTGCCCGTTATATAATCCGTAAATGCAAGCCATCGGATCCTTGAAGGTTTATTTGTTGTTGTTTTTCCGAAGAAGCTAATTGATTGCATGACAATCTGTTCGGATTACTAGCTCTTTTTTATCAAGATAATAAATCTTTAATGCCTCAAGGGAGTTCATAACAGCATAGATTTCTGCGTCTATGGCTAATTTTGGGGGTGAAAATTTGCCACTTGCATAAGCACATATCTTTTCAGAGGATTGAGGATCATACTTACAGTGTTTCCATTTACAAACCCCTCCCCAACCATCAGAGTAGCCATCAGTTTCAAGAATAATAAAGCTTTCTTCTGGGGGAATTTCCAGATTAGGAAGATTTCTGACTATATTTTTGATCTGCTGTACTAATAACCAATCATGGGAATTCATGCGTTTATCCCCAGTGGGACTTATTTTAGCATAAAGGGGGCTTAGTAACTTGCCCAGATTGGGAATATAATTTCTTGCGTAATTAAGAATCCCCAGCCATGATCGCATCCCCTTCTTGTTCATCAAGTCCTCTTCTTGGAATTCCGTGATTTTTGTAAGAATATGAGGCTGAAGTTTTATACGTTGATTTCCTAGTATGGCACCTAGGAATTCAATCTCAGGAAGTGCTATTTTTAATTTGGTAGGGCTAAGAATTAGCCCGTTATCTTGGCATATAGAGAGCATAATCTTCAGGTGTTTTGCATGATCTTGTTCTGATTTTGAGAAAATCAATATGTCATCAATATAAACCGCAATAAAATCTTCAGTACCTTTAAAACACTCGTCCATTTTTCTTTGAAAAACTGCAGGAGCATTTTTCAGGCCAAAAGGCATTACGAGCCATTCAAAAAGCCCATTTGGTATCCAAAAGGTCGTCGATTCTATAGAGTCTGGGTGCATTGCAACCTGATGAAAATCACTTTTCAAATCAAATTTTGAATAAATTGAACTTGTACCAACCTTTTGGAGAATCATGTTAATTCCTGGCAAACTATATTGGTCTTTGTTAGTTAAATCATTAAGACGCTTATAGTTAAAGACCAGTCGTTCCTTGCCTTTCTTTTCCTTTCTAGTAACTGGGTCAATGGTTGTGCCAGAGTTGACAATAATTGCTATGGTTCGATGCCGACTTTTGCTTGGTCGTATAACTCCAAGTTTTAATAATGCATCTACATGCTTGGTGAAAGCAGATTTCTGTGTCGGCGTTAGATGCTTAATAGGTTGGTCTTCAATAATGAAATCTGGGTTTTTGATGTCTAATCTGCACAAAATCTAATTTTTGGCCCAGTGCTGTAATGGATTTTCTCCAATATAGCCCTGTTGTTTTAACTCCTGTAATAGAGGTCTGAACTGTTCTGAAAAGGCTTGTGACGATTGACCAAGAGAATAGAAAACCACTTCCTTTATTTGTAAATATTCTTCTTCATCAAGATTTAGTTCCTGAATAGCTGCTGCTTGCGTATCTACTTCTGGAAGAGTATTGACAATAGTGAGATTTTTATAAAAAGTAACAATGTTACCTTCTATTCTAACTCCCCCATTCATTGCTCGAATAAAGTTGCAGCCAATAATCATTTGGATTTTGTCTCCAAATACCATAGGAAAACTGTATGTGTATGGTATTCAGAAATTGTTATCACCGATCATCATCCTCCCTTGCTTTAGCTTCAATCTTGCTATTTGTTGAGAATTAATTCCAGAAAAATGTACCAAAAAGGAATTTTCTTCAAGAGCATTTCTTGGTACTGAATGCTGATCAACACAGCAAGTTGTAGCACCAGTGTCTAGGATTGCTTTTAGGGTGAACTTAGGAATTCCTGGAATATCAATTTCCACTTGCAGATTATACAATAGATTTTTAACTAATCGAGGATTTTTACCTCCTTGCACTGTCGAGATCTTTTCCGTTGCTTCAGTAAAGAGAACATGTGCAAGCTGTATATTATCTTCATCATCTTCCTCAATATGAGTGCTTGCAAGATTATACAGTCTTGCTGCAGATCATGTTCCAGAACCAGCTCCTCAAAGCTTTTTATAGTAGATTACCTCTTGTTGTAGCCTTTCCATCTCAATTTCACACCATAAAATGTATTTTTGTTGTTCCTGTAACAATTTGTTAGGGAAGAAAGGCGTAGAGGAGGGAGGTAATATAGGTACCTTTTGTCCAAAATAATATAGACCGCATAGATTGCATGAGGTAATCAAACAATTTGGGCAATGAATTCGTGCCCTCTTTTGTGTTTCCGGTTGGCATCCCGTGCTTTTTGCTGTTTGTGGGGGATAAGTGTCCCCGTTGGCTATCCATTGATCAACACATTCATACTGCTGATCTGTTACTTTGATTGTGGCCTGTAACCTCCATCTATTTGCCCTAGCATAAAAATATTTTCAGAGAGTACTACGTCGTTTGTATTGATTTTTGTAGATCATTTGTTTCTTCCCCTTTTGAAATACTATAAATGGCATCACTTAAGTTTTCACCTTCTTGTACTGACAGTATTTCACAATCATCCGGGATATCAAGTTGCTCAAACATGGCAACTCTTTTACTGCTTTTATCATTTGGGCAATCCCTTGCAAAATGACCTTCCTGTCCACAAAGATAACATTTGCATTTCTTATTTTTTTAATAAATGCTTACGTTTTTCTACCTGCGCATGGGTATCGTGTGGTTTTCCTTTATAAGTCCTGCTCATTCGGAGGCCATACTTCTTCAATCCTGATCCTCCTGATCCCTTATAATACCCTAGGATGGGTATTTGACTGCAGAAGGAAAGATCTTTTAATGATCTTTTGAAAGCAGCATCTTTGCATTCCTATTACAAAAATTTATATGCAAATAATACCCTAAGAATAACACCAACTATTAGTCCCTTATATTTTTCGTCAAAGGCTTCCTTAATTCGCTTACCAAGATCTCCGGGCATTTTGAACCATAATTTTTCTGATAATTCCGGCCCTGTATATAAGCGACCATTCTTTGATGCAAGACGCATATAGTCGTTCATGTATTGGAGAATATTCTTCATATTGTCGCATGAGAGTTTTTCTAAATCTCGGTAGGCTTCATCCTGAATCACAGTTGACCCTTGTGTAAGGTCTTCTGATGAAAAAACCCTTCTCATTTGGGATAGTATATTTTGAGTTCCTCGCCTTCCGTCTGCTGCTTGAATAAGGGCATCATATTCATTAGGGTATGTCATTCGCCATTGTACCCAGACTAATTTTTCCATTTCTCCTAGCAGGCTCTCCATATATTCAATCTTTTCTGCTGGATCAGTAAAGCCTTGAGCAACAACATGATTTAAAGTTATTGATTCCCATCTTGAGAAAACATCTTGAAATAAGCCCAGCTGCTCTGGTATAACAAATATTGCCCCTCCTTGTTGTGCGGAAGGAAGAGTCCACATCTCAGTATTTTGATTTCTCTGGAATTTTGGGTTTCGAAATATGGGCTGTGTGGCTGGCTGCTGTGTGGCTGCCTGCTGTGTAGCTGGGCCTGCATCTTGTACTATTGGAGGATATCCAGGTAACCCCATAGCTGTATCAGCAGGTGGTTGATAGGGTGAAACTACTGTACTTGTTGAGTATATTTGTTGGTTTGCTTCTTCCCTTGGTATGGAATTTATTAAGTCCCGTAATATCGGATATTCCATTTCATAGCCTGCTGCTAGAAGTTGAGAAGATTCAGAGGCAAAAGGATTACTAAATTCTCCAATGTCTTCATAAGAATCTCATATTACGTCCTTTGGTTGAGATAATTGTGCCAAATATTGGATATATGAAAAATCACTATCTTCCTCTGGAAAATCATCAAAAGGGTCCTTGGCGCGGGGTATAGAGGCCCATAGGCTTGTAGTCCCTGCAAGATCTTTAGATGCTTCCTTTGGTGATAGAGCTTCTTCTTCCAAGAATGTAGATAACGCATGTCTCTCTTTTGGTAGTAGCACATTCCAATCTGGTTTAGATTCCTCAACCACTTCGTCATCCCATGAAGGTGGGGGTAGTTCCAAATCTGGAAAAGCTTTGGGAATATCATAATTAACATAATAGTCAAATTTCCCACTTGGTTGACCCAAGGTATCCCATCGTCTTGTAGCATATTTAGACTTTGATTTTGATTTTTTAGAATTCCTTCCTGCAGATGATTGAGCATCTGTAGATCCGAACCCACCAGTTCCTCTATTAGTGGTTGACAGCTGAGTAACTTCATAGATATTCGGGTGAATGATTTGTTCAAAGATTATTTGTGCTATTGCCATACCCTGTGGGATAAAAACCCTTTCATCAGAATGATTAAAAAGTAAAACAAATATTTCACCTCGGTAATCAGAGTCTATTACTCCAGCTCCAATGTCGATCCCGAGTTTCCAAGCTATGCTGGATCGAGCTACAATTCTTCCATATGTTCCCCATGGAATTTCCAAGCTAAGCCCTGTTGGAATTAGGGCTCGTCCTCTGGGTTCTATAATAATGCTTTGGTCAGCGACAAGGTCAAAACCTGCTGCTCCAGATGTTTTATTTTTCATCATCACTGCTGTACTAGTTAACTTATGAACTAGTATATAAGGAAAACTTTCTTGATTTGAAGCTTTAGGATATTGTGTTGGATCATCCTCATAATCAATATTAACTTTGATAGCTTTTTCTTTCAGTACTGCCAGAAGTTCGTGCTCAATTTCATCATTTTGTTCTAGAGCTGTAGCATAGTTAGAAAAACTAACAGATATTCTGCCATCCACTAAATTTCGACTGTTTACCTCCATTGGTTGCATGGGAATACATATTTGCATTGGTCGTATTAACCAGTCCAGCCCCAGTAATGGGGTAGTAGAATAGCGCCTTCCAGGTAATGCCCTGACACCATGGCTAGTGAGATAATCAACTACCCCTTGGATTTCATAAGCGAAACCTGTATTTGGGGTATTAGAGAGGCGACCCACCATTCTTCTTGTGATAAAAAGATTTTCCTCTCCTCCTTGCCTTTATCATAACCTCTTGTAAGGATGGATAGCTGTATATTCCTGTAGAAATCATTAATTGTCATCATAATGTCAGGAATAATAGATACCATTTGGCTTCCTCTGGTTAAGTCCACCTCCATAGTAGCCAGTATGGATTGGTCTCCCATCCATCGGTTGTCTCGAAAAATAATTAGTGCCAGTACTCCTTCCTGTCGATGGAGTGTTTGAATACGTACTTGAAGGATTCCTAAGTGTATGTACTGCGTATGACTTCTTTGAAGTTGTCGGAAACTGTCTTCCTGTATAAAATTCTGGTCAACTTGATTATTGTTGATTACTAAAAGGGGTTCTTCAGATCTGTGCATATACACACGATGATGCTCATCGTCCCTTCTTGAATGATATAATACTTTTGCTGGAACTATGGAAGTCCGCTCCGTCATTGATGATTGCAATTCTGCTTGTGGATCTAACGGTTGTTCAATTGTATAAACAAGGGAAGGTCTCCTTGTAATCCTTCGTCCCATGCGTTGTACGGCTCTCTTGGTGTTGTGTAACCTTCGTTGGGTTTGTCTATATTCCCTTATTTGATCTTCAAATAAAGGCGCTTGTATTATAGAGCCACTCTGAGAAGTACTAACTCCTGTTTGCTATTGAGCCATTATTTCTTTAGTTTAGCCTGTTCCTGCTTTAATATAGAATAAGGGTCTTTAAAAACCCTTAGTTTTCCCACCGTTTCTTTTGGCTTACTCGAACTTCCTAAAGAAAGGTTTTGAAGTTTTGTGATAATGTCTTCAGGTAAAGGTTGTTGAGATTTTTGTTTTGATCGCTCAAGAGTAGAGAGGCTAGTTTGAATTTCTTCTAATTTTTCAGAGATTTGGACTAGCAATTGTATTTGGGTATTATTTTGCTTGATAATAGTGGCTAACGAGGAATTGGCTCCCTGATAGTCACTCGGTTTTGCAAACCCTACAGCTGGTGATTCTATTGGATCTGTTGCTTGGAAAGCTTCTCGATAGGGGGTCGTGTTTCTGGTTATAGCAAAATTGTTCATAACAATTATTAAGAAGGGCAGTTCCTTACCATCTTAGTTCACATAAGTGTTTGCCTGATTTTCACAAGCCTCTCGCTATGATCTCTCAGGGTAAGACTTATTCTTTTGCTAATTTGGTTTGCGTAATACCAACTTCTTAATAAAGCCTAAACAACCTTGCTCTGATACCAAAAATTATCGTAGCGGAAGGAAAAGATGGATTGAAGTAAAAGGATAAGAACTTAGATAAGAACTTTAAAGCACTTACTAAATTACCGACGTTTCTTACTTCATATAGCTTTGCCTGAGTATCCATCTATACTCTCTATGTTACCTTTCTGATGAAACATATTAAATTCTTAAAGGATGTGAAGGTGTACAATTATACTATTGACGATGGAGAATGACCTGTACAATTACACATACTAGTTTGTAGGTTCACAACCTCTAGATACGTTTTTAATCATGTTCCAGATTGTTTTATCAGTTCATGTGTAGATAATATTATTTTTCTGGCAATATTTTTTGTTGGATCAAAGTATGCTTGTCTTACTTAAAACTATTAGCTTTCCCTTCAGAAAGAAACCTTGTAATTATATTTATTTATTTTTTTCATTCTAGGTTCTTACCCCAAATATTCCAGACATTGTGGTTGTGACTCCTGATCGACACAATGGCATTGTATGTTCTTGACGGTGGATGTGCTTTTGAACAAGCTGTAATGGAGCAGGGCCGTGGTAATGCACTTTTTGACTCTTTGATCTTCGATTAAAGGAACACACATACTATGTCTGGAGACTTTACTCCTTTGCCCAGGTTTATATTTTCCCTACTCTTTGGCTAGCCAGATTTTGATTATATACTTAGCTAAATTATCCCGACATAGTAGTTGGATGAGTATGTTTTTGGTGGAAGAAGAGATCCTACACTAACTTGCTCTACAACTTTGTTTGAAGTCCTCTTCGCTTGATTAACTAAATCTGGTAGAATCCATTTGTAAATTGCTTTGGTGTGTGTCCTCTACCTGAAATGCAATCAATATCAACAAGCTGCAGCAATAGGTCACGGGTTGAGCCCTAGCGTGTACATAGTGCCTTGCTAGTGACTTGAACCCTTGCCCCATGCAAAGGGCTGCTGTGCTAGGCGAAGTTTGAATTACTCATCCTTGCTGCAGCTTGCTGTTATCCTTGCTATCACTCCCAATCTGCCACTCTCTCTCTCTCTCTCTCTCTGAGTTACTATTCATCAAGTGAGAAGATAAAAATCCTTACTTGGATCAGCAGGGATTGCAACCCCTACTTCCTTCAGATAAAATTGATTTTGATGTAGTTGAGAATCCAACTAAAGCCTATAACATTAATATAATCAATAATCTTATTTTATTCAGGACTTTTAATAATCTTAGTAAGCCTATGTTAGTATATATGATTTTATTAATGATCATTGTTTTATTTATTAATTTTATTAATAAATATTTTTAGTGAATATAAATAAATTAAGAATAGTTGTAACATGAAAATTCATTAATATAATCCAGTATTATTAATTTGATAAATAAATGATTCTTATCCTACCAAGTGCCTTTGCTGCCCCTCTTCTTCTTTTCCATCTGCTCTCAGCTTAATCTTTTCCTTCCTCTTATCCTCCACTTCCTCTGTGTCAAGCAAGACTGTTGGTAACACTGAAGTATCTCAGGGTACACCAGACTAGTCAATACTTTAATGTATCATTCTGGCTTGATACTATTACTGAAACATACTGAGATCTTAGAACTTCCTATTTGGCATATGGAATCATTTGGAAATGTAAAGAAATATACCCAATAGTTTCAACTTCAGAGGTAAGTGCTATCCTAATCAAAAAAATGATGCTGAAGTTGGCCAGTGTAAAATAATGTAAAGAAATATACCCTAAGTTAAGTTGCTATATGTTTTGGGGTCAGACTATACTTGGTATAGAGTGTATAGATTAGGCTCTATCCTTCAGTTTATGCTTTGGGGGTAGGTAGCCTAAACGAAATTACTAATAGATTATTAGGGAGAGTGTTATTTTGTTCCAACTTCTAAGGCTTTTAATATCTTCAACTAGATAAAGAAAAAGCCCCTCTTCTATCATTTATTCAACCTTTGTAAACCAATTGTTATAAATTTCATTTTCAAATAAAGTAGTACAATATGAAATGGTATTCTTGTATTTCTATGTCTTCTACAAATTGAAGCAACAGATTTCTAAAAAAATCTGCTGTTGAAAAGTGGAAATAGGAAGCTGAAGGTTAGGAATCTGTTGATGGAAATGGAAATGAAAGTAATGTTTTCTGAATTACACAAAAAGAAACCATTTTTCAAGGAGCAGGAGTTAATGCAATGAAGAAACAAGTTTTAGAGGCTGTAATTGGGAGTTAAATGCAGAATCCAGTAAGGGCAGCAAGAAACAAAACATAATTCAGTTTTAATTGTGTATCAAGTGTGTGCCAAAATTTTGTCAACAAACTTCAAATCATTGCAGTACTTAAGTGAAGATCTTGTATTTCCAGTAACAAACGGTGGTTAATTAGTGAAGAAGTCTCGAGCAACAGATTTAAGAAATGCAATTTGAATCTTGGAATTGTAATGCTAAATCTAGAAGTGGTTGAAATGTCTAACTGAAGTAGTCAGTTCAGAAATGCAGAGAGGGATTTCTGGTTAGCTGAGCATTGATATGTTATGAATATTGGTAGTTTGTCCAAAATATCAAAATTTCAAGACATCAAAAGGTAGCAAATTGTGAACCAAAAGTCTGCACTAATTTACTGGATTAGTATTTCTTATACACTGGATTTTTAGAATTCTGAACTGGAATTTAATTTCCAGTTTTCTGATTGAAGCTAAATTCTGAAATTACTGAGCTGAATTCATTACTTCACTGCACATCTGATAATTATGCAGAAACTTGATGATAATTATGCATTCCCTAATTTTTGAAACTGAAGATTCAGGAGTAGCTGGATTGCTAAATGAATCTTAGTATTTTCCATTCGGGTGCAAAAGTAAGCTTCCATCTGCAACAGACTACAAGTGAGACCATGCCAATGAATTCAGGAAAATGAATCAGTAGGAAAAAGAACCTGAATTCGTATTGCTGGAATTGATTTCTGAGCTGTTGAAACTTAAGCTTTAAATCTGAAATTCTGATTTTGAATTTTGAATTCTGAAATTGGATTGCTGGAATAGGAGCTGCAGTTTTCTTGTTTGTGTGTGCTAGTTTTTGTATGAAGATCCAAACTTTTGGTAGTTCTTGTTTGCTACTATGCTCCTTCCTTTGCCTTTTGTATTGTTTCTATAATTCTGTATAGCTTGAAGCTATTCTGAAACAGGGAGGGCAGTGGTAATAATCATAGAAAGCTTTGTGTTGTAGGTGGTTTCCTCCTAGCAACCTGTAATCATCTGCTGGTGTTTGCTTAATTCACTTAGTGGATGAAATTGCCATGAGATCGCACTAGGGTGATGCTTACATTTGGGTTGATTGTTTTCTGCAATTGCTGTTGCTATTTCAGAAGAAATGCAGAGACAATGAAATGAAGCAGAAAATTTTCAATTGTAGAAGCAGAAATGAATTGCTGAATCTGGGCAGTGCTGAATTTGGACAGTAGGCAAACTCTGAGAAATTGTGAGTGCAGATTTTCAGAATTGAATCATGAATCTGAATTCATGAGTTTAATCTCTTGCTACTTTGGTTGAATCCTGGTTAATTCTAAATAGATTGCACTTGAACTACAAATCCAGAAGCTATAGAGGAAAGGAAAGGGCAAGGTGTTGATGCCACTGTCGATTTCAGATGTTGCTGCTGTAAAGCTTAATATGTATGGAAGAATCTAGCACGTCAGAAATGAACTGATCAGCCTAGTGCATGGTGCAAGGAAAAAAAATTCAGAATCAGCCTAGTTCAATTGTTTCTGTTTTCAGTCTGATTTTTGTTCTGAATTGCAGGACTGGAGGAGATTAGAAAAGGAAAAGAGTGATGAATTAAACCCATCAAGTTCTTGCTGTCTGAATTTGATGTTTATCCAGAAAATGCAGATCTAAATGTCTGATATAGAATCCTGCCTTTATTTACTGCCCATTGTACACCTCAAGCAAATCAGATATAATTTCATGAGTTGCAGAATTGAAATTAAAAGTCTAGCAGATTCTTAAACTGTAGTTGAATCTGAATTCAGAATTGGTGTGATTTGTTTGAAACAAGTGTTGTGCCGATTATGGTTGATGTTGTTGGATCGAAAAGAATTTAGATATCTCCACAATAACATGATATTGTCCACTTTGGGCCTAAGCCCTCATGGTTTTGCTCTTGGGCTCTACCCAAAATGCCTCATTCCAATGGAGATATCTTTTCTCTTATAAACCCATGATCTTTCCCATGTGTTTCCAATATGGGACTATGTTTGCAACCTTGCAACCCCAATAATCCCCCCCTCAAACAAAGGACCATAGGCTTCCCACGTCCGATCCTCGACCCACCAGGTCTTCCTGCCCCTCGGTCCACCCGACCTACTAGGACTTCCTTGCCTAGTCGCAACTAGGACTTCCTGCCTGGTGTCTGGTCCTCTTGATCCGAACATAGGAGCCTCCACTTCCTTTGTTTGAGGTCAATATTGTACCCACATGGTTCAATCAGACCATAGCTCTTGTGCACAGTCGGCGGTTAAACCTTCTGGCAGTCCGGGCTCTGATACCACTTGTTGGATCGAAAAGAATTTAGATATCTCCACAATAACATGATATTGTCCACTTTGGGCCTAAGCCATCATGGTTTTGCTCTTGGGCTCTACCCAAAAGGCCTCATTCCAATGGAGATATCTTTTCTCTTATAAACCCATGATCTTTCCCATGTGTTTCCAATATGGGACTATGTTTGTAACCTTGCAACCCCAACAGATGTGTCTGCTCGGCTTGGTTTGGAGTTTAATATCTTGTTTATTTAGTGTTAAATGAGATTCTCGAATAGGCTTAACCTTACAAGTCTTATGCTGAAAGACTTTCAGATTGCTAATTCTGAAACTTTCTTTGGAAGCATTAACTCTGTGAAGCTGAATTCTGGATTCTTGATGCAGAAAAAAAAAATCTGTTTGTCAATTAAATTCTGAAAATTCTCAGAGAAGTGCAAGATGGCGATAGGGAGAGTTGGTTGGAGAAGAGCTAAGTTTGGAATTGGCTGACTTCTGGATATTGAATTGTGAGAAGAAACGAAGCAGAAGAGAGAACAAAAAAAAAAACCCTGCAGAACATGAAGGAACTATAAATACTGCTCGTGCCAAATCTTCAAGCTTTTCCTGATCAGTAGCAAACTAAATTAAAGCTGAACTCTTAATGATTTAATTTGAAACTCATTTGAAATTTGGATTTCTGGAATGCTGAAGTTGGAACCCTGTTTAGTGCCAATTTTTCATGTTGATTTTGCAGCAATCAGGATTCCATCTGTAGTAAATATGTTTTCTAAATGCATGATAGACGAATTAATTAAATGCGGTAAATACTTACAGCGATCTCCCGCAGATCCACTATCGGCAGTGGCGAAGACTCGCTGTCGGAAGACCGATCACAATGTCGGAAAGCCCTCCGCAATTCCACAAACCAAATCCCGTCGCCTTGGATGTACTCCTCTTACTCTTGTCGCACGCTCGCGATTTCACGCCCCGAGAGCCTTGGACGTACCCCCTTTATATAGGGAAATCCACTAGGGGTATAATGGACCTTTCCATTATGTGTAGTGGGGAACATGGGCCACGTTCCCCACTATCCCCATTTCCAACATCTCCCACTCGTCCAAGGTAAGTCACTAAGACTAGTTCATTCAGGTAAGTCACAAAGACTTAATAAGTCACATAGACTATTAGAGAGTTTGGTCACATATACCATATGAGAACATCCAATCCATACTTAGAGAAAATGGTTCGTGCGACAGCAAGCACACTGAGCGATAGTTGCTAAGAAGATTGTTACACCTTGACTTAGCCGCTCTTTGAGTAATCAATGCTAATAAAGTTGTTACACTTTACTTAGCTACTCAAATAAATTAGAGACACACTCTTTATGACACTTAGCCACTTTCCTGGTGGCACATAGCCTTTATCCAGGATCCATCCAATCTTCAAGTGACACATAGCCATTATCTTGAAGATATCCATGTCTTGCTATTTACCCAGATTAAATAATTTTCATTTACATCGATATGAACATCTCTAATCCCTTATAATGACCATTATGTCATGAGCATATTCCATATCCAATATTCACATTCATTTCCGTACATAACAGAAATGGGTCGACCAGTGAATAACAACAAAAGATGTAAATATATTTAATCTTCCTTTTTAGCTAGAATCAATTCATTTTAATCAGTCGCTTTCCTAGTTATGCTCCATAGACCGAATCATACATAGCCATAGGATACACGCTAAAGTAGCAGACACTGATTAAAACTTCAAGTAGACAGCTAAATAGTCACTAAGGCAAAAAATTGAGATTAACATATAATCTCAAAGGTCTCACATAGTAGAGAAATAGGGATTCATTCTCCTACTACCTTTATTGTCGCAATAGCACATGTGGTATGAATCACATGCTACGATGTTATTCTCTTTACTAAAAAGAGTGCATGTTGTCTTCAAATTTAACATCGTACAGATTTCGATCTAGACATACCTAACGTCTAATCCTGAATTCAACATATGAATTCTAATCTGGCTTTCAACAGGTTTAGTAAATGGTGGGTTCATTTACTTCGATCATTATTTACACATAAATGATCTCATCTCGACACAATTATCAAGGCGACCTCAACTTATGAATCTGTCTCTAATTTCATAATTTCAGCTACGTAAGTTGTTTCATAAGTAACGGTCTTATCCCTATTTGTACTTAACAAACAGAGATGATTGTCCATGTGAGTGGACCAATCTCCACCTGCCAACATGCTCACCGAGATCTTACATGAATGTAACAAATACAACATATACACTGAATAAATTATGGCAAATGACACAATCATAACACAAAGTCTGATTGTTATTTCAATATTGTTACATTCTACGAAGTCCCAAAGACTTTACATGTTCTTTAAATGACTCTTTAGTCATTGGCTTAGTAAAAGGATCTGCAAGCATAACACGTGTAGGGACATACTCAAGAATGACTTTTCTTTTAGCCACAATATCCCTTACAAAATTATATTTAATTTCTATATGCTTGCCTTTGCTATGATATTTGGGATCCTTGAAAAAGCTATTGCACTGATCACGATGAGCGATTCTTGGACTTCCACTATCCTCGAATTTTCGATGCTTGAAACCTCCTCAACCAGTTGCTTCTTGCACCGAACATGCCACATATTCGCCCATAAAAGCTACACAAGCTTATTTCTTGCTGTTATGAGATGGCACCACCATTTAGCAAGAATGCATAGCGATGTGGATTTTCTATCATCCGTCTCCCGCCTAACTGCGTCCGAATAACCTCTCGGACTCATATCGATCCTTGAAAAGAGACAATAATCATTGTCGACTTGATATCTGAATATCCTTTTATCGCCTTCCAGTGTCTCGGTCATGGGTTTGACTGGAAGCGACTAACCAAGCCCACAACATAGCGATATCGGACGTGTACACAACATAGTGTACATCAAACTACCAATAACACTGGCATATGGTTTTTATTCATCTCAGCTATTTCCTCCGAGTTTTAGGACACATACTCTTGCTCAACACAGACCTTTCACAATAGGTGTATGTTATATGTTGCAATTAGACATCCGAAATGATGTAACATCTTATTTATATAAGACTCTTGTAGCGTGTGAAAAGTCTTTTAGGACGATCTCTCATGATCTTCACCCTAAGATGTATTCATTCTCCCATATCCATTGTATCAAATTGTGATGACACCACTTCTTGACTTCATTCACATATCCTATGTCATTTCCATCAAGATATCATCAACATATAATGATAAATGACATATTTTCCTTTTTCCCTTTTCAAGAAAACACAATGATCCTCATTGATCATCTCGAAACCATAAGATAAAACGACTTCGTTAAATCTTATGTTCCATTGTCTTGACGCTTGCTTTAGCCCATATATAGACTTTCTAAGTCTACATACTTTTTGCTCTTGGCCTTCAGCAATGAAACCTTCTGGTTGAACCATATAGATTTCTTCGTCAAGATCACCGTTAAGGAAAGCGGTTTTTACATCCATTTGATGTAATTCTAAGTCATAATGTGCCACAAAGGCCAAAATAACTCTTATTGATACAAATTTCACTACGGGAGAAAATGTCTCTTCAAAGTCAATACCCTCCATTTGGGTATATCCTTTTGCAACTAAACGAGCTTTGTATCTGTTAATCGATCCATCTGCTTTCCTCTTTATTTTGAGAATCCATTTATTCCCAATAGCCCTTCGGCCCGGAGGAAGATCGACTAAGTCCCAAACATGATTTTGAATCATGGACTCCATCTCTTCAACCATTGCAGCTTTCCATTTTTCTCTAACTCTACATCCCAATGCTTCCTCAATGGATTGAGGCTCGTCGTCGTCAATTGGAAGTGTAACCAATGCCTCATTCTCAATATCAAACCTCTTCTTAGGTTTGATCTTACGAACACTTCTCCGTAAGTTGGGCTGTTGAGAAGTCAACTCATGACTCGGCATATCACTCCCACTCGGTTGACTAGACTCAGGTATCCCTTTTGACACCTCTCTTGTTGATAATATTTCATCCTCCTCAAATAGAGGAACATTTTTATCAACATTACCTCTGATTGGGAACTCTGTTTCGAGAAAAGTCGCATCTCTCGAGTCTATTTCGGAGATGGTTCCATCTAGTTGCTCACCTATGAAAACATAACCTTTGGAGGTCTTATGATATCTTATAAAGATACATTTCTTACCTCTAGGCCCCAGTTTTCCATACTTGTGAGAATTATCATGAACATAAGCAGCTGACCCCCAGGGTCTCAGATTACTCAAATCTGGTTTTCTGCCTGTCCAACGTTCATATGGGGTAGATGGAACTGACTTTGAAGGCACTTTGTTAAGTATATAGGCTGCAGTTAATAATGCATCTCCCCAATAGGAAATTGGCAAATTAGCTTGCGTCATCATAGACCTAACCATAAGAAGAGTCCTATTTCTTCTTTCAACTACCCCATTTTGCTGTGGAGTTCCAGGGATTGTCAGCTGTCTAATAATCCCTCTATCATTACATATTGTCTTGAACATATCTGACAAATACTCCCCACCACGGTCAGTGCGTAAAGTCTTAACTTTACGTTCCGTTTGATTCTCAACTTCGTTCATATAACGAATGAAGCAATCTAATGCTTCGGATTTGTGAGAAATCAAATACACATGACCGAACCTAGAGAAATCATCAATAAATGTAATGAAATAGGAAGCTCCATGTCTAGCCTTCACATTCATTGGACCACAAATGTCCGAATGAATTAACTGCAATGTTGATTCAGATCTAATAGCCTTACCAAATGGTTTCCTAGTTGCTTTTCCAACAAGACAATGCTCACATATAGACAATTGAATCTTAGCTCGAGTGCCCAATAGACCCTCTTTAGCTAATCGATTCATACGTTCTTGTCCTATGTGTCCTAATCTAGCATGCCAAACCTCATTAGTTATATCTGCATCACTAGTTAAAGCAATGTTTGAAAAACAACCATCAATAGCATAATTGACATACGGTTCTACATCAAGAACCATAAAACCATTTGTTAAAACACCATATTCGATTGACAGTGAGTTAATCTTAAGTTCAACGCATCTACCGTAAAAATTAATACAATACCCTAAATCAAGAAGACACGTAACTGAAACAAGATTCCGTCGAATTTCGAGAGCATAATGAACATCATGTAGAAATAAAACTCTACCACCACGTAGGTTGAGTTTGCAAGCGCCAACTCTTGACTTCAACTCTTGCATTATTTCCCACATAGATCCATTTATTCAACAAATGTAACTCGTTCCCGAGCTACATGGTTGGTTGCTCCCGAATCTATAATCCACAAAGGATAAGAATCAGCTAACAACACTGAACTAGCAACAAAATACTCTTGAAAAGAAGACACACTTGGATTTACCTTTTTCGGCTCAGTGCATTCCCGAACAAAGTGGCCCTTTTTGCCACAGTTAAAACAAGTCAACTTGTTTTTAGGTTTATTTCCAGTCTTCTTGACTATCTTCTTGATTGGGCCCTGTCCCACACCAGCAGCTTCCTTCTTCTTTCCCTTCCCTTTCTTGAACCATTTCTTTTTCTTGGATCCATATGATCCTGCAGAGCCTACAGCCACATAGGCTTGTCCAGAAATCCTTGTGGATTCAACTCTCTCCGCTTCCAATTCTACATGATGTGAGACATCAATGAAAGTTTTGATACTCTCACTGTGAGTTAAGGTCTGCTTCATGGTCTCCCAAGAATCTGGAAGTGAACGAATAACTGCTTGAACTTGTTGTTCATCAGTCAACTCATGACCAGCAGTTTTAAGCTCCCGAATCATGTTCGACATCTCCCTGAGGTGTTGAACCATTGACATATTCGGACGCTTTTTGTAGCTGTCAAATTTAATTGTCAGCTGTCGAAGCTTGCTCAGACTTACTCCACTGTATTTTTCTTTAAGGGCAACCCATACTTCATGAGCCGTAAGATATGACTCATATTCAAAAGCTAGGTCGTCTACCATTGAACTAATCAATATACCCTTTGCAGTGGAGTCCTTTTTCTTCCATGCCTTATAGGCATCAAGATCTCGTCTGTGTTGTGCAGTGGGACCATCTACAGGTACTTCCATAACCTGATTTACTGCCTCTAGAACTTCTTGTTCCTCAAGTACATATTGTATCTTGAGGTGCCAGATCTTGTAGTTATCCCCATTAAGTTTTTCACCTTTGTTGAGTTCAGCTATTATGTTTTTGGTTGCCATAATCTAGCATAAATAAACAAATTATTTAGAATTTAGTGTATATCATATGTATGCAATTTATGATTGACTTAATATTACTTTGAGTTGGTTTACAAAATCAAGTGATAACTATGTTTTCACTCATCATCCGTATGACCAATCAAATTAATATTAATCAATTCTATTACATACATCCCAACAAATGAACTAATCATTTATAATATCATGAATTCATTAATTAAATGAACTAATCATTTAATATCATGAATTCATTAATTAAATGAACTAATCATTTAATATATCATATTTTTTTAATTAAATGAACTAATCATTTAATACATCATGAACTAATCATGCATCATGTCAAGCAAACAGCATAAATAAATGAACATATCATTAATATAAAATTATGCTGTAAATTGTTAACATATAACCAACTGACATGAATGAAATGGACTAACTATTGTTCATACAAAATGACAATAAAAATAACAGAACTCTAATAAACTAGATAGGCAACTACCACTCCCACTATGACAGACACTAGTGCAGTGACCAAAATAATCCCTCTCAGCCTGGACTCTTTTGGAGTAATCCCAGGCAGGACAGCTTCATGATTTTCAATTGGTTCCCACACACACTCTCCCAGATCCTCTGGATCTTCCTCTGGATCTTCAGGCTCTTCTGAATGCTCTTCAGATTCTTCTGGATCCTCCCCTGGAGGATCTTCAGGATCTTCTGAATCCTCTTCAGATTCATCTGGATCCTCCTCTGGGTCTTCAGGACCCCAATAGAGACACATCTCTGAATACGAGATGTGTCCATCATAATCATCCCAAAGTTGGAATGCTATCTGCCTAAGGTTTTCTGGCAGTGAATAGACTAGAGCAAATCTTCTGTGTGTGTCTTCTACTGGAAATTCTTCTCGCTCGAGTTTCCAGAACAACCGATCGAGCCGACCAATAAGCCATCCGAGTCCTTGAACAGGGTCGAAATCAAGCTCCTTAATCTCCTCCCAAAGCTCATGTTGTCGAAAATCACGACTAGCCATCTGAAAAATTGAAAATAAATAAGTCAGTACAAAATCGACTAACCAGTACAAAACCGGCTTATTTCAATTTATACAGGCATAGTACCAACATAATAAATCAAGAAAAAATAAATCTTCTCGATTTTCAGGAGTTAAGTCGACAATTAGAACTAATCTAATTGGTCAAACCCATTGGATCGGTTGATTAGGGATCCAGATCCTAAGCTCAGTCCATTGTCCTTAATTAGAACTAATCTAATTGGACAGGGATTTTTATACCTATGTTCTTTTACTTTTTCTCTAAGGCCATTTCTACCAATTTCAGACTTATTGATCAAACTCAGGTCCGTTTGATCAAACCAATGTCCATTGGTTTAAGTCCGACCAATTAGAACAAATCTAATTGTTTTGATCAAATCTGACCTAATAGAACAAATCTGGTCATTTGATCATATTTGGTCCAAGTCCAATTAATCAACCCAAATTGATTTCGGGTTTAGATCAAATTGGTTCGGTTAAATCAACTAATGATTTATACTTGAACCGGGTCTAAATAAACCAACCAATTTAAACCCACCTAATTAATTAAAATTAGACCAACAATCATAATTTTAATTAATTTTAACATGCATTATTTATATAATATAAATAATCCTTTTTTTTTTAAACACGTAAGCTTAAAAAAAATTATCTTTAAAATCTATGCATGTTACCTGTTCGGATCGAAATCAAAAAATTTCGTTTTCATTTTTTTTTTTTAATAGAACTTATCCTAAAAAAAAAAAAACCGAACTTTGTGCCTCTGTTTTCTCTGCAACACCCACGTCCCACGTTGTGCACATCGTGCACATTGCGCACGCCACACACGTTACCACGCCGCCTTCTTCAATCAAACCGCGTAAACCGCCCACGCCGCGACGGACACGGTCGCCGGTCATGTCTACCTTCTGCCGGTGCCAGTCGATCCTTTCCGGTACCAAAATCTAATCAATTTTAGGCTCGACGAGATCGCCGACAGTGGTTCTGCCTGTCCTAGCCACCAACACATAGCCGGTCAGCCAGGATACCAACGACGGCCATGAACTGTCATCACCGGCAAATCCAGCGGTCTAGATTTTACAAATTTGGCATAGCGTGTATGCTACGACACTTTAGTCGTGCAAAATAGCGACGTGCAATAACAAAGCAAGAAAACATCCGTACAACGATTTTATAATTCATCTCTAAGCATTTAGAAATAACTACGTGCTCTGATACCAATGTAGTAAATATGTTTTCTAAATGCATGATAGACGAATTAATTAAATGCGGTAAATACTTACAGCGATCTCCCGCAGATCCACTATCGGCAGTGGCGAAGACTCGCTGTCGGAAGAGCGATCACAATGTCGGAAAGCCCTCCGCAATTCCACAAACCAAATCCCATCGCCTTGGATGTACTCCTCTTACTCTCGTCGCACGCTCGCGATTTCACGCCCCGAGAGCCTTGGACGTACCCCCTTTATATAGGGAAATCCACTAGTGGTATAATGGACCTTTCCATTATGTGTAGTGGGGAACATGGGCCACGTTCCCCACTATCCCCATTTCCAACACCATCTCTTAAAGGTTGCAGCACTTAAATGAAAGTCTTGACAGAACTAAATTCTTCTTGAGATAAATTGAGATTTCCTTGAATTATAAAATCTGTATTGAAGATCAGAAGTCATGTGCAGAATTCTGACTAATTTCACACAGAAAGAAACACAAACTTTTGAGTTCACAGAACAGCCTCTGATATCTGAAGAAGATGGAATTGCAGAATCCAGGAAATGCAGAAATGTTAAGTCTGAATGAAGAACATGCAATTATGTATCAGTTTTGTGTGCTAAATAGTGGATGCAATTTCCTTATCAGCAGGAAGTATAAGCACAACTTTTGATTGTTGAACCATTTGAATTAATCATATGCTGTTGGAACATAAGGATACAGTTGGTCTTTTATCTATTGAATGCTTGGTGAGATGTCTGAAATTGAAGGATTAAAGTTTAACTCTTGTATGGTTTGAAGTCTGCAATTTCAATGGATGAAAATTCTGAACCTGAGGCAGCTTAATTTAGCAGTTAGATGCAGAAATTTGTTTGTCTAGTTTTCCAGCAGTGAAGACACAAGAACCAATGAAACTCAAGGATTTGGATTCAGCTGATAAGAGCTGTAAATGAAAAAAATGGAGACAGCTATAGCAGTTTTCATCAGATCAGAATCTGAATTCTGAAACTTTCTGAATCCTGTTTAATGTTGTTTAGTTCTGATATTCTACTTCTTGCTGATATGATCTGAGCTTTTGCCGGAGTTAAGGTTTGGAATCATATCTCTTGACAACTTAAGTTCCGAAAGAATAGAAGAACAGAAAAAGAGAAAGTAAAGAAGGGAAAAGCTGCAGATTGGAGACAAGAAACAATAGTTAAAGAGTTGCAAATGCATGATGTATTCCTTTGTCTGAGACGGACAATGTTTTAAGTGTGGGGGAGGGATTCCTTATCCATTAGTTGATTTGAGATGATTTGAGTTCAAATGCTGGAATTAAAGTGGAAAAAGAGCAAAAACAGTGAGAATTTTTTTTTTTTTGCACATCAAGAGAGTATCAAGTGGAAGATAGAGTATCAAGATTCTTTGTTTGCCATCAAATTGAAGGGGAGGTTAGCTTGATATTTTGAATTGGTAACAACAAATGGTATTCATCTCTTTACACATCAAATTGGTCAACTCATCAAGTATATTCCTCCAATACTCTCATCTTCTCAATTTTTCATTAAATTCTTTTCTTTTGCCTACTACATTCACTTCACTTGTTCTTTTTGATTCCATTTCAATTTTTGTTGATAAATTCTTTTTATTCATGTTTGCTATGTTTATAGTGGTGGAGAATTAGAAAATAAGCAAGCTTATGGTAGTGAAATGTTGTGAGTTGCATTGAGTGAGCTCCACTTATATGCATGATTGAGTGTGAGAGCTAGAATAGGTAAATTCCTTGTGAGATGCAACTTGCTTAATTTTTCAATTGGATTGAAACTATCATACCTATTGATTATTGTTTGGATTGTATTCATGATTGTTTGTAATCTTTAGATGGTCTTAGTTAAATTCCTTTTTACTATCTTCTAATTATTGCTAGGGAATTTATTGTGGAGATGATGTTTAGTTTTTTTTACTTGCACGGGACGTTCAAGACTCAGTGTGAGGGATTTGATAAACATGATTTTACTGTATTATTTTGATTCATAAATGCATGGTTTGATATTGATTTCATAGGTTTAAATCATGGTTACATCACATTTTATGCATTGTCTCTATTTTTGGACTTAATTATAAATTATCTTATTTTTTGTATTATTTGATGCTAATATTTGATTATTATTTTGTAGGCATCAAAGGATCTTGGATTTGGATCTATTCGAATCGAAATTGGGCTCGAATCGGAGTTTAAACGAGAAGATCAAGCTTTGGGTCGATTTGGATCGTTCGTTGAAGATTGGAGAGATCTGAGCTATCCGTTGAGAATTTGATCCATCCGACCTAATTAGGAGCAGATCTGAGCCATTGATGAAAATCCAGAAGTTTTGATCCAGATCTGAGTTCATCCAGCCGTTGATCCAGCCCGAAACATTCTGGACCGTTCATCGAATATTGGACAGATCTAGACCATCCAGTGAAGATCTGGTCGATCCGACCTAAGGGAGAGTAGATCCAGACCCTAGATCAAGATCAGTAACTCCGGATTGGACTTTAGGTGACTTTTCACCGTTGATCAAGCTCCAAATCAATCACAGCCGTCCGTTCAGATCTGGAACAGATACAAAACAGAAGCTATAGTAGCTTCCAGGCTTCGTCAATCCTCCACAGCGCGCAGCTTCGTCCCGGTGCGTGGCTTCTTCCGGATTCTGGCCCCTTTCCTTCTCCGATCAACTCTTTCAAGCTTCGACCTCGGCGGTGAGCTTCTCGGCGGCTTCATTCCGATCATCTGGACCCGTCGTTGGGTGGTTCCTCTGGCGGAATTTCTCTCCCGGCCTTCTCTATTCCAGCGCCGATTTGGAGGTGGTCTTCCAATCGGCGACTCCGATTCCCATCAGCAACATTTGGAGGTGGTCTTCCGGTGTTCCTGAGCTCCATCCGACATCACACCACCATCCACAGCGTCATTCCAGATTCAGAGTTTGAGGTTGCAGAAATCCAGATTTTCGGCCATTATTGGGTTTAGGGTTGTTTCCAGCGTGTCGGGGGTGGTCCGTCGGCACTGTTGAGCACTCCTTGAACTGAGACGCAGCTGAGATGCTCCACTGAGGTCCAGAGTTGGGTGCTCTCAACTTTGGCATTCTTGTGTGACGGCAAGAGTGTGAAGTTTGTATGGATTGGTTGTGAGTTTGATCGGTTAGGGTTTATTTCATTTTGTTACTGTTTTTTACAACTTAGAACATATTCATTTTAATGTTTGTTATGTTTTAACAAGTAATCTAGCATTTCATTTCCTTGTTTAAGTTTAATTTGTGTTTAATTTGATGCTTGGTTAAGTGTTTAGTGTTTAAGTTCTAAGTTAGGGTTTACATCTTGCTTAAGATCAAATTTAATTTGATATTTGCTATTTCAATCTTAGGTTAAGTGTGTGTTAATAATTTAATCACATCGTTATCAGCCAGCATGCTAAAATGGATGTGGATTTACTAAAAATGAAAAAAAATCAAAGGGAAAAAGCTACTAAGATACTATTATGTGAATATATTCTACAAGGCTTGTTTTTGAAAAGCTCATTACTAAGGACCCATGAAAAAGATAATTCCAATTTCACACAAGAAAAATGAGTGGATAAAAAAAATCTTGTACATGAATGAAAACATTTTTGTATGGAAATCATATACACCAAATTTTCAGTTAGAATCTTGGTCTGGAAGCATTTTATTGTGTTGGAGCCATATTATAGAATTTTTAAAATGGAGGGTTATGCTTGGGTGTTTCTGAACAACAAAGGTCTTGATTGGGCTTTTCCCCAATTACTGATACTAATATCCTTAAAAGATTAGGTGTAAGCTGTGATGTAAATGAGAGAAAATAGTTTAAAATGGTACAAACCTGTTCAACGGTAAATAGATTCTATAGTTAGGCTTAATAAATTGATTAGAGTTGAACTTGTATGGGCTTAAGGGAGATAAAAGCAAACCCAGATAATGTAAAAAGGGCGAGCTAAGAGATTTGAATATTACTAAATAATAGATATAGCTTTGCATCATGTTCAATGAAGGAACAATATCCATACAGCAGAATCGTAGACAAGTGTAGTTTGCAGTTTGGGAGTACCGTGAATCTCTTGAGGAACAAGGTCTCCGTAGTGCTGAAGTAATAGATAGGAAGGTAGCAGTTTATCATCGACAACTTGAATTCGAATTTGGTTTATCTGATACTACATATGATCAAGGAAGCAAGAAAAGTTAATCAGATAAGCTGGTTAACAAATTGTATTTTCTTCTAGATCATATTTTTGTGAAAGTTTTCTGTAAACTATTAAGCTCTTTAGTTTGATATGAATTTACGCTGGCGAGTGGTTAATAGGACCATTAATTTCTACATCATTTTCCTGGACAGAAGTGATAACAAAATTCCATTGTTCGTTCCATTTTTTTTCCCTTTTGAATTGTAAATTTTCTCAATTGTCCATTTGTTTAGTGTACAATGGAGAGATCAACTGCCTTTTCCTTTTTTTTCCTTTCTAACAGTGTACCCCTTTTTTTTCTCTAGTTTACACTATTGATCTTTGTTGATCATTGTAGTGTGATCCCTTGTAACCAACATATAACAATATATATAAATATTTTAGTGCTAGAGTAATTTATCTAGAAGTCATTTAATTTTAAATATTTATTCAGTTAGGAAAAGGTGAATTCTTTGTTCCACTATCAAACTTTCTTTTGACTAATGTTCCATCATCTCTGATTCACCCTCCACCTCTTTGTGCATTTTCAAATCAAAATGTGTCTCCGGTGCCATGGTGTCGCGGTAGGATATCCAAGTTGTCACTTAGATATATATAGTTCGAATCCTAGCTATGGCGTATTTTTAGGAATTTTTTCTTCAAATGGAGGGCGTAATCAAAAGATGTTGGGCTTCTAGATTGGTTGTCGCGTGTGTTTTCTGATTTACCATGGTGGTCGGTGGAAAATTTCCGTAACATCGGGCCGGTCATCATAAGGATAGCAATGAGACTATTTGAGATTATCATATTTTCAAATCAAAATGCTTGCATGTCTCTAATTAGTGGGGAAAAAATTGAGAATATCAATCTATCGGTTTCAACAAGAATTTCCAATTTTAGTGATTTTGAGAGTAAAGGGATAAACTTAAGCTGGAAGGTAATGATCATCTTGAGTAGATCAAGAGTGCTTAAGCCAAAATGAGAGTAGCACCAAACTTTTACAGGAACACTAAAATTTTCCTTAAGGGTATAGTGCGTCTATTGTGATGGAAAGAGAAACTTATGATGTTCTCACTTGCAATATTGTGATGAAAAGAGAAAAAATATATATTTGTTTGTCGAAACTTATTTCAATCAATCAATCAATCCGGACCTTTGTTAAACGTATTCGACAAAGGACACCAGTACCGATTGCGTTCAATCTGTCTCTACATGAGGAGACCTTATTGCGCTCTTTATCAATCATGCTAAATCTATTGTGATGGAAAGAGAAACTTATGATCTCATTTGCAACATTGTGGTGGAAAGAGAAACTTATGATGTTCTCACTTGCAATATTGTGATGGAAAGAGAAAAAATATATATTTGTTTGTCGAAACTTATTTCAATCAATCAATCAATCTCGACCTTTGTTAAACGTATTCGACAAAGGACACCAGTACTGATTGCGTTCAATCTGTCTCTACATGAGGAGACCTTATTGCTCTCTTTATCAATCATGCTAAATATAATGTGTTTGAACCTTTCAAGTGACTTCCCTGTAAATATTCATGCTATGATTGCAGAGGATTTGACGATCTTGTCCAAGTATAAACCTATTTCTTCGATCGAGTTGAGGTATTCTATGGTCAGCACGTTTGGAACATTATTCTTGAGTCATGTATAGAATAATATTCCTCTGTTTAGTCGCAGTTTTGTTTTTGAAATTTCGAGTTTGCTAGAATTTGTATTCATTCTTTGCTTACCGAGAATGGTTGTCCGGCTTGCCTAGTTAGCTCAACTAACTTTGTGCTTGACTGATCAAGTCAGATGAATTGGGTGAGTCCATGTCGAAGGGCAGCTAGACTAGACGGGTTGGGTGAATCGATTGAGTTTGAAGAGCTAGTCTTATCCATTGGATTTAACAGGTGAATTATATCAATAATTATTTGTTAATCCTATGCTGGATTAATTTGGGGATAGAATTAGATGGGTCAGGATCAGATACTAGAATAGCATAGTATGATCCTATATTTTTTTTTAAAAAAAAACTTAATTTAATATTTAATAGGAAGATTAATTTGATCAATGAAAATTGAATCAACATATGTAATTAATTTTTTAAAATAAATTAAATCAAATTAATAATAATATTAATCATATTAATGACAATAATAAGTTGATTTATATATAAATTTAAAAATTTTATAATTCAAAATAAATGTATATATATTTTAATGGGGTAATTAGATTAGGAGTTGAGTAAGTTTATTTAAACTGTCTTATTTAAATTAGAAAAATAATTAGAAGTTGATTGGATGAATTAATTAAACCTTTATTTTTCAATTAAAAGTCTAAAGTTCACTTCTCCTTTCACTGAAGGGTTGCTGCCTCCTCTTTTCTGTTGCGCGATGGATCTCACAAATCTCTACCCACGACCTCTCCTCCGATCCTCCCTCTTCCTTTATGGAAAAAAGAAATATGGCTCCTTTTCTCGACCCCTTGATCTTTCTTGTCTATAGTTCTGCCAATGAGGATGTTATCCGTTGAAATAGAATCATTTGTAAGATTCCACCGTTACAATGATCTTATTTCAATTTCACTACAAAACTCGATGTCAATTGATTACTCATCGATTTAGTACTTTCGGATGATAGGATCATATGATCTTAAGATTCAGATTATGATTTTACAAACCATGTCGGTACATGTACATGTTCTCTCTCTCTTTTTTTATTAATTCCAATTATTTCACGTTCATCAATGGATTTCATTGATCTAGTAAAATCTAATTAAAATCATTTCAAAGTTGATAGAATTTTTTATAGTGCTGAAAAGGTTTATATAGTTTCGAGATGTTTTGTTCTTGAATAACAAATCCTTGGAAATCAACATCATATAATTTTAATATTTGTGGTTATTTAATTATTATTATTATTATTCTTTTTATAACTATTATTTTTTAAAATAATAATAATAATAATTTTTTTATTTTTATTAGCATTCCTTTAATTTTATAATTTTATTAATCTTATTTTGTATTTATATTTTTATTAAAAAAATAAATTAAAAAATATTGATAATTTTAAGAGATGATCCTGAGTTTAATGACATAAATTTTAAAAAAGTTTTTTTTTTCGGATCATCAACTTTTGTATAAAATTATTTGATAAATAATTAAGTTATTAATTTTTTTTATTTATTCAGTTAAGTTTAAATAAAGAATTCTATTTTTTTCTTTAATTTAAAATTAAAAAGGGAGGGGCATAATCGAAAATAAGCACGTCCCTTTAAAAAAATATAAAATTTTGTTTTTTTTTAAGTATTCAGAAATGTAGATAAAATATTTAAAATTTGAAGCTCGTCTAAAAGTTGAAGAATAATCAAATTACTCGAACTTTTTTAAAAAAAAACAAGTAAAACCTGTTAATAAAAATTAATTGATTTATTAAAAAATAGTTGTTAATTGTGCGGCTAGATTTTATGCGGCAAAAGATAATAATCACCTAGGAGATCATAGGCATGATCATTTATGTTAATTTTATACTCGATAATTTGTTATATGTATTTTTAATAGAAAAAATATTTTTAAAAACATATGCAGCCTTCTTAAATACTAATGTTTTTTTTGAATATACATTTAGTTATATGTTTGAAATATAATTTATTTATACAAATCACCTTATTCTCTAACTCTTTACCCCCTCCGCTTAAAATATTCTTAACGCATCCTTGCGCAGTTGCCCCTTGCACCCGATTTCCGTTCTGAGCTCGAGCCCAGGGGTGGTTCGGTACGATATACCAAATCACCAACTCCCATACCGTTACCGTACCAAAAAATACGGTATAAAAATTTTTTATACCAATACCGTACAAAAATTTCGGTATACTGAATTTCTAGTATTCATACCGTTTAAAGTAAATTTTCGGTATCGGTACGGTATACCGAAAATTTCACTAAAAATCATATACCGATACCGATATCGAAAATTTCAGTACGATATTTTACCATACCGAAATTTTTGATATACCGTAATCGGTATAGTTCGGTAAATTTCGGTATGATATGTGCGGTATACCGAAATTTCGGTATTTTTTCCCACCCCTACTCGAGCCCGTCACATGAATAGGCTGTGACTTCCATTTTTATATTTCACCGCGCCCTCCATTTCTCTTCCGCCTCCTCGCTGCTTCGCAAGCGCGACCATCGATCTTCTTTTCTTGAGAGAGTTCTCCGAGCTGCTTCCCCAAGGCGACCGTCTCTCGATCTTCTTCTTCCCTTAGGTTGAGAGAGTTCTCTGCTTCCCAAGGCGACCGTCTCTCGATCTAGAGCCTTCCTCGCGAGTTGCGACATCTCCGTGAGTTTTTCTGATAACATTGTTCATTAGCTTCTTCTCGTGAGTTTCTCAGTACCGCTTTTGTTCTTGTCAGTTTCAGAGTACCTGTTGTTCTACGCCGGTCAAAATGAGCTCTCCAGTCTTCACTTTTTTTCCTTCCCTTCAGTCCATATTCAGCCATGGGGACATGGTTGACACGCTACTGATGATTCTGGGATTCGTCGGCGCCGTCGGCGATGGGTTTGCAATACCAGCCTTTTTCATGTTCGCCCGTGTCATCTTCAATGACATGGGTCAGGGTTCCATCGAAGCGGTTAACAAGGTACAAATTATTTCTATTCAATAGTAGTTTTTTAGTGCTCTTTGGTTCTAAGCTACTTTCTATCCAGAACGTAATCTACTTGGTGTATCTGGCCGGCAGTAGCTTCTTAGCATCGTTCATGGGTAAGATTTATTGATTTGATAGAATTGATTATTTAATTAAATTTATTGTTGATTTTAATTGATTGGATCATTGTGTAGAGGGTTACTGTTGGTCGAGAACAGGGGAGCAGCAGGCGATCCGGATGCGAGTGCGGTATCTTACAGCGGTTCTCCGGCATGATGTTGAATATTTCGACCTCAACACTGGCACCAACAGTGAAGTCATTACTAGCATCACCAGTGACAACCTCGTCATACAAGACTGCCTAAGCGAGAAGGTGGCCAACTTCATAATGAATTGCACCACCTTCGTCAGATGCTACGCGAGAGGATTTTCCATGATATGGCGGCTGACGCTGGTGGGATCGCCTACAGCGGTGCTACTCGCCATCCCCGGCATCCTGTACGGCCGCATCCTCATGGAGCTAGCTCGGAAGATGCGGAGGGAGTACCAGAAGGCTGGCACGGTGGTGGAGCAGTGTGTTTCCTCCATCCGCACCGTTTACTCTTTTGTGTAGGAGGAGCGCACCATAGCCAAGTTTACTGCCACGCTTGATGACTCCGTCAAGCTCGGTCTCTGCCAGGGCCTCACGAAGGGACTGGCTGTCGACAGCAATGGCATCATCTTTGCCATTATGGCTTTCTTGGTTTGGTTCGGCAGTCGCATCGTCATGTAAAACGGCGGCAAGGGCGGCACCGTCTTCGCTGTCAACAACTCAATCATCTTCGGCGGCTTGTAAATTCCCAATTTTCTTCTTCTTCCCTTCTCTCCTCTCCTCTCCTCTCCTTTCCTCTAACAAAGTTTATTGGGACAGGGCACTCGGTTCGGGGCTCTCCAATTTGAAGTATTTCTCTGAGGCGATCTCCGTCGGTGAATGCATCTTGGAGGTGATTCGGCGAGTGCCGAAGATAGACTCTGGCAGCTCGAATGGAGAAGTTCTAGAGAACTTGTCCAGGGACATGAAGTTCAGAAATGTGGAGTTCACATACCCTTCCAGGCCGGACAACTACATATTCCGGGACTTCAACCTCAATGTGCCAGCAGGGCGAACTGTGGCATTGGTGGGAGGCAGCAGGTCAGGAAAGTCGACGGTGATTGCGCTGCTAGAGCGGTTCACCGACGAGATTCTGCTCGACGGGACAGACATCAAGAGGCTGCAGCTGAAATGGTTAAGATCGCAGATAGGGCTGGTCAGCCAAGAGCCCGCTTTGTTTGTCACCTCTATTAAAGAGAATATACTCTTTCGGAAGGAAGACGTCACTATGGAGGAGGTGGTGGCCGCCGCCATGGCTGCCAATGCCCATAGTTTCATCTCGCTACTTCCTCAGGGATACGACACGAAGGTAAGATGTGTGTTTTTTATTTGGTCAAGACAGGTGATGCTGGAAAGAATGGTGTGTGCAGGTGGGAGAAAGAGGAGCGCAGATGTCTAGTGGCCAGAAACAGAGAATCGCCATCGCCAGGGCGGTGTTGAAGTCGCCTAAATCCTCCTGCTCGACGAGGCCACCAGCGCCCTCGACTCCGAGTCGGAGCGCATCGTCCAGGAGGCCCTCGACCTCGCCTCTGTCGGCCGCACCACGATCGTCGTCGCCCACCGCCTCTCCACCATTCGCCACGCTGATGTCATCGCTGTCGTGCAGGACGACCGTGTCTCGGAGATCGACTCTCATGATCACCTCGTTAACCGCTCCGACGGCCTCTACTCCTCACTCGTCCGCCTCCAGCGGACCACCCAGGAGTGGTTCGGTACGGTATACCGAACCACCAACTCCCATATTGTTATCGTACAAAAAAATACGGTATAAAAAATTTTTATACCTATACCGTACAAAAATTTCGGTATACCGAATTTCAGTATATCGAATTTCTAATATTCATACTGTTTAGAATAAATTTTCGGTATCGGTACGGTATACCGAAAATTTCACTAAAAATCATATACCGATACCGATATCGAAAATTTTGATATGATATTTTACCATACCGAAATTTTTGATATACCGTAAAATTGATATAGTTCGGTAAATTTCGGTATGATATGTGCGGTATACCAAAATTTCGGTATTTTTTTCCATCCCTACCACCGCCCACCTCCTCGAAGGAGAGACCGGCTCCGGCACCATGCAATTGGGCATCAGCAGCAACGTGAACTCCTGCTTCTCCGCCGCCAGTCCCAACAGCTCCGACCGCTCCATAGCGTTGGCATCGCCGGAAGAGAACGCCGATGATAGCACCGGGATGCCGAGGCTATCGGTGCCATCCTTCCTGCGGCTACTGCAGCTGAACGCGCCGGAGTGGCGGCAGGCGCTGCTAGGCAGTGGCAACACCATCGTGTTCAGCGCTATCCAGCCTATCTATTCCTACACCTTGGGCAATATGATATCTGGTTTTTTACCTTGAGGACCATGAGGAGATCAAGAACAAGACGAGGACCTATGCCTTCGTCTTCCTTGCCCTCTCCTTGCTCTCATTTATCCTCAACATTGGGCAGCACTATAACTTCGGCGCGATGGGCGAGTATCTCACCAAGCGCATCCGCTTGCGGATGCTGTCCAAGATCCTCACTTTTGAGGTTGGCTGGTTTGATCAGGAGGAGAACTCCACCGGCACCATCTGTGCGCCAACGACGTCAACGTCGTCCGCTCCCTCGTCAGCAATCGAATGGCCCTCATAATCCAGACCGCTTCTGTCGTGGTCATCTCCTTCACCATGGAGACTGGCCCTCGTCATGATCGCCATCCAACCCATCATCATACTCTGCTTCTACTCCCGCCGTGTCCTCCTCAAGCGTCTCTCCTCCAAGGCCATCAAAAGCCAGATCGACAGCAGCAAGCTTGCGGCGGATGTCGTCGCCAATCTCCTCACCATCACCGCCTTCTCCCCACAAGAACGCATTTTACACATGTTAGAGGAGGCGCAAGCCGGAGTGCGTCTGACAGTCGTGGTTTGCCGGCGCCAGAATGGCTTTCTCCCAAAATCTCATGATTTGCACATGGGCTCTAGATTTTTGGTACGGAGGCAAATTGATCGCTGGCGGATTCATATCCGCCAAAGCTTTACTTCAGACCTTCATTATCCTCGTCTCCACCAGCTGCATCATCGGTGAAGCCGGCAGCATGATCACCGACCTCGCTAAGGGTGCCAACGCCATTGCCTCCGTTTTTGCCGTGCTCGACCGTGTCACAGCCATTGAGCCCAATGACTCAGACGACCACTGTCCCGAGCAGATTGTCGGTGACATCGAAATCCACGGAGTCGACTTCGCCTACCCGGCGCGCCCCGACGTGGTCATCTTATGAGACTTCTCGCTCAGAATCGAGGACGGTAAGTCAACGACGCTCGTCGGGCAGAGTGGCTCCGGGAAGTCGACCATCATTGGGCTCATCCATAGGTTCTACGATCTGGTCAGAGGGACAATCAAGATCGACGGCAGGGTCCTCAAGTCGTATAACCTCCGAGCGTTAAGAAAGTACATTGGCATGGTGGGCCAAGAGCCGACGTTGTTCGCCGGAAGCATCCGTGAGAACATCACGTACGGGAGCAATGGCGAAAAGACACCGACAGAGATCGAGGCGGCAGCACGGGCGGCGAACGCACACGAGTTCATCAGCTCGCTGATGGATGGGTACGAGATGCAGTGCGGCGACCGGGGATTGCAGCTCTCTGGCGGTCAGAAGCAGCGGATCGCCATCGCGCGGGCGATCCTGAAGGACCCAGCGATCCTGCTGCTGGACGAAGCGACGAGCGCGTTGGACAGCCAGTCGGAGGAGGCGGTGCAGGCGGCTCTGGAGCGTCTGATGGTGGGGCGGACCAGCGTGGTGGAGGCGCACCGACTCAGCACTATCCGACACTGCCACCTCATCACCGTTCTTGACCAGGGCGCCGTCGTGGAGAATGGGACCCACGCCTCTCTCATGTCCAAAGGGCCTGCTGGGGCCTACTTCGGACTAATCACCTTGCAAAGTGGCAGCGCCGCGCCTATGTGATCCGATACTATTTTATTTCCCAAACCAAAAACATAGGATTATCAATATGGATTGACATTTGATCATATTCAATAGCTTTTCTGTTTATTTCTGTTGCTTGTTTTTAGCCGTATTTACAGCTTCTGTAATATATAACAGAGATGCGATGGTATAAATTAGTTATATTTTAATGCACAAAAATCAACTAATTTGGAATTGCATTTCTAATATGTTGTATGTTTTCTCTGGATTTATACCAGTTAAATTGGTTTTAATTGCTTGCAGCCCACTGGAGAGAATGGTGCTACTCGAGCCCCTATCAGTATTGATCTGCAAACAGATAGTTCACTTGGCACTAAATCAATTGTTTTGCAAATAGACAGCAAATCCCAACAGCCTCTGCAAGTAAGAACATAAATCTATGCAATAGCATTTTTGATTTATTTACAATCACAATTTGCATAGCTCGAGTTCAAGGTTCCGGAAAGGGCCGAGCAGATGAGATATATTTGAAACTTCGTACTAGTACAGGTTTTACCTTTTTCTTTTCCTGTCTTTTCTTCTTGTTTGTTTGCAGTTTTGTAGTTCTTATTTATGAAGCTTTAGTTATACTCACTATTTTTTATCTCCTCACCAGCTCCATCTTTAAAATTAGTCGATCTTCCAAGTGTAAGACCAGAGATCAATGGATGATTCCATTGCAAATTCCTATTTCTAATTGTGAAATTGTATTTAATCTCAGTTTCAAAATTGATCAAGCTGCTGGGGACCAGAAAAGTCTTGCAGCAGTTCAAGCTCTTCTTTTGTCTCAGGGCCACCTCTACTGCAGATATTCCTTGGGTTGCTCTGATTGGTCAATCTGTTTCTATTGCTTCGGCACAGGCAGCATGGAATGGATCTATTGGATCTGAAAGTTCACTTGAAACAGCATGGAGAGCTGAGACTGAAAGTCTTAAAACTATACTTACTGGAGCTCCACAAAATAAGCTCGGAAGATTAGCGTTAGTTGATACACTTCCCAAGCAAATCTGGAGTAGAATGAAGCTCAGACTGCCAAACCGTCTTTCAGGGTAAATTTTATTTTGATAAATTTGTCATTGTTTTCACTTGTGTACTACACAAAATGGAAAGTTTTCATGGCGATGCTACTATTTTATCCAATGGACAGGTTGCTTGTAAATCCTATGAAGAGTAGTTTGGTATGTCAAAGGAAGCAACTAAACCAATAAGGTCAAGATGCATATGGGTTTTGGCCAGAAGAGGTTTCCTTTCTTATTAAATACATTTTTAGTCTTGAAACTTTGCCTGACAGCTCTTCAAGTGTAGATCCCTGGCTTGTTTCCTTGATTGTGACAAGGAAGGTGGGCTGGCTTTTTCTGCTTTACAAATCCTTCTTTGCCGACGTTGCTATTCAGTAGCTAGAACTATATATGCCAAACTATTCTGATCTTGAGATCACCTGTCACCAAACCACTTTCCTCTTCAGCATTACATGTAAAAAACATGCCGAACTAGTTCAAGCATGCTAAAGGTATAAATTAATGTGGATAGTAGGTGGATAATGAGCTAAATTTGTAGACGGTTAGATTTAACTTTTAATGGGTTCTCTTTCATATTTTTAGAATCACATAAAGAAGATTTGTATCAAATTAAATTGCCATAGTTTTCCACTTCCAATTCATAAATAAGAACTATATCATTTTTTTTTTGTGTGAATCGTTAATTTTATGATTCTAACAAACTATGCCTTCTATGATAATCATCAGCTAATTAAGAAAGCTTGACTTAATTTGAACTTATTTGAGTTGCCCTGTACACTTTCATCATATAGCCAGAAATGTTTGAGTTAAGAAGTAATGCTATATATTGGTTATTGTGCTTGTTAAGTGTCACTTGATGAAGTGAGGCATTTCTTCTACCTTATTGTTGTCATTGATACAATCTCTACTTTTTATCTTTTTGATCTTCTACATTTCTTCAATATTATTAATTTTGAACATGTTTCTTAATATAGGAGGCAGCTTGTTTCCTTCCATAACACCTAGAACTTAGGATTGCCCATGAATCTTTATGGCACATACAATGAGTTCCAGACTTCATCTGTCAATATTGCGTCTTGTGCAGCAACACACACATAGAAGTTGCTTAGCCAATCAAGTATAGAAAGGTATATAGATTTTGGATCTACGAGTTTAGTTGACCTAAGTATTTATGCTCCTTATCATGATTGAGTCTATGAATATGCACCCAATCTGTGTTGTATCTATGATTATGCATCCAATCTACTTGACTGATCCGGAGGTAAGGACGGGGGACCCTCGCTGGCGGAAGGTCAACGACACGTGGGGGTCAAAGGTTATGAGATTCAACCCCGAGACCCGATCGACCTGACTGAGATGGCCGACCGGCTACCCAACCGACCGGCCTGAGATGGCCGACCAGCCGGGAATCCCCCGAGCCGAATGAAAGATAACCCGACTAGGGGTCGGGTTTCCGATGCTCAAGGTAAAAAGGTTTCAGGGCCGAGCGGGATGTCCGTTCGGCCGGTGCACAAGGCAACAAAGACAGGCAGGAGCAGTCTCATCCGAGCATACGACCGAGGCAGAAGTGATATGCCCGCCGAGCGGTCGAACCGCTCAGCCTTGGAACAAACAGGAAGCGCAAGAGAACAAAGGAGACAGGGGATAACATCATCCTAGAGACGTCTGCCGCTGACAGGCAGCAGGGTTGGCGGCCGAGCCGTACACAGGATCATACAGTGGAAGCTTCCACCGTCACATCCGGGATATGCTCGAACGATTGCGGAATGGCGCCAGAGGTACTTTTCTGACAGGGGCTCGTTAAGGTATGTTTTGGGAAGGTATGCTTCCCAAGGCGACCGTCTCTCGATCTAGAGCCTTCCTTGCGAGCTGCTGCGACATCTCCCATCGATCTTCTTCTTCTCCTCTGTACCTTCTCCGTGAGTTTTTCTGATAAGTTTTTAGTATCCATTGTCCATTATCTTCTTCTCGATGAGTTTCTCAGTACTGCTTTTGTTCTTGTCAGTTTCAGTGTACCTGTTGTTCTACGTCGGTCAAAATGAGCTCTCCAGTCTTCACTTCTTTTCCTTCCCTTCAGTCCATATTTAGCCATGGGGACATGGTTGACACTCTGCTGATGATTCTGGGATTCGTCGGCGCCGTCAACGATGGGTTAGCAATACCAGTCTTTTTCATGTTCGCCCGTGTCATCTTCAACGACATGGGTCAGGGTTCCATCGAAGCGGTTAACGAGGTACAAATTATTCCTATTCATGTCTGGTAGTAGTTTTTTATTGCTTTGTTCGTTCTAAGCTACTTTCTGTCCAGATAGTAATCTACTTGGTGTATCTGGCCGGCGGTAGCTTCTTAGCATCGTTCATGGGTAGTCTTCACTTCTTTTCCTTCCCTTCAGTCCATATTTAGCCATGGGGACATGGTTGACACGCTGCTGATGATTTTGGGATTCGTCAGCGCCGTCAACGATGGGTTAGCAATACCAGTCTTTTTCATGTTCGCCCGTGTCATCTTCAACGACATGGGTCAGGGTTCCATCGAAGCGGTTAACGAGGTACAAATTATTCCTATTCATGGCTGGTAGTAGTTTTTTATTGCTCTGTTCGTTCTAAGCTACTTTCTGTCCAGATAGTAATCTACTTGGTGTATCTGGCCGGCGGTAGCTTCTTAGCATCGTTCATGGGTATATCATGTTCATGGGTAGTTTTTCATATTCTTTTTTGGCGTGTTATGTCATGATGGACAGTGAATATTCTATATGCAAGTTGTACATCAGAAACTTTCTCTCTACCAAACACAGAGATTGCAGGTCTATTTTGAGAAATGTGTCAGAACATCTCTATGATTTTTCTTTTCTGGAAATGCTTTGAGATTTGTGCATATATAAACAGTAACATTATAAAAATGAGTCTCCATATATAAACGTAGATACACTCACATTACGTGGAACTATGTAATTTCCACTGTTCATTCATACTATTGTTTATCATTTTTTATCGATCACTGACTTGAGTGTCGGAGGACCTATGTCGAGACCCCTTCCTTGGTCCGATCACTAACTCTCCTTTTGATACACAAGAGTGCTTCGAGATTATCTTTTAATGGCGAGGAGCCTTCCATCTCCATCGATCTCAGACAGAATTAATTATAGAATTTAATTTTTAGTTAAAGTTTTTTAAGTTTAATTATTTTTTTTTAAAAATGATCAAACTCTTCATTGTGATTTTAATATTTTAAAGTGCTTTTAATCAAGACTATGTAATATAATCAAATTGGTAAAAAGTTATATATATAAAAGTAGTATTTTATATATAATATTTTTTTTATCAAATTAAATAAAAATTAATTTACAATAGCGTTAAAATAAAGATATTTTTCATAAAAAAATATAATGGAGAGTCTTTTAATTTGTTTTTAAAAAAATCATCCTTTTCATTTTTTGCACAATAAAAGATCCTTAATTGACGTGGTTTTTCCAAAATAAAGGGTTATTTTTTAAAAAAAAAAATCTATAAATAATGATAAGAAAATATATTGGTAAATGAGTACACGAGCGAAAACAACGGAGAGAAAATTAATATAATAAACCCTGAAAATTAACGAAATGACACATTGCTGTTTTACTGTGACAAAAACATAATTAAAAAACTTATTTTCCTTTTTTTTTTCACATAATTTACTTGTGAGTTATCCTTATAATTTATCTTTATATGTCCAAATTAAACAACCATAATGCCGAACAATTTTTGTATTTTCCTTTTTTATCCCAGCGAAGTGTCTCTCTTGTTCATCAAAATGACTTCTTACTGTATCTCTATCACATCTTCTACCACAAAAATCTCCTTCTCTTCCACATTCTATAGAGTTTTTTTTCTCCTCCATCATTCGAGAAACTTGAAATCTCTTTATTTTTTTTTCATTCTTTTCAATTGATCTGCCTCATGAGTTTGTAAAGAATGACTTGGCAAAGAACTAATTATAATATAGAGAGATTTTTAAACTCTGCAATTACAATATAATTATTTTTAAGTCAAACTTCGTAAAATTTTAAAAATAATAATTGCATCAATAATATTTTTTTTTTAGTTTGATCAACACTTAAAAAGTACTTTAGATGAGAAAACTTTTACAATATTTCATTACCTTTCGGGAGCAAGACTTCAAACTTACTTTTGAAAGTATAAAATTTCACTATTGATGTAGCGAGAACTTACAATTCCCACATATTCCATATGGTAGAAAGTCGTGCTGAGCTGTTAACCAAAATCTAAATAGGTCAAACATAACTCAAAGAAAATTAGTTCCCACCAAATGAGATTCGAATCTAACGGGACAAGTCAACCATCATATACATCTCAACCTTAGCTACTAACACCTCCTTTGCTTTAACCTCGGATCCTGACACCTGAGTCTCAATCTTGGATTCTGGCCTCACATGTATGTCAGTCGCAGCTATCGACACTTTCAGCATCAGTCCTAGATCCTCGCATCACTTGGGCCTTAATCCCAGTCTTAGATCCCGACATCACCCTTGTCTTGGTCACAACTACTAATATCTTCAGCATCAATGTTAGATCCTAGCATCATCCGAGTCGCAGTCTTAGTATCAGTTTTAGCCTCACATGTGTCTCGATCGCAACTGCCGACCCTCTCAGCATTAGTCCCATATCCAGCATCACCCAAGCCTCAGTCTCAGTGTTGGATCCCAGTCTCACCCTTATCTCGATTGTAGTTGTCGAAATCTTCAACATCAGCCTCAGATCCCGACTTCATCTTGGTCCGAGTCTCAGTCTCGAATCTCATTCTCACTCTTGTCTCAGCCTCAGCTATCGATACCTTTAACATCAATGTCAGATTCCAACATCACCTGGGCCTCAGTCTCAAATCTAAGCACCACTCATATCTCGACCTTGGTCATCAACTTCATCTATCATCAAAGTTACTACACATTGATGCCAATTCCTGATCCGACCTAGGATTGAACCACACTAACCCCTCAGTAATGATGCCGGTCTTCTCATTAGGTGTAGAGGATGAATATTTCAAAACACGCGGCACTAGATAAACGGAGAGATGGTTAAAGAATTATCGGATCGGTCATCTTCATTATTAGTTGGTTCGAAAAGTTAAGTACCTAGATTTAAATAAAAGAAAACATCCTCATTTACTAATTAACCACTAACTCATTCATTAATCACTAACATCAACATTGTTATACTAACTCAACTACATACTTCAAATACATTAGCTATCACCACTAATTATAACTCATCAACCTACTAATTGTCCCCTCATCAACTACTAATCAATACTTCCAACAAGCACGTTGTCCCGCGCGCGTCACAGGCTGGGCAGAGGGTCCAACTGCCGGCGCGGCTTGAAGGACTTAGCGGCAATCCTTCTCTTTCGCAGTCGCTCAGCAACAATAAAGGCCAGCTCAAGAGACTGAGAAGCATTCAGCCTCGGGTCGCAGCGTGGGAATTGGAAATGGCAGCAATGCGCCACTGTTCAAATCATAGAATCATATACCACAATTGAGTCAAAAGGTCGAGTTTTGAGTCCACAAGGGGCCTTGATGGTGTTCCCGTGCATGGGATCACTGACCCAAGTGACAATCTGACCTGCTCCTCGGACGGCCCGGATCAGATGAGGAAGCTTCACCCTCAATTTTTCTGCTCCCATCCTTGTTATAATGGTGATCCTCCCGGGATTGTTCTGGGGGTTCATGACCTCAATCAGCTTCACTAGCTCTTTGGGGTCCATCTTGTCACTCACCTACCAGTACAATTAAATTATATATAATTTAAAGACATGGTATATTAATGATTAATTAAGCAGAAAGGAGTACGTAGTATATATGCATGCTCACCTTGACGCCTAGGGGATTGGCAACGCCACAGAGGAACTCAACGTGTGCACCATCGAGATGTCGGGTATGTTCTCCCGCCCAGAGGAAGTGGGCGGAGCAGTCGTAGAAGAGACCTGAAGTAGAGTACTCACGAGTGAGGGCCTGCTCGTAGGGAAGGAGAAGGCACTCGTGGGAGGTCCAGAACTCGGTTGTGGTCAAGATGGTGAGCCCAGCGGCAGCCATGAAACCCAAAGCCTCGTCCACCCGGTGGGCCAATTCCTGATGCCTGTTCGAAGCAAAACAACAATTCATGATTGTAATTGGACTTGTTCAGTCAGGATGAGCAAAAAGCAGCTAGCCATCCCATTTGCAAAAGGGATTTAATTTGATGAACGCTCACTTGTCACCCTGCCCGCTGTGCTAAGTGAAATCGAGGTTCCACTGGGTTACACGTTGCATGGCAGCATAGCCACCGGCGGCAAACTCCCGGAGAAGGTTGAGCGTCGCCGCGGACTGACAGTAGGCTCGGATCATCCTTTGAGGGTCTGGAATCCTCGATTTCTCGTCGAATCAAGCGCCGTTGATGATGTCGCCTCGGTAACTCGGAAGCTTCACGCCATTCTTCTCCTCGAACGGATTCGACCTAGGCTTGGCGAACTGCCCGGCCATTCTCCCCACCTAACACAATTACCACAAAAATTAAAAAAGATCAACAGTGATCCCGTCCGGAAACTGAGTCAGACGGATCGTCGGGTGAGGTGGCGAGAATGTTGACTGAATTGCAACGTCCCAGAGGGGGGTGTGCTGAGATGGCTCCCGTGTTGACCAAGTCTTCGGAAGTCCTCTGGTCAACGCTACTTGCAGCCAGTGACCGGGTTGAACCGGCCCTCGGTACCCCGATGCTCAAGGCAAATCGAACGAATAAATGAGTACCAGATTAAGCCATAAAATAATGAAAATGCATATGAAATATGAACGAGGAACGTACCCTAGCCCAGGGGGCGCCCTAGGATGGGACGCGGCTTGAGCTGTCATGACTCGGAAGAGCAGATGACTCTGATCAGGCTGGAGAGAGGGATCTGACGACGCGAAGCAGGATGCTGCACGGAGCCGGGAGACGAGCTGCAGGTCGGGAGATAATAGCGGCACGCAGGCTGGGCTAAGACACTGGCACACAAGCTGGGATAAGACACCGGCATGTAGGCCGTGAGGTACTAGCGACACGTAGGCCGCGACATGAAACCAGCGCCGGCCGGGAAATGAGATCGGCACGCAGGCCAGGACACAACTTCGACACGCAGGTCGGGAAATAATAGTGGCACCCAGGCTAGGACAAAATGGCGGCAAGGAGGTAAAACACAAATCACACAGTCCAAAACACAATCGCGGCTTGAAGGGCAGAACACAACAATGGCTCGATGGCCAGAATATTGCTGAAGACACTCGCCAACATGGGTTGGATACCGGATCGACCTCGGAAATGTACACCAATGCCAATCGGGGTCGTCTACGGCGATGGGGAATGACTGCAGCACGAAAACCGTCCGCGACGATGGGACTTGGCTACTACTCGGAAGCCCTCTGCGATGCTGGAGGCTACTGTTAATGCTGGTCAACGATGACTGGTCATTGCGACGAGGAAGACAGTCAAGGTGGTGTCGGTCCGGTGGCGACACCGTGAGGCGTGCGTGAGCAGGGAGAAGAGGAGGAGTCGGCACTGCCGTTGACCGACGGGGCTGCACATATGGTGCTTGGGCTGTGGTGTGTCTCCAATGATAAAGAGGGGACAAGAGGGGCAGCTCTGGCGTGAGGTAAGGCGGGGGAGGTGGCAGCCAGCATCGGACGGTAGCATCTTGTGCTTGATGACGGTCATCGGAGATGGGAGAGAGAGCAGAGGAGACGGGTGGTGGCAGGCTACCTGGTGGAGGCAGCGTGGACCAAGGAGGCATTGTGCGATGCAGAAACAGCGTGCCCGAAGGTCTGGCCGACGTCGCGAGGAGAAGAGGGAAGAAGTGGCTGTCGCAAGGAGGAGGAAGGAGTGGCTATCGCCGGCGTTGCGAGGGTGGCGGCGAGAGAGAGGGAGCGGCACAGTGAGGAGAGGGAGAATTCTTCAGAGATCTCATCAAAAATCCAGTTCGGAATTTTGATGAGATGGTGGAAAAAACTGCTTCTTATATCAAAGTGGAAAAAGCACAAGCAGCTCGAAGGAAGGCTGAAAGACCATCTCCCTTCGCCAACAAGCAAGAAAGAAGGGTACCTCTACCACCTCCTCAACCTCTGTCGCGCACCCGGGAGGCCAGACCTACATTTCATCCCGGGCCGGAAGTTAGACCCGCACCTCAAGTTGCCGCTGTGCATGCTCCCCGACTAGGGCCATGGAATAATCGGGTACCTATCATCGGTCACGTACGCATGCAGGGGTGGTTCGGTACAGTATACCGAACCACCAACTCCCATACTGTTACCGTAACAAAAAATACGGTATAAAATTGTTTTATATCGATACCGTACCAAAATTTTGATATACCGAATTTCGGTATACCGAATTTCTAGTATTCATACCGTTTAGAGTAAATTTTCGGTATCGGTACGGTATACCGAAAATTTCACTAAAATTCATATACCGATATCGATACCGAACATTTCGGTACAGTATTTTATCATATCGAAATTTTCGATATACCGTAAAATCAGTATAGTTCGGTAAATTTTAGTACGATATGTGCGATATACCGAAATTTCGGTATTTTTTCCCACCCCTATACGCATGACACTAATCATTGTTTTCAGTTTGCTCGATATTCCAAGCGGGTTGCCGAGATGGGTTTACCTCCGCCCGAACTAGCCCCTCAATTGATCAAGGTGATGGAGGAACAAAGGGGCACAACTGGACAGGCTGGGCAATCTCGGCCCGACCTTGCAGGACCTAGCACTTATCAACCTGGCCGGGGACTTTTTCCCTGGTTTCTGATCTCTAACGTCTGGGGGATTCGTATGAGTGTGCACAGAGCAACAGCGTCATCGTCCTGGTCATTTCTCACCGTCAATCGCCCGTGTGAACCTTTCCAGGAGGGTACCCGTTAGATCCAGCGCTTTAGCGACTGTGTCAACTTTCTGCACAACAAGACTCGCCTTCATCCGACTCAGCTTCCGGACGGGATCAAACAGCAACCCATTCGATCTCCGCATCGGCTAAGATATGAAGAAAACCGATTACCATGCATGATTTATATATGATCAATTGATCTTACCCTGAGGACGGGCATCTGGCCGCCGAACATGAGAACGACGGCCATCTGGTGGAGAATCCGGAAGGTATCCCCAATGTTGTCGGGGTTGAACTCCTTGAAACTTTCCGCGCAGTCGCCTCCCATCAAGAGAAACGCTTTTCCGAGCGCAGTATCCTTTAGCCGCTCCTCTAGGTGGTAGACCTCCCCAGCGAACACGATTGGAGGGAAATGGTTGATTTTCTTCATAACTGACTCGAGCTCCACCTTGTTTGGGTAATCCGGCAGTTAGAGTGCCTTCTTGGTCCTCCAACTCGCCGTCGACCATTTCCTGAACTTGTCCTTGGCAGCCAGGACCGCATCCTTGTTCTTGGCAGGTTCCGCTTCGTGGACAGAGGAAACCGGACGGGAAGAGACCTTCCGCTGAGCAACGCGAACGAGCGATGGGACAGGAAGGAGGTGCCGTTGATGGGGAGTGACTGCTGGCGAGGGAGGAAGGAGGTGCCGAGTGCCATTAGTCCCACCCTAGAGTTCGATGAGAAGCGGGAAACCCATCCTAACGAGAGGAAGTGGCGAGGGTTGAATAAGCAAATTGCTTTTCCCACCTCCCCTGACACAACTCCTCCTTTTGTCTCTTTTTGAAATGACCTTTCTACCCATCTTCCTTCTTTAAACAAGTTATTTGAACTCCTTTATTTGTATTTTTTTTCAATTTTAATTTACTTTTCTTTTTAAAATCAATTTTATTTATTAATTTTTTAGTCAAAATTTTTTATTTTATATAATTTTTTAACATATGTCACCCATTATATCACCCATATTTATTTATGGTACGAAGTAATAGGTATATCTTCAAATATATTGGAGTAAAATTTAAGGGCAATATTGATTAAAATTTTTATTTTTATATATTTTTGTTTTTTTGTGTATATTATTACATGTCCCTAGGAGGGGGATCGGATCCTTTGGTTTCCTTGTCGTGGTCCGCTCTTGGACCGGGACAAGGGGATTGGTGGGAGGTAATGACCCCCACCTGTTAATAGGTGGGGGCCCATTGCCCCCACCAATGCAAAGGTTAGACCATGAATTGGTCCAGCCTTTGCAGACCAGAAGATCCGCCCCTCTGGGAGGAGCAGATCTGCTAGTCCACAAAAGTAGACCAGGAGATAGACCATCCTTAATTGCAGCCAGATATTGATCGCGATCTCGTCGCAATTAATTGTGATACCTTTTTGGATTTACCATCTCATCCAGGTTATAGTTTGGGTCGGAGTGGGCGGTCAGAGGTCGTCCGAAAGGCGCCTAGCAGCCTGGCCACTTGCTCACCTCCGACGGCTTTTAAGCGGCTTTCATCCGTCCGCACCGACCCAAACTATAATATGGAGGGGACGGTGAACCTAGGAAGGTATTGCAATCAATTATGGTCGGATCGTGGTCACGATCCAGCCACAATTAAGAATGGTTCATCCCCTGGTCCACTTTTTTGTGGACCAAGAGATCTGGCTCCGTCCTCGGGGTGATGATGCTGCGGTAGGATATCCAGATTATTACCCAGGCACCGACGGTTCAATTTCCAACTATGACGTATTTGCAAAAAAATTTCCTCCAAATGAGGGGTGCAACCAAAAGATGCTGGGCTTCTGGACTAGCTGTCGCATGCGCTTTTTGATTTACCCTGGTAACTAGTAGAAAACTTCCATGGCACTAGGCCGATTACCAAGGATAGTTAATAAGATTACTTGGGATTATCATTTTTTTGTTTGAAAAAAAAATTATTTATAAGCTATAAATATTTTTTTATTAGTTTATATATATATATATATATATATATATATATATATATATATATATATATATATATTATTTTGATCTATATATTTTATATTTTTTAAATTTTTACAAATAATAAATTCTAAAATTTAACTAAAGATTACAAACATATAATAAAAAAGAATTATTAAAAAAATAAAACTGATTAAAAAATAAAAAAAACTAGTTAAAAAAAATAAAACTAAACCAATAAAAGGGTATAAACATAAATAAAATTAAAATTTAGGGTGGGATCCAGAAAAAAATGTGTCAGAATGTGTGCGAAAAACACCTCTCTTAAATTACTCATCTTTCAATCTTTGATATATATCAAAACACTATTGTCCTTTTAAACTACCCTATCTAACTTTTGACATATTAGAACCTCTCATTTCTTTAAATTATCCCTTTCAATCTTTAAAAAAAAATTGATAAATCAAAACCAATAAAAAAAAATAAACAAAACTTAAAAAAAAATACAAAACAAAAAAAAATTTGAACAAAAGTCAGATTGAAAGGGTATAAATGGAAGAATAAAGATGGGGCTGGGAGGGGGCATGTCATAGGGGTGCGAAAAGCACCTCTCGTTGAGTAATTATAGAACGGAGACGAAGTCCCCCTTCAAAACTCAAAATTTTACCATATCTTTTGTATCGGTCGATAAAGTTGAATTGAAAGTTACGCCAATAACTCAATGCCTGGCCCGCAGAGTCACTTTGTTGATATCTGAAAAATAGAATGCATCTCCCCCTCAGAGTCGTTTTGTGATTACTTAGAAAATAGAATGCACCAATCCTTGTTGCCACATGTGTCCCGTGTTTTCTCATTAATCGGATGATCATAATATACTTAAGATATATATGATATTTTCGTGATGTACACTGTATCATTAAGATATGATCTAGTTTGTCCTATCGACGAAGAAATACGGGGACATATGGTCGTTAGAATAAAGGATCTGAACTCGATTTTAAGGAAAGTTGGGTGTCCTCTCTAATCTAGTGGAGCCATAGTTCCGATTGCTCGGCGACCGAGTCAACAGATAATTGACCTGTTGACTCAGTTACGGGCTCAGGCTGAATCTGGGCCGGATCCAGTCCGGGTCACGTCGACAGATGAGGAAGGCTATAATGAAATGAAAGATAACGCTAGATTTAAAAAATACGGCTTCGGCTCTCTCTTCAGAGCAGTTTGTTTAGCATGCACGTACAAATCTGTAAATATTAGAAAGATATTGCGTTGAATTGCTATTGACTTTTGTCGATTCCTTGAAATCTTGTTTGCCGGACGGTTGAAGTGCTATCTCCTTGAATTACTTTATATGGAAGAGGAATGGAGTTCGGTCAACGAGACATAAAGTTACGTTTAATTAAGTGTGATGTAATTTTATTTGTAATGTAATTTTGATTATATTACTATGTTTGTTAATATAATATATGTAATTTTTTATTATAAGGATGATTATATTATTTTGTTTGGTGTTTATTATTTTTTATAAAAAATGTAATTCGTATTATTATAAAATGATAAAAATATCCTGCTACATCTATCAATGGTCGTCGCATAGCTGTTGGAGCTTGCGACAACTAACGGTCATCGTCATTGACCTCTTCTGCCGGCACCCGCCACCAACAACCAGCATCGGCGGTCACGCCGGCCGCTGGCGGAGGTCGCCGGTGGTTGGCGGTGATCGCCGATGACGGGCAGTGATCCCCGGCGACGATCGACAAGCGGGGCCGACAACGGTGGACAACAGTAACCGACGACAGTGGATGGCGAACATGATGGACTAAGGGTATATTCGATATTTAAATTTTGGTTAAACGATGACCTCATAATATAATTCGATTATATAATATTTATTTTGTAATCCAGATTATAAAATTTAACTATTTTTGTAATCTAGATTACATTAGATTAATATAATTTTGATTAATCGTTGTGCTCGAGCAGCTCGAGCTGACATTACCTTCTTTGGTAAGGGAGACTGTCACATTGCAAGATGTACACAGAAATGTATCCTTGTGGGTGGGAAGATCCACCAATTGTATATGGATAAGGTTTGCATAAAAAATTAGCCGGGGCCTCAAGCCATAATGAAGAATGCACTCAATTAATTTTTTAAATTAAATACTCACGATTGATTCGAATTTCAATTACGGTCATTGTAATGTATTTTCCTTTAGAATAAAAAAATCTAAGCCGTTGACGGCTTGATGACGAACTGTTGGCACTTTCGAATTTATGCCAATGATCGATAAAATTTATTTTAAGGTTAGAGTTAGATAGATAACTTTCAAAATTATTTGATATAAAGAGTTGAAAACTTGAATGATTACGTAATTGAGTGAGTTGGAATGTTTAGACGTCCGCAAATGAGTCAGATCTTTTAATTTGATCCAGACACTTCGATTTTTCAATGAGTAGATGTTGTCATCATGTACGGGGATTTGGATATGATAATACTAAGACTACGTTTGGTAGGATATAATTTATCTTATAATATAATCAGGATTATATTATAAGGTTGATTATTTTATTTGTTTTAACTTTAAATCTGTAATGTAATGTAATCTCGATTACAAAAAGTAGTGAAGTTTTGTAATCTGGATTACAAAGCAAATACTATGTAATCCGATTATATTATGAGGTCACTGTTTAACCAAAATTTGAATGTCGAATATACTCCTAGTCAGTCGTTGCCCGCCGATTGCCCGTCGGCTGCTGCCCGCCCACCGCCACCGTCGGTCGTCGCCGCCGACGACCGCAAGCTCCGACAGAGGTGCGCAGCGGTCGTCGATAGAAGTCGCAGGATATTTTTATCATTTTATAATAAAATGAATTACATTCCTTATAAAAAATAATGTATAACAAACAAAAGAATATAATCACCCTTGTAATCAAATATTACATACATTATATTACTAAACATAGTAATGTAATCAAGATTACATTACAAATTTGATTATATTACAAGCTCGATTATAAACTCTATTATTTTTCTCCCTCTTTTCTCCTTGGGTGTGGCCGGCCCTTTCTTTCCTCTCCTCTCCTTTGTGTGGCCGAAACCTTCTCATGGTGGAGATAGCTTTGGTGGCCGGATCTAAGAACCCAACCAAATGTGAGGCCAGATCCTCTGGTCCAGAATTTTCTAGACCAGAAGAGGCCCTATTTATTCATTGGATGGGTGGACTGGCAGGTGAGGTTCAACCCATCCAACCAATGAATGAGCAAGGGACTAGGATTGGTCCAAAAATTTGGGACCAGAGGATCCCTTCCTACCAAATATAGCCTAAATGCATATGCTACTAATGTGGATTTTTTTTTTACTCGGGAATTAAGATTTTACTTTTGCAATTTAAAAATTAAGGTTAAAGAGTTTAAGATAAAAAAAATTAAGTACTCAGGATCTATATATTTATGATGTCTAATAGTATTTTTATTATTATTAGTTTTGTTTTTTTTTAGCTCCGGATTAAGCTAATTAAATTTTATTTTTAAGGTGTATTTGATTCAAATCATCATATATATATAACTTTGGATATGTGATTATCTAATAATCACGTAATAAGGTTATAAGAAATATAATATAATATAATGCTATTTAGTTAACTTATAATGTAATAAAGATTTTAATATATAACATAGTTTAATATTTTATTATATTACTAGTACAAAATTAAATATTATTATTATTATTTAACTTTAGGGTTTGTTTTTGATATATATATATAAATTTTATTATAAAAATTTTAGGGGTATTTTATCCCAAAATAAAAATATCAGAGGATATTTTTAGTAAAAAACTTTGATAACCCCAAAATGATGAAAAATCTCACTTTCCGAGGCTTAGATTTCGGGTTGAATGCTCCTTTTGCTAACATGTCAGACATAGATCATTACTCGGGAATCATCGAAGTCAAACAAGATTTTTGTTGATAATCTTGAATAGATAACCAAAGTTATCAAAATAACCTCCAACCAAATACATCCTTAAGGTTTAGAGGTTAAGTTATAATGTTCAAACTAAAAAAAAAAATTAAAACTAAAAAATTGTAAATTCTCACGGAGTATAATATATGTATTTAAGATTAAGATTTAAGGAAATGTTGATTTAAAAAAAAAAGAATTGAGGTGTTGTGCGGACGAGTGTTTTTTTATCTTGCGTAATTTTTTGTCTGTGTCAGTGCACGACAGCTACTCAAGGCACTTGGAATTGATCCAAGTGCCTCATCGTTTTTTTCTTGTTGATGGAAAGTTTTTTTTTAAATCAATGTTTTCTTAAATCTTAAACCCTAAATATATATAATATATCCGGTGAGCATCTAAAATATTTTAGTGTTATTTTTTTTTTAGCTTAAAAATAATAACTCAACCACTAAACTCTGGCGAAGCTAAACAAAAAACAAAAAAAAAAAATACTATTAGGTGCCTAAATATATATCATATGAGCATCTAAAATTTTTTAATATTAAATTTTTTTAGCTTGAATATTATAACACAACCCCTAACTCTAATATTTTAACTTGAATAGGCACTTATTTGCCACACGCAAGGTTCGTTCCCCACAAAAATACTATGTATCGCTTACACAAGGTCTCAATGAAATACTCAGTATCAAGAGAAACATAGCATTCATTTCCCCAGTAACCTAACTCGGTCTCAAAGGGGTGAATTACTAGTTTCCACTCACGATAACTATTTTTTATCCCTTATTTTTTCTCTTTGAATGTTTTCAAAGTATCAAACTTGAACAAACTTTCATTTTTTTTCTTCTTGGGATTGATTTTTTCAAATGAGCTTACATGATCTGAGTTTATCCAGTAACCAAAATGTAGTTGAGAGGTCACCATAGAAGTACATGTTAGAGTGTATACTAAAAGCCTAGCTTTTGGTATAAACATTTATCTAGAAATAAGAATCACATTGGTCAAATGTCTACATTTATGATAAATGTAGTTATTCAATTAATTTATATTGTAGATAACATGGTGTGTGGTGTCACACACAGAGGATCATGTTATCAGTATCTTATAAATTATAAACAGTAGCTCACGACCATAATGGAAAGGAACAAACCATTGGAAGGTCGTAGTGTAATTAGGTATCAGTTTATCTTGACTGTATAATTACACTAGTACACTCAGAGTGTATTGAGTAGGACCATTTGAGGTCGTTTTTTTATACTGACTTTATAAAGAAACAAAGACCTCGGTTATTATGGAAGTGTGTGCTCTTAATCCTAATATAATAACAAGCACATATATTTGATATTTATTTCTTTAATTTATCAATGGGTGAGATTTAGTTCGATAAATCAATAAGCCCGATAAGTTGGAAAATAGTATCACTTATAGTGTGTGTTGTTGATTATAGAAGGAAACTGTGTCCTAGAGATACTAGGTTGATAATGTCCTCAAGAGGAGCTCATAAGGATTGTCATGTTAAACCCTGCAGGTGGACTTAGTGCGACATGATAATAAGGTTGAGTGGTACTACTCTTGGACTAAGATATTAATTAAATGAGTTGTCAGTAACTCACTTAATTAGTGGACATTCGATATCTTAAACACAGGGAGACTAACATGCTCATAATAAGAAGGAGCCCAAAAATGTAATTTGGGATTGGTGCGGTAGTTCAATAATAGTTCTCTAGTGAAATGAATTATTATTGATAAAATTAAGTTGTGTGTTCGGGGCGAACACGGGATGCTTAATTTTATCGGGAGACCAAAACCAATTCCTCCTCTCGGTCCCTATCGTAGCCTCTTATTTATAGAGTTCTATACCCACCTATACCCACCTTCTATACCCACCTATAAGGGGCCGGCCAAGCTAGCTTGGGAACCAAGCTAGGGCCGCCTAGGTATAAAATTGTCGGCCCTAGCTTGAACCCAAGCTAGTGGGGGCCGGCCAAATTAAATTAAAAAGGGATTTTAATTTTAATTTTTATTATGTGGAAGAAATAATTTATTAAAGAGAATTAAAATAAAAATATCTCTCTTGTAAAAGATCTACAAAAGATTAAAGAAAGAGATTAAATCTCTTTCCTTATTTGTAGATTGGTGAGATATTTTATTTTCTCTTTAAAATTATCCACATGTTGATAAAATTAAAATTATAGAAATTTCCTTTTATCAACCATGAAGAGATTTTTAAAGAGAAATTTTATTTTTAAAATTTTCGGAAATAAATTAGGAAGTTTTAATTTGTTGATTAAAACTTGTCTAATTTATTTCCTCTTGATGTGGCCGGCCATTAGAGATTAATTGGGAAAATATTATTTTATTTTTCTCAATTAAATCATGTCAAGGGAATTAAGGAAATTTTATTGTAATTAAATTTCCTAATTTGCCTAGGCCAAGGAATATAAAAGAAGGGGTGAGGGTGCCTTCACAAAAGACAACCTCTATTATTCTCCCTCTCCTATTCTTTGGTGTGGCCGGCCAATATCTTCTCTCTTTCTTCCTCTTTGTGGTGGCCGAAATTCTCTATTGCTTGGAGCTCTTGTGGAGGCCGGATACTACTTGGAGAAGAAGAAGAAGAAGGAGAGAAAGCTTGCATCTCTTGGAGCTTGGTTGGTGTTTTACTTCTTCCTTGGTGAAGCTTTATTTTTTGTGGCCGAACCTAGCTAGGAGGAGAAGAAGGTGGTTGGTGGTTTCTCATCTCGGAAGATCGTTGCCCACACAACGTCCGAGGTTAGAAGAGGAATACGGTAGAAGATCAAGAGGTCTTTCTAAAAGGTATAACTAGTAATTTTTCTTTCCGCATCATACTAGTTATTTTTGGAAATAATACTAAATACAAGAGGCATACGATTCTAGAGTTTCGAATTTGTTTTCGATATAGTGTTCTTTTGTTTTTCTTTCCCTTGTGATTTGATTGTTCTTTTCGGTTAACCTAAAGTTATTTTAGGAAATTAAATATTAGCTTTCCATAAAAGGTTTTGTCTAGTCGGTGGTGGTTGCTCCCATATCCAAGAAGGTCGTGTGCCTCGCCACGTCAGTACTGGGAACCAATTATGGAAATTAATATTTAATGGAATTAATAACTTAAGGTGATTTGGGTCGAACGTGTTAAGTTCCGCAGGAGACCCAAGTCAAAACCTAAAAGAACGAATAGATTAAGTTTTGGATCAAACGTGTTAAGTTCCGCGGGCGATCCAAAATTTAATTTAAAAGAACACATGGTAGCTAGGAAAAGGTTCAGACCTTTGTACAAAATTTTTGTACAGTGGAACCTCTAGGCTTTCCGAGTAGCAACCAACAATTGGTATCAGAGCTAGGGTTTTGCCTCTGTGTATTTGGTATTAGTTTAATTATGCACATGTCATACATGATTTACGCAGGATAATAGTAGGATGTGCTAACTTTGTAGATGCAGGATCCAACTATTATGGCTTATAGTTTTATGTGTGTGATTGGACCCTTGGACATGTCAAGGGCATTTATATGTGTGTGCATGATTGTATTATAAAATACAGCAGGAGCTGTATTTAGTTTTATTAGGATTTTAGTTTTGATCTAGATACATGTACATTCCTTTTATGGAATATAGGATTAAAATTGTAAAATTCTATTTATGTCGCGGATCGAATCTTGCAAAGCGTGGAACCTTCTAAGGACCAGAGGCGCAGCGGAACAAGGAGCAAGATGGATGCGACAGCTAGACCCGATGGCGGTGGCCAAATATGGCAGCAGCTTGGGATGACAACACACGGAGGACAACTAGAGATAAAAGCCATAATAGTTGAAAATTAGATTTTCTATTTATTGCTTTTATATTGTGCTGTGTGTGCATGTTAGTTTACAAGTTTAGTAGGCTAGCATAGTTAAAATTCCTCATTAATAAATAACTAAGTGGGAGAGGGATTTTTAAGTAAATCCCATGGTCTCCATTACTGGTTTGTAAGTGATGCAAACAAACTTGCGCGTTGGCTCTGAGTGCCTAGTTTGCAGATCACTAGAACAGACTTCCATTTTTGGATGACTATAGGAAGTTAATTAAGAGCGTGTGATCTTCCCCAACGGAAGGGGCATAATCTTATTAATGGACTTAGTGTCAAGTAATGGTATACACTTAGACACATCTAATAGTATCCTCCTCATCGGAGTCACTGTTATTATTTGTGTGACCAAATGAAACCAACTATTAATTTGTCATAAAACTATGTTGACAAGATAATAAAATTAAAGGGTTAAAACCCCTCTTACAAATGATTGATTTTGTATACGTCCACACTAACGTGGCATACAAAATTAACGGTGTTTGAGATAATTTTATTTGTCATAAAGTTACGTTGACAAGATAGTTAATGGGTAAGACCCTCCTCTTACAAATGATGATTTTGTATATGTCCACACTAACGTGGCATGCAAAATTTACGGTGTTTTGAGGTGTTGGTAAATTTAAATAGTATTGTTAGAGGAATCAATATTATTTTAAATTTAGAAGTCTTGACCAAATATTTGATTAAAAATAGACCAACTATTAATTTTATTCGTCATAAAGTAAGGTTGACGAGATAATAAAATTAAAATTTCCTCTTTGAATTTGTATACGTCCACACTAACGTGGCATACAAAATTCATGGGGATTTTTAAGGAGTTGGTCTTAACCAAATATTTTTGTGATTCTTAGGATGATGGTCAATCCCTAGCTGATATACTTTAGGATAGACTTAGTGGTCCCAATTATAATTGATTGGAAATAGGATTTGGACATTAAGGTAGACTGTCCTCTTAGAACTAAGAACAATATAGGTGTATTTTATTCATTAGTTGAAACATGTTTAGTGGTGTTATCTACCAGAACCTGGAGTGTAGATACAGATGCCATTAATCATGTCCGCAATTCATTGCAGGGTTCCAGGAAACCCGACAACTAAATGAAAATAAAAACACCGTCCACATGGGCACTGCTGTAAAAGTGGCAGCTGTTGCAGTGGGAGATGTTTATCTTTTGATAAAAATAAAACATGGATTTTTGAGTAATTGTCTTTACGCACCAAGTTTAGAAAGAACTAGTTTTCAGTTTCTAAACTATTCAAAGAACATGATATTCTGCCTCTTTTAATAACAAAGTTGTTATTAAGAAAAAGAGGGAAGTTATCTGTTCTGATACGTTGGTTGGCAATTTATAAATCCAATAACTCTCACGATGCAACAAATGGAAATTAGTAACACATCTTCTAACTTTAAGAGAAAGTAACCTTCGGAAATGAACCAATTATATCTTTGGCATCTAAGGCTAGGTTATATTAACTTGAGTATGATTCATTGGTAGCTGATGAACTTTTGGGTTCATTAGTAGTGGAAATCTTTCCAACCTGCGAGTCTTACTTGGAAGGAAAAATAACTAAGAAGCTTTCAAGTCTAAGGGGTATGGAGTCAAAGATATGTTGAAATTGGTTCATTCGATTTATGTGATCCTATGACTATCCAAGCAAGAGGTTGTTTCAAATATTTCGTCTATTTTATAGACAACTATTTGATATATGGATACATTTACTTGATGTGCCACAAGTCTAAGTGCTTTGATTAGTTCAAAGAGTATAAGACGATGTGGAGAAATGTCAAGGTAAAGTATCAAGACACTACGGTGAGATCGTAGTGGCAAGTACCTCTTGGGAGAATTTAGGAGTCACTTATCAGAAGGGATTCAATCCCAACTAACTACACCTAGGTATATCCCAAATGAATGGTGTAGAAAAGGAAGGTATAGGACTCTTATGGAAATAAGTAGATTGATGATGAGTTATTTAGAAAATTACCAAATTCATTTTAAGGATATACTCTGGAAACGAAGTGAACATAGTACCTTCCAAATTCATAACTCTCTACTCATATAGAATTGTTGAATAGCGTAAGCCTATTTTGAAGCATATTCGGATTCAGTAGTCCAGCACATATCTGAAGAGAGACAATGATAAGTTGGACAGAATTCACTTGTTTGTGGGTTATCCTAGAGAAATGAAAGTAGGTTTATAGTCTTAAAATCGAAGGTCATTATTAGCATCAATGATCGATTTTTAGAAAAGAACTATGTAATAAACCTCATGCCCATAAGAAAATTTGTTCTTAAGGAAATAATAAAAGACATGTCTAATCTAGTACCAACTGTACAAGATGAGATACCACAAGGAAACTGCAACACGTATCACAAATGATACACAATTGCAGAAAGTGCCTCATCATAGTGGGAGGGTTGTTAGGCAACCTAAAAAGATTTATGTTTTGGGAGAGTTTTTGGACTCGATCCCTGGAGGACATGAATCTGATCTCCGGACATATGACGAAGCACTCCAAGATAAAGATGCAATATCTTGGCAAAGAGTAATGAATAACAGAATTAGAATATATGTATTCTAATAAAATCTGGAAGCTTATAGAACCACCAAATGGTATAAAAGTCTTTGGGTGTAAAAAGGTCTATATTAGGAAAAGAGGGATAGATAGGAAGGTAGAAACTCTCAAAGCAAGGCTAGATGAAAAAGGAAACTTTTTCACTGGTAGCCATGCTTAAGTCTATCCGGATTCTTTTATCTAATTGGCAAGTGGATGTCAAGACAGCATTCCTTAATGGAAGTCTTGAAGAAAACATCCATATAAAGCAACCAGAAGGGTTCATTGCAAAGAGCTAAGAGCATTTTGTGTGTAAGCTCAATCAGTCTATGGACTGAGGCAAAGCTTCAAGGTCTTGGAACATCCGGTTTATCAAAGTAATCCAGATCTATGGATTTAGTAACCGGATAAGTCTTGTGTATACAAAAGATGTGATGGAAACGTGGTGGTATTTCTTGTACTATACTTAGATAACATTTTTGGTAGTTGGAAACAATATCAAAATGTTGTCAGAAGTAAGGGTATGGTTGTCCAAACAATTCGATATAAAGGACTTGGGAGAATGTATATATTCTTGAGATCAAAGTAATAAGGGATCGCGAGAAAAGAATATTTTACTTATCCCAAGCTTCATACATCGGAAAAATCCCTGCTCATTTTAAGCATACAAAACTCCAAGAAAGGTTTCTTACCTTTTCAGGATGGAGTAACTTTATCTAAAGATATGTCTCTGTAGACTTCAAAGGAGATAAAGGAAATAAAGGCAGTTTTTTATGCTACGGGTGTTGGAAGCCTAATGTATGCTATGCACGAGATCAGAAATCTGTTTTGCCAAGGGCATAGTTAGCAGATATCAAAGTAACCCTAGACAAGGACAGTGGACTGCAGTAAAGCATATATTGAAGTGCCTTAGAGACACTAGAGATTATATGCTAGCTTACAAGGTAGTTAATTTGGTCCTTGTGGGTTGCATGGATTTTGACTTCCAATCGGATAGGGACAATAATAAGTCAACCTCGGGGTTTTGTGTTTACTTTAGGAGGTAAAGTCATAACTATGGAAGAGTGATAAACATAGGTGTTTTTCTGGACTGCACCATAGAAGCTTAGTATATGGCAAGCCTCTGAGGTAGCTATAAAAGCTGAATGACTCAATAATCTCAAGATAGACTTAGATATGATTTCTGGTTTGTCCAAAGATTATTACAATTTATTGTAATAATATTGGTGCGGTAAACTCGAAGAAATCATAAGTCTATAAAGGCAAGTAAACACAATAGAGCGCAAGTACCACCCAATACGAGAAATCGTATAAACGAGGAGAAGTTGTTGCTACCTAGATTGCATCAGGTGATGACCTATAGATCCTTCCACCGAGGTCCTTAAGGCAAGAGCTTTTGATGGACATGTTGAAGGGTTATGAATCAGATGTATGGCAGCAGATATAGCAGCTTAGTCTTTTAGTATAAGTGGGAGATTGTTAGAGTGTATACTAAAAGCCTAGCTTTTGGTATAAACATTTATCTAGAAATAAGAATCACATTGGTCAAATGTCTACATTTATGATAAATGTAGTTATTCAATTAATTTATATTGTAGATAACATGGTGTGTGGTGTCACACACAGAGGATCATGTTATCAGTGTCTTATAAATTATAAACAGTAGCTCACGACCATAATGGAAAGGAACAAACCATTGGAAGGTCGTAGTGTAATTAGGTATCAGTTTATCTTGACTGTATAATTACACTAGTACACTCAGAGTGTATTGAGTAGGACCATTTGAGGTCATTTTTTTATACTGACTTTATAAAGAAACAAAGACCTCGGTTATTATGGAAGTGTGTGCTCTTAATCCTAATATAATAACAAGCACATATATTTGATATTTATTTCTTTAATTTATCAATGGGTGAGATTTAGTTCGATAAATCAATAAGCCCGATAAGTTGGAAAATAGTATCACTTATAGTGTGTGTTGTTGATTATAGAAGGAAACTGTGTCCTAGAGATACTAGGTTGATAATGTCCTCAAGAGGAGCTCATAAGGATTGTCATGTTAAACCCTGCAGGTGGACTTAGTCCGACATGATAATAAGGTTGAGTGGTACTACTCTTGGACTAAGATATTAATTAAATGAGTTGTCAGTAACTCACTTAATTAGTGGACATTCGATATCTTAAACATAGGGAGACTAACACACTCATAATAAGAAGGAGCCCAAAATGTAATTTGGGATTGGTGCGGTAGTTCAATAATAGTTCTCTAGTGGAATGAATTATTATTGATAAAATTAAGTTGTGTGTTCGGGGCGAACACGGGATGCTTAATTTTATCGGGAGACCAAAACCAATTCCTCCTCTCGGTCCCTATCGTAGCCTCTTATTTATAGAGTTCTATACCCACCTATACCCACCTTCTATACCCACCAATAAGGGGCCGGCCAAGCTAGCTTGGGAACCAAGCTAGGGCTGGCCTAGGTATAAAATTGGGTGGCCGGCCCTAGCTTGAACCCAAGCTAGTGGGGGCCGGCCAAATTAAATTAAAAAAGGATTTTAATTTTAATTTTTATTATGTGGAAGAAATAATTTATTAAAGAGAATTAAAATTAAAATATCTCTCTTGTAAAAGATCTACAAAAGATTAAAGAAAGAGATTAAATCTCTTTCCTTATTTGTAGATTGGTGAGATATTTTATTTTCTCTTTAAAATTATCCACATGTTGATAAAATTAAAATTATAGAAATTTTCTTTTATCAACCATGAAGAGATTTTTAAAGAGAAATTTTATTTTTAAAATTTCCGGAAACAAATTAGGAAGTTTTAATTTGTTGATTAAAACTTGTTTAATTTATTTCCTCTTGATGTGGCCGGCCATTAGAGATTAATTGGGGAAATATTATTTTATTTTTCTCAATTAAATCATGTCAAGGGAATTAAGGAAATTTTATTGTAATTAAATTTCCTAATTTGCCTAGGCCAAGGAATATAAAAGAAGGGGTGAGGGTGCCTTCACAAAAGACAACCTCTATTATTCTCCCTCTCCTATTCTTTGGTGTGGCCGGCCAATATCTTCTCCCTTTCTTCCTCTTTGTGGTGGCCGAAATTCTCTATTGCTTGGAGCTCTTGTGGAGGCCGGATACTACTTGGAGAAGAAGAAGAAGAAGGAGAGAAAACTTGCATCTCTTGGAGCTTGGTTGGTGTTTTTCTTCTTCCTTGGTGAAGCTTTATTTTTTGTGGTCGAACCTAGCTAGGAGGAGAAGAAGGTGTTAGGACCAAAAGTAGCTAGAGGGGGGGTGAATAGCTCGTCGCGTTCGCTCGGTGCTCGGCGTTGCTTGTTCCTTCAAAGATGTGCAGCGGAAAATACAGAAACAATCACACAACGCTAACACGGTTGGTTTACTTGGTATCCACCTCACAAGAGGTGACTAATCCAAGGATCCACACCAACACACACACCCTCCACTAAATAAAACTCTCCTTTATGGTAACTACCAAGGGCGGAGAAGCCCTACAAGACTCAATACAAGAAGAGAGGGAAAGGATACAAGAAATACAAGCTTACAAGCTTACAATGAGTATAAACCCTAACCCTAGCTTCTCTTCTTGGCTTTGATCCGCCTCTTGACTTGGAAAACTTCCAAGATCCTTCAAGAACCGGCGATCCGATTTGTGAGTGCTGTGGAGGAGCTGGCGAGATCTGGAGTGAATCGGAGAAGAGATGTTGAAGGAAATGAACGCCTTTATCGACGCTAACGGTCGAATCCCGATCGATTCGAATGTTCCCCAATCGATCGGGAGGCTTTGGATCGATCCACGGATCAATCCAGCGCTTATGGAAAGCGCCTAGATCGATCCATGGATTGATCCCGCCTCGCTCGAAAGAGCGTCCCAATCGATCCATCGATCGATTGAACATCTGATCGATCCACGGATCGATCCGCAGGCTCTCATCGCTTGGAAGAGTCGGATCGATCCACCGATCGATCCAACTCCTGGATCGATCAGTCGATCCAACACTTGGTTTTGCCCAAACCAAGTTCCAAGCCTCTCAAACCAACATCCGGTCAACCTTGACCTGTTGGTACATCATGCCTAGCATCTGGTCACTCCTTTGACCTGTTAGGACTTCCCACCAAGTGTCTGGTCAATCCCTTTGACCCACTTAGACTTTTCTATTCATGCCAAGTATCTGGTCACTCCCTTGACCTACTTGGACTTCCCAACACCAGATGTCCGATCATCCTTGATCCATCTGGATTTTCCCTTGCCTGGCTTCACTCACCAGGACTTTCACCTAGCTTCACTCACTAGGGTTTTCCATCTGCCTAGCTTCACTCACTAGGGCTTTCACCTGGCTTCACTCACCAGGACTTTCACCTAGCTTCACTCACTAGGGTTTTCCTTCTGCCTGGCTTCACTCACCAGGACTTTCACCTAGCTTCACTCACTAGGGTTTTCACCTGGTTTCACTCACCAGGACTTTCACCTAGCTTCACTCACTAGGACTTTCACCTAGCTTCACTCACTAGGGTTTTCCTTCTGCCTGGCTTCACTCACCAGGACTTCCTTGTCAAGTATCCGGTCAACCTTGACCTACTTGACTCTTCTTCAATCAATTTCTTATTGTCAAACATCTAAACTCAAACCAAGACTCAGCTTGGTCACCCAGGTCAACCTTGACCTGAGGGATGTTGCACCAACAGAAGGTGGTTGGTGGTTTCTCATCTCGGAAGATCGTTGCCCACACAACGTCCGAGGTTAGAAGAGGAATACGGTAGAAGATCAAGAGGTCTTTCTAAAAGGTATAACTAGTAATTTTTCTTTCCGCATCATACTAGTTATTTTTGGAAATAATACTAAATACAAGAGGCATACGATTCTAGAGTTTCGAATTTGTTTTCGATATAGTGTTCTTTGTTTTTCTTTCCCTTGTGATTTGATTGTTCTTTTCGGTTAACCTAAAGTTATTTTAGGAAATTAAATATTAGCTTTCCATAAAAGGTTTTGTCTAGTCGGTGGTGGTTGCTCCCATATCCAAGAAGGCCGTGTGCCTCGCCACGTCAGTACTGGGAACCAATTATGGAAATTAATATTTAATGGAATTAATAACTTAAGGTGATTTGGGTCGAACGTGTTAAGTTCCGCAGGAGACCCAAGTCAAAACCTAAAAGAACGAATAGATTAAGTTTTGGATCAAACGTGTTAAGTTCCGCAGGCGATCCAAAATTTAATTTAAAAGAACACATGGTAGCTAGGAAAAGGTTCAGACCTTTGTACAAAATTTTTGTACAGTGGAACCTCTAGGCTTTCCGAGTAGCAACCAACAGTACAAGTACTAGTCCAATTCTATGAATCATGACTATTTTAGAGTTATCAACCATCAAAAATAGGCATAGTGTATAGAGATCCTAAAACAAGGCCAATACTTAAACTCTTATAGTAAAAACATTGCTTACTTCATGCTATCATAGATAGAAAAAGATAGGTTACTAAACATAATAGCACCATAAGTAACCAATAAACCACATGGAATCTAGAATAAACGTGCTAATATTTTACAATAAGGACAAACAAACATGATGTGATGAATGATGCAACTAGCAAATTTTATTAGGCAAAAAAAATGAGCAAACTAACCCAAATGCATCTAATGCATCCCCCCAGACTTAAACTTTTCATTGTCTCAATGGAAACTAAAAATAATGTGGAGGAGATTAAAAGGAAGAGAAGTTACCAAATGATGCGTGCCAAATGTCCATGTCATGAACTTCTCAATCATGTAGTTGCACTCCTCCTAATCTTTGAGTCCCATAAAAGAAAATAGACAACAAAAATTAAGTAGAGGATACAAATTTATCGTAAAGAAAGAAATGAAACTAGAAAGAAACTAAAAACCTGAATGAAAACAAGATTGAAGAACTTGGGTTGCCTCCCAAGAAGCGCTTGTTTAAGGTCATTAGCCCGACCACCTCATTAGATTTATCAAAATCTCGCTCTTGGAGGGGTAATATATTTTAGAACCCACCTACTAAGGGTTCTTATTATGGAGGGAACTTTCAATATATGAGTTAAAAAATGAAGTATCGCTCTCTCCATCTTCGTCTTCTTTGAAGTTCTCTCAGGTGGTCGAAGACAGTTCAGTGTGAGCTTCCAATTATTAGCCCAAGTGAAATATGCACATGCAAAGAAAATACAAATCTCCCACAAACATATTAGATAAGATAGAGTCATAACCATATTAAGATAAGCAGAATAAGAAATAAAAACTGAATCACATCCAACAAAGTCAATAATAAGTACCTCTATAAAATTTTCCAAAAGATCACAAGAAATACTAACTTTACTTTGCTGAGAGATACCTGAAATTTCTAAACATGTAGATGTGACTTCCTATGAATCAAATGATGGTTCTAACTCTGGCTCAGGTGTTGATGATATCAATGATGGTGATTCTTGAGACTCTGCTAACTCTGCAAAAGTCCCTACACATTGTTCCACAACATGATCAATTCTTACAACCTCTAAGTGTTTTATGGACAAAGGTGGTGATCCTTGAGATGTTGCTTCCACAACACAGCTCTCTACATATTTTTCCATATCATCATCATCAACACATACATCAAAAAATAAACCAACATCTATATCCTCAATAGGAGAATCAATAACAAGAGGATCAATAACTTCACTTACAATTTTAAATTGATCTACCACATCATATTCATCATCTGAAAATTTAATGTCACTATAACACCCTATAAAATTTAAAGGCAAATCTGAAAACTTATTTACCACTGCATTATCAATAAAATCCTCATCTGAAGAGTCCTCATCTTCATATACATTCAAAAACCTGCACTCAACCATATTAGTATCACAGGATTTTCCGAAGTCTTTATTTTCATTTACCCCCACTAACCTTTGTAGAAAACGAACCCTTAGTGAAGGTCCTGGGAAAGATTGAACTTCCTTTTTCCCAAATCCCCTTTGATCTTTTGGAGGAGGTCCAACTTGCTTATCTAGTGTTGGTGTGATCAATAACCCAACATCGCCACACTTTTCACTAGATCTTATCTGAGAAGGAGGGAGATTTTATTTAAACCATTTTGAAATAATACTTTCAATCTTTGCCCCCAAATATTTGAACTCCCCGTTCTGTGACTTGTGATTCTCAAGACTCATAGATGGTTGAGTTACAATTTGTTTGACAGGCTCTATAGTATTTATGGCTTGCACTTCATGAATGTTTGAGGGAAATTTCATCCAACTTATGTTCGATCATTCATGGAGGTTCAATGTGACTTGATCAATTAACATATATGCTTCATCTACATTTTTGTCCATAAAAGATCCTTCAGCTGATGAATCTAATAAACTCTTGTCTGAGAAAGAAATTCCCCCATAGATTATGTGCAGAATCAACTGTTTTTCAAAACCATAATGAGGGCACTGTCTTTGAAGACTCTTGAATCTATCCCATGCTTCAAATAATGATTCTCCATATGTCTGAGCAAAACTTGTTATGCAATTCCTCATATACACTGTTCTGTTTGGAGGGAAAAAATGATTAATAAATTTATTCTCCAATTGCTCCCAACTTGTGATACTTTGAGGATGGAGAGAATATAACCAAGTCCTTGCTTTATCCTTGATACTGAAAGGATATGTCATCAATCGAACTGCATCTGCTGACACTCCTTCACATTTCACCATATCACAAATCTCTAAAAATGTTTCAAGATGTAGATAAGGACTTTTTGATACTTCTTCTCCAAATTTGTGATCTTGTATCATGAAAATTAACTCTGGGTCTAGTTGGAAACTTTCTGCTTCAATTTGAAGTTGCACAATGGGAGATAAAAATCTTGTAGAAAATGGTGTAGAAAAATTTCTCATGGGCCTGCTTGACATGTTAGTGCTCATGGATATTCAAGAAAAAATTATTAGAAGAAAAAAAAATTGAAGAATCAAAGACAAGAAATAAAATGCAATATGAAAAGCAAGAAAGAAAATGCAAAATTTAAATTGCAAGAAAGAAAGTGCATAATGAAAACAAGAAAGAAAAGACAAAAGAAAAAAGAAAAATGTCTAGAATAATTCATATGCTAATCAACTAATGTATTTATAAGTTATTATTATTCTTGATGCCTTTAGGAAGTTTGATCTTCTCATACACAAGAACTATATTGCAAGATATATTTACAAAAGAAAAGTACAGAAAAATTTAGATCAAAAGAAAAACAGAGAAAAACTAGACTAGAATGCTAGAAATCAAGAATGCAGAATTAAAATTAGAATTAGGATTACAACAAAACAAATTGTCAAGAAGTAGAAAGATATGTAAGATGAAAACAGAATTCTAAAGATTAGTTACAACTATGCTAATGAAAAGAAAAGAAAAGTTATGTTTAGTCTAACTCAATTGATAATCTCTAATGTTATAGCGCAGCCCCCGGCAATGGCGCCAAAAACTTGTTAACGATCAACAAGTGTACGGATACGTCGTCAGTAATAAAGAAAGATATCGTATCCACAGAGACTGGTATAAGCACTAAAGATATCTCAACACAAATTAGCTAAACAACTAATCAATTGATTTATGAAAACTAGTACAACTATGAAAAGTAAAGAATAGAGATAAAAGAATAGAAACAAGAAAAAGGGCTATGATTAAGGATGTTCTAGGAGTTTTGGTTTCTTTGTAATGTTATCCAATGTAGGTGATCTACCAAATCATATTCTTCAATTGTCCAACATTTGTAGAAGGTTGTCGGTTTTCTCTTGCAATAGACAAACGACCTAGGATTGAAATCTATACCTAAATGCGATCAATTAGGAATGATTCCTATGTTGTCCTTACACGGGCTTGCCTGTCACGTGCGTCCCTCAAAAAATCAACATAGAAATTCATTACTTCTCAGCCTCATCAAGATATGAAAGATTAATGCATGCAATCTATCCTACCCCCGTGAATGCCCTTATTTCACCCTCAAGATCATCCCTCAAACGTCCTTACACGAGCTTGTCTGTCACGAACGTCCCTCGAATAATCGAGTGAGGAATCACCTTTACAAGATTCACAAGATACCCAAACATTCAATCAAGTATGGTAATTAAGTTCAATCACAACAATCCACACAAGATCAAATAGATACAAACAGGGCAAAATCATAGAAATAGGAAATTGGCAAATCCACAAGAGTTTACGTCAAATTCACATTACAAATACTCCCTCCATCCTAGAACAAAGAGATATAATCCATAAAACAAAAAGAGGAATCCAAAGGCAAAAAAATTACAAGCATCTTGATCCTAAATCCAAGAAGATAAAGGATGAAAAGCTTATCTACGATGAAGAACCATCTTCGGATCCAATCCTCATTCCCCGGAGTCGATTCGTTGAAGATCTGCCCTTAGATTGTCGGAAAATCCCTCCAAGAAGGTGGAGGAACGCCCCAAATCTTGTTTTCTCCCAAAAGGGAGAATCCCCCTTCAAATGAGGAATAAACCCTTATATAGAGCTGGGGTTTGGGCGTCACACGACCCCAAGACACGGCCGTGTGAAGCTCACATGGCCTGGTCCATTCCCTTTACTACCCAGGTGGCACGGTCGTGTAATGCTCACACGGTCGTGGCATGCTCTGCCACTGCCCCCTTCCACGCCCGTGTAGATCTACACGGCTTGCTCTGCCTCCGGCTCTGGAACTCCTGCACGGTCATGTCTGGGACATGGCCAGGGCTTTCTTGGCTTCTGGAAATGTTGCACGGTCGTGTAGATCTACACGGGCATGTACTTCTTTGGCTCTGGTAGGCTTGCATGGTCGTGTCTGGGATACAACCATGTACTGCTTTGGCTCTACAAATGTGACATGGCCATGTCATGTTGGTTGCTACTCGGAAAACCTAGAGGTTCCACTGTATAAAAATTTTGTACAAAGGTCTGAACCTTTTCCTACCTACCATGTGTTCTTTTAAATTAAATTTTGGATCTCCTGCGGAACTTAACACGTTTGATCCAAAACTTAATCTATTCGTTCTTTTAGGTTTTGACTTGGGTCTCCTGCGGAACTTAACACGTTCGACCCAAATCACCTTAAGTTATTAATTCCATTAAATATTAATTTTCATAATTGGTTCCCAGTACTGACGTGGCGAGGCACATGGCCTTCTTGGATATGGGAGCAACCACCACCGACTAGACAAAACCTTTTATGGAAAGCTAATATTTAATTTCCTAAAATAACTTTAGGTTAACCGAAAAGAACAATCAAATCACAAGGAAAAGAAAAACAAAAGAACACTATATCGAAAACAAATTCGAAACTCTAGAATCGTATGCCTCTTGTATTTAGTATTATTTCCAAAAATAACTAGTATGATGCGGAAAGAAAAATTACTAGTTATACCTTTTAGAAAAACCTCTTGATCTTCTATCGTATTCCTCTTCTAACCTCGGACGTTGTGTGGGCAACGATCTTCCGAGATGAGAACCACCAAGCACCTTCTTCTTCCTTGCAAGTTTCGGCCATCAAAACTTCTTCTAGGATGAAGAGGTTCGGCCACCACCACCATGCTCCAAGGGATGCTAGAAACAAAGCTTTCTTTCTCTCCTTCTTCTTCTTCTTCTATAAACTTGATCCGGCCACCATATGAGTCTCCACAAGAAGGATGAGGTTCGGCCATCAAAGAGAAGAAAAGAGGAGAGGATGGCCGGCCACACCAAGGAAGAAAAAGAGAGAGGAAAAATAATAGAGTTGTTCTCCATGAAGGCACCTCTACCCTTTCTTTTATAATCCTTGGCCTTGGCAAATAAGGAAATTTAAATAAAAATTTCCTTAATTCTTTTGCCATTGATAAGGAAAATTTATTTAATTAAAAATAATTTTTTTTCTCATCAACAATGTGGCCGGCCACTTTAAACCAAGCAAGGAAAATTTAATTCAATCAAGAATTAAAACTTTCCTAATTTGTTTCCAGAAATTTTATAAAAAATTTCTCTAATAATTTTCCCTTCATGATGGTCAATAAAAAGGAAATTTTATAAATTAAAATATTTTTTTTAAACATGTGGATAAAAAGAAAGTTATCTTTAAAAATTAAAATCTCTTCCAATCTACAAATAAGGAAAGATATCTAATCTTTTTTTAATCCTTGTAGAAGCTTTATAAAAGAGATATTTAATTTTTAAACTCTCTTTTAAATCATGAACATGATTAAAAGGAAAGTTTTTACCAAAATTAAAATCAACCTTTTAATCTACAAATAAGGAAAGAGATTTAACTCTTCTCTTAATCTTTTGTAGAATCTTATAAAAGGAAAGATTTAAATTTTTAAACTCTCTTTTAAATCATGTTATCCACATGAGAAAAATTTTAAAAATAAAATTCCTTTTTAATTTAATAGGGTCGGCCACCTAAGCTTGAGTTCAAGCTAGGGCCGGCCACATGAATTCACCCATGAACCAAAACATGACCGGCCCTAGCTTGGTCTCCAAGCTAGCTTGGCCGGCCCCCTATAGGATGGGTAAGAAGGTGGGTATAGTAATCTATAATTAAGAGGCTACGATAGGGACCGAGAGGAGGAATTGGTTTTGGTCTCCCGATAAAATTAAGCATCCCGTGTTCGCCCCGAACACACAACTTAATTTTATCAATAATAATTCATTCCACTAGAGAATTATTATTGAACTACCGCACCAATCCCAAATTACATTTTTGGGCTCCTTCTTATTATGAGTGTGTTAGTCTCCCTGTGTTTAAGATAACAAATGTCCACTAATTAAGTAAGTTACTGACAACTCACTTAATTAATATCTAGCTCCAAGAGTAGTACCACTCAACTTCATCGTCATGTCGGACTAAGTCCACCTGCAGGGTTTAACATGACAATCCTTTTGAGCTCCTCTTGGGGACATTCTCAACCTAGTATGTCTAGGACACAGTTTCCTTCTATAATCAACAACACACACTATAAGTGATATCATTTCCCAACTTATCAGGCTTATTGATTCATCGAACTAAATCTCACCCATTGACAAATTAAAGAAATAAATATCAAATATATGTGCTTGTTATTATATTAGAATTAAGAGCACACACTTCCATAATAACTGAGGTCTTTGTTTCTTTATAAAATCAGTATAAAAGAAACGACCTCTAATGGTCCTACTCAATACACTCTAAGTGTACTAGTGTAATTATATAGTTAAGATAAACTAATACCTAATTACACTACGACCTTCAAATGGTTTGTTCCTTTCCATCTTGGTCGTGAGCTACTGTTTATAATTTATAAGGTACTGATAACATGATCCTCTGTGTGTGACACCACACACCATGTTATCTACAATATAAATTAATTGAACAACTACATTTATCACAAATATAGACATTTGACCAATGTGATTCTTATTTCTAGATAAATGTTTATACCAAAAGCTAGGCTTTTAGTATACACTCTAACATGTCATGGGCATGTGGTTCTCACACACCCCTTGCACGACCCTTGCATGACCCTTGTACACCCCTTGCATGGCCCTTGCATAGCTCTAAGTGGCTATGTTTAATTTCAACGTCTTTTACACCATCAAGATGGGGGTTTCTCTCGTTGAAGTCTTCATTAAAGTTGTAAATCTTGAAGTTATCTACAAATTGGTATAAAGAACAACCCAAAAATCCAACCGAGCACAAAGTTATTGTCATTTTACTTTTAGTTTGCAGTGCTGAAAATTCCACACAACTTTCACACGGTCGTGTGACATTCACACGGCCTCAACACGCCCCCCACATGGCCTCCACACGGCCATGTGGTCTCCACATGGCCAGAACCTGTAAGAACTTAGTTTTTGCATGCCCGTGACACTCTGGAAGCTCTATACTTCATTTAAGCTCCATTTTTGCTCTCAATCACATCCTATCAATCAAAACAAGCAAAGAGCGGATCTCCAAAAAGAATATAATGGAAGTATGACATTACAATGAAATAGGGTGCAATAAACATAGATTATGCTAATGAAATATAAGTAGATGTGTGTCAAAGCATGCATAAAAGTGTATATAATCCACGCACATCAAGAGACTTCCTCTTGATCCGACAATGATGATCCTCTAATAGATTTGACTTGACTTTTGGAGGTGGAAGCTTCTTCATCTTCATCCCTTCTTGTTCCGGAGATGGAGGCTTCTTCTTCTTCTTCATCCTCTTGTACATGAAACAAGGAATATGCTCCCTCCTTGCCCTTCTCATTGCACTCCGTTGAGGATGAAGTTTCTTCTTCTTCCGATGTTGAGTATCTCTCAACCTCGGTGTCCTTCTTCTTTTGGTCTTGCTCCAATGAGTTGCCCTCTTTTAATTTCTCTTGGTTTGGTGTAGTGGAGGGTTCTTCATGAAGCTTGGCCAATTTGCTCCACAATTCTTTTGCATCTTCAAATTCTCTAATTTTGCATAGAATTATGTTAGGCAATAAACTAACCAATAATTTGATTACCCACCTTTGGACTTGCTCTTGGCTCCACTTGCTCTTCTTGAGAATTTTGCTTTTACTATTTGTTGGAGCTTGAAAACCTTCCATTAGAGCAAACCATTGCTCTATCTCCATCATCAAAAAATTTTTTATTCTTGATTTCCAAGAATCGAAGCTAGTTATTGTGAATGGTGGAGGCACCCTTGTGTCAAATCTGAGTCCATCTCGAAATTCCATTTGAAGTTGAGCTTTTGTTAAAGTCTTCAACTTTATGGATTTTGCTCTAACTTCTTCACCCTCTAGCCTTGTTGCCCCTTCCGACGATGATTCCGGTGAAGAGCGACCTCGCTCTGATACCACTTGATAGGGTTGAAATGTAGCTGGAAGGGGGGGGGGGTGAATAGCTCATCATGTGCTCGTCGTCTTCTCGTCACTTGTTTTTTGGTGATGATATGCAGCGAAAAATACAAGAACCATAAATGCAACGCTAACACAAAAAATTTACTTGGTATCCACCTCAAGAAGAGGTGACTAATCCAAGGATTCACACACGACACACACTCTCCACTATGAAAACACTACTCTATGGTAACTACCGAAGGCGGAGAAGCATGTATAGGACTCACACACAAAGATACACAAGAAGAACAAACTATAAGCTGATAAAACAATAAACCTTACAAGATTTACACGGTAGAAACCCTAGCTTGCTTTTCTTCTTGCTTGTTATTGTATCTTGAACCTTGGAAGTGCACCAACACTAGTTTCCAAGAGCCTCCAAGAACTGGCTATGAGCTGTGGAGAGATCGCTGTGAAGATCGAAGATGAATTGGGCGTTGTATATGTAAGTCGTCTGAAGAACGCTTGCAATGGCTTTATCTAGCGCCAACGGTCGGATCCCAATCGATTAGATTGCTCCCAATTGATTGGAGAGAATTTGGATCGATCGGATGACCGATCCAGAGCGTCTCTGTGCTCTCTAAAACTCACTTGAATCGATGACCCGATCGATTCACTATGTCCCACGATTTTGCAGCACTCCAATCGATCAATCGATCGATTGGAGGCTCCCAATCGATCCATTGATCGATTGGAGGCTTTCTGTGTGACATCATCAGCTTCCCAATCGATCCAATGATCGATTGGGAAGGAGATTTTTGCGGGGACTCATCCAATCGATCGGTTGATCGATCCAGCTCATGATTTCTTGATCAAACAAGTCCAAAGTCCCCTAAAACCAACATCTGGTCAACCATGACCTGTTGGTACATCATGCCTAGCATCTGGTCACCCTTGACCTGCTAGGACTTCCACACCAAGTGTCCAGTCAATCACTTTGACCCACTTGGACTTTTCTCCTTGTGCCAAGTATTCGGTCAAACCTTTGACCTACTTGGACTTCTCAATACCGAGTGTCCGGTCAACCTTGACCCACTTGGATTTCCGCGTGCCTGGGTTCACTCACCAGGACTTCCCTTCTGTCTAGCTTCACTCACTAGGACTTTCACCTAGCTTCACTCACTAGGGTTTTCATACTGCCTAGCTTTACTCACTAGATCTTTCACCTGACTTCACTCACCAGGATTTTCCAACTGTCTGGCTTCACTCATCAGGACTTCTCCTCTGCCTAGCTTCACTCACCAGAACTTTCTATCTGCTTGGTTTCACTCAGCAGGACTTTCCATCTGCTTGGCTTCACTCATCAGGACTTTCTATCTACCTATCTTCACTCACCAGGATTTTTCATCTGCCTGGCTTCACTCATCAGGGCTTTCTATCTGTCTGACTTCACTCACCAGGACTTTCCAGTCAGTCTTGACTTACTTGAGTCTTCTTCACATCTAATTGGCCACCTTGACCAACGGAAAATTGTACCAACAATCTCCCCATGTATTATCAGTGTATTGTCAAACATCGAAACTCAAACATTAAGACTCAAGTTTCTCAAGTTTGAGCCTTCTCAAGCTTAATCAATCAGGTCAACCTTGACCTAGAGAATATTGCACCAATAATATATATATATATATATATATATATATATATATATATATATATATATATATAACCGTATAGTGTGTAGCATATGAGCTGGTTTTTTTTTTATTTTTTAAAGCTAAAAAAGTATTTTTCTTTTATTTTTTTATAGGGTTTAGGGTTTATGATTTATTGCATAAGATATAACATTAATAGTTTTTATTTTTTTTTAAGTTTAAGATTTAGGGTAAAGTATTTTGGGTGTGTAGCTTTAATTTCTTTATTTTTTTAGTTTTAGGTTTAGGGTATAGGGTTTAGAGTTTAACATTAATTGTTTGTAATTTTTTTTAAAGTTTAAGAATTAGGGTATAGTATTTTGGGTGCGTAATTTAATATTTTTTTTAGTTTTAGGTTTAGAGTTTAAGATTTAGTATTTAGGGTATAGTATTTAGAGTGCCTAATTTCTTTTAGGGTTAAGGTTTGGGGTATAATATTTAGGGTGCATAATTTTTAAAAATTTTTATCCCAAAGTTTTTAAAACAATAAAAAATAAAAAAAAAACACAGCAAATATGTTGCGTGTGCATAATCTCAAATTGTGCGATGCACGTGATATCGACACTTATATAGAGTTTTGTTATCCCGAACACCTCACGCCGCATACCCGATGGACATCTTAATTCTAGAAAAATTATATATATATATATATATATTTGTTTGATATGTTGCGGACTGGTCTGGACTGGACTTAGGGCGCTTGGAATTGATCCAGTTGCTCACTGGTGACACCGTCCAAGCGCCTGTAGTCATTTAATAGTTTTTTTATTTTATTTTAGGATATATTATATATATTTAGAATTCAAAATTTTAGGATTTAGGAGTTGGATTATAACAGCTTTGAGTCAATAAAATTTTCCTCCTAGAGTTCAGGTCTCCCTCTTAGGTTATAGTGTTCAAGATTAAAAATTTTAGATACTCACGGGTTATATTATAAGTATTTAGGGTTTAAGATTTTAGAATTTAGGGGTTGGATTATAATGAGTTTAAGCTAATAAAATTAATTTACTCTAGATTTCAGGCTTCCATCTTGAGTTATAGTATGTAAGGTAGATAATTTTAAGTATTCATGGAGTATAATATATGTATTTCAAATGTTTTAAGGAATTTTTTATTTTTAAAAATAAAAATAAAATTAAAAAAAAAAGTCGAGGCGCTTTGATCGACCAAAAATAAAAAAAGTAATCGCGAACTGTTCCATAGGGGAATAGTCCACAGGATATCATTATAACTAGGATAATGATTTAAAACAATTAAAAATTTGATATAAATGAATTTATTCCAGGAAAATAATAACATAATAATTGATAATTAACAAGTAAATAAGTTTATGTGAATTAATAGGAATTTCTGGATTTTTTTAAAATTTTCAATGATTCGTTTTAGTTTTTGATCCGGCGGTAAAAAGCCGGAACCCCACAAGGAGTCAACGCTGAGGGGAGGTCAAAGGGTCCAGTGGCTCACCCGAAAGGGGCGAGCCGACCGGACTCGGAAAAAAGGGAGATCTGATAGTAAAAAGACACCCTGGTAGGGACCAGGGTTCCGACGCTCAAATGAAGCAGTGCACAATGACCGAGCGGAAGGAAGCACCCCCCGGACGGCGCAAAGAATCAGGGCCGTCCGGACGACTTTCACCGCGTCCGGACTTTCACCGCCCGCCCGGTGGGCCAGGCTCCCCAGACAGGCGGTGGGTAAAAGATGGGAACATTTTCTGACAGCCGTCAAGTCGTATGGCTATGCCATACGACTAGCCTGACAACGGGGGTCCTGCCGTCCCATCAAAGAACATTCTCTCACTGTAGCAGTATGGGATCAGGTAAGCTCTCTGACAAGTGCATACCGTGGTATGGGTTGCTGACACGTACGCATCTCGATGGGCGTGCATCAATTCTTTCTCCGTCCTATATAAAGAGGCTATTACTTCGCCAAAGGTACGCATGATACAGATTTGGCAGCCACTTTCTCCACAGCCTACCTGACTTGAGCGTCGGAGGACCGTCGCCGGGAACCTCTCCCGGCCCGGTTTGTTGCAGGTTCGCCGAGGATCCAGCAGAGAGCGCCACGTGCCCAGCGTCCGCTGACTCTTGGTTCGGACAGGATCAAATTGGCGCCGTCTGTGGGAACGCTCCTGCATCCGAGCAGAGACAATGGACGAGGCTGGACGACAGCACACGGTGACGCTTTCAAGGGAGGAACTCGACGCTCTGGTCGAGATAAGGGCCGCCAAACTCGTGGAGCAAAAACAAAAAGCATCCGCCGAGCGGGCGGAGCAACAAGCAACATCCGCGTCAGGGGGCCGAGCGGAAGCACCTCCAGCCACCGTCGCATTCCACAGGGCCTTATTTCGCACCCCTGGAGCCACGCCAGCCCGAAGGATCTTCCTCAGATGAAATGCCAAGGCGGGATGACAGGAAGGGGAAAGCTCCCCGAGCGGACTCCTCCCCCGAGCAGATCAATCGCCAATTCTCGGAGGCTATACTACGGGACCCTCTGCCCAAGCACTACGTGCCTCCGACAATCGGCGAGTACAATGGAACAACGGACCCGGATGATCATCTGGGTAAGTTTGATAACACAGCCACGCTCCATCAATACACCGATGGAGTGAAGTGCCGAGTCTTTCTTACCACTCTCTCCGGATCGGCTCAACGGTGGTTCTGGAGGATGCCGGACGGATCCGTCACCAGCTTCAAGGACTTCCGAACGGCCTTCCTCCACCACTTCGCCAGTAGTCGGCGTTATCAAAAGACAAGTGTCAGCTTGTTCGCCATCAAGCAAGAGCCGAGAGAATCGCTTCGAGCTTACATTCAGCGGTTCAACCAAGTGGCGATGGACATCCCAACGGCCACCTCGGAGACGATGATGAACGCCTTCACGCAAGGCCTAGCGGATGGAGACTTCTTCCGGTCGCTCATCCGAAAGCCGCCCCGAGATTATGATCACATGCTACATCGAGCCAACGAATATATAAATGTGGAAGAAGCGCAAGCCGCTCGGAAAAAGGAAGCTCCGCCGAGCGGGCACATACTCACGCCGAGCGGAAACAGCACGCCGCTCAGCAGCCAGGGCCGATGCAATCCGACCCCCATGCCGATCTCACGTACAAGAGGTGGTGCCGCTCGGCCCAAGCCAAAGAGGAGGTGGACCCCTATGTTCTGCACCTTCCACCAGACGGATACGCACAACACGAGGGATTGCCAAGCATTCCCTTGTTGTCCAATCCCGCTCCCAGGAAAGTCGAACGACGGTCTCCTCCCATCGGCAGGAGACATAGGACTCATGAAGTTGCCGGATCCACACCGAGAGGCGACATCGCAGACACCGACGGCACCGATCTCCGGGTGAGAATCGCCGGGCCCAGAACGGTCACGACCGGCCTCGCCGAGGAGGAAACCGAACAATACTTCCCGGCGAGATCAACGTTATTGCCGCGGACCGACCGAGGAGAAAATCGCAGGCGTCGGCAAATGCAGATCCACGTTGTGGGGTGCAGTAAGGAGAAGTCTGAAGGACCTGAATAAGCTTCGGCCCCCGATACTTAGAGGGAGTGGAGATCCCTCACGACGACGCTCTGATCATCCAAGTGATAATCGCTAATTATACTATTCACCGAACCTTTGTTGATCAGGGAGCTCGGTGAATATTATATTCAAGAAGGTGTTCGACCAGCTGTAAATTGATCGAGCGAGTTGCGCCCATGACGACCCCGCTCTACGGGTTCACGGCAACAAGTGTTGTCGATCGGCCATGCACCACCGCCACCTCGCTGGAGAAGAGCCGTCAGAGGACCAGGACAATCAACTTCGTGGTGGTGGACTCTCCATCATCCTACAACGTCATTTTGGGTCACCGGCCCAAAATTCCGAGCGGTTGTCTCAACCTTCCACCAAAAGATAAAGTTCCCGGAGGACAAAGAGGTGGGAGAAGTCAGCTAGGCGCTGCTATATAGAGATGATCCGAGCGGAGGCCTGTTCCGCCCGGAAGGCACCCCGAATCGAGATACACGCCATAACTGAGAAACCTCCTGCTTTAATTTATGATGAAAAGGAGGAAGTCCAGATCCATCTAACCCGATCGGAGGCCACGACTTTTATCGCCTCTGATCTGGGGAAAGAACAGAAGGAGAAGCTGATCCAGTGCCTCCAACGAAATTATGATGTCTTCGTCTGGTCGACACATGAGTTACCTGGAATTTCGCCGAGCCTGGCGCAGCATGAATTGCATGTCCGACCGGACGCTCGGCCGGTGAAGCAGAGAAAAAGGGATTTCAGCGCCGAGCAGAATACTATTATCCGGGCAGAAGTAGAAAAACTTCTGAAGGCCGGCCACATACGCGAGGTGCAGTTCCCAAGCTGGCTGGCCAACGTAGTCTTGGTCTCCAAGCCGGGCGGCAAGTGGAGGGTCTGCATCGACTTTCGAGACTTAAACAAAGCATGCCCCAAGGATTTTTATCCTCTGCCCCGGATAGATCAGCTGGTGGACTCTACGGCCGGCTGCGAATTAATTTGCATGCTTGACGCCTACCAAGGATATCATCAAGTCCCGCTCGCCCGGGAAGATCAAGAAAAAGTAAGCTTCGTAACGGCCGACGGCACATATTGCTACAATGTGATGCCGTTCGGATTGAAGAATGCCGGGGCCACCTATCAACGCTTGATGAACAAAGTGTTCAGAGAGCAGATCGGGCGGAATCTGGAAGTTTATGTGGACGACATTCTTATCAAATCTGTCCGAGCGGCCGATCTTTTCAAGGATATGGAAGAAACCTTCCGAACGCTGCGCAAATATGGAGTCAAGCTAAATCCCCAGAAGTGCCTGTTCGGAGCTAAAGGAGGGCGTTTCTTGGGGTATATAGTGACCGAGCGGGGAATCGAAGCAAATCCCAGCAAGGTGAAAGCACTGCAAGACATGCCGCCCCCAAGAAATACAAGAGAAGTGCAAAGGTTGACCGACCGGATAATTGCTTTATCCAGATTCATCTCCAGAACCGCCGACCGGAGCCTGCCATTCTTCAAGATCCTGCGCAAGGCTACTAAGTTCCAGTGGGATGAAGAGTGTGACCGAGCATTTGAAGAATTGAAGACATATCTAAATTCTCTGCCTGTGCTGGCCAAGCCGATCGGGGGTGAGTCACTGTATATGTATCTGTCGTCAACTGAGCATGCTGTAGGCTCAGCACTTGTGAGGGCAAGCGGCGAAGAGCAGCCGGTGTATTTTCTAAGCCACATTTTAAAAGATGCTGAATCTCGTTACACCGGGCTCGAGAAGTTGGCCTTTGCTTTGGTTCTAGCCGCTCGGCGCCTTCGACCGTATTTCTTGGCTCACACCATCATTGTCCGGACGAACAGTCCACTCGGAAGAGTGCTGTTGAATCCAGAAGCGTCCGGACGGCTTATCAAGTGGACGACAGAATTAAGTGAATTTGACATCCAATATCAGCCCCGCTCGCGATTAAAGCCCAATCTTTGGCTGATTTTGTGACCAAGTGCAAAAGCCAGAGCCGGAAGCTATGTGGAGAATATGTGGATGGATCCTCCACTCGGCTAAGTGGGATCGAATATTACTACTCTCACCTCGGAAGAAAAGATGCACCTATCCGCCAGGCTAGACTACAAAGCTACTAACAATGAAGCTGAGTATGAGGCCCTCATAGCCGGATTGCAGGCAAGACGCATGTGGGAGCGGTGGGTGGCACTCTATTCGATTCACAGCCGTTGGCACAAAGAACTTTCCAAGACCTTTGAAATCAGAATTCGGCTCAAACTCTACGCCGAGGCTTTTGAAAACTCAAAGCGCTTTCCGAGAGGTGCTTATTCAAAATCCGAACGGAGAACCAGGAGGCCGATGAGTTAGCCAAACTCGCGAGCTCAATAACGCCGGTCGCTCAAACAACCAATTGAAAAAACGCCGGTGGCGCATGTCGACCGGATGCAAGGCCTCCGTTTTCAAATGACCGGAGGACACCTATTATAGAATTCCTCCGCTCGGCAACCATCCAATGAATATGCAGCCCGGCTCCTCGGAAGAAGAGCCAGTTTACACTAATCGAGATCAACTTTACAAGAAAGCTTTCTCGCGTCTGAAATGTGTAAGCTCGGAGGACTCAGCTTACATCCTCCAGGAAGTACATCAAGGATCATGCGAGGGTCATCCGGGCGGACGCTCGTTGGCCAAGAAGATTCTCTTGGCCGGATACTTTTGGCCAACTTTACAAACAGATGCCGCTCGGACAGTATCTACCTGAAGTATCACAACTTCTCCCACCGACCGGCAGAGGAGATGAAGGCATCAACCATCTCATGTCCGCTCGATCAATGGGGAATGGATATTGTGGGTCCATTTCCGATGGCGAACGGGCAGAGAAAGTTTTACTAGTGGCAGACTATTTCTCCAAGTGGGTGGAGGCCGAGCCGCTGGCAAAGATCACCGAACAAATGGTTAAAAAATTCATCCAAGACATCATTTGTCGGTTCGGCATTCCTCGCCGACTAGTGTCCGACAACGAGCAGTTCATAGGGAAGATGTTAGAGGATTGGTGCAAAAGCTACGATTGAGCAACATTTCACGTCCGTGGCCTATCCTCGGAGCAACGGTTGGGAAATTCTTCGTATTCTTCGGGCTCGGCTCGACCATATGGGAGGAAGTTGGCGGATGAAGCCGAGCGTCTTGTGGGCCATCCGAACGACGCCAAAAGAAGGGACAGGAGTCACACCGCTCCATTTGGTATATGGCGGTGAGGCTGTCATTCCGGTCGAAGTCGGCGTTGAGTCAGCCCGGATCCAGAGCTACGATGATGACAACGCCGAACGAAGAAACATGGAGCTGGACTTGGTAGAAGAGGAGAGGGCAAAGGCGTCCGTTCGGCTGATGGCATACCGTCAGCGGATGAAGCAAAACTACAACCGGCACGTAATTCCCAGATCGTTCCAAGTCGGCGATCTTGTCTGGAAGAAAGTGAAGCCGGTCGGCGATGTCGGCAAGCTTGAAGGCCCCTTCAAAGTCATCGAAAAGCTCCGCTCGGGCGCGTATTATTTGGAAGATGAGGACGGACGGCAGCTAGATAGGCCGTGGAGCGCGAATCACCTCCTGCCTTACCGAGCGGGGTGAAAGGTGTATCACTGTAAATCACCCTGTGTACTTCATTTTTCGACTAAATACTTGAAATGCATAGATGAAAAGTCAAAAGAGCGAATATAAGGCATTATCGTCGTGTCCAAGGCCCCGAGCCGATCGGCCGGAGGTTTATGTCCAACCGGAGCTCGAACTCAAGACCCCGAAATGCCGCTCACCGATACTAGTGTGGCAGAAGGAAACCAAAACCGCTACCGATCGGGATGATAGAGGGAGATTATTGCCTGGAGCGAAGGCCTGAGCCGCTCGGCTAGGTACATTTTAGCCGAGACTACCTCGTGGATGATTATGTATGCCAAGCGCCGACGACGAAGGCCGCATTGCTCCGCCGTGTGCGCCTCATCGACGCGCCGACGAGCTCCGTCGTTAAAATCAAGAGCCGCGCCGACCGGCTATAAAACCGCGTCGAGCTCCGACGATAAATATCGAGAGACGAGCCGGCTTAAATAAACCCGCCGAGCGGCGTCGTTAAAAATCAAGAGCCGCGCCGACCGGCTATAAAACCGAGTCGAGCTCCGACGATAAATATCGAGACGAGCCGTTTTAAATAATCCGAAGCGACGCTACGACGAGCTCCGTTAAAATCAAGAGCCGCACGACCGGCTATAAAACTGCGCCGAGCTCCGACGATAAATATCGCGAGACGAGCCGCCTTTTAAAAATCCGAGGACCGACGAGCTCCGTCGTTAAAATCAAGAGCCGCGCCGACCGGCTATAAAATCCCGTCGAGCTCCGACGATAAATATCGCGAGACGAGCTGCCGCTTTAAATAATCCGAAGGACGCGACGAGCTCCGCTGTTAAAATCAAGAGCCGCGCCGACCGGCTATAAAACCGGCCGAGCTCCGACGATAAATATCGAGAGACGAGCCCGCTTTAAATAATCCGAGCGGACGCGCCGACGAGCTCCGTGTTAAAATCGAGAGCCGCCACGACCGGCTATAAAATCAAGGCCGAGCTCCGCGTCTATGAACGCCTCGAGCTGGAGGTCTTATGAAAGTCCAATAAAACCCTTTGGAGACGAGGATTTCTAGCTAAAATAGAAGCTAAAATAGAGAGGAACAGAAGATTATCTAATATGCAAGTCAAAAAAGTCATTACATAAGCCGGGCCGAACGGCGGGAATTCAAAAAAGCTTACAAAAACACCCTTCACACATCAAAATCAAAAAGAGCGTCGGGAATGGCATCCATCACGCTCGCTAAGTCCTCGGGGGGGATGGTCAGCTCGGCAGACAGGTGACCTTTGGTCTTCAAGTAGCCCACCGCCGCCTTGATTGCCTCCTCGAACGTGAGGGATATCTTGTCGGTAAACTTCTCTCCGAAGCCTTCCGAGCGGAGGAACGCCTTCCTCACTTCCTCCGAGCGGGCCGACTCTCCCTCTTGATATTCCTTGAGCGCGGCATGGGCAGCGTCGCTAGCGGCTTGGAGATCCTTCAAGTCTCCATCGAATCTTTGGAGATCAGCCGAGCGGCTCTCTTTTTCGGTGGCCAGCAGAGCATCCAGGTCCTTAATGCGTTGCTCCAGCCCCCGGATCTCCACCTTCATGTGGTCCATATCATTGATGGCCTGTTGCTTCCGAGTGGTCGCCGTCTGGATCTCCTTGTCTCGTTGTTTAATCATTGTTTCAAGCCGAACGACCTTGCTCGCCAGATCAGCAGCTCGTTTCCGCTCAGCTTCTAGTGATTTTTTGGCCTTCTCCAGAGCGGCCGTCGACTGCCCAGTACCCCCCGTAGCTTTTTGTTTTTTCAACTCGTCCTCCAGTTCCGCCAATCGATCGCTAATGGCGATCTGCTCCACCCAGTTCTGCTAGCAAATGTGGATAGGTTAAAAACATAATTCAAATACGCAAACAAAGAAACAGAGCATTTGATTGAAGGTTGCTATCGCCGAGCTGCCCGGGAGTCAATTTGGCTATACGACTCCGAGCATCTATCCAAGCTTGTGCGAGAGGACCCGTCAGGGTGATCATCTGCTCGGGAAATACCGGCCGATCGGAGGCAGCCATGTACGCCTCCGAAGGGAGGCGCAGGTAGATTCTGGCCGCTCGGCCCGCTCTGAGATGGCCCACCAGCAGAAGAGGAGGGTAGCTCGCCTAAACGCTTGAGACGTCGTCGAGTCCTCGAAGGGCTGGACGGCAGAACTTCCGAGCTGGCCCTCGGAGAATCCTGAGGGGTAGGGGTACTCTCGACGGAAACTGTTCCGGACAGCACCGGCGCACCTACACCCTGCTCAAGTTGTGGCTCATCAAGTGTAGAGGCAGGTGCGGATTCCGGTCGCCGGCGTTTCCGAGTGCGCAGCGGCGCATCATCGGCCGAACGGGCCTCCACTTCAGCTTCACTTCCATGTTCTATATTGCCCGTGGCCTCATCAGGAGGGGCAGGGGCGTCCGGGGCTTCTGGCAGGCGCCCAGGAAGATCTCGCGCAGGAAGCCCTGCTCGGCCTCCGTGCCGCGCCAGCCGCCCTTGACGGTGATCACGTGGCCGTCGGCGAGCTTGATCGACATGACGTCGATCGCGTTCCCGAAACCGTGATAGGAGATAGGGAAGCTTACTCATGCTACAAGGCAGATCGGCTGGTGTAGAAGACAAGCCGAATATATGCATTACTCCTGGGAGAAGCATCTTGTCAATGTGATAGCGCTGACCTACTAGCCGTTCGGCTGCATGGAGATAGTCTGCGTCACCTCTAAACTTGCCGAGTTCCGGTTGCGCAGGCATAACTGTCTGCCACTTAGTGCGGAAAGTAGGCCGCTCGGGAAAACGAATATAGAAAAAATGCTCCTTCCAGTGTTTGTTGGAGCTCGGCATATTATCGAAAAGGACGAAGCCTATCCTAGATTGGAAAACAAAGGTACCCCACTCGGCTTGCTTGGGATAGTAGAAGTAGTGGAAGATTTTCGGGTTTAAGGGAATGCCGTTCAGTTTGAACAAAACTATCACTCCGCTCAGCAATCTAATAGAATTGGGAACTACTTGGCCGAGCGGAATGCGGAAATAGTTGCAAACTTCTAAGAAAAACTTGTGAGGAAAACGTAGGCCGGCCAGGAATTGATCACGGAAGAAGACAACAGTGCCGGACGGAGGATCGTTAGGCCGATCGGAAGGCGTGGCTAACACTATTTCGTGATCGGTCGGTAGGTCATATGCTCGAATAAGGCGCATGGCGTCTTCCTCGTCGAACCGACTTTCCATGTTCGAGTACCAAAGACCCGGAGCACCGCCGGTTGACTGCGAGGTACTGGTCATGATCGAAAGGCCAGAATGCGGGATAGAAGAGGATGGTTCAAGCAAAGGAAGAAAACCGACTGACGAGGATGATTAACAGAAAGAAGAACGCGTCTCGAGCGAGAAAAAGGATCTTACAAGCGAGGGAGATGATCGGAAGTTGCCGTGTGATCGTCGGGAAGTCTGAGCACAAGGTCGCCGGCGAAAGGAGGAGCGACAGGAATCTGGAAATGAAGAAGATGAAAGGCGGCGGAAACGGAGTCAAGGGCTTTATATCGCCGCCCGGAAGCGATCTCCACCGTCCGATCCAGGTCGTCGATATCGAGGTTGTCATCTGATCGTCCGTTTCAAACGGCGGCTGTCCCATCGGAAGTGACGCAACCGCCATACTCTGACAAATGCACGATCGCCACGTGTCAGCCGGTTACTAGCCGCATTTAATGAACTCCCCTTACCGTGCGCAGAGCATGTGATGGGAGGTGTGGGAGAACAACGGACGTCGATTCCAAGAAAATACGAGGCATGGACAAAGTATCGCCGAACGGACAGATATCGCCGCATGGATGAGCAGCCGTATGTCGCGCCGAGCGGCCTAATGCAATAATCATTGTTCGGCAGATCGGCAGTCCAGTCAGTCGGACTTTGCCTCCTTCGACTAGACTCGAGAGGAAGGCAAGTGATCCGGCGGTAAAAAGCCGGAACCCCACAAGGAGTCAACGCTGAGGGGAGGTCAAAGGGTCCAGTGGCTCACCCGAAAGGGGCGAGCCGACCATAGTAAAAAGACACCCTGGTAGGGACCAGGGTTCCGACGCTCAAATGAAGCAGTGCACAATGACCGAGCGGAAGGAAGCACCCCCCCGGACGGCGCAAAGAATCAGGGCCGTCCGGACGACTTTCACCGCGTCCGGACTTTCACCGCCCGCCCGGTGGGCCGGGCTCCCCAGACAGGCGGTGGGTAAAAGATGGGAACATTTTCTGACAGCCGTCAAGTCGTATGGCTATGCCATACGACTAGCCTGACAACGGGGGTCCTGCCGTCCCATCAAAGAACATTCTCTCACTGTAGCAGTATGGGATCAGGTAAGCTCTCTGACAAGTGCATACCGTGGTATGGGTTGCTGACACGTACGCATCTCGATGGGCGTGCATCAATTCTTTCTCCGTCCTATATAAAGAGGCTATTACTTCGCCAAAGGTACGCATGATACAGATTTGGCAGCCACTTTCTCCACAGCCTACCTGACTTGAGCGTCGGAGGACCGTCGCCGGGAACCTCTCCCGGCCCGGTTTGTTGCAGGTTCGTCGGAGCACTCGAAGATCCAGCAGAGAGCGCCACGTGCCCAGCGTTCGCTGACTCTTGGTTCGGACAGGATCAGTTTTTATAGGGATAAAGGGGTATATAAAGCTTGTTTAGAAATATCCTATTAAAAGTAGAAGTTATTGAAATAAACTTAAGTTTTAATTAATTAAGCCCTAAGTTTTATTTTTCTCCTCTCCGCCCACAACTTCGGCCACAACTTCGGCCACCACCCTCCCTTCATGTGGGGATGTCGCGGCGACGTGCGACGATGAAGACTGCTGCACACCTCTGTCAACGCCGATCTCCTGCTGCTGCTGGCCGACGGAACTCCACCAGCGTCGCCACCCCATTGGCGGCCTTCCTCCTTCTTCTTCTCCCTATCCACGTACGGCCTCCACAGCTACCCACAATCCTGTGTCACCTCGAACCCCCGTCGGGGAAATCCTTGTTGCCGATCAGCTTGCGGTCATTTCCTCACCGGGTTAACTTGCCCCTACCTTGATTGCACTCGATCTTGTGGCGGAGCTATGCCAAGATCTGCACAGTCACGACCGCAGCTGCATGGTGAGAATTGGACGCCCGAAGTCGTGCTGCTGGAGCTCCTTCAACTGATTTCCGAACCGAGCATATGCTAGTTGAGTCCCCTTACTGTCGTCGCCGGCACCATTGTCGTCGCCGGCGCCACTGTCACCAGCACGTGCTACCGACTGCTAGCTACCTTCCGCTCTGAGCCACCGCCATAGAAGAGGACGTGAGCCACCGTTAGGGTAACGACTTAATTGAGTTTGATTTGCGTAAGATTAACACCAACTATTAACAGAAATGATGTTTAATGAATAATAGATTGATTAATTACAGATTAATGAATTGATTTTGATTAATTGGTATTTGAGATTGATTAAGGTTTATGACAAGGTAATTCATTTAATGTGGTTGACACGGTGCATGTTTTGTGGGGTCGGAAGTCAATACCATAAGAGGGTCAGAAGTCAAGCAGACCTGGAGGTCAGGAAGGTCAGAAGTCAAGCCTCCGTGACCGGTCAGCAGTCAAGCTGACGTGGATAGCAGGGAGGTCAAAAGTCAAGCTTATGTGGCCAGGGTCAAAGTCTCAGCTGACGTAGTGATCAAAGGAGGGGATCATAAATCGGACAAGGACCAGCCCTGACAGCGGTCAAGGAGCGGGCCCACGGGCCAGGTTGGAAAGTGCCAGCCCTGGAAAGCAGTCGACAGAGGCAGGTCTGGGCATAGACCTGGCGTGTCGGTCGGGACGCACAAGCCATGGATAATAACATAAGCAGGTTGGGACACAGACCTGGCGAGCAGGTCGGAACGTACAAGCCGAGGATTACGAGTATACAAGCAGGTCTGGACATAGACCTGGCGAGCAGGTCGGAACGTACAAGCCAAGGATTACAGGTATACAAGCAGGACTGGGCATAGACCTGGCGTGCAGGTCGGGACGCACAAGTCATGGATAATAACAGATAGAAGCAGGTCGGGACATAGACCTGGCGAGCAGTGTTAGGATCTTAGATGGCTAGAGGGGGGGGTGAATAGCCTCTTAAAAACTTAAACACAAATTTCTACAAAGAAACTTGTTAGCACAGCGGAATTAGGAAACTAAAACAAAGAGGAAACAAGCACACTAACACACGAATTTACGAGGTTCGGGGATAACTTGCCCCTACTCCTCGGCGTGTCCGTAAGGTGGACGACCCCTTGATCTTCGGTAGATCGCACCCCGAATAAATTCCGGCTAAAGATCCTCCTTCTCGGTGGAGTAACATCTCCACAAAGTCTCAAGAAATATATATGTTAAAGAATAAGACTTACAGAGCTCGGTGGCAAAGAAGAATGAACTAACGCTTACAACCACGCGAGGATCAGTGGCAACAGAGAACTCACAGATCGCAGTTTCTCACCCGAGAGCTCAAGAACTTAGCACACCACAACGATCAACAGAACGTATCCTTTTTTTCACTTTTTTGCTATCTTGTTGTGCTTTCCTCTCGCTTTTTACTGCTTCTTAAGCCCCTGTTCTCTGCTGTCACGGATCGTGGTCAAACTGCACAGAATCGTCGCTGCAGCCAATCCCTCTTCCTCCTTACCTGGTTCTCTGAACTCACACCAATGAAATCACAACCTTCACTGGTGTCTTCTGAGCTCGAACCAATCACCAGGAGTCAAGCGAATCGCAGCCAGATCACACCAGTAGCCGTTGATGCTTCAAATGCATCATGCGCCGCGAATCACAGCAGAAAGGCCATTTGTCGTATTCCTCTTATGGACTTAATTTGAAATTAGGCTTGGAATGATACCTGTGATCCTGCAAACTCAAAAGCTAACAGCATAGAGGATTATATCACATGAATCAGGCAGATCAAATGCAGAGGAATCGCAAACAAATAACAGTTGTGTGGATCGGTCACCGTCCATGGACCGATCAGACATATCCTGATCGGTCCGCAGCTTGTCTGATCGGTCGTGGAGACCGATCAGACTGCAGGTGGATCGGTCTCCACGACCGATCCATGCCTTCTTCTCTTCGCAATACCATCTCCTGATCGGTCTCCAAGACCGATCAGATTACACTAAGTGTGCTACTGAGTGTTTCCTGATCGGTCTATAATTCTGATCGGTCACCAGACCGATCCATGGAAACTTAGTTTCACTGGATCGGTCTGCCGACCGATCCACTGTCTTATGTATCACTGGATCGGTCTGCCGACCGATCCAATGTACCATGGAATGCCCACTTAGGTCCCTTTCCGACCTAGTCCGGAGAACGAGCTACCGAGCCCTCTTCGACTTCGTCAGGTCCAGAGAACGAGCTACCGAGCCCTCTCTGACCTTCCGGAGAACGAGCTACCGAGCCCTCTCCGACTTCGTCAGGTCCAGAGAACGAGCTACCGAGCCCTCTCTGACCTAGTCCGGAGAACGAGCTACCGAGCCCTCTCCGACTTCGTCCGGTCCAGAGAACGAGCTACCGAGCCCTCTCCGACCTAGTCCGGAGAACGAGCTACCGAGCCCTCTCCGACTTCGTCCGGTCCAGAGAACGAGCTACCGAGCCCTCTCCGACCTAGTCCGGAGAACGAGCTCTCTCCGAGCCCTCTCTGACTCCGCGTGCCAAGTTTCCAACTTGGACTTTTCCCTTCCACTTGATCAACCTTGATCATTAATCAAACCGAGTTTAATTAACATCTGATACAAACTTAAATCCGTGTCAACATTAAAACAACAGCCAGGTCAGACTGTATCAACAATCTCCCCCTTTTTGTTATTTGACAACACGATTTAAGTTTAGATCAGAAATGTTCTTATTTTCATAATTTTAGGGGAATCAAGATCCTCCCCCTAAGATGGATACACCACTAAGTCAATAACGGGAATCAAGATCCGGGATCCTCCCCCTAAGATGGATACACCACTAAGTCAATAACGGGAATCAAGATCCTTCCCGTTATCTTCTCCCCTAAAATCAAGCCTTCACACATCTCTAAACTTAGGTATCCTCTCCCCCTTTGTCAAACACCGAAAAGGTGCAAATGAGGTGACAAAACTCAAAAGACTCCCCCTTAACTCATACTATCTTTTTCTTAATGCACCTAGAGTTCTCTCTAAGTGTATTATATGACAGCAAGAGAGAGATAAGATACAATCAAGTCATGGCATAGGAACAACATATTAATATGAACTGAAGCATAAGAAAAAGCAAGAAATAGACAAATGAATAGCAAAAATATATAAGTAGCATAAGTATCCAGGTCAGACAAAGATATCCAATAAATAGCATCCAAAACACAGACAGGCAAAGTGACACACAGAATGTATCAATCAATATCCTCAACAGGAGGAACCTCATCATCATCTGCGAGAGGCATGTAACCCTGAGGCGGCATGCTGGAGCTCGAAGGTGGATGACCCGAGAAATGCTGCGGAGGTGGGTAGTTGGCCATCCAGCCCAGAAGCAGCTGCTGCATCACCAACTGCTGACTGCGTAAGTCATCGTAGCGCTGGTCGATCCGAACACGCAGTCATGGAGCTCAGCAGACAGTAGCTCATCGTGCTGATCGAAGCGGCTCTCTAGCTCAGCGATCTGCCAGCGCAGATCAGGATCGGCCTCATCAGCAGGAGGAGGAGGAGCAGCAACCTGTCGAGGAAGTGCCCGTGGTAACTCTCCCAGACCTCTCCCATCCTTCCACCGAACAGCCCCATTCTGTCCCAAGATACCGGACTTGGAAAATGCCCGTTTCCCAAGTCTGCAATCCTGTCTGACCATCTTCACTATCCTACCCTTAGACACATCTATCAGAAGGGTCTCGAGCCAATCTGTAATTATATGCCCATAAGGCATATAAATAGTGGAGCTGCTAGGCTGAGTATATGAGATGATCGAAGAATAGATGCTGGACATAATGTCAAAATCGAGACGCCGACGCAACCCATAAAGCATCAAACAATGATAAGATCGAATCTCTGCTAGAGGTTTGGATGTGATTGGAAGAAGACAGTTTGTGACTACCTTAAAAAGAATATAGTCAGGAGGAGATAGTATCAGAGCCGCAAAAGTAGGAAACTCGACATCCAACTCATCCAGTCCATCTGGTCTAGGATGACCAAAGAAGTACTCATAGATGGAATCAGGTGAGACATCAAATGGAGGAGGTAAAGGATGGGGCAAATCAGGATAAATGGGAAAAGGATCTCCTGAACACATTCGGCAACCTAGATACCCAAAGAATTCTACAACGGAGAAATCGATAGTTCTCTTAGCCACTCTGGTTCTATAAGCACCATCACTGGCCTGATGAAGATTGTTGTAGAATTCAGATACTAGGTCATAGTTGATGTCCCTTTATAGGTAGACTAACGAGTCAAGTTTATAATAAGCCAGGGTTTCGGATACAGAGGGACAAAACTCATCCATGTACTTTCGATCCACAGATCGACATGGGAGTAGCTTGAATGTCCTCTGTTGAAACGCTTGTTCAAACTGTCGGTTCGGAAATCTCGAAGAAGAAGAAGGTTGAGGTCGGGAGGGTGCCTGGGACTTGGATTTCTCAGCAGATGACTTAGAAGTACCCTCACCGGCTGATTTCTTCCTAAATAGGTCAAAAATGGGACATGGTCGGGGCAAATGGGAGTCCACGAGAGCCACAGAGTCGAGAACCGAGACAACACACAGAGATAAACTGTGAAAAGAAGCTAAAATACCAAAAATGAACAGATTTTGGGGAGAAAGAAAGTTACCTGGGCGCCATTTGAGGCTTTCGGAGAAGATGGAGAGAAGAGTCGGGACTGAGATCGATCCGCTATCTCCGATCGAAGGATCTGATCGTTCAATCCTTCTCCTGATCGGACGGCCGTCCGATCGGGTTGGTCACCGACCCTCTGAGAACCTCCCACTCGTTGGCGTCTCACGCGAACCCTACCTCTCCGCTTCTCTCGTGTCTTCTTCCCAGCGCCGGCCGACCCTCGTTTCTTTCTCCGACGATCGAAGTAATGCCTCCAAGGTAACTTCCTCGTCCCATTCCATTCATCCTGAGCATTTCGTTGATTTGGTTCTCACTGAATTTGCGAAAGCTCTAAAACTTGGTTCAACAACTTCCAAGTTCAGAACCTAGAATCTGAAGAGCCCACAGATTATATTCAGTGATACCAATGAATTTTTCCTAATGATGAGCTCTAATGATTTGGAATTATTTAGGGCTCGAAAGTTTCAGACACTTCATAACAAATGTGTCGAATCTCAAAGTTTCAAAACCAGAGAAGTTTGTTTTGTTTGTTTGCTGAAACTATGATCTATAGTGAACCAAGGTAATAAATCTGACTCAGGCTATCGGTTCAAAATATATCCTTGCTATGAGTAGTTACAAGTTTGTCAAAATATGTCAAAATTTCTTCACCAACTTGTCCTATTTTCAATCAAAATTAGGAAGGTATTAATCAAGGGTATCATTCAACACATCAACAAGATTAGATGATTTCTAGACACAGGTCCAACCAAGGTTCCTTGGTTGGAATATATGAGTAAGATCTAGGAGCCAAATACACATGAATTATGTAATGGCCTTCCCCATACTCAATTTATGTCTCTTCAACCTAATTATTCAAGGGATGCATGATACATTTTGAATAATTTGGTTGATCCTAGCATCTCACCCCATATTTAGCAAACAAAAACAATTTGTTAAACCTTATATTTTGTGTGAGATGCCCCCAAGTTGCCCAAATTAATTTCCCAATTTCTCTTGTAGTTTTAGTTGTCCTTATTGATCATGATGAAATCCTAATGGCCTATTGAGCCAAACACATCCCCAATTCTCTCCTTAAATGACTAAATCCATTTTCCGGAAGGGGTTTGGTGAAAATGTCGGCTAAGTTTGACTTTGACTTAACATATGTGAGTGCAATGTCTACCCTAGCTACGTGATCTCTAATGAAGTGATGACGCACTTCAATGTGTTTGGTCCTTGAATGATGGACTGGATTTTTCGTTAGGTTTATTGTGCTAATGTTGTCACACAACACTTGCACTCCTTTATATGAAAGTCCATAATCTTCTAGAGTGTGAATCATCCACAACAATTGTGATACACTCTCCCATGGCAATGTATTCAGCCTCGGTCGTGGAGAGAGCAACACAATGTTGCTTCCGACTTGACCAACTAATCAACGATGAACCTAAAAATTGGCAACCCCCACTAGTGCTTTTCCGATCCAATTTGCATCCAGCATAATCGGAATCGGTATAGTCTATCAAATCAAAAGACTCCGTACGAGGGTACCACAGTCCTACTCTAATTGTGCCCTTGAGATATCTTAGAATTCTCTTAACTGCAGTTAAATGAGATTCCTTGGCACAAACTTGATATCTAGCGCACATACCCACAGCAAAAAGTATGTCCGGTCGACTAGCTGTGAGATATAGAAGACTACTGATCATGCTTCTATATTGCGTTAGATCAACTGGTTTCCCACTCTCATCATTGTCAAGATGAGTGTTTGTCGCCATTGGAGTGGATACTTCCTTAGAGTCACTCATTTTGAATTTTTTGAGCATCTCTTGAGTGTATTTCGTCTGATGGACATAAATTTCATCTCGAGTTTGTTTGATTTCAAGTCCAAGGAAGAATGTCAATTCTCCTACTAGACTCATCTCAAACTCACTTTCCATGTGAGAAATAAATTCATTCAAATAACCCTTGTTATTTGAGCCATAAATTATGTCATCGACATACACTTGGGCTACAAAAATATTTTCACCATCTCTACGCAGAAATAGTGTTGGGTCTATTTGGCCTCTTACAAAACCCTTTTCTAGTAAATATGTTGACAACCTTTCGTACCAAGCTCGTGGTGCTTGTTTAAGCCCATAAAGTGCTTTCTTGAGCTTGTACACGTGGTTTGGAGCTTCGGTATTCACAAACCCCGGTGGTTGTTCAACATAGACTTCTTCTTTAATGAAGCCATTTAAAAAGGCAGATTTAACATCCATTTGATAGAGCTTGAAACCTCTATGTGCAGCAAAAGCTAGCATCAAACGAATGGACTCTAATCGGGCTACGGGAGCATAAGTCTCATCATAATCGAGACCTTCGACTTGACTATAGCCCTTGGCTACAAGTCTTGCCTTGTTTCTTACAACTTCTCCCTTTTGATTTAACTTATTTTTGAAGACCCATTTAGTTCCAATAATGGTGGTCTTCTTAGGTCTAGGAACTAAGTCCCACACTTGACTCCTTTCAAATTGACTTAACTCATCTTGCATAGCTATGATCCAATCAGGATCGCGCAATGCCTCATCAACTAATTTTGGTTCAATCTCTGAAATCAATGCGACTTTATTAGACTCATTTCTAAAGAATGACCTAGTCCTAACCCCTTGTTGGATGTCTCCCACAATTTGGTCTTGGGGATGACTAGTGGCTATCCTAGATTGTCTTGGTGTTGGTGGTGCCTCTTGAATGGTCTCACTAGGCACAGGTAAGGACTCAATATCAGGCAAAGGATCAGATTGAGTTCTTTGTTGCCTTTGCTCATTATCATCAGAGTCAACTTCGACTCTTTCTATGTTTCGATCATTTAAACTTAACCTTCTAAGTTCAAATTGAATTTCTCCTACATCCCTTGATTGATCATTTAAGTTAGGGATTTCTTCACAAGTTACATCAGAGGACTCTTCAATCAATTTAGTCCTATTCTTGTAGACTCGATAGGCTTTGCTGGTGAGCGAGTACCCGACCAGTATCCCTTCATCAGCCTTGGCCGAAAATTTTCCAAGATGGTCCTTGGTGTTCAAAATAAATACCTTACAACCAAACACCCTAAGATGTTTAATTGTAGGGGGTTTTCCAAACCAAAGTTCATGGGGAGTCTTTCCTAAAAACCTATGTATCAGGATTCAGTTTTATACATAGCAAGCTGTATTTACAGCTTCAGCCCATAAGTAACTCGGTAGTGAGTACTCATTGAGCATACTTCGTGCAGCCTCTTGTAAGACTCGGTTCTTTCTCTCCACAACCCCATTTTGCTGTGGGGTCCTTGGAGTAGAGAACTCATGCCTATATCCCTTTTCTTGACAGAATTCTAAAAACCTATGATTTTGAAATTCCCCACCATGATCACTTCTAATGGTTTTAATTGTTGTTGATTTTTCATTTTCAGTTCTTCTACAAAAGGAAATAAAAATATCTATGGTTTGATCCTTAGTTTTCAAAAAGAAGGTCCATGTATACCTAGTAAAGTCATCAATAATCACTAAACAGTATCTACTTCCATTTAATGAAATAACACTACTGCAATCAAACAAATCTATATGTAATAAGTCAAAGGCAGTAGTTGTACTTACAGCGCTTTTACCTTTATGAGGCGCTTTAGTTTGCTTACCCTTCTGACATGCATCACACAATTTGGTCTTTTGGTACTTGATGCTTGGTAAGCCTCGCACTAACCCTTTGTTGACCAGCTTCCGGATATTCTTCATGTTCACATGAGCCAACCTCCTATGCCAAAGCCACGATTCTTCTTCTTTTGACATGAAACACTTAGCAAGAGCATTAGTAGCACTTTTAAAAGAAACTTGATAAATGTTATCTACCCTTGTGCCTACTAGTACCGTGCCAAGTGTGTCAATGTTTTTTGACTAGACATTGACTCGAATGAAACTCAATTGTGTAACCCGTATCACACAATTGACTGACACTTAGGAGATTAAAATTCATCCCCTTGACTAGAAGGACATTCTTGATTTGGAGATATTCGGATATATGAATGTCTCTAACCCCTATAACCTTAAGGCTACTATTATTAGCAAAGGACACATTACCTCTATTTTTGTTTTGAATGGTAGAAAATAGTGACTTGTCCCCGGTCATGTGCTTGGAGCATCCACTATCAACAAACCAAGTTGATAGACGCTCCCCCTTTACCAATGCCTACAAGACACGAAAGATAGATGTTTTAGGTACCCAAATCTTGGGACCTAATGCATCTACAATGAAAGACTTAGGCATTCATGCCTTTGTTACCTTCTTCCTAGTCTCATGAACCCTAGAAACATGCGATCTATGAAATTGGGTTCTTGACACTAAAGAAATAAAGCTAGACTCCTTAGGTTGGTATCCTAATCCAGCCTTGTTGTAGATCGCCCTTTGGGCATTTAGAATCATGTCTAGGGTCTTAGAGCTAGTTGAGAATTTTTCAAGCATTTTCTTGAGTTTCTCAACCTCACCCTTCAAGGCCTTGTTCTCATCCTCAAGGACCTCTAGATGTAGGTCATCAACCTCATCTTCCCTAAGGGCCCTCAAGTTTTCTACTTCTTCTTTTAATGATTTATTTTCTATTTTTGATTTTTTAAGCAAGGTAGACAAATGTGTAATAGTCTTATAGCATTTTTCTAAGTGAGAAGAGGTTACCTCTTCATCATCCGAAGATGATGAAGCCGCGGCTGAAGTGCTTGCGTCCCCATCACTCCCGGAATCGGATTCCTCCCTTGCCATGAGTGCCAATTTCCGAGTACTCTTCTCCTTCTTCTCTTCCTCCTCCGATGAGCTTGAGGAAGATTCATCCCAAGTGGCCTTGAGAGCTTTCTTCTTCTTGGCTCTTTCCTCCTTCTTTTTGGCCCGTTCCTCCTTCTTGAGTTTTGGACACTCACTCCGGTAGTGGCCTTTCTTGCTACACTCATAACATGTAACATTAGTCTTATTGATATTTTGATCATTAGGTTTACCTTTTCCTTTGTATCTTCGGCTTATTCTCATAATTCTCCTCACGAAGTTGGCCATCTCGCTTGATGATGATCCGCCTTCATCATCAGACTCGGAGGAGGATGTAGATGAAGAAATCTCTTTCTCCTTCTTCTTTTCCCTCTTTCTTCTTCCATCCTTGTTCTTTGGTCCTGCAACTAAGGCAATACCTTTCTCTCTTTGACCTTTGTTAGCAAGTTCATGAAGTTCCATTTCACAAAAGAATTCGTCTAATTTAACAATGGAAAGATCCTTGGAAACCTTGTAGGCATCTACCATAGATGACCACAAGGCATTCCTTGGAAAGGCTTTAAGAGCGTACCTTACTAGATCGCGATTCTCCATGTGTTCATCCACGGAATGTAGACCATTGATGATTTCCTTGAACCTCCCATGTAGTTCACTTACCGTTTCGTTTTCCTTCATGGTGAGATTTTGTAGTTGATTCAAGAATAGGTCCCTCTTGGCTATCCGAGAATCACGAGTTCCTTCTTGGAGCTCGATAAGCTTGTTCCATAAATCTTTTGCACTCGAGAATGGACCTACCTTGACGAGTTGGTCCTTGGCAATCCCACATTGTAAGGTGACTACTGCCTTGGCATCGGCTTGCCCTTTACGAGTTTGTTCGGTAGACCACCTTGATGAATCGAGTTCCTTACCTTCTTCGTCCTTCGGTAGTGTGAATCCTTCCTTGACCGAGAACCACATGGAAATATCAGTCTTGAGGTAATACTCCATGCGGCTCTTCCAATATTGAAAATCTGCTCCATCGAAGAAGGGTGGTCTGTTGGTGCTGAATCCTTCCTTCATGGCCATCTTCTTGCTCCTTAGGATGTTAGTCCAGATGAAGAGCACCAGGCTCTGATACCACTTGTTAGGATCTTAGATGATTAGAGGGAGGGTGAATAGTCTCTTAAAAACTTAAACACAAATTTCTACAAAGAAACTTGTTAGCACAGCGGAATTAGGAAACTAAAACAAAGAGGAAACAAGCACACTAACACACGAATTTACGAGGTTCGGGGATAACTTGCCCCTACTCCTCGGCGTGTCCGTAAGGTGGACGACCCCTTGATCTTCGGTAGATCGCACCCCGGATAAATTCCGGCTAAAGATCCTCCTTCTCGATGGAGTAACCTCTCCACAAAGTCTCAAGAAATATATATGTTAAAGCATAAGACTTACAGAGCTCGGTGGCAAAGAAGAATGAACTAACGCTTACAACCACACGAGGATCAGTGGAAACAGAGAACTCACAGATCGCAGTTTCTCACCCGAGAGCTCAAGAACTTAGCACACCACAACGATCAACAGAACGTATCCTTTTTTTCACTTTTTTGCTATCTTGTTGTGCTTTCCTCTTGCTTTTATCGCTTCTAAGCCCCTTCTGCCACGGATCATGGTCAAGCGCACGTAATCGTCGCAGCCCAATCCCTCTTCCTCCTTACCGGTTCTCTGAACTCACACCAATGAAATCATAGCCTTCACGTGTCTTCGAGCTCGAACCAATCACCGAGTCAAGCGAATCGTGACGGATCACACGAGTGGCGTTGATGCTTCAAATGCACCATGCGCCGCGAATCACAACAGAAAGGCCATTTGTCGTATTCCTCTTATGGACTTAATTTGAAATTAGGCTTGAATGATACCGTGATCCTGCAAACTCAAAAGCTAACTGCACAGAGGATTATATCACATGAATCAGCCAGATCAAATGCGGTGGAGGAATCGCAGAAACAATAATCTGATTGTGTGTGTGGATCGGTCACCGGATCGATCCATGGACCGATCAGACATATCCCGATTGGTCTGCGTCTCCGATCGGTCGTGGAGACCGATCGGACCGCAGTGGATCGGTCTCCGATCCATCCTTCTTCTCCTGATACCTCTCCCGATCGGTCTCCAAGACCGATCGATTACTCGCAGTGCTCGAGTGTTTCGATCGGTCTGATCGATCAGACACACTCGGCATGTGCATCGAGTGTTTCTGATCGGTCACCGCATCGATCCATCCTTATGTATCATCGATCGGTCCGACCGATCCAATGTACCATGGAATGTCCACTTAGGTCCCTTTCCGACCTAGTCCGGAGAACGAGCTACCGAGCCCTCTCCGACTTCGTCAGGTCCAGAGAACGAGCTACCGAGCCCTCTCTGACCTAGTCCGGAGAACGAGCTACCGAGCCCTCTCCGACTTCGTCCGGTCCAGAGAACGAGCTACCGAGCCCTCTCCGACCTAGTCCGGAGAACGAGCTCTCTCCGAGCCCTCTCTGACTCCGCGTGCCAAGTTTCCAACTTGGACTTTTCCCTTCCACTTGATCAATCTTGATCATTAATCAAACCGAGTTTAATTAACATCTGATACAAACTTAAATCCGTGTCAACATCAAAACAACAGCCAGGTCAGACTGTATCAACAAGCAGGTCGGGACATAGACCTGGCGAGCAGGTCGGAATGTACAAGCCGAGGATTACGGGTATACAAGAAGGTCTAGACATAGACCTGGCGAGCAGGTCGGAACATACAAGCCGAGGATTACGGGTATACAAGCAGGTCTGGGCATAGACCTGGCGTGCCGGTCGGTACAAGCCATGGATAATAACAGATAGAAGCAGGTCGGGACACAGACCTGTCGAACAGGTTAGAACGTACAAGCCAAGGATAACAGGTATACAGGCAGGTCTGGACACAGACCTAGCGTGCAGGTCAGGAAGTGCTAGCCAGGGATAACAGCAGATAGAAGCAGGTCGGGGTACAGATCTCGAACTACAGACTCGTCGTCCAGACGCTACAAGACAAACAAGCCAAGGAATCGTAACCGCTTGTTAGAGAATGTCAGAGAATAATCAGCATGTCAGTGAATATTCTCACAGTCAGGGCTCATTACCCCTTTTGATTCCATCGCCAGCCTATGAAAAGGTGCCACCTGTCATCCACCGCAGACAAAGCCTGACAGCCGACATTCCCTGACACCCGTCAGACCTAGAAATTTTCGTTGCAGTATAAAAAGGGAGGCTTTGTCCCTTACGCAGGTACGCTCACTCGTCATTTCTCACTAGTCTTTACTTTTCGTCCTTTCTCTGTGATTTTTAGGAGAAAAGTACCTGACTTGAGCGTCGGAGGGCCTGACTCGGGGACTTTCTTCCTGGTTTCTGGTCTCTAACGACTCGTGGGATCGTCTAAGTGTGCGCAAGGCCGCAGGGTCATCGTCCTGGTCCTCTTCCTTCGTCAGCCGCCTGTGTGATCCTCTCAAGTGGGGCCACGTAGATTCAACGCCCTAACGACTTTCCGTTCACTTTCAGTACACCAAGGCCCGCCTTCATCCGACTCAGCTTCTGGACGAGATCAGTGGTTATTAACAGATTTGTTAATTAGGGTGTTGATTAAGTTAGTAACAAGTTAATCAAAATGATTAATCAACTGATTTATAAATGAATTAGTTGATTAATTGGTTAAATACTAATTTGAATAAATCATAATTCAACAAATTGATTGATAGGTCTTGAACCAATCAAATAAGGATGTTTATCACATTTAAGACAATTAAATGATTTGTAAAAAAGGAAAATAAATGATTTAACCTACATAGTCTATGGTTGCTAGAATTATTTGAGTACTTAGTTTTACTTCATATCCTATATATGTAAGATTTAAGCTCGAGGCATGCACTTTGACTTGAATATGATCAGATATTCTACAATGAGATGGGTAGATCATGCTTGTCTTCTTGAGAATTTTGATTATAGTATATGATGATTTATTGCCACGTTTTGATTAGATCGTAGTTACTCGCTTACCTTAAATTTGTTCTATATTGCTTCTGAGTTTGATACCTTATCATTTGTCCTTATATGTTGACCTATTGTTGATGGCTATTGAATTATGTTTGTTATTCATGATTATATTTATATATGTGCATGATATTACCATACCATAGTGTAGGACATTGAATATTTTGCTAAACCTCTTGGTAGATGATTTGAGTTTATACTTATTGTTAGGACGATCATACCATAGTATACGATATCTAGCATCTTGTTAAACTTTTATTTGTTATTGCATACCATAGTGTATGGTATTGAGTGTCCTAATAGACCCTTGTTATTATTTAGGCCTATACATATAGGCTAGCGAGGTTAGACCAAGATGTGACTATAGAGTGTTATATCAGATGTGAATATACTTTTTCTACATATCATTACGTTGTTATGTCCTAACGATCATTATCTCTCATTCGTAGTTGAACCATTGGTATATACTGTATTTTTCCACGGGGCCATTCGTGGTAGAGTGTTCTCCTGTAGACAATGACTAGTTACATACCTTGATTGTCCAAGGGACCATCCGTTGTAGAACGTTCTCCCGTAGACAGTGATTAGTTATTTACCCTAACTGCTCATGGGACCATGCGTGGTAGAGCGTTTCTCCTGCAATCAGTATTTGTTATGCGCTTGCTATATGTCGGTTATGCATTTGTTCGTGCAGGTTTGGATGTACTGTAAATACTCCCGATTTATTGGTTATACTTGGTTGAACAAGTTAGTGAAGTGTTATGTGATTGATTATACTTTTGGTTAGCTGGTGATTATGTTGGGATACTTACGTTGGTTACTAAGTATTTTATCTGAGACTGCATCCTTTGATCTCCTGACAGTATACTATTCATGTACTATCTTCTTCTACCTACTGAATTATTGTACTCACTACCCCTTGCTTTTCCTTTAACTTTCACGTTAGCAAATAAAGGAGGTGTTATGTCACTCAGAGGTCCTAGCTGTCAGCCCCACTCGAGTTTGGATGTCTATATGAGTTGTTAGTTTACTTTTCTCTACTTATAGTTTTGGGTTTTCTTTTTGTATCGAATGTTTATATCGTCGGTTATGCTTTTGGTTAATTTAATGTGTTCACATGTACATGCATACATATACGCATCAGTTGTTATGAGTTGTGATTTCATATTGCATCGATATTTATCTTGCTTGATCTGAGTTTGATATCGTATTTCTCAGATTGTCACTAGGGGGTACCATCCGATTTGGCAAACAAGTATACACTCGAGCCATGACACATTAAGCACCAATAATTGAATTTAGGTTTTGATGTATGACAAATGGTTTAAAGTTAGATGTTATATTTGTCTAACCTCTTTACCGAGTGTTTAGGAATTGACGGGTCTAGAGAATCTGACGTGTTTTATTTTCTTACTTTGTTTTAATTCCATTGCGTACTCATTTTCAAAATAGAAAAGAAAGTTTTAAAATACACGTGATTCACCCCCCCCCCCCCAACATACAATCGATCCTACAAATATATATATGACACCCTCTGCACGCATAGTGCCTTTAGGATGCGTTTGGTTGGAATTGATAACTTTGGTTATCCATCTACGATTATCAACGAAAACCCTATTTGATTTAGATAATTAGAAATTCACAAGTAATGGTTCATGGCCGATACATAGGCAAAAAAAGTATGCAATCCGGAATTAAAAAATCTCAGAAAAGTAAGGTTTTTCTTAATTCTCAGGTTAACAAAATTTTTTGGACAAACATATCCTCTAATATTTACACTTTGGGATAAAAATACCCTTGAAATTTTTATAATGAAATTTTCATTTTTAAATTATAAAAACTAAATATAAAATACAAATATATATATATATATATATATATATAAAGGAAGGTTAAAAAAATACTGATTTTTTAACCGAGGATAATATAGTAAAATATTAAATTAAGTTATACATTAAAATCTCTAAATAAATAAATTTTTATTGTATTAATTAGGTTGAACCAAATAATATTAGATTATATTTTATTCTTTATAACCTTGATTATTTAATTATCTAGTAATCACATAATTAATGTTATACATGATAACTTGAACTAAATATATCTTTAGAGTTTTACTTTTAAAATTTAGGACTTAAATTATAGTACTCAATATGAAAAAAAAAATCAAAACATAAAAATAAATAAATAAATAAATAAATTGAGATGCTCGTATAGAACACAGTTAAGTGTGCGGGATGCCCCAAACTATATATATATATATATATATATAGTGTTGATATCCTGCGCTGCACAGTACGCGACTGTGCGTGCGCAGGATTCAACACTGTATATGAGTTTTTTTTTAATTATTTTTGTTTTTTTTAATTATTTGTTTATGAATTAAAAAATAATTGAAAAAAAAATAAAATATTTTTTTAAGAGTTTATTTCTAGGGTTCATGCTTTGGTTATAGTATTAAAGCTATTTTTTTTTTTAGATTTTACCTCTGGAGTTTAGGCTTTCCAATTAAGTTATAGTGTTTGGTTTTTAAAAAAAATTAAAATAAAATTAATTTAAGCATTTATTGAGTATTGTAATATGTTAAGGGGATATATTAAGGTATTAAAATTTTATATAAGGAAATGTTAAATTTTTTAATTGATTTTTTAAATTTAAAATATTAAAAAAATAAAAAAATAAAGAAAAATTGAGCGATCTTCTGTGCGCACGCATAGTCGTGCACTGTGCGAGCGCGCAGGAGATCAAAATATATATATATATAGTGTTGATATCCTGTGCGTCGCACAGTGCGCGACTGTGCGCGCGCAGGATTCAACACTGTATATGAGTTTTTTTTTAACTGTTTTTGTTTTTTTTAATTATTTGTTTATGAATTAAAAAATAATTGAAAAAAAAATAAAAAATAAAATATTTTTTTAAGAGTTTATTTCTAGGATTCAGATTTTGATTATAGTGTTAAAGCTATTTTTTTTTTTTAGATTTTACCTCTGGGGTTTAGGCTTTCCAATTAAGTCATAGTGTTTGGTTTTTAAAAAAAATTAAAATAAAATTAATTTAAGCATTTATTGAGTATTGTAATATGTTAAGGGGATATATTAAGGTATTAAAAATTTATATAAGGAAATGTTAAATTTTCTAATTGATTTTTTAAATTTAAAATATTAAAAAAATAAAAAAAACTGAGCGATATCCTGCGCGCGCACAGTCGTGCACTGTGCAAGCGCGCAGGAGATCAAAACTCTCTATATATATATATATATTAGATAATATGTACTAAATGACCCGCTATGAGAATGATTCATAGATCGTTATATGAGTATCATAAACATTCTCATAGTGACTATTAGTATGAATAGTCCTTACACCTGAAGTCACTACGGTTCCTATATAAGAAGTTGTGTACTTTGGTATTGGCAAACGTTACATGTAACAAGGTAGACTATAAAGTCGATTACTGGTATGTAATAAGTTATGCGGAGGGATGCGAGTGATGTAGATAAGATCTATCTCTTTCATATGACGAAAGCGATATATGTTGGTCCCTTGATTTGTAGAATATAAGAATGTATAACCATGCTCAAATGAATCAATATTCGATATTAAGCATATTTGATTGAGTGTGTCTACTTAGAGATCAAGGAACACAAATATTGATAAAAGGATGACATGATCTATATCTTATTGATCAATCTAGATATCAAGGATAGAAGAATTGAGTCATATAAGATAATAGCCATGGAAAGGTTAGGTCAGATCTCGATATTTTCGTCACTTGGATAGTAATGATGTGTTGCTATATGCCATTCATTACTTATATATTTGAAATAGTTTTATAGACATTATTAATGTTACTAGAGCCTATTGGGTCGCATACATAAAAATTATGTTAATTTAGAAATGAATTCATATAATGGATCATTGAATTAAGTCTAACACATTGAGTTAGACTCAATTAGATCCAACTATTACATTGAGTCCAATTCGAATTAGACTCATTGAGTCAATTTAGATTGATGAGAATTAATGAGTTAAACTTATTGAGTGACTTGATAAATTTAAATTCATCAAAGAAGATAAGTATTCGATTTATAATTGATCATGCATTGGATAAAGAGCAAAAAAGTGGCTAATTTGAGTTGATTATACATTGAATGAAGGTAAATATTAATGTCAATTAAGGCAACTGACATTAAGACATTTAATTAAATAAATACAAAAGGGGTTTTGATTCATTTTCATGAAAGAGATTTGTTTTCTTACTCTTTTTCTTCTGGTTGAAACTCCCTAAGAAGGTTGCTAGCACAACCTTAGGTGATTTTTTTCTCCAAATTCGTGAGTTCGTGAGACGGACGGAATGTGTTCGTGTGGATACTAAAAGAGGTATGAACATTTAATCTTGCTGAGTTCCAATTTGGACAAAGTTACTGTCGGGAGTTCGTATTTACGTAATAAAAGTATAACTCTCATCACAACTAATATGCGGTTTCCTTCACATAGATCTTCTGGAAGGGTCTCGAAAATTATATTTTGCTATGTTTTTGTTTGTTTTGCGATAGAGATCCTAACGATTAGAACACCATGAGCATTTGATATGTCTTGCAAGAGAATCAAATCATTATTCCATGGTTATCCCGTGCCTCTTACCATCCCACCACTTACCTTAAGGTAAGTTTTAGTGTAATGATAAAGTTGATAGAGTTGATACAGTGTGATCTAGAGGTCACAAGTTCAGGTCTTAAAAATAATTTTTTACAAAATAGAATAAAATAGCATATAATAAATCCTTTTTATGAAAATTTTGGATGTCCGTGTATTCAATGTTGGACTTTTAATTATTTTGAATGCCTTTTGTGGATTTTAAAAGTCTAGGTGTATTCAATCTAGACTTTTATAAACTTTATAGAAATCTAATGGTATCCAAATTAGATTTTTATAGAGTTTTAAAACTCTATGAAAATATTTGGGTATCCAAAATTTTAATAGATTTTCATGAATTCTTTTAAAATTCCTTGGATATAAATTTTAACCAATGAGAGCTTTCCAAAATACTTGGTACAAGTTTAAATATAAAATAAAAAGTCTTCTCCTAATCCTTGAGATTTCTATAGATTTCAAATCATTTTAATTTTTTTCAAATAAATCTTTTCTTTTTCTGCTCTTCGATTTTGATTATTTCTTGAGCCTCGTCCAGAGTCTACGAATACAATAGTACATAGTCCAACTTGATGCATATTCAACTAAGAATCTTCACCACCTTGATTAAATTTAATACTGTTCTCGATGTTATTCCTTCGCCACCTTGATCACGTTGACAATCTACCATAGATATTACTTTAGGGGTGTGTTACCCTTCGTTACAAAACTAATTATACAGGTTTTTTTTGAATTTTATGTTTTTCTCTATTTTCTTTTTGTTTTTAAAGTTTACGTTTTTTTTTTTAAATTTACGTTTTTTTTTTAAGTTTAGAATTTTTTTAAAGTTTTTACTTTACGTTTTTTGGTTTATGATTTTTTGAACTTTTACGTTTTTTACTTGACGTTTTTTTTAGTTTAAGTATTTTTTAAAGTTTATGTTTTTTCTTTAATTTTTTTTAAGTTTACGATTTTTTTAGTTTACCATTTTTTTTTAATTTATGTTTTTTTATTTACCCTTTTTTAATTTTTTTTTAAAGTTTACCGTCTTTTTTAAAATAAAATTTTTATTATAAAAAATTTGGATTGTGCCGGATTGCATAATTCTCTCGCAAGGAGTGTCGTTTTGATGGATTTATAGTTGAACCAGATAATAAAACTTCATCATCCTTACCATAACAAATTCATGGCGTCGATTGCTTTGGTCAATTATCTGATACTCAAGAATAACAACGAGCAAATGTCAATGCATGGAGAGATACAATAACGAATTGAATGTGGAGCGATGTTATATATTGACAATAATGAAACAAATTTTTCTTTTTCATAAATCCACAAGTTTTCATGAAAAAGTTTATAAATGTCTGTAAAAATCTTACAAAAAAGTCTATAAAATTTCATAGAATTTTTTTCATAATTGCGCGAGATTCTCTATAGGTAAATAAAAATCAATCAACTCTACAAAAATTTATCATTAAAAAAAAATCAATAAAAATTATTCAATCTCTTGATTGAATACACCCCATAGTTGATTAAAAAGGGACTTAGAACAAAATAAATTTGTTGCTGAATTCCTATAAAATACTAATTCCAAATAGTCCATCATTTCTATTTTTTTATTTATCGAATTTCTAAAAAAAATCTTTTTTATTTTCATGAAGAGAAAACATTGTTTTCTAAAAAAAATAAACTTATTGTCAGTAATAAATAGTAAGTTTTATTTTATTTTTTAATCTTTTTGAGCTTTAAACTTTATTAAGAAAATAAAAAAAATCAATCCTTGCAAGTTAAGTTGTGTGGAAAAAATATTTTTTTATCCAAAATGCCATATTAAAATCTTATTTGGAATTCATTGTAATAGAAAGTAAAAGTAAATTGACTTTGAAAATGAAAATAAATTTAGGGTGAAAATAGGAAATTTTCCAATATTAAATTATAATAATTTAGCTGGCTAAGAAAAGGGACCTTTTCGTGAATTTATATAATTACGGGTAGCTAAACAAACTTCTTCACTTATGATCCAGCGGGTATATATTAGAGTTCGATCCCTCGGCTCAATTCCCCAAATTCTAGGGTTTCCCTTTGAAAACCCTAAGCTCTTGCTCCGCCCGCTCTCGATCTGGAGCTCTCGATCTCTGTTCGAGGCGATCGGAGTGGTTGTCGATCTTTCGGTAAGGTTTCTGGTTTTGATTGGGGGAGCAGGAGCTCGTAATGTCCACGGAGAGAAAGAGGAAGGTGAGCTTGTTTGACGTCATGGACGAGGCATCCGTATCGGAGAAGCTGGCCAAGGTGAATGGTGCCTTCTCCTCCAGGCCGGCGGCGGTTCCGACCGGGATCAACCGGTGGAACGGTCGGCCCTACTCGCAGAGGTATTACGAGATCCTGGAGAAGAGGAAGACCCTCCCCGTGTGGCAGCAGAAAGAAGAGTTTTTGCAAGTTTTGAAGGCCAATCAGACTCTGATTTTGGTCGGAGAGACTGGCAGTGGTAAAACAACTCAGGTTTGTTCTACACTACTTGAAGGTTTGATCTTTGATTTTAATTCTGCAACTATTACGTGTATGATTTTGAACCTTGAAGTAGTTTGTATTGCCTCGTTATGTCACTCTATGTGCTCCTGGATAAACTTCGTAGCAAGGTTTAAAGTAACGACCCCATTTTGGAGTTTCTGCCAGAGACCAGAACGAAAACAGTGTTTCTCTGGTTCAGTGTGTGCCTGTTGCAGTGAGGAGGATGGGAAAGAATAAGAAGAGTGGGTTTTGATCAGTGCAGGTCGTTCCAAAGAGGAGGGGAAATTAGTGAGGGTGGAGCAAGAAGAGGATAAAAAGGAGTTTGCTTAGCGACTTTGGCAACTTTGAATGAAGTAACAAAGGCTCATCTTTGGCATGGCTTGGGCAGAGGAAGAAGATGCAGGCAATGCCAACGACGAAGGAAGGTGGAACAAATTAGATAAAAGCTTACCTTGAAGAAGTTTCATTGCAAAACCAAAACTCTAGTCTTATTCACTTGCATGATGCTCGCAAGGGATGAAGCTAGTTGTGCTTCATTCAATTGCTGACACTCACAATGGAGGAAGCAGTATAGTATAAGTATTTAAGGCTAAAGTTTGCACCTTAGTGATTAGACAATCAACTTCTGGAGTTTATGCACAAATGCAGCAGCTGTCTATTTGTCTTATGACAATTCAGTGATTTCCTTCATGGTATTATGTGAAGGCCTAAGCTTACGCGGTTACACCTAAGCAAAAGACAAGTCTGAGGCTACTCCAAAAAGAGAATCCTCCTTAGCAAGCCAAATTTGCGTGTGACCAAGCTTTTTTCTCCCAATCAAGTCATCTTTCTTCCCTCGGAGGATCATGGCTGTCAAGGTCTACAAGGAAAGATACACTTGGGTTTTGGAGCTTCCCTAGTGTGCTTCCATGAAGCTCAAGTCATCCTCTCTTAAATGCATGAAAATAGGAAACAAGTACCTCTTCCACAGTGAAGTTAGATTTTGCAGGATGATGTAACAAGCACTTTCAATTGTTGTTTACCAGTTGGTCCTGACAGTGCTGCCCTTTTTAACCTTTTTTCTTCCTTTTATAGACACATGAACGATTCCTTTTGGCTGGTAGACTTTTGACTGAATTTTTCACTATCATTCTTCTTTGTAGAAGCATTATGAGTCATGATCATTGTTCTCATTAATTGGTCTATCCTTATTTTTTTTTTGTTGCTCTGGGTCTAGAGTATGCAATCCTAGGACTGAATGCATAAACCATTGCCAATTAGTGCCCTTTTATGTATCTGTTGATAAACTGGCCTTCCCTTTTAAGGTTTTCTTTCTTATTCTTCTTGTTTCTGTGGCTTGGCATGGATATTCAGTGGTCGTTGCACTCTTTTAACCTTTTGTCAAGTATCTGACAAGTATCTGGTGATTTCAGTTGACATTTTTGAATATGCATATTGTTTATTTCCTATGCATTTGGATTCTCTTGTGTGACTTTATTTATGTGTTTTCTTTATCAGATTGGATTAATGTTTCTTTTTTTATATTGCATGTGTTACTTTTAAAATGAATAATGTATCTTTTGACAGATTCCACAATTTGTATTGGAATATGAGGACTTGGGCAAGCGTTCCATGGTTGCTTGCACTCAACCTCGACGAGTTGCTGCTATGTCTGTTTCTCGCCGAGTTGCTGAAGAGATGGATGTAACAATAGGTGATGAAGTTGGTTATAGCATTAGGTTTGAAGATTGCAGTAATCACAAGACTATATTGAAGTAAGTCCACTTTTGCTGCTTCTCCTGACTTTGATTTTCTGCAATGGTGGCAATTTCAGTAATTATCTTTATTATATATATTTTATGAATCCTAATGACCTTTATTGGTATGTATTTTCACCAAGCAGCAAGATTTGTTAGCAAACATTAAAACAAACTATGTTATAAAGATTGATGGGTTCCAATCATTATGATAATGGGATTTTTTTTTAAAAGGACACGTGGGATGTGATTGCTAACTTTCCTACGATTTGATGGTTAAACATTGTTACTATACTGTTAATCAAATATTGTTGGTAGCTTTCATGCATCTCCTTTGGGAGTTGATTTCTGAAGAATATTTGATTGTCTCCTTCAGAATAGCATGCTGACAATATTGTTCGCATGATTTTTTTCTATTGAAATAATGACCTCAATATCAAAAACTAAACAGTTCAGAAATTTTGTTTTAGATTATCTTGTAAAGTAATGTGTTTTGAAATTTGTTACTTCTGTAGGTGGGTAGAATGTATGCTGGGGTGATATTTTATATGGATACATTCACCACCTTTTTTTTTTAAGATTGCCACACACTAAAGCAAGATTAATAGACACTCATAATCAGAACAAATTGATGATATAAACCTTTGTCTGATTTTCTGCCCCACTGTCACCATATGATGCCAGATATTTAACTGATGGTATGCTGTTAAGAGAAGCAATGGCTGATCCATTATTGGAGAGATACAAGGTGGTAATTCTCGATGAGGCTCATGAACGTACCTTGGCGACAGATGTCTTATTTGGGCTTCTGAAAGAAGTACTAAAAAATAGACCTGATTTGAAGTTGGTTGTGATGAGTGCTACTCTTGAGGCTGAGAAATTCCAGGGTTACTTTAATGGGGCACCTTTAATGAAGGTACCTGGTAGATTGCATCCAGTTGAAATTTTCTACACACAAGATCCTGAAAGGGATTACTTGGAAGCTGCTTTACGAACCGTTGTACAGATACACATGTGTGAACCTCAGGGTGACATACTTGTTTTCCTTACCGGAGAGGAAGAAATAGAAGATGCATGTAAGAAAATAACAAAGGAAATTAATAATTTGGGTGACCAAGTGGGCCCTGTGAAAGTGGTGCCTTTATATTCCACCTTACCTCCTTCATTGCAGCAAAGAATATTTGAGCCTGCTCCAGCACCGTTGGAGGAAGGTGGCCCACCCGGAAGGAAGATTGTGGTGTCAACTAACGTTGCAGAAACTTCATTGACTATTGATGGTATTGTTTATGTGATAGATCCTGGTTTCTCCAAACAAAAGGTTTATAATCCACGAATACGTGTGGAATCTTTGCTTGTCTCTCCAATTTCCAAGGCTAGTGCACATCAAAGGGCAGGACGTGCCGGTAGAACACAACCTGGGAAATGTTTTAGACTTTACACTGAGAAAAGTTTCAAGGGTGACTTACAAGAACAAACCTATCCCGAGATTCTCCGCTCTAACTTAGCAAATACAGTCCTTACTTTGAAGAAACTGGGAATTGATGATCTGGTCCATTTTGATTTTATGGACCCTCCTGCTCCTGAAACACTAATGCGAGCACTTGAGATCTTAAATTACCTAGGTGCTTTGGATGACGATGGCAATTTGACTAAGCTAGGTGAACTCATGAGTGAGTTTCCCTTAGACCCTCAGATGTCAAAGATGTTGGTTGTCAGTCCAGAGTTCAACTGCTCCAATGAGATCCTATCAATGTGTGCAATGCTTTCAGGTTAGCATAAACTTTCTTTTTTAACATTTCTTGTTTCTTCTTTTGCTTGAAATATATATATATATATATATATATATGCTTGAAATTTATGGACTCTGCATGCTTGCTCACAGTTTTGCACTGTGGGCATTTAGACTTCCACCAGAGTAGCATTTGATATTGTATAAGTTGTCTAAGTTATTCTATTATGTATTTCTCACCTGTACACCTTTTCATAACATTGTCAGCAATTAGCAATGTCAATCACAATATATTCACATAGAATTTCAGTCTCAAGCATGCAGCTTTTCCTTCACAACTAGTCCTTGTTCAAAGTATAAAGGAATAGGATGCGGTGCCTTTGATGGCTTCTGTTGCTGGATCATATCGATAGGTGTGATGGCTGCTATGTTGATTAGACTTTAGCATCTATTGATCAATCTAGTGTGGTCTTATTAACCAGTGTTTTAGGACTCCTCTAGATAGTTTCAGTTTCTCAAATAGTTGCTTATGAAGCAGTTTCGTGTTGACTCCATGCATACGCTGACCTTCAGTGGGCCTCCTCTGTGATTACAAATTATATTTCTAGTACCCAATTGCTTTCTCCGGCCTAGGGAGGCCCAAAAAGCGGCAGATGAAGCTAAAGCTCGGTTTGGCCATATCGACGGAGATCACCTGACGTTGTTAAATGTATATCATGCATACAAGCAAAATGGTAAGTGCGTAATATACTATGCCAAATGCATTGTTTGCAATAGTTTAGTTATTTAAATCTGCCTTGTTATCACAGCTGAGGACTCTTCTTGGTGCTATGAGAATTTTATAAACAGTAGGACTATGAAGGCTGCTGACAATGTGAGGCAACAGCTTGTGCGGATCATGGCTAGGTTCAACCTCAAGCTATGCAGCACCGACTTCAACAGTCGGGATTATTATGTGAACATCAGAAAATCCATGCTTGCTGGGTACTTCATGCAGGTGGCCCATCTTGAGAGAACAGGACACTACCTCACAGTGAAGGACAATCAGGTTTTTCTTTTTGCTGCTTTTCCTCTTTGATTCTCAATTGTTTCCTCATCCAAGCTTTTGATGAACTATATCCACATGGTGTAATTCTAGGTTGTTCATCTTCATCCATCAACCTGCTTGGATCACAAGCCAGAATGGGTCATTTATAATGAGTATGTTTTGACCAGCAGGAATTTCATCCGCACGGTAACAGATGTTAAAGGAGAGTGGTAAGTTCAAAAAACTTCTACTTATCAGTAATGATAGTTTGTGACAAAGCAATGCTGAATATTTAGTTGCATCCCCATGTGCATTTTTTGGTGTTAATCTCAACTGTTTCTTGATTTGTTGGAATAAAATATCCATGCATTTGATTAGATAAAACAGCATCAGCATGGATATCTATATCATGTTAAACTCTGTTTGCTGGATCGCCGATCAATGAAATCAAATCCATTTTTTATTTAATCATGGATCACTGTGACTTCTGGTTGAATGTAAGATTCAGTATCATGTCAAAATTACATTCAAACTTTATGATGGGATTTTGCACATGAATGCATTTAGTCATCATGTTTACGGATTAAAAACATAATTTCTATTTGCTTGTGTCATTTTCTTAACATTCCAAATCTCTCAACTATAATTTCTATTTGCAGGATGATCGACATAGCTCCACACTATTTTGATCTGAGCAACTTCCCTTCATGCGAGGCCAAACGAGTGCTCGAGAGATTGTACAATAAGCGGACGAAGGAAAAGGGCGAGAGCAAAGCTAGAAAGTAGAAACAAAAATTGCCTTTTGTTCGCACGCACACAATTTGACTTGCCAATACATAAATATTGCTCATAAGCAAGATTGCCTGAACACCTAAAAAGATCAACACCTCAAAGTTGAGACAAGTTTATCATCGAGATTCATGTTTCTCTTATATGTTTCGCCTACAAGTAAACATCTATTTTCTCTATGTTGTGTCGAACGCATGCTTTCTTTTAATGTTATTGACAATATGGTTAGACCTTGAATATGTGCCAATGATCTTTGTGCTTTGAAGGCTACAAAACAATGCTTTTAGTTTTGATAGTATAGAACCTTACTGATCAATTGGCAAACTGAGCTGTAGTATCCTACCTTTTTACAAATAATTCCCATCAAAATATCCTGTGTAGCATGAAAATCTTATTTTACTCCAGTTAGTCACATGATCATGTAATATTTGCAGGTGGAAATAAGGAGCATAGATCTCCTGGATCAATTTTTTTATGGTCTAAGGGATGTGCTATTTGCATTTGCGATCGGATCACGGTCGTGATCCGGTCGTAAATGGTTGCGATCTCTTTCTGGATTCATCGTCCCAATCAGGTTATAGTTTTTGTTTGGAGCGGACGGTCGGAGATCGTCTGAAGGCCTCCGGTGGTGGATAAGTGGTCAGGTTATTTGGCGTTGAGCGAGGGTGTCCTCTGAGTGGCTTCTGGTCATCCGCTTCGAATAAAAATTATAATTTGGTGGGGACGGTGAATCTAGGAAGGGATCGTAATTATTTGCGATCGGATCGCAGTCGTGATCAGATCGCAAATGCAAATGGCACATCCCTTGGATTATAAAAAGTGAGTGATATATCTTCTAGATTATAAAAAGTGGTCTAGGAGATTTTTCCTCGGAAATAAGGGTTTTTTTTTAATAATATAAACTATGTTTTTTTTGAACCTCTTTGATTTGATCCAGCTAAAGCCATCTCTTTAGGAGTGAAAAGGAATCAAATCAAGTTGAATTTTATAAAAATATTGATATTAGAATTTGAGTTAAAAAAATATGTATGATATTTTAATTTGATTCAAATTTGAAATATAACTAATTTTGATTGAGTTGAATTTGAAATGAAATTTAAAATCTGGTTTGGTTTTTGTTATTCAAATTCTAATTTGAACATATATCAATTGATATTGTATAAAAATAAATAAAATTCAGATTGAATCTGATTGTAAATATTATGAATTTGATTTGAAAAAGTCATTATTAAATATGTTTGAGTTTGAATACGAATTAAATATGATAATTTAAAATGTGAATTAAATATTTTTTGAGCAGTTCTAAGTGCATGTGAACTGCATGGAGCTCGACAAGGACAACACAGAGGTGCATTTACTAATTCAATTCCATCCTATTAATTTGTCATAAAATCTGGATGGCTTTGACTGTTTTATATTTATGACCTAATCAATAAGGATAGGTTATTTTATGTGGATTTGATTTTTATTTTTTATAATTAAATATTTAATTCTTTAAATCGATTAATTTTTATATTTACATTAAGTGTGGGCTAGGAACACGATGAACAATAGTGACTGTTAAGGGTTGCGCAAGGTAGATTTATTTACTTTCTGATTCTTCCAGCGATCTTAAATTCACGAACTAAACTATCATTAGCGAGAAAGAAAAAAAAAAAACAAAAATTAAGAAGAAGAAGAAGAAGAAAGATGTAAGTTGGTAGTTTTGGGTAGGTGGAGAATCTGCAAGTATTTATTCACAGGACAAATAATAAATATTTATATTATTATTTTTCATTTATGACTTATGAGGATGCCTTATGAACTATCTCTTTCTTCCTTAATAGCACAACTACTCCTTGTTTAATTTATTACCATTCCGCGTGCTCACAAAAGATGACCTAAATCCGATTATACGAAACAAACAAAATGGTTCGACTCATAGTTTTACATATTTGGATTCGAGTCAAATGGGCGTAGCTCTACTATCAATTTTAAATATAGTTCTATTAGGATGGACAGAATAGGAAATGAGAGTATTAGAGAAAAAATCAGAATTACATTTATTGAGTAAAAATTTTGAAAGACACATTTAAGATAGTTCAGGTATGTAATTAGACCAGTTAGACGATATAAAATTATAACAAATATATATATCAAACGAGAAAAATAAAGTGTAAAAAAAGATAAATGATGGTATAGTATATTATAGAATCTAATGACTAAAAGGATTCATATATTTGACCCCATCTAATGATATAAAACTTAATTATTGTTGTTATTAAGGTATTATTTCAATTAGAATTAAATGTCATCCCTATCAAGTGTTTCCTTTTGTATATACACTATTTAGCATAAAAAAAATTAGTCAAAAATCAAATAGACACCTATCATTTCTATTTTCATCATATAGACGCCCTATTTCTGGTTAAAATCAAATAAGCACCTTATTTAAAGTAATCTGTCTAAAATACTTTTACATTATCTGACTAATAACTAGCTTCTATAATCGTAGAAACTAACATCAAACTGTTAGCTTTTACAATACATTATCTGATAATTTGATGGTGTAGAAGTTAGCAACTAATTTTTACAATTGTAGAAGTTGTAGGATTGAAAAGACACTAGAAGGGGAGTGAATAACATTTGTCGTTTTTTTAAAATAATGAGTTAAAATAATGTAGCAGAAAAGAAAGAAACGAGAACACAAACAATCGCTAACACAAGTCTTTTTTACTTAGTTCGAAACTTTCAACGACTTCTACTCCAAGGCCTGCACTCATAGAGTGCTTTCATTGGATAATCACTATCAGTTCAAAAATCTTACAAAATTTAAATATAAGAACTATTAAATAAAAATATCGACAACAGAAGAAGTAATTGCTTGAGCGTTGGTTGTTGGAGTAGTCTTTTGGTGTCGTCGGAGTCTGGTTGAAGTAGCGTGTGAGTACGAAAGTCAAAGTGAGTGATTATCTAAGGTTGCTATTCGAAACTTCTTTTATAGCCAACTCCAGGCACCTGAACCACCTCGGGTGCCTAGATCGCTGACGTGGCCATGCCTTAGCAAAGCTCTATTCATGAAAAATCTATCCAACTTCGGCCACTTGGACTGTGACATATGTTAGCCAATCAACGTACACCACCTCAGCTCGGCTAGTCGCCCGTTCGACCCCTTTCTAGGCGCTTTGACCAACTCTGGCACTTGGACCTTCGGGAACCTGGAGCCCTTTTTTCAGTCATATGATTTCCTACATCATAAGATTAGTACAATCAAGTATAACCTGTAAAATAGAGTTAACACAATATAAAACAGAATGATTATTAATTAAATTATGTGTTCCCAAGACTAATATCTAGTTATGGTCTCAACTTAGACTTCCAAAATAAATCTAAGTTAGATCAGCACCTATAATCGCACTAGGATTCGTCCTCACTGGATCATTCTTCTCCAGTGACTTACTTCACTTACCATTTATAGTTTCTTAATTTGCCTCTTAACCTACCAGGTCTTCTTGTCGGAATCATACATTCGGACTTCAACTAATCGTTTAGAATCGAACATCCCGACTAGACTTCAGCCAACTGTTAGGTCTCATAGACCCAACTGATTTCTCGCCAGAATCACACATCTGGATTTCAGCCTGGTGTCAGGTCCTCTAAACTCGTCAATTCCTACACACTCGATAAAAAGGTTGGACAAATATATCATCTAACTTTAATTTATTTGTATTTATCAAAACCTGAGTTTGACCATTAATGCTTACTGCACCATTAGAAGCTAGATCTTAGCTTCTACGTGTTGTATAAGTTAATTGTTAGCTTCTATAATAGTTATTTTATATCATTTTTATTTTACTTATTTGAGTGATAACATGATTAAAATAATATTTTAAAGAGTGAAATAAATGGTTGTAATCACGATTGATTATGTAGAAGTTAGTAGGTAGCTTCTACAACGTGTAAAAGTTAATTGTTAGCTTATACAACATGACTTTCTATCATTTTGATTTTCTTTTCCAGTTAATTGTTAGCTTATACAACATGACTTTCTATCATTTTGATTTTATTTTCCTGAGTGATAATTTAATTAAAATAATATTCAATGGGCAAATCAAATGATGGAGATATCATGACACTCATTATATTTCAAATGAATATAAATTAATCATGATCAAGCATATAGAACCTAACATGCAGTTTCTATAATATATAAAAGTTAGTGATAATTTCTACACATTGTAAATACTAGCTAGTAACTATTACCATTATATAAGTTACATACTAATTTCTATTGATCCCGTCCGAAGGCTGGTCGCGGTGGCCTAGTTGTTGACGGAAAGTCGTAGGCGATTCGGCTCCCACGGGCGGCTGACGTTGCTGCAGGACCCTGCGCACACTCAGACAATCCCCCTTCTCACGTTAGAGACCAGAACCCAGGGAAAAATTCCCCGGATCAGACCCTCCGACGCTCGAGTCAGGTCCCTTTTTCCCCAGAAGAAACAGAGAGAGTCGAAAATGAAAAGTTGTGAAAGGAAAAAATGACGAGAGTGCGCGTACCCGCGTACGAGGAATCTCCTCCTTTTTATGCACCCGCCTTGCTTCCAGAACTTGCCAACCTGTCAGAAAACGTTAGACGCTGGGCTTTGTCGTATATCCCCGACACCTGTCGTGCTGCTATTGGTCCTGAAGGCATATTCTTGTTTAGGAACCTTCGCCTTTACACAGGGGTTTTGTCTCGTAGTGAAGGACATCTGTCAGGCTGCCATTGGTTATGAGAGCATCCTCTTGCTTAGGAACCTTCGCCTCCGCACATCTCCCTGGTATGCAATGATTACTCTTGACGAACAGTTGTGATCCTCCGACTCCTGCACAGCTTAGCTCGTCCTATTTATCGCGATCTGCATCTACCTCACACCCCTCGACCGGATCTCGCCTCTATGCGTTACTTGTTAGTCGGGCTAACCCTGAACAGTCCTGTCGATCACAATCTGTATTCTGTACCCTGTACTTGCCGGCCCTCGACTGTAAGCCCGTAGATCGGGCTGTCTTTACACAGCCCTGTCGCTTCCGACCTGTGACTGGTGACTCGTACTTCCGGATCTTCGAGTCGCAGACCTGCATACCGAGCCGTCTCTACACAGCCCTGCCGCTTCCGACCTTTGATTTGTGGCTTGCACTTCCGGGCCTTCGAGTCGCAGACCTGCAGACCGCGACCTTTGATTTGTGGCTTGCATGCAGACCGAGCCGTCTCTGCACAGCCCTGCCGCTTCCGACCTTTGATTTGTGGCTTGCACTTCCGGGCCTTCAAATCGCAGACCTGCAGACTGAGTCGTCTCTGCACAGCCCTGCCGCTTCCGACCTTTGATTTGTTTCCTGTCCCTCGACCATAGGCCTGCAGCTTGTGCTGCCTCTGCCCGGCTTTGCCGATCCCGACCTGTATCCCAGGTTCCGCTCGCCGACTTCCTTTGTTTTCCCACGGCCTCGCCTGCTTGAACAACCAGTCTGCCTGACCTCTGCCTGTCCCATAGGCTAGCCTTTTGACTGCCTAGTCAGCTTGACTATTGACCGCCACGTCCTCTTGACTTTTGACCGCTAAATGGTCGTGACCTTTCTCACCCTTTCCTCTTGGGCCCCTCTAATGCTAACCGTATCACAAGCCTCCCTCACAAGTCTAGTCGAAGGAGGACGAAAGTCTGACTGACTAGACCTCAGCACATCTTTAAGATCTCAGCATATCTTTGTGACCTCAGCCTATCTCTGTGTCCCTGCCTCAGCATATCTCTGCGCATTTTGCTTCCTGCCTCACGCATCAACCTTTGTGTCGTGTCGTCTGGGATACCATGCCTCCTTAATTGCTTTACCAGTCGCTTGGAGTACCGTGCCCACGTAGTTGCTTTGACTTGGCCACTCGCCTTCTTTATAAAGAGCCTTACGATCGTTTCTTTATTCTATCTTCTCCTGCCACGCCTTCCCACTTTCTTTTGCTAACCCACGTTACACCACCTTCTTCCCTACGATGCATTCTCCTTTTTCTGAGAAAGATGATCAACCATCTTCCCAAACGCAAATAGATCAGCTCACCTTACAACTTGCCGAGAAAGAACGTGAACTGGAACGCGTGTCCCAGGATCGAGCTCATCAGCTAGCTGCCCTGCGCTCCATGGAAGCCCAGTATCGTGTCGCGAAGTCTTGCGTGCATTCTGAGAAGGCGAGGAAAGAGGAATGCCAGGCTAGCCTGCAGCGCCAAGTCAGCCTTCAGGAACGCTTGAAATAAGAGCATGAAACGGAGCTATCTCTCCTCCGTGCGTATCTCGACGACAAGCAAGACACGATCGCCCGGCAACAAACAGTCATCGATTCCCTCCACGCGCAGCTGGCTCGAGCCTTGAACGCCCCAGAGGCTCCTGAGTCCCCAGATATTTCTTCACACGGCAGTGCTCATTCTCCATGACCAATCCTTTTCCCGAGTTAAGACTAGCTCGGGCCATAGTTGTCTCAGTGGCTCCTTCCCCGCAAAACTCTCCCTCTTGTAGCCTTAGCTGTATCGCCTGCTTATGGAACTGTGCTGCTGTACCTGTATATCTGTCCTTTTCCAGCATAGTCTTTCCTGCTCAAATTTCATCTAGCAAGCATTTTTAGAAACTGGCTCGTATGTAAGAGCTAAGAGTTGTATCATGACTCCTCTTTATGTATGATTTTGGATAATAAAACCAACATAGTGCTTGAAAATTAAAACTGCAATAAACGTGCAAAACCTGATGCCGCATTTAACATCGATGCTTTAGGGGTAGCGTGGATGGCCTCCCGTACTTCGTGCCTTGCTTGTTTGCTGCATATTTGCAATTTGTATAAAGGAGCTAAAATGAAGCCAGATGTAGCTGACCCGATTTTTTGGAAACGCTCCGCACAATGTGAGGCATATCCCTCTGAGAGGTAGTTAGGCGTGGGCGTCGAGTTCGCTTATGATTTTCGCAGGGGGTTGATTTTTGATTCCCGCATGGGAGCCGACCTGAAAGGTCGTTGGACGTGAGGACAGAGCTCACTTCTAACTTACTGGGAGCCGATCTGAAAGGTCGTTGGGCGTGAGAACAGAGCTCACTTATAACTCGCACTAGGGCGAGAGTCTGGAGATACCGACCTAAAAGGTCATTGGGCATGAGCACAAGGCTCACTTTTAATTCTCGCATGGGAGCCGACCTGAAAGGTCGTTGGGCGTGAGAACAGAGCTCACTTATAACTCGCACTGAGGCGAGAGTCTGGGACTATCGATCTAAAAGGTCGTTGGGCATGAGCACAGGGCTCACTTATAATTCTCGCATGGGAGCCGACCTGAAAGGTCGTTGGGTGTGAGAACAGAGCTCACTTATAACTCGCACTGAGGCGAGAGTCTGGGACTACCGACCTAAAAGGTCGTTGGGCGTGAGCATAGGGCTCACTTATAATTCTCGCATGGGAGCCGACAGGAAGGTTGTTGGGCGTGAGCAGGCTCACTTATAACTTGCGCTGGGCGTCTGGGACTACCGACCTAAAGGTGGTTGGGCGTGAGCACAAGGCTCACTTTAATTCTCGCATGGGAGCCAACCCGAAGGTCGTTGGGCGTGAGAACAGGCTCACTTATAACTCGCCGGGGGCGAGAGTCTGGGACTACCGACCTAAAGGTCGTTGGGCATGAGCACAAGGCTCACTTTTAATTCTCGCATGGGAGCCGACATGAAAGGGCGTTGGGCGAGAGCAGGCTCACTTATAACTCGCACTAGGGCGAGATGGAACTACCGACCTAAAAGGTCGTTGGGGCGTGAGCAAGGGCTCACTTATAATTCTCACATGGGAGCCGACCCGAAGGGTTGGGCGTGAGAGCAGAACTCACTTATAACTCACACTGGGCGAGAGTCTGGGACTACCGACCTAAAGGTCGTTGGGCGTGAGCACGGGGCTCACTTATAATTCTCGCATGGGGGCCGACCACGAAGGTCGTTGGGCGTGAGCAGAGCTCACTTATAACTCGTCTTGAGGCGAGAGTCTGGGACTACCGACCTAAAGGTCGTTGGGCGTGAAAACAGGGCTCACTTATAATTCTCGCCGGGGGGGCGACCTGAAAGGTCGTTGGGCGTGAGAACAGAGCTCACTTATAACTCGCACTGGGGCGAGAGTCTGGGACTACCGACCTAAAAGGTCGTTGGGCGTGAGCACAGGGCTCACTTATAATTCTCGCATGGGAACCGACCTGAAAGGTCGTTGGGCGTGAGAACAGAGCTCACTTATAACTCGCACTGAGGCGAGAGTCTGGGATACTCCGGTCCGAGATCGGTGGCGATGGCGCTGGTCCGAGACCAGTAATGATACTCCGGTCCGAGACCGGTGGCGGTGGAGCTGGTCCGAGACCAGTAATGATACTCCGGTCCGAGACCGGTGGCGATGGCGCTGGTAAGAACTCCAAACGGCAAAGGCATAGATGCATTGCTCTTCTGCGCCTTCATCCATCTCGCTTATACCAACCTCATTGCTGTGATTGATCTGGTCGTTATCGCTAGCTTTGGGCTTACTCATTTGCGTCGCGTTTCTCCCTGCAATTGCATTATGCGCGATATAGAATTAAGGATAGAGGAGGGAGTATAAAAACCTTACTCAACCCTTGGGCCACAGTGCCCTTGCAGCTTATGATGACCCCGCAGTTCTTGCGATGCGCCTGGTTGGCTGCTCAGATCAGGAGCTGTCTAAGCAGGGCTACTTGCCCGGATGGTCCGAGCAAGCAACACCCCACAGGCCCGCCTGATACTCCTCTGATCTGACATTCACTTCTGCTGACTTACTTTGTCTCATTCACGACCCTTTTGAATTGCTTGGCATCTGTAGCTTTATGAAACTTCTCGCCTAGCCTTGAGCCTTTCACGAAGAATGCTTCTTTTTTGAGGCCACGCCCTTTCATGATTACCTTGCCTTGTCGATCTTTAATGCGTTTCTGCTCGCGATGACACCTGTCCGACGCCTTTACTGCGCACGCTTCCTGACGCCAGCCTCTGACCCTTTTTTGCACCCTTCGGCGCTTATTTCCCATCAGACGGCGCTGGGGCGTGTTACCCCAAAAGATACTCGGCTCGACTCTCGATGTTTCCTAGGAATGAATGAGCTTTATAAACCCTAAAGGCAGTCCGCTTTCCTTACTTCGACGCTTCGCTATCCTCCTCCATTCGTTCGCGGCCGTTTCTGGCAGTGCAACTCCTCGTTCTCCTGCTTGCGCCCGACCTGTGACCTCTCTTGTCTTCATCCCCCTTGCCTGTTTGCTCCTCATAGTCATGGATGGTAAGGAACTCTTCTGGTATTCGCGTTACATCTCTGATTTAGACCATCACGACCTATCTGCACTGCAATCCAACTTGGGGTTAGGCGCCGCATATGAGTTTCGTCTTCCCTCACCAGATGAACATCCTTCTTCTCCTCCCGAAGGGTTTATCACTGTTTTTAGGGATCAAATCTTAGGAGGTCTTCGCTTTCCTTTGCATCCTTTTTTCTCCGAGTTGAGCCAGTATTGCGGTATTGGTATCTCTCAGTTTGCCCCCAATGTATTCCGAGCGGTCTGCAGAACCATCATCTTGTGCCGCATTTATCAAATTCCCTTAACTGCTAGACTATTCCATCACTTCTATTCCTTCCGACGAGCCGAGGCGGGGATATTCAACGTTCAGGCCAAGCCGGGCCATAAGTTTTTTGATGACCTTCCTTCTTCCAATAAAGGCTGGAGATCTCGCTTTTTCTTCCTCAAACCCCCCGTCCCCTTAGCCGTGCCTTCCCAATGGCATCCCATCCTTGCTTCAGACTTCCCTTTGCATGTCCATGAACCTGCCTGCTCCACAGCTGCGGACAAGATGAAAGGTGTTGTTGTTCGCCTGTCTGTGCTGATGCTAGAAGGCATTCTGCACGCTTTTGGTCTTAGCCCTGTTTCCACGGAAATCGGAGCTCCTTTTGGTAAGTTGTTATTTATTGTATACTGCTCTTCGCTAACTGAGGTGCTTTTTCCTCTTATATTTGTAGTGGCTGTCCTCCTTCGCTCTTTTGCCAGTCAGGAGACACCCTCGGTGGCCGTTCTGCAAGCTCTGAATGAGGAGCTAACACAAGGCCTATCCTCTGACCCCGCTGTTTCCGCCGGTCCACAGCCCTCGGGACACCAAACCTCCGAGACGGTAGCTGCCTCGGCGCTTATTGAGCCACCAGCCTCCAGCCCTGCAGACTCAGCCATACCCCGCCGCTCTGATCAACCCGCACCCGAGCCATCGCCAGCAGGGCAAGTGCCTCCGCTCCCTCCTACTATGAAGCTGCGCCTTACGCGTAAGGGCAAGAGAACGGCTCCAGTCACTGCAACTTCTCCTCCACCTCCTCGCCGTCAACGCGTAGTGAGCATCTCTTCCCCCACCAGGTCCTCGGACACGAGCTCGACCCAGGAGACAAGCTTGGCCCAGGAGAAGGCCTCTGATCTGGAGGTGGCAGATCCGCCATTGGACCTGACCGCTCCGATGCCCATCCAGAGTGTATTGCCTGCCCCGCCTTCGTTCTCTGGCGATTAGCCCCCGGACTCGCTGGCTCCCTCCGCCTCTCCTCTTCTTGGGCCTCCGAGCTCGGACCTGCCGTCTCTGAACCTGGCTTCTGCAGACCTGGCCTTTGAAGCTTCCTGGAGGCTCCCTTCAGAGACCGACCCGGCCTACGTGCCCGCTGCCGATCTATCGCCTATCTTTGGTAGGGTCGACTTCTGTGGGGACTTGGCCATCTCCTGGCAATCAGCCAATCGGCAGTTCTGGGAGAGCAATTCCCCTTTGGAGGAGTTTGATCAAATTGCTCGCTCCTTGGTAGCGGTAAGCTCTTTCTCTTCTTCTTCCTGGTATCCGTGTGTTTCTGTAACCCCCTTTCTCTTCTTCCGGCCACTTGCAGACCTGCTCCGCGAGTCTGAGCGCTGTGCAACGAGCGGCCGAGCTTCAGCGAGAGAACGCGGCGCTCAAGGCACGTCTTCAAGAACTAGAGCACCCTGCGGCTCCCTCAGCTCCTCCTGAGCCTTCTCTTGGAAGCTTGGATGCTTATCTGCGTGCCGCAGGGGAGTCGGCGGCCTCTGCTCGGGCCATTTCCCATGCTGCCTTTGCTAAACTTCAACAGTTGGAGGCGGCTTTAAAGACGAGTGAGTCTTCCTTGGCTTCTGAAGCGGATCGTCATCAGGTGACAGTTTCTGAGCTGAAAGCCAGAGAGACATAGCTGCTCTCCCAATCAGAGGAGTTGACGCTGCTACGGCGAGGTCAGGAGCTCTTTCAAATGGGGTTGGCTGATGCCCAGGCCCTGGCTACTGCTACCGCTAGCCGAGAAGCAACCATGCGGACTCAGTGGGAAGCGTGCAAAGCCACTCTCCAATCCTTGCAAGCGGAGTTATCGAAGGCCCAGGAAGCGGTGTCTCAAGGCCAGAGCGATTTGTCCGTGGCCCGCGTCGAGGCTGCGGAGAACCGGAACAGTTTGGAGGTGTACCGGGCTGACGAATCAGAGCGGCTAAAGGCGTACAGACTAGCCTACGCCCGCTCTTCCTTCTTCCTCCATAAGCTGGGACGCTGGATGGTCTTGTTGCTTTGTCATGGGGCTGCTGGTGGGGTCAGACAGGCCTTTGAGCAAGGTTTCCTACGCTCGGCACCTCCTGCCACCTTCTTGGACACAACTCGCCTAACCAGGGAATTGCCGCAGGAAACCTTCCCTTCTTTCGAAGCGGATGAGGGACTTTTCCTCTTGGAGGCTCCTCCCCCTGCGGCCGATCCAGATCCCGGGGATATTTCTGCCCAGGCCCCTCCTGTTGCTGCACCTAATGCGTCCACTGATCCTGCGTCTCTCCCCATAGTGCTGGCCGACCCCGTACTCCTTCCGCTGGCCTCCGTTGATTCTGTGCTTTCTTCCCCGGATGTCGTATGATTGGCGATATGTTGTATTGTTCACCTTTTATGTGTTGATGCTAAACCTTCCGTGATTGTACTTATTCGCGTGGTCTTACTGAACTTTGGATGGCTGTACTTAGCTTTCCCTTGCTTATTTTGCCTTTGCTACGTTGCTCTCCCCCCAATAGTCGCTTTTATACCGAGCCTGGTGAGGGTCAGCTTTTACTTTTTGTCTTTGACGCATGTCCATGAAGCTCGCTGATCTGCTCCACCTTTCTCTCTGACGGCCGCTTCCGCCCACCTTTGTCCTTACGAGGCAATCACCTGTTTGGCGAAAAGTTGGCTGAACTGAGTGTGCCCCTTTTCTCCCTTTTTTCTCTTTCCTCTTTTTTCGTACCTCATGAGGTGCCTCGTACTTCGAGCCTTTGCCTTTCCTATAATGCCCTCTGGTTATATTCTCGAGGCTCATCGTAGAGAGCTCCTTGTCTATTTCCGCCCCTGTATCCACCATCCGTTGTTAACGTACGAGAATATCCTTCCTCCACCATACCTATAAGTATCTTCTTCCTCTCTCCCTTCTGTTATGCTTCGTCATCACCACGGAGCACTCAAACGCAGCCGCCGCCGACTGACTTTCTCCGAGATCACGCCGCGCTCCTTCCTTTTTTCCTAGCCCCCTCTCTTCGTTTGTTCCTTCTACCTCCTGAGATAATCTCCCTTGCAATGGCCTCTCCTTCTTGGGTTTCCTTGTTGGCGGAGCACTTCCCCGGTGCTTCAAATTTCGCTGAGTTGGATTGGGATGACCTAAGGTACACTTAAGAAATCCCTACTAGCTTTCGCCCCATCATCCCTACTGGTGTGAACTTGTACTTCGATCCCCCGCCTGATTTTTGTACTTTCTTTACTGAGCAATTTGTATCTGGTCTTCGTCTACCCCCGCATCCTTTTCTGTCTGGAGTGTGCTGCTACTTTAAGATCCCCTTAGGTCAGCTAACTCCTAATTTCATAAAGATTTTGTGTGGCTTTGTAATACTCTTCGAAGTTTGCGAGGTTTCATGGTCCGCTCCCCTCTTTCACTACTTCTTTACTCTTGCTCGACACGCCGATGGTCTTTTTGACTTCCAAGCTCGCAGTCATACCGCCTTCTTCTCTCCTCTTCCTCCTCCCAGTGCTAACTGGAGGAAAAAATTCTTTTTTCTCCGATTTCCCGAAGAAGTAGACTGGCCTCTGCGATGGCAATCTGCGCTGCCTATGACTCCGGCATTACAAGACTTCCATATGGACCTCCCGTATACTGTGGCTGCGACCCGCATGGAGGATTGGCGCTTGAATCTGACGAGACTGTTGTCTGAAGACCTACTTTCCTTTTTCCGGCTGAGCTTCGTTTCCTCTGAAACATCGCACTCCTTGGGTAAGTTCACGCTGAGCTCCACCTCCCTTGCGATCATATTCTCCGCTAGAATAACCTTTCGTGTTGGTGCCCATAGCTGAGGTTCTGCATCGCGCCTCAGAGGTTATGCCTTTGCCCCTCGATGATCTGGAAATACTGCGACGCGGTCGGGCAATCTTAGAGAGGAGGCTACTCCCTCATCATGGTTCCACCTCATTTGGGGCAGCGACCCAGCCTACTTCCAACCCCGCCTCACACAACGCTTCTCCTTCATCTGCCGCCCTGAGCCGAGGTCGGGGTTGTGATCCAGCTAGCCGTCTGGCCAGACGCGTCTTCCGGGGAGCCCCCCGGGCCTCCAGACGTGGCCGCGCAACTCTTCATCGCGCGGGTCTAAGCTCATCCGGCCGGGGCGCCACAGACAGGGGTGCGGCAGCCTCTTCACAGGGTCAACCTCGCTCTGAGGATTCTGACTCCGATAACCAGCCTCTGCTTCACAGGCGTCGCCGAAGACCAGGTCTGACTTTATTAACGTTTGATTCTGTTCCTTATACTACCACATTGCCCCTTGCTGCCGTCGTGACTGGCTCCGACATCACTTCCCTCTTTATTTTTGTTTTCTTTATCTGGCAGCCTCTCCCTGTTGGAATGTATACTGAAAGGCTAAGCTTTGTAAACATTTATTATGAATAAAGAATCACATTTGGTCTAATTGTCTACATTTGTTTGTAGTTGTTCATTTAATTTATATTGTAGATAACATAGTATGTAGTGTCACATACAGAAGATGATGTTATCAGTACCTTATAAATTATAAACAGTAGCTCACGACCAAAATGGAAAAGGAACAAACCATTAGAAGGTCGTAGTGTAATTAGGTATTAGTTTATCTTGACTATATAATTACACTAGTACACTCAGAGTGTATTGAGTAGGACCATTTGAGGTCGTTTCTTTTATACTGACTTTATAAAGGAACAAAGACCTCAGTTATTATGGAAGTGTGTGCTCTTAATCCTAATATAATAACAAGCACATATATTTGATATTTATTTCTTTAATTTATCAATGGGTGAGATTTAGTTCGTTGAATCAATAAACCCGATAAGTTGGGAAATGGTATCACTTATAGTGTGTGTTGTTGATTATAGAAGAAGCTGTGTCCTAGAGATACTAGGTTGATAATGTCCTCAAGAGGAGCTCATAAAGATTGTCATGTTAAACTCTGCGTGGACTTAGTCCGACATGACAATAAGGTTGAGTGGTACTACTCTTGGACTTAGATATTAATTAAATGAGTTGTCGGTAACTCAATTAATTAGTGGACATTCGATATCTTAAACACAGGAGACTAACACACTCATAATAAGAAGGAGCCCAAAATGTAATTTGGGATTGGTGCGGTAGTTCAATGATAGTTCTCTAGTGGAATGAATTATCATTGATAAAATTAAGTTGTGTGTTGGGCGAACGGGATGCTTAATTTTATCGGAGACCAAAACCAATTCCTCCTCTCGGTCCCTATCGTAGCCTCTTATTTATAGAGTTCTATACCCACCTATACCCACCTTCTATACCCACCAATAAGGGGCCGGCCAAGCTAGCTTGGGAACCAAGCTAGGGCCGGCCTAGGTATATTATTGGGTGGCCGACCCTAGCTTGAACCCAAGCTAGTAGGGCCGGCCAAAATAAATTAAAAAAAAAATTTAATTTTAATTTTTATTATAATGTGGAAGATATAATTTAAAGAGAATTAGAATTAAAATATCTTTCTTGTAAAAGATTTACAAAAGATTAAAGAAAGAGATTATATCTCTTTCCTTATTTGTAGATTGGAGAGATGTTTTATTTTCTCTTTAAAATTATTCACATGTTAATAAAATTAAAATTATAGATATTTCCTTTTATTAACCATGAAGAGATTTTAAAGAGAAATTTTATTTTTTAAAATTTCCGGAAACAAATTAGGAAGTTTTAATTGTTGATTAAAACTTGTCCTCTTTTGTTTTCCAATGATGTGGCCGACCACTTGAAATTGATTTGGGAAATTTTATTTTATTTCTCTCAATTAAATCAAGTCAAGGAAATTAAGGAAAAATTATTGTAATTAAATTTCCTAATTTGCCTAGGCCAAGGAATATAAAAAAGGGGTGAGGGTGCCTTCATGGGACACAACCTCTATTGTTTTCTCTCCCTTTTTCCTTGGTGTTGTGGCCGGCCATTACCCTCTCCCTCTCTTCCTCTTGTGGTGGCCGAACACTTCATCTCTCTTGGAGTTCTTGTGGTGGTCGGATACTACTTGGAGAAGAAGAAGAAGAAGGAGAGAAAGTTAGCATCTCTTGGAGCTTGGTTAGTATTTTGATTTTCTTCTTTGGTAAAGTTCTTCCTTTGTGGCCGAACCTTGCTTGGAGGAGAAGAAGGTGGTTGGTGGTTTCTCATCTTGGTAGATCGTTGCCCACACAACGTCCGAGGTTAGAAGAGGAATACGGTAGAAGATCAAGAGGTTTTTCTACAAGGTATAATTAGTAATTTTTATTTCCGCATCATGCTAGTTATTTATGGAAATAATACCAAATACAAGAGGCTTATGATCTAGTATTTCGAATATATTTTTCGATGTTGTGTTCTTTTGTTTTCTTTCTTTTCCTTGTGATTTGATTGTTCTCTTTGGTTAACCTAAAGTTATTTTAGGAAATTAAATATTAGCTTTCTATTAAAGGTTTTGTCTAGTCGGTGGTGGTTGCTCCCATATCCAAGAAGGCCATGTGCCTCGCCACGTCAGTACTGGGAACCTTTTATGGAAATTAGTATTTAATGGAATTAATAACTTAAGGAGACTTGGGTCGAACGTGTTAAGTTCCGCAGGAGATCCAAGTTAAAACCTAAAAGAACAAATAGATTAAGTTTTGGATCAAACGTGTTAAGTTCCGCAGGCGATCCAAAATTTAATTTAAAAGAACACATGGTAGCTAGGAAAAAGGTTCAGACCTTTGTACAAAATTTTTGTACAGTGGAACCTCTAGGTTTTCCGAGTAGCAACCAACACTCCCAACCCCTACAGGGGACAACCAGCTGCTTTCCGCTCTGCCCCTACTGCTGCAGAGGAAGATAGCCCAGGCGATCATCAAAACCCCGCGCCTACTGAGCCCGTTCTCGAGCCACCTCCCGCTCCTCCTGGTGCTGACGCCGGCCCTTCTCAACCTTCCTCCTCCACCCGCCATCGTTACAGGACCACCATCCCCTCTGAAGCTGCTCTAGCTCGGCAGTCTGACGCCCCTACGAGCCTTCTGATGATGAAACGCTGCCTCGGCCGTTTGTGGGCAGAGAGCATGGATCAAATGGGTAACGCGCCGCCGTTAGTCCAGATGGATAGGTTCTCGAAGTCCTGGGCCAAAGTACGTACTCCTCACCCTACCCTTGCTATTGTATTGCCTTAACTGAAGGTTATATCTTCCGCCCAGACTCACGCCGAATCTTTGGTGCTGAACCAATCCTTCCACAGCCTCCATCATGAAAGCAAAGAACTCCGGGAGAGAGTCTCCGAATTAGAGCTATAGCTGAACGACCCTGCCCAAGCCAGCTATACTTTGCGGGCGGAGATTCAAGCCCTAACCAATCAGACCGACCGTCAGAAACGATCCCTGATACAGGTGAAAGATGAGCTCCGAGCTATGAGGGAGGAGAGAGCTGCATCTGAGGCAGGGTATCAGCAACAGATAGCCCATCAGGCTCAGGAAATATAGTCCAAGGATACTCTTCTCAGTCCAATAAACTGTAGGTTCAGGCGGCACAGTTGGAGACTCAAGGGGCTGAGCTGGAGGCCCTGAGGGCGGAACTATCTATTGGTTGCTACTCGGAAAACCTAGAGGTTCCACTGTACAAAAATTTTGTACAAAGGTCTGAACCTTTTCCTAGCTACCATGTGTTCTTTTAAATTAAATTTTGGATCGCCTGCGGAACTTAACACGTTTGATCCAAAACTTAATCTATTTGTTCTTTTAGGTTTTGACTTGGATCTCCTGCGGAACTTAACACGTTCGACCCAAATCACCTTAAGTTATTAATTCCATTAAATATTAATTTCCATAATTGGTTCCCAGTACTGACGTGGCGAGGCACACGGCCTTCTTGGATATGGGAGCAGCCACCACCGACTAGACAAAACCTTTTATAGAAAGCTAATATTTAATTTCCTAAAATAACTTTAGGTTAACCGAAAAGAACAATCAAATCACAAAGAAAAGAAAAAACAAAAGAACACAACATCGAAAAACATATTCGAAATTCTAGAATCGTAAGCCTCTTGTATTTGGTATTATTTCCATAAATAACTAGTATGATGCGGAAAGAAAAATTACTAGTTATACCTTGTAGAAAAACCTCTTGATCTTCTACCGTATTCCTCTTCTAACCTCGGACGTTGTGTGGGCAACGATCTTCCGAGATGAGAACCACCTAGCACCTTCTTCTTTCTTACAAGTTTCGGCCATCAAAACTTCTCCTAGGATGAAGAGGTTCGGCCACCACCACCATGCTCCAAGGGATGCTAGAAAAGAGGCTTCTTTTCTCTCATTCTTCTCCTTCTTAGATCCGGCCACCAAAGCTATCTCCACCATGAGAAGGTTTCGGCCACACAAAGGAGAGGAGAGGAAAGAAAGGGTCGGTCACACCCAAGGAGAAAAGAGAGGAAAAATAGAATAGAGTTGTTAGCCTTGAAGCCTCCTCTACCCCCTCTTTTATAATCCTTGGTCTTGGCAAATAAGGAAAATTTAATAAAAACTTCCTTAATTCTTTTGCCATTGAAAAGGAAAATTTATTTAATTAAAATAATTTTCTCTTTTCAAATTATAATGGCCGGCCACTCTTCTTCCTAAAACAAGGAGAGTTTTAATTAAAACAAAAATTAAAACTTCCTAATTTGTTTCTAGAAATTTATAAAAATTTCTCCAATAATTTTAATCCCTTCATGATTGGTTAATAAAAAGAAATTTTATAAATTAAAATCTTTCTTTTAAACATGTGGATAATTTCCAAAAAGGAAAGTTATCTCTAAAAATTAAAATCTCCTTTCAATTTACAAATAAGGAAAGATATTAAATCTTTTCTTAATCTTTTGTAGAAACTAATAAAAGAGAATTTTTAATTTTTAAACTTTCTTTTAAATCATGAATATAATTAAAAGGAAAGTTTTTACCAAAATTAAAATCAACCTTTTAATCTACAAATAAGGAAAGAGATTTTAACTCTTCTCTTAATCTTTTGTAGAATCTTATAAAAGGAAGGATTTAAATTTTTAAACTCTCTTTTAAATTATATTATCCACATAAGAAAAATTTTTAAAATTAAAATTCCTTTTTATTTTAATAGGGCCGGCCACATGAATTCACCCATGAACATACCCATGGCCGGCCCTAGCTTGGTCTCCAAGCTAGCTTGGCCGGCCCCTATAGGATGGGTAAGAAGGTGGGTATAGGTGGGTATAGTACTCTATAATTAAGAGGCTACGATAGGGACCGAGAGGAGGAATTGGTTTTGGTCTCCCGATAAAATTAAGCATCTCGTGCTCGCCCCGAACACACAACTTAATTTTATCAATAATAATTCATTCCACTAGAGAACTATTATTAAACTACCGCACCAATCCCAAATTACATTTTGGGCTCTTTCTTATCATGAGTGTGTTAGTCTCCCTGTGTTTAAGATAACAAATGTCCACTAATTAAGTAAGTTACTGACAACTCACTTAATTAATATCTAGCTCCAAAAGTAGTACCACTCAACTTCATCGTCATGTCGGACTAAGTCCACCTGCAGGGTTTAACATGACAATCCTTATGAGCTCCTCTTGGGGACATTCTCAACCTAGATTACTAGGACACAGTTTCCTTCTATAATCAACAACACACACTATAAGTGATATCATTTCCCAACTTATCGGGCTTATTGATTCATCGAACTAAATCTCACCCATTGATAAATTAAAGAAATAAATATCAAATATATGTGATTGTTATTATATTAGGATTAAGAGCACACACTTTCATAATAACTGAGGTCTTTGTTCCTTTATAAAGTCAGTATAAAAGGAACGACCTCAAATGGTCCTACTCAATACACTCTAAGTGTACTAGTGTAATTATATAGTTAAGATAAACTAATACCTAATTACACTACGACCTTTCAATGGTTTGTTCCTTTCCATCTTGGTCGTGAGCTACTGTTTATAATTTATAAGGAACCGATAACATGATCTTCTGTATGTGACACCACACACCATGTTATCTACAATATAAATTAATTGAGCAACTACATTTATCATAAATGTAGACATTTGACCAATGTGATTCTTATTTCTAGATAAATGTTTATACCAAAAGCTAGGCTTTTAGTATACACTCTAACAATCTCCCACTTATACTAAAAGACTAAGTTGCCATATCTGCTGCCATACATCTGATTCTCAACCCTTCAACATTCCCATCAAAAGCTCTTGCCTTAAGGACCTTAGTGAAAGGATCTATAGGTCATCACCTGATGCAATCTAGGCAGCAACAACTTCTCCTCGTTTATACGATTTCTCGTATTGGGTGGTACTTGCGCTCTATTGTGTTTACTTGCCTTATAGACTTATGGTTTCTTCGAGTTTGCTACTGCACCAACATTATTCCAATAAATTGTAACAATCTTTGGACAAACCAGAAATCATATCTAAGTCTATCTTGAGGTTATTGAGTCATTCAGCTTTTATGGCTACCTCAGAGGCTTGCCATATACTATGCTTCTATGGTGGAGTCTAGAAAAACACCTATGCTTATCACTCTTCCATAGTTATGACTTTACCTCCTAAAGTAAACACAAAAACCCGAGGTTGACTTATTATTGTCCCTATTGGAAATCAAAATCCGTTCAACCCACAGGGACCAAATTAACTGTCTTGTAAGCTAGCATATAATCTCTAGTGCCTCTAAGGTACTTCAATATATGCTTTACTGCAGTCCACTGTCCTTGTCCAGGGTTACTTTGATATCTGCTAACTATGCCCTTGGCAAAACAGATTTCAGATCTCGTGCATAGCATATATTAGGCTTCCGATAGCCAAAGCATAAAGAACTGCCTTTATTTCCTTTATCTTCTTTGATGTCTACAGAGACATATCTTTAGATAAAGTTACTCCATCCTAAAAAAGTAAGAAACCTTTCTTGGAGTTTTGCATGCTTAAAACGAGCAAGGATTTTTCCGATGTATGAAGCTTGGAATAAGTAAAATATTCTTTTCTTACGATCCCTTATTACTTTGATCTCAAGAATATATACATTCTCCCAAGTCCTTTATATCGAATTGTTTGGACAACCATACCCTTACTTCTGACAACATTTTGATATTGTTTCCAACTACCAAAAATGTTATCTACGTATAGTACAAGAAATACCACCACGCTTCCATCACACCTTTTGTATACACAAGACTTATCCAGTTACTAAATGAATCCAAAGGTCTGGATTACTTTGATAAACTGGATGTTCCAAGACCTTGAAGCTTTGTATCAGTCCATAGACTGATTGAGCTTGCACACAAGATGCTCTTAGCCCTTTGCAATGAACCCTTCTGGTTGCTTTATATGGATGCTTTCTTCAAGACTTCCATTAAGGAATGCTGTCTTAACATCCACTTACCAAATAGATAAAAGAATCCGGATAGACTTAAGCATGACTACCAGTGAAAAAGTTTCCTTTTTCATCTAACTTTGCTTTGAAAGTTTCTACCTTCCTGTCTATCCCTCTTTTCCTATTATAGACCTTTTTATACCCAAAGGTTTTTACATCATTTGGTGGTTCTACAAGCTTCCAGATTTTATTAGAATACATATATTCTAATTCTGTTATTCATTACTCTTTGCCAAGATATTGCATCTTTATCTTGGAGTGCTTCGTCATATGTCCAGAGATCAGGTTCATGTCCTCCAGGGATCGAGTCCAAAAACTCTCCCAAAACATGAATCTTTTTAGGTTGCCTAACAACCCTTCCACTACGACAAGACACTTTCTACAATTATATATCATTTTTGATACGTGTTGCAGTTTCCTTGTGGTATCTCATCTTGTACAATTGGTACTAGATTAGACATGTCTTTTATTATTTCCTTAAGAACAAGTTTTCTTATGGGCACATGGTTTATTACATAGTCCTTTTTCTAAAATTGGTCATTGATGCTGACAATGACCTTCTGATTTTTAAGACAATAAACCTACTTTCATTTCTCTAGGATAACCCACAAACAAGTGAATTCCTGTCCAACTTATCATTGTCTCTCTTCAGCATATGTGCTGGACTACCCGAATCCAAATATGCTTCAAAATAAGCTTATGCCTATTCAGCAATTCTATATGAGTAGAGAGTTCTGACTTTGGAAGGTACTATGTTCACTTCCGTTTCCAGAGTATATCCTTAAAATGAATTTGGTAAAATAACTCATCATCAATCTACTTATTTCCATAAGAGTCCTATACCTTCTTTCTACTACACCATTCTGTAGAGGTGTACCAGGTGCAGTTAGTTTGGATTGAATCCCTACTTCTGATAAGTGACTCCTAAATTCTCCCAAGAGGTACTTGCCACTACGATCTTATCGTAGTGTCTTGATACTTTTACTTTGTCGTTTCTCCACATCAGCCTCGTACTCTTTGAACTAATCAAAGCACTTAGACTTGCGGCACATCAAGTAAATATATCTGTATCTCAAATAGTTGCCTAGATGAAATATTTGAAACAACCTCTTGCCTGGATGCTCATAAGATCACACAAATCAAAATGAACCAATTCCAATATATCTTTGACTTCATACCCCTTAGACTTAAAAGCTTCTTGGTTATTTTTCCTTCCAAGTAAGACTCGTAGGTTGAAAAGATTTCCACTACTAATGAACCCAAAAGTTCATCAGCTACCAATGAATCCTACTCAAGTTAATATAACCTAGCCTTAGATGCCAAAGATATAATTGGTTCATTTTCGAAGGTTACTTTCTCTTAAAGTTAGAAGATGTGTTTCCATTTGTTGCATCGTGAGAGTTATTGGATTTATAAATTGCCAACCAACGTACCAGAACAGATAACTTCCCTCTTTTTCTTAATAACAACTTTGTTATTAAAAGATGCAGAATATCAAGTTCTTTGAATAGTTTAGAAACTGAAAACTAGTTCTTTCTAAACTTGGTGCGTAAAGACAATTACTCAAAAATCCATGTTTTATTCTTATCAAAAGATAAACATCTCCCACTGCAACAGCTACCATTTTTACAGTAGTGCCCATGTGGACGGTGATTTACCTTTCATTTAGTTGTCGAGTTTCCTGGAACCCTGCAATGAATTGCAAACATGATTAATGACATCTTGTATCTACACTCCAGGTTCTGGTAGATAACACCACTAGACATGTTTCAACTAATGAATTAAATACACCTAAATTGTTCTTAGTTCTAAGAAGACAGTCTACCTTAATGTCCAAGTCCTATTTCCAATCATTACAATTGGGACTACTAAGTCTTTTTCTATAGTATGACTACTAGGGATTGACAAACATCCTAAGAATCACAAAAATATTTGGTCAAGATCAACTCCTTAAAATCTCCATGAATTTTATGTATACAAAATCGAAGAGGAGATTTTATTCATTAATTTTATTATCTCGTCAACTTTACTTTATGACGAATAAAATTAATAGTTGATCTGTCTTTGATCAAATATTTGGTCAAAACTCTTTGAATTTAAAATAACATTGATTCCTCAAACAATATTATTTAAATTCACCAACACCTCAAATACCGTGAATTTTGCATGCCACGTTAGTGTGGACGTATACAAATTCATCATTTGTAAGAGGAGGGTTTTACCCATTGATTATCTTGTCAATATAACTTTTTGACAAATAAAATTACCTCAAACACCATGAATCTTGTATGCCACGTTAGTGTGGACGTATACAAATTCAAACATTTGTAAGAGGGGTTTATTAATTTTATTATATTGCCAATCTAGTTTTATGACAAATCAATAGTTGGTTTCCTTTGGTCACACAAGTGATAGTAGTGACTCCGTTGGGAGGATACTATTAAATGTGTCTAAGTGTATACCATTACTTGACACTAAGTCCATTAATAAGATTATGCCCCTTCCGTTGGCGAAGATCACACGCCTTAATTAACTTCCTATAGTCATCCAAAATGGAAGTCTGTTCTAGTGATCCACAAACAAGCTCATCCGTTATGGAGGAAGGCACTCAGAGCCAACGCGCAAGCTTGTTTGCATCACTTACAAACCAGTAATGGAGACCGTGGAATTTATTTAAAATCCCTCTCCCACTTAGTTATTTATAAATGAGGAATTTTAACTATGCTAGCTTACTAAACATGTATAGTAACATGCACACACAGCACAATATAAAAGCAATAAATAGAAAATCTAATTTTCAACTATTATGGCTTTTATCTATGGTTGTCCTCCGTGTGTTGTCATCCCAAGCTGCTGTCATATTTGGCCACCGCCACCGGGTCTAGCTGTCGCATCCATCTTGCTCCTTGTTCCGCTGTGCCTCTGGTCCTTAGAAGGTTCCACGCTTTGCAAGATTCGATCCGCGACATAAATAGAATTTTACAATTTTGATCCTATATTCCATAAAAGGAATGTACATGTATCTAGATCAAAAATAAAATCCTAATAAAACTAAATACAGCTCCTGCTGTATTTTATAATACAATCATGCACACACATATAAATGCCCTTGACATGTCCAAGGGTCCAATCACACACATAATAACTAAAAGCCATAATAGTTGGATCCTGCATCCACAAAGTTAGCACATCCTACTATTATCCTGCCTAAATTATGTATGACATGTGCATAATTAAACTAATACCAAATACACAGAGGCAAAACCCTAGCTCTGATACCAATTGTTGGTTGCTACTCGGAAAACCTAGAGGTTCCACTGTATAAAAATTTTGTACAAAGGTCTGAACCTTTTCCTAGCTACCATGTGTTCTTTTAAATTAAATTTTGGATCGCCTGCGGAACTTAACACGTTTGATCCAAAACTTAATCTATTTGTTCTTTTAGGTTTTGACTTGGATCTCCTGCGGAACTTAACACGTTCGACCCAAATCACCTTAAGTTATTAATTCCATTAAATATTTAATTTCCATAATTGGTTCCCAGTACTGACGTGGCGATGCACACGACCTTCTTGGATATGGGAGCAGCCACCACCGACTAGACAAAACCTTTTATAGAAAGCTAATATTTAATTTCCTAAAATAACTTTAGGTTAACCGAAAAGAATAATCAAATCACAAAGAAAAGAAAAAACAAAAGAACACAACATCGAAAAACATATTCGAAATTCTAGAATCGTAAGCCTCTTGTATTTGGTATTATTTCCATAAATAACTAGTATGATGCGGAAAGAAAAATTACTAGTTATACCTTGTAGAAAAACCTCTTGATCTTCTACCGTATTCCTCTTCTAATCTCGGACGTTGTGTGGGCAACGATCTTCCGAGATGAGAACCACCTAGCACCTTCTTCTTCCTTACAAGTTTCGGCCATCAAAACTTCTCCTAGGATGAAGAGGTTCGGCCACCACCACCATGCTCCAAGGGATGCTAGAAAAGAGGCTTCTTTTCTCTCCTTCTTCTCCTTCTTAGATCCGGCCACCAAAGCTATCTCCACCATGAGAAGGTTTCGGCCACACAAAGGAGAGGAGAGGAAAGAAAGGGCCGGCCACACCCAAGGAGAAAAGAGAGGAAAAATAGAATAGAGTTGTTAGCCTTGAAGCCTCCTCTACCCCCTCTTTTATAATCCTTGGTCTTGGCAAATAAGGAAAATTTAATAAAAACTTCCTTAATTCTTTTGCCATTGAAAAGGAAAATTTATTTAATTAAAATAATTTTCTCTTTTCAAATTATAATGGCCGGCCACTCTTCTCCCCAAAACAAGGAGAGTTTTAATTAAAACAAAAATTAAAACTTCCTAATTTGTTTCTAGAAATTTATAAAAATTTCTCCAATAATTTTAATCCCTTCATGATTGGTTAATAAAAAGAAATTTTATCTTTTTTCCTTTCCTCCCTCACCGTTAGGTTTATCTTCCTTTCCTCTCTGTTGGTTTGCCTCTAACTGATCCTAACTATCGTGTTTTTGTCGTGCGCCCTCTTTCTTCGTATTTTTTAGCCTTGTCGGTGAGCCCGTCGAATTGTTCTGTTTAAAACACCCGAATCACTTCCTCATCTGCATCGTATTGGAAAGCGAGCGAGAGAGAGAGAGAGAGAGAGGGAATGGCGGAGGCAGTGGTGTTGCTGGATCTGTGGGTGAGTCCTTTCGGGCAGCGTTGCCGGATCGCGCTGGCGGAGAAGGGGGTGGCGTACGAGTACAAGGAGCAGGACTTGAGCAACAAGAGCCCGCTGCTGCTGCAAGCCAACCCCGCCCACAAGAAGATCCCTGTCCTCATCCACGACGGCAAGCCGGTGTGCGAGTCGCTCATCATCGTGCAGTACATCGACGAGGTGTGGTCCGATGGCGCACCGCTTCTGCCGGCAGACCCCTACGCCCGTGCCCAGGCACTGCTGGGGCGACTTCATTGACAAAAAGGTATTGCTATGCCCGCCACCTGTTTGATTATTGGTTGTATAGAATAAGCCTAGTTTTACCTTGCTAATCCGACTGGGTCACCATACGTTAGACTCGATAGCAGAGGAGGTAGCTACTAAGGAGGCTCTAAGCTTCTAAGCTGGTGGTGTTTGTTAGTTTTTTTAACTCGTTGTGGAGTTTGAGAATAACTGGCGTGAAAGAAACAAGCAGTCAGAAAGTTCTTTCTCTTGGGGAATTGATTGTGGATTTGATTTTTAGTGTTTTTAGTCAATATTAGTGATTAGTGAGTAGTTCTTATTGTTTTCATTAGCGATTGAAGCAAATATTATTACCTTTCCCTTATATGGCAATCAATCTTACCCTCCTTAATGAAGAAAGTGAGAGCATACCCAAAGTGTTCTTTTTAGCATTCGCTGAATGGTTTGCTACTTACCAGATCTTACCTATAGTTTATGCCAGACATCTAGAGAGGCAATATACATCCCTCTATGTTTCAGTAAGAAATTGGTTAAAAAAGATCTTGTTTTCTTGACCAAAAGAAGGAAAAAGAAAGTGTTTTTTTTAGAATTTATTTGTGTTGCTTAACTGCTTGGCTATCGGAAACAATCGACTTCCCGATTTTCTACCGCTCTAGGTTTGTTCCCTCTCCGAACCCTTCTTTCCTTTCCTCTCTGCCTTTTCTTTCCATCTACTTGTGTCATTTTAGAGCAACCACAACTTAGCATCATCATCCATGTACAGTCATTTAGTTGGCAGTGAAAAGTAGATAAATTGAACAATTAACACCAATTGCTTCTCCTTTAGCATGAAAATCGACAATTTAAGTTGAAAAACATAGGCAATTTTTTTAGGATCAGAAAGTTCAAATTTCAGTCTCCTTTAGCATGACAATCTTGCCTCTTCCATAAAGTTCAAATTTCACTATTTATTTTCCTAGGTCTTGTATACGTGATATAATTTGAGATTCATTTTCTATTCTACCTACATCTCTCTTAGAGTCGGTGCCAAACTTTATTTTCTTAACACCTCGTTCTCAGGGTAAAGTGATTGCCAAATTGTATTTTTTTAATCTATCTTTGTTGGGGTAAAGTGATTCAGAACTTTCTTCTCTGGAGATTTGATAGATCAAAGATGTTGGAACTCAAATCTCACTTGTGTTTGCAACACTTGTATGTCTCTGCATCTGTGCAACTTCAAAAAGATAGACTACTTTTTGTGTTCCTACCAGTATGTTATTTTCAAGTTGTCAATTCAGTCATCATTTCTTTGTTAATAAGACCATTCTATTGCATCTTCAGACTTCTCAATTTCTATATTAATATTGCTTCTTTGTCATTGACATGTCTAGTGTCTTTTCATATTCAAACTGGAGCACAATATCTGGCTTCAACTTGAATGTTAGAAACAACAGGCTATATTTTCTATTAATTATTCTGTAAAATCTATTTTTAAAGTAATTAATTAGCCTTAGAGGCTATCTATAGGTGAGTTTTAGTATCCTTGGTGGATAATAAAATACAATGATTTTTCCTCTCAACTAATCTAATATAAACATATTTTGAAAAATCATTACCACATCAAACTGTTTGTGTCTGATTTTGAAAAATCATTACCACATCAAGTAATTTGATATTCTTTGCATTAGCAGTAGAATATCTTGTTTTCTTAAGTAATTAAGTTATAATCTAAATATACATGGGGTATATTTAGATTTTTTATTGCTTTGTCATTACCTTGCAATTATTATCTTGCAGTTACCTTTACAAATACATGAAGAAAGAAAATAGAGCTGAGTATGTGTCATTTGTGGATCCTGGTCACATACCTACATGTGGTGTGGGTGAAGAAGGTAGTAAATTATCACAACATATTGCTGCTCAGTTGGGAGCATCGAACAGAGATAACATATGCTTCATCCCATATAACACTGGGTAATATTTTAATTATTTATCATTTCCTACTATATGCTAGTCAATGTTATATTTTTATTTGTGCAGGTACCATTGGATCTTGACTATAATTAATGAAGATAAGAATATGATATATTTATTGGACTCTTTGAGTAACAGGAACCGAGATCATGCTTGGCAAACTATTGTGACCAAGTAAGTATTAACTTATACTGCTTTTGAATGCATTCAATTCATTATAGGTTGAAAAAATAATTTTCTATTTTTTACAATGTAGTGGGGTCAAGATATACAATACATCAAGGGGTATTTCAAAAGGACCAGGTTTTAAACAATTGACAGTATGTATTGTAACTATGTATTTAGACATTAATTAATAATTCTTATTATTTGGATTGTGACTTCTTGCATGACATTTTCAATTTCATTAGGGTAATTTTAAACAAAATGGTGGTGTTGAATGTAGATATTGTGTGATGCGGTACATGAAAGAGATAGTCTTAGATGAATATCCACAATTGGAGAGAAAGGTAAATTTCTTCTTTATGAAATATTTTCTGTATAAAATATTAAGTCATTTTTCATTGATCCTCAAACTTTTGGTTAATGATTCAGTTTGCAGCATCAAAAAACAAACAGTATTACAATCAATATCAGTATGATGAAGTCAGAAGTGAATGGAGCGAATTCGTCTATTTCTATGTGGGTGTCTAAGTGTAGACTATGATATAAATTTTAGATTGTATTTAGAGATTTATGGATATAAAATTTTTTGGGTTATGGTTAAACATTTCTTTTATGAATACACTTTTGGATTGTATTTGATAGATATTTGTGATATATTTGTTCAATTTTGGTGATGAAAACTATTGTGTTATAGCAAAATATTATGATATATACACTTTTGTCAATTAAATTTGTATTGTAGTAAAATATAGTCAGCTACTTCGATACTATAAATAAAACTGATGAAGTAATACAATACATAATACTTCAGTTAATTTAAATATTGTCGTAGTTAAAGAAACTATTTACTTTGTCATTGATTAAAATTGTTGAAGTCATTCGTATGTATTACTGCGCTAACTTAAATTGTTGAAGTGTAGTAAAATATGCTTTTTACTTCCATACTACGATGAAGTAATACAATAACAATTACTTCGATTAAGCTAAAATATGCAGAAGTAATATTAACTATTTACTACACCATAATATAAAAAATTATGAAGTCGTAACTTCTTTAAACTTCGTCAGACAATGTAACCTATGCAGTAATATATCATCAACTACTTCGGTAGTTTTACTGGTCTTGATGAAGTAATAGAGTTTTTTTACTTCGAAGCCGGTCCGATTTTGAACCGGTTGTAGACCGGTGATAGACTTCGGTAATCGTGTGCCGAAGTAAAAAAATTCTCCTTTTACTTCACGTGCGTCTACTTCGGTAAATAACTATCTATTACTTCGGATAATATCCGAAGTCTATTGGCGATTTTCACATAGTGAATGTTTATACCAAAGCTATGCTTTTAGTATACACTCTAACACTATCCCAGTCTCGGGCGGCTTTGACAGGAGTATCCACTGCTCTGGCGGTCTATCAAGAAGGAGAGGCTGATCGTTGCCTGTGAAGTCGAAGGTCCTATCTGAGCTCTCCTGAATTTTTATCCCAAGCTGGGGCACGCTTTGCTGCGTCCGTACCCTACACGGCGGCTGGAGTTATCAGGCAACTGTATGCACAGGACTTCTTGAGGTCCGTCCCCTCCGCAGACTTTTTGAATCATGACCAAATCATTCAAGGCTTTCCGGATAAGATTTTTGCTCCTTTCAAATGATCTGTACCAGCCACTCAAACTGAGAAATTGTTACATGTACACATGTCTTTTCAAATTTTTACTTGACTATCCTATTGTCTCCACGCCCCTCGCCTGACCCGGCCTATGTCAACAGAGTCAACCCCCTCAAACCCGATAGGGCTGTAGGTAGTTAGGACTCCAAGGTCGATCCAGCTTCCTTCCTTGAGCGTCCTGTAAATAATAGGCCCCCGATGCTAATTTCTTGATAACTTTGTATGGTCCGTCCCATTGAGGAGCCAGCTTCGTCACTTCCCCTAAGGGCTTCATCTGCTTCCAGACGAGATCTCCTTCTCCGAAGAATCGGGGGATCACCCTTCTATTATAGTTTTGCCTCATTCTCTGTCTATAGGCTTCCAACCGGGCAGCTGTTTGTTCACGGATTTCACTGACGAAATCTAGCTCAGCCAGCCGTCGCTCTGCGTTCCCTTCATCATACATCATTCTTCTCACGGATGGTATCCCGACCTCCAGAGGTACCACTGCTTCATTGCCATATACTAAATGGAAAGGTGTCAGACCTGTACTTTCTCGGGGTGTCGTACGATAGGCCCATAAAATGCTCGGCAGCTCGTCCACCCAACTGCCTCCCGTGTGATCCAGCTTGACTTTGAGCCCCCGCACTATTTCTCGATTGACTACCTCTGTCTGACCATTGCTTTGCGGATGAGCCACCGAAGTGAAAGCCTGAGTTATGCCGAACCCCTTGCACCAATTTTGTATTTTGCGTCCTTGAAATTGTCTGCCATTGTCCGACACCAATTTGTGAGGCAAGCCGAATCTGCAAAAGATATTTTTCCATAAGAACTAGATCACCGCATCTTCAGTGATTTTGGCCAGAGCTTCCGCTTCCACCCACTTGGAGAAGTAATCTACTGCTACCAGCAAGAAACGTCTTTGCCTGGTAGCCATCGGGAAAGGTCCTACGATGTCCATACCCCACTGGTCAAAAGGGCAAGACACTATGGAAGTTCTCAGCAGTTCTGTAGGTTGGTGCGTCAGGTTCTGGTACCTTTGGCATGACAAACAAGTATTCACCAGCTTCTGTGCGTCCCTCTGCAAGGTAGGCCAGAAATACCCGGCCAATAGCACCTTCCGAGCCAGCGTTCTTCCACCTGCATGGTTGCCACAGCATCCCAAATGTATCTCCCGCAAGGCCTGATCTGCTTCTTCCATATTCAAGCACTTGAGCAGAGGTCTGGAGAAAGACCTTTTGTACAGTTGATCTCCAATCATAACATAAGAATGAGCCTGTCTCCTGAGCATACGTGCCTCTTCTAGGTTGGCGGGTACAATTCCCTACTGGAGGAAACTCATTATGGGCGCCCTCCAATCAATAACTCCTCCCAGGTTATTTTGCAGATCGATCTGAGCTATAAGGAAGGTCTGCGCTATAGATCTGTCAAGTACCCAAGTAGTCAGGGAGCTGGCCATTTTAGCAAGTTCATCTGCCCTTTCATTTTTCGACCTGGGAATCTTGGTGACTGTGACTTCTTTAAAATCTTTCCTCATCTTCTCATAGGCTTCCTTGTAAACTTGCATCTTTTCGTTGTTTGCTTCAAAATGTCCGGTCACCTGCTGAGTTACTAGCTGCGAATCCGAGTATATTACGACTAGGCTTGACCCCACATGCCGAGCTGCTTGCAAACCTGCTAATAGGGCTTCATACTCTGCCTCATTGTTGGTAGCTCTGAAATTTAGCCGTACAGCCAACTGCATAATGTCTCCCTGCGAAGATATTAGAAGTGCACCTACACCACTTCCCCGCTGGGTAGCTGATCCGTCTACATAAATTTTCCAGACCTCCTCTGAGTCTGCTTGATAAACTTCTGTCAAGAAATCCGCCAAAGCCTGTGCTTTGATCGCGGTTCGGGGCTGATACTGTATATCATATTCCCCTAGCTCGGTCGCCCATTTGATAAGCCTACCCGCTACCTCCACCTTGGTGAGAGCTCGGCCCATTGTACTGTTTGTCAGGACAGTGATGGGATGCGCCAAAAAATACGGTCGGAGGCGCCGAGCCATTAGAACAAGTCCGTAAACCAACTTTTCCAGGGCCGTGTACCGAGACTCAGCCCCCTTCAATAGATGACTGAAAAAATACACTGGCCGTTGTACACTGTCCTATTTTTTAACCAGCATGGCCCCCACGGCCTCGGGGGTGGCTGACAAGTAGACCCAAAGGGGCTCTCCCACAACAGGCTTGAACAGTGATGGCAAGGACTCCAGGTATTGCTTTAGCTCCTCAAAGGCCTGTGTGCATTCTTCCGTCCACTGAAACTTGGCCGCTTTCCTGAGCACTTTGAAGAAGGGCGCCGCTCGATCTGCAGATCTGGAGATGAATCGGGACAGTGCTGTTATCCTGCCGACCAGCTTCTGTGTTTCCTTCATATTCTGAGGGATCTGCATGTTCCGAAGTGCTTGAACCTTCTCAGGATTGGCTTCTATCCCTCGTTCAGTCACCAGGTAGCCCAGAAACTTCCCTCCTTTGGCCCCGAATAGACATTTCAGGGGATTCAGCTTCACCCCATATTGCCTCAGAGTCCCACAGGTTTCTTCTACATCTTTTATTAGACTGGACGCCAGGGGGGACTTGATCAGGATGTCATCAACATAGACCTCTACGTTCCGCCCGATCTGACTCCGAAAGACTTTGTCCATCATCCTTTGGTAGGTAGCCCCAGCGTTCCTGAGTCCAAATGGCATGGCCGTATAGCAAAAAGTACTGTCCGTTGTTATGAAGCTGACTTTCTCCTGATCCCCCCTAGCTAAGGGTATCTGATGATATCCTTGATAGGCGTCCATCATGCATATCCTCTCACAGCCAGCTATTGAATCCACCACCTGATCGATCTGCGGGAGAGGATAACAGTCCTTGGGGGTGGCCCTGTTGGGGTCGCGAAAGTCTATGTACACCCTTCACTTGTTGTTAGGCTTCTTCACCAATACAACGTTAGAAAGTCAGGACGGAAATTGCACCTCTCGAACATGTCCTGCCTTCCTGAGCTGATCCACTTCAGCTCGGATAATCTTATTCTGGTCGGCAGAGAAGTTTCTCTTCTTCTGCTTGACTGACTTGGCCTCGGGTATAATATGCAACTTGTGCTTAGCTACTTCTGGTTTGACCCCAGACAGCTCTTCCGGTGACCAAGCAAAAACGTCCCTATTGCGGATCAGACACTGTATCAGCTCCAACTTAAGCTCCGGTGGTAAGTCATTGGCAATGCGAGTGATGCTCTCTACTCTATCCGCATGCAGCCGAATTTCTTCCCAGGGGATAGGCTCCTCGGCAATAGGCATAGGCTCCTCTTGGATAGCGTGTACTCCCCCATCCTGCGTCCTCCGGCTCTTGCGCGCCTCCACACGGACCATGTCAATGTAGCAGCTGCGGGACACCTTCTGCTCTCCCTTGACTTCCCCGACCTGCTCGCCGACCGGAAACTTGATCTTTTGGTGAAAAGTGGAGACGGCAGCCCGGAACTCATGCAGAGCTGGCCTTCCCAGGATGACGTTGTAGGAGGAAGGCGAATCCACCACTATAAAGGTACTCCTTCGGGTGCGCACCAGTGGCTCAGTGCCCATGGAGATGGCCAGCTTCATCTGACCCATGGGCTTGACTTCGTTGCCTGTGAACCCGTACAAAGAAGTGGTTACGGGTTGGAGCTCAGCGGCGTCAATCTGCATCTCCTCGAACGCAGCTCTGAATAAAATGTTGACCGAGCTCCCGGTATCCACAAAGACCCGAGCCACTCGGCTGTTAGCAATAACGGCCTTGATTATGAGGGCGTCGTCGTGGGGCAGTTCCAGACCCTCCAAATCTTGTGGCCCAAAGCTAATGACAGGGCCAGATGCCTGCTCGTGGCTGCACCCCACAGCTCCCACATACAATCGCCGACCGTGTGACTTACGGGCTCGGCCTGAGTCCCCGTCAGTGGGCCCTCCTGAAATCATACCGATCTCTCACACAGCAGCGTTGCCCCGGTTCTCTAGTTCTCCGACATCTCTTCGATCTTCCCCGAGGCCAGCTGGGTTAGATGGGTTGGCTAGGTCGGGTCGGGTCTGCCGAGCACGCCCAGCTGCAGCCCGTTCTTCTTCCATTCTCTGTATTTGGGGCGCCAACTCCGGGGGAGGCAAGCCCTGCTCTGCAGCTCGCCTGGAGTCACGGGCGAATTGGAAGCAGTTACTGAGATCGTGCGTCCTGGACCGATGATATGTGCAATATGGTGCTCCCCTTGGTCCAGGCCTGGGCGCGTGTATGGCAGCGACTCGTGGAGCTGGCCTAACTCCCTGAGCGGGCTGAGGGGCAGGCCTGGGTTGAACGCGCTTGAAGGGCTGAGCTGGCTGTGATGTTCTCCTTTCAGGTCGGTTGTCAGGAGTCACCGTCTTTTCAGCCTTCCGCCTAGCGGCCTGAGCTTCCTCCACCTTGATGTAGCAAGAAGCTTTTTCCACCATATCATCAAAACTCCGGGCGGGGTTCTTGATGAGGTCCCTAAAGAACTCCCCTTCTCGCAATCAATGGGAGAAGGCGCTCATCAATATTTCTGAGGTGGCGGAGGGGACGTCATTGGCCACCTGACTGAACCGGTTGATGTAGCTTCGCAAGGGCTCGGTCGAATCCTGCTTAAGAGCAAAAAGACAGTGGTCGATATTTTGATACTTGCGGCTACTGGCGAAACGGCGTAGGAAGGCCGTTTTGAAATCTATGAAGCGATTGATGGACTCTGGGGGCAACCCATCGAACCACTTCTGCGCCGACCCGGACAGGGTGTGTAGGAATACTCGGCATTTGACAGCATCGCTGTGTTGATACAAGATAGCCGCGTTCTTGAACTTCTGCAGGTGCTCTTCCGGATCCTTGCTCTCATCATATTCTCCAATGTTCGGGGCTCGGTAACCCCTAGGCAGGCTTTCCCTCAGGATCTAAGCTGAGAAAGGTACCTTTTCATCCGGATCTTCAGGCAGATCTCTGGCAGAGGCTATAGCTTTTCCCTTCCCTGCATCCCGGGGTGGATGTAGAGAGCTCTCTGCCACCGACGCCTGTGGCTCTTCTTTCTTCGGACTATGCTCGCGAGGTCCAGGCTGATGATAGTTGCGGCGAGGCTCTCGGAATGAAGTACGAGGGAGTTCTTCCTGCTGCTTTCTCTTTGAGCCACTGTCGGAGGCAGGAGCTGGTTCTTTAGACGCTTCGGGCGCCAAGCGAGGTCGTGAAACCATTCCTTGTTTTTCAGAGGCGGCTTGCTTCCTGACCTCCTTGAAGAGCTCGTACTCCCCCGCAGTCATGGTGACATTATTCCTCCTGCTGGAACTTCGGCCAGAGTTCTCCATCTTCACGCTTCGGATCAGGCTATTGTGTTTCCCACAGACGGCGCCAAATTTGATCCCGTCCGAAGGCTGAGTCGGACGGAGGCTGGTCGCGGTGGCCTGGTTGTTGACGGAAAGTCGTGGGCGATTCGGCTCCCACGGGCGGCTGACGCTGCTGTAGGACCCTGCGCACACTCAGACGATCCCCCTTCTCACGTTAGAGACCAGAACCCAGGGAAAAAGCCCCCGGATCAGGCCTTCCGACGCTCGAGTCAGGTCCCTTTTTCCCCAGAAGAAACAGAGAGAGTCGAAAATGAAAAGTTGTGAAAGGAAAAAATGACGAGAGTGCGCGTACCCGCGTACGAGGAATCTCCTCCTTTTTATGCACCCGCCTTGCTTCCAGAACCTGCCAACCTGTCAGAAAACGTTAGACGATGGACTTTGTCGTATATCCCTGACACCTGTCGTGCTGCTATTGGTCCTGAAGGCATCTTCTTGTTTAGAAACCTTCGCCTTTACACAGGGGTTTTGTCTCTTAGTGAAGGACATCTGTCAGGCTGCCATTGGTTATGAGAGCATCCTCTTGCTTAGGAACCTCCGCCTCCGCACATCTCCCTGGTATGCAATGATTACTCTTGACGAACAGTTGTGATCCTCCGACTCCTGCACAGCTTAGCTCGTCCTATTTATCGCGGTCTGCATCTACCTCACACCCCTCGACCAGCTCTTGCCTCTATGCGTTACTTGTTAGTCGGGCTAACCCTGAACAGCCCTGTCGATCACGGTCTGTATTCTGTACCCTGTATTTGCCGACCTTCGACTGTAAGCCCGACTTGCACTTCCGGATCTTCGAGTCGCAGACCTGCATACCGAGCCGTCTCTACACAGCCCTGCCGCTTCCGACCTTTGATTTGTGGCTTGCACTTCCGGGCCTTCGAGTCGCAGACCTGCAGACTGAGCCGTCTCTGCACAGTCCTGCCGCTTCTGACCTTTGATTTGTGACTTGCACTTCCGGGCCTTCGAGTCGCAGACCTGCAGACCGAGCCGTCTCTGCACAGCCCTGCCGCTTCCGACCTTTGATTTGTGGCTTGCACTTCCGGGCCTTCGAGTCGCAGACCTGCAGACCGAGCCGTCTCTGCACAGCCCTGCCGCTTCCGACCTTTGATTTGTTTCCTGTCCCTCGACCATAGGCCTGCAGCTTGCGCTGCTTCTGCCCGGCTTTGCCGATCCCGACCTGTATCCCAGGTTCCGCTTGCCGACTTCCTTTGTTTTCCCACGGCCTCGCCTGCTTGAACAACCAGTCTGCCTGACCTCTGCCTGTCCCATAGGCTAGCCTTTTGACTGCCTAGTCAGCTTGACTATTGACCGCCACGTCCTCTTGACTTTTGACCGCTAAATGGCCGTGACCTTTCTCACCCTTTCCTCTTGGGCCCCTTCAATGCTAACCGTATCATCTATAATAACGTTAAATCTAGAGATATTTTTAGGATAAAATCATTAGAGAATTATTCATTTGATTTTTGTTCGAAAAAAAAATAATCTAATATTTATGTTAATTTGAGGCGGCATTTAATCATTTTGATGTTTGCCCATAAAAATTTGAGAAACTACCGCTCTTGAAATTTATTTTCATGTCGGCAAGTCATCTAACCATAAACTATAAATTTGGAGTTAAATGGATCGATTGCTTTCCTAAGGTCAACTCGTCTATGACTTAAAAAATAATAAAATATTTTTTATTTTATAAGTCGACCGACCTCTGAGATCCATTTATAACTCACACATCTATGAGATTGGGCAAGCTAATAAAAGAACTATTTTAAAATAATAATAATAATAATAATAAAATATCTGTATAATTACAGCTGGGACCCATCTGTGACGCGGCGGACAAAACCGTAACGGACTGATTATTTGACAGCCGTCTTTAATTCAACCCAACTTAAGACGATTGACATATGTGACGGGGTGGATAAAATACTCGAGTTAAGTCGAGTCGAACTCAAAATGAATAAAGTTTTTGAAATGAGTGTTTAAACTTGGCTTGGTTTATTTTTTATGAGCTTGAGCTTGTTTGAAGCTTGACTCGAGCTTGGTTTATTTAAATGTTATCAAGCTTTCAATTCAAGTTTGGCTTGAACTTAGTTCGAGCTTGATTTGAGCATGGTTCGTTTAGATGTTATCAATTTCTCAATTCAAATTTGTTTGATTATTTGAAATTTTTAATTATTTGAATGATTATTAAAATTGATAATTTAAATTTATTTATTTATTTTATTTTATAATATTTTATTATCTATTTAGCATATTTAAAAAAGTTTTATTAATAAATATAATTCGTGAACATTGTTCACGAACGTTGTTCACGGATATTAACGAGCTGAACACATATGTGTTCAAGTTTGTTTGTTTAACTTAACGAGTTATTCAAATTTGTTTGTTTAAGTAATTTTATGTATATTGAATGAACATAAATAAATTCTTACCAAACTGAACATCAAATTTGTTCATGAATGCTTGATTCATTTATAGCCTTACGTCCGACGAATCCAATCTAAATGGGCGAATCATGTATAATAGCTAATAAAGGAATCTTGATGCTTTTATTACTCCCCAACCAATTCATTTATGAGGAATTATACATCTCTCGTTCCTAATTCTATGCGAGCAAATTTAATTTGTGACAAAGACATTTTATGGTATATAACAAAGTAATTAATTATTTATATTAATCTTTTTTTAATAATTCAAGTGTTTATTTCAGATTCCATCTTAACACACATCATTACGTAAATACGCAATGGATTAACTTGCGTATATAAAATATTTCCATTCAAATATTGTGAGCCTAACTCCAAACAATAAATTCATGACATAAATATTTCTTTTTTCAAAAAAAAATAAAATAAAATAAAATATTATTAAATTACGGATATGCCCTAACTTGTGCACCCCTAGCTCTCTATATAAACCCTCACAAAGACTCTTCCTTCTCCATTCCACAAATCAATCTCTACACTACACCGAATCAATCGAACCAAGTGAAAAATATCACTCTATAGGATAAAGAGATCGAAGAAGAGATCGAAATGGCGTTGATCATCAACGAAGAGTTGAAGGCCAAGGCCGAGATTTACTACGGTGATGAAATTTGTCAAGACAAGACTAAGTTCCTCCTACAAGAAGTTGGTCTTCCCCGCGGCCTCCTTCCTCTTAGGTAACGATATTAATGATAGGATATTATTTTATTCAAAATAAAAAATAACTTTTTTTTGAAATATATATATAAACATAATAAATATTTTATTTTTATTTTTATAAAAAATTGTATTTTTAAATAGAGATATTATCGAGTGCGGGCACGTGAAGGAGACGGGCTTCGTGTGGCTGAAGCAGAAGAAGAAGGTGGAGCATGCCTTCAGCAAGATCGGGAGGAAGGTGACGTACTCGCCTGAGATCGCCGCCTACGTCGAGAACAACAAGATCAAGAAGGTTTCCGGCGTCAAGGCAAAGGAGCTGCTGCTGTGGCTGACGGTGGAGGAGATCTCGGCGGCCGACGAGGCGGCGCCGGAGAAGATCACCTTCAAAACCACCACCGGTCTGTACAGGACCTTCCCTAGGTCGGCCTTCGAGCTCGAAGAGGACGGGGAGGAGGCGGAGCAGCAGAAGAAGCTTCCTCCCGCGATTCCGGCGCCGCCGGAGAAAGCTCCGCAGGCGGCTGCCAACAAGTGAGCCTCTTTGTGATTTACGAAATTTAGTGGGGGAATTTATAAGAAACCCTCACCCCTAGGCACTACTACCGCCATCACTTGAACTTTTTAATAAAACCCAATAAATTATCATATTTCAATTCTATAGATTTATTTTTAGATCTTTTACATCATAAATCAATGTGTTCAAAGTTTGCTCTCTTCATTCTCCTTTTCACTAGTATCACAATCGAGTTGTCTCAAGATACAAAAACAACCAAGAACAAAGATCGGTGATGTCGGACGATAACATTTTGATCGAATTGGGTACACATTCTAAAAGGTTTTGAGGCTACAACAAAGCCACAAAGAACTCAACATGAAAAACAAAATCTAAAGCATATTTTATCGATCGATCGCGTAGTTCTATCTACATTAACATGTTAAGGAATAGTAGTACTATATCATATGGATTTCGCTTCATCTGTCTCTAAATCGAAGGAGAGTCGCGCACGTGTTCCCCTAGCTTGGAAGGTCCGATGACCTCTATGGTCCGAGGACTGTGTTCCTGCCTCAGTTCACTCATCCTAAGACTGTGAGCTTTGTCGGATAACCAGGGGCTCGTTCTGCCCTGGGGATCGGTCGATGGCGTTCCGGTTGAGCTAGTGACTTTAGGACTGTTCATGTGCCTAATTTCACCTCGGCTCCGGGTCACCATTTGATCTAGCACTTCCCCACTTTCTGCAAAGTGTGATCCCTTGCCAATCTCAGGTTCCTACTTGAAGCAGTAGTTTTAGTCGAATATACAAAAATTTGCGGATGAAAACATACTCGGAAAGCAGAATGCGTTATGATACGAACCGCTGCGAGGTTAAATGCTAAGGGTGGTGATTCTTCAAACTCAGCTGCATCTAAATCGGTAAGGTGCGCGCCTTTGAAGATTTTCGGAAGGATGTACTGTCTTACGGGAACTAAAAGCATGATCATTAGGGGAAACAGAACTCCGGCGATCGGTATCCATGTGATTCCAAAGCAGACGAGCAAGTATGTTGTTTGGAAGAGAGTAAACAGAGTGATCGTCTTGAAAGGCACCGTCTCGACAAAGGTTGCATGTTGATCCTCAAGCACCCTGTTAGGAAGAAGAAGTTTGTTCATGAGTTCGTATTCGATTTTGATAACATGGATGTCGATAGACTCACTTGAATCGTCTACTTGGAGCAGTGAAAAGTAGAAGAATCCTTTCCCAGAATTGGTTCCCCGGCAAGCTTTCGATGGCCATGAAAGCGAAGTATCCCCAAAGAACAGACGTCGGGATCTTCTTCAGGAATGGCATAGCCGCAACACACCCTCCGACCATTGCTGCCTGCAGCAAATTGCTGAGACGTTGCTCTTTAACCTCGACCGGTAGAAGGTCATCGATTTCCTTTTCAATGTCGAATACTGACTCGTCGATTGGCGCATCAATGTTTCCCATGCTCGAAGCGAGTTGGATAGTCGAGTCTTTTAGTTCTTTCAAACCCTACATGAGAGTCAAGAGTCATTTCAATGGATTCATAACTACTATCACACGAAAAACAGCACCAATTCTAGTACCTGAGCAGATTGGGATGGCTCTTGGTAAATCAATGGAGTCTGCATTTGTCGATACGCTTCTTGCATACTCCCATACAGTTGGCTCAAGCTTGAGTTTAGACCCATACTTCGGCGTGCAGTGGCTACGAGTCGATTACGAAGAAGCTGCGGTGATTTTAAATAGTTCAACATTATCAATCAGACAAGGTTGCCACAGTTTGTTTGTTGTTGTTGTTGTTATTGGTGCCGCTGAATAAACTATCGAAACTTCATATTCAGTACCTGATGTTTGAGAGTAGCTAGACTTTTCGTGTGCATAGGTGACTGTGGGATGACTCCGTTAGCCGGAGGAATTCCGATAAGACCACATAGTAATGTCTGCCAACCGAAAAGAGAACTTAGCTTTCTGGGAGGTGTTTCATGGCTATACGAACGAGCGGTATGGCAAAGAGAACATACCAAGAAACCGAGCAGAAGCAAATCGTAATGGAAGGACGGTGGCTTTCTCAAGTTGAATTCCTTCTGTTGAGCGAGTTGAGATGCTACACTGTGATCGAAATAATAAAGGACTGCTATCATCGTTGCGGGTATGAAAGCTCCAAGAATGTAAAGAAAGGGCACATTGATCATTTGCTGCAAATGTGAAAAAGCAAAGAAAAATTTAAGCCTGTATAAATCAAGTCAAATTCTCATGATTGTGAGATACAAACCCTGATCACTGTCCAATTCTCATATGCTCCCGGTGACCACGGGTTCGGGCTAAAAAGGCGTCGTGGAATTCCTTTCGGAACACTACTTGCAGGTATATAAGATACTCCCGTCCACACGAGGACCATAAGTGGCACACCGTAATCTGCAATAAACCCTCGTAGCCAACCTGAAAATTTTGAAACTTCATAAGAAGTCGCGTTGCTTGTAATGAAGAAGAGAGCAAGAAGAAAGGATTGCCATTCCAATTCTCAGGCCATACCGGTTCCATAGCGCCATGACCGGGCTTTTCTACTTCTTAGCGCAGTGAGGAGAAGACCAAATGACAGGACTAAAGCAAACATTCCATTGGCAAACCTCCAAGATGGAATGAATCCTAATTCCTTTGGGTTCTCACGTTTCGGAATGCGAAATTCATCAACAAGCCCCTGAAGGAAAGATACTACTGTTTGTTATTGTTGCGAACTAACTTTTTCATCTACTACTAATACACTGATTGAGAAGAAAAACAGGGGAAAAAAAAGTTCTTCAAAAAGGCACAAACATTATTTAAATTTTGTTACATATCAACAATTGATTTGATTCACTTTTCAATTTCATTATAGACTTCAAGTTTTGGGGTATTGGGAGACAAAAGTACTCACAAAGTTACCACTATGTAGGCAACTTTACCCACATAATCATTGGAAGAACGAACCGACAAGTGGCAGCAAGATGGGGGCCTAAACTCGGGACGAGGAACACCGATCGGGAGCAATCGAAAGCTGACACGCTATGGATTTAGAACGTCATGTACCATTATCATCTTGAGGCCTATAGATAGGATATGAACATCCACCATTAGTGAAGGTGTACCATTATGCTTGGACTACCTTCAACCAAACTCCATTTGCCTGTTTTCTCTATCTAAACCAAGTACTAGACCTACATTGGTCCCGTATAGGTAGGTCACGACATCTAACATAATCAAACTATTACATCCACCATTAGTGAAGGTTTATTTTCTTTCAAAGATTCAGGATGCAAAGGACCTGAAAAATCTCAAGTCAAAGGCCAAATTAAGATTCAAATCAAATTTGAGGGGCAAACTGAATCTTTTCTTCTTCACTTCTAAAGGCTAAGTTGAGATAAAATAAGTGAAGTTAGAATAACTAAATGATGTAAACAGACTAGTTGACAATGATTAAAGCAATGTAATATAGTAAATTATTCCTTGATTCTCAACCTTAATGGCCTGTTGCATAAACAGCATAGCAATCAGCAAACCGAATAGCTCTCCCGCTAAACGAGTAAATCTGTTGATGATGGAACAAGCTCCTAAGATTGACAGTAAGAAGAGCAAAAAGGAAGTCCAGACGCAAACCCTACAATTTCAAACCCGAACATGTTCATTAGTGATCAAAGTAATCGGCAAGCTTTGGATTTCCTTTTTCAGAGGAAAAAAAAGAGAGCATTTACGCACCATCCAGTCCATGCTAGGAACAACTCTCGCCCCAAATCTGCTCGATCCTTAGCAAAGTTAAACATGAATGTGTACATAAGCACCGTCGGTTCTGCGACTCCAAGGATCAGCAGAGGTTGACCTCCTAGGATCGAGTGGATAATTCCACAAAGAGCAGTTGATGCTAAAGTCTGAACTGCTGTTAGAACACCATCTGCCAGAACCAAGATCAAATATCATGTTCAAACATGTTTATGATGGCTATGATACTTTGAATTTTCAGATGCAAACACGATTCGCTTAACCAGTTTGACAAAAGAAAAATACCAGTGTCCCTTTCCAGTTGTTCCCCGAATGAAATAACTGGGATTGCAGATGCAAAGAATATATATGTAGTTGGAGCCAAAATTCTGAGATCCATAAGCATATATAAGCACATAGCATTGGCACAACTAATAAAAGCAATTCGAAAACAAGAATTCAAGCTAGAAACAAAAACAAGAAGCTAAGGCAATACTCCATCACCTGATGCCAGCCCGGAAACCACCAGTCCAGTCTTGCTTGTAGCAATTCAATCTCCCTTCAAGGTCATTCTTGATTCCACGGAAAGGCACAAAGGTCTCCTCCATGTTCCGATGCGAAAATGCTCTCCCTCGGATGGTTTGTGGGCAAACAAAGCCTCAGACAAAGAGGCAGGCACAGACTTGAATCACAACAATATGTTAAGTGACTAATTAAGTTTACATGGTTTCAGCACAGCACAACCTAGGAAGCCCAATGATCTGGAGAGCTTGGCTAGAGCAGATTCAAAAGGATCACACACATAAGCTGCAGAATCAAAGAAAAAAGAACAAAAACACACATGAATCAGCTGAAGAACCCAAAAAAGATACCTTTTTGATCTAGTTAAACAAAGCAATACGCATCAAACTCACTGAAAAGGTAACTTTACACCAGACTCAAACCCTAAGAACAGCAATGCCAAGAAAACTAAGGGGCAAAGATGGGGAAAAGCCATCCTTTTGCTTACATTAGGCTCCAAACCCCTACACGCGATGAGAAGCACTGAGAGTGCCTGGAGAAGTTGAAATATATAAAAGAGCAGAGGGTCGAGCAGTGAAATCCATGAATAGTAGCGAGCAATATGGTCAATGCAAGCAATGTGCGTGCTTGGAGCGTGTGAACGTGGCCATCTGAGCCTTAAAGACCTTCTTCCAATAGAATAACCTCAAAACGCCTGCCGCAAGCGCTCAACAGGGGAAGGCCTCGCTTAAAAAAAGCTGGAAAAGAAAGTGATGAGTAGACACCGGAAAGAATGGAGGTAGGCCACGAGGAACCGAAGGTGGATTGCTAGTGGAAGCTGCTCGAGAGCAGTGAGAGAAAGATGGGATTTTGATCGATTTGATATCAACTTTCTTCTTTAATTTCTTTGTTTTTGATGCTTTTACCAAAGGCATTGCCAGGCCATGACAAGCTGGCTGGGCAGTGTCCCTGTACAAGAAGTCGAGCAGGACAAATTTTTATTATTATTTAATAATTTTTAAAATAAAAAATTTGATAAATATAAAACACTCTTAACCTAATTGTAATTATAATGGACAAGCCCCTTTGTGCAACATGCAAGAGTATGAATACCAATTATAATTTTTAGTAGGTGCAAAATATTTCATTGGTTGTCTTAAATTTTTTTTTTTTTATATGTACTGTTATTATTCGGCAAAGTTCTTATGATTTATTTCCCTTGCACATATTGAAAGTCATTTTGGAGGAGCCGTCGGGATGATGATTTCATTTTTATTGTCAATCATTATACTGGATAAGTCTCAAACATGTTCTTTCGGATGGACCTAGTAACTAATATATGAAGTGTTACCATAATGAATAAGTCCCAGACATGCAATGATAAATTGTTCAAGTAATTATAAACACTCATGATCTAAATTTCAACTACGACGCATTTTAATATTTTTCTCTAGTAAAATAAAAAAGTTGGAATATTAACTATTGAGCGAGGAGTAACTTATGTTTCCGGATTTACTACGATGACTGATAAAAAATTTTAATAGCGCTAGATTGATCATTTTTAGGATTAATTGATTAGATACCTAAATTACTAAAAAAAAAATTATAATGGATAAAAAAATAAAATAAATCCTTTTTATTAAAATCTATAAAGGGCATTCTTTCTTATTTTTTAAAATGAGAATAGTATCTTATCCTGCTTTCTCTTTTAGTAAATTATATAGGTACTCTCAAGTGGATCGTTCGATCAATTTTAAATTTTTTATAGGTCTATTTTAACTTTAAGCCTTGAATTGATTTGTCAATTATGTGAATAAGATAAATCAACATTGCAGTCGCTATAAAATCATAGTTATTATAATTTTATTTATAACTATGACAATGCAATATTGTTGAATAGAATAAGTAGCGATGTGATAATTATTATAATGTGAATGTTAGATAAATATACTAAGTCTGAATTACAATAATTATGATTTCGTATCTATTATAACATGATATATAGTAATTATAAACTATAGTTATTACTATACAAATCATAATAACTATAAAACTGTAGTTAATATAACATAAAAATTACTTGAACATTATACTTAAACGCAGAGGTTGAGAATAGAAAATAAAAAAGAGGGCAATTTGATGATTAAAAAAAAGGGGCAATTTTATTTTTGTATTTTCACCAAATAATTTATTTAATATAAATTTCCACATGCAGTCTGACTCCTAGTACATATTCATGTTTTTTTTAATAAATAAAATAAAATTGCAGCAAATGACATTATTGCTCTCGGTGTGTCTGTTCTTTAGAATATTTTTTTTATTTATTTAATTTTCATTTATCACATGTTAAATATTTTTAAATTCGATGGCCTGACTCAGATTTACTGATGCAGGTTGTTTGATTTAATCAAAATTATTATAATATAAAATAAAATTTATTTTAAATTAATCTATATTATATTAAAATATTCTTATTCTGATGTTAATAAATAAAATGTCTGTTTTTTAATTTTGGGAAGTTATTTTAATGATAATTAAATTTTTACCCTTTTAACTACCCTAAGAGATAAGATATGTGTTTATTGGCTTAATCACTGAGGTGGCAAAAATTAATAGATTAATTACTTTTGTAGCAAAGTAATTGTAGCTTTGACCAACATGTTTAGTGCCTAATTGCGATGATTAAAGTGATAATTATTATTATTTTTTACTTTAAATCCTCGTATTAATTAAACAAGTTAATGTTTCTATCAATGTGTGTCACAAAGAAGCGTGTTGTCCAAAACATAGAGGATATTTGAGTTGATGAGGTCATGGAGAGTACAAGGATAAAATGTTTGACGCTATAAGAGGGAGGATTTATAGTGAAAATAAGAAAAGAAATCGAAAAAAATAAAAGAAATCATCATCCTCAATATTTTATTAAAAAAAATTATTAAATAACAAAGAATAATCTCAAAATATAATTATATAAATATTTATATAGACAAACTCTAACTCATAATAGGTAAAATTGTTAAAAATACTCTAAATAAAAAAGTATTAATTATTAAAAATAATAAAATTGATGTTTGAAGTCTCCTAAAAGGCCTTTTTTGAATCGAAATTTGGCAATTATGGGTTCCGATTCCACCTAGTTGAACTATAAGTATTGGTTTTCGAATTAAAAGTTATATCCCTTTGAAATTCGTAAGGCTTTCTTGGTCGATGTATCAATGTTGAAGTTGGAATTTGTTGAAATTTTTGTAGTTAAATGAAATAAATAATTCAGTGGTTGTGATTTGATGTTATGGAGTAATGGACCATCATTTTAATCAACTATTTATTTCTTGTTTTATTTAAGTCAACTTATGTTTTTTTTTCATCGATTTGATTGTTTCTGAACGGAAATCATTATTGGGCTGGTCATGGTGGCAAAAAGACGAATACGTTCGTCTCCAACGCCCCCGTCAATTCATCTCAGGATCAATACGGAGGAGATAAATCACGGACGACTACTAACCTTTGGAATAATGAATAGTACATAAGGGAGACATTTATCTCGACTTTGTCGAAATTCGAATCTCAGATCTCATGATGGCAACACCTCATGTGCTAGCCACTAGACTCATACGAGAGGACATTATTAAGTCGGTCATGCTAAATGAGATTGTGGGTTGATCAATTTGATCAGTTTTGTCGATTTGATTGAATTAGAATTGATTTGATTGAATTAGAATGGATTGATGAAGTTGAATTATACTTTTGTTAATTCGTTCGTTAACATGAAGAAGATAAATTATGAGGGACTACTAGTGATTAGTGCACGTGGTCAAGATATGGAGAAAGACATACTCAAATGCATTGAGTTTGGATCCTAAAATCTCATATGATAACACTCTATATTTTAACTACCGCACCATCCCAAAAAGACTTGATTATGATCGTCGTGCAAGTTAAGGTGGCATAGTAAAGGTACAAATAATTGAAATAAAGAAGTTGGATGTTTTGATTAGGCTAGACACTCTAATTAAATCTTATAGTTTGGAATCTAGATTTTAAAATTTAAAATTTGGGGTTATGTTTTGTTTTTGAATACCAATTACCAACTTTTTTTAAAATAAAACATATTAGGGGTTTAAAGATTTTTATTTTTTTTTTAAAAACAGTCAATAATTGGCATTAAAGATATATAAACCCTAAATCACCTTGAAAAGTTGATAATAAGTGATCAAAGAGTGGGAGAGTCGGGGAAGTGCCCAAACGGACAGGGTCGAACGAACCGTATAGTTTGGTCCGACAACACGAGCAAGATTTATTCCTTATAATAGATGGGTTAGATACAAGACTAATCTAATGATTTAATCAAGCTAATTAATTTAATTAGATCGATCGTAGTGATAACATTAAACTTTTTTGTTAAGTGATCTACTGTCATGTGAATGATATGTCTATTTTTTTTTTAATGGTGTAATGATAAATTTAAGTATACTGAATTTTAATACTATTTATGAAATTATTTTTAAATAAAATATCAAACTAATTTAAATTAAATATTAAGTTTATTAATTATTCTTTTTTATTTAATCAAGTGGATTAAAAAAATATTAAGTTAGTAAAAAAGTCTAAATCACACGAAAGCCATCACTCGATTTGAGATACATATTTAATTATTATCACCTTAACAAATATCTTTCTAATTGTTAGGTCTTCCCATTAAGCTAATCTTCCATCATTATCACATTACATTAAATTAATAACTTTGCTTTATGAGCTAATCAATAGACCTACTTCCCACACTTTTGCCAACTCAACATTAAAATAAAAAAATTAGATGTTGTGAGTGTGTTAACCTTAATCACCTACTTAAAATGATATCAACTTTGCCAATAACCTTTTCCCCAACAAGATAACTCTTACTAAAAGGCTACAAGATATTGTTTCAAGGATTGAGGTGTAGGTTTTTTTTTTAATAATCTAAGTATTCAGATCTTACGATCTAATTAATTTTAGAGATGATTAATTTAATCTTACGAAAGTTTTCCATCAACTATTAGAGTAAATCTGAAAACACAGATAATAATCCACAATCCAAATGATTCACATGTGAAAGATAAATCTTACTCTTCTTTATATATTTACCATTACGTTATAGTCTGAGAGACGAAGAGATTGAGGTTGTTGAATATCTCTTGTTTCCTTTGACAAACAAAGAGGTAAGATAACTATTTTTTAAAAAATAAATTTAAGTATTTTATTTTGCTTAACTCATCAATGGAAAATTAGGCATTTGACAAATAAAAAATGTTATCATTTAGCAACATTTTAAAATAAATAAATAAATGATACATGACATCAGCCAGCATGGGCATTGTTTGCTTTCTTTCTACTCTAAATTAAATTATTTAAATAAAAAATAGGAATTAAATCATAAAATGAGTGTCCATGTTCATCCTCTTTGTTCTAAGAAAAAAATATTTAATTTATTTATTTAAAATATACTTCACACTTTTATATTATTATTTTAAACCAATCGAACACATGAAACAAATATCAAAACAAATTGATTTGCAAGTTCATTAACAATGTCTTATTGATGGAACAAGAAGATTGATTAGTTACATATTTATATTCTTTGATAATAATTTGATTAATTTTAAAAATAAAAGATTTTTTTAGTTTTTGACCTAAAAACTTGAGTAGGAGAGGATTTTAAAATAAAAATAATAAAAAGAATATGAAGAAGAAAATTAAAACAACAACTCTTATCACTATATTTGTTAGCCCACTTTAATTGACATCAAGATAACTTATTCAACACTATCTTAACCACTATATGCTTCTTTTATTCACCACTTACCAAACAAAGCTTCAATCCAGATCAACTTTTTTTTGAAAAAAAAAATAATAAAATATAAATAAACATGGCCGAATTTCTAAACCCTATCTATCAAGATGCAGTGTGCCTAGTGCTTATTATATAGGGATGATCTAGAGTTGACGTCAAATAAGTACAATAGTGATTGTTCTGCAGGTTAATTTTTAACAAGATAAAAAAATCACAAAACGTAGAGAATTTCTCTTTAGATTTAACTACATTAACAACATAAAAATAATATTCTAACATCAACTTCACAAATGTTCAAATAATCTCAAAACTCTACAAATGTCCAAATAATCTCAAAACTCTTATGATAAAATAATTAGAAATTAGTTAAATTTAAATACATCAAATTAAATCTAATTTATCTGTTGAGATGACTTGAACAAATAATCTCAAGCTACCAACAAGAACTAGTTTCTGCCAAGTGTTGAGTGCAGACTGGTAGAGTAGACAGAGAGGTTGAGTGGGTAGATCGGTCGAGTAGCTAATATAGCCGACCGCGCTGTGTAGCAGATCAGACAGAGCGACCGAAAGAGTGAATGGTCAGACAGGCGTGCAGCCGAGCGAAGGAAGAGGTCGAGCAAGCTGCCGGAGCAAGTGGCCGGTCGGGCGAACTAACCGAACGATTGAGCGAGTGAGCGAATGGTCGATGAATTGACCGAGCAAGCGATTGGGCAAGTGGTCGGCCGGGCGGACTAATTGAGCGGGTTACCGGGCAAGCGAGCGAACGATCGAGTGGTCGAGTGAACTAGGCAAGCGGCCGAACAAACTGAGTGAGCGGACGAGCGGACTGGGCTAGTGGACGGGCGTGTCGTAGACCAAGTGACAGAGCGACCAAACGAGTATATAGTCGATCTGACAAAAAGGCCGATCGAGTTAGCGGCCGACCGAATTCCTCAAGTGGGTGGATGGATCGAGGCCTGCGAGGGTCGCAGTTTCCTTGAAACAGATTCACCTCACCTCCAACCCTGCTTTAAGATTTCCTCGGATCGTTTGTTTCCCAAGATACAACAGTGATCCCTGGCAAACTGAGAGGTACCCGATTGACAGAGCCTCTCCCCATGCATTTATTCATATCATCAATGCAATGTGAATCAATATAAACCAACCAATATGTCTTGAAACTCCCAATATGAGATTAAAGTCTCATTCACAATGAAACTTCATACCTTTTTCACCTCTTCTCTATTCATATATATATCCAACATGACCTACAAGAATTCATCAAAAATAAGATCCAATAAGTTTTTTTTGGACCCTAACATGTGGCACACTAGGAGTGATAGTAAAGTATGAATAGCTTTAGACACACTTTTTTTTTAAAAAAAAATAATTATTAATTTATTTTGATGCTACTTCAATCTAAGTGGAATTGGTATGCTAAGCTTAAATTAGATGGATTAGTACTTGTGAGTGCATTGCTTGAAGGCTTTTAAAAATTACAAATGGTAGCTAAGATACAAAGGCAATAAAGTGTTATTCTTAGTGAAGTCAATCCTCACTAGGTGGCAAAACAAAAATAAGTTTCCATTCTTTTCTCACATGATAAGTAAGATCAAACAAGTTACAAACTAAAGTATTCTTCTTCGTCATCCTCACCTTGATTGTGACCAAGTTAAGATCAAGACGCGAGCATGAGTAAAATTCTCGATCGAGAGAGAACACGACAAAGAGGGTAATTCTATTATAAAAAAAAAGAGTCATCCCTATTTCAAGTAGAACAATGAGCAATAGTTCAAATTAGACTAAAAATAAATTTTAAAACTGAATCACAAGTAAACACAAACTAGAGGTTGGGAAGAGAGTTGACTTACAAATAAAAGTAAACACAATAATTGAATCTTGGACTAGTGAAAGCTGCAATGGGAGCTAAGCTGTCACTGGATTTCAATATCATTCAGAACAAAAGCATGTGGAAAGGAAAGAGACTGAGCCATTTTTACTCTTAATTAATATCTACTCTCCTTTGAAAATGTTCTAGTTTCACAAGGATGCAAATATTTTAATTTCAGAGTTTTCACTCTTAGCATTTCACCTCTTGATCATTGTGATTTGAGACTAGTTTCTTTTCTAGTGGAGTGAGTAATCAAAAAATGATGAGAATTTCATAGTATTAACATTTAAATCTAATCAAATTGGATTTAAATATAAGATTTAAATATGATGAGATTTACTTGAAGTTCCAACAGAATTTCTCAGAGAATGCATGCTTTTGTAATACTTTGAAAACTTTTTTTTTAAAAAGTTTCAGACTGCTTTAACTGGTGGAGTCTGAATGTAGATTGCAATCTATCTATCTATCTACTTTTCTTTCTGTGACATAAAGAAAGAACCTGAACTGTTGTGCCTCTTCTGGTTCTTATTCAAAGCATCCATCATCAGCTTATCATCCAAAACCAGCACAATACCTGAGAGACCAAGCGAGTGTTTTAATTTCATTCTTTAATTAAGATTAGAATGAATTAAATCTCTATGTAGGATTTGTGGAACAATCTTGTTGTCAAAGATTACGATGATCTTAGCTGATAATCTCATGCTGTAAATCATGGAAGGAAAAACTGCTTCGGATGACTGAGTTGCATGGGAAGACAGGACTATCTATGCAATTTTCTTAAAAGAGATGCTTCTTTGTTCAAAATCTAAGCTCCTTATATACGAGTGCCTCCCTTTTGGTTACGTTAAATGACTGGATAAAGGTCATTCAATGTCTTTATTCGTCAGCTTTGAAATGCCAGTCACTCGTCAGTTGTTTCAATCGGCGATTATAGATTGCATTAATCTCATGTGGCATTCGATGCGCGTAGGTCGTGCTCATACACTAGCCAACTTAGTTCAGTGCAAGTTGGACCCTAAACTTGCTCGCCAACCTTGAAACGACAGTCTTTCATTGTTGTTTCAGTTGGTAATTACGGATTGCATTAATCTAATGTGGTATTCGACGCGGTAATGACAGATTGCATTCATCCAATGTGGTATTCAACGCACACAAATCGTGCTCACATACTAGTCAATTTAGTTTAGCGCAAGCTGGACTTTGAATTTGAATTCCCTATGGGCCCATGAATGAGAGAGAGTTTCTCCCTTTATATTTATTTACAATTATAATGCTCATGATACAACACAAACTAACATAATATCTTAGAATTTTTAATGTGAGACTAAAATTTCTATACACAATGGAGTTCTCTCCATCCAACTCTTTATTTCCGTTCATATTTCCAATAGGATTCAAATCTAGGACTAGTCAGTTAACAACCGACCACTGAACTATTAAGAAACGACTAAAGATTCAATTAGTATGAAACTTTCTTTGTAGTGGCTTCATTCCATATGGGAAACACCTCAAGTGGATTGCAAGTGATCGACGAGAAAGAACAATGGAATCGGTATAAGTTCTACAAAGGATAAGATAATGACATACCAAATGTATTTTGTTGGAACTGAAATGTGGACAGTAGGCTGGGTAGGAAAAAGGAAGGAGCTCAAAGATTTTGTTCTTTATGTTGGGAGAGATTTTTATACAGTCACTTGATCCTTCCATTGCAATAACCTTGCCGATAGTGTTTTATAGATAGGTTTTATCAACTTTTGGCTGGTAGACAAAGAGAAAAGAAAGGAAGAAATTCAAATTCAAACTTACTCATTTACATTCTACTTTTCAACCCTCTTTCTATTCCCCGTTATTAGGAAGGCGGTGATAGTTGTGATCGTTGTGTCAATGAGAACCAACTATCAACGATGAGCAATGTTCGACAATGGTGGTGGTTGACGACCATCATCATCGATGGGTGGTGGTATAGATGGTTGATAATTATCCCTTCCTTTCCCTTTATAATTTTTTCAACATTGGATAGACTAATTTCAATGAAAGAAAAGGTTAAGACTTGTAAGGACGGAGGCAGGAATTTCATATTGAGGGGGCAAAAGATATGTGTTTACGTTGAGGAAAGATGATTATGTCATTGCCTCCCATCTACCTCTCTTTCACCCCCTATTCTTATACCTCATAAACATCTTACACTAAAAAATTGAAGGGGCCTCCTTTGACTCTGTCCATAGCCAAGAGACTCAAACTTTATTCATTTGTCTCCTTTAATCTACTTTTAAAGGGTAGCCCTGAGAAGCAAGATCGATTAATGAAGATATTTCAAATTTTAAAATGATATAACTTTTGATTCGGGAATCAAATGAGGCTTTGTTTTTTTTTCACTTATATATTTATGAGAGATCTAAATTCATTGTTGGTGCAATATCCCTCAGGTCAAGGTTGACCTGGGTAACCAAGCTGAGTCTTGGTTTAGGTTTAGATGTTTGACAATAAGATATTGATTGAAGAAGAGTCAAGTAGGTCAAGGTTGACTGGATACTTGACTGGGAAGTCCTAACTGGGATGTTAGGCAAAATGAAAGTCCTGGTGAGTGAAGCCAGGCAGAAGAAAAGTCCTGGTGAGTGAAGCCAGGCAGAAGGAAGTCCTAGTGAGTGAAGCTAGGCAGATGGAAATCCTGGTGAGTGAAGCCAGGTGAAAGTCCTAGTGAGTGAAGCTAGGCAGATGGAAATCCTGGTGAGTGAAGCCAGGTGAAAGTCCTAGTGAGTGAAGCTAGGCAGAGTGAAAACCCTAGTGAGTGAAGCTAGGTGAAAGTCCTAGTGAGTGAAGCTAGGCAGAGTGAAAACCCTAGTGAGTGAAGCTAGGTGAAAGCCCTGGTGAGTGAAGCCAGGCAAGGGAAAATCCAGATGGATCAAGGATGATCGGACATCTGGTGCTGGGAAGTCCAAGTAGGTCAAAGGATTGACTGGATACTTGGCATGAAAGAAAAGTCCAAGTAGGTCAAAGGGATTGACCGGATACTTGCAGAGAAAAGTCCAAGTGGGTCAAAGGGATTGACCGGACACTTGGTAAGGGAGTCCTAGCAGGTCAAGGGAGTGACTAGATGCTAGGCATGACATACCAACAAGTCAAGGTTGACCGAATGTTGGTTAGGGATGTTTGGGACTTGGTTTTGGACAAAAACCAAGTGCTGGATCGATCCGTGGATCGATCCAGGCTCTGGATCGATCAGTGGATCGATCCAGACCTGTCCCAGCGAACAGAGAGCTTCTGGATCGATCCGTGGATCGATCCAGATGTCCCAATCGATCAGTGGATCGATTGGGACGCGGCTGCTTCGCGCGATAAGCGCTGGATCGATCCGTGGATCGATCCAGGCGCGTTTCCAGAGCACAGAGGCGCTCTGGATCGATCCGTGGATCGATCCAAAGCCTCCCCGATCGATTGTGAACATTCGAATCGATCGGGATCCGACCGTTGGCGTCGTTTATAGCTGCAGGCGTTCGATGGCTGCGCAAGAACTTCACCGATTCACTCCAGAGCTCTCGCCTACTCCTCCACAGCGCTCTCAAAGATCAGGTCGCCAGTTCTTGAAGGATCTTGGAAGCTTTCCAAGTCAAGAGGCGGATCAAAGGCAAGAAGAGAAGCTAGGGTTAGGGTTTTCTGTACTCATTATAAGCTTTGCGCTTGTATTTTGTTTCCCTTTCCTTTCTTCTTGTACTGAGAGTCTTGTAGGGCTTCTCCGCCCTCGGTAGTTACCGAAAAGGAGTGTTTTCATAGTGGAGGGTGCGTGCGTGGTGTGGATCCTTGGACTAGTCACCTCTTGTGAGGTGGATACCAAGTAAACCAACCGTGTTAGCGTTGTTGCATTTGTTTCTGTATTTTCCGCTGCATATTCTTGAAGAAACAAGCAACGCCAATCAACGCCGAGCACCGAGAGAACGCGACGAGCTATTCACCCCCCCTCCCTCTAGCTACTTTTGGTCCTAACATTCATTACCAGACAGAATTGATAACCATCAAATTTCGGACTTGAAAATTAACGTGTAGGGTCTTTTTGGAGGCTCCAAACATTTATTTCACTATTTTTGATATTTTTTATTTTTTATTTTTTGCATTTAGAGTATTTTTTTTTTGACAATTTAGCCTATCATGAATCAAGTTTTATCTATATAAAAGTATATGTTTACTTATTTTTGGGATGATCATATATATATTTCTTATAAATCCTTTTGTTCTTGTCAACCCGTAGAATAATCACTATCTCACTCGACATTACTTGATGCACGAAACTTCTATCAAATATAGAATCTCAAACAAGGATGAGAATATATTAATCTATTATGTACCTCTAATCCAATAATCCTCTCCTCAATTGAGGCACTGGAACACTCTTGATTTCCTACCAACAACATGCCGAAAGCAAGAAAGAGAGATGATAGTAAGAATCTTACAGATGTGAAGGAAAAAAGACAAACAGACAACTCAATCCCGCTTTGTTTTTTTTTCTCTTTCCATTTGGCTCATGTTTGAATCATTGTGCTCCCTAGTGGAAGGCTCCTTGATTGCAGACAAGACAGTCAATTATGGGTTCAATGCCAAGAGATTCAACTCCTAGTTTGCTACCTTGTTCTTCACCACTCCCCCCTTACCGATTGTATCTGTGATATTGGAGGGGATAATGATTATCTTCTAGGCTGACGAGAATGAGAATTTATGAAGAAAATAAGAAGAGAAATCGAAAACCAAAACAAAAAGAAACCGTCGTCCCTAAGGTTTTAGCGAAAAAGAAAATTTTATTGAATAGAAGATAACCCCAAATACAACTAAATAATAGATGTCAAGATCTGACAGTTGACCATCAAGAATATATAATAGATTTCAGTACTAAGCTAACCTCATTGGGACAAACAGGTGCAAGCGGAGAGTATATGAAAACTGACACCGATAACTTAAGACCTTGTCATTGACACTGATAACTCAAGACCTTGTCATTGACAATGTCTGAAACAAAACAATGATCTTTCGGCCGCTCTATTCATCCATTTGTCGTAAACAAAACACACTATGTTGGGTTGGTTAGGATTCAAGGCCCAATTAATTTGAACCGCTGGTACAACAATTTTTTTTTTTAAAATATGGATGATGGTTTTGTTTATAGATGAAAATTTATTTTAAAAAACAATAGTATTGCCAGGACTTAATTCTTAGATGAGAGCCAACTGGTCCTGGGGATATGGTGTCACGATAAAATATCTAGGTTGTTCCTTAAATATCCGTGGTTCAAACCCTTGCTACGACGTATTTGTAGGAGTTTTTTTTTTTTTCAAAATGAGAGGCGTAATCAAAGGATGATGGGTTGACCACCGCGTGCGCTTTTCGATTTATCCTAATGACCGATAAAAACTTTCGTGGGACCGGATCGGTCATGCTAAATAGGATTATCATTTTTTTTTTGGATGAGAGCCAACTGTCTTAATGTTGGGACCTTAGATGGCTAGAGGGGGGTGAATAGCCTCTTTGAAAAACACTAAACACAAATTTCTTCAAGAACTTTGTTAGCACAGCGGAATTAGAAAACTAAAACAAGAAAGCACAGCACACTAACTCAGAGATTTACGAGGTTCGGGGATAACTTGCCCCTACTCCTCGGCGTGTCCGTAAGGTGGACGAATCCTCTTGATCTTTCGGTAGATCACACCCCGGAAGCTATCCGGCTAAAGGATTCTCCTTCTCGGTGGAGTAACCTCTCCACAAAGTCTTTAACAGCAGTAAGAAATTAAGCACAAGACTTACAGTAGTGGCTCAAGTGAAATGATCAAAGGAAGCTCACAGCCACAATCAGCGAAGAACAAGCGCACTGCTTCAATCTTCCAGAGAGTTTTTCTCCACAGTTTTTCACAGCAAGAGCACAAAAAGCATTATCACGAGAGCCTCTCCTCTCCACCTTCATATGCAAACCCCTGCAAATCCCTGCAACCGTCCACGACGTCGCCAATCACGCTTCTTCCTTGTCTGATTGTCTCAGCTCCCACCAATGGCATCCTCGTTTCCACTGGTACCTCTGAGCTTGAACCTATCAGCACAAGTCAAGCTGATTTCGACCAAACGGCTGCCAGCAGATCGCAAACGAGACGTTGCTACCAAAACTGGTTTGTCCGCAGCGAGACACAGCAAAAGCTTTTTCGTCGCCTTCTACTAATGATCCTCAATTTGAATTCACCCAACGTCAAGTAATCTGTAACCTGTAACTTCGAGAAAGCTTACAGCAGATGGTTAGAAACGAAATAGGTAAAAGCAATTGCGAATCAGAAACAATAAGAGAAAGCGCATGCAAAACAAGCCATACTGTGGATCGGTCAGCAGACCGATCCACGCTTCTATTTATCGTCACCGATGACCGATCAGGTGCTTGTCTGATCGGTCCCAAGACCGATCCACCCCTTCACGCGAATCGGCACCGAAGCCTGATCGGTCCGTGGAAGTGAGCCACTGGATCGGTCCGTAGGACCGATCGATATCCACTCGCCATCGAGGATCATCGATCGGTCCCGGACGATCGGTATCCACTCGATGTGCTCGAAGTTTTGCCCGATCGGTCCCGGACCGATCGGTATACACTCGCTGTTATCGAGTGTTGCTCGATCGGTCGCATCGATCAGAACGGATCGATCTGACCCGATCAGGCACCGGATCGGTGCGGACCGATCCAAAGCTGAGTCTCGAGTCAAGCTTCCAAGCTTGCTGCCCTCACCCCTGACGGTCCAGAGCGTGCTACCGAACCCTCTCCGACCATACATGCCAAGCTTCCACACTTGGACTTCCCAATACCTGGTTTCACTCACCAGACTTTCCAATTGCTCGGCTTCACTCACGGGACTTTCCAACCGCCTAACATCCCGTTAGGACTTTCCCACCGCCTGGCTTCACTCACGAGACTTTCCGTGCCAAGCTCCTTGCTTGGACTTTTCCTAATCAGGTCAATCAGGTTAACCAAGTCAACCTTGATTAGTAATTAATCTGAGTTAATTTAATATCTGATTCAAACTTAAATCAGTGTCAACATCAAAACAACATCCAGGTCAGACTGTATCAACAATCTCCCCCTTTTTGTTGTTTGACAACACAATTTAAGTTTAGATCAGAAAAACGCTCATATCCATAATTTCAGGGAAATTAAGATCTCCCCCTAAGATGGATATAACTCAGTTACCTTCTCCTCTTCTTTTTTTTTATATTGATTCAAAGAGGTCAAATCGTCTCTAAACTTAATTATTCTCTCCCCCTTTGTCAAACACCGAAAAGGTGTAAAATAATGAATAAGACTGACAAGCACCTCCCTCTTTTAACCAATAACGCCTCAATCTTAATCCACAAAAAAAAAAAACGGTATATGAAAAACAATGGCATATGAAACATCATAAGTGTATCATGAATAGTGAAGCATCATAAATAGCATGAATATAAGAAACACAGCTAACATCCAGTTCAGATAAATGTATCAAAGACATAGTATCAACAAAACAATCAAAACATAGAGAATGTCAGCCAACATCCTCATCAAGAGGATCATCCGCAGCATCAGCTGGAAGAGTGGAATCCTGAAGAGGCATGCTGCTGCCTGAGGGTAGCTCGCCCGCGGAGTGCTGAGGAGGTGGATGGCCGGCCATCCATCCTAGAAATGCCTGATGTGTCGCCAACTGCTGTCTCTGTAGAGTATCGAAGCGCTGATCAATCTGGAGGCGCAGGCCATCGAACTCTGCAGCCACCATCTCCTCGTGGTGGTCAAACCGGCTCTCCAGCTCAGCGATCTGCCAGCGCAGATCTAGATCCTCCTCGCCATATGCAGCAGCAGCAGGAGGACGAGCAACCTGTCGTGGAAGTGGTAGCTCACCCAGTGCCCTCCCATCCTTCCACCTAACCGACCCATCCTGACTTAGGATTCCGGACTTGGAAAACGCACGTTTCCCAAGTCGACAATCCTGCCTGACCATCTTCACTATCCTCCCCCTAGAGACGTCAATACCCATGGACTCGAGCCAATCAGTAATTATATGCCCAAAAGGCATATAGATGTTGTCGCCGCTCGGTTCGCTATGGGATATGATAGACATATAGACACTCGACATAATATCAAAATCTAGACGTCGACGTAACCCATAAAGCATCAGACAGTGATATGGTCGAATTTCTGCCAACGGTTTAGAGGTGATAGGTAGAAGACATTGTGTGACAACTTTGAAAAGGATGTAGTCAGGAGCAGAGAGTCTAAGGGCTGCAAATGTAGGAAAGTCGTCATCTAACTCATCTAAACCATCCAATCTCGGATGACCAAAGAAGTACTCATAGATTGAGTCAGAAGAGACATTAAGAGGATGAGGTACGGGTTCAGGCAAAACAGGATAGATGGAGAACACCGTCCCCGAACACAAACGACAACCTAAATACTCAAAGAAGGCAATTATGTTGAGATCAACGTTTTGCTTAGCCACTCTTGTTCTATAACTACCATCAGGAGTCTGATGAAGGTTGTTATAGAATTCAGATACTAGATCAAAGTTGATGTCCCTTTCTAGAAAAACCAAAGAATCGAGCTTGTAGTAGGCAATGGTTTCTAAAATAGAGGGACAAGATTCCTGCATGAACTTCTTATCAACAGATCGCCTAAGGAGTAATTTGAAAGTCCTCTCCTTAAATGATTTTTCAAATTGTTGGTTGGGGAATCTCCCCGAACTAGCCGGTTGAGGTCGGGAGGTAGCAGGAGCTTTGGACTTGGATTTGGATTTCTCGGTTGGTTCCTTAGAGGTACCCTCACCACTAGTGGGTTTCTTCCTAACCATTTGGACAATGGGAAACAAAGAGAGAGCACCGGCCATGGGCAAACCACCAAACACAAACCACAGTCACCGTAAGAAACATGATAACGTGAACTGCCAAAGACAATAACAGTAGAGATTAGAGATCGAGAGATTACCTCGGTGCCATTTTGACCTTCGGCTTTTAGAAGACGATGGGTCGAGAATACGGGAGGAAGAAAGGGGCGTCGGGGCGTCGGTCGGCTAGGGTTGTGAGAAAGAAGAAGATCGGGAAGAGAGGAGGTCAGGAGGATTTAATGAGGGGGTAGCGCACAGTGTAATCTGATCGGACGGCTGTCCGATCAGGATCGATTTTAACGCACACAAAAAGGGTCTGATCGGTCCCCTTGACCGATCAGGAAACCCTCTGATCGGTGCTCGGATCGATCAGGGGCCTTCCTGCGAACCATAGAGAGTTGATCGGTCCTTGGACCGATCAGAGATCGAACAGAGAGGTTGAAGAGGTTGAGACTCTCCTGATCGGTCCCTGGACCGATCAGTGAGCCAACAGAAAGCACGAAGATATCTGGAGGACCCCTGATCGGACTGTGGACCGACCAGAGAGTCTCCTGATCGGTCGTGAGACCGATCAGTGTCTGATAATTCAGATTTCTGACATCTGAATTCAAGCAACTGATTTCGCAGTCGTTTCTCTCGAGAATTCTGAAAATTCAGAACTTCTCAAATTCAGAACACAGAACTTAAACATCTACGAACAAGAACATTTCCTAATTGCAAGCTCTGAAAGTCCTAACATTCTAGGTTTTTTTTTATTAAGTTACAAGTTAGTTTCAGACATTTCAGAGTTTCAAAACCTGAAATATCCAACCCAGTCATGTTTAGTTTCAAATTTGTCAAAATATATCCTAAATTACTATTCTTACATTATCAACTCATCTTATCATTAAAGATATCAATCCAAAGTATCAATCAACACATCAATCATGATTAGATAATTTCTAGACAAAAGTCCAACCAAGATTCCTTGGTTGGAATATATGAGTAAGATCTAGGAGTCAAATACACATGAATTATGTAATGACCTTCCCCATACTCAATTTATGTCTCTTCAACCTACTTATTCAAGGGATGCATAGTACATTTTGAATAAATTGGTTGTTCCTAGCATCTCACCCCATTTCTAGCAAACAAAAACAATTTGTTAAACCTTATCGTTTGTGTGAGATGTCCCCAAATTGCCCAAATCAGTTTCCCAATTACTCTTGTCATTTTAATAGTCCTTATTGATCATGGTGAAGTTCTAATGACCTAAGGAGCCAAACACATTCCCAACTCCCTCCTTAAATGACTAAATTCATTCTCCGGAAGGGGTTTTGTGAAGATATCGGCTAGGTTTGACTTTGACTCAACATATGTGAGCACAATGTCTCCCCTAGCTACGTGATCTCTTATGAAGTGATGACGCACTTCAATGTGTTTGGTCCTCGAATGATGGACTGGATTTTTAGTTAGGTTGATTGTGCTAATGTTGTCGCATAGCACTTGTACACCCTTATAAGAAAGTCCATAATCCTCTAGGGTGTGTATCATCCACAACAACTGTGATACACTCTCTCCCATGGCAATATATTCGGCCTCGGTCGTGGAGAGAGCAACACAATGTTGCTTCCGACTTGACCAACTAACTAAACATGAACCTAAAAATTGGCAACCCCCACTCGTACTTTTCCGATCCAATTTGCACCCAGCATAATCGGAGTCGGTATAACCTATCAAGTCAAATGATTCAGTACGAGGGTACCAAAGACCTACTCTAATTGTGCCTTTAAGGTATCTCAGAATTTTCTTAACTGCAATTAAGTGAGATTCCTTGGCACAGACTTGATACCTAGCGCACATGCCCACAGCAAAGAGTATGTCCGGTCGACTAGCTGTGAGATATAGAAGACTACCGATCATGCTTCTATATTGCGTTAGATCAACTGATTTTCCACTCTCATCATTGTCAAGACGAGTGCTCGTCGCCATAGGAGTGGATACTTCCTTAGAATCACTCATTTTGAATTTCTTAAGCATCTCTTGAGTGTATTTTGCTTGATGGACATAAATGTCATCTCTAGTTTGTTTGATTTCTAGTCCAATGAAGAATGTCAATTCTCCCACAAGACTCATTTCAAACTCACTTTCCATGTGAGTGATAAATTCATTTAAATAGCCCTTGTTATTTGAGCCACAAATTATGTCATCGACATATACTTGGGCTACAAAAATATTTTCACCATCTCGACGAAGAAATAGTGTTGGGTCTATTTGACCCCTTACAAAACCCTTTTCTAATAGATAAGTCGACAACCTTTCGTACCAAGCTCGAGGTGCTTGTTTTAGCCCATAAAGAGCTTTCTTGAGCTTGAACACGTGGTTTGGAGCTTCGGTATTCACAAACCCCGGTGGTTGTTCAACGTAGACTTCTTCTTTAATGAAACCATTTAAGAAGGCCGATTTAACGTCCATTTGATAGAGCCTGAAACCTCTATGTGCAGCAAAAGCTAGCATTGAACGAATGGACTCCAATCGTGCCACAGGAGCATAGGTCTCATCATAATCGAGGCCTTCAACTTGACTATAGCCCTTGGCTACTAGTCTTGCCTTGTTTCTTACTACCTCTCCCTTTTGGTTTAACTTATTTTGAAGACCCATTTAGTTCCAATAATGGTGGTCTTCTTAGGTCTAGGAACCAAGTCCCACACTTGGCTTCTTTCAAATTGACCTAACTCATCTTGCATAGCTATGACCCAATCAGGATCATGCAATGCCTCATCAACTAGTTTAGGTTCGATTTCTGAGATCAAAGCAATCTCATTCGACTCATTTCTGAAGAATGATCTAGTCCTAACCCCTTGTTGGATGTCTCCCACAATCTGGTCTTGTGGATGACTAGAGACTATCCTAGATTGCCTTGGAGTTGGCGGTGCCTCATGAGTGGTCTCACTCGGCACAGGCAAGAGATCAGATTGAGCCCTTTCTTGCCTTTGCTCATCATCTTCAGAGTCAACTTTGACTCTTCCAATGTTTTGATCATTCAAACTTAGATTTCTAAGTTCGAATTGAATTTCTCCTACATCCCTTGATTGATCATTTGATTTAGGGATTTCTTCAAATGCTACGTCTAAGGACTCTTCAATCAATTTAGTCCTCTCATTGTAGACTCGATAGGCTTTGCTGGTAAGAGAGTACCCGACCAGTATCCCTTGATCAGCCTTAGCCGTGAACTTCCCAAGATGGTCCTTGGTGTTTAAGATAAACACTTTACAACCAAACACCCTAAGATGTTTAATTGTAGGCGGTTTCCCAAACCAAAGTTCATGGGGAGTCTTTCCTAAAAACCTATGTATTAAAACTCGATTTTGCACATAGCAAGCTGTATTCACAGCTTCAGCCCATAAGTAGCTCGGTAGTGAGTACTCATGAAGCATGCTTCGTGCAGCCTCTTGTAGGATTCGGTTCTTTCTCTCCACAACCCCATTTTGCTGTGGGGTCCTTGGAGTAGAGAACTCATGCCTATATCCCTTTTCTTGACAAAACTCTAAAAACCTATGATTTTGAAATTCCCCACCATGATCACTTCTAATGGTTTTAATTGTTGTCGATCTTTCATTTTCAGTTCTTCTACAAAAGGCAATAAAAATATCTATAGTTTGGTCCTTATGTTTCAAGAAGAAAGTCCATGCGTATCTAGTAAAATCATCACCGATTACCAAACAATATCTACTTCCATTCAATGATATTACACTATTGCAATCAAATAGGTCCATGTGCAATAAATCTAAAGCGTAGATGTACTTACATTGCTTTTACCTTTATGGACAGCTTTTGTTTGTTTACCCTTTTGACATGCATCACATAGTTTGGTCTTGTGGAACTTGATGCTTGGTAAGCCTCGCACTAATCCTTGGTTGGCCAACTTCCAGATGTTCTTCATGTTTACATGTGCCAATCTTCTATGCCATAACCAAGACTCTTCTTCTTTCGACATGAAACACTTAATCAAAGCATTAGTAGCACTTTTAAATGATACTTGATAAATATTGTCAACCCTTGTGCCTACTAGTACCGTGTCAAGTGTGTCAATGTGTTTAACCAAACATTGACTTGAATGAAATTCAATTGTGTAACCCGTATCACACAATTGGTGACACTTAGGAGATTAAAAGTCATCCCTTGACTAGAAGGACATTCTTGATATGAAGACATTCGGATATATGAATGTCTCCAATTCCTACAACCTTAAGGCTACCATTATTACCAAAAGACACATTACCTCTACTTTTGTTTTGAATGGTAGTAAATAGTTGTTCCCAGTCATGTGCTTGGAGCATCCACTATCAACAAACCAAGTTGATAGATGCTCCCCTCGAACAATGCCTACAATACACGAAAAATAGAGGTTTTAGGTACCCAAATCTTGGGACCTAATGCTTCTACAACGAAAGACCTAGGAACCCATGCCTTGGTCATACCTTTCCTAGTTCCATGAACTCTAGAAACATGTGATCTACTATTTTGAGTTCTAGACATTAGAGAAATGAAACTCGACTCCTTGGGTTGATACCCTAACCCGGCTTTGTTGTAAACTGCCCTTTGGGCATTTAGAATCATGTCTAGAGTCTTAGAGCTAGTTGAGAATTTCTCAAGCATTTTCTTGAGTTTCTCAACCTCACCCTTTAAGGCCTTGTTCTCATCCTCAAGGACTTCTAGATGTAGGTCATCGACCTTATCTTCCCTAAGGGTCCTTAAGGTTTTTACTTCTTCTTTCAACAATTTATTTTCTGTTTTTGACTTTTTAAGCAATGTAGATAAGTGAGTGATAGTTTTATAACACTTTTCTATATGAGAAGAGGTTACCTCTTCATCATCCGAAGATGATGAAGCCGTGGTTGAAGCGCTTGAGTCATCACTCTCGGATTCTGACTCTTCCCTTGCCATGAGTGCCAATTGCCGAGTGCTCTTTTCCATCTTCTCTTCTTCCTCCGATGAGCTTGATGAGGACTCATCCCAAGTGGCCTTGAGAGCCTTCTTCTTCTTGGCTCTTTCCTCCTTCCTTTTGGCTCGTTCCTCCTTCCTCTTTAGTTTCGGACACTCGCTCCGAATGTGTCCTTTCTTGCTACACTCATAACATGTAACATTAGATTTATCAAAATTTTGATCATTAGTTTTACCTTTTCCTTTGTATCTTCGGCCTCTTCTCATAATCCTCCTTACGAAGTTCGCCATCTCGCTTGATGATGATCCACTTTCATCATCGGATTCGGAAGAAGAGGTGGATGAGGAAATCTCCTTTTCTTTCTTCTTTTCCTTCTTCCTTCTTCCATCCTTGCTCTTTGGTCCTGCAAATAAAGCAATACCCTTCTCTTTTTGACCTTTGTTAGCAAGCTCATGAAGTTCCATCTCACAGAAAAATTCATCTAGTTTAACAATGGAAAGATCCTTGGATACCTTGTAGGCATCTACCATGGATGACCACAAGGCATTCCTAGGAAAAGATTTAAGAGCGTACCTTACTAGGTCACGGTTTTCTACTCGTTCATCCACCGAATGGAGACCATTGATGATCTCCTTAAACCTTCCATGTATCTCACTTACAGTTTCATTTTCCTTCATGACAAGGTTCTGTAGTTGGTTTAGGAACAAATCCCTCTTGGCGATCCGAGAGTCTCGAGTCCCTTCTTGGAGCTCGATGAGCTTGTTCCATAGATCCTTCGCACTTGTGAAAGGACCAACCTTGACAAGTTGATCCTTGGCTATCCCACATTGCAAAGTGACAACCGCCTTGGCATCGGCTTGTCCCTTGCGAGTTTGCTCGGTTGACCATCTCGATGAGTCAAGTTCCTTACCTTCTTCATCCTTTGGAGGTGAGAATCCCTCCTTGACCGAGAACCACATGGAGATATCAGTCTTGAGGTAATACTCCATGCGACTCTTCCAATACTGGAAATCTGCTCCATCGAAGAACGGTGGTCTGTTGGTGCTGAAACCTTCCTTCATGGCCATCTTGTTGCTCCTTGGAATGTTAGTCCAGATGAAGAGCATCAGGCTCTGATACCACTTGTTGGGACCTTAGATGGCTAGAGGGGGGTGAATAGCCTCTTTGAAAAACACTAAACACAAATTTCTTCAAGAACTTTGTTAGCACAGCGGAATTAGAAAACTAAAACAAGAAAGCACAAGACTTACAGTAGTGGCTCAAGTGAAATGATCAAAGGAAGCTCACAGCCACAATCAACGATGATTGGTAGATCACACCCCGGAAGCTATCCGGCTAAAGGATTCTCCTTCTCGGTGGAGTAACCTCTCCACAAAGTCTTTAACAGCAGTAAGAAATTAAGCACAAGACTTACAGTAGTGGCTCAAGTGAAATGATCAAAGGAAGCTCACAGCCACAATCAGCGAAGAACAAGCACACTGCTTCAATCTTCCAGAGAGTTTTTCTCCACAGTGTTTTTCACAGCAAGAGCACAAAAAGCATTGTCCCGAGAGCCTCTCCTCTCCACCTTCATATGCCTCTCTGCTCTGTAACGGATCTCTGCCAAACCTGCAGCAAATCCCTGCAAATCCCTGCAACCGTCCACGACGTCGCCAATCACGCTTCTTCCTTGTCTGATTGTCTCAGCTCCCACCAATGGCATCCTCGTTTCCACTGGTACCTCTGAGCTTGAACCTATCAGCACAAGTCAAGCTGATTTCAACCAAACGGCTGCCAGCAGATCGCAAACGAGACGTTGCTACCAAAACTGGTTTGTCCGCAGCGAGACACAGCAAAAGCTTTTTCGTCGCCTTCTACTAATGATCCTCAATTTGAATTCACCCAACGTCAAGTAATCTGTAACCTGTAACTTCGAGAAAGCTTACAGCAGATGGTTAGAAACGAAATAGGTAAAAGTAATTGCGAATCAGAAACAATAAGAGAAAGCGCATGCAAAACAAGCCATACTGTGGATCGGTCAGCAGACCGATCCACGCTTCTATTTATCGTCACTGATCGGTCTGGTGACCGATCAGGTGCTTGTCTGATCGGTCCCAAGACCGATCCACCCCTTCACGCGAATCGGTCTGTGGACCGATCGATCGTCACCGGATCGGTCCGTGGACCGATCGAGATCCACCGCCATCGAGATCATCCGATCGGTCCCGGACGATCGGTATCCACTCGGTGCTCGAGTGTTATCGATCGGTCCCGGACCGATCGATACACTCGATGTGCTCGAGTTTTGCTCGATCGGTCCCGGACCGATCAAGATACACTCGATGTGCTCGAGTGTTGCCGATCTGCGGATCGATCGAACCGGATCGATCTGACCGATCAGCCATGCCGGATCGGTGCAGACCTATCCAAAGCTGTGAGTCTCGAGTCAAGCTTCCAAGCTTGCTGCCCTCACCCCTGACGGTCCAGAGAGCGTGCTACCGAACCCTCTCCGACCATACATGCCAAGCTTCCACACTTGGACTTCCCAATTGCCTGGTTTCACTCACCAGGACTTTCCAATTGCCTGGCTTCACTCACCAGGACTTTCCAACTGCCTAACATCCCAGTTAGGACTTTCTCACTGCCTGGCTTCACTCACCAGGACTTTCCCGTGCCAAGCTCCTTGCTTGGACTTTTCCCAATCAGGTCAATCAGGTTAACCAAGTCAACCTTGATTAGTAATTAATCTGAGTTGATTTAATATCTGATTCAAACTTAAATCAGTGTCAACATCAAAACAACATCCAAGTCAGACTGTATCAACATTATCTACTTAAACTATAATAGATTGACATTCATTATGAGCGCAATCTGAACTCTTAGAGGGAAAAAAAATAGTCCAGTGTATGAAGTTTCCGTTATGTAAGATTTCGGAGAAGAATCCATTGTACGCAGTCTTAGTTTGCCTTTTGTAAGATGTTGTTTCCAGAATTCAAACTTGTAACCTTTTAGTTACAAAATAACAACTTAACCGTTGAGCCAAGACTCCCCTTCTATCTGAACTCGGAACTCTTAGAGGAAAGGAATAAAAATAATTCTGACTGTTAAACCAATCGTTCTTACCGTTAAAGGAGAGAAGAAGGATTTTTGTTTTAATAATTCAGATTATTTGATCATGTTTTTAATTAATTGATATTTTTTAATTAATGACTACGATTTAATATTTATTATTCTTTAAATTCTATAAATTTTATTTCCATACCATATTCTTTACTCTCATCTTTCAATTCTTAAATTTTAATTGCTTTCAACTATAATTCTCTAATTATACTAAAAGGAGATTCATCATATCATATCGATTTCGAGGAGTATAAAAAATCATATGAAGATCACGATATTCAATTTACTGATAATAAACCCAAGTAAATTTTGACATCCGAGATACAAGGAAATACTGATGACGATATTTTTAAGGTTCAGGATACTTCTTTAAAATCATAAGGAATACGTAGACATCTTAAATAAGTGTAAGTTATTTTTTTTTATTTTGTTATAAATTTTTATTTTTATTTTAGATAAAAATAATCTTAAGCCATGATGAACCGTGAATCGAACCATGAATCGATGATTTTAAACCATAAATCTTAACCATCTTGAACAGTTAAGATTAAAGATTAACCTATTAGAAATCATCGAATCGTCGGTTTCAAATTATTTAACTGTTGGTTATAAACGGTTAAACTGTTAGATTCTCTATTACAAGAGTGATCGTTTTCCAATCATGTGTTGAGAAAGATCAAATAAGTTTCTGATTCAGCAAACCACGTAGTGGAGTAAATAAATTCTTTCTTCCCCAAAATTTCAACATAGAGGTATAATCGAGCCGTATCGAGTTAAACTCTCGAATGATTGAATTTTGTTCATTTATAATCGAGCCGAGCTCGAACTTTGTTTAATGAATATATTCATGGCTCACGAGCTTATTCGAGCTTAAACGAACTTAATAAATATAAATTATAAATTTAAATATTCATTAAAAATTAAATTATATATTTAGATAAAATTATAATATTTTTATTAAATTTATAATTTTATTCTAATAAATAAATTTAATATATTTATCTATATTTCATAAGTAGAGTATAAAATCTATAAATCAATATCAAAATTATTATTTTTTTTATTTAAAAGTTGATTTATGAGCTTAACGAACATGTTCACACGTTAATGAGCCGAATATTATGAAACTTGAGTTTGATTTGTTTATCTTAACGAGCCTCATTAGACGAGCTCAAACGCACTTTTATTGAATCGAGCTTCAAATAATTCATGAACGATTTAATTCATTTATATTTCTATCCTCAGACGGCAGAAAAATAATGACATATTTTTAACATGGAAAACTCTCCAGACGAGAGAAAAACCACGGGACCCTTAGGCCATTTGAATCTTCCACTATTAAAATTGATGAGATATTCCAAATTCTTCTCCGGAGAATACCTCGAGTCAAATACAAACAAATCAAAAAAAAAATCACAATTCAAACCGCTAATCTTGGTACCTAGATAGATCATCACAAAACAAGTAGAAGAAGATTCGTCGATAAAGTATCCGAATTTATTTCTCTCATGTTCTCCACTGTTTATGCTGTTATATATAGAACCGGTCATTTACATCAAAACCTATTTAATTTTATCATAAATGGACTTTGGATTAAACGGCTTTAAACCTAATGATCATTGTCCTAATTTAATATCACATAAGCATTCCCATTTATCACTTCCAAGTTCAAATTTAGCAAAGTAGGCTAGGAATTTTGTGCCCGTGTCGTCCTTGATCTATCTGATCAGCTCCAAACTTTGGCGGGCCGGCTTGCATGCCGAAGCAGGGCCGACTCAAATATTCTTGAAATCCTAGGCAGGAAAAAAAAAATCATACCTTAATATTTTTTTTTAAAAAAAATATTATTAAAGATATTTTATTTTATTAGTAAAATTTAAAAGGACAATTTTTACATTGCCAATGATTATTTATGCAATAGAAAGAAATAACCAACTAGATTACATAGTAATAACTTTATCTCGTGGTAAATCTCATTTCTTTATTAGTATAATTAAAAAATTTAAAAATATCTTATGTTAACTAATTTGATAATTAGTACTAAATATTGAAATACTATTAATATATATTTTAATTGCTATTTTTAAAGAAAAAATCATTTAATTTTAACTTCAATGAAGGAAAGTCTTGACGCAACGGTAAAAATTTTTATTGTATGACTTAGATGTATATAGATTCGAGTAGTTGCGTACAATAACCATTCCCTAGGATCCTATAATACAGGACCTTCATGAATTAAACTGTCTTTTTATCAATTTTAACTTCGATAAATTATCAATTAAATTTATTTAGTCAAAAATATTTAACTAATAAACATCGATGACAAATTATTAAAAAAAAATTGTGCATAATAACTCATTGAACAACAACAACAACAACAACAACAACAACGTTATAAAAATGATAATAGAGAGAAATAGTAATACAATATTAAATATGTTTTTAACTTTCAAAGTAATTTTATAAAAAAATATTAATTAAGTATAACTAATAAGTATTTTTAATTTATTAACCAATTTAATTTTGATTATTAAATTAAATTTTTATCAATAAAAAAATAAAAAATTACAAGTCAAATCTAATAAAAAAAATTAAATATGTCTTTTTACTTACTTTTTATTTTCATGTTTATCCGTTGCATATACTTTGATTTCAAAACCGAAAAGAAAAAGTTTTTGAAAACCACATGATTCATCTCCCTTTCATGTGCATCTCGATCCAACACTAAGTTCCTGTGCACTTAGACACAAGGATCAGACACAACAAGACCTAACTTAACTCGGTTGAACGCATCAAAATTATCCCGAGATATTTACAATAAATACATATAATGTATGTAATTTAATAAATACAATATCTAAATAAAATTTATGCACCTCTGTTTCATTGGGTATGTTGTCAGGTCAAGCATTATATCACGTTGCCTACATACGTAATCAATAAAGTAAATATTATATAACTCAATGGTTTGTATACCATTAATAAGAATTAAATATAGTATTGTAAGAGATTGTCATATTAAGTCCTCTCCCCCTTAATCTTCCTTGTTGGAACCAATATCCTTCATCCCTCTATTTAACATCCCACATCATATAAATAAAAAATTCAGCAAACAAAATTCATCAAGAAAATTAAACAAACAAAATTTAACAAAAGAGAATACAAGAAAAAATTCAGGTAACAAAATTCAGCAAAAGAGAATTGCAGTATTGAACAAACAAAAATTCCTACACTAAATAGCAAACAAAAGCAAATGAGAACGGTAGTAAACAACAACAAAAATTTAGCAAACAAAAATTCCTATAGAACATGGCATATATGATAAGTATTTCCACATAATTAACATATATCAAGAACAAGCTGGGTGTAAAATTGATGCATATCATTCTTGTTAATACCAATCGACATTGGTTGTTTTTCAAGTAAGAGTAACAACATTGAAACCCCATGCAGTATTTGTAAATGAGACTCCTGGATCGGACCAGCAGCAATCTAAAGGAGGATGACCAGTGAAACATACTGAAATAGAGGGGCAGATATAAGCTGGAAATGTTGCAAGAAATGGCAGATCTGAACTTGAAGCTGGAACCAATACAGAAATTGTCCAGAATGGTGAACAGAATGTTGGTTGCTGGAATGAGAAACCTTACAAAAGGCAACCAGAATACGGTTGGAGATGGGGTTATCAAAGGAGGAATGATCAATGTAAGGAGCAGGAACAGCCTATGTAGACTACACAGAACAGAAGATACGGAATTGCTAAAAAGGTAGAAAGGCAAAATGATAGTGAAGCCAAATTCAAAGAACCCAGGCAAGGCTGCTGCTGGCAGCCAAGGCAATGCTAACGCTGGCAGACATGGCCAAGGAAGGGTAGTAACGGCCAAAGCAGGGTTGCCGCTAGTAGTCGAGACCAAGGCAGGGCATAAGCGACCAAGGCTGCTGCTAGTGGCTAAGGCAGTGCTGATGCTGGCAGACATGGCCAAGGAAGGGCAGTAATGGCCAAAGCAGGGCTGCCGCGGCAATAGCCTAGGCAGAAAACATAGCACGATTTGGTTGCACGTGCGGCCAAGGAGACGATCAGTTACTGCAATTTGGTTGCTCGCGTGGCTAAGGCGGGCGCCACCTCAAGTAATTCTCTGATCGTCCGAGCATCCACGGCAAAGGCCATTGACAAGAGCAGTCATGGCAGAAGGAAGAAGAAGAAATTTGGGATTATTTGTTACAGAGAGTAGCAGCAGAAGTCTTGGGCGATGAACAAAATCAAGTTTTGAGAAATGAGATCCTCAGTACCGATATATTATGTCCCGTGTCCCAACGTCGATCGGACGAATTAAATCATATCTCAAGGATGTAGTATACATCATGAAAATATCATAGCCGTCCGCGCTGAGACACGAGAACACAGCATTTTCGGGACAGAGGATCTCATCTCCCGCAGGTTGGCACGGAGAGACACAAACAAAATGAATAGGGATTTAAACTATTAAAATAAAATAAAATAAAATTATTTAATATTTCTTTTTAATTTATATAAATTTAAAATAGAATTTATTCTTATTTTAAATTTTTATATAAATTAAAATAAAATTTATTTCTGTTTAAAATTTTATACACAGATTTTTTAACGAATAAAATTTCGTATTAGATTCCCTTTCAAATCTTTATTTACTTTTGTTTATAAAAAATTATTTTATAAATTTGTGTTTTAGTTCATTTTAAATTATGTTTCAAATTTTTTATATATATATTATATATTTTATTTTATTTAAGTGCATGGAATTAATAATTACATAGTAAATCTATTTTGATTTACTAAAATTTGAAATGGATTTTAATTCCATTTTAAAAATCAATTTCTAAAGTCCTATTTTCTTATAGTGAAAGCATAAATTACTTTATTGTTTTCTGTGAAAAATAAGGAAGAATATTATTTATAAACTCATGAAGTACGTTCAAGTCCATAAATCAAGTCCCTTAAACCTTTTCTTTCAGATATTGATCTTGCATGAAGAATAAATACAAGATTGAATTAAATCCCCTGCATCTTTTGTAATTGATACAATAATTTTCATGAGAACAAGGCATGTATAAATTTTCAAGTGGCACATCTAAATGGATATCAGCTTAAGTTTGGCTATAATTAAAATAAACAAAAAAGTTGACATAAAAACTAATAAAATTAATGACTTAGCAAGATCTAAAAAATCCTAACTAATTATCCTCTTTTGACATCGAGAATTTAACTAACCTTCTCTTGCATAATAAGCTTACACCCCTCGACCAAACCAATACTTTGAAAAACTTCTTGAAGAAGTAGTTCAGTAACTTGAAGATGAACATTGCCTACATAGCTGCAAGGTAGTTACATTTTAGGGGAGGTAAATCAATTAGATTGAATCACATCATTGAACAAAAAATTTTTAAAATTATAAACACAATGAGTAAAATCCTAAATATGTTTATTAATTATAAAGATTCAAGGACAGTAGCTCAGTATCAACATAGTTAAACATGATAAAAGCTTCTATAAAAGAAGAGAGTTATATGCTTGATTACTTGTTTTGAAAGGTCATTAAGAAACATCATTAATCATATGACTATGAAAACCAAAATAAGAGCTACCAATATATATATAAAAAAATGGAAGTGTGAAATCTAATCTACCCTAAACTACAATTGTAAAAAAATTTACAAAAACATAAAGTAAGCATGACATGAACTTGACATGGAATGAAACCTAATTTAATCTAACATAATTGCTCTAAAATTAAGAACAAGAATAAACATCCTAACTAAATTCAACAAGAAAAGCATTGCACAAAATTAAACTAAACTAGTTGCAACAATTAAAGTTTAACTAAGTAAAGAGACATTTTGTCAAACACATTGTGTATATGAATTAAATTAACTAAAGTGTGTGCAAATTAATCATGGTAGATCAATTCAATACAAGCATTAATACGTAAATAAACAATTAACACTTAAGAAACAACCCTAAAAGAAACATAAACCATACACAAAGAGATCAACCCAAACTCACTAGTGGACAGTGGTTGTAGGCGCTTGTGGAGGGGCTAATGTCGAAATCACCGGAAAAGGATTGTTCTCCTCTTCTAACCTGATGAGGGGAATTGTTGATGTACAAAAGTGAAGGAGATGAATGGAATGCTCATCTTCTAACCCAAAAAGGAGAGGGGGCTGTCAGCGACAATGAAGGGTTGCTGGATGATGAAGTGGTCGGATCTTCTCTGCTAACCCGAAGGGGAGATGGAGATGAAGTGGTCAGATGTCTCTCTTCTAACCCGAAGAGAAGAGATGGACGGAAATGGAGAAGAATGATGGATGGAAGGTGACGTCAGGAGCTTGGCGTCGGGTGTCTTCTTGTGTTGGTGTGAGGAAGATGTGATGAGGAAGGGATGTGGTGGAGGCTTGAGGAGAGGGATTGAAAGGGCATGAACAGTTGATGAAGGTGAGCGTTGGCGGTGTCCAAGGCGTGAAAGAGATGAAATTTGCTAGAGATTTGGCTTAATAAGAGAATAGAGGAATTAAGTTTTTGCAAAAGGACAACGGTTTTCAAAAATCGTTATTGTAGCTCCAAAAAAAAAGCACAAATAAATAATGATTTTCAAAAACTATTATTATAGCCCCCTCCAAAAAAAAAATAAATAGACAATAGTTTACAACAATCATTATTATAGCAAAAAAAAAGCATAAATAGACAATAGTTTTCAAAGATCATTGTTGTAACCCAAAAAATCACTCAAAGACAACGAATTTTCACAAACCGTTGTCTTTGATTAAAAAATGCTCAAAGTTGTTAAAAAGTTAAAAAAAAATGGTTTTAACATAAAACCATTGTCTTTTGAATGTTATTGAATAAGGATTTTCTTGTGATAGCAATAGAAGTCATAGTTGAGAACTAGACAGGGTAATGAAAGTCCTAGAAGGGTTAGGCATTGAAAGACCTAGTTGAGAAATAGGCAATTGAAGTCCTGGTTGAGAAGTAGGAAATGAAAGTCCTAGCGAGGCTAGGCAGTGAAGACCTAGTTGGGAACTAAGCAAACCTAGTTGGGAATTAGGCTAAGTTCAAAGTGGGTCAACTAAGAGATGTGCTGGAAGCAATCTTGAGGGTCCGGTGTGACTATGAATTTTGATGTTTGGGCAAAGGGTTTAAGTTACATTTATCTTTGTATTTGATATGTGTATTTGAGTTGTACAGGTTTGTAGGATACACATATGACTTAGCTTGATAGTTTCGAGTCCGGTGAACGATGGAGCATTTGAGGGACCATAGACAAGGTAGCAAGGGCAAGCTAAGGGAAGTGCACTTCAAGGCATACGCGAAGGATGTCATTCAAACAAGTCATGGGCTTGGATTCATCCGAGGGATGAGAGCCAAAGGAAGAAGGTTTGAATGCAAGAGGAAAAGGCTGTGAGGAAAAGTCAAATAAGTCATGAGGGTCCGAGTGAGAGAGATGTACTTGGGATGGGAAACATTAGGTTTAGGATTTTACCAACCGACTGACAACTAGATCAGTTGATTAGGGCAAGGCACAGAATGCTTCTGTACCCGATGGCTATGAAAACCAGTTGATTGGTACTATAGCTAGTCGACGGGTATACTATAGCTAGTCGATTGGTACTGTAGCCAGTCAAGTGGTATACTACATCAGTTGATTGGTCGACTGATAAAGAGTCATTAGCAGAATCACAGATTCTGTGGAATGTCGTTGGCTAGCACCAGTCAACTGGTGTAAGGACCAGTCGACTGGTAACGGTAAAATCAGTTTGCTAATTTCTCTAAGCTTTATATAATGGAGCTTGGAGTGCCTCGCCTTGGTGATGAAATTAGAGGTAGTTAACCCCTAATTAGAGTCTCCCAAGCCCTGCAAGTGCAATCCAAGTGTGATTAAGTTTGTAGCAAGGTTTCTCCACTGAGAAAAAGGGTTGTGCTAGCCAGAATTTGTTGGGGAGTCATCCACCAACGGAAAGAGATCATCTACCTTACGGGCAACCGTAGAGTAGGAGTATCATCTCTGAACCACGTTAATGAAACGTGTCGTTGGATTTTGTGCTTCTTGTTTATTGTATTCTAGAGGTAGCTTTCATTTTGTACTTGTTATTTTGTATTTTTACTGCGTTAACAAGTGTAGGAAGTGAACATAGAGGGTGACCATCTATCTACCCCCTCTAGCCAGTGTCAAAGGTCCCAATAAGGTAAACACTTGGCATGAGACAGAAAGTCTGAGTGGGTCACAGTTGACCGGATATTTGGTGGTCTAAAGTTCAACAGAAAGTTATCGTGAAATGAGAAAATTTCGATAGAGCAAACTTCTGAATATCATAACTTTTGACTTGGATATCAGAACAAGATGATTTTTGTTGTAAAATAGAGCTCGTTTATAAATCTATGCTTGTCAAATTCAGGTATCAATCGACTGATGACTTTAGAAACTAAACAGAAGCAAGTCGATTTGGTTGCTAAACACAACTAATGGAATCAATCAATAGATAAGTTTGATCAGTTGACTAATGACTTTAGAAACTGAACAAAAGCAAGTTAAATTTACTTGATTTGATTTAACTCCTGTAAAATTAAAGAGAACAGAAGTGAGTGAGACTCGCTTGTTCTGTTTGATTAATGTTGAATTAGAAAGCACAAAAATGAGTGGAACTCGCATGCTCTGTTCAACTGATGCTCTCAGTCAACTGATGTTGGACATCAATCGACTAATGTTCAAATTATCCATAAAATTAGATATATTTTAGAAAGTTTAGAGGTCATTCAATGGTCAAAGACTATATTAATCAACTGATGGATAAGATCAGTCGACTAATAAGCAGAAATCATCTCCAACCTAAAGGCTTTAAAGGAGAGGTTTTGAGGAGTTTTTTTATGCCAATTCTGGGAAGGGGGGGGGGGGGGGGGGTTATGGAGGATAGTGATGCTGCATTTTCAGACTATCAAAAAGCATTTCCAAGCTATAAAAGATCAAGCAAGCAAAATTTTCAATTGTAAAGTGTTATCATTTTCATATTCATTTGTGTCTTGTATTGTTTGCCCTTGTTCTTGTAAAAATGCATTGTAAGAGACTTCTCCACCTCCAGAAAGTTTCTAAGAAGGAAGAATTTCTTAATGGATGTGATCGCTAAGAGTGTACCCTTGGATTAGTCACCTCAAAGAGGTGGATACTAAGCAAATCCCAGAGTTATGCATGTAGAGTCGAGATTGAAGCAAGGTTTCGGCTGCACATTGATAACCAACATTTGGACATGTTGTTTTAGTGTTTTTTCTTAGTATTTTTATCCTCTCGTGTATCCAAAATTATGTTTTTAGTGTGTTTCATAAGTTTGAATATTTTATAGTCTTCATTTCAATTCATATAGATTTGATGGATATTATGGCTATTATTTGAGTATGTTTTATTTTGTAGGAATTGAGGGAGATGACAACGAATTGAGAAGAAGAACACTGGTTCTTCCAAAGCAGTTCAATTTATGGTTTGGTTAAATTGTTGGATGTTTAAAGAAGATCAAGATAAGAAGAACCGATTTTAAGCCCAATTTTAAAAGCCTAATTTTAAAATCCCAATCTCAAAAACTTCTAAGCTAATCCAAAGCTCAATTGCAAAAAACCCAAGAAGAAACCCTAAAATTCTATTGCAGTTGAACTGATCCTATTTGGTTTAGCAATCTAGTTCATTTTGAGCTTTAAAAGGCAATTCTGGTTCAAGCATTCGCCTGCTTCGACTTACTTCCTTCATTATATCCCGAGCGCCCCCTTTCTCCATCTCAAGATCTTCACCAAAGGTATTGACGGCAGTCTCCTTGACGACGGCTATGAGTGGCGGCAACATCCTCCAATCGTGCTCATTGTACCGGATGGTTGAAAAGGCGTGTTTCCCTCTCTTCCAATGCTCCCTGGAGTCTTACCAAAGTGGTTGCAAAGGTAGGAAAGCAAAGGGGTGATAGCAACAATGAGCTCCATCTCCATTTCTTTGGCGGCAATCTACCCATTCACGGTCCATCATCGAGCTTCAAAGAGCCCTTGCTAGAGTGGTTGCAAAGGCAGGGGCATCTCTGAAGGAGCTTCTGTAGTCCACTCTCATTTGTCAGGGAATCAATGTTATTCTCGATTCTGACTTCATCTGATCTGGCTAAGCTTGTCATGGTTTGCATGGGCAGAAGCACAGATCAATGGAGACAGACAACCCTCCACCTCTTCCGATCAACTTCCATTGGAGTGGTTTTTCGGTGAAAGATTCGTACCATTATTGTTGTCGATGTGAGTTCCATGGCATCTTCATTGCTATCTACTAGAGTCGGTGGTTCCATCTCCGGGGCTCCTGTGTAATGGCGGGGGTAGTCTTTGGAGTTGGTTGTGGATTTGGGATTTGGTTAACTTAGTTTACTTTCATATTTGATTGTTGATCATTATTCTCTTATGCATGTTTTTGTTATCTGTTATGTTTGTATGTCATGCTATTGATGTTGATGCTTGTGTCATAGAATAACAATGCAGTGCAAGTTCATTGTTGATGGTTAGTTATGATTTTGTTTATTGCATTAGGTTTAAAGAAAACCTCCAAAAAACACCCTTGTTTGACTTCGTCTAAAGACGAACCTCATGCCATTGGTTCCGTGAGAGAGACTATATAGGGTCCTCTAATATACTACCTTAATATAGATAAGAGATTTTGGTTGATTATAAATTGTTAATTTTGATTTGTATATGTGATAGACGAGTGGTCATGCATTCAATGACAAGCACAAACCATCAAAGAAAAGTGATTGGAGCTATTCATCCCCCTCTAACTCGCACAAGTCCTAACAACTTAGTCATCACAAGTTTTATTTAAACCATGAGACAATTCTATTTTGTTCTTTAAATCTTTATCTTTCTACATACTGTATACTCAAATAAGGTTTGAGAATTCTTGAAAATAAAGGAGATGAAATCATAATTTTTTCTTAGGCTTAGAACAATTTATTAAGTTGTCATAGTCATTTTACAGGAAAATATATAAATTATGATATTACAAGCATACAAACTAATTTGGATAGTAACTAATTACAAGCTTACATAAGAAAATAGTAAGGACATTATAGGAGCATACTTATAGAAAACTAAAATTACACTTATGCTAAAGCACACTAGCACACTTGCTCGTTCTCTTTTGCTTAGTCTGCTCTAGACAAGATATTGAGATGGTCTTTTACAGGGCATGTTGGCTATGAGAATTGCTTAGAAGAGAAGGAAAGAGGACAATGACTTAGAAGAGAAGGAAAGAGAGCAATGAGTTGTCTTCGTAGTGAAGAAAAAAAAGGGGGACAAAGAGTGAGGAGCTCTCTTCGTGAATGGAGAAGAAAGAAGGGATGCATCAGGCAATGGAGGATAAGTTATAGTAGGTAGTGGAGAATCCACTGAGTAAAAGTTTCTGTAGGTAGAGAAATAATGCTAACTGACGTCATGACTTACGAATTTATGTGAGCTGACATCACAGCTTAGATCTGTTACTATGGTTCAATTATGTTGTAGTGTCCGGGACCCACTTGTTTTAATAATTCAAATTGATTTAAATGTGTAGTTTTACTTGAATTTAATTAATTCCAAATTTATATAAAATTTTGCGACCTAAATATGTATAATAAAAAAAAGAAGAAAGGGAACTTAGTCAAAAGTTTATTAATAGATGATAGAATCCAAATTTGGAAAGAGCATGGTGGATAGATTTTTTTTGTAACCATTCATGGAAAGAGCAAGGTGGATAAAATTTATATAAAAATTTCATAAAACCATTCAAAGGATAAGGGGGATTTGGACAACCCATATATATAACTTAGAAAGGAAAAACTATTGCTCCTATTTTTGGCTTTGTTCGGCCGCCCACCCACTCCAAACTCCTAGCCTCCACCTTCTCCAAATTCTGTAAGTCCTAAAGCCTCCCACCTCCACCTAAAAGCCACCGATCCTATGCTCTAAAGAGATGAGGAGAAGAAGGTGATTGGTAGCAAGGATCGGAAGGCATGTTCTCTACTTAAGTTATGTTTTTGTTAGTTCTATGTTTTGGTGTAGTTTCGGATCCTATAGTTTGTGGTCTTGGTTGTTTTCTTTGTGAGTGTGATGCTCTAGTTTGGTTCTTTTCTTATGCTCCAATTTGCTTGGATAGATGTTGAGTTTCGAATATTATAAGTAGTGGTTTCAAAACCCCTTGTTTAGCTTGTGAACCTTGATTTTTAATTCAGTTTTTATGTGCATCATCCTCATAGTTGAATCCAATTTTGTGGTTAATCATCTTAGTTGCGAATTCTATTTTTATGAAAGGCATATATCTTAGTTTAACCACTGATTTTAGAGGGTCTTTATCTTGAGGATAACTCTATAAATGTTGTATGCCCTCTTAGGTGTTTACCCTTAGATATTGGAGAACTTTGTATGTATGCCCAAATTATGTTATAGAACTCCTAAGTTTCAGATTTCATAGGAGTGGTTTTAAATTCTATTTTAAGGGTTTATACATCATGATGTTGCTCTACAATTGTTTCATATTTTTCCTATTTGTTTCCCATTAGAAATTGGAGAACTTTGTATGCCCAAATTATCTTATAGAACTCCTAAGTTTCAGATTTCATAGGAGTGGTTTTAAATTCTGTTTTGAGGGTTATACATCATGATGTTGCTCTACAATTATTTTATATATATTTTTCTCTATTGGTTTTTCATTAGAAATTAGATAACTATGCATGCTTAAATTATGTTATAGATCTTACAAGTTTAGGATATGATAGGAGTAGTTTTAAATTTCATTATAAGGGTTTTTTTATCATGAGGTTGCTCTACAATGGTTTCATGTCTTTCTAGTTGTTTTCCTTTAGAATATAGAGGACCCTTTGATGCTCAATTCGAATTATAAACCTTGTAAATTTCAGATTTATAGGGGTAGTTTAAATTCTATTTTTGGAAGTTATATACTTAGATGTGGCACTACAATTTGCTTCATGTTCCAGTATTTGGTTACGCTTAGGAGTTGGAGAGCTTTCCGTGCCCACATGGATTTGTAGGACTAGTAAGTTTCGGATGCTTATAAGGACTAGTTTCAATCTTTGAATTTTAAAGGAGTAAAATCATGCTATATTGGTAAAATCATGTTTAGGTTCTTCTACTTGATTCTCATTAGGAGTTAGTAACTTTCTTATTGCTGCTCTTATGTTAGGTGCACGATTATGGTTATGCTCATGCTCATGGAAGGATCCTGCTCATGTATATGTACACGTTTATATTTATGTATATGTTTATGTTCATACATATGTAGGGGCCATGTTTATGTTTACGTACATGTTTGTGTTTCTGCTCATGCTTATGTAATGATCATGTTTGAGTTTATATATATGTTTATGTTATGGCCATGTTTATGCCATAGATTAAGTGATGAACTGGGCAAGCCCGGGGAGCTGATCAAGTTATGATCTGGACAAGCCCAGAGAGCTTACTCTAGGGGTAAGATATGTCTCGGCAAGCCGGGAAGCTTATCTTAGAATTTGTTATGTATGTATAGGGAGGATATGTCTCGGCAAGCTAGGAATCCTCCCAAGTGTTGATCCGGGGGAGTCCTACACCTCGAGGAGCTTACCAAGCTGTGATCTAGGCACTGTGTATCACTCTCATTCTAAGGTTTAGGTGCGAGTTCCTTTTGTCCTGGGAGCTTCGAGTGTCGATCCAGGGATCCCCTCTAGAGTAGCTCATACTATGGGTAAGATATGTTCCTGGCGAGCCCAGGGAGCTTATGCCATAGTAATAGTTTAAGTATGTATGGGTTGGGATGTCTGCTCCAAGGCTCGGATCCCTACCAATTAAGTTAGGAGCAAGGGAACTGGTAAGATAGGTTCCGGGCAAGCCCGGGAAACTTTTCTAAGAAATCAGTTAACTTCATGAGTGTGACCGGTGTCCTTAGCTCGAAAATTCACCAAAACTATGTGGTTGGGTGTGACCGGTGACCTTAGCTCGGGAGCTTACCAAACCTTAGACAGTTGAGTGTGACCGATGACATTAGTACGGGAGTTCACTAACCCTATGTGGTTATGTTTATTTTCATGCTTAGCTTATTTACACATTTCATGCTTAGTTTATTTACATACTTATGTCTATGATCGTATGCCTATGTTGACGCCTATGCTCATGTCCATAATATGCTAGTAGGTAGGTCTTAAGTTACCTAGCCTGGGTATCTCTTGGTACACTAGATTATAGACTCTAACTATTGCATAACACAGTTCTGAATATGTTGAGTCTCTCGACTCATAGATTTTATTTTTTTTAGGAAATGAGACGAATGAGACAAGAAGCATTGACGAGTAAGCTAGCTCGGGACTAGGGCAGCACAACTCGAAGATCTTCCAGTTTAGTTTCCACATAGTTACATGTTTCCTTTCGTAGAATACGTTCTGGGACAATGACCCACGTTAAGTGTTACTAGTAGCTATTGGTTTGAGTAATTTAGTTAAATTGAGAACATGTATGGTTGTAAGTGCAATTATGATTCAGGACATCCGCATGATGGACACATACATGAATATAAAAAAAAACTAGGGGTGTTTCACATGTTGTCAAGATTATGTTCACCCACTTAGTCTAAAGATGGGACTCTAGGGTTGGTAGCTTAAGTTGAGGTGTTAGCTTTATCTGGGGCATGCATGTAAGATATTGTTGATCTTGTTGAACTGACCAATTTCTTTGTTGCCCACCTTTCAACTTTATTCTAATAATGTTGGTAGATGGTCATATGTTGGGTAGAAAAATAAAATAGAATAAATTTGGTGCTCATGTCTCTTGGCTAGTAGATCTTTTTAGTGTATGTTTCTTCGACTAGAATGTAATTGTCTGGAACTTTTGTTGATTCCATAACCAATTGCTTCCTTGGATCAAAGCATGACAATGCTTAAGTTGATCTACTGGCACTGAAAGTGTTGCCCACTCCAGATCACGATCGAAGGGATATTATTTAATTTCTAATTGTTGCCCACACCTTTAGATTAGCTTTTAATGTGTAGATAACAAATGTTTCTTTTTCTTTACAGGCGTGAGCTATAATGTTGTCCCATTTCTTTGGGTAGTCTTTAACGGAATCCAAATTGTGTACCCAAAGGTTGTGTGGAAGTTCATAATTCATTAAAGTAAATTGAGTAATAAACTTTTCTCTAAAGTAGTTGGCATTGACAACCATATTTGTCTAAGTCTATACAGTTTTTGGAAAGATTTTGACATTTCAGTTTATAATTGAATTCAATTTCATAAATAATTGTCATACCTTCATGTGTATGGCATGTTTTGAGTATTTCACATAAGTTAAGGAACATTTGAAAAGTTGATCTTTCTGTCATCTTTGAACATATGTGAATATGTCTTCTAGGATAGTATTCAGGAAACCTAACAACATTGATTCCAAAGCTTGTTGTTCTGAAGTGTCAGCAATTTGTGCTTTAAGTTGGGCCAAGCCAGGTCAACTTCTAGAAGGTCAAGTTGGGTTTCTAAGACTGAAACTCTTACTTCAAGAAGTGTGTTTTTGGTACTGCTTTTTATGGAAGATGTTATGGGTATGGAAATAGCAAAAGTTTGTTCGAGGCATAAGCAATAAATTTGTCATCTTCAAAATTTGCATTGCCTCCTTTATCTATGGTAGGGTAAAAATTGCATAGAAAACATGGACCATTATTTGTTCCTGTTTTTAAGTTCCAATCATGAGGGCTTTCATGCATGTCTATGTAAGTACTTCGGATGAGTTTTGATATGATCAATCGGGTTAAGTTAAACTCTATATTTGTGATACTTTGTGTCTAAGTATGCAGCGACTTAAGAACACAAGAAGTCGAGCGGAAGACACAGTGGACGAAAAGGATGGTATGGGAAGTGAGTCGATAGACTCAGTGCATCCGATGGACGAGAAGTTGTGGAAAAGTGCACCGATAGATGAGAAGGACACGGACGATACGTTTGAGGGACAAGAAGCAGGAACGGAAGACTGCTAAAGAAAAATACCAGAATTGGGTTCGTGTGAGCTCAACTTTGGATGATCGAAGAATCATCCAAGCGATCGAAGCAGCAACTGGACAAGTCAACACAAGTTGACTTGTCCAGGCGCCTGGACCAGTCTGAGCGCCTGGACCAAGTCCGGGCGCTTGGACTAGTCCGGGTGCTCGAACTAGCTTGGGTCAGCAGAGGCGCCCTTTCGGAGACGTTACAACGGGGATAGAATTTGGGTCCACATAAGCAACATTCCAAGCATCCAGGCATGGATAAGGAACTTATCACAAAGTTTTTGTGGAGTCGTTGCAGAGCGAATAAGGTACCACAGTGGTCAATGGAGGCGCCTAGACCTGGTCTAAGCATCCAAAGGCCACCACATCATCAACAACTATATTTCGACCAGTGAGCTATAAATCGAATCATGATCCTCTTCATTCAAGACAACACTTGTATTCGATTTCCATGTTTATTTTTTCTATTTTCTGAGATGTAAACCGTTGTACAAGGCTTCTCCGCCTTCGACCTTGACGAAGAAGGAGATTCTTGCTAGTGCTTACTTCTGCCTTGAATTAGTAACCTCCCTGATTGTAAACCAAGTAAATTAATAGTCTTGTATTTCTTTTTATGCATTTGTTTTATCTTAATTTACAAATTCTTGTTAACTAAAGTCTAAAGATCGAGAAAGGTGCATTTTATTTTTAGGATAATTTACTTCTCTCTTATCAGCCTACAACGGAATAACAGTATGATTATATAGGTGTGGTGTTTAGAGGTGAGACCTGTTAGAACATCATATTTATATCCTCTTATGGGAACATATCATTATTCTTCTAAGTCATCAAAGTCAGTTATAGGGCTATTGTCATGATACAAGTCATATTTCTTGGTTATCCTGGAAGGGTACCTAGGAAGGAATTGACTAATTTGTAATCTAAAGAAGATGGGATCACTTTATATTATTTACTGACACAATGAAGTAGATAGACGAAGTATTTGATACTTCTTAGTAAACCTATATTAAATCCAAAATAGTACAAGTTACTAATTTAGCTTCCCTAGCGTATAACTTTTGCAGTTAGGCAAGCAGATGACAGGTGTCTAGATTCATTACATGTGAAACAAGTCATGGTATTCACATATGTTTTCTTTGGCTTAAACAGTTGGATATGTTTATCTTTATTTAGATATGATTTATTCTCTCGCTTCTTTCTTAAGTAATACATTTTCTTAGACCTAACTTTAGGTTTGGCCTGGAAAGTAGGTCTATTAGGTCTTCTTCTTAGTTTGTGTTGTCAGTGTTGATTTCCTTTGTATTGTTAGGGAGTATATATATTTGGCTTAAAAAATCGTATTGTTAGGGAGAATACCCACGTGTGTGTATATATAATGTCATCCTACTTACCTTGTGGTGTTCACCTTGTGAGAACTAAGTATTTTTTTTTCCTTTTTTTAAGAACTTAAGGTTTAGAATTTAGAGTTTAGGATTTGAGTTATAGTATTAAAGCTAAAGAAATTTTAAAAAAATAGCAATTACACATGGTGCTCACCTTCCTTATGAGCACCAAGTATATTTTTTCTTTATTTTTTTGGAACTTAGGGTTTAAAATTTAGAATTTAGGGTTTGAGTTATAGTATTAATATTAAAAAAATAAAAAATAAAAATATGTATTGTTGGTGCAGTTAGCACTAACGGTCTAACTCAGGTTTTGATGAATGACAAATCAGGTTAAGTTAGGCTTGTCGTGATCTAACACTCTGACCGAGTGTGCAGACGAAGTCCAGATAGGTCAACGGGCTGACCGGATGTCTGGCACGAAGTCCAGCTAGGTCGACGGGCTGACCGGATAGCTGGCAAAAAAGTCCAGCTAGGTCGACAGGCTGACCGGATAGCTGGCGAGAAGTCCAGACGAGTCGAAGGGTTGACCGGACGTCTGGTAGGTAAGTAAGGTAAGTCACTGGAGGGGAGTGACTGTGAGGGCGCGTTCCTAGGAAGGGGACATTAGGCGTCGATCTGACTTAGATCCATTTCGGATATCTAAGTCTAGATCGTGATTAGATTCCGATCTCGGAAAAACGGAATCTAAGTCATACTTTTTATGTCAAACTTATAAGCCGTGTTAACACTTTGTTTTGCAGGATATACACCATTTATTTGCCTCGGACTAACCGTGTCTTGCAGGAAAGCTGGTTCCTGGAGCAAGGTGGTCTGGGCGCCCGGAGGTCCGGGCGCCCGGGAGGCAAAACTCATCCTGATCGCGCGTCGCCACGTGGAGCTTGCTGGTTGGACCTGCCACGTCCCACTAGGGCGCCCGGAAGGGATCCAGGCGCCCCGAGCCTCCTATATAAGGAGGGTCAAAGGCAGAGCACAAAACACAACTCAGAATTCTCAGACTGCTTACTCTGCTGCTCTACGCTCCAGCGACGCTAACGAAGCTCCGACAACTCGCTCCTGTTCTTTTAATTTCCTCCTTTGTCGGTATAAGCTTTGTTTTATTTTCATTAGCACTTCTGTACTTAACTTTCTGTAATCAAATATTCGAACTGCTAGTGGATTGCCCAACGAAAGCACTCAACGAGTGCGGGCCTTGAAGTAGGAGTCGACACAGGATCCAAACCAAGTAAAACCAAACTGTGTTAGCCTTGCCTTGCTTTCTTACTTTATCTTTACTCTATTTCCGCTGTGCGCTTAACTCTTTTCGAATGAAAGTTTTAATCGATATTCACCCCCCTCTATCGAACGCTTACAATCCAACAAGTGGTATCAGAGCAGGTACCGCTCTGATATGGTGCAACCACCAATCAGGCAAAGGGGGTGTTTTTTTAAAGAAAATTTAGATATATTGACAATCGGCAGGTACCGCTCTGATATGGTGCAACCACCAATCAGGCAAAGGGGCCTTGGAGCAGGTACGCCTTTCGTTTTTTTCCCCTCCAAAACTGTTTTTGAAAAATACATTGTCATCTCTTCACCATTATTTAGTTTTGACAAAATATTACATTTTCAAAATTTTGAAATAATATTTTTTAAAAATATTTTAATAATATTTTAATAATATTTTAATAATATTTTATTATTTTTCCGAAAATAGTGAAATAGTATTTTTTTTCCAGTGCTGCTAATCCAAGACCAAGTCTTGGAATTATTTTGTTTGTTTCTTTGTGTGCAAGAATAATGTCTCTTCAAGAAGGATGGAACCCCTACGAACCACTACCATATGATCAAGAATATTTCAACTATTGGAGGAGAAGAATGAAATGTTTTCTAGGAAGCTTAGATTTCAACAATGTGCTAATTTTTGAGAAAACCTTCTCATGAATCAGAATTGAACGAAAATGTAAGTAAACTTATTTGTAGTGTTTTACCTAACAATATTTTATGCAGACTAGGAGAGTACAAGAATGCATATGAGCTTTGGACCCAGTTAATCAAAATGCACGAGGAGCCATTGGAGTTAGAGGATCAAGTTGAAATCGAATCCAAACTTGAGTCAGATCCAATGGAAAAGCTTACTGAATTAGGGGTTGCGCTCAAGGTTAGTAATGTTTACCAAAATACCCCTACTAATAGTAGTTTAATTAATCAACATGATGACTCAGATAAATATGAAATTATTCCAAGTATGGTGCATGATAATCTAGATCTAGATTATTTAAATTCAAAATCACAAAATAATCTAGATTCTGATCAAGTCAATCAAGACTCTGATCAATTTGACATCAACTTTGACTTGGTCAAATAGAACAATGACCAAATCAATTTAAATAATTTAATCAATTCAGAAAATTTAAAATTAAGTGATCATCTAGACATAAATATGTCAAACATTAAAATAAATTCAAATTTAGAAGTTAAAAATGAGAAAATGGATAAAATCAATAATTACCTTAATACATTATTTAATAATCAAGATAAAATCAGTCTGGAAAATACGATCCAAAACCAAGATAATATAATTAACAAAAAATTAAATTTCAAAGATAAAACTAATCTAATAAATCCAATTAATCATTTCAATTTAAAAGGTAAAGAAAATATAAGGATAAAATCAAACACTTTAACAAACTTAAAATTGAATGTCAAAAATAATCTAGAAAATTTAAAATTAACAATTAATAAAAGGCTAAAAGATAAAACTTTACAACAGCAACAACAACAACAACCAAGCCTTTTCCCACTAGGTGGGGTCGGCTGTATGAATCCTTTTACGCCATTGAGCTCTATCTCCTATTATATCATCATCTATATTTAAATAAATTTTATCTTGTTTTATTGTTGCTAACCAAGTCTTTTTTGGTCTTCCTCTTCCTCGTTTTATATACATGTTTATCATAGTTTCACATCGCTTAACTGGAGCATTTATTGGTCGTCTAAGTACATGTCCGTACCATCTTAAACGTGTCTCTCTGAGTTTTTCCTCAATAGATGCAACTCCTACTTTCTCTCTAATGCTCTCATTTCTTATTTTGTCCATCCTCGTATGTCCACACATCCATCTTAACATCCTCATCTCTGTAACTCTCATCTTCTGCTCATGTGCTCGAGTCATAGCCCAACATTCAGCTCCATATAACATAGCAGGTCTAACTGCGGTTTTATAGAACTTACCTTTAAGTTTAAGAGGTACTTTACGGTCACATAAAACACTCGACGCTCCCCTCCATTTCACCCATCCTGCTTGTATTCTATGTAAGACATCTCTCTCAATCCCTCCATCATTTTGTAAAAATGATCCTAAATATTTAAATCTCTCGGTTCCAGGCAACTCGTCCTCTCCTATCTTAACAATTGTTTCATTACTTCTAATATTGCTAAACTTAAATTCCATATATTCCGTCTTTAATCTACTAAGCTTAAAACCTTTTCCTTCTAGTGTTTCCCTCCAAGATTCTAGCTTAGCATTTACTTCTTCACGTGTCTCATCTACCAAAATAATATCATCTGCAAACAACATGCACCACAGTACTGTGTCTTGAATGTGTGCAGTGAGTTCATCCATAATTAATGTAAAAAGATAGGGACTTAGAGCTTATCCTTGATGTAACCCTATCTTTATTGGAAATGCTTCAGTTATTCCACCTGAAGTCTTTACTCTGGTCATTACATCCTCATACATATCCTTAATTAGTTCAATATATGTTACGCTAACACCTCTCTTTTCTAAAATTCTCCATATAATTTCTCTTGGGACTCTATCATATGCCTTTTCTAAGTCAATGAATACC